>NW_025763503.1:6227048-7472458 GCF_020744385.1 Fusarium flagelliforme
TAGGAGGCCAGCAGCGAAAAGAACGGAAGAAGACATCTTGATAGACAGACAAGTTGGTAAAAAGAGTAAAAGTGTAGTAAAAATGTAATGACAGTCAATGCCAACGAATGAAAAGAATAAAGAAACAAAGAAACGAATGTTGTTGTCTGAGGAGAGGACTGAAGAACAAATTGCAAAGATCACGAAGAAATCATGGTGTTTTAATATATTTCTCCCCCAAACGCCAAGTCTCGTATCGATCCAAAAGTAAAGATTGGTCCCTTTGCAATCTCCGTCATTGTTTCGAGCTGAATTGGCCAGCATACGAACAGCTGTCTTATCATTAGCGGAAGAATTAACCACAGGATGGATCTGTAACATGGAAAGGGGCGCTTATTGGGTGTTGGGCAAGTTTAGAAACACTAGACTCTGCGATTAAGTTTTGAAACAAGGAGAATTGCTGTATTTGGAGGTTTCCGTGTTTCAAACGCGGGCCATAATTGCTAAGCGAGGCTAGGCAAAAAATGCCTTTAAGCGCTGCGTTTCTAAGAATTCCTTGCTTATAGCATAGAGAATATTCAGAAATGTTATCTCAAATGATTCGATTAAATTTTGGTAACCAAGATAGAATCCCATGTTTTCAAGAACTTCTCGCGACTTCAAGGTCTGTTATCGTGATGTCGGTCCCCAGGATCCACCCGGACCATTCGGAGGTTAAGCTTGGCGAGAACAAAAACTCTCCTAAATTCCCCTGCACTATAATGATCAGTTTATAGGTCTCAAAATTCCTTTTTGGATCAGAACGGGGAAGGTTGACCCTTTTTCCTTTTGCTACGCGTATTTCGTCTTGAGGTTGAAAGTCTCCTCAATACGCGGCCGATACGCGTATATAATAAATGACATGTGGATTACGGCAGAACGATAGCAGACAGATGGCGCCATGACAAGACGGAGTAATTTATCTTGTTTTATAAAAAGCCGCTACATTGCTTGGATCATTATTGTTGATTTTGTGCATGCGTCTCTTGGTAGGCCGGAGTGGTTTGCGTGATAGATGTGGTTGGTATAAACTACACCATGGTTCGACAATGAATTTGTTATTCATAAACGGAAAGTCACATGCTTGCATGTTTCTCTAATTATGAGAACAATGTCCTATGTTCTGATGACTATATGCCTGAGTTCTTCGTTACATAAAACCGGAGGTGCCTTTGGGTGTATTCAGGCCTCAGGGTAGGGATTTTATGATGTGCAACCACGCGACAATCATGAGTTTCTCGTTTCATGCTCCCTTTGTTGGGCAGGGTAAAAAAGAACAAAGGTCTCGTGTAAGCATCGGGGCCATGATGCTTCGAAGAAAGTGTAAATCGTTGAAAAGGTTTATCTTGAATATACAATGGTACTCTGTGCCTGAAGCTTCCACTACTCAACCTTTCGCTGCCTGCTGCCCTCGACTAGTCTCACATTGCCACATCGCCAAACATTTGCCCAATAACGCTGCACATGGATCAGACTCTTTGACGTACACCAACGGGTTTCAATCTTTCGCGAGTCGATTAGTCTCGAAAGTGGCGATAAAACTTTCTTCAGTGATGAGTCAAGAAAGTCACTGTTGATGTCGAGGCTTGGTTGAAACCTTGTTTATCAAATTTTCAACCATAATGATATAAGAAGTTGATGACCACCCCTGTTTTGCTCATCAGCCTTTTCCTCTTCACAATCACATAAATACAATCAACCATCACAGCCATCACCCATTCACGAACCTTCAAGTAACCATCTACAAATACTCGCCTAAATGACTTCAAAGATGTTCGATCTCTTCCCACGGCTGCCTACCGAACTACGATTGAAAATTTGGAAAGAGGCATGTCGCACTATCAGCCCAAATGAGTATGGCATTCAATACATCGACTTCCGTCGTGATGGAGTCGCTCCACTGCCATGCAACTGGTCCCAAGCCTCTACCGAACAGTCCCCGCGCGGAACTAACAGTTCTGCGTACCTCATAGACGGAGGTCTTTGGACGGCCTGCAAGGAGTCCAGAGAGGTTATTGTCAAACATACCTATTACGACTTTTGGATGGAGGTGCAGCACGAAGCTATCAGTGAAAAAGAGCCTTTCCGCTGGTATTGCCACCAAGAGAACCTATCTCGCTGGGAAAAAGTCCCTATTCCTGCAACTATCGACCTTGAAACGGTCGGTCAACGGTGGCATATGCTTGCCTATCCCCAACAAGACATCTTTTGCATCAAAGCAAAAGATTGGAAGTCGACGCGCAAAGAATTACGCAAATATCAGTTGTGTATGTCCTTTACTCGGGGCAGGTCATTGAAATTTAGAAGCAGCCATAAACATCGTGAGTTCACATTTGAGTGGTTGAACGCTTTACAGATAGAGAAAGTCGCATTCGAGTTCGATCAGATGTGGATGCAGAATTTACCAAAAGAATTCAGCACCCTTACGAGAGAAAGAAAGTCTGCGCGAGGATGTTGGGCACGACGACTTTACGATGCTTTAGGGAATAATCAACCGGACCTCTGGATCATCGACAAAAGCGCCAAGTGGATTAGATGCTCTAATCAGAATTACGACACGATCTACCACGATTGCGAAGGCGAGTATGTCGAGGTCAAGTGGAAGGATGTTTTTGACCATATCGGCGACGGGACATCAGCAAGTGCATCTGCGTTTATCAAATCGCCCTGCCTTCACTGGGGACAAGTAGATGAGCATCTCCAATGGGAATTATGGAGATTGAGAAGCCTTGATTACCTGGTACGGAGGTTTCATATGCAAGATTTTGTTAAACTTCTTGTACGGCGAGACAATGAGGTGATGCCTCCTCAGAGACGTTGCAGGAAGGAATGCTATGATATTGGCTGGTGCGTTTGTCATGGTGGCGAGGGCAGTGGGAAAGGATTGTTCTGAGCACGATGAACAAACCGATTGCTCTAATGTTCGCCTCTGTTCCCTTACTATCAACTGTAGAATCGATGTCTCTTTTCGACCGTCGCTACAGCTGAGGTTAGATAATGCGAGAACCAAGTCACGTCGAGCGTTCATCTTATGTGGCCCTGTATCAGGTCCAATTGTCGTCCAATCTCAGAAATCCAACTTCGATTTTTCCTATAGCACTGTTGGAAGCCGTCTCAACCACGATCTCCCATTAGAGCCGCCTCAGGGTATCAGAAGAGCTAGCCCCAAAAAGCATAAGAGACGAAAAAGTTCAGTCACTTTATGCCGGCTTAGGCTAGCACTTAGGCTATTTTATTACAATGACCTAAGCCTTAGAGGGTAATTCTTCTATGAACACTGAGCCAGTAGGTAGGCCGCCCAAGATTCGCTAAAGCATCCATGATTAGTGTGAAATTAAGATTGTCCGGCGGGGAGTTTTGTTACAGTGATATAGCAATGTCAACGGCTCCATGCCTTAACTTGATTATTCATTAGCTTCAGACGCATGGAGTCATTTTTTCCCCGGACCAAGCGTTGTAAGTGGACACCTTAATGCTAGGAAAATGCGGATTCTCATGTTGACGGATTCAAGATACCCACGGTCCTATACTGGATACGAGAATGGTCGGTCATACCACTGTTGCAAGCACCTCAACGCAGTCCAAGAGACCCGGCCCTAGCTCCAGCCACCAACGTGTTCAAAAGAGACTGAGACATGCGTCTTCCAGGACGCACAAACAGAAGAAGACCAGACATGCTTCTACCAAGGACCGGTCGTCTCGTTCTGCAGACGATTCTTGGGAACCCCCTCGGGTCTCTTAGGCCGAAAAGTTGCTCTGTCAAATACGGGATCTTTGGCGATGTATCTATGCAAAAACTGCAGAAAAGATGTAGCGCACATAACCCTTAAACCCGGAACGACACGAAGGAGAATATTGAGCTCACGCTGTTTGCAATCGTCACTGCAGAAGCATTTTTCGATCCTGATGTGTGGGACGAGTTTCTTGCTCTATCTGCCGATGAGGGCAATCTCGGAAGCAGCGACAAGGCCTGGAACATGCTGTGCCTGAACAAGTCACGACACTGGTTCTAGACCATCGCTCTTTGGGTCTCAAATGCTTAGGTATCGAGCCGTGTCACGTCGACGATAGCTCAAAGAAGAATGAAAATGATGGGTGTAATGAGAGCACCAGTCTAGCAGCGAAGCTCCCTACTCAGTCATCATCCAATTCCACCGGCTGAAGCGCACCCAGAAGGATAAGAAGAGTAGGAAGGATGGGATACGCAAAGTCAACCTTCATAGATAGTTCCCCCGGATGTTAAGATATTTGCAGTGGTGTCTGTCATCCCTTGTGAAAGTTCATCCTCTAAGGCTTAGGTTACTAAAATAAAGTAGGCCAAATGTTAGACCAAGATTCCATAATGTCACACAATCTTTTTAACTCTTATGCTTTTAACAGCTAATAATTGTCATAATTTTACAATAGTCTAGAGAAACTAGGATCTTCTCTACTGTTCAAACACCGAGCCAAATACATTTCCATCACCCATACCAGCATCACTAACCCCCAGGCCCTCCAGAGCCTTCAACACGGCCTCAGGCAGAGGCCCTTTCTTAATAGCAGCAACATTCTTCTCAAAGTGCTCAGTCTTGGATCCACCCAGAATAATCGCATCCTGAGATTCAAGCTTAGAATGGTAGTACAACCATCGAATCGCAACATCAGAGGTGCTTTCAACCTCACCATTCTTGATCAGACTGTACAAATCCTTGACAGCCTGGTGGAAGGGCTCCTTGTCGTAGATGAACTTGTAGATGGTTAGGGGGTGAGTAGGCTCGCCGTAGCGTGTGCCCGCTGTGTCGCCGCTTGTGGGCTTTCCGGTCAAGAAACCACCGGCGAGAGGGCTGTAGGCGTGAAGGGCCATGTTGTGCTTGCGGAGGAATGGGAGGATGGTTGATTCTGTGCCGCGCCAGATATAGTTGTACATGTATTGGGCGACTGAGGGTTTGACGTAGCCTTTGGCATCGCAGATTTCAATGTACTTCTCAATCATGCTAAGAGGCCAGTTGCAAAGACCCAGCTGATGTCAAGTTAGTCAGAGGTAACAGTTATGTATGATATGTCTTACCTTCTTGAACTTTCCCTGACGAAACTGTTCATCGAAACCTCTCGCCTGATCTTCAAGAGAGGTAGCAGGATCAGGCATATGAGCCGAGAGAACATTCACAGAAGTCTGATGAAGCTTCTCCAAACTGGTGCTCAAGCTCTTCTCAATAGCCTCAGGTGCCAAAGCGCCTTGGAGGTTACGGCTGATGGCAACTCGAGTGTCAATCACCCAGTCTTCATCGCTGAACTTGGCCTTTCCGAGGAGAACCTCAGTCAGGCCAGTAGCTTCCTCGGTAGGATAGCTTGCAGCAGTGTCAAGTTGCTTAACACCATTTTCAGAAGCTACCTTGAGGAATTGCTTCACAGCATCCTCCTCGACAAGAGAGCCGTAACCAATGGATGCGGTGCCAAAGATGATCTGAGGGCCTGTTTGAGACATGATGAGGAAATCAAGATGAGTTGATAGAGTGGGAGATGGGTTCAAGCGTGTTACGAAGAGCTGCACCTAGGTATGTGGTACTTTGCCATCCCATCATTTATACCAGGTACTGTCAAGAATCTTAACTCGAATTGTCCAAATAGGCGCTCTCACAATCACGAAGACCGGAGGTGGATCCCGCTTACTACCTTCGTCATCAATATCCCCGAAGGATTACGAAAATTGTCTCATTCTTGTTCTGCCGTTGTTTTCGAGGCGTGTGATATCCGTGAGGCAACTGACAAGGGTATCGTGGGGAGTCTTACGTACCCACCCCCGAGGGGAGTTTCTCTAGTAAACAGGTCCGGTGAACTGAAGGATCCGAGAACGCCTTCGACTTGCATGGATTTTGTGATTTTCCTTGCCACAGTAAAGCTTGGTATTACTCAGTAGGTTATCGATGCCGCGTGCGTATATGTTGCGATATGTAGCTATAATCGGTCAAATCTCTTCCCTTTGATTCATCACCGCCCAACCTCATCCCCAATCATTCTCTGATCTCTTGTTTATCTTTTCCAAAATGCGTGTCGCTGTTGTTGGTGCTGGCCCTGGTGGTCTTACTACGCTAAAGTACCTCAAAGAAGCTACCAAGTTCTTCGACATTGACCCCATCGAAGCTCGACTCTTTGAGCGTGAAGATGCAGTCGGTGGTACTTTTACGAAGCGTACTTACGAGGATGCAGAGGTAAGCCTCCCAACAGATATTCAGAAGATACTTGTACTAATTCTATGGTAGCTCGTGTCTTCCAAGTATTTGACTTGCTTCTCCGACTGGCGCGCAGATCTTGAAGACCCAGACTTTCTCAGCGCTGAAAGGTTCATCCGGTACTTGAAAGAGTACGCAGACCACTTCAACCTTTGGCCTGAGATTTCTCTTTCAACTTCTGTGACTTCAATCAGAAGAGGTCAAGCTGGTGGTCATGTCATTCACTACCGTGGCCCTGATGGCGTTGATATGACCTGGGAATGCGATGCTGTCGCTGTCTGCACTGGTCTTCACGTCACGCCCAATATTCCTGATGTTCCGGGTATTGACAAGGTCAAGATTGTCAAGCACTCTTCTCAGTTCAAGAAGAGAGAAGAGTTTCCTCATGGTAGTCAGGTTGTGGTTCTAGGTACTGGTGAGACGGGTATGGATATTGCTCATCTTGCTATTACTTCACCGACCAAGCGCGTCGTTCTCTGTCACAGACAAGGATTTCTCGGGGCTCCAAAAGTAAGGACATCTCAGACGATATTGAAAACTAAAGCTGACTGAATTTGTAGAAAATCCCTAACCCCGTTTTGTTCCCTTGTCTGGGAAACAAGCCTAACCCCAACGCTCAGGAACTGCCCATTGATGTCAGCTGGCAAGCTCCTCTGCTTGATTCTTATCTCCCTCCTTTCTTGAGAGATCGCCTCTTTACTTGGAGATTCCAAGACTTCAACATCAAGGTTGCCAACTGGCTTTGCTCTGGTACCACCGACGGTGTTGATCAGTGGGTTGGAGGTCTTGACAAAGAGCGTTTCCACACGTCTCAAAGTAAGTCACCCTGATATTTCCCGTATTGACGGTTAAGGTACTAACGGATGACAGGCTTCTTCAACAAGGCTGTCTGGAGGTGTCTTCACTACATCAGTGAGCCTTACCGCCCTACCAACCCGGGTATTGTTGAGCGTATCCGCCGCGCCCTCGTGACAGTCCCAGTCAAGGAGGTTCCAGGTGGTAAATACATCGACCTAGCCCCTTGGCCTAGCCACATTGATGACAAGGGCATCATGCACTTCAAGGAGAATGGCCGTCCTGAGGCAGAACGTATGAAGACGCTGGGCCCCGTGAAGCCAGACATGGTAGTCTATGCCACTGGCTACCGTCAAGAATTTGCCTTCTTTGAAGAAGCCAACAAGAACGGTGAAAACTATCCAACTTGTGCAGATGCGGATGTTCGCTGCATCTGGCGTCGCAACGATCCCACCGTTGGCTTCATCGGCTTCGTCCGTCCTGGCTACGGCGCTATTCCTCCCCTTGCTGAGCTTCAAGCCCAGCTTTGGCTTATGACTTTGATCAATCCTGAGATGGCCAAGTCACTTAGTTCGAGGGAAGACTATCATTTCAAGCTTCGCGGCCACAAGCGTATTGACTACGGTGTTCACCACGAATCTTACGCTTACCAGCTTGCTCTTGACATGGATGCTGTTCCCAGCTTCTGGGACGGCGTTCGCGCTGGGTGGAATGCTGGTGCTAAGCATCCTGGCCTCTGGTGGCGTTTACCCGTTTTGTGGTTAACCGGAGCTCAGTTCAACACCAAGTTTCGCGTTGTTGGACCGTACCGGTGGGATGGTGCTGTGGATGTTCTTGGTGGTGAGCTTTGGGAGACTATCACCCGCCGCGAGGGTGCTTTCGGTGCATTCTTCATGACGGTTGTCCCGATGACCATGGTTGGAACAAGCAGTATTATCATGTGGTTCGTCGAACTCTTTGCATCTTTGATCAACGCTATTGGAAGGTTCTTGAAGGTCAACCGGGTTGTCTAGTTTTGTCTGTAGAATAGCTTTGGCAGATTTGTTCAATGATATTTGTGTTTGATTTACTATGACTCCCACATGATTCTGTACACATATGTTTCAATCTATTATTATGACTTATAGCTATCCATGAGAACAAATGCCTTAGACTGTACATTTTAATAATATGAAGTTACATGCCAACTTTGGCTGATTCGTAGCCCTGACGTTATGAGGTCTTGAGTTTATCACTAGCTTTCACAAACATCGGCGGCCTTTAAGACTGTGGCAAGATAAAACCCCTTTAACAAACCATCATCGTCACTCTAACATCCGGAAATGCAAACCGACAGTGACAGAGTATCGCACCGAATATGACCAATCTGACGATGTCCCAAGTACTTGATTCAAAACAAGATGATACATATCCCAGTCCTATCTTAGCCAATTACATTGCTCGGGTTCCGAGCTTGTGGCGGAACATACAGCATCTATCCGCCTGGTCAAGATGGAGCTGATTCTTACTGTCATATCCTGCTTTTACTGCTTACCCCGGAACTGCATCACAGTCACCCCACGACAGGACCAAGAGATAGATAGGAAGTTACACACTAGTAGCGGCCCATGTCGCCATAACGACAATTAAGCCTCACTTACAGGATCATCAATCAGCAGGCTTCGTTATCTAATCGCCGTATTTCTCCGCTGATGACGTACCTTCGGAAGATTTCTGGGAGGATTCGCGCTATAATTTTGATGTCGGGCTGGAAGTACATGGGACCCGGCGTAAGCAAACCTACGATATTCCTCTTCCATCCAGCCTAGAAAAAAACTTGGAGAAATAACGCGAATATCGAACCACGGATTCCTGTGTAGGATCTAACAGCCCCTCTTCCCCGCTTCCTTTCAACCCACGTTCTCCTGAGATCAGATCGTCAACTCTCGGAGGGTTAAGATATTTGTGGCAGACTGATTCATACACCCTACCCTTCCAATTTGCCAGGCGGATGTTTTCTCCGCCCTGGTTCAATCCCTGTCTAGATACTGCGGCCCGAATACCAGGGCTCGGATCCTGCTGCAGGGGGTGTATCTAAGCTGCACAACCACCCTGTCAGATTTACAAAGGATTTGGCCCTTGCGTAAGAAGAGAATAAGCACCAAAAGTTGACATCAAGGAAGACAAGACAATGAGCATGTCGGATTACGAAAATCTCTGCGGGCGAGATGATGTTTTCTCTTTTGCTCGGGATCAGAGGGACATAAATACAGACGAAACGAGAGGGAAGAGTGGCACTTGCTCAGAACATCACAGTCGGCAGCAATGACACTCTCCTACCGCAACATGGAACTTCCGAGTTTCGCTCTGAAGCTCGACCATGATAAGCTCGTGGCCCTTGCCATTATCAGCTTGGCCACTGTAAGTTCGATCTCCGATACCAAGTTGAGAGTTACTGACAGCACCAAAGCTGGTCACCTCTTTGGCAGCAATCGCTATCTACCGCGTCTGGTTCCATCCTCTCTCCATCTTCCCTGGTCCAAGATGGCTTGCAGTCAGCAATGTACCCGAACGCTGGATGAGCAACATCTCAGGAACCTGGATCTGGAGAGTCTCACCCTTGCATCGCAAGTACGGTCCCATCGTGCGCATTGGTCCTAACCGCCTTGCCGTGGATGGCAGTATTGGCTGGTTCCAAGTCTACGCCATGAGAGGCAAAGATGACGAGTTCCCCAAGTATCCAGAGTACATCTTCCCTGGGGATGGGCTCAGTATCCTTGGCGCCAATCAAACAAATCATCGTCGTCATCGTCGACAGTTTTGGTCTGCCTTCAACGATCAAGCCCTTGTTGAGCAGGAAATCGTTATCCAGCCTTACACGGACATGCTTCTCCAGCGTCTGAGTGAGCGAGCTAAGGTCGGTGACCCTATCAATATCGTTGATTGGATCAACTTCCTTCTCTTCGACATTGCAGGTGAGCTGGTTTTCTCTCAGCCGTTTGATTGTCTGGATAAGCAGGAGTACCACCCTTGGGTGTCCAACTTCTTCTGGGCTGTCAAGGGCAACGCCATGAACCGCTTTGTCAAGCACTACCCCGTCATTGAGCCTTTCATGAACTTCTTCTTCACCGGAAAGGAGCAGATCAAGCGAGAGACGGACCAGCGGAACATGACGTTCCATCACGCCATGCAGCGTATGAAGCTTGGAGAACAACCCACCCCTGGTCGTCGAGACTTTATGAGCTTCTTGATGCGGCGTAACCGTGATGGTGGCGGTCTCACAGACCCTGAAATCCTCGTCGATTGCCCCGTCTTGATTGGTGCCTCTAGTGAGACCACCACTACTGCACTGTCTGGGTTCTTTTTCTACCTTGGTACTTCCCCTCAAGCCTATCAACGATTGGTGGAGGAGGTCCGGTCCTCTTTCAAGAGTGAGAGCGAGATCAACATGAAGACTACCAAGCAACTCGAGTACCTCAACGCCACCGTCGACGAGGCTTTGAGAGTTTATCCCCCTGCTGCCGAGTCGCCACCAAGAATCAGCCCTGGCGCCGAGATCGACGGCAAATACCTTCCAAAAGGAGTGAGGCCTTCCATCTACCCAAACCTCAACATTCTTACTGACAATCGCAGGTCATCGTGTCCATCTACCAGTGGGGTACATTCCACAACCCTGAGAACTTCGCTGACCCAGATGATTACATCCCCGAGCGATGGCTCCAACCATCTCACCCGCTGCACAACCCCAAATATGCCAATGACAACCACTCAGTGTTCCGACCTTTTGGGTTCGGCATGAGAGATTGTCTTGGTAAGAATCTTGCTCATGCCGAGATTCGTGTTGTCGTCAGTCGAATCTTGTACCGGTTTGACTATGAGTTGGGTCCCAACCAGGAGGATTGGCATTCTTCTCAGAAGTGCTTCCTTGCTTGGGATAAGAAGCCGCTTATCTTGACCTTGAAGCCGAGAGACTTTGCACCTTGAGGAGAGGAAAGTCATTGGATTTAGTCATTCTTTTAGAGCAGATATTCAATTCAAATGGCTCTCGAGAAGGAATAACCCCTACTGTGAACATGACATTATGACCAGTACTATTCGTAGAGGTCAGGCTGAAGACTTAAACATTCTTTTTGTAAATATTGAGAAATTTGAATCCTGCAGTGCATTCTTCTGAGGAATTAAAACGATGTGGTTGAGGGATTTCAAGATGTTTGCAGCGACAACACTATCCATAGCAATGCACTTCTAATGCATAACAAAATCACTATCAATAGTGTAGTCCATCATTAGGCAAATCAACATTGCAAGCATCATCCACTGGTTTCTCTAGATCAAATCTTCAAAATTGAAATTTTACCCATTTCTGGCGATAGAATCAGAGGTACCGGACATCATTTTCCACTTGATCCCTCGACCTGTCGTCTACAATCTTATGGAGGACTTTGGGACGAATAGGTTGTTTTAAAGAACGTACTGTTTCTTCTCAAATGAGAGACTATAGAAAATATCTAACCCCGAAGTTCTCATTGCCCAACCACTACCTTGGGAGCATCATTTCTCTGTTGAATCTCAATCTTCTTCCACGAAATGTAAATTCAGTCATTTCCTATCTATCGGACGGTGACCCGGACACCCTTGGAGTCCAGCCGAGGAAGCGGCATCAGATAGTCGTGAATGGCATCCACGTCAGACCTGTCCGACTCAAAAAGCTCAAACTTGGGACCGGTTGGCCCGAACAATGCCGCAAGGACAAAGTGAAGATCGGCAAGAGCCAAACTGTGCACGAATTAACATTCATTTGCATACATGAGATGGTGGTGAGGCATACCTGGAGCCGGGGCAACGTCGCGAACCTCGAGAGAAAGGCACGAAACTGCGCTTCATGGCAGGCGTAACATCCCCAAGCCATCGCTCAGGCTTATACTCCATTGGTTCAGGGAAAGCGTTGGGATCAGTGTGCAGGTAATAGGCGTTCATACCAACAGGAGTCTGTAGTTGGAACAAGCATTAGCGCGTGAGCTTATCAATCGTGAGGCTGAACTTGTTGGTTCGGCCCCCATTTCAATCTGTCACTTACCCCAGGGGGGATCACCCATTCTTTGAACTGCAAAGCTTGATCGGGCGAGGTGCGAGGAAGACGTCGCATGGATCCATAAGCCATTCTAAAGAGGAAGTGTCATTACGCTAAGCAGGGGTACCCTGGCTGGGGGGGTGGACATACCTCAAGCTTTCCTGGATAACAGCTCCTAGATAAGGAAGTTTTTCAAGTTCAGTCAAAGAAGGTTTCTTCTTGGGATACTCAGCCATGATATCCTTAAGCTCATCACGAAGACGCTGACCCTTCTCAGGCATGCTGAGCATCCAGAAGCAAGTCATGGTAGCCGTGCGCGCAGTAGTGGTTGTACCACCGCCAAGAAGAACCATTGCTTCCTTCTGGAGTCTTTCAGTGCTGAGATCTTCAGGTGCAAGACCGCTCTCGTGAACGAGGAAGCGGAAGAGAGTGGGTTTGCCACCGACGGTAGCGACACCCTTGCGATCATTATCGAATTTCTCTTGCTTGGCTTGCTCAATTTGACGACCAGCTTGCTGTAGGTAGTTAGCGTCTGAGAGAATTGGTACGAAAGAGGACTCACAATTCGGAAATTTTGGAAGTGAGCGGCTTCTGGGGCTAGCCAGACGATGAGACGCTCGGGGATGAATTTGAGGATGCTGGGGGTGGTTAGTGACAGCATGAATTGAAGGCCATCAAACTCACTGAACAAGCCATGGGATCATACCCATAAGCGGCACCGACAAAGAAACATTTCGAAGCATCTCAAACCTGAAAATGAATCAGTATATCTCAGGAATATTTCCGGATGGCTCATACCACTCAGAAGAAAAGTCATCACTGTTGAGAAGCGACTCAGGCTTTTCAATACAGATGTGCTGCATGACATCGCCAGTGAAAGCCTCAAAGGCATAGTCAAGACGAGCGACGGCACCAGTACCGGAAAGCTCATGAAACTTATGGAACAGCTTCTCCACTCGCTCACTGATGAGCTGTTCAAGCTTCAGGACACCATTGCGAGAGAAGTAAGGCTCAATTGGCTTTCTTCTCTTACGGTGGAGGTCATGGTCTTGGGAGGCAAAGAAGGTATCTATCAAGTTAGAGGAGGCCTGAGGGTATTGGAACGAGTTGCTTACCTTCGATACCGAGTCCACCACCAAAGGAGTGGCCGAAAGACTCTGTACGGCGGACGTTGCCGTTGACATAGACGGTGTCGTAAAAGTCTGGGTCATTGATGGACAGTTCATCAGGAGTGACGCGAACAATTGGACCTGACACATTAGCTTGATCAAAGAAATGAGCAAGGTCAACATACCGTATACTTCATGCATGCGCTGAATCACCTTGTAGTACTGCCCCTTCTTCCAGAAGTCATAATAAGACTCGTAAAGATGGGTAGCAGCAGCAATCTTGGGTCCAGGAAATTTGGAAAGGGGAGAGATGTAAAGACGGTAGATAACAGTGCAGGTAAAGCGCAGAGCAACAAAGGCGAGACTGGCCAAAGCGAACAGCTTCCAGTCTGGAGTCTTCGGAAGATCTCGCTCGAACCAGTCATTGATGTTAATATTGAGGCTGTCCATCTTGAGCCTTTCCATTTTCTCTGCAAGGTAGAATAACGGTTGAGTGAGAGAAAGAAGGTAAGGTGAGTTTGTCTTGAGGAATCTCGGGGTATAGGAAGGACTCCTATGAAGCTTCTTGGTACGTCACCTTTGACTCTGGATGTTCATTACGAAGCCATGTCAGCGGGATTACAGATTATCTGCCTTCATGATGTGCCGAGAAGGAATACATCTAAAACGTCACCTCCTCTTTACCGAATCCTCATTTCGTCACTGTTCTTACGCGCCCGCTTATTGAAGTTCCTTGCCATGAATTTCACTCCTACTGACTGCATCGACCCTAGGACGGGGCAAATACAATCATCATGAGAAAAGGGTCAATGCCGGAGCGGAAGGTTTCTCTCACTTAGCGTCAAGTGTGGATAACTGCCGGAGGGTTCCTGGAAGGATTCTACCCCTGGTTCGTCAACAACCTTGGCAGCACACCCTTCTATCGGAAGGTTTCTCTGAAGGATCATGTCCAAGATGCATCTTAACGGTGACACAAGAGTTAGCACGTGGGGGGACCTGGCGAAGTACATACTTGTCAGAAAGGATTGGCTGCATAATTACAAGGTGTGTTGTGGGTGGAGAAACGGCAATCCTTATCCCGGCAAGCGAAGTACATCCAGATCCTTTAGCGGGGACAAAAGTCGTATGTTATTTGGTCATGAAGGAGGGGTTGGGAGATAGACGACAAGTACATGGCTTTACGGGCCGTCTATTCAGTGCCGAGCATTACAAGATCTTCACTTGGACACACGGTTGCTCCATGACACCTTTACGAATTACGAAAAAGGGAGGCGGAGTTGGTTTGCTAAGCTGACCGCGTCCACGGACCGTGCCGTAGCAGGGGAAGTGGATGTCTAAGATAAGCTTGCAGTTTTGCATCGACGTTCACACCCCCCTGTCAGCATGTAAGGGCAACCATGCGATACTACTCTGCCACTATAGGTAATTCGTATGATCTCCATTTCTCCAAGAGAGATCATGGCAATTCTTGATTTATGGATCACTTGCAGCTTGGCATCTTGCGTGACTGGGCCTCGTATAGGATCGAGCCCTATTGGTTCGCGGCGAGAGAGGAAACCTTGACATGGCGACGACTGAAAGGACTAACAACTGAACGCGCGTAGATGTGATAGTCTGTCATAAGACTTTGGGGTAAGTAGAGGCGTGAATCCTTGTTTTGTGTTCATCATCGTGCCGCAGAGCCATGAGCTTCAGGGAGCGAGACGCAGATAATGACAAGAGTATAGGGTAAGTGGATGAGTGGTGGTGTTCCAGTCGTGATAACCAGAATTACAACGCATTTATATTAAAAATCGCATCGAATGTTAATATGAACATGCTTGTTAGACTTCGATTGAGAATTAAATGCAAGTTGTGCCTGAAGGTCGAATCTCATGAGTGTCCAAGTAATGATGGTAAATTGGAACAATCACGTCGAAAGCGAACAACTATCTTCCACACCAATGTGTGCTTGGTTATCCCAATGTCGAAAACAGCAGCATCTGATCATGACTGGATATTCAATATTAATGGAGGTTAGATTTGTGCTCTTTATGTCAGCACTTTCATCTTTAAACAATGAGGCAAGTCCAGGTTCAATACGAGATATAGTTGATGCTAAACTCCAATTTCAATTTCTCGTGTATCATACCATAACTGACTAATCTATGCGCAACATCTCAAGAATAAGTTCAAGCTGACAATTCTCTTCCCCAAAGACCCCAGCCAATCTTTCTAGCTCACCCTCCATCTCCCCATAAAGCGAATGCAAAACCTTCTCCGTGCCCTCAATACCACCAGCCTCATCGATAAGACTCAGCGCCAGGACCTTCTGCTCAAAACTAAGACCACCGTTCACACAACGCTGCATCAACAGACCGCGGAGTTGAGCCACGGCCTTGGGAGCTTTGTTCTGCTCGTTGAAGGCGATGATGAGCGGGAGGGAGAATTTACCCTCGTCAAGGTCTTCGCAGAAGCCTTTCTGTTGGGTGTACTGTGATTCTTAGCATATATCAGAAGGTAATGGAAGGTAGACTTACGTCTGCGAGTTTGAGATTGGCGTAGTCATCCCGAATTTGGAAGTAGCGGCCAAAGAGTTGGCAAAGGCGGCTGAAGTCAACATCTTGCTGGGTTGTGGACTCTGCGGCCATAAGGCGTGTGAGTAGGCGGAATAGACCACCGGTTTCTGCCAAAATTAGTACCTAGAGTACCAATTAATCGTGAAGGTAACTTACTTCCGTCTACCATTTGGAGATACTCCTCCAGAGACGGACAAATCATGTTGGAGGTCCATTGGAGTTCGTAAGCCTGTCCGATGAAGAGTTGTCGAATCTCATCTGTGCAGTCGTCAGCTTTGGCAGAATACCATGGCTCAGTGATGACTTACCAACGAAGATACCCAAAGCCTTAGGGCTCTGAAGCTTGCTGATCAGACTAACGGACTGGATATACTGGAATGTAGCAGAATTAATGGTTTGAGCCTCGCCAAAGACGGCGTGCGCTGAAGGCTTGCCACGTCGCAGCTGAGAGTGGTCCTCGATATCATCAAGCCTGAAACTGTTAGTAAAACAGGGTGCTTCTGTAAGGTGGCTGAATTACATAAGTGATGAGCCGTGAAGGCTCTCGGTGATGGACTTGATGGTGTTTGCTCTCTCGGCAGGGACCTTGAGCCAGAAGTTAAGCGCGTCAATAGTCTTGTTTCTAACACCCTTTGAGGGAAGGGAGCAGAGATATCGGTATGGTTCCATGACAACCTGGGTCTGGTTAGCGATGCGCAGCAAGATGGGTAGCTTCAACTTACATCATCTTCCATGGGAGGCAGGTCTTGCAGCATAAGATCTGAAAGGGTCCTCTTGTGGCCGTTACCATGGTCCACCTTCTTGTGTGCTGTCCAATCAATGTCATCCGCCGAGGTAGCACGCTTAGCAGAGCCGTTCCTCTCAAAAGCGGGACGCTCATCACCATCAGATTGTCCATTGACAACAGGCTTGGGAAGCCCGTTGGCCTCATGACCATTGACGTAGCCGTTGCCATCAAACTCCCCACTACCGTTGACTAGTGGTCGAACAGCAAAGCTCTCCTTGGCAGGACTGTCAGGAGTAGGTAGCCTATGAATCTCGGGACGAGTAGACTCCTTCATCGCCTCCTTAAAAGCCTGAATTGGATCATAATTGGAAGAAAGCTCCTCCTTCTTCTGTTCGAGTCTGGCCTGCTGTCTCTCATTGTAGGGTGCATCCATGTGGTATCTTCGGCACTGAGTGCTCCAGATAGCGTTTCCACTGACACCAAACAGCATGTGGTACAGATAATCCTTGAGATCTTGAGAAACATCGGTTCGCTCACGTGTCTCCTTTGTGGTTTGGAGACACTTTGCTACTTCGATCTTGTTTCGTGCTCTACAGAGACGCTCGGCCTCTTCGATAGAACAGTTGTGCTCCCTCATCAAGACAACAAGAGCGTTGACAAAGTCACCAGGCTTGCCGGACTTCTCAGCTGCTTCTGCCTCCTTGCCGTATGACCAGATGTCGTTTGTCAGAGTGACTGACATGATGGCTGGGAGAGCAAGCCTGTGACATAGCTCGACCTCATGCTCAGGTATGGTAATAGCACAACCAAAGATGATAAGAGCATGCCAGAACCTGTTACTTGTTAGTCGATGTTGAATTGAGTGAGCGAAATGACCTACATGTAACCGACATCAGTGGATCTATAGTGAAGATAATCATCAAGTGACTTGAAGTTTGTGTCGTGGGCGCATCCAGCACCTGTGTTGATGAAAGTGGCCCAAGCATTCATGGCTGCTATGGCTCGCTCACGATCAATTGCAGCCATCTGCTTGAAGATCCAGGCTTGAATATGACGCTTTCCAGAAGCGCGACTCTCAATATCACCTTCCCGAACACCTTGTTGAAGGGCATCAAGAAACTCATCATTCTCAGCAGCGACCTGTATATAGTTAGCAAAGCTATTGACCAGGAAGTAAGGATCTTAGACTTACTGTTTCGGCTGACTCAACATCAGTGATATCTATCTTGGTCAGTAACGAAAAGCATCCAAGGTCACTACCAACTAACCATCGTGAAGGAAAGCAAACTCATTAGCATAAGACACAATCTCTAACCTCTCAGGCAAACATTCAGGCAGTGTAAGACAGATAAAGTTGTGTCTAGGACCTAAAGCACCTCGAAAGGGCAATTTTGGACCAACATGCTTCTCCCAGTCGTACTGGGCTTTGAAGATGGCAACTTCATCCAGGTCTGCACCCTTGTGCATACGTACTGGAACACCATCACAGAGACCGTCAGTGTCGTAGTCTGTAGGCTCAAATGAGTAGCGGTATGTAAAGTCCATTGTGCTGGGGTAAACAAATTGAAGCGGATAGTATGAATATGAATATTTCCGCTTCTTGTCGTACGTTTTTGCTGCTTTTATGTCTTGAACGCCGAGTCTTCTCTTGACCCCTTCCCGTATCCTGTAATACAAGTCGTTCTTACGCCTAGAGATCTGATACTGAGTATTCCGTCAGAGGGTGTACGTCTATGGGCGTGAGAAAAGCTAACAGGGGTCTAACCGCCAGCAAGGATTGTCATCCTCAACCCCACGGTCTGTATCCACCACTATGGCAATGTAACATGGCCAAGCTTTTTTTATCTTGACCAAGGAAAACTGTCATCTTGAGGTGGTGATGCCGTGTCGATAGAGAGGTATGTCTTCAGCGGGGACAACCGTAATGACTCTGCATCTCAGAGGCGCAAGATCCATGTCAAGATAGGATTCATGGCCCGGTGGAGGAGCTAACAGAATAACAGGGGAATATTCGCCGCTTATGATCGGCGACCTTGCGGGAAAATCGCCCTATGGGGAATATCGTGAAGTACCGAAACCTTGTGTTTGATCCTTCCATGCCACCCAGTCCATCTCCGCTATCATATACCCTGAATTATCCAATCGCCATGGTTATGCCTTAGCATCTCTGATTCGAAAGCCCATCATATTTCCCATGCATACTTGTGGGACTTCAGTTGATCTGCGGATGAATGGATGTAACCCAAACGGCCAAATCAATCCCCTTCCCTGACAGCTCTAGATCCTTTCCTTGCGACCTCCAACAGGGTTGATCAGGCTTGTGGCTCAGTAGATTCATTCTGAAACCTGGCCCATAATATCTCATTTTCTAGTGATTCTCAGTGGATAGAGATAATCTTGGCCAGATGCTGGGCTTTGAGCGTTATCTAAACGCCGACATCCACTTTTTCGAAGGATTGATCTGCGAAGGAATATAATCGGCCCATACAGACATATTGGCTCCTCAACCGGGCTAGAAGGTCTTTGAGATCTTTCTGTCATGACGTTCAGAGGGCCTTTCATCTGCCTTTGTTCATGGAAGGATTGTGATACAATAGCTAGCCCCTTGCACAACATACGTAACTAGAGAGGCCTTTTTGACGATTGCTTCTCCAGTTGAGGCAAAATTTGAATCCATCGTTACAATGCTACCCACCGTACATCGGCATCGGTTAACCTTACGACTTTCGGTTCCGGAAGCTCGTTTGTTATCCGGATAGGCAACGCTCGAATCCTTCATCTCGCTCTGTTCCCTGCTTCTGATACAGGGTTACGGCGAATCTCCGCCGCTTGAGAGTGAAACTATTGAAGGATTTGCTCGCTTTGACTTAGGCTGATGGGCACGAACTAAGGATTGTGGTGCCCGCTTAGAATAGGAGAAAGGCGGGGGTAGTGAAGGTGACGACGTTAATAGAGCACTGCGACAGTCTTTGCGTGAATGCCGACAGTTTAGGAAATTATTTGATCCACCAAGACTCTTAATACCGCCTGCGAGACACTCGCGATAGCTTCACCAACACCTCTCGTTTGTTAGCCTTATCCTATCGCGCTCACACACAATGGCAGACGATATTAAGCCATACAGAATCAAGGTTCCAGAGTCGGACATTCAGCTTTTGAAAGACAAGCTCGAAAGCGCGAGGTTCCCCGCAGAAGATGAAGTGTCTGACGACTGGACCTACGGCGCAGGTCTTAACGACGTGAAGCGTCTTGCTGCGTACTGGAAAGATGAATTCGACTGGCGGGCCCAAGAAGCCAAGTTGAACCAATATCCCCAGTTTACTACAAACGTTTCTGTAGACGGATTTGGGGATCTTGAGATTCACTTTTTGCACCAGAGGAGTAGTAAGGCTAATAGTATTCCTCTACTATTCTTTCACGGTTGTGAGTATAGACATCATCATTCTAGTAGCTGAACATCAAGTTAATCTCTTATATAGGGCCTGGGAGTTTTGCAGAGGTTTTCAAGTTGCTTCCTCTGTTGACTGAACCCAAGGATGGGCCTTCGTTCCATGTTGTTGCACCATCCTTGCCAAATCATTGCTTCTCTGATGGTGTATCGAAGCGTGGCTTTGGCATCCCGCGATATGGCGAGACCATGCACAAGCTCATGTTGAAATTGGGGTATGATAAATATGGTAAGCTAGCAATCCCTTTTCACAAACATAATACTAATTATTTCCAAGTCACGCAAGGAGGGGATTGGGGCTATATAATCACTCGGATGATCGGAGCTCAATATCCCGAGCACTGTCTGGCGTCTCACATGAACATGATCCCAGCCGTCAGCCCTCCCAACCCCTTGAAAACGCCTTGGCAATTCCTCCGCTTCTGGCTCTTCCCCTTCACAGCACAAGAGAGGAAAGGCATCGAGCAGATGAAGAACTTCTTCAATGAAGGCCTTGCCTACAACCTGATCATGAGCACCAAGCCATCCACCATTGGTTTTGGCCTGGCCGACTCCCCAGTGGCCCTCCTAGCCTGGATTTACGAGAAACTGCACGATTGGACTGACGACTACAAATGGACCGACGATGAGATTCTCATGTGGGTTTCACTGTACCAGTTTTCTAAGGCGGGCCCAGCAGCTAGCGCGAGGATTTACTACGAGAGTCGACATGCGGACCAGGAGTTGACTAAAAAGGTCAATGACTGGATCCCTGGTGTTCTGTTGGGCCTTTCATACTTTCCAAAGGATATTGTGTTTGTTCCCAAGACTTGGGGTAGGACACTAGGTCCTGTCGTTTTTGAAAGGATTCATACTAGTGGTGGACATTTTGCGTCGATTGAGAGGCCCGAAGAACTTGTTGAGGATGTGAGAGAGATGTTTGGGAAGTCTGTTAGCCCACAGATTTTGGAGAAGCTGAGGAAGAGTGGCGCTGTTCACAACGGGCCGAGGGCAGATGATAAAAGCTGAAGTAGATATTGATCGTTCTGTTACTATTCCATTAAATCTACGTATGACAATGAAACTGCCGCAATTTCATGGCCACCGACATAAAATAGAAAGTCAGCATTTTTCATTTCAATAGTTGTAGTTAAATGTGAAAATGTAAAAACCAACCTGTCAAACGTGACAAAAGCATAGGGACCATGCCCCGTTTGTTAAGAACTAGACTGCTTGTTTTGGGACAAGTATTCAGTCATCTTCATCCTATTCTACGATGTTTAACCTGAGTCACGATAAACTCACTGTGTGAGAACGTATGGTATCACTACAATAGGTCTGTTATAGCGGCATAATCTGATGCTTAACAACCGTTATCGTCGCGCCAAAAGCTACCCTGGAGACTTGCAAGCCGTGAGAGCTGAGTTGACCCCCGCACAAGTAATGGCTGCCTCTCAACGAATACTACGGCGCCGTGTCACTACAAGCTAACATGCTCCCTGTTCACAGACATACGCACTCTTGATTTGCTACCTGTACACCTCAGTGTTGCGTGTCATCGGGAGAAGCCGGTAGCACAGCAAGAGTGGACATGCCGGAGGTTCTGCCACGGGTCGTCACCACTGAGGGACACGCTTTACACTCGGCCTCAGCCTTCTCTAGCAATTCAAAGTCTTAGACAGCATGACACTGGCTGTCGAAGTTTCGGTCACTTTCTCCTCAGCCCTTCAAGCCTCATAATCTCCACCTCCAGCCGTACGGAAGGACATAACGCACTCAAGGGCAAACCGGCACATCGGACAAGTTGTCAACCCGACAGTCCGACTTGTGGATTCGTTGTCTCATCGGCGTCGGTCCACGGCCCCCAGATCCAGTATCCAGGATCTGATAACAATGCTCTGCAGTATTGATCAGACCATTCTGGACCCTGAGACCGGGCATCTGGGACCGTGTCTTGGTTAGAATCGATCACCCTGGCATTTGCCAAGTGGACTTTGAGACCAGTAGATGTGATACACGATAGTCACTCTGGGGAAATAGTTCAATTGAACGAATCGCGAATCATTCCGGCAGCCCAGTTGTAAGTAGCAATCCAAGGCTCGTGTTTTCCCCATTCTTTCCTATTCACAAGTAAACGAAGAGACTATCATATGCGTGCCTGAGACTATTGAGTTTATTAAACCCCCCATTGGTGGGCTTTGCAGTAGTCAAACTTTATAACCCTTGCCACCTAGCAAACAAGCAACCAACAAAACAGAAAAACCGGCAATTCTGTCATAAAAGACTCCCTTGCTTTTTTATTATGCAGAGAACATTCCGGACTGTCGGGGCCGAAGTGTGAGGCGTGAGAGCTTCAGTTGGCAGTCGGCCACGTTTCTCGACTTATGCATGCCTGCCGCGTTATGCATAAGTCACTTGAGCTTTTCAGCAGCGGTGAAGTTTGCCTATCTCCAAGAAACTACCCAGAAAGCCTTGGAAAGAAAAACAGGTTTAAACTGATCAGTTTCTTATAGAATGCGATAGAGATCATCTTGTATTTGCGGGGCTTCCCCTCACTGAGCTATCCCTCAAACATCATAGAAGATCTTCAGCAGGAAATAGCCGTTCACAAGTCGTCTGCCGCTAGTGACTAAATTTAGACAGGTGGCTATTGGATTTAGAGTTGACAAGGGTCCGTCTTTCGTAGTTCCCGCCACAGTAGTTTCGATCCAATCTGAGACCAGAATATCAGCCTGTTCAGGTACTAGTTTCAGCCTTCTTCGTGATCACGGGTCCGAGGGCCCGTGGAATCGGATGAGGTGGCTTGTCAGAAGCGAGGGTTTTGAACGTTCTAGTTAAGACAAGACTTCAATCAAGTTGTTGAAGTTGTTGAGCTGTAATGGATATGTGCTAACAGCAACGCAAGCCTACGCGTAGTGATTGACAGAGACCTAGTCGGTGATCTCAAACTTGGTGATACCACACTAGGTTAGGATTCGCGTGCGATGCTAGCCTCTTGGCTCATAGCGGATGGAGAAGACCGCTAAGGATGCACGGTTCAGGTGAGGCTCTAGCTAGTTGATACTGACGACACTCACTGCAGATCTGGAAAGCTGAAGACAATGTTGGGGATCGTAGGGCGGATCTCCTATCCCAATTCGGATAGCTACGACAGCTGAGGTATAGCGAGTGCCTAGCCCAGCCAGCTCACCTCAGCTCACATCCGCTCTTGTTGTGGAGCTCTTAACACCAACGTCTGTCAGAGTCCAGAGACCTCACCTCTATTCACTTGGACCAAGACTTTATCGTCAACATCAACTGTAATTGGGGAGCGATCATTGGTATTGTGGGGTAAGAAGGGGCTTGCTGTCCTTTAAATTGACTAAGTACGGTAGAAGTATCTACATATTTACTACCCCCAGCTCCAATTCGAAACCATACATAAGGAGTGTGAACAGAGATCAGTACAGGCACAGTGTTCCACGATTTGAGTCTCTTCTCCAACTCTAAGCCTTATAGGACTTGCCCTTACCACCACCGCCCTTTCCGCCCTTGTAGATGTTGATGTTGATAGTGACAGGCGCATTGAAGTCAATCTCACCAATACACATTTGGAACTAGAAAGACCGTAAGAAACCATGAAAACGAATGGGCGATGCGAGACTTTGAACTTACGCCGTTGTTGTTGTTGCAGCAAATGATCTTTGCGTTGCAAACCTCCGAGTTTGAGCACGTTTGAGCTAAAGAGTGTTAAGAGAGGCGTGAAAGAAGCAAAAAGTGGGATACTTACTGCCAGAGCCGTCAGTAGTGCAGCAGAACTGCGTTCCAGAGGAGCAGGCGGTGGTTTGCTGGTTCTCTGGGGGGTTCGAAGTACCGCAGTCGCTGCCTCCCTTGCCATCCTTCTTGGCTTCTTCAAAGCATTAGAAATGGGGATTCATATATGTCTTCGTCTTCTTACTGTTTAGTGACGGCATCTTAGGCCATGGGAGATCCCCGAGAGCAGGAGCTCTAGGCGCAAGATCACGAGTCTCAACTTCGGCAGCTGATTCAACGACGGGAGTCGCGATAGCGCCTTGGATCATGGCGATGCTGAGGAAAAGAGTGGAAAGTTGCATGATGAAGATGTGTAAAGATTGCTAGTCTAAGACAAGTAGCTGAATAGAGGAGTGTTGTTGTCCAAAGGCAGAAAGAGAGTGTGGAGCGAGGCAAGAGAAGCTAAAGCGATGGTGATGGTTGTGAATGAGTCGGGTAGAGCGAGACATAGCCTGATATTTGTGTAGACCGACTTTGGCCCCTGCATTGGACCGTTACATGAAGCTTAAGGCTGAGGTGATGATTTGGATCTATTGGAAAGCCTCGAGGTTGTTATGACTGAGTATGACGGAAGTGAGGCAGGGGTCTTTGTCTGTGCTTAAGTTTGTTGGAGTCGAGCCCCTTCGTATAGAGTGAGGTCAAAGCGCTTGCATCGATAGTGCATTGTTGAAGTTGTCGTGGACATACTAACGATCTTTGGAAAGCTACAGAGAGCAATCAACCATCCCAACTTTGAACTTTGGAACTTCGGTCAGTTGTTTGTTTGGTGAAGTTGTAGCTAATTGCTCCTTTTGACTACTCTATGCGCTTACTGTGGCTGTCTAACTTCATATGATATTCACATCGTTTCTTCTGACCCTTGTCGGTTATTTCAGCTGTGCCTAGTCTTCGGGCTTTCCCCACATCAACGACTTGTTTGTCTGTTGGTACCAATGGCTTTCTTGGCTTTGGCCTAGAGCATATGAGTTGGCCCACAGGGGTCCTCAAATCCGGGGATAACGGGCGAATACCCTTCCTTTTCCAGGGTCTATGGAAAGCTATCTGTAATTTTACGATGCAAGGATCAGACCAAGAGATCAGACTTCGTGCCTCTTTTGTCCAAACCTCCTTCAAGGGAGATACATTCAAGAATGTCATCTCATTCAAGACTCGTCACGGTAGCTGTCTTGTAAAGAGATCTCTCTAGCCAGGTCCAAACTTCTGCTTTTCATATCCCTGAAAGAGGCGGAAAACTTTTAATTTCTCTTGCCCCTGCATCCCTGCATGTAAGCTGAGCCCGAAACGCCTCGGAGTCGGACTGTCGGACTGAGCTCGCCACTTCACCATGCATACCCAACACGCATGGAGTCATTGCATCTGTTCTCAGCACTAACGTCTCCACGGTTGACTCGCCTCGACCAACATGGCATGCCCGAGTCTCCGAAAGACGCTCAACCATGAAGGTAAGCTTAAGGCTCGAGTCTAGACATGTCTCTAGTATCGGCCAACCGTCAGGCCCCTTTCTTCCCCGCTTCCAGCCCAACTTCTCTGTCTTACTTCTGAAACTTTCGGACTATCGGCCTATTCACCAAACTGCATGGATCCAGCCCATCGGACTATCGTCTTAGACCAGGTCTGGATTCAGCCTCATGTTATGCTCCTCCAACTATCTCACGATGTCGACCAAGTTGTGGAGTTTTGAGGCTTCAATATGGGCTTACCTCTGCATCATTTCGGCTTTCACGATGTTGCCGAGACTCTAAGAGAGTTCGATAGCTTCATATTCAGCTGAGGAGAAGCAACTCTGGCGTCGAAAACTCACGATGATGGGCTGTTTGAGGTTGCAGGATGTGCAGCCGTGAGGTTGGAGTGACGGTCTAGGCTTCAGCTTCATGCATTTGAGCTGTCTCAACAACTTCAAAGGCAGTTTTATATGGACACAAACGAATATATAAACCCATTCATCCTCCCTCCTCAATCAACTTTCCTCATCACTCACTCTCAACTCACTCACTCAACAACATCCTCAGCTCTACTTTTCAACACTCTCTTTCGAGACAAACAATTTTCCAAACCTTCAACATGAAGTTCTCTGCTCTTGCCTTCCTTGCTCTCACCACTGGTGCCCTTGCCCTTCCTGGCCCTCCTGCTCCCGGTCCTAAGCCCCCCAAGCCTACCAAGCCCGAGAAGCCCATCAACAACAACAACAATAACAACAACCAGAACATTCAGTGTGGTAACGGCCAGTCTCTCTACTGCTGTGTCAACGAGGGCAACAAGAAGAACGACGTCACTTGCACTTCCGTCTCCGTCGGAGGCATTGGAGGTACTTGCAACGGTCTCC
Organism: Fusarium flagelliforme; assembly: GCF_020744385.1. Classification (NCBI taxonomy): domain Eukaryota; kingdom Fungi; phylum Ascomycota; class Sordariomycetes; order Hypocreales; family Nectriaceae; genus Fusarium; species Fusarium flagelliforme. Next base: position 6,253,060 of record NW_025763503.1, read on the forward strand.
AGGTCTGCTGCCAGAACAACGTAAGAGACCATCACTTCGAAGAATTTATATGCACTTTTCTAACTCGTGACTATAGAACGGCAACCAGGGCTGCAACGTCGGCAACGGCGGTGGCAAGGTCATCTTCAAGGACGAGTCCATCTCCTGGGGCTTCCGTTAAACGGCCCAGTCGAAGCACGACAAGAGACTTCTCTGGAGGACTCGAGCAACATTCCATCGGTTCTTACAAACCACTTACGCTCCTTACGATATTCTACGATCACTTTACTACGAATGCTTTTACGAGGGATGAGATTGGTACGGGCTTTGGAAGGGGATTCACTTCTGACGGTCTTTGAGTTGGGGAATGGTTTTGGCCAGGCTGTTTCTTGATTCTTGACCACCTATATTTTTATGACAAGTTTGAGTTGGATCTCCTTGGTTGTTGGGTAGTATATAAAGTCCACAAAATATAACCGGTTATGCAAATTTGTTCTCCTTGCATTAAGTGAACTGGTCATAATCATGCTGGATTTCTTTTTTTAATTCCCTTGGAGACTGGGACTTGAAGAGGTTTGGACTTGGTTCAAACTTGTGTAAGTTCAGGACTTGCGGTGTATGGAAAGTCCCTACTTGAAGCTGCGTCCTTGGGATTCTTCGGCTGACCGAACCGTAGTTGAGCAGTATGGATCTCTAAGTTGGGATAATTACCCATTGCGGTAGTAGTCCCATGGCGGAGACTCCGCACGAATCGCGTGTTTGCGGAGGTCACATTTACACTGTAGCAAGATAGGATGCTGTATCAAATTGACAAGTTTTTTGGTACTGGAATGGCTTATCTCTTGCTTTTATCTTGTCTTGAAAATGGTGTCAATTATGTATGTAAGAACGCAAGTTTAATGGGCATTCATCCTGGGCTGCTATCTAGACTAGTCGCTGTGACTTATTGTAGTACACTATCTCGTTGACGGTGCGACCTCCATACCTGGCCCCAATGTACTGTGTGGAGCAGCATGATCTGTGGATGCGCCTTCTCACCATTAAACCCTCACTGACCTCATCATCTCGACGTTTTAAAGATTCTTTCTACTCTCCTTTTACAATTTCCATCCTTTTAAGAACCTAGAAATCAGCAGCTTGTATACTCTACCTAACATCGACCAGACCATCAGCTCTCTCACCTAATTGAACCTCCCACCTACTTCATCATGGCCAAACAACAAAAAGACCCAGAAATTATCGAAATCGCCAAGACCCTCAAAGATGTCCCCTGGTGCGAAGAATATGAAAAGATGATCTCAGGCATGCTGTACGACACACCATCCACTCCTATCTGACCATCTCATTCTGACTGCGGAGTAGCTACGACCCTCTTCACCCAAAGTTGCTTGAGGGCCGTCACAGAGCACGCGGTCTATCCTATAAATTCAACAACCTCGATCCTAACACCGGAACCTGGGAGGAGATCGAGAAGAAGCGTACTGAGATGTTGTCCGAGATGCTCGGAAAGGTTGGCCCTGGGACATTTATCGAGGCACCTTTCTCGCCAGACTACGGAAGCAATGTCTCTATCGGAAAGAACTGCTTCATGAACTTTGGGTATTCTCCTTCCTGTCTCGACTACAAGAGTGCAATTACTGACCTGCCTGTCCAGATTGACCATCCTAGACACCAGTCTCGTCATAATCGGCGACAGAGTGCAAATGGGCCCCAACGTATCCCTCTACACAGCCGGCCACGAAACGAGCGTGCTATCAAGGATCAAGTTCGTCGAGTTCGGACATCCTATCCGCATTGAGGACGACTGCTGGATCGGAGGAAATGTGGTGGTCCTCCCTGGTGTTACCATTGGAAAGGGCTGTACTGTCGGAGCTGGCGCAGTCGTCACCAAGAGTCTGCCCCCTTACTCCATTGCTCTCGGAGCTCCTGCCAAGGTTGTCAAGACGATACAGAGTGTTGAAGAGGAGAGGGCGGATCCCAACAATCCTTTCAACAATATGCCTGATCGGGAATAAACAGTTTTGCTGTGGGATAGAAGTTAGAAGTTATTGCATAGTCACTATTTTGTTACTCCGGCTTTAAGAAAACTTGGGATTAAGCCGAAGCACGCAGTCAGAAATTGAGCGTCGCATCTCTTGATTGGCATTCTGGAGTTAGGTCATGTCATCGCTCTCCAACGGCCGAAACGCGAAAATGCTTTAAAGCCGACAATTATTTATCAGCAGTCGGGCTTTGATTGGTGCGCAAGCACTAGACCGATCCTTCACATGGGACATCGGACTCACGAATTTCCAGGCCCACTGTAGTAAGCAGTAAGCAGTAAGCAGTGGGCCGTGGGGAGGCTTAGAGCTTCCGTGGAAGTAAAGCTAACGAAGAGGTGAGACTGCAAATATATATAGAAGAAGATTCCTCATAGCTTTCGTGTGTAAATAAAATCTCACATTCAACCCTTGTTTGGCACTTCATCGATTCAGCTATACCAGTCCTTGACCACCATCTACCTACGGGAAATCTACCCACCACCCAGAACAGCTCCAACAAACATGGCTCATCCAATCCTCTTCAACACCACTCTCCCCATGTCTCTCTTCCTCTTCTCCCTCGGGCTAAATGCCAGCTTCCGACCTGAATCGCACCTAAAAGCCCTTGAATTCCCCCTTCCCAAAGACGCCGAAGCCAAGAAGTTCGCCTACGCCCTCATGCGCATTTGGGGCATTCGAAACATCTCAGTCGGTCTTCTGCTCACGCTTATCTGGGCTACTGGTGATGAGAAACTCATGGCTAAAGCGATGGGTGTGACTATTCTTTTGCCTGTCGCAGATGGGTTTGTGAGTAGGATTGTTATTGGGGGCGGGGAGACGCAGCATTGGGTGTTTCCGCCTTTGTTGGCTCTTGTCAGTGCTGGACTATTCGGATTGTTTTGAGGTTGTTTGGTTAGATGTGTTTTTTTAACTATGTGGTTGTGAGTGAGTTCGAGATTCTTCGGGCAGATGGTTGATGACCGAGCTTTAGAGAATTTTGTGCTCGGGATTGGAAAGATCAAGAGGTTGGGATAAGTCGAGCCGATCATATTCTCATAATATTCATACAATTGATGTCATAATTCATTACGGAAGCCACAGCAACCTAATTAATAGTACAGTAAATACCCAATCACATATATCTTTGATCAAACCCAATACCGTTAGAAAGCAAGCCCATCTCCTGTGCAAAATAAAACGCTTGGTCATTCTGGGCCCAATTGACTGCACCCTCCAGACGTTGCAACAAGTCTTCCGTAGTTTCTGGCGCAGACACACTACTCGTCCTGTCGGCAATATCGTATGTCTGCGACTCTTCAGACGCCGGAGATGACTCCTCAACGTCCTCGGTACTATCCGAATACGCTCGTTCCGTAACTTCTTGCACCACATGCTGTGGGGTGCCAATATCGATGCCCATCTGTAGAGCGAAGCCAACAGTGGGATCATCTTCCATCCACCTTGAGAAGCTCTTTGCGTAGGTATTTGGTGAGAGCGGACGGGGTAATGGTGCTGGTCTTGCTATTTGTACTTGCATCGGCATTGGGATGCTGGGCTGGCCTAGAAGGATGGGCATGAGGTTCTGGTTTCTGTTGACGAAGCGTCGAAGGGCAGCGGGAAAATCGCTATCCTGCACAAGACGATCTTGACTTAGACACACATCAATCGTCAAGGCTAGTCGGAGGTATTGGGCGGGACTTCGGGCAAGGACATCAGTGTTGTCTGTGAGTAACATTTGTTGCGCAGGTTCGTTTCCGCCTACACACTCCATAAAATATCGGATCGTCTTGGATATAGAGTGCACGCCATCATATTTCGGGTGAAGCTCCCTGAACACTTGGATCAGAACATTGAGCCGGGACTGTTTCGATGCGACTTCCGGTCGGGCCCAGATCTCGGCGGCTGAAGAGGCGGACGACATTTTGATGTCGACCATATGCATTGCGAGCGGCAGGGCTGTGCATGCTACTGCACTACTCGGTAGGAAGCGCGTTAGTCGGTGTGGATGGAGGCGAGCGAAACATTCTGCTATGCTTTTCGTGGCGCTTCTTAAATCTCGTCTGTTGTTTTTGAGAAATTGTGTTTCTTGGGCGGACGTGTGGTTCTGTGTTAGGAGACCAAGAACGAGGCCGAGGTGAAGTTCGTAGTTGCACACTGCTACTTGGCTGGCGCTGTGGTGTTGTCAGTAAAGGATGCATTCGAGCTAGCATTTTGTCGACTTACTGGAAGTAAATCCAGACCAAATTCGTAAACAGGACTGCGGAGTCATCATATGGTCCAGGATTGTGAGGAAGATCCTTGAGAGCCAGAGGTGGTCTTGTAGCAGCGGCCCAGCATCTCAAGGACCTCTTATGCTCCTGCACCTGCGCATAAGCGGTCGAATGCGCTGCGGCGTCCAATATCGGTATACTTTCTGTGGGATATACCAAGCTCAGAATATCCGTTAAGGTGACACACAACTCCGTCAGCCGCTCCAAGGCTAGAATGAGTTTATGCTTGGTCGCAATATTATAAACGCGCGATGCCTCAAGCTCGTCCACCATATCGTCGTATCCCAGTGGCGAGCACGACGCAAAGTCGAATTGAGCGCTAGATATCTGGATATTTCTCCTCACGCAGATTGGCATTATACGGTCGCGGATGATGCAGCACCACCATATGCGTTTAAGAATATTTCGTCGTTTCATATCTTGCTGCGAGACGTGTAGTCCGAAAGTGGGCATTTCGTATTGGTCGGCTCCGCAGGATTTGGCGTGCTGAATGGCGATTCGGAGCCATCTGCTATTTGGCTTTCGGGGTCCGGAACGGAAGGTCGGACACCAATATGTTAGGAGGAGTGCGGCTTGTGCGATGGAGACGGGGTCGGGGTCGGTTGAGAAGTCGTATAGTAGCTGCGATGTTAGATGCGATCAAGATAAATTGCAATGACAAGCGTACCTTGGCCTTGGTATAGAAGGACTCTTTTGCTTCGAGAATGGTTGAGAAGCCGAGCGTTTGGAGGGATTCTTTCGGAACGAACTGAAACTATTAGACAGGGCCTAAACATTGTCGCGTAGACCTACCGTGCACGACGCAAACATTATCGATTGCAGCAGAAGCATCGACACCGGTGTACCAGGGTTCGCATTATTGGGTATCGGATCGTAGGCAGCCCAAAAGTCGGCTTCGTTTATAAGAGGTAGTAATGGATGGATATATAAGAAATAATGTCGAACAAACTCGTCGAGAATCGGCTTCGAGGGTACGCGTAGACATCCTTGCGCATTAAGGTGATTAAAATCACAGTCGCGCATATTCAGCGTTCGCAAAAACGGCATCGACGAGTAGAGCGCTTTTAATTGGGATCTGACAGGCTCGCAAGGCTCCTCGATTGGTGCGACCGATGCCATGGTGTCAAATGCAGTCGGCATGCATTCCTCGAGCCGTTCAAGCTCTTCGACAGGATCATTGGGCGTCGGCGTGATTGGCGACTCGATATCGGCTCGATCGCGGTGGTGTACCGAGTGGTATTCGCTTTCTTCTAGGTTTTGTAGGGCGGAGGAAGCCTCTTCGATGGGTGTTGGCGGGTTATCATTGCTGGAAGTTGGTGATGTGGCCGACGCGACGGCCTCGCAATCGCGGAGAATGTCATTTGAGGCGATTGACTCGGGGCCGTTGGAGATTGGGCTGCAGAAGCATATGTTAGTAATGAAAATAATAGAGACAGCGATATAACATACAAAGCGTCTGCACGTCGAGCGACGACGCATTCACAACCGTCAAGTCGACAATTGGTGCATGGCGTCGAGGTGCGGGTGACATCACACCTAACCTTTCGCTTGCGACATTTGAGGCAGGCCTTTGTCGCTCTCTTCCTAGAGACCTGCTTCTTGGCAAAGCGAATAGCCTGCTGTTGCTGGGAGTTGTCCATGGAGAGCGGAGCACGTTGCTACCCGGGGTTGATTGATGATGAGAGGAGAGGAGGAAAGACACGAAATACTGAGGTGCAAGGCCCTGAACCCCAGATTTACCCCAACTATTGGCCCCTGTAAAGGAGTCAACTAGCGGCTCCTACTTCGGGATCCTCGGACAGAGGGGTTAAGGCCCCATGGGGAAGTTCTTTTTATTACTAAAGATAATTGATTCTGTCAATTTGTTTACTATTTTTCCGTTCTTTATTCTCTACTCTCGTTATATCTTCCAGCGTTTGTTTTGATTGTACTGCGATTGACATTTGTGTCGTGATACTGCCCCTGTCTGTGACTGTGACTGTGACTGTGATTGTGACGAGGAAGCGTCAGCGGCTAAAGTGGCAAAATGGCAAGTTCCGACCCTGCAATGCCAAGAATCAACGGGAAGATCCTCTGCAGAACTACGCAAATCCAATGGCTAGCAAAGGTTATTTGAACTGCCAAGAGTCGTCCATGTTTTGATACGCATCATCCATCAAATATTCATGCATGTTTATGTTGGGACTTTTTATTAAGTTGGCTGGATTTCGGTCACAAGATCACTCCCAAGACTTTTAGACAAAGTTTATTAAGGATATCTACTGGAATGTGTCTGAAACCAACCAAAACTGCAAATGCTTCTCATTGATGCGACGAGCAATCTCATCCAATAAGATGTGGTAAGACTCAAGTGGAGACACAGCTGGCTTCATGCACTAACAAAGATACAATAGACCCGCAGTAGTTAACTAGTGTGAAGAAGTAGCTCAGATAGTACAGTGTCTCTCACTACATTATGTGTGTTAAATCTTACACATAAGCTTGTTGTAGATCTTAACTTCGAATGAGACCAGCCTTGGAAGTATAGGTTCAGTACGTTGGCGTAAATTCTTTCTGGCAGGAACTATTTGGCTGAAGTAATGGATGTGCCGCGATTCACCTGCCAGGTGTTGAGTTAGGCTCAAATTATGGGTGAACAAAATGTCTTTGTTCAGCAAATTGAAAGTACAGAATAGTGGAAATGTACGAAATAACTCCCTGGGACCGTTATCTTGGAGAACAACCAATTTCCTCGTGTTAGAACCCTTATTTTCCTTCGACTGAAATGTTGTTCTGACTTCATATAGGGTAAGCGAGAGCGAAAGCGACTTGGAACACCACGTCATATGTGAATCCGACGATCATCTCAGTAACGTTGTCTTCTGAATCAGCCTTGCGTCTTGTGTAGTCCCTTCAAAGTTCAAACATCAGACGAACTGACCCCGTGATACAGTGACGGATCACCAATTGCGTCACTCGTAATACGCCTCAATTGACGCGCTCGCTTCTCTCCGGCCGGACCGATCGTTGGCACGACACAGCCCAGCCCACTCGTTATTTTTAACTCGTGTTAGTGGATGGTCCCGCTACCCAGCCACCAAAACTAAAAAAACAACCACTAAGAGCAAGAGCATCACCAAAGCTAGCGTCGGTCGCATTCGCAACATGCCCAACCTCCGACGTTCCATCCGTTTTATTTAGGTATTCATAGGTAGTCAAACTAAAAGTCCGTATGGATGGATCATGAGATACGAGAAATGTATGACAAGCGACCGGAATGCGATTGGCGTCCTTTGTCTAATTAATACAGTTATTATCTGCCTGTCCTCCCTGCATGTCTCATTCTAATCTCAATTGACTTATTGACACTCGTTTCATCTGCAAGTTTTCTTCAACGGTTCTTGCACTTTTATTTACTTTTACCTCTTCGACATGCATCGTTCATGACACTCGTTAAAATGGTTAAGCCTTTCAATGGATTTGACTTTTGGGAGCAGAGGTTCAGGGTTCAGCAGGGATTGGATTCCGAAGTTGAATCTGAGCCTAAGTCCGATATCGACAGCCAACCCTCCCTTGCCGAAAGTCCAGTCATTGCACCCGAAGCGATAACACCAGTGGAAATACAACAACCATGGCCACAATCGTTCAAATCAGATAGCATCGTTCGATCGAGACCGATACTCATCCAGAGCATTGGTGTTCACGATGTCCGCAATTCCATGTCATATACTCCCTCGCTAGACCACCACAGCCAATCTGCATGCGTCTTGCACCCTGGCAGTTGGGAAGAAAAAGAAGAATTCCTCACAGTCATCAAGAGGAATGATTCAACTACTTCCAGCAAGCGTAGTTCATGCAATGCAAGCCCAATCGAGATTAGAAAATCTCCAATTATCATCGTCCCGTCCAATAACACACCACTCCTACGACGATCGCCTCTCAAAATACAAACAACCAACCTCTCTCGTGGCGCACGCGTCCAGCAAAGACACTCCGCACTACCCAAACTTTCTATCAATAACAGTCCTCCTGAACACAGACACACCTTCATGTCTTCAGCAGACTGCACGCCCTGTCAAACAGACAAAGCATTCGAAGCCCTTGCCGATGTCCTCAAGCAGAAGCAACTAGCAATAATAGAACCCGCCACAATCCTCCGACCAAGCAAAGATAGTCCTATACCTGAACTCAGAGCACCTACACCGATTCGTCCAAAGATCATATCACAGCATCTCGAGAGGGCGCAGCTTTGGGCTGAGAGTCAAGAGGACTTCGATAGCTCTACGGCAAGCAGCTTGTCCAGCCCCATGAGCCCCATGATGCCGATTGATATAATGGATACTAAGAAGAGCCCTGTCAAGCCGGAGATAGTGCCTATGGGGTGTAATCTGGATCACGACTTAAATGACTTTCTGAAGTGGGAGTCCAAAAATGTTTGTGCCTATGGTTATGGCACGAATGGATGGAGTTTCTCCCCATAAATGGATGATGATGGATATGCTAGGAAATAGGATACCGGATTTTCTAGAATGATAATGTTTCATAATAATACCCTAATATTAATGTTATTAACAAGATCCCCTTTACATATAATGTCTGTAGTTGGACATCTCAAAGATCGATGCAGAAAGTGACCCACAACTTCGGGTTTTGTGCCCGTCTTCGGCTAGAGTCAAGGACTTTATCCAATAAATGACGTCGTTCTAGACTTCGGACCAAGGGACCTAAGACTGAAGACAACGTCTAGAACGTGCGCTTGGTCATCTATCCCACTTCAATAGCGTAACTAATGGGGCAATTTGAGTTGATCAATTGCCGGGGGTCTTTCCAATTACGTGAATTCGCCTTCTTCATCACGTTAAAGCTTAGTAACCGGGATATCTCAAAATTAGTGCTCCAGTGAGGGGGTCATGATTCACCAGACGAGACAAGTATAAAAGTCCCAATCGGGCACTTGCAGCAACTTTATCACAAACAATTTATACCAATAAATTCAAAATGGCTTCAGCTACCTCCTTCCGTGAACTCATCGGCGTCCAGCCCTCCAGCGCCAGCTCTACCGACAGCGTCCTGATCATCATCGACGCCCAAAACGAATATGCCGAAGGCAAGCTCCAAGTCACCAACGTCTCTGAATCTCGCAAAGTTATCGCCGCACTCCTAGAGAAGTACAGAGCAGCGAACGGAAGTATCGTACACGTCGTGCATGCTACTCCAGAGGGCGCTCCTGTGTTCACTCCCGGTACAAAACTTGCAGAGGAGTTTGATGAGCTTAAGCCTAGAGATGGAGAGGCGGTGATCCAGAAGAACTTTCCTGGATCCTTTGCCAAGACAGATCTCCAGGAGGTTTTGGACAAGACAGGCAAGAAGAAGGTTGTTCTTACTGGATATATGGTAAGTCAAGCAGAGTCATGAGGAGAAGTGAAGCTAACTCGAGTTTAGGCCCATGTTTGTGTCTCGACTACTGCACGACAGGCTGCTGAGCGTGGCTTCGATGTTTTGATTCCCGAAGACGCTGTTGGTGATCGAAACATCCCTGGTGTTGACGCTGAGCAGCTTGTCAAGGTTGCTCTGAGTGAGATTGGCGATGCCTTTGGAACTATCATCAAGAGCAGCAGCATTGCGTAGATCACGACAAAAGGATAGAAATTTAGACAATATTCGATTTATTACAATATCTAGAATTATTTTTCGGAGAATTCTGGCTGTACCAGTTCCCTTCTTGTGAATCTCACATTAAAGTCAGTCTGCTTGACGAACCATGCGTTGATAATCTTCCACTCCTTGCTAGGGTCATCAAAGCCGATCTGTCTCAAGTTAGTATATCGTTACATAAAGGAGAGAATGAGTGAAGCTTACCTCGAATCTTCTCAGAAGACTTGGCACAACCTTGTAAATCTCCAAGAGACTAATGTTCTTGCCAATGCAAGTTCGGCTACCCATGCCAAACTGGAACATCATGCCAGTCATCTTCTTGATACGCTTATCCTCATCTTCAGGGTTGAGGCTAGGGTCAGGAAGCCAACGCTCAGGACGGTAAGTATCGGTATCAGGGCCGAAGATTTCCTCGCGGTGGTGGATCAACCATGCAGAGACACCAACAATGGTACCGCCCTTGACAAACTCGCCGTTGATCTCAGCACCTTGAGGAGGAACAATTCGCTCGAGGGGAAGACCAGGGGCGGGATGCATGCGGAAGGCTTCTTGGACACAAGCGTGAAGGTAGGGGAACTTCTGAGCTTCTGCGAAAGTGACAAGACCAGTCTCGTAGTCAGAGAAAGTACCAGATTTGGCAGCATCGTCGAGTTCCTTCTTGAGCTTCTCGTAGCAAGCAGGGTTTCGAAGAAGGTAGTAGAAAACAGCAGACAGTGTAATGGCAGTAGTCTCCGAACCAGCAAAGGCCATAGAGACGGCCATAGTCTGGACGAGAGTATCAGTCATAAAATCAGGACGAGCTTCGCGAGCAGCGATGAACTTGGACAGTAAATCTTGACCGAGAGGCTGCTTCTTGATGTTGCTAGTAGGCAAGGCGTCGTTGGCGTGGAGTTCAGGAATGAGACGTTCAGCCATGCGAGCGCGTGCAAATCGTGCAACAGGGAAAGTAGAGTCAAAAAGACCCCACTGAGAAAGCTTAAGGTAAAGGGGATTCTTCAAGAACAGAAGATCAAGGAAGGGAATCTGTCCAACGGGTGCAACATAGAGGAAGAGTTTGGACAGGTACGCGACGATACCCTCAACATCTTCATTCTTCTCAATAAAGCCATGACGCTTGCTGTAAGTGATCTCGCCAATGACGTCGAAAGCGTAGAACTGCAGCCACTGTGTAAAGTCACAGACATCAGACTTCTTAGCGAAGAGGTTTTCTGTCTGGTCGAGGAAGAGCTTAGTGGTGTTATCCACAAAAGGCTCGTACTGGACAAGGGCGCTCATGGAAAAGGCAGAGTTGACACTGCGGCGGAATGAGGAGTGGAAGTCATTGTCGGTTGTGCTGAAGAGGGATGCTAGACGGTGGCCTTGGACCACTGATTGTTGAACAATGTAAAAGTCGGACTATGAAGTTAGCATAGCTCCATGAAACAAGGGGGAAGTAAATACCTTGACATATCCCTTGCTAAGACCATATATCTGCTTAAGAACAGCGGGATCCGAAAAGGAGAGAGTGTTAGGTCCTATCCTGACAATATCACCATGCTTAGCATGGAGTTTCCTCAACGTAACCTCAGGTCTCTGTCCATAAACATCCCAGAACCTCCACCAATCTGTGATAGAAGCCAGAAAAGGCCCAGGATATTTATTCAGACCATGATGGTATCTGTTTCTCACGAGCCACGCAAGGGTGACTGCTGTAAGTACCAGCGCCCAATGCGCTGCGAGCGCAGTGAGAAGAGTTTCAACCAAGCCGCTGTGCATGTTGAAGGCACAATAAAAATGGCAAGATAATAAAAGATGTTGAAAAGAGTTGCTGAGTCTACTACATTTTGACGGCTTTGGCTTGGTGTTCTTATATCACTTTGACTTAGACGAGCTTGATATCTCGGCTGCGGCTGTTTTTGCCCCCACAGCCTGTTCTGGGGTAGTTTGGGGAAGATGATCCACTATCGTCGGCAAGTGAGCACGGCAAATGAGCCAGGTATGCAGCCAAGTGAAGTATAAAGCATGCTTTGATACATAAAAGCTGTCAGAATTATGTGCGTAAGCAAGTTTATGCTGTTGGTGAGGCGAGGAGCGCTAATACCGACGTAATTCTGCGACATGACTGTGTTGGAGCTAGCAAACGTCGTCGGCAGATGGTAACGGGAGCAATGAATTGGCAGGTAAAGTAAGCAGAACTTGCTGATAAAGGCTTATCATTTGTACGCATCGAGATGGATATTTCGGGTTGTGGACATTACTGCATCGTTATTCTTAGTTGTAGGGTCGAGTACCCTCGTGGCAGGTTTCTAAACATGATGTGCCCTTATGACATCTCGGTCTCCGATCGCATGCGTTACGCAAGATAAGAAATAAAATGCCCAGAAAAATACGGTAGATCAGTCTTTGTATTCTTCACAGTTGAAAGAATTCTTCTTTGACATTTGTTTAACTTCTTTCGGTGATATTCTGATCTTGAGCCAAGACTTCACTCGGCATCCGGACATGACTTCGGATACCCTCGGTTGTTGTAGACTTAAGGAATGACAGTCTCTGGATCAAGATTCGGCTACTAATTAGGAAAGTGTATTAATGCGTTGTAGTATCTCAAGGGTACAGGGAGAAGGGCACCAACCTGTCTGGTACGGATCGTGTTGATAATCAATGTGTTATTCTGTTTGTACGCCTCGGAAGGTTCTGCCAACTCAAAAGCTCGATTAGGCATGACGATAATGAGGTATTGAACTTCAACAATACACTGTTCATGAAGCATACGCCATTTCCAGTAAACATGAATTTGTGGCATATGCCGACACAATTATGGTTCTAGGTGCGTTACATCCGGATGCAACGGGCTCGGAAGCTTGGTGGAATTTGACTTCCTTCATGCGTCGCTGCTCACTTTCATTACACCTGTCTCCAACATCTAATTCGTCCTGCCTCTGTTCCCATCCGCTATTCCAAGTTATTTCCATACCTTTGAGACTTTGATCATCGGCAAGAATCATAGGCTATCAGAAGTCGACGCGGATGCCTACAGCTACATATCTTTGGCACGCCGTCTTTGTTGGCTTGAATGCCAAAAGGAATGCAATGCATGTACTAAGAAATGAAGCAGTATTAAGAGGGCTACGCCGTTTACCTGACTCTTCGATATTGGTTAGTGGACTATCAACAAGACTGACCGTTGTTATAGCATCGTACCGAGGCTCTTCGACTATCAAGGTAACATCTCAATACAGAGCTTCAAGCTTCTTGTACTATATTCGACACAACCTGTAACATGAGTAAATCGTCCATTTGGATTTTTTTAATGGTTAGTTTACAAGTCATACAATTCAAAGAAACCATGAATGCACCTATACTATTGGATCTAAGCTTAGTACAAGGGCCAGAAAGAAGTTCGTAAACCATAACTATTACTGGAGATAATTATTTACGGATGAATCTGCACAAACTTATCTGCGGACCTATTTGTGCTTGAGAATGAAACGATAGGTCTGGGTCACTACCTCTATGGCCTTTCGGGGTATGTTTTCTACCTCCTTCGTCCCTCATTAATTTTGATTCTAGCGGAAGTGCCAGGACACATAACTTCTCAATCACCAGAAAGGAGCACCGTTGCGATTGGATGCCTTCCAAGAAATATACCATATAGCTGGAAGTGGTGGCTGTGAGAGGAGTAACTTGTGGATCCCCTCTCTTGCACACATATAGGACAGCGTGCACCTGCCACCAAACACTCAATATGTCGTCTGTAAATCGATTCAGTCCGCTTATATAGTTCAAATACACGATGTCTCTACAATCATATCATATCATCACATTATTGATAGGTTCAAAAGGTCACAGATACGAATTAGCGGCGTGACGTGGCATGCAGTCAAGGGGTTCGCATCGCAATTCTCCACCAAAACTTCACCGCAGGAATAGAAATTGATCAACCTGAAGACCGCCCAAAGAAATGGAAACAACCGCACAAACCAGGGTCGAAACACCAATCATGTGGGTGGGAATCGCAGGGCTCTCATACGCTGATGTAACGTAGCTGTGCTGTCAAATACCACTTCAACTCTCGTCAATTTTGAACCAAGAATCTCGTCCATAACTCACATAAGATACGTGTTCAAACATGGCAGAACATCCAACTGAAGCTGAAAGCTCACCGGGACAGCCTGCCCCGTCGTCGTCTGTTCCCGAACATACAGCAGAACAGACCCCTGCCGAAGGGTCCGGCGAAGACTTCCATGGTCCTGAACATTGGGCTACGTTGACTGGCGGGGTAAGATGAGCCCCAGGTAGAGTGATGGCATCGCTAATATTGGAAAGAATGCACCCGAAGAAGAGGATGATGCGGACTCCGCTGTAGGCGATGACACAGCCAGCTCGACCGAGTCCATGTCATCAAGTATTCTTCATTACCGCACGATAAATGGAAGGACATATCACTCTGAGCGAGGGAATGCTAATTACTGGTATGCATGTTGCTGGGAAGGATGTTCGGGACTGACAAGATATAGGACACCGAACGATGAGCATCATAGTGAGTCTATGGATATGGCGTGAGTAGGGTTATCTTTTATGAGGAATATGGACTCACAGTTATAGCCATCATTTGTTGTCCTTGTCGCTGGAAGGCAAGCTCCACTTAGCTCCGTTGAAAGATGATATCCAAGTATGTGCAGCATTCTGAAAAGTGGTCTCATTTTACTAACGAAGTTCAAGAAAGTATTGGATATTGGAACGGGAACTGGTGAGTATTCCATGTCAGCTATCCGTGATTCAAACAACATGCTAACTTGTAAACAGGTATCTGGGCTATGTAATGAAATCCATGCCCATAACAAAAAGGCTTTACTGACCTAGCCAGCGACTTTGCAGACGAATATCCTAACGCCGAAGTCACCGGAACCGATATCTCCCCAATCCAACCAAGCTGGATTCCTCCGAATCTCAAATTGTAATCCCAAACCCAAACTCTTATCGCCTCACTCTAACAAACCCAGCGAAATCGAAGACTGTACCCAAGAATGGACCTTCGAACCCGATTCCTTCGACTACGTCCACATGCGTTACATGTACGGAAGCATCAGTGACTGGAACGCCCTGTTCCGTGAAGCTTATAAAGCGTGTAAGCCCGGCGGCTGGTGTGAGAGCTTTGAAGCTTCGCCAAGAATGGAAAGCGATGACGGAACAGTAACTGAGGATTGTGCTATTAACGAATGGGGAAAGTTCTTTATTGAAGGCGGAAGAAAACTCAACCGCACGTTTGAGATTATCGACAAGGATTTGCAGCAGAAGGGAATGGAGGAGGCTGGCTTTGTGGACATCCAAACCTGGGATCATAAGGTATGCAATACCCTTTACTTACTTAACGAAAGTATAGCGTTGACTGGTTTAGGCACCGATTGGAGACTGGCCAAAAGATCCTCGACTCAAGGAAATTGGCCAGTTCGCTCGCGCTACTCTTGAGCAGGACTATGAGGGCTATGTCATGTATATGGCGAACATAGTTCTTGGATGGTCGAGAGAGGAAGTTTCGCTTTACTGTGCGCAGCTGAGGAAGGAGGTTCGGTCCGGAAAGTTCCATCCGTATTACCGACAGCGTGTTGTATATGGCAGAAAGCCTGAGTAGATCCGAGGTCGAGATGGTTCATGATGCTGGTGCGGATGAGCGGCTCATCACAGAAGTCAATTTGAGACTACGCTGAGAATTATATACGATCTTCATACTTTTTGAGCCCCGTGATTATTAATCTTTACCGAAACTCATATATAGCTCTTCCAAAGTGAAGTCATTAATTCATCCTCTCACGAAGCGCTCATTCTCAATGAGTAAGTGAGGTCTGAATCATGATGCGTCATTCGGAACAACGGATGTGATAGTTTGACACATGCACTGATCGTCGCTCTCACATGCGCTAAGCATTAATTGCATCACAAGCTTCACAAACCTCGGACTCTCAATCCATGATGATCTTGGCTTGCAGGCAATAAAATAAAATGGCATGGTCGCAACACCATACTCAAGTCAGGTGACCCGACCATCAATCCCATTTTTTTCCACAGTGGGCTCTAATTTTGTCTTTGTTGGGAGACGTTCCCAACAAAACCCGGTCCAGAGACAAATAGAGAGTACCCTAGACAAATAGAAGAAAAAAAAGCCCTGACCATTGCTCGGCCTCATCGTAATCGCATAAAGGCACTGCCCTTCACAAGCTGATATTGACAAGGTTCTCATTTATGCCTCTGACTCGTTCCACGTGGTAATGCTATGCATGCCTGGTCTGTCAAAGGCAAAGCGAATCCAAGCTGGCGGTGCAATTACGAACTGCTGTGATTATTTCCGCTTGGGGGAATAAGTGGGATGATCGCCAAGGCTGTTAGGTCTGTCTGGGTAAGCGGTAAATTGAATCATGGGCAGAAAAAGAGTGTCTGATCCTAATTTTATTCAGGAACAATCGAGTGATTGTACATGTGATTAGGCTATCAGGATACTGTGGTTTATTTGTGATACGTAGCCATGTTTTAAATAAAATGGTAGTATTTAAGCCACCAACAATAAGTAATTCCCGTGGCGCAAACAAACAGACATCCATCCATCAATCTCAACCACTAAACTTTTTTGTTGATCCGCAGCCTCAAGTTTTGATTGGCGGTCTAAAACCACTTTTCATTCCAAAAATTGACCAGATCACCAAACTGACGAACGAACGCCCTGCGTCATATCATCGTACCCATCCATCAGCAGGGATCATCCTCACGGACCAAAGGGGACAGGACCCATCTTCTCTCTTCTCTTCACTGCCTTCTCCCGATTCTCGGTGAGAATTCACCTACAAATCCACCGAAATTGACTGGCTGACATAACACTCCCTGGTCGCCCGCCCCTTTTCCTCTTTCAGCCTCAATACTTTCTTACTTACTACCGCTACTTCTGACAAACTCTTTTCTTATCTTAATTGCTGCTTCTTTTTCTTTTCTTGTGATACCTTGAAGCTATTTACACACACCATGCGTCAAAATTTACCCACCCAACCTGCCACCAACGGGGATGGCCAGGACCTGTGTACGTCCCCCACCCCCTTATAAAATTTTGCTAGGGGATAATTGAGCTGACATTGAGTTTTAGATCTTCCCGACAATATGCTTGCACGTGCGTAGAATCACGATATTGAATCGTCAAATGCATACTAACAGTGACTTTCAGGACACCCCAGCAAGCCTCATATCGGCAGTATGTTCAATTGCCCCAATTGTGAAAATTCGAGAGCTAGGCTAACTTTGACAGGCTTGGAGGAGTACCAGCAAATGCACCAGCTCTCCGTGAGAGAACCTGACGCTTTCTGGGGAAACCTCGCTCGCGAACTCCTCACATGGGAACGCGATTTCCACACCGTCAAGAGCGGCTCTCTCATCGAGGGAAACCCCTCTTGGTTCCTGGGCGGAAAGCTAAACGCTTCATTCAACTGCGTAGACCGCCATGCGCTCAAGGACCCCAACAAGGTCGCCATCATTCACGAGACTGACGATGGAACCAACGGCCAGTCCATCACTTACGGAGAGCTTCTCAAGCAGGTCAGCAAGGTTTCTTGGGCTCTTAAGGATCTCGGCGTGAAAAAGGGCGACACCGTTGCCATTTACATGCCCATGGTTCCCGAGGCTCTGGTCGCCATTCTCGCCTGTACAAGAATTGGCGCTGTTCACTCTGTCGTCTTCGCTGGATTTTCAGCTGGTTCTTTGAGAGATCGCGTCGAGAATGCCAAGAGCAAGGTTGTTATCACCTCCGATGAGAGCCAGCGTGGTGGCCGAACAATCGGAATCAAGAAGATTGTCGACGAAGCGCTCAGCACCCTCGAAGGTGTCCAGACTCTTGTTTTCAAGCGAACCGGTGCCAAGGTTAACTGGGTCGAGGGCCGTGATCACTGGTGGCACGAGGAAGTCGCCAAGTGGCCCAGCTACATCGCCCCCGAGGCCATGGACGCCGAAGACCCTCTCTTCCTTCTCTACACCTCTGGCTCAACCGGCAAGCCCAAGGGAGTCTTGCACACGACAGGTGGATATCTTGTAGGCGCCGCCGCGACGGGCAAGTACGTTTTCGACATTCACGACCAGGACCAATACTTCTGCGCCGGCGACGTTGGTTGGATCACAGGCCACACTTACGTTGTCTACGCGCCTCTGCTTCTGGGTGTTTCTACCGTTGTTTTCGAAGGAACCCCGACATTCCCTGACGCTTCTCGTTTCTGGGATATTATCGCCAAACATCAGATTACGCACTTTTACGTTGCCCCTACTGCTCTCCGTCTGTTGAAGAGAGCCGGTTCTGATCCTGTTAACCACAACACTGAGAGTCTGCGTGTTCTTGGATCAGTTGGTGAGCCTATTGCTCCTGAGATTTGGAAGTGGTACTACGACATTATTGGAAAGGGCAACTGCCACATTGTTGACGTGAGTGAAATTATGGCTCTTTGAAATTAAGAATTGGAAACTGACCGGTTTTGTAGACTTACTGGCAAACTGAGACCGGTTCTCACGTCGTCACTCCCCTGGCTGGCGTCACACCCACCAAGCCCGGTGCCGCATGCCTGCCATTCTTCGGCATTGACGCAGTCCTAATCGACCCCGTCTCTGGCGTTGAGCTCCCCGGCAACGGTGTTGAGGGTGTCCTCGCTTTCAAGTCTTCTTGGCCCAGCATGGCCCGCACAGTCTACGGTGACCACCAAAGATTTGAGGAGACCTACCTCAAGGTCTACCCCGGTTACTACGTGAGTCTTTATCCCTTTCCACTATATCAGATAATCCATTCTAATAACGTCCAGTTCACCGGTGATGGTGCTGCCCGTGACGAAGACGGCTACTTCTGGATCCGCGGCCGCGTCGACGACGTGATCAACGTCTCCGGTCACCGCCTCTCAACCGCCGAAATCGAAGCCGCAATGGTCGAGCACTCCGCCGTCGCCGAATCAGCCGTCGTGGGCGTTGCTGACGAAGTCACTGGCCAATCCGTCATCGCATTTGTCTGTCTGAAAGAAGCTTTCCGCGCCAACCAGGTCGAGGTGCATGCTGAGCTCAGATTGCAAGTGCGCAACAGCATTGGACCTTTTGCCGCCCCCAAGAAGATCTTCATGGTTGCGGATCTGCCCAAGACTCGCTCTGGAAAGATTATGCGCCGTGTCTTGAGAAAGATTGTTATGGGTGAGCAGGATCAGTTGGGTGACACTTCTACCCTTTCCGATCCTTCGGTCGTGGAGAAGATTATTGAGGTTGTCAAGAGCGGTTAATGGGAAATGGAAAGAAAATTGGAATAGAAGGGCAAGGAAAGATTAAAACGGCTTTGATATCATTATTAATTAAAACATTTATTATTTCGTTCAAAGAGCAAGAACTTATATGTCTGCGATGGTCTTGACTTGTGAATCTACCATCATGAATATCATAAACTGAGAAGCCGATAAGGGTGCGAGCCGTGGAAAACTATACCCTTAGACTTCAATCATCCTATCTGAAAAAATGATTTTCAGACCTTCAAACTCCCATCATCAGAAATCTGCTTCACAAAATCTTCAAAGTCCTTCAACAAATCCTCGGGCTTCTCCAGCGCCGCAAAATGCCCACCACTCTCATGCCGTCTAGAAAACACCAAATTTCCCGTCGTCTCAACCCAAGCAGTAGGAATCGGCGCAAGCTCCTCCGGAAACCAACTATATCCCAAAGGCTTGGTAATCTTCCAATCCGGCCCATCATGTGAACCTCCCGTGCCAGGCGCGAAACGCTGACGGTATGGGTAGATGGATGTAGGGAACGAGTCAGTGAACCAGTAGAGGGATACTGAGGTGAGGATTTCTTCCATGGGTGGATCTTCGTCTGTCCAGTGCAGGAATTTCTCGCCGAACCAGGATAGAAGCGCGATTGGGGAGGACGAGAGAACAAACCCGATTGTGCTAGGCTTGGTGGCGTGGAAGAGAGCGTATGCTGAGCCGCGGGTTTGGAATTCTTCAGCGCGGGCCAAGCCTTTCTTTTCGGCTGGTGTGATTTCACCTGATGCGTTGGAGGGTTCTTGCATGATGCAAAAGTTGAGATGGGCGGCTGTTACAGTGTCAGTGTCTCTTGCAATAGCAAAAGCAGGCGATTTGGGACGTCACATACCTTTGCACTCCTCGTGGCTAACAGCGAGCACTCGAGCAACTCTGCTACCAATATCTCCACCCTGAGCAACATATCCACTACCAAAGCCCAGCTGAACCATAAGAGTATTAACAATGCGGGCAATATCCTCAACGCGGAAGTCTCTGTCCAGAGGAGGCTTGCTCGAAAAGGCATAGCCAGGCAGAGACGGGACAATAACGTGGAAAGGAAGCGTCTCGGGAGTATATCGTTCCTTGAGAATCGAGAGAATCTTGAGAAACTCGAGGAAGCTGCCTGGCCAGCCATGGAGTAATGCGACAGGAACAGCATCCGGCTTGGTCGAGAACAGGCCTGTGAAGTGAATATCGAAATCGCCTGCTTCGTCCTTGATGGGTACGGTCCAGTGATTGAATGAGTTGATATGCTTTTCAGCAGTTCGCCTGTTATAATCATTAGCCACTGGAACAGGCTGTAGCATTGTCCATGACTTACCAGTCAAACTTCATCCAAGCAGCTTTGGCATCAGTGAGCCATTGGTGCGTGATACCGTAGTTGTGTTCCTTCTGCGTAGATTCGTAGGTAGGTGGTGCGATCTTGCCCAGCTTGACAAGCAGTTTGAGCTCCTCAACCTTTTCATCTTCAATTGAGACGTGGTAAGGCTTTGGCTGGGCCTGAGCGCCAGCGGGGATTTGTGCGTAGCTGTCGGCCATGTTGAAGTTGATAGAGTATCGAGGTGATTGAAGCTTGGGAGAGGTATCAAAATTCAGAGGTTGAAATGAATGTCTCCTTTGATATCGCGTTTCTGCTTGTTGAGTTATGCAGAATGAAGTGCTGTGATGGAGGTTATAAGGGTAGTTATTATATCGTGTCACGCCACTGAGGGGATGTTGCATGGAGTTTAGCGTTACGTCATGCAATTCAGCTCCAAGTAAAACGGCGACCAAAACAGCTATAATTTCGTTATTCGAATGAATAAATTACAAATCAATCATCGCATTTCAAGGGTCACACTCTTTATTTGTATCTCGGTGGTTTGTAAGCGGGCAAATTGGATGTCGTCTACAGGGCGCGTCTTATCCTCCTGGCATTTCCCCGCCTTCTTTGTTGGAGCGTAACACAACCCCCGCTGCACACCTTGAACAAGACAAGCACCTGATGTTTTCGTCTCAGTGACCAAATTATTAATTGAGGAAAAGGCGTGAAAGGCATACAAGTCAAATTATAACTTCGTTATGCAGAGAACAATCTGAGTGATCATACAAGACATCAACCCCGATTGACTACAGCTTCGTCTTCTGGTACTCAACCTTGAAGCTGAACTCATCCTCCCAATGCATAGCCCAATACCGATCCCAAATAGCCTTCGTCTTAGGTCCAACCTTTCCATCCTTGACAGGCTTCCCATCCAAAGTAGTGATAGGCATGATTCCTCCAGCAGTAGTACACATGAAGATCTCATCAGCATCGTAAACCAGCTGGACAGGGACATGCTCGATACGAGTCTCATAGCCGCAATGATTGGACGCATCGATGACACTCTTTCGGGTGATGCCCTGTAGTACTCCTCGGGATGGGTGGTAGAGAACGTTGTCTTTGACGAAGACCACGTTGAAGCCTGAGCCCTCGGTGATGTTGGTGTCACCGTCGGTCAGGAAGGGGTATTGGGCTCCTCGGTCGTAGGCTTCGAACATACCGCGGGTGAAGTCGTTCCATTGGAGGTTCTTAATGGTAGGATCCATTGAGCCAGGAGGGATACGACGAACGGTACGGGCGATGACAGCAGTTCCTCCATGGTACTGCATCTCAGGTTTCATGACCCAAACATACGGAAGGACAAGCAAGTAAAGATGGTTCTGGAGGACCTCTCCAGGAGTCGTCTCCCTCACAGGTTTATTGCCCCTTGTGACGATGATCTCAACGAAAGCATCCTTAATCCCACTCTTAGCAAGCATCTCCAGAAGGGTGCTTCTAATCTCGTCACGAGGAATGGGAAATTGTAAGCGCATCTTCTTGACGCTCGCCTCAAGACGATCAAGATGTTCGTCTAGACGGAAAAAGCGACCGTCCCAAACGGCAGGGACGTCGTAGGTCAAGTCGCCATGCATGAAACCTTGGTCCATGATGGGAATGCGGGCTTCGTGGAGGGGGACGAGGGAGCCTTCGATCCAGACTATGCCTTTTGTGAAGATGTTGTCGCTTGCTTGGAAGGCGGACTGGCGCTGGGCGTAGCCCGCGAAGATGCTGTCCATGGTCGACATTTTGGCTGTGATGGGATGGGAATGGGTTGATGGTCAGTGTTGAAAGGGGATTGAGGGGTGTTATAACAAAGAAACTTGACAGGTGGTCAGTGTAAATTGAGTTCACCTTGCTGTTCAATCCGGTGCAGACACGTCTTTGTAAAGTCTCATGAACAGAACTACAGTTCAGATTACAAACTCAATCACCTCGAGTAGAGGAGGGGTAGGACCCAGACACTTGGACTTCCAATGGTATGTATAGACCGACGGGTCCATCTGTATACGTTATCACCACTCTTGTACAACCCCAGTATCTATCACCAACGTCACTTCTTTGTTCAACCAAGAGTAATTGTCTCACCCCAAACTCGTAACTCCGCTACAGATTACTGGATAACGAGTTTTAGCTCAAGCCTCAGAGTAGTTTGTGTTACTTTATGACCCAGGTATGGGATCGGCATTTGTCAGATTAATGTCACCGCATGACCATGACACTGGGACAAAGAGTTATGTGGCAAGTCATGAGACTGGAGAATGAAGATGGCTTGCGGCTGATCGATCTGAGGCGCGTGGGGATAGGGAACAAAGAAACTTGGTTTGCATGGACAGCGGGTAGAAACATCGGTACTTGGTACTCGTACAACAGATTCTTATCTTCAATCCATATCCTCTGCCGCTGTCACTCGGACCTTAAGTCCATAATCCCGAAACAGTGCATAACTCTCAGAAACCATTGGCCTGAGCGGCTCGAGAAGCTGAAAGTCAAACACTCGGAGCAACTGCAAATCATATATCAGCACCCGTAATCATGATAGGTTGTTATCTTACCTCAAAGTAAACCTTTTGTAACTCCATAAAAGCCAAAGGCTTTCCAGCACACATCCATCGCCCATTACCAAAGTTCATCTCAACATTACGACGCATCTCGGCGAGGTCCGGGCCTGAAAGACCGATGAAGCGCTCTGGTCGGAAAACGTCGGCATCAGGACCGAAGAATTCTTTTGAAGCAAGGATGGCTGAGAAATTGACTGCGATGGATGTTCCGCCTGGAATGAAGACTCCGTTGACAGTGTCGCCGCCTGGAGGTACTTGTTTGGCTTGTTGGCCTGTTGTTACTGGTCGCATGCGGAGACCTTCATAGATGACTGCCTATAAACCCCATGATTAATGGCGTTAGACTCGACAGTCTATAAGTATGCACCAACCTGGAGATAAGGTAGCTCTCGCGACTCCGCAGCAGTGATGGGATCAGACGCCCGTCCTTCCCGTATAGCGGTGCGAATCTCGTCTTTGAGCTTCTGGTAGACGCGAGGTGTAGACATAACATAAAGCATGGTCACACGGATAGCCGATGCTGTAGTGTCAGATCCTGCGATGAACATGAAGAGTGCTTCGGACATGGCATCACCTTCGGGTAAGCCATGAGCTTTGAAGGAACTCTGCGCAATGTTAGCAAAGAATTTGAAGTCGTCTGTGTTGTAATCGCTGATACTCACCAACATGTCCACCTTCTCGTTTTCGTCCTGTTTGTAATGTTCTCGAACGTTCTCATTTGTGACCCTTCACACGGATTATTAGCACGCGTACATCATTTCGGAGATCACCTACTTCATCATAGGTCCAATCCCGTTCGGGTCAGTTTCCTGTGGACCGAAGTACTTCAAGAAGGTAGAAGAGTACATGATTGCTCGTATCCAAGGCACATCAGTTGTCAGCGCCATAACAGGCATATGCTCAGCCAACCCTTTGTAGAATTTATACGGATCCGAATTTGTCGCGCAGCATCCAAACTCCGTGTCTAGCGCCACCTTGGAAATAACGTCCATCGCGAAATAAAAAACAACATCAATAAGAGGCAGAGTCCGAAAATCGCCCGCAGCAGGGTCGGACAGGTACCGCCTCCGGATAAGCGAAATCAGACTCATAACCTGCTCATCAACAGCCTCCTCGAGGTTTGGTGTATCTCTTCCGCTATAAGCAGGCGTGAGCTTTGCTTTAACCCTATCGTGCTCCTTCGGATCACGTGTAGCAAACATAGTCTCATGATAAGGGTTGAACCGAATACCATCGGCCCACGAGCCCTTCCCGTAAGTACTCTTTGTCGCAGACATGCGCTTTACAAATTCTACATCTGAAGTGAGGAGAACCTCTGGGCCAATGCGGACGAGTGAGCCGTACTTTTTGTCGAGGGCCGTGAAGACTTGGTGTTGTTTCCCTTTGTATGCGGTGTAGCCTACCCAGAGGTAGCTGAAGCGCGCGAGGAATGGACCTGGGATGTGGCGGAGGCGGCGGTATGAGATGATGGAGGTTGTGAGGTACCATGTTGTTAGAAAGGCTAAAAGGGATATGGCGATGCCGCTAGGGGTCTTGACGGTTGAGAGATTGAGAAAGTCCATTTTGCGCCGTGATGAAACGTCCGTCTTTCACTAGTGGTATGAATGGGCTCGGAGGGCGTTCCAGAGTACTTATTAAGTGGCTGGCGAGCAGTAGACTTATAAATCAGTCAGCATTATTTGTTATCAACACACACCACACCCACACTGAACCTCATGGGCGACAGACCAATAGCATAGTTCATCTTCATGCTGTATGCACGACTGTTTGCAATTTCTCGTTCCTTTCTGTTTAGCCTCCATGTCTAGAACCAAGATATTCTGTTTAGAGCTTCACGCATACATAAAGGGTGCTGGGCCTCAGTTGGATGTCGCATGGAACATCTGCATTATCTCCCTTATCTACAATAATGACGATCCAACAGCAAATCACACTTATCCCGTCATACACCCGATACCAATGAGATCCGGGCTTTTGAGACTTGCACATATGCAAAGAATCGTTTTGGTTACATGACATGCATCAGGTTAGCGGAGAACGGAGATAGTTATCCGGTCTGCAGCTGCAGCTACCAATGAGCTCGGTGGGATTAACATAACGACATTCGGGGTTGCAGTCCCCGGACTGATCTTGGCCGCCACATTTAGAAGGTGGGTTGCTCGCCGAGTTGGAAGACCTTGAGTATCTGAGTCAAACATTGAGATTGAAACTACAAGGTATGACTCGGTGTTAGAACTTATTCGCCCGCCTGGCTCTTCAGAAAGATGTCACATGCTCAAGTCATTCGGCGCTTATTCGTTTCATCACTCTTGTCTAACAATAGAACTTGTCTCTACCTGCCTTTCTGGGGAACGGAACTTTCATCCGAAAAGTGAGCGGCTCTTGGCCGATGGTGAGACATCCAGATACCAATCGCAGAAGTCACCACATGCACATTCAGTCACGATTCATGAGTGCAGATGAAGATGTCTTGAAGGAAACATGTATTGTCGTATAGACACTATTGCTATCTAAGCTAATTCTTTTCATAACAAAACCAAAACAGAAATCTAAATACAAAAGCAAGTTCATACAAATCGTAATAATATGTCATTCTAGATATGTGCATTGATAACATCAAGGTTCCAGACTCATGATGCTTAGTAGGGAGGAGGAGGATAGTAGCCAGCAGTGGTCTTCGCGGAAGCACTGGTAACGAAAGAGGTCTCAACAGACTGAGTAGTCTTGATGGGCTTAGGAGTGTGCACAGGAGTCTCGTACAGCTTGGTAGGGGTGTGGTAGTAGGTAGAGGTCTGGTTGCCGTGGCCGAGGTAGGAAGTAGCCACGACAGGAGGGACGTAGTTGCTGGGAGGAGGCTGGACCTCGGTGGTGGCTGTGGCGTAGACTTGGGAGGTGACTTGACCGTAAGGGCAGTCCTTGACAGAGGGAGGGCAAGCACTGACGGTGAAGTACTTGGTGGTGTAAAGAGTGGAAGTCATGGGAGCGTGAATGACTTGGGTTTCGGTCACGGGGCAGATAGTGGTGGAGAGAGCGATGGTCTCGGTGACGATGTGAGGGCCCTCACCGTTGCAGTTGGGAGTACCAGGGGCGCAAGCAGTGACAGTGCGGACGGCCGTTGTGTAGACGGTGGAGGTGGAGTAACCAGTTGTGACGACCTGAGTTGAGATGGGGTGAGGAGGGTTGCCGCCGGCGGGCTTGCTAGGAGCAGGCTCATTGGGCTTGCCAGGCTTTCCAGGTTGCTCGGGCTGCTCGGGCTGCTCGCCAGCAGGCTGAGTAGGAGCAGTCTGTTCCTCAGTGACGGGGCAGACGGTGGTGGAGATAGCAATAGTCTCGGTGACAACATGAGGAGTAGGAGAGCAGTCGGGAACCTCGGGGCCGCAGGTAGTGACGGTTCGGACACTGGTAGTGTAGACAGTGGAGGTGGTGTAACCGGTAGTCTTAGCTGCTGGCTCGGTGACATGAGGCTCGGTAGGCTTGGGCTCGGTGGGCTTGGGCTCAGTGGGCTTGGGCTCAGTGACGTGAGGCTTAGTCTGCTGCTCGGTAACAGGGCAGATGGTAGTGGAAACAGCGATGGTCTCAGTGGTGACATGAGGAGTAACTGGGCAGTCGGGAACATCAGGCGCGCAAGAGGTAACGGTGCGAACGTTAGTGGTGTAAACAGTTGAGGTGGTCCACTCAGTGGTAGAGGGAACAGCGGGCTGAGTAGATCCAGCTTCGGTCTGGCCTCCGGTGACAGGCTTGGTAGCGGGCTTAGTCTCAGTAGCAGGGACGGTTTCGGTGGGGTGCTCCTCGGTGGCAGGGACAGTCTCAGTAGGCTTCTCCTCGGTAGCAGGCTTGGTCACAACCTCAGTCGTAGCAATGGTCTTGGTAGATCCGTTCTCAGTAATGATGACCTTGGTAACAGGAGGAATGATCTCAGTGACGGGGCAGACAGTGGTAGAGATAGCAATAGTCTCGGTGGTGACGTGAGGGCCAACGGGACAGTCAGGCACATCGGGAGCACAAGAGGTGATTGTGCGCACGTTGGTGGTGTAGATGGTTGAGGTAGTCATCTCAGTGGTGCTAGCGGACTCGGTAGGAGCGGGCTGGTCCTCGGTGCCGGTGACAGGGTGGGTAGAGACAGCTCCGCTCTCGGTGGGGACGGGGTACTTGTTGCCATCGGTGGTAGCAGAGATGGTCTCGGTCTCGGTGGGTTGCTCCTCGGTCGCGGGCTTGGTGGATCCCTCGTGGTTGGTGACGGGCTTGGTAGGCTGCTCCTCAGACTCAGTAGTAGCAGGAACAGTCTCGGTAGCGGGCTTGTCGCCGGTCTCGGTAGCGGGAAGAGTAGAGGCCTCGGTCTCAGTGGCAGGCTTGTCACCAGTCTCAGTAGCGGGCTTGGTAGGTTGCTCCTCGGTAGCAGGGACAGTCTCGGTAGCGGGCTTATCCTCGGTGCCAGTCACAGGCTTGGTAGGCTGAGCTTCAGTAACAGGGCAAACAGTAGTCGAGATAGCGATGGTCTCAGTCGTGACGCGGTTGTTGTTAGGGCAGTCAGGAACCTCGGGAGGGCAATCAGTGATGGTGCGGACAGCAGTCGTGTAGACAGTTGAAGTGGTCCACTCGCTGGTTGTCTCGATGGCGGGCTGGGTCTCGCTGGGCTTCTCGGTCTCGGTACCGACGGTCTCAGTGTGGGGCTTGGGAGGAGGGTAGACACTGGTGGAGGACTCAGCGGGTTGAGTAGATCCAGCAGCGGGAGCAGTCTCGGTCTCGCCAGGGAGGGTCTTGGTCTCAGTCTCGGCGGGAACGGTCTCGGTCTCAGCAGGAACAGAAACGGTACCCTCGGGAGGAGGGTAAGCACCAGAGGGAGTAGCAGTCTCAGTAACCTCGGGGACCTTCTCAGTCTCAGTCTCGGCACCCTCGGTGGTAGACTGGGCAGGAGGAGGGTAAACACCAGTGGAAGACTGCTCAGGAACCTTCTCGGTCTCAGTCTCAACAGGCAGAGAAACAGTACCGGTCTCGGTGTTGCCCTCGGGAGGAGGATAAGCACCAGGAGTAGTCGGCTCAGGGACCTTCTTAGTCTCAGTCTCAACGGGGACAGAAGCAGTAGCAGTCTCAGTGTCTTGCTTCTCGGTGGATCCAGGAACCTGGTACTCGGGAGTAGAAACAGGAGTCTCACCCTTCTCAGTGACAGGGCAGATAGTAGTAGACACAGCGACGGTCTCGGTAGTGACGTGCTGGTTGTTGGGGCAGTCGGGGATCTCAGGAGGGCAAGATGTCACAGTGTAGACGTTGGTGGTGTAGACAGTTGAGGTAGTCCACTCAGTGGTAGAGGCACTCTCGGACTCGACGGTAGTGGGCTGGGCATCCTTGGTGGTCTCGTTGGAAGCCTCAGTGGTAGTGCCCTCGGGTGCCGACTCGGTGACGGTACCCTCGGGAGGAGGATAGGCATCGGTGGAGCTGCCGACAACAGTGGATCCCTTCTTGGTCACATCGGTGCTCTCGGGAGGAGTGTACTCGTAGGTAGGAGTGAGAGTCTCGGTGGTATCCTCGGCAGGCTTGGTTCCAGCGGGAGGAGGGTACAAGTCGGTTGCTGTAGTCACACCAGCAGTGGCAGCATCGGTAGTGGCATCAGCAGTGGACTTTTGAGCAGATTCGGTGGTAGGAACACCCTCGGGAGGAGGGTAGACACCAGTGGCAGAGGTAGCCTCGGCAGTAGTCTCCTGTTCAGCCTCAGTGGTGTCTTCGGCAGGCTTGGTTCCAGCAGGAGGAGGGTAGAGATCAGTAGCGGAAGTAGCATCAGCGGTAGTCTTCTGTTCTTCCTCAGATGAAGGTGTGCCCTCAGGAGGAGGGTAGGCACCAGTAGCAGAAGGGGCTTCAGCAGTAGTCTCTTGTCCGGCCTCAGTAGTGGGAACACCTTCGGGAGGAGGATAAGCGTCAGAAGGGGTGTCGGCGGGAGGAGGGTAAACACCAGGAGTCTCTTCTTCGGCAGGCTTGGTCTCAGTAGCAGCAGACTGAGGAGGAGCAGGCTCGGTAGTAACGACAGTAGGACCAGCAGGGGGAGCATAATTGGTAGTATCCTTCTCAACAACCGGAGAGGTGGTCACTTCAATGACGGGAACCTCGGAGGTAGGCTGAGGAGGAGGAACATACTGAGAGGATTCCTGCGCAGCAGGCTCAGTGTTGCCAGGAACATCGGGAGGAGGATAGACATCGGGTTGAGTGTTGGCAGGAGGAGGGTAAGCATCTTGGGGAGGCAGATCGTAGTTTCCTCGAACTTGGTGTCGACGGAAATCTAAAACGCCAGCGTTAGCCGCGCTAAAGGCGACGGCGCTGAGAAGAAAGAAGCTTCTCATTTTGAATGTTTCAACGAATGTTGTAGCGAATGAAGTAATAAGGAAAAAAAGAACCAAGGAAAAACGAAAGTGGAAGTTGTTTGCTGGTTGTTGTTTGATGAGGAATTGAAAGAAAAGCTGAGATGGAAAGGAATCTTTATAGATGAAACTGAAGTTGATGATCGACTGCTACGTTCGATCTATCTCAGCGCGTCAATCCATCGCATCGTCCATAATTGGAAAGTCCCCATCGAATACGGGCGCTTGCATGGTGAAGATGGCAGGGTGAGGTCATTCAGGGATGCCAAAACGGGATTGACAGGGCGGTCAGTGGTTGGATGAGGTGAACGCGCTGGATAATAGTGGGGTTTGGAGATATTCCCTTGTCATTTACCAAAGGACTGCTGTAGGTTGGGCTTCCAAAAATACAGGCTGCACGATTCGCGGTCGATCATGGATGAGAGCCCGTGAAGTGGGCAAACAAAAAGTGGTCTCGCGGTCGGGCCATACAATCACATCTGTACCCTGTCTCTACGAATAACCTGTCTTTACTGACATTAGGCCAGGATAGGCTGCTAACTATGGAGTAGTTCATTAGCTCTGCAGGAACGTTCTAATAATGAACAGCATGTCTCAACTGAAAGGTGCATCTACTGTACGTTTCGTGTGTCAAAGAACAGAAGAAACAAAAAAAACCTGCAGAAATGCTCGTGTTTGGACTGGGGGTGATGTGATTGTGTGCTATTATTATCCCTCTAGCCTTTAGTCTGGCCACTCAGCGGCTATAAACAGATCAGCGCATGCAGGTCCATGATCCCTGCAAGTGGTCTTCTCATCCAATGATTGGGGAGGCTCTGCTAGCCAAGAAGATCTAGAAGAATTCAACTCACCACGTCAAAGACTCTGTGCATTAGTTGTTTAGTATACGAGATGCAGTATGAATAACTATAGAATCAAGACCTGATGTTTGCAGTTCAAGAGCGGGGTGATGCTAAGAAAAGAATCGTGAGGGTTGAATGCCCTGTTTTGTGCGGAAGCAACGGCATCGTAAATCCGAGACAACATGTCAAGAGACAAGACCATGACGAGCTGAAAAGTACCATTGTAGAGCGCCTAATTGTCTTAGAATTTTGAAGATCGACACTGAGATAAAAGTGAAGCTTCTACGAGCGGAAACGTAAACCTGAAACAAATGGCGTAGTGTTGGCGCTTATGGAAATTGGTTGGTTAGCGCGCGGTTCGTGGGGGAAGCCACTGATCGTCCACCCGGGCGCCACTAAAATGTCAAAATCATCATGGCGTTAGCATTTAAGCTACCCGGGAGTAATAAGGAATTGCCAAAATACACAGTTAAAAAGGTCAATTGATGGATATGGTCATGTCTTGATGATTGAATAATTTATCATGGTAGAATCAGATGATTTAACTTTTTCCTGTGTCTAGAGAATGTAGTAGTTTCGTACCTTTATTCAGTAGACTTTGTCTAGGAATTACGTTGAACAGATGAGTGGAATGCTCGATGGGCAAAAGGCAGTGTTCGTTGGCGCGTTGAACACAAAGGATCAGTAGCAAAGTCTCATTAAATCTATAGGGATGACATGTATTTTTCTCTAACATCTATACTGCATCAAAATCCAAGTCACAGCATCAGCAACCAATTCTGGTGCTACAAGTTGAATATCTCGTCCAACAGCCATCATAGGCCGTAATTTCGAACGTTCAGACAACTTCAACAAAGACTTATCCCCCCCATTGTCCGAAATCTCCTCTCCATTCACGTCCGACTGAAGAACTATGAGTGGCACACGTCCGTATTCGTGTTCTTCACCACTCGACATCGCCTGATATTCAGCTATTTCCCTTCCAACCGCAGCTTTATGTTCCGCACGAGCCTCTTCGTCTAATAAAGCTTGCCACGCTGTGTCGCTTAAGCGATGATTGTCTCCATACAGCGTATCGATGCCCAATCGTCTCGCTTCGAGCTTCGGATCCGATTTTGCATCCACAAATACAAAACCCTTGAATTGAGCTAAATTTCTCAATTTTGTGAACTCTCGCAGTATAGCAGACGAATAAGAGTGAGAGATCATGATGTAAGGTGGTGCGATCTTGGCAGCTCGTAGGAGAAGATGCAATTCCTCAGCTAGAGCGGCTGGTGATCTGGGTTTGCCTGCAGGGACAGGTTCACTTTGTCCATATCCTGCCCTCTCATAGTTTACAACGCTCATGGAACATGCGAGAATTTCGGTGACGGCTGTCCATTCTTTGATGCTGCTGCCGATATCCGGAATGATGATGACAATCGGATTGTGCGCCCGGCGGGGCGGGCCGTGGACTGTAACCTCGAGTTTGTATGACCCCAGATCCACAAGGGTCGTTGAATTGGGCTTGATAGACATGTTGATACCCGAGACTCTTTGAGTGCAGCGTTAGACCTTGCTGTGTCTCGACAAACCGTCATCCTTGGAGTCTGTGAATCTGACTCGCGGGGTGTTCGTTATCGCGTTATCGTGTTATCGCTATCTTATCTGGTCTAGCGTGCGAAGTTATTTTTAGCTCCGCTACTGCAGACCGCTTGCTGAAGCCCACCATGACGGAAGTGCGGAAGTACACTCCAGGATGGTATGATTCTACGACTTGGCAACAGTCATTTCCACAAGAATAGAAAGCTATTCTGACCGCTGTTGAGGCGTTTGGTTTGGTTGGCTCGGACTCGTTGGAGCCTTTAACCCCTCACCTATGACAAACACACGAATACCAAATCCACCAAGTCGTCAAGTTCAAGTTCGATGTCTTCGTTACTCTCTTGGAATACGAGACTCGGTCTATTTCTGTTGCTAAAGTTTTCAGTTTAAGAATAGCTGGAATCTTACGCTAACGTGGCCATGCAGCAAACCGGCCCAACATTATCTTCTCCAAGCTTTGGGCGCATGTCAGACCTAATGTAGGTATATGCTAAGGCGATCTGATTATGGTGCCCGGATGTACTTTTTTAGAATCGGCTTTGTTTATGTCATATTCAATTGGAGTCAAGAGAATATGAAATTCAAAGTCTCATGACTGATTGTAGAAACTACTATTAATATTATGCTCCTGTTATCTATAGCTTCCTAGACTTTCAACAAAGACGCAGTCTCCTCCACCATCCATAGCCCCGTGCGAACTTTCTCAGCATACTGCCATTATGAAGGCCTATGCCACCACAAACTCAACTTCGAGCCACTGTTCCCTTAGTAGAGGGTAAACATAGCCAAGAATGCCAATGCCACAGCCGTGGTGAGCTCAAAATGCTTGGCAGCGCTGTTGACAGGGACACTAGACGGCTCGGGAGTCGAGGTGGCCTGTTCAGAGTTAGGTTAATTGTTTGAATAATGAGGGCAATGTTGTGATACGTACAGTGGTTCCGACAGTACCAATCTCGTCGACAGAAGTATGATCATGGCTGGGCGTAGCATGCGTCTCGGTAGCGCTGACATCGTGTGTTGTCACGGCAGCTTGGACAGTCGTGATAGAGGTAGTGCTCTCAGCGACGGCTGAAGTGACCTCTGCTTCCGTTGTTGCCTCTGCTGACGTAGATTGCTGAGCGGCAGCACCGGAAGGGCTGGGTGAGGGAGAAAGGTCGCACTGCTTAGCAACCTTGCTTATACCCTCACCGTAATACTTCCAGATGCCGTAAGTGTTTGCACATTCCATGCACTTATCGTAGTGGCCGGTCCACTCATCGCTTTCGCAAAAGTCTTTTTCTTCGCGGGCGATTGTGATCAAAAGACCTGGCATGATTTTAGTTTGAGTTCAACAAGAGTTTGAATATAAACATACCACAGTCCTCGTGGCATGCATACTGAGGGGTACCAGGCTGTTGACGCTTGACTAGGGGAACAGTGTCTGGAAATTCGAAACGAGGGTCAATAGCGAGAGAAAGAGTAGCTGAAGCCAAAAGAGTGTATGCAACGAGGGAATGCATCTTGAAGTTGTAGTTTGCGTTGATAAGACAGGTGCAGGAGATCAAGAAGAGAAGCGCAGATCGAGGACTTTATATCCGCCTTCATTACCTATGGTCTCAATTGACGAGTTACTCAATCAGTCCTAGCCACAAGCGCACCGTACACAGGACATTTGCATGCTTAATTACCTTAATCCGTGGCATCCCGAACAAACCGAGGATCGGCTTCACCCAAGATCAGCATGATTGGCGGATTCCAAATTCCATGACCTGATGCCAAGTCGAATGAACGCTCCAGGCCGACCAACATGCAGATAAAAATGCAAATCCGATATCGCTCAAGCCAAAAATGGACTAATGCCTGCAATATTGGTTGTTGCGGTGGAAACGAGGCGTACTTGGTGGACCAATGAAAGCGTCGGGATGCATCAAAATCTTATCTGATCATCTGATAAGCCGGGGTAGGTGACATTCACGCTACACACGCTGAGGAATGAGTCAATCGGATGTCTAGGCTTGATCTGATAATGCACTTTTGTCCGGTGAATGTGGTCAAACGGTGTAGCAGGAGCTTGGCGGTTGGAAAGTCCCGCATGCAGACATGTGAAAGATGGAGGGTGAGCGTGTGCATCTGGCAGTATATCACGAACGAGATTTCCCCTCATCTAGACTGATGTCCATTATACCATCAGGTATTCTTCATCTCATCTTGTCCGCCATGTTGAAAGATCTCCTTATTCTAACTCTGGCGTCTTTCGCCTTGAGTCAAGATGCTCCGCCG
This sequence comes from Fusarium flagelliforme, assembly GCF_020744385.1. NCBI lineage: Eukaryota > Fungi > Ascomycota > Sordariomycetes > Hypocreales > Nectriaceae > Fusarium > Fusarium flagelliforme. The sequence continues at coordinate 6,287,171 of NW_025763503.1, forward strand.
ACAAATGCCAGTGCCACTGATGATGAGATGGGGCCTGCCGCTTTCATGTGGCCTCCAGACCGTGTCTGGTCGGGAGATGTGGACAACCATGCTCCCTGTGGCTCGCGTGCCAATGCTGGCAATAGAACTGAGTTTCCCTTGAGTATGTCAATCCATTACCTCGCTTCATCATTGCGAAAGCGTTTACTCGATGTTATGTTGCTAACATGAGGCTCTAGCTGGCGGTGCCATATCTCTTGTTGCACAGGACGATTACTACAACAGCAAAATCAGTATCTCGTACAAAGACGGTAGGTCCACATCCCACCTAGGCTCTCATCCATTGTTAATAGCGTTCAAGATCCCGCCTCGAACAACGACTTCGAAACCCTCATTGAGGACAAGTCCATCGCAGACCTGAACCCTGGACACAGCTGCGTTCAAGTCCCCGACGCTCCATCCAGCGTCTCAGCAGGCGACAACGCAACACTCCAGATCATCTACAAAGCTGATTGGGACGCTCCTCACAACCAAACCTTTTACGCCTGCGCGGACATCACATTCGTATCAAAGGCTGATTTCACCTTCAGAATCCCTTGCTTCAATGCTACTGAGCCGGGTGATGATGATAAAGCAGCTGGTGTAACGGGTGAAGCTAACCCTACTGCTACCCATTTACATGAAGCGTCCGAAAGTTCTGAAGCTGCGGAGAAGAGCAGTGGGAAGGGCGGTTTGAGTGGTGGAGCTATTGCTGGTATTGTGGTTGGCTCTGTGGTAGGCGTCTTATTGATCGCTGGTGCGGGCTTGTTCTTCTGGCGAAAGAAGCAGCAGGCGGAAAGGAACTCGAGGATTGCGCGTATGGAGGATAATGCGAGGAAGCACCAGCTCGCGACAGATGGTTCACAGCCAAGTCTGAATGCCTAGCCATATTAGACTAACGGCGACCTGAAGGAAACATGGGATGTCTGTCTCTACCAAATCATGACATAGGAACCTAATGAATGTATTGCACGTCTAAAACGTCGCCTCCATGAACGGACCAAGCAGCATGTTACTGGCCGTCGCGATGACCTTACTCAATCACGAGACAATATCACATGATAACATATCCAGTCATGCCGCAACCCCCAAACCCCCAATCATTTATGCAAACTTATGCTCACTACGCCGCACTAGCCACCATCCCCTGGATTGAACAACTGACGATTGCCAAGAGTACGAAGGTTTGCCGACGGGTAGTACTCGCTGCGGGGCAGTGGACATCGTCAGTTGAGAACGGTACGAAGCGTTGTTGGTTCTGGGGTTGTTTTTCGTGATACCGGTGATCCACTTTTGTATCCAGAACCAGGTCGTTGGGAAAGGTTTGTGTCATGGTTGTAGCGCAGGGATGAGGCCTGTTTTGTTAATTCCATTAGGGGTCTTTGGCTGTCCCATCGCCGATCGTCTTCTGCGAGAAATGGTGTCTCGTTCAGCTCTGTCGCGTCCATTGACAGACAGTATTAAAAGGACCGCGTAAAAGTGAGCTGATAATTGAACCAATAATATTACCTTGTTGTGGATAAACTCGCCGTCCACTCCTTTCGCTTCTGAACGCTTTGGCTTTTATCGAGTCGTTTGGTGGTGTCCTAGCGTTATGATGTTGTGCGATAAATTGCTTGATGGATGACAGACCAGTTGTATGTCTCATTCTATGTGGCGTTGTACATGATTTGACCACTCACATGAATACGTTAATGAACGTACTTTAGACAAAATAAACGACGGGATATCTCAAATATAATGGAAACCTCTTACTTCTGTACCAAATTTCTAGAGCTCGCATATTTCGTGAAGCCTACCCTATGCCTTCAGGACCGCTTTTCCTGTCAGACACCGTCTCGCATCAATACTGCATCAAGATCAGGTCAAAAGTCTTTCAATACTTATGGATGGCTGCTGGCTGACATGCTGCGCCCGTCGTGTATGGTCTAGATAACCTGTTTCTTTTCCCATTAAATGGTAGAGAAGGATTTGGTGCCCAACTCAGTGGGTTCTGTCAGCGGTTAGATAAGCTGTGGAACGCTTAGATAAGAACATACAGCCAATCAAATGCAGTCGATTACTGTTGTCATCTTCAAAAACGAGGGCATCTCAAGATCTCAAGTACCAGCATTCATGAACGATTCCAGAACAATACATCAAGCGGAACACTGTCAAAGAGGAAAGACGAAAAGATTCTCCGAGCAAACGACTGTTCAATTCGGTACTCAGTTCTTTGAAAGGCCTGAGAATAAGACTCCAATGAAGATGCAGGATTATGATGCCTTGCGATTGATTGGCAGCCCTACGACACGGATCTGCCGCTTACGGGAATACACTAAGCAATCCAACGTCAGCGCTACCGTCTAGCATCTGCGCTGCGCCTTCAGATACAAGTATTTATATTCAAAGCGCCACTCCTTGAAACTACAAGTCTTTTCCTACTGAGAAACAACCTGCAAATATGAGTGAAACTAAGAAGCCGTGGGTTGATGGCCCCTTTGCCCTCATCAGCGCCTCCAAGTCTGGAGACTCGGTACAGCCCCATAACAAGACCCTGAGTTTTACTTTTTACCCCGCTAACCAGCACTACAGCCAGAAAAACCAGCTGAAGGAGCCAGAAAATGCGCTGCTGAAATGACTGTCGTACACAACCTTTTTCTTCGAGGCATCAACGCCATTTATGTTCAAGCCGTTAACGTCGCTGAACGGGGGACTGCAAAAGATAAATCAGACTTTGCTAATTTTGCATGGTCTTGGAGCCAAGAAGTGCTGGAACATCATGATGTTGAAGAAAGCCGGATATTCCCAGAGATCAACGAACTGGCTGGAGTCCCAGGCCTCATGGACGCCAACATCGAAGAACACCATCTCTTCCATACCGGCCTCGATAAGTTCAGAGAATACGTCGACAAACTTCGCAAAGAAGAAGAGGAACTAGACGGCGAAAAGCTGAAGGGTATCATCGACTCCTTCATGCCCGTCCTGCGAACACACCTCGAGAACGAGATAGACACCCTAGTCGGTCTAGAAAAATACGCCGACAGATGCGACTGGGGAGCGTGGTTCCAAAAGGTGGCACAAGACCTCGGCGCTCAGGGCATGAAGAGCGCATCACACCGCAACGAGATCCTGCCGCTGGCTATGATTCTTCACGATAAGACCTTCGAGGGCGGGATCTGGGGTGATTTCCCGCCGTTGCCATGGCTCGCCATGGTGGCTATCCGGTGGTTGTTTGTCAGGACGCATCAGGATTGGTGGAGGTTTGCGGGATGTGATAGTACGAGTATGCCTCAGGAGTTACCGTTCGCTTAGATGAATTATGATTTTCATGAGGTTTTGCAATTAGGAAATGATTGTTGGACATGAGATAGCGGTATGTTTAATGAATGTTTATTTTTAGATGAGTTATTAGATCGAATTCGCGAACAACACGGCTGAAGACTCGATGGTTGGGTATCTCAGTCTCTATCTTCAGGAAGTCATTCAGGCCAGCTGTCAAAGCCCCCAACATCTACCGACTTGGTGTTGGGTATCGCCTCTATCGGATCATCTTGCTTGCGAATATAACTAGGCGGCTATAAGACATTGGGCTCTTATTCACAATGACACGATCATCACGGCAGCATCTCCAATTTCCCATGTTACTTCCGCGGGGCCATTTGTCAAACAGCCGTTAGCGCAAGCAAGTCGGCCATTCCACGGCTCGTGCAAACGGGTAGACGGAAGCTTGTCTCTGACTCCATGGATCAGCAACTTTAGGGCTCGTCTCGAGTCCAGCCCGTAATAATCCAACCTATTGAGCACTTTTCCACACGGGCTGATCCGCTCGGAATGTTAACGAGCCAATTCCGGACCCAGAGGACTGGGATTGCGTAGGGTGGACCTGGGTACGACGTTGTTTCCCCCTTCATTCCTTCGTATGCAGATGGTGACCAGGACCAACGTTGGGTTACAGTGCAGGTGTGATGTAATTTGCCAAGATGCCCATGCACTCTCTACCGAGACATGAATCACGAGACTTGCAGACAGAGGTACGAATATCACAGTGATAATTCATATGCCGACGGGAATTATACCCTGAATTGGGTTTTTTCGTAGGGCAAATGCGGGTGTGAAATGAATTACCGAACGAACCTCGTTACGTTTAGGCCGATCTTCTCCATCGTAGAGGGTTCTGGATCCATCTATTTGCTGATCGCTGCTCAATTGAACATGGAGCACTGTCGCTTAACATTTGACGTGCAACGTTTGTATGTAGGGGAAAGGAGAAACAGACGAAGAGAATACTGTCGATAGCCTAGTGCAAACGCGCTTGGAGCTGAGGTGACGGTGATAACGCGACTCAAGATACGCCCGATTGCCTCGATCTGCCATTTTACAGGGCAAAATCAGGCACAGACCACAGACCATAGCATCACCATAACACCAAAGCGTTAGGCGTGACCAGCGCCTCAACCAAATGTTCTGAGACACGGCACTGTACCACAATCGTATTTATGCAGTTTGCAGTAGGGATGAGCAACTAACCACCAAATAAACCTTCGCTAACGACATCCATTCAGCCTAGCGTTGTTGTCTCGCCCTGCATCAGAACTAGACATCAAGTCCGCTGTCATAGCTTCGGCATGTCTCCCACTACCTGATAAAGGAAACTCTGTCTGTTATTAGTTTCAGAACGGGACCTTTTGGTTCAATCAACTGGGAGAATTGCTGCGGAGTAGAGTAGCATTTTGTTATTTTGCGCGAGGCTGCATCAAAACAATCCCCACTGCCAGGAATGGACCCTAGTTGCAGCCAACAGCATTGTTTGGTTGGTACCCGACTTTACGATCCCTGCTTTTGTCCCCTTGACTGCTGGTCTTGTCACCCTTGTCTGCTCCAACGGCTTTTTTCGCTTTGACCTGTCGTAAAGCGAGAATAGGATTTGACCGCTCATTTCTGCCGTTTTACCATGTAACGTCGCTAACCAAATCGACATCATACGAGACAATCCTTTAAAGACTGTCATTTCGGCACTTAAGGCATCTTTTTCGCTATCTCTCCCACGTCTTTTCATCTCAACCTTATCTATCATCATCCCACGTTTAGTCTACCTTAGTACGAACCTTCAACAACCTTTACACATTCACTATGGAAACTATGGCACCACTACAGCAGGCTTTGCCCTCTCTCCAGATCTTCCTTAGCCAGGAGGAAGCCCAAAATCTGGGCATGACACCATGGTTCAGCTACTCCGTCACTCTTCCCGAGCGCCCCATCCCAGGCGCATCCGAACGACAGCCCATTGAGACTGAGCGCCTCGTTATTCGACCATTCACAATGAAAGACCTTGAAGCTTTCCACGAGCTTCGCAAAGATTCCGAGCTCCAGGTCCACTCAACATCACGTGGTCGCGCCAACAAAGACAAGGACGAGTCCGAACGACAACTTCATGCCCTAGTACAAGACGACCAATGTCACTGGTGGTTTGGTGCTTTCCTCAAGTCTACTGGCGAACTTATTGGCGAGGCTGGTCTCCCAGATGTTCTCAGCATGTCCTCTTCGATTTCAGGATGGCCCGAAGCCGAATTTCTCATCAAGCCCCAACACTGCCGCCAAGGATACGGAACCGAGCTCTGGAAGGCCGTCATGGATTCCTGGTGGGACCTTCCCCGCGAGCGAAGACGGCACCAGCTCGTTCCTCTTATCACACCCGGCAAGGAGCCCGGCGACAAGGTTGACGAGTGCGTCGTCTTCCAATGGGAAGCCAGCAACGATGTCGCCAAGAACTTCTTCGCCAAGGTTCTAGCACAAGCACCAGTTGCCGCGCAAGGTGGATGTGAGAGTATCGATACCCGTGATGGAAGAGAGGGAACACTCATTACATGGTCTGGCACTATGATCAGCAACCCCAGGCCGGTCCCTGAGGATGAGTCGGACTCGGAATAGACTTTCATGTCATTGGGATAGAATGGGGCGGCAAGCACTGATTTTTGACATGCGTAGCATCAAAAGCGATCAATCATTATATATGATAGCATTAATTCGAATTAGACAACCATATTGGTTCAATATGAAGACATTAGTACCAGACAACAATATTACCTACTCAACAAGCGGTTATTTCCACCGAGCCCATGTGATCAAATATTACTGCGACCTAGGTATATGATAACAGAACGGAATATACCTTACGTGTCAGGTGTCAACTTCGCTAAAGGGGGAACCTGAAACAGGAGTTCAAGTTGTGGATAAGCATAAACGTGAACCATGGTCCTTGCTTCTCAATGGCATAATTCATAATTCAGCCAAGTGTTACAAAGAAATGCGATCAGATATAATTATGACGTCTCAGTAATATGAGAGTCTGATACAAGCAATGTTATCGATAGACGTAGCCTGTCCAATGGGGAGATTTCTACAAGTGTCAGATGACTGAAGTTGCCGGTGGCAAGGGCAAACAACTGGCAAAAGCAAATAAAAAAGAAAGGAATTTCTCATAACCGGCTTCGGACCCGGTCGAGGCTTTGGAAATACAGTCAGACGAATAACGGCGTCGTGGACATCGTACGTTCGGAAATGTTTGCTTGTGATGTGTCATCTATCAACTGCTAGACTTATCACCTGCTACCTCGGTTTGCCTCGGACACAATGAAGATTTACCAGGATGATCAATTAGTACGTGGCTTGCGAGCCGGCAGACAAAGTTCAGGATCTGCAATTCTTGCAGTAGTTCAAAATGTGCCGAAACTCTATCAGCGCGGGATGTTCCAAGTGCCGTGAGGCGGACGGACAGACGACAAGCGAAAGTTCTAGATGGCCTGTAAACCTTCCGAATCTGTTTAGTACCGTCCCAAAAGGGCTTGCATTATCAACGGCGCAAACAGCCTATCCACAACCTGGACATTCCACCGAGGGCCGTCCCCAAAGCAGACGCAGTTGTCATAGAGTTTGCACAGGACCTCTTCCAACAATGAATGCAAAGCCGAATTTCCTTGACGGTTCGCAGCCCCTGCCAGAACACTGATTCCAGGATCTCCCACTGCCTTTCGAATACGCTTTTCAATAGCGACGCATGACAACCAGTGATTAGGATCTTTGCCCTTGGATCGATAATCAGCCTCAACAAGGTTACATAAAACCAAACCTAGATCATTCTCTGCGGCCACTGCATGTTCTTGGCTAATGGAGCCGGTTTTCCTGTACTCTATTCTTGCCCTCACCATAGTATGAACAAACGACGGTTTGATGTCCTGTGTTGCTTCAGAATGACCGAGACTGGACTTGATAATTGCTCTATCGTGGTTCGCGCAACCACTTTGACTATGTTCCATGACGGACCAGAAGAGAAGGCCCCCGAAAGACTCTGCGCCGGGCCCAAGGTAGGGAAGAATGTCTTGAGGCGGTAGTGAGACTCGTAGGTAGTGCAGAGGATCTAGCCACACGCTGCAGTCTAAGCGATATTGTGTAGTGGTGTTAATCGGAAGAAGATTTGTAGAGAGTAAAACATCCGCGTATGGGTCGAGTAGATCGCTTGTATCACAGATATCAGCAACTATATCAGAGGTGCCTTTTGACAGCTCCGTCGTCTCCGAAGCCGCTTCCTGGGACAGTGTCGTAGGAAGGTCAAGCTCAGCTGCCGCAGCCAAGTCCTGTATGATAGCGACCATCTCAGGTCTCTCATCTCCTTGAATTTCGTCCAGCAATCGCTGAACACCTTTCTTAAGACGAACATTCTGATCTGCCAATGCCTGAGTGGACTGCGCTTGGCGCTTACGGAACGCTGCCTGTGAGCGGCGACCGCGCTCCCGACGGCGCTGCAACGATTAGCAAACAAGCTCGCAGAAGGTTACGTGACACTCACAATCAACTGATCTTTTTCTTCCGCTGCAACCATATTTTTCATAGGTGGTTATGTGATTGTCGGTGGTGAGTTTCTGCAGTGATAGCGGTCGTAAGCAGGACACGGGTAGATTTGTCATGCGAGATCCGACCAAGACGGGCTAGCTTGTCTCTTTTTGGACAGCGTCACGTAACCGCCAGCGACAGTAAGCCCGACTCATCAATGGCCTTTTTACAACAACAATTATGCCCACTGACGGTTACGTGACTTGAGATTAAAATTGAATTGCATATTACCGAGTAGACATTATTTGGAATGCAAGTTGTGAACAATGGAATATTTAAAGTCAAAGACGCCGAGTATCAACAAAAATAAAAATACAACATCCGTTCCATCTACAGACTCACAGCAAGACCTTATACCTTCCTATTTTCAACTTCGTCACCATGGTCAAGATCGCTATCGCCGGAGCGTCGAGTGGTAAGCTTCTCGCCAATTTATCGAAGTTGCCGCCACTGATGGCTTGTAGAACTCTCCCGAGAAATCCTCGATAGACTTGTCGCTACCGAAAAGCACGAGATTAAAGCTCTTGTCCGAAAAGTAAACACTCTTACCCTGTCACCTGCTTAGAAATTATTAAGGAAATCTAGAACCCGTCGGATTTCCCTAAGCTCAAAGGCGTCGAATGGATTCAAACAGATTTCTTGAACAAGTCAGAGCTTGTAGCCCTTCTTGAAGGAGTGGAAACTGTCCTTTGTTTCTTTGCAGTGCACCTTGATCCAGGAAGCGAGAATCAGAAACGTCTTATCGACGCGTGTGTCGAGGCGGGTGTCAAGAGATATGCTCCGTCAGAATGGGGGCCGTGAGTAATTAGTCAAGGTGACATGATCAGTACTGACAGATGTTAGTGGTGTCAAGTTAGTTGATTCTCTCGACGTCATGTCCTGGTACACCGGCAAAATTGAGGTCGCCGAGTATCTGGAGAACCTCAACTCGAAGGAAAAGGTAACAGAGGAAGACCTGCACTCCTACGGAAGACAAATTGACGTTCCATTAGATTCTCGAATACTGCCGATTCCAGCCCGGCTCATTCATGGATTATCTCTGCCATCCACACAAGACATTAAAGTATCTCACTACCACAGCTGCCAACTTTGACTTTAAGAACAAAACCGCACTGGTGGTTGAAGGCACACTCGATGATGAGATCGTGTATACTTCCGCTGGGGACGTCGCCAATACTGTAACCCTGGCAGTAGATTACGAAGACGAATGGCCAACCATTGGAGGCATCACCGGTGATAAAGTGACCGTTCGTCAGCTTTTGGATATTGGAGAAAAGCTGCGAGGTAAGTACCTATATCGTGCAGTCGACGGCCTTACTGATATTATGAAGGAGAACCCTTCGCGATTGAGTGGCTTAAGCTTGACGACCTACTCGCCGGCGAGCTCAAGACAGACAAGTACCCTCGCCTTCCACTGCCTTCTGTCCCAAAGGATCAGGTCGAGGCGTTTTCTAAGATGGTAGTTTCTGGACTTTTGATTGGGTATCATCGAGGAGTGTTTGCTGTCTCGGATGAGTGGAATAAGCGTCTTACTGAGTACAACTTTACCAAGGCCGAGGAACTTCTGGGGAGCGTTTGGTGAAGGAGGTTTCTCTTTGATTGGTTACACTGATAGACGGGTATTGTCATCACTATCGTTTGTAGACTGCTGCAGACGTCGGGCTGGTGGCTTGTTTGAGTCTAGTTTGAAACTTGAAGTCAGACGAAGTGACTGGTTTCTCAATGCACTTCATCTTATCTCCAGAGGTGTCACTAGCAAACCCCAAATAGCTCAATGCACTTCTATTTCAAGTCTAGATGCTGACCTTGATTGATACTGTGTAGCTCTATGCCTGTTGATGCTAGCGTTTCTCGAAGCTGAGCCACCCACATGAGAAATGCTGGTGTGATCGACACAGAGCCTTGTTGGGGGAGGAGCTCGTACAAAGTTGTGACTTAACTTTCATTCTTGACTCGGGAAGTCGGAGCGACTAATCTCATATGACTTTTGACTTTTTTATCCCGTCCTTTAACACTTCCTCGTCTGTGACATTGTTTAAATTGTCATCTATTCTTGCACAAAGAACACGGTTATCTGGAAAATTCTATCCCGTCCATGCACCTCATACTTAGTACCATGCGGTGGCTATGGATGCAACTCCCGTGGCACGCCTCAATCGCCCCCACGGGGTCAAACGGGTTTGCGCTGACTAAGCCACGAGAGCCTGCCTTAGTTCTGAAACTGGAACATTGACAGTGATGCAGCTCACTTGATATTGCCTCAGCTAGTCACGTGTGTCATAAGCCTCGTAGCTACTTTTGTTACCGTCACATTGATGGCGCCGTGGTCTGGACATAACTTGCTGGAATAGCTGGAATATGGTCCGTAGGAATTGTCCGTCTCGTAGCCTGCCTTAGTGTATCATGAAGAGTGCATTCAAACGGATATTCGGCAATGATTTTCGCCCGGTTACTGAGGAGCCTGTTGTGATATGATGGAAAGCGCGAGGGCAAGGACAGTAGGTAAAGGATATCTATAAAACAAACGGATGAGCCGTCGATATAACAATCCAATTCATAGCAGCAGACACTTCACTCCAAACTACTATTCCCATCACAGTTATCCAAGTCCACGATGCTTTTCATCAAGCCTCTTCTCATCTCCTCCCTCTTCCTGGGCATTGCTTCAGCCACCCCGGCGCTTCCAGTCCATGAACTTGCAGTTCGAGCGGACCAACTGCCCAGCTGCGATGACAAGTCCAAACCCTACAACGGACGCTACAAGGACGGCCAAGGCAACTACGTGACCTCAGACGGCATCACCCATCCATACAAGTTCCCACGAATTCGCAAATGCTGGTAGGACTATTACATTGTCGAAGCCAACAAGGAAGTTTTACCCTGGCAAAAGGCTTCTGGGAATCGATACTGCACTGGAACTACGACCTGCTCCATTACCCAGCTGACAGGCAAGTCCGTCTGCAAGGAACGATCTGAGAGCATCAGCGCCAGTGTCGGAGTCGACATCGAAGGATTCAAAATGGGTGTTGAGTTTACAGTTACGAGCTCTGAGTCTCGCTGTGTTCAGGCAACTGACACTACTCAATGCGTGTGGAGTGACCAACAGTGTCACACAATCTGGACCCAACAGCATATTTTGAGACAAAAGGGGTATCGACGACAACGTTGCGATTGGGGCAATGGCGATGAGACACAGTGTATGGGGAATTGGGAACAGACCACGCCTTCGGATGATGTCAATTATGGCTGTGGTTCTAAGTGTACTGATACCAACGCTTGTGGTCACACCGATGGAACGCCTTGTAATTAGGTTGCACGATGGACTTGGGGGTTGAGGAAAACGTCAAGAGGCTGTGGGGCAGTAGAGATGTTGGGATGCCAAATTGACTTGGTGGTTGCATCGCTTCAGCCTTGATACTTTCCTTACTACATTCCTTCAAACAGATCTAACTCAGCCTTATCCGCACTGAGCAGTCGTACACATAAATAATGTCTCATTAAGCGTGGCGCAGCTAAAAGCAGTTGTCGTTAGTAATGGAACCGTCAACTTTCAGAGCCAGGGTGAGCCTGCCATTCCCATGTATGACCAGTAGTAAGCAGAAGATGTAATCTTGCACTCCGCCTCTGATTGGTCAGAGCGCACGATTTCGCCATAAAAGGCTAGTCCAGACCCGCAGCGATCCCCACCATACAAGTTCAAAGAGGCTTATTTCACCTTACAAATGCTGTGTTCAGACATTAGTTTTCCATACCTTTGACCAATCCTCTTTTACATCTGCTCATTAGTGACGTATGTGCCGTCTCTGTAACTTTGTGGTAGAAATCTGTTGTTGTATATAGACCTGGACCTGCCTCTCGGCTTCCACTTCACCTTGACATCTTCAACACCATTCACTTATCAAGCATTTATTCCCATATCTCAGCACTAAACAAAACACGAGCTCATAGTTCAAGATAAAAAGACCGCAATGTCAAACTATCAATATCCGAATCAGCAAGGCTATTCGCAATCCTATCAGCAGCCTTACCAACAACCTTACCAACCGACATATCAACAACCACATTACCCTCCAGGCCCTCCACCTCCAATGATACAAAACTCCTCGCCCAACTTCCAGCCTCCTCCTTATGGATACACACAAGGCAATCAACAAGCTCCCAGCTTCCCTCAAGGACAACCAAGTTACTATCCCAGATTTGGTTTTACTCGACTACCTGCCAGATTTCATATTTGGAACGTTATGACAGGTGGAGGTTCTAGTGTCCTCGAGCTTGGCCCTCAGTTCAAAGGGCCTGTTGCATACTCAGCAAAGATGTTCTCGAGCAGTAGACTCAAGATCAAAGAAGGCCCTTACGAGTCTGGAAAGGAGCCTATATGCACCATCGAAAGCCGGCATACATTCAGTCAGAAGAGCACCATCAGCTTCAACGGCTTTCAGTCCCAGTTTACTGAGACAAGCATGTTTATGGAGGGCGCCTCATGGCCGTTCGATGTGGATGTCAATGGACAGATGCAAACATGGCAGTGGAGGAAGAGAAAGGCAGAAACCACTTCATCGCTAAAGCGATTCTTCGGATCTTCGTCTCAAAGTAAATTTGGAAGTTGGGATCTGATTCCAGCATCGGGCCAAGGCCCTCCTGTCGCTACATTCGAAGCCGGTGGAGGAAAGACCTCTGAGAACGACGCGCCGATTGGAGAGTTTCTGTTCTATGGCCCAGCAGCTGTCGGTCAGATGGGTGATATCTTTATTAACGTAAGCATTGCCATTTTGCTCCGTATAATATCTCAGCATTATATCAGTAGAATTGCGGCGTCGGTTGGATAAGGTTACATAATGAATTACACAAAGACTGATAATGTAAACTGTCGCAATATATACATTTGAGAATATGTATGATACGAGAAAGTGACAAATTAAAATGCAGTTAGAAGCTATTTCCCAAAACCAGTCAAATGTGACAGAGTAGATTTTATGGAGTTGGCGCAGAGATCATAGCCACATTAACAAACAAGTCGACCTTTTCAATCGTTGAGTAAGGGGAAGTAAATGTTTCTGACAAATTGTCCTGCCCGAACAGCAAGGTACTTTCGTTATCGGAATCAACTCCTGTGTTACGCTGAATGAAGAACTGGTTGTTCCAAAGCGGATCTTCAACCTCCTCGCAGGCCTGGCTAGAGCCCGGACCAATCTGCCAGCAGTTCAACTTAATAGCCGTACAATGCAGGACGTCTCCGGAAGAGGGTGATTTATCGCAGGTGATGTAGGATCCTCCACCCGCACGGTTCTCGTAGATGCACGGGGTTACCTTTGCCCTATTCTTATCCCAGGCATTGAAGCTTGCACACATAGGTGTACCTTCGTTGGTGAGGATGCCGGTGCTGTCATCGACAGTAAATCGGCGGGGTTGGAACCGTGAGCTTCTAGTGGGATTGAAGCTGACAATTGAACCATAGTCTTCGCTGGATTGGAGCTTCTGGCCTAGCGCTGGGCCCTCGCCAGCAATGATGAAGAAACCAGTGGGTTCTGCGGCTCCAGTTGTTGTAGTACTCATCTCAGCCGTGGTGGTCACTGAAGGAGCGATGGTTGTGGTAGCCCCAGTTATCTCGGCGGAGGTCTCGGTAGTGAGAAGGGTGGTAGTTTCGGCGGAGCTGGTAGTGAGCGTAGTAGACACGGCGTCACTGCCGGTGGTGTCGACAATGGTAGAAGTAAAAGTCTCAGTAACTGAGGTCTCGATAGCGGCCGAGGTTTCGATCGCGGTTGACTCAATGACCTCTGTCGTCAAGGAAGTCTCAGGCACAGTGGTGACGGCTGAAGTCAGTGGCTTGCAGGGGCTAGCAGCCACAACGCCAACGGCCAGAGACAGAAAGAATTGAGTACGCATATTGAGAGAAAGACTTTAGTTAGAATTGAAACGCACACGATTTTAGAGCAGACAATTGAGGTGCGTGGGCGTTTTACGGCTTTTTAAAGTGCAGAGCTCTTGACAGTTCTGGGCGCTAGCCTGCTGTCAGTTCTGCACTATTGATTCCAGCTGAGCGCTAGAACCCCTGTAACCCACATGGTATAGAGACTATTGAGTGGAACGCAAGGGGAAATTGGTGGTTTTGTTCACCTTGCCATTCTGAGAGAAGCAATTGATTTTCACATGGTTCGATAACCCGAATTGTCCGAATGGTGTTCTAGAAGAAAGACTTGTAGATTCACTGAGAACAATACTATAGTGTGAAAGATAATCCCGAAAGACTCATCCGTGACTGCATCTCAACCCTGGCACTCAATCATGTAATCCGCAGCACTATCATCAAGCGGATTCCAAACCTCGCCGGGCGTATTACTCGGCATAAAAGTCCCTTCATAATGATCCCACTTGGGAACCCAATAAATCTGCCCATTCTTCCCAGAACCACAATCGACATTGATCTGGGTAGACTCGGTGTTCTCAACAGTATGGCTGCTCTCAAAACTGGCGCTTACACCTGCTTCAAAGACCTCGAAGAAACCACCACTGATCTCGAAAGATGCGCCCACGGAGATGGTGTTGGCTTCGCCCCTGGTTACCGTGTAGGAACTTCCACTGGGGAGGCTCGGACCGACTTTTTGGCGGAAGCCGGGTCTTTCTATTGCGCGGCTCAAGACTTCGAGGCTGTAGGTCTATCAAAGAAATTGTCAGGGCAGTTTTTGACAAGTTTATTGAGAACTTACGTCGCCTTCCGCCTGTCGTCGATGCTTGGTAGGAGGATTGTATCGTGGATCATTTGTGACGCGGACAGTCCAATTATCATCAACACTATTGGACTCACCCCCAGCTTCGCTACGAACAACGCACTTGTCCTTGATAATGTTTATGTACGGCAAGAGAGAGGAAATAGTGATACTGAGACGGTTATTTGGGTCGTTCCAAGCTATACCAATCTCACAGTTCAAAGCATGATGGTCATGATAAAATGTGAGACCGCCGCTAGGGTCTAAGGCAAAGATTAGGATGTTATCTCGAGCAGAATCCGTTCTCTCAACGTACCAGGTTCGATCTTGCCGGTGGAGGTGCCAGTCCAGCCAAGGAGAGCAACCAGACTGTCACCTGTCGTATGTGAGCATTTTTGTCGAGTTGAACAAATGCATCGTCTTGACTTACAGTCGTTCAAATTAGGGCCTTTGTCTCCATAGCAGGTCGCAACACTTTGACGCTTGCTTATTGCTGCACCTTTAGTAATGGCAGCAAAGGTAGTGTAGAAGAAAGAGGTAGATGGCTTCATGGCTGACTGTAGAATGTCTACCGCTTGAGATGGTTCTGTTTGAGTTCCATACTGTCCTAGCTCCCAAACAAAGGTGGCCTCTCACTGTTAAATACTCATTGCTCTACTGTACCACATCGGCGAGACCGATCACGATTCCACCAAGTCCTCACTCACACGAGACCTAGCAAGAGTGCGTCATAGATTAGCCCTGTGCTGTTCTTGGTGGAGATACACAACCACAACGTTGAGAGACATGTGTCAGACCTTCGCTACTCATTTCCTGGGAAGGCTTAGCTGATAGGTGTTAAAAGTTCTATCCTGTGTAGCCGATTACTCTCAAACTACCAACACGACACCGGGACCTTGTTTCAAACTTCGCACCGTCGAAGAGCTTCCTCATCCCAATCCCAAACTTCTTCTAACCGGGGAAACCTCCTCTCAGCGCCCGTGCTTGACCTAGGTAACGGTAAATGTCGAACTCTGATCCCTTCTCCTTTGAACTCATCATCCAAAGCTTTAATCCTCTTTAGATCCTTCTCAAAGTTCTGCCTGGCTTTCCCCTCCAAACTCTCTGGCGGCGCTCTGATAGTCTCCAACCAAACCCTCTCAAAGCACCAGTCCTTTCTTTCTACCTCTCTGGCTCTTTTCAATTCAACAGCCTGTTGTAACAGTCCTCTCAACCGATCCTCGTGCTTCTTTCCGAAAAAGTCCTTGACCTTTGGTTGCTTCTGCTCCCACCAAGGCAGCACCCATAAGAGACTACGAAGTCTAGGCGCAAAGACATGTAGGTCAAGTTCAGGCAGTTTCGTCCCGTTGCGTGGATTCTGGTTGTAGTTCGATATAGTCGCAGTACAAAGCGCAAGATGTTCGAGGCATGGGAACGATCTGAGGTCAAAACCGCCAAGTCCAAGCTCATCGTCGCCTTCAATTCGAAGCTGTTTAAGAGTGTCTTTGACAATGTCCAGTGGCTTTTGTAAAGTTCCACGATCCACATCATCAGACAGTTGCTGCGTGTTTGTTTGCAGCGCGAGACGCTCGAGACGTTTGGGCCAAGCGAGCAGGATCTCAAGTTGACGTGTGCCCATTTCGGGACTTGTGAGTAATCTTGTGAACGGCGCAGTTCCTGCGGCCTCCTGCTGATTTCAACTTAGCGACGTTTACGAGACGATGCCTGAAGACTTGCCTGGAACGTGCGTAGATATGGAGCGGCTCTGTGCCACGCCTCAACCTCATATGTACTACAAGTTGCTTCGGACAAGTCCAGTGTCTGAAGAGATGAATCTTGCGGGAGATGCCGTGACAATTGTTTAAAAATCGATAGGTAGTGTACCTGACCTGTAACTCGAATGATATTGATGAACGGTAGAAGTGAGAGTGCCACCGCGAAGTCGGGCGTTCCTGTCGTATTATCGCAATGAATTTGAAAGTCGGTGACGTTGTCTAGTAAGACGTAAATGTCATAGAGAATCGAACGCTCGGGATAGGTAACAGAGCTTCGATTATCAAAGGTCTCCGTCTGAGTTTCATAGTCGTCGCTTCCACCTTCTCCGTGTTCATCAACCTCCCCGTTGTCATTCTCACTATCGGGAGGCACCCAAACGTAGCTGGAAACCAGGCACAATGATGTGCAATATCTTTCATATGCCGGATTTTGTTTCAGTACATCACGGAGTCTCTTCATGCAAGTACCAAGCCTTTGTGCTTCTCTAACCTGCCAAGTCGACCTCAGGGCCCAATGTACATCTGACTTCCCTCTCCAATCCCTGATGTCCAATTCGTTTCGCACAAGCAAGATTTCTCTAAAGAAGAAAGGCTTTGCATTTTCGTTGAACCGGTGGGAGACGAGGGAGATGGCATGTGCCGTGGCTTGACTTTTTGCCATTACCGTTTTCCATTGTCGGGTATCTGGCTGTATATCACCGGCGGCACCGGGATGGTACCTCCTGTGAAGTGAATCGTTCATTGTCGCATGGTAGAAGATTTCCCTGAGGATTTCATTTGGTAGGTTGCTGATGGTGGCAACATGGCTTTCAGAGGCCTGTTGGGCATCTGGAAAACTGTCTTTCATCACCACTTCTTCGGCCGCGGATTGAGACATTGTGATGTAAGCAGATGTGTAACTATGGCTAGTCTTATAAAGGGTGATGGAGTCTTGTCCTTACAAGAACATTGTGATGAACAGGTAGCTATATTGCAATGAACTAAAGCATGTACATAGGTAAGCACGCAGGTCGCAACCCCGCTTTTGATGTACCCGTGAGAGAGGTTGTGCGGGGAATAGTGAAGCCGAAATCTAGAGCTGGCTATTTCCGAACCCTCCTAAAGATGCAATCTAGATACGATCGTTGTTTTGCGCCTTAGAATCGTGGTCGACTAAAGCTTACGCTATCAAATAGATGGTACAGCTACTCTTTTTGGATAAGCTTCAACGCTTCAATTCAACTATGCCACTTCTGTCTCCGTATAACGAGCATTATAGTTTATCAATTTCTCTGTTATCCGAGAGCTAAAAATTAACGCGTTTCGCGTCTCAATCACAACAACACCACGATACACCTAATTGAACTTTATATCGCTAGCTTCAGCCTGCCATGATTTCAGCTCACCTTTTAAGGTTAAAGTTAAGCGTTATCAACCGAAGCCTCCGAACGGTCGCAACGTCGTCATCTTCCCATCATGCAAAAAAAAACTCCAATTGGCTAGAGCTGTTTGACAACAGAGAAGGATCTTAGGCTTACCAGATCAAGGATTTTTAGTGCGGGGTAGCTCCTTTTGTTTGCTTTTCAATGCAAGCTATTGATTCCTTCGAGCTGGTAAATCGAGATGACAGACTCGAATGACGTCCACGGCGCAGCTAGATTCGAGACTTAAGCACACCATGTCAGCTTGGCGGGAAAAGCCTGTATATGGTGTTTTCTGGCGCCCTAGAAATAGCATAAAATGGGAGACTGTCGCTGTTTGTCTAACCTCGATTCTGCGGCTCTTGTGATCTTCGCAGGGCTCACTTGAGGCTCACCTGTTTTCTTGGCACCCTCGTTCGCTTACTCGTGATTAATAGCGCTACATTCACGATGCTTGGCTCTACACTCGCTTTAGCCATTGGCTTTCTATGTGTCCAAAACACCTTCGCTCGTCCTATCAAAGGCATTGAAAGAGCGACAATCGAAGACGAGTATGACTTTATTATCGCCGGAGGTAGGTTAATCACTTTGGATACTCTGAGTCTCGTGCTGATGATTGTTTGCAGGCGGAACCGCAGGCCTTGTTGTGGCCAACAGACTTACTGAATCGGGCAAATTTCGCGTCCTTGTTCTCGAAGCCGGCCCAGATCCCAATGTCGTTGCAGCTTATAAGCCACTGGGTGGAAACTCGCTGATCACAGGTAAGGTGAAAGGCTCCCTTGATGCAATTATGAGCTAACAATTGACAGGATCGCCGATTGATTGGAGGTTCGACACAACGCCACAGGAAGGCCTTGATGGAAGAATCCTCACCTACCATCGTGAGTCCCATTCTTCCAAATAAGGGAAGTTGTCTAACTGAAACAGGCGGAAAGGGTCTCGGTGGAAGCAGCATGATAAACGGCTTCTACTATGGGCGCGGTACATCTACGGTTTACGATCTTTGGGAAGCGAGAGGAAATCCTGGATGGTCATGGGACGATGTCTACCCTCTATTCATCAAGGTGATTCAAAACGAGGCTTTTCAAGAAACGAAACTAACATTACAGGGCACCCATTTCAACCCCCAAAACGAATCAAAGGGCTTCGATGACACTTACAAAACCTACAACAGCTCAGCCTACGGTGACGGACCTCTCGAAATAGCATACCAAGGCTATGTCCCAGAAACAAGTATCGCATTTATGAATGCCTGTGAAGCCGCAAACATTCCCGTCGTTGAAGACTACAACACCGGAAACAGCACAGGCGTGAAACAAGGAACAGCAACACTTGACAAGCATCTTCTTCGCAGCTCTAGTTACGATGGATATCTGAAGCAGGCTCTCGACAGGAAGAATCTCGATGTGCTCTACTATGCGCCCGTGCAGCAGCTTCTATCGGATACTGACGGCGACAAACCGAAAGTTACGGGTGTGAGATTCATGGATCATCCGACAGGGAGGACGCATCAAGTTCATGCTTCGAAAGAGGTTATTGTCGCCATGGGTGCCTTTCAGTCACCTCAGCTTCTGATGGTTTCGGTAAGTAACCTAGCTTTCTTGCTGATGCCCTATCTGATGTGAAGGTACAGGGTTTCGGTCCTTCTTCTGAGCTGGAGAAATTCGCTATTGAACCTGTCCTGATCAACGAAAATATTGGTCGAAAGTGAGTTACATACTGTATTACAAGGTGCACAAACTTATTAACGATTGCCAGTTTGAATGACCATAGCGTCTTTAGTATCATGGCAAGAGTAGAAGATGATATCCAATTCTCATCCTCTCAATTGTCAGCAGACTATAACTTGTTAGAAGCAGCCCAAGAGGTCAGTACTCACCAATCACTCAAACGCAAACGTTTCTAATCCTAGAGAAGGAGTTTTACAATAACGGCACAGGTCCATACACAGCCCCAACCGGTATCACCAACGGTTTCCAAAGACTTTCCGAACAAGAACTCTTTGAGATCGGCGCCGGTCCAGTGGTAGAAGCTGGTCTTGCAGACCAATCTCATATCGAGTATCTTTTTGAGTCAACATGGTATCCAGCTGGACCTACACCTTACTACAAACAACTACCTAATGAGTCGTATATATCCTTGACGGCGAGTAGTATGGTTGCTCTATCACGAGGTAACATTACGCTGAAGGGTACTTCGATGATGATGGCTCCCAATATCAACCCTAACGTAAGTTGTCCCGTCCTGTTCAACAATATTCGTAACGCTGACCTTTATTATAGTATTATACCCATGATGCAGACCGTGCGATCGCCATTCGAAGTTTTCACTATCTTCGCAAGATCCTTGCTCATCCCGCTCTCTCGCGATACACGTATGGCGCCAATAATGGCGAAGTCAGCCCAGGTGCAGCCGTAGACGATGATGACGAAGAGGCGATCTTTGATTACGTCAAGGCCAATACTATCCCAAATTGGCACGCTTCTGGAACGAACCAGATGCTCCCCGAGGCTGATGGAGGTGTCGTGGATCCACGTCTTAAGGTATATGGTGTCGATGGTCTACGAATCGTTGATTGTAGCATTATTCCTGTTTTGCCAGATGTCAATATTGTTGGACCTGTTTTTATGATCGGCGAGAAGGGCGCTGAGTTGATTCGTGAGGATTGGGACGATTCAGGGATTTAGTTGTCATAATACCTCTAGCAAACCCTGACTCTGACCGAGGTTGCTAGCGTAGTTGTATCTAGTTTCATATGAGGCATTTCAACAATCCAGCAGGGTTGCCGAGCTCCTCTTTCTGTATCGTGCATACATGGATTACGAATGAGAGTGGAGAGGCTGCGTGCACTCGGTTCGGACATGTCCTACTTGCCTATGCTCTCGAGGAACCCCGTTGGCGATCCTTCCGTGCGCTTCCACCAACCTGATCAATCTTGAAGCGTGGAGCGAATCAGAGAAATACTACATGTGTTTGTCAATGGATTTGGACCTTGAGGCCTCCGTCGCTGTGGCCATGCTCAATCGGATCCGCTCCATGACAGCGCTTATCCACCGGCACTCATCAAACCCCTCTTTTGTCAGCGCGTAAATATTTTAGGTACTGGAGCTGAGAGAATACTTTTCAGCTTACGGCGAGCTGTATTTCGAATAGTATTCAAATTTCATCGCGATATGTCGTCGACTGTCATTCTAACTAGCGCACCACTTCTGCCGAGCCAAGTCCCATTGGCAAGCTTTGTGCCAGACATAAGCCAACCATACGCCGATGTAAAGAAACTATACACGGCATCCTCCTCGGATTACTCAATACGAGAAGATGTGAATTTCACTGGGGCTGTCAACGCCTCATCGGAGCGATTCTTCGAGGTCATGGCCACAAGATTCGCCAACCTCGTAGTCCGCCAGGAGCAAGGAAGCACGTACCGAGTCGAGGCCAAGCACGGAAGGGTATACACGCTGGATAACCCTCACGAACTGTTTCAATCCATCTTAGGAAGCGAAGAGAGTGGAAACAAAGCTAAGCTGTGGCTGGAACAATGCAAGAGACAAGGTTTGTCGCCACGATTTGTCGTGGGATATCGGACCTTTATCAACGCAAAGCTTTCTCATGGCGAGTCTATGTCAAAAGAAGTTCGCGGTGGTGTAGAGATACCGATCGGCACCATGTATGGCGACATAACTGGGATGGGCGATGCAAAAATAGCCGCTGGTTACAAAGCGGACCATGGTGTTCAGAGTGAAGCTGAACTACCTGATGAAAGGATCTACGCTATTGCCTACCGAAAAGTCCGAGTCACAAGAAAGAAGGACGAGAGTGTAGCATCTCTTGACTTGAAGACAAAATGGGAACCGTTCTCGAAATCACGAAGCGAGGGCGACTCTGAAGAGATGTACTTTGAGGCTGATATCGCGGGGACTGATGACGACGAGGAATGCGAGGAGGTGTGTAGTGTTATGTCTGGGGCAAGTGGGGACGTTAAAGCAGTTCGAATCGCTGTTTTGAACGAAGACGATTCGGATGATGATGAGTAGAGTTGAGATGGCTACATTTCCGGATTATTGCTTGACATTCTTCACACTTGGAAAGTATATTCATTCCTCAAACTCTAGCGGTACGGACTGTGAATTCCAGTATCCCCCATTCAGAACCACCTTCGTCCAATGCTCGCTTCTTCTTGATCTTCTTCCCGTTCCTTGTGACCTCACCGCCTTTCAGGTATGTTTCCGGAATGGTTTCAACTGACAGATCTGTAGGAACCTGGCTGGCGTTTGCCGGAATATCTGGTAGAATAAGCTCATCCCACGAAGGCGGATTGTCTCCAATATAGACGTAGGCTCTATACACATCCTTTGCCTCAAGCGACTCTTCATCAGGGATATACAGTCCGAGATCACAAGTCATTGGCCGTTCTTTTCCGTGAGGGACTTGTTCTGTGGGTTGTCCTTCACTTGGACATAACCGCTCAATGCCATATGTTGCGTTGAAGGTGAATATTGCAACATGGACATTGTCGACAGTACTGTTGTTAGTGAATCGGACAGTAACCTCTTGGTCCTCCTTAGCTTGATAGACTCCTTCAGAAGAGTTAAGAGCGCCGCCTTGGTATTCCAAAAGCTCGAAGCTATAGTCATCTGGTTGGAAGCGTTTCGAGTGAGTGCCGTGGTTGAAGTACTTGAGCGCATGGAATCTAGCCAGGTGTTTAAGCAAGCACAAGACCTTGGATATCACATTCTCATCATTGGCTGCGATAGTCGGCAATTGGCGAATTCCGTTGTTTCGTCTGGCTCCCACTAAGAACCCTCTTTTGATAGCGTCGAAAGTGATCGAATGATCCCAATTGCCATCATCACCGCCCTCAGGGCATATGACAAAATGAGACAGGTTCTGCACTTGGCTTCGGAGTTTTGTAAAAACAGATTCAAATTCAAGGGTCGCATCACCCTGGCATGCCAATCCATTGAATCTGACGATCTGCTGCGACGGGAGAGACCAAGATTCAAGGACCACCCGATTGCCTGATTTGATGAATGGGTGCTCCGAAGGCTCTTTGGACTTTATGAGACGAGCCTTAGACCGTAACGCCGACACTTCATCGATACAGATTCTTGCGATTGGTGCCGAGTCTGCCGTTGCATCAGGATGGACAGAGTACTCAGCGCCTGGACATACACCCTGTGTAGAACCAACGTCGAGTAAATAGGCCTTCTCGTGGGTTCCTGGCTGATCCAAAACCTGAACAAAGCACCCAGAATGTTGAATCCTCTTTTGAGTACCAAGAAACTCAAGCAGGCTGTCTCCTTGGAGAACGGGCGTTTGAGGGTTGCGAGACATCTCCATAGCTAACACCTTGTGCTTGATCTGCTGTGCCACGCGCTGGTACGTAGGAAGCTGCGATCCTTGCTTTCTGCACTTATCAATGAAGTCCAGTAAGAAATGTGTCATGATGCCATTTGACGTTCCTGGGTCACCTAAATGGCACTCTCCCGCTTCTTGGTCTAGTCGGCATGCCGTCAAGACTGTGCACCCTTCTGGGTTCGACAGCCAAGATTTCCTGACAATGGCATTCCTGGTTGAACTCTGAACATCATTGCCCATTCTAGCATCCTCGGCTATTGCGTCGTCGTCAGCCTCAAAGTCGCTATCTAACTGCGATTTGTCGATGGTATTGGATTGAGAGGTCCTCATGGTGACTTTGTTGCTGTTTCGAAAGCCCTTGCCAGAGTAACAGCTATCCAGGGTGACAGTCACTCGGGTCTTCTTAACTTCCACAAGCTTTCGAACCCATACTCCGAGCTGATAGCCAGTAAGATATGCTCCGCCAATCTGCACATCCGTAAGAGCAAAGGCCGTACCGTTGATTTCATCTCCATCATCACTGTCGTAGTCGTCGACGTTATGCCGCAAAATCCCGTGACCAGAATAGTGTATCCAGACAGAATCTCCAGGGCAGACTGAGGCGGTAATATGCTGAATCTTTCCCTTGACGTTTTGGTAAGTCGGTAGATCACTCTGCTTTACGACCTTGAGTTTGTTGTCTTCGTCACAAGGTGCCACAAGTTTGTAAATATTTTGCACTCCGATGCTTTTCAAGAACGATTCTATGCGTGACACGTCGTTTACACAACCTCTGAGGTGATCATAGCGAACGTTTCGTTGACGACCAGGAAAGTAATAGTCGACTCCAATCAGGAGTGCCCACTGTGTTGGCATTTTGGTAGACAGTCTTCAATTGACAGTTTCACGCTGGAAGATTGCAAAGAGGCTTGAAAGAGGCTTCGTATAGAGGCCGCCAGTCTTGGGTTGGTAAATTTGGACGATCAGTGTTGAGAAGAACTAAGACCCATATTCCATCTCACAATACCTCAGCCGCTTTAATGAATTCACATATGAGGCTGTACCGATGGCTGCATAGTGGAAGAGTCATCTTTCAACCCCCATGGGCAGTCTTGGATGACTCGCGAGAGACCCCGATAAAACGGGCTGAAAGAGGGCGCCTATCCTCCAAGGATGACCAATAAACTCCCCTGTGAGCATGTTTTCGGGCATATGCTTGGTGAGTTGGGCTTTCAGCCCAGTCCATATTGGTGTATCTGTGGATTCGGCCTAACCGAGACCCACGCAGAGGACCTGGAATTTTTCCACGGGTAGCATTCCCAAATCATCATATCATGGAGTCGGGCACACACGTGTACATATCATATTTGCTTTTTCAAGGACACGGACGAACGCCAAGGCAGGATGTACATTGCTGCCTGCCGCGAGCTTTTAGCGATTCGAATATCTGATATGGGTTAAGCGTCTGTATGGGTGGCTGGCTGTGCCTTCAGCAGATTTGTTTCGCTGTGGGTTCGCTTTGACCCCCGGGCTCACCGTTAAGAACTCTCTTGGCGGTCTCAAACTGGCCTATGATGGCAGATGATAGCTACAACACTATGGTGACCAGTGAGGCTGAGAACTCGGAGGACCCTGATTGCGCAATAGCACATGGCTAAGGCGGGAATAAACGTGACAAAGAGGGAAATCCCCGAGTGTCATGCCAGAACTATAGATGTAAAAGTCCATGGCAGCATCTCAATATTGAAGAGACCAAACAAAAACGATTTCCTTTCCCCAATCATCCCTCACAATCCTCACCTGTCATTAAGAATGGATCTAGATTACGGTCAAGAGATAGTCTTCTTTCACGAACTTGGTATGCAATGGCGGCGAAAGTTCGAACAATCCCAGTCATTGCAGGACTTGGATATGAGCACCATGTTCGCGAGGAAAGCCCTCAATTCTACGACAGCCTTCGATAACCATCCCAGTCGCCCTGCATTGCTCAGTACGCTATCAACCTGCTTCAATCAGCGTTTCGACCGAACTGGATCACTAGACACTCTCAATGAAGCATTGAGATATCTCGAGGCGGCACAGGCTAGTGCACCCAAGAATGATCCAGAAAGGCCTGGCATCTTGAACAACCTCGGAATCGCGTTGGGCAGGCACTTTGAAAAGACTCGGAAGAAAGAGAGCCTAGATCGTGCCATCAGTGTTTCGGCAGAGGCAGTTCGCACCGCACCCAGAAGTGACCGCCGGCGGTCGGGTTATATCAGCAATTTTAACACCTGGATTGCGGCAAGATGTTGCCTTACTGGATCTACCGACGACATCAAGGCCATCAACCACGGCGTCAAGCTTATGAGAGTAATTCTTTCTAAAATGGACGGAAACGAACAAGATTGGCCTGCTCTTATGAAAGGTTTCGGCGATCACCTTCGTACCCGCCATAGGATGACAGGATCATTGGTTGATTTAAACGAAGCAATTGATGCTTATGCAAAGGCCGCAGATTCGGTTGATCTAGATCATGCTTTCAAAGCCGAAGTATTGGAAGCCCTCGGCGTCTTGCTCCGAGAACGGTTCGAAAAGACGGCATCTACAGACGACCTCTCCCGTTCCGTTTCGGCCTTGAGATATGCCGTAAACACCTGCCCGCTGGACTCTCCTGGCCGACCCAAGGTCCTGAACAATCTTGCAAACAGTCTTGGCAAGCGATCTGAGCGCATCCCCTGTTCCGAGGCCCGGCCTGATCTATCAGAAAAGGCTGCACAGAGGGTCAGCAGACCGTCCATGCAAATCGCCTGTCCACATGATTTGGATGATGCGATTGACATTGCACATGAGTCAGTACAGACCTCACCGGACGATACCTCGGAGTTGGCAGGTCGGCTACGTACCCTGAGTATGTGGCTCTCCAAACGTGGCTCCTCCGATATCGCCCTTCCTGGTGACTTGGACACGGCTTTGGAGAGCGGCTTGAAAGCTCTAGAGTGGTGCCGCAAGGATGATCAAAAGCGATGGGAATATTACAATCATGTCGGTATCTGTTTTTGGTACCGCTCCGAGAGGGATAAATCGGTGGATGATATGGATTCTGCCATCAAGTATGCGACATTGGCTCTAAGTTCTTTACGGGACGGCTCTCCCCATAAAGGCCCAATGTTGAGAAACCTTGGAGTTTGGCAGCGCGTACGATCGGATATGACTGGGTCGGCTGATGATTTGGACGCTGCCCTGTCCACCAGCCGGGAGGGCTTTCAGTTAGGTCATGGTTCACCGATGATACGTATCGTCCTAGCTCAGGAGGTGGCCGAAATCGCCGTTTCAAAGGATGATTGGAAGTTGGCGAGCGAGTACTTCCAAAAGGCTGTACATCTACTTTCTGACCTTGGTCCCCGATCGTCGAAGCACTCAGATACTCAGGTTGAGGTCGTGCGGTTCGCAGGGCTGGCAACAAGGGCTACATCCGCTGCACTAAACGCTGGAGAAGACCTTCTCTCTGCACTGCAGGTTCTTGAAGTCGGACGAGGCATTATAGCCAACACGTTGATGGATACACGCCATGACATATCAGAGCTAGAATCCAAGCACAACGAACTGGCAAGGAAGTTTGTTACTCTTAGAGATAAACTGGACTCTGCCACGGCGCAAGCCTCGTTACCTGTATCACTTGAGGACCTTTCTTCCACGGAAGCTAAATCCAAGTTACAGAGGGAAGCAGACAAGGAATTCAAGGAGCTGATAGACCGAATTCGTTCTGAACCAGATTTTGAGAGGTTTCTTATGCCACCTGCCATGGAAGACCTTAAGGCTGCAGCGAAGGATGGTACTATCGTTGTGATCAACCTGAGTGAATACAGATCTGACGCTTTCCTTATCAACTGTCAGTCGATTCATTTGGTGACGCTGCCCGACTTGAACAAGAAGGAAGCCGAGAAGCGAGCTTCTGAGAAGAGGACCTCGAAGGAGTTGTTGAAATGGCTTTGGGATGTGATTTGCTGTCCTATTCTCGAGGAACTCGGCTTTACGGAAACACCCTCGGATGATATTTGGCCCCGCGTTTGGTGGATACCTACAGGTATTCTTTCCCAACTTCCTCTTCATGCTGCTGGCTGTTATGAATCAGAACGGGGGGAGACTGTTCTGGATAGGGTCATGTCATCTTACGCCTCGTCAATCCGTGCCTTGCAGCATGGCCGTCACAATTCCGCCAACCTGGTGAGTAAACAAGCTTTACTCGTGGCCATGAGCACAACACCAGATCTTCAGCGCGACGGAGCACTTCCTTTCGCCAGCGACGAGATTAGTATTGTCCAAGACTTTTGCCCATCAATGGACATGACTCCAGTTGTACCCCCTCGAAACAAGGCCAGCATTCTTCAGCATTTGAAGGACTGCAAAGTCTTCCACTTCGCAGGACACGGTAAATCGTCCCAGGAACCTGCAGACAGCCAGCTTCTTCTCGAAGACTGGAACACCAACCCTCTGACTGTTAAAGTACTCCGTGACAGCAGACTGCAAGATAACCCACCATTCCTCGCATATCTCTCAGCTTGTTCGACCAGTGCTACCGATATACCATTCTTGGCCGATGAGGGAGTCCATCTTGTCAGCGCCCTGCAGCTGGCTGGGTTTCGACATGTCATTGGGACGCTTTGGGAGGTGCATGATAAGTACTGCGTTGAAGTTGCGAAAGTGCTTTATGAGACACTGGCCAAAGAAGGTATGACCGATATTGCGGTTTGTCGAGGATTGCATCGAGCGCAGCGCGCGCTGAGGGATCGTCATATGGAACAAGGAGAATCCCGAAATGCCAAGCTGCTGCGGAAAAAGATCAAGGACGCTTTGGATAATACGTATTGGATCCCGTATGTTCACTTTGGGTGCTAGGCTTAGTTCAAGAGTCTTGAAATCAGAACAATTCATTGTGTTGTGAGATTTGTCGCTTTTTACTAAAATTTCTGTCCGTGATCATCCCTGAACATACTCAAAGTTCGTAGCCACATTACCCTTGGTAGCCCTAGAATAAGGACAAACCTCTTGCGCCTTCTTAACAACCTTCTCCAAGTCATCCTTCGCCAAACCCTTAACCTTGATCTTCATATCCACACGCAGACTCATATCCAATTCCTTCATATCTCCAACAAGATGCACCGTCGTGTCGACCACACTGTCCTCAGTGTTGGTAGGCATGGTGATACCCATCTGCGCGGCACAGGCATTCATGGCAGATTGGAAACAAGCTCCGTATCCAGCAGCGAAGAGCTCTTCAGGGTTTGTCTTTCCCTTGTCGCCAGGCCCGCCTAGGGCTTTGGCCATGGTGAGTTCCACATTGAGGTTCTCGCCTTCGATACGGCCTTTGCGAGCGCCGATGGCTTTTGCGTGGGCTGAGTAGAGTGTTGGTGCTGATTCGGTATTGAGGAAGCGACGGGTGGTGGTGTTTGCCGTGCGCAGAGCTGCGCGGCGGAGAAGAGGTTGAGAGAGACGGAGAGCTGACATTTTGGATATAATAACGATCTTTCTTTCAATTGATGATGATGTTGTTGACAATTGAAAAATTGGAACTTTTGCGAATCTTCATATATGCTCTACCGCCAAAGTCGAGTACGTCACCATGAGCGCCAGACTCAAATGTTGCTATACCAACTATAAACTATTTCCCGTGGCTGTGACGTCTTTGACATCGCGTTAATATAGTGGAGACCAATTGAGTTCTTGCGTGTTTATTAGTAATATTCGCGTCAGTCTCTTTTCCGCGATTGAATAGAGGTCATTTTGGTGACCAGTATAATTATTTCCGCGACACTAAGAAACGCACTATCATGACATCCCGCCGGCTACACACTGACTAGAAAGAATAAGGCTGAATTAAGCCTTTTGCTGACAAGACTCTAATCCATGCCGATAATCAGGATTATATCGAGGACAATTCAAACTCCAGACCAAATTACCGCTGACCTGGTATGACATAGCTTCCATGTACCGCTCAATCTTCTCAGGTACAGATCCCTTCTGCTGCTTATACTCATCAATCTGCCTCATGAATTCCTTCTCATACTTTCGTATGGTATCCTTAATAACAGCCTTGGCTGAAGGAATGTCCAGGTTCTGAAGACGCATGACAATCGCAACGGAGTTGATGAGGATGGATGTCTCTTCCTCTTCTATTTCTCTGTCGAACGAGAAGTAATCGTTTGTCAAGGCCAAGGCGGCGAAGCATGGACGGATGATGCGGCCGAGTTCGGCGTCTTCTTGAGGTGTCAGAGTCATGCCCATTCCGAAGAGCATGATGGCCTCGACGAATCTGTTAAATGTTAGTCATGTTGATGTTGACGAGACGTAAGTGCAACGTACGGTGCTCCTGTATCAACCATTCGGAATTCCAAATAATCTTCGATGGATTGAAAATCGACGCGCTTATCTCTCATAGTCGTAGCGATCATTTCCTTCCAAACTTTTGCAATTCTCTTGGCACAGATTTCATCCGTCTGTAGGAGTCGGCCCATGATCTTCTCATGGATCTGCCGAATACCAGCCTTGGCTTGCTTTGCAGCTTCCTTATCTCGCTGTTAGTATCAGATTTTCCGCAAGGTTACACGCAACGTACTGGAGATGTATCCTCTGCCTCGAGAACAGAATCATGAAGAAACGCGTCTGCACTACCAGTTAGTCTGAGGCGTCAAGGTGTACCTGCTTCACTTACATTCAAGGACATATGCCACAAGCTCCAACCGATCAGGCTTACACAATGGCAGCACTACGGCAGAGAAGTTGCCATTAATATGGTTGCAGCCTCCAAATTCATTGACTGGTCCAACATATTTAATCCAATCAGACCTCGCTTGATGACATCCAGCATCAGCCAGATCTTCAAACTTATGTCTTCGCAGCTGATACTCGGCACAAAGACCTTGGGTATCAAAACGGGAGATATCCACAAGCTCAGAGGTTCTGCTGTAAGGGTCCATATTGCCGAGTTTTCCTGTGTTGAAGAAAGAAACACCAAGGATCTACAGCTGGAAACATCTGTGCTATTTATCTCAATACTTCAAGTGCACCACTTTTTATTTATTCTATCTGATTATCAGAGTCTGTCATGGCTCCGTCACTCAGCTGGTTTCTCATGTAATAACCGCAAAAACATTTAATGTCTCAAGGAATGTAGATCTGAGCACAGGTAATGTCTTAACTATGTGGAGGTTAGTGGGACGATCTCCCTCCGTGCGCAATGATAGTGTGAGAGAGCTGAGGCTTAGCACAAATATCTGTAAAGTCCATGATTATCTTGTGACGTCAAAAACCCTCCGGTCAAAACCCTCCGAAGGAAAAAGACAGCGAGACAAGAACAGGTGTTAACATTTCATTGCGAGTAAGCTTAGTAGATTATTGCAGAGAAGAGCCAATCAAA
Organism: Fusarium flagelliforme; assembly: GCF_020744385.1. Taxonomy (NCBI): domain Eukaryota; kingdom Fungi; phylum Ascomycota; class Sordariomycetes; order Hypocreales; family Nectriaceae; genus Fusarium; species Fusarium flagelliforme. The sequence goes on from NW_025763503.1 coordinate 6,317,649, forward strand.
GTCTGCTGAGTCGACCCGCAATCCTTCCTGTGCGAGGATTCAAGGAATAGTCAGGGGAACATTCTTGGCCAGATAAGTAACAAGCGCATCTAACTAGGTCCTCTGATTTCCGTCCTTTCAAGATCGCGCTCATTTTAGGCTGTTTTTGCAACTACCGTGCGCGCGTACCTAGCCCGTCATCCTCACTTCATAGACTGGTACGTGATGTTATTAGGTTCAGATCTAGGACAATACTAATTCTCATTGCAGGTAGATAAGACAGCGCATATCATTCTCATTTCCGCTCGAGCGGAAGCAATCCTTACCTGTTTTCTCGCAACCACCATTATGGCGACAGAAAGTCAGACCGAAGCCCCGGCTGTTGAGATTCCTACTGTCTCTCAACAAGAGGCATTGAAGGTTCTTTTGCAAAGCCTTGATGAACGGGGTCATCTCCAGCGGCCTCAAGAGCTGAAAGAGGGTGATGTCCCTGACGGCCTCAATGATGAAGCAACATTCATGTACGTTCTCGTTTCTATGTTCCAGGTCGTTGGGGTTTGGCTGATAAGCGCTTAGGAGATTTCTTCAAGGCCGCGGCTTTGATCCCCAGGGTGCTCTCAACCAATACGAAGAAGCCCTATCTATTCGCAAAGACACACAAGCCACAGAAGCGTACGATGTCATTTCCATAAACGACTTTGAAGAAGCGCGAAAGATGGTATGTCCAACCACCTAATTTCATAACCATGTTGACAAGATACAGTACCCTTGTTGGTCCGGTCGTCGCGACAAGCGTGGCTTGCCCATCTGCATGTTTGACGTCGCACAATTGACCTCCGAGAATATGGCCAAGTACAATGCGAGTCAAACATCCACTGCTAGAAGCCAGCATACCGTCGTTTTCCACGATTACATGACACGATTTGTTCTTCCACTCTGTGCGTCGATGCCAGATTGTCAAGCGAAGAGTCCCTCGGTTGTTAGTTCTGTTTACCTTGTTAATGCGGCGAGTTTTGGACTGAGGCAAGCTTGGTCGTTGAAGGGGTATGCGCAGGAGGTTAGTCAGCTTTTGGCAGTTTGTTATCCTGAGATGGTGGACCGTTGCTATGTGAGTACCCTCAAAGATTGGACTTGAAAGATATTAATCAACAAACAGGTCATGAATGCGCCGGCTTACTTTGGAAAGATCTGGGGCATCTTGTCCAAGTTTGTTGATCCTCGAACCGCAGCCAAACTCATCATAGTCTCATCTGGAGAAGACTCACTATCTACCTTGACGCCTTTGCTAGATGTGGAGAATATCCCGACTGAGTATGGTGGAAAGTTCACATATAGTCCTGGCATGACGCCTAAACTTGATGATGGCATTCGTAGACATATGAACTGGACAGTGCCTGGTGATAGTCTACCCGAGGGTCCTATCAAGTTTATGCAGGATGAGAACCAGAGGCGTGTGGTGTCGGCAACGGGAGCCGATAGGAACGATGTTATTGCAACTCCTTGAGGTTTAGCAGATAGAAATTTAGAGACTCATGGCTGTTTTGAGAACATTGGGAATGATTTTCATACGTATATTTCGCATGCGCGATAGTCTCGACGCTCGCGTGGAACTGTATTCGAGCAAGTGTAGTGATCAATCCCAAAGATCGAATAAACATGATTTTGTGGATCTCATGATTATAAAGGTCTAGTTATTTGGATGGGTCCCTGAACTGGAATTATTACCAGTTTGGACAATGGGTTTTACCTCCACCAAGTGATAGACAACTAAAGGAGGCCGAGCATAGCATTTAGTAGAATTTTAGATGATGCAGAGGGCAGTTATCGTATATCTATTGACAAATCGCTCTATCACTGTTGTCTTTTATAACTCGCCTGTCATGGTACCGGGTAAGTTCCTTGCAAGGTTATTCTTAGTTTTGCTGGGCCCGTCCAGCAACGTTGAATAGTCAATCAGACTTGGCAAATTCTCTGTTGTCTGGAATCTGGGGTTGGTGAGAATGAAAATTGGAGTATGATTCGAACGATGATGGTGATTTGCCTTGGCGCTGTCACTGACTCAGTGCCAAGTGTTGATGAAATCAGGTGAGAGTCTGTTTTCCGACCATTTCAAGCGCCAGTTATCGGCGACTATTTCCGCCAAATGTCCCAGCTACCCGGATAACAGTATGCCAGCTCTGGCGATCCGGCAAGTAAATTCTGGTTAGCTTGATCACTTTTGGTGGTTTCTACAAGTCCAATCTGACGTAGACGGGTTGATCGTGATTGATTCCCGCTAGCCTGCCGCTGTTACCGATCGACAACAAGCAGTGGAGAAAATGGTCTGAAACTCTGTTTTTTTCCCTCTTCAACAAGCTAAATCTTGTTAAATCTTCAGCGCTATCTACTCCGTTTAGTGGACCATGACTCCACGGATCACGGCATCCCCGTTCTCCTTGGCTTGCGTCACGGAAAGCCAAGAAACAATGAATCAAGGAAAATATCTTCAAGACTTATTTATTAAAAACCACTCCAGCATGTCAGTCAATATGGTGGTGAACGTACGGAAAAAGAGACGACAAAATGTCTCGCATTAACGACTCCACGAGTGACGAACATCACGAAAACGCGACCGACAATGACTACACGCGAACCCTCAATGGCGAACACGTCGATCTCGAACGAGGAGCCGAGAAGCGCAATAAAGCCTTCCCAGGTGATAATCAGGCCCCTTTACGATTGAAGGATCGCGTTGTGAGAGTTACTTGGGGCTGGTTTCCCTGCACAATGTCAACAGGTGGTCTTGCCAATTTGCTAGGCGAGCAGCCATACACTTTTACCGGCCTTCAAACAATTGGAAAAATTGTATTTATCCTCAACCTGGTGCTTTTCGTCACGTTTACCACCCTGATAATTGCGCGCTTCATTATGAAACCACGAGCATTCACAACAAGTCTTCATCATCCATCCGAATCCTTTTTCTTTGGTTCATTCTGGGTTTCTATCGCGCTTATTCTCAATGGCGCGCAATCTTACGGTGGACCTGCGACGGGTGAATGGTTTACAACGGCGATGAGGGTGATTTTCTGGATATACTATGCATGCGAAATGATTGTTGCGGTTTCGCAGTATCATACTATCTTCGAGACTGAAAGGTTGGATATTTCTGAGGCGCTGCCTGCTTGGATTCTTCCTGCTTATCCGTTCTTGGTTACTGGTATTTTGGCCGCTAAGATCGCGGGTAGTCAGCCTCAATGGAGCGCTGTGCAGATCATTGTTGCTGGTCTTATGGGACAGGGTCTTGGCTGGATGCTTGCGCTGTTCATTTATGCTGTCTATTTGTCGCGTCTGATTCAGCATCCATTGCCAGCTGCGTCCAAGAGGCCGGGAATGTTTATCGCTGTTGGACCTACTGGTAAGATATACCGCACCACTCAATTCTGAGCCGATGCTAACATTTACAGCTTTCACATGCGCTGGCCTCATCTCACTCGGCACCCAAGCCAAGTCTGCTCTACCAAGCGACTTCCTCGGCAGTTTAAGCTTCCCAATCGGCGAAGTCTGGTACGCTGTTTCTGTCGCTGTCGGCCTCTTCATCTGGCTCGTCGCCATCTGGTTCTCTGCCCTGTCCGCCCTGTCCGTCCTTCGAGGTGTCCGCAATATGGAATTTAGTCTCACCTGGTGGGCACTTGTTTTCCCCAATGTCGGTCTTGCCCTTGCAACCATCAACGTCGGGAAGAATCTGTCTTCCCGTGGTATCCAGGCTTTCGGTTCTGCCTTGACCATTGTTCTCGTCGGGCTGTGGTTTGTCTGTGCGTTTGCTCATATTAGAGCAATTATTAAGAGAGACTTGCTTGCTGTTGGGAAGGATATGGATGTAGAGCATGTTAATAAGCAGCATGACAAGAAGAAGGCTAAGCACGATTCCAAGTCACAAAAGTCAAACTAGATATTTTATAGTATACAAATTGTAATGATAATATGTTTACGTTTACGTTAATCCAATTGCCGGTTGGAAGCACCCTTGTCGCGTGCGAGTCCGTCAACAATGAGTACTGACAGGACGAGACCATCGCTCCATGGCAGCTTAGGAATACGGGGTTTTCACATCCGACATTAACTAGACCTGATCCAATTCTTTCACTAGTTTGACTGATAAAAATTGGTGAACCGTTTGCTATTCAAGCTTCTCCTTGGTGTGGCCGCTAAGCCAGGCACTTTAGCATTGTTCTTGCAGCCACCAACCCCTCGAGACGTTACACTCCAGCAGCCATCGAATATGAACAATATGAGGTGGCTTCAAGGCTAGACTAACACCAACCCTGCCAGTCAATTAAAATTCTGGAAATGATGCTAATGGGTTCACACAGACACATCGATACGCAGGGCCCCGCATGATGAGTTGAAAGGCGAGATGCCCGAGAGAAACAATAGCTAGTGCAAATGAGCAAGCAATCAACAGCTAACCACTGTCTGGGATATAAGTCTTACAGCCCTCTACCAGTGCCCCAGGGGTTGTGAAAAGCTCATCCCGACCGCTATACACACAGAAAAAATGGCCTTCACGTACTTTGCAAAACTTCACCTCGCCTTCCAGCGATGGACCGGTTATTCCCAAGGTAGATATTTTGTAACCGGCATTGTACTCTCACTGGTCGCAATCCTATTTGGTGTTGTGAAACACTTGACTTCCAGCCCGACACCAAAAGTCCCGATTCTACTCAACGATGAGATCAGAAATGCAAGGAAGCGTGCTCTCGAGTACTGTTTCAATCCCCGAGCCGTCATGGCCAAAGGATATGCCAAGGTATGCATAATGGTGTTTGTCCGGCCGGCTATGTGCTGACGGTTTAGTTCAAAAATGAAGTCTTTGGGCTTGATACGCAAGACGGTATGAAAGACCATTCGCGTTTTTGCTGACGGCACTGACGTCGCGTAGGAGTTAAGCTTGTCATACCGCCTGGGTTTCTAGATACGCTAAAGAGTCATCCCGCACTCAGTTTCAAGGCGTCAATTGACAATGTTCGTTCGTCGTGCTGAGGCGAAGGAACCTCCAAGCTGACCAGAATAGGATATGCAAATCGAGTACACATACTTCGGTGGACCTCCCGAGTACGTTATCCATGCGATCAAAGCCAACCTCACTGGATCCCTTCGTAAGCAATTCTTCATTCACTTTAGCTACTTGAGCTAATCTAAACAGCTGCCTTTACGCCCTTGCTTCATGTAATGGTAAAGAAGAATATGCCAAAGGTCCTCGGTCTATACGAAGGTAAGTCCACTCATCTCAGCAACACCAACTTTTCTTACTCAGAAAAATTAGATTGGACACCCGTACAAGTCCACGACCGCGTCCTCCGCCTTGTTGCAAGAAACAATGCCCGCGTCTTCCAAGGCACAGCCGCCAGCCTCGACGAAGAATGGCAATCAGCCTCAACAGGCTACGTCTTAGCTTGCTTTGACTGTATCCGCGCTCTGAAACAGTGGCATCCATGGCTTCGACCTCTCGTCTATCGCTTCATCCCCGAACGGGCAGCTATAAAGGACCAATGGGCCAAAGGTCGCAAACGGGTGATGGCTTCCATGTTAGAGAGGAAGCGTAAGGGAGGAAACATTGAAGATCCTCCTACGATGCTGGATCATTTGAGTAATGGACGAAATGAGCATATGGCGGATGATGTTGAGATGCAGCTCCTTCATCAGATGACGCTTATTGCTGTTGGGACTGTGACGACATTTTCGTCTACCACCCAGGCTATTTATGATCTTGCTGCTCATCCGGAGTATGTTTCTATCTTGAGACAAGAGGTTGAGAGCGTGCCTAGAGATCAGAATGGGGACTTTAATCGTGACTCAACCTCGGCAATGGAGAAGCTCGATAGTTTCCTCAAAGAAAGTCAACGTCTCAATTCACCGGATTTAAGTAAGTCCCTCGTCCACCTTGGCTCCATCATCTAACAGTTTCAGCCACCTTCCAACGCGCTACCGTCGCAGACATGACCCTTCCCGACGGAACATTCGTCCCCAAAGGTACAAAGCTCGAGATAAACACCTGCTCCATCCACGCCGACAAAGACCTCTACGAGAACCCCAAGGATTTTGACGGTCTACGCTTCTACAAGATGCGTCAAGGGCCTGGTCAAGAGAACAAGTACAAATACTCTAGCGTCGGAAGAGAAGATTTGTCTTGGGGTTTTGGACGCCATGCGTGCCCAGGTCGATATCTGAGTGCGGTGAATATCAAACTCATTCTGGCTGAGCTGTTGATGAACTATGATATCAAGCTTTGTGAAGGGGCTAAGAGACCACCGAATATTGAATTTGAGGTTCTGGTGAGTTTCTATTATCGCGCTTTGGGTTTGTGACTGACCTTTTGTAGTGCTCTCCTGATCCGAATTATGGGATTTTGTTGAAGAACAGGGAGCGCTAGACGATGGGCCTAACAGTGAGTGCTTGAGAGGTTGATCAATTTGGAGACAGATGGTTCATAAGTCCTACTCTTAGAAGGATTCGGGCACTTCCAGAAAGACATTGTAATTGCACGTTGTTACCTTTTCTACAAGAATTCAAGATCAGGAAAATATGTCAGGCAGTTTCGAGGTAACAGTATATAGTCAACTTGGAACGGAAGCTTTTATACCACTATCACACCTATGTTTAACTCGTAATCTACCTATACAATCGACGCCATGCCAATTCCCAAGGTGATAAATGGTCTGGCAGCATTATTCCGGTCCTTATACGCGAAATAGGAACTATTAGATGGCAGGCATTCTCCGCAAACGACTGAGAAAGAGCAGCTGTAATACTGATGCCGTGTATCTACACAAGAACACCTTCAGCTCTAAGAAGCCCAACAGTCTCGCTTACCCATTCCTGGCAACGGCGGAGAGGCTTCGTCTTATCGATACGATGGGGTCCATTAAACTGTTTAGCTGGTGGGGGGTTGGATCGACAGATCGACTCCAAGCGGTCGAGGTCGCTCGCCTTAATCAAACCCAGCTTTGACATTGAGACAAATGATGATGACTCTCGAGGACTTGTATCCTCATTCTTGATCTCAAATATCATACCGATCTGCACAGTACCGGTGACATGGTACTGTAAGCCCGTTTCATCTTCGGGTGAAATTTCAACGAAGATGACACGATGGTTTCGTGGCATTCCCAGGCGTTCGACAAGATAGACAGTATAGTGTGACATTTTGGGTTTGGGTGGGGAAAGTGATAATGATTGATAGTTCTTGGTATTAATTTCGAAAGAGGAACAAAACTCGGAAATTGCGGTATAGCGAAGAGCTGTTCATGGTACAATTTGGTTTAAAAATAGATGAACGAAGCTGTATATAGGCCAGATCGCTAGGCGACTTCACGTCCGGGTATCTTTGGCCAGACCACGTCCACAAGATGCTGCCTGAAGCCCCACTCACTCTCATGAGTTTCCAGCTCTTCCCACCCTTGACACATCTATATATTGTACTTCTCTTTCTCCCAAAGGCTCCCTGGTATAATCATGACTGGAACCGTGACTGGCATGACTATTTGCGGATAACTCTGGATGACTACCCAGATCCGGCTCTTTGGCTAGCAACCATGAGACCTGAAATGTAGTCTTGATTGGAGGTCCTTGTATAAACGTCTCATACTTGGTTTCTTGTTAAATATAGTACGGAACGGTCTGTTTAAAAGAACATCTTGTAATGAAATTTAGTGATAAACAGTCCAGAATGGGTGGTGACATTATCAGGATGATGGTTGATTTCAGATCACCGTCGGTTACCAGTTACAAAGGTCTATCCAGTTACATATAGTTCAGCTATACAAAATTTGAAAAATACTGATGAAATAACTTAACTACCTACATAGGCCTAAATTAAGATGTTAAAAAGAGGTATTTACGAGCCACCGAACTTCGTAAGGTGATATGGCAGCTGTAAAAGGTTAACACATGCTAATGCAGTTGACCCAATCAATAAGCTATAGTTACGAGAAGGATTACGCTACAGCTTATCTAGACAGTCAGTCAGCCTATCAAGACTAGCGTCTGACTTGGGTGGTGGTGGACCGGTCAGCAGCTGAAATCTTCATATGCAGGGAGGTTCAGATGATGAAATCCATTGGTGTCCGCAGGATGGCGCAGCGCAGAAAGAGAGAGATGGGGGGTAGAATGGGTGGATATGAACCAGGTTGATGCCACCTTTTCTGTACTCGATTCTTAACCCTCTTTCATGCAAAAGCTTACGTAGAGTGTTTCTCTGCGCCGAAGTTCAGTTAACAGAGAAATATCATATTTATTCAGGTCAATCTGCTGAATCTCCCTCGCACCTACACAACGGTAATATCGATGCCGAGTCCTCGAACGAACCTGGGTCCTTTGACCACTCAATGGAAGTATCCAAATCGATGCACTGCCGCCGTTATCGGATGCTCGACATGCGATGCAGCATGGCAAGCTCAGACATGCGGAGATAATAACGCCAATACAGTGAGTCCTCACAAACCTCTTAAGAAGCCGCTCTAATCAGACTGTGCAGCAAGGTGTACTCGACGACACAGATTGTTGGCCTCCGAGAAAGTCATCAATGAAAGCTGGGAATGCTGTCGCTGGATGGGGCTTTTATTCCCCTGCTTTCGACTGTCCTCAAGGGTATAAGGCTGCATGCAGTGCGTATGGCCCGGAGACAGGCAACTTTAACTTTCAATTCTCAAGACAAGACGATGAGAACGTGATCGGATGCTGTCCATCGTAAAGACCTTCTATTCTTCCCAGATGGCTTGATGCTGATTTGAACAGTGGCTATGAGTGTGCCGGGCCTGGAGGACGTCAAACATGCACCAGTGTTGCATCAATAGGATCGCTCCAAGTGGCTTCCTGTTCTACCAGCGAGACTGTCCTCAACTGGCTTACCCTCCCTGCAACTTTCACAGAAGAGACGAGTACTGTGGCTTTGGAGGGTGTGACTATCTATGCTCCTATGTTCCAGCTAAACTGGCGAGAAAAGGACTTACCATTGTCAACTTCTATGTCCTCGGAGAAAGGGAGTACAGGATCCACGGCGCCTTCTACAGCAACATATACAACAACGCCTGAGTCCTCTAAGAACTCTAGCTCATCGGGAGGATTATCAACTGGAGCAAAGGCGGGCATTGGTGCTGGAGTGGCCGTCGTTGGACTTGCGATCATTGCTGCGGCACTTTACCTTTGGATGAGAAGAAGGGCGAGAGTACCTGCGACTTCTGAACTAGCTACAAATGATCCAAAGCCCCCAGGACAAGTGGCGGGGACGCCAGTCTCCCCTCCTCCACAGTATCATCCAGCTGAACTGGATGCATCGCATCATAGACATGAGATATAGGAAACAGTATAATTCATCACACTCTAGACGAATTTTTAGACTTAATTCAACATAGTGATTTCATCATGCAGTCAAAGCAGAAAGTTGAACTTCATAACTAATACTACAGAGATCCATCTGGCCACTTATACTCCGGCCAAGGAAAGTCGGGATCGTAGTTCTGCTGCAGTTGAACACTGCCAGGAGGAAACTCTATCCTGGTTCCATCGTCGTTCTCAGATGGTTCCGCCTTACTAGACCATGTCCACGAGCTAACCACGCCAATGGATCGCGCAACTTCTTCTTTAAGTCTCACAACCTTGTCAGGACGAGGCAAGAAACCATCCCGATCCTGATCATCGGTGCTCTCTTCAAACTCGCCAGGTTCCGCTGTAATCTGCGCGGAATAAGACCTCTGCTGCTCATCAAAGTCCATTCCCCGATCATCTAGCACCTCCGGCTGATAAAAATCGTTTTTGAGAGGGAATTCCACACCGCAGGCTTCAAGGTCCTCTTCAACCGACATGTTCGCAATACGGTAGTTTACTGCAGACAGAGCGAAAGGCACGGGCTGGATCAAAATCTTGAAGACGACATCGGTGCTCTCAGCTGTCTCGTTTTCAACTTGATCTTCTTCTGCGAAATGATCGATGTACCATATACCACCTCTTTCTTTGGCCTCATCGTCAATTAGAGCGAAGGCGTCTTCTCGGTCGGCATCGTTTTCTCGCGCGCGTATATATTGGTGTGATTTTCCCAAGTAGTCTTCAGGTGCGCGAATGATCTTGAGTTCAAGGAGAGGATCAAATCGCGAACAAGCTCCAAATTCGAAGGATATCTTGAGTTCTCTTAACTCATTGTCCGTGAAGTCTGTGACGAGATAGGCCGTGATGCGATCTGCTTCACCAGGAGGAGCAAGGTAAACCATGTTTGGAGAATGAAAAAGCAGGAAAACATGGAAAGACAAAGTCAATTTCAGGGATATCTTTGAACTCGATTGGGGTTTATATCACACTTCAACAAGATGACTAATGACAGAATCCTTCGTCTTTAGGCAACAGCGTCGGCCTAGCAGATCCAGTACCAATTAGGCCTTCCTATCGTATACATAATTCTAGGTGCGCCTACTGCCAGAACTGTATACAACGTGGGGCAATTCCGAGGCGTCCTTGACAGACTTGGTGGAATGATATCAAATTATCTTCTGATTCTTCTTCAGGGCGAACAAGCATGACGTCATTTTTGGACACTAACAGTCAGGAAGGTAATGGCAGAGGATAACACAAACGACCGAAATCTACAAGACCATAGCCTCAGCCGCAAATTGTACCGACATTATGTTTTGCTACTGTATAGTAAGCGATACGATCATTTGCAGACAATTATAAAGGACTAATGTTTATAGGCCCTTGCTTTAGTTAGGCCTTGGATGAGGGGATAAACGGTACCGAAGGTACAAAACCTACCCGGCAGGCAAGGGGAGTTTGCTGTTGGTGGTGGTCTAAACTATCTATGGATCCGTGCCCCGAAATTAATCTTATGCAGCATATGCTAAACTGCACTGAGTAACGCTATGCATTTACATAACGTGCATAGATCAAAGCATAGCCTGTTACGAATTGAGAGCGAAGAAATGATACTGGACCACAACATCCAGAGCAGCCACATAACCTCAGGAATCCCATGCCAACCGAACAGCAGCAATCCGACTCTGCACCACGCAACCTGATTTTATTAACATAAATAGAACATCAAAATCGCGCAATCCATTACATAAAATCCTCTACCTGAGCGGAATCTTCCGCACTGAAACTTCGCTTGAAAGCGCCACAACGCGCTAGCGATTTATCAATCAAATCTTATCAATCAGCTGGGTCGATCATGAAGCAACTGGTTCCGTCGCATTGCCTTTCTGGGGATAGAGTGCATTGTTCAGTTGCCGGTTAGCCGTTAGATCCCCATCTAATCACAATGGGTAGCGGGTCTGGAGCACTTAAAAGGTAAGGTTAAAAGTTAAAGAGTAGTCTACAGGAAGAGATTTTACAGTATTTCGGCACACGAGAGATCGATGCTGCGGTACTTTGTGCCAAGAGTCAATTGCCGATGAGCAGTGACATCCTATTATCTCCAGAAATTGGGATGCTTGAAATGACAAGATCTCAGATATCAACAGCCGTTTACTCACCAGACTTGGGCAAAGGTTAGACAGGACAATCTGTGAATTAGAGATGTTCGATCAGGCCATCGACGACGAGATTCGGTCGACATCCGCGTCTGGAAGCGTGCAGGGAACGGGGCTTCATACAAAGCCACTTTCCCTTTGCACACATTTGTTCCTTGTCCAGACCAACCAACGGGTTTGGAATCGAACCACCGAGGATTAGAATGGATCTAGAATTTCGCCACGGATGTGACGGCCCTACTGAGTCGATCGTTTTAGTTCTCAGAGACCTGGGTGATAAGCATGTGTCTACCGAGATAGGATTGGATATAAACCCTAGGCTTGGATCTGATCATTCTGGTTGCTACTGCCACATATCCCTTCTCCGTTTCTCCCCGGACACTTTACTCTCATATTCAAGTCACAAAAAGATGAGGTGTGCCACTGGTCTGTTCATGCCAGGAGCTCTGCTCTTGGCTTTGTCGACACTACCGTCCACTGTATCATCCACCGAGCTTCTACAAGGTTATGGCAGAAATGACTATCCCCTGCCCTGTGCACAAGCCTGCACATGGGCCATGCCAACAACACTCGACTGTCCTGAGTACGCCAAGATGTCCGCCGAAGAGCGTGCTGCAGCTTATCCGTCTGCGGCATGTTTCGGTAATGACACTTCCTACTTGACCTCAATTGCCTGGTGCATCTCCTCTTACTGCCCAAAGACCACCAAGCCGTACAAGATTGAGTACTTCTGGGGAGCCAAGATGATCTATCAAGCTGAAGATATTAAGTACTCTTATGCTGAAGCTTTGGCGGAGGTGGACTCGAAGAAGCCCCCCAAGCCTATGTCCCCTGAAGCAACGGTGCTTAATCGAACCATTTCTATCGATGATGCAACGTATGGAAGCTACTTGAACTCCGTCAAGGGTTATGTAGACCTTGGGAAGAACGAATCCAGGTATTCGTAAGTTTACAACTGTTCTCCGGAAAACTAGTACTATAACTAACGTCGCAAAGTCTACTTGCCTTCCTATCCTGCGTCGCAATACCCATCGGCTTCTCTCTATTTCGCTTCCTACCTATCCCAAAATCCATTCGAAGCAAGTTCTACGCATACATCATCGACCCCCCTGCTTGGGGTAGAAGACATAGTGTTCCAACCCTCGGTCTAGGAATCGTTCCTACTCGAGGCCAGGCCCTTTTCATTCTCTACATTATTTCCATCAACGCCCTAGCTACCTTTGATGGCTACCCTCGTTATACTCCCAATGCCTACTTCCCAGACCGTCGGTATGAGCTTATGCGTCACATCGGCAATCGGGCTGGTATCATTGCCTTCGCCAACGTTCCCCTCATCATGCTTTATGCTGGACGCAATAGCTTGCTTCTTCGATTGACAAATTGGTCTTACTCCACCTTTATCCTTCTTCATCGGTGGGTGGCGATGATTTGTGTAGTCCAAGTCATTTTACATTCTCTCATGTGGCTTCAGATCATGGTCGAGGCTCATTCCCATGCTGTGGTTGTTAAGGTCCCTTACTGGCAGTGGGGCATCGTTGGGACACTCGCCTTCTCCTTATTACTGCCTTTCTCGATTTTACCATTCCGTCGCGCTATGTATGAGATCTTTCTCATCCTGCACATTGTCTTTGCGGTTATTGCGTTGGTTGGATCTTGGTATCATATCTGGTACCTATTCGAAGACACGAGTGGGTTTGAGCTTTGGCTCATTATCGCAATAGCTATTTGGGGGTATGAAAGAGTCCTGCGCATTGTTCGCTTTTCGAGACATGGCATCAAAAAGGCCTACGTCACACGAGTTGATGAGAAGTACCTGCGTATTGACATTCCCGATGTGGATGCACACGGGCATTGCTTTGTCTATTTTCCTACACTTTCTTGGCGGGTGTGGGAAAACCATCCTTTCTCTATTGTCAATTGCAGCAGGGGCCAAATGAAGGAAGAACCTACAGTGTCGAGCTCGAGCTCGCAGGCTGAAAATGAGACTAAGGATACTGTCAACTCCACCGAGGCCTCACTATCCAAAGAGGTCGGAGCTGTGGCAATCAAGCGCCCGAGTAACCTGGCAGAAAGTAGTGTCGCACAGTCCGGCATTACTCTATTCGTCTCTATCGAGCGTGGTCTTACCTCCAAACTCCCGAAGAAGGCCGATGCAGGCATTCCGTTGTCGATCCTCGTTGAGTCTTCGTACGGCCATGAAGATCCGACCCGCTTCCAACCAACCACCGAATACCCCAACACTATCTGTATTGCAGGCGGCGTCGGCGTCACCGCAGTCCTACCAGCTCTTCAAAGCTCCTTATCTATCTATGCACGATCACGTGGCACAAACAAGCTCTATTGGGGTATCAAAAACCGCAATCTAGTCGATGCAGTGAAAGGTATGATCGTCAGCCAAGAGAATTATCGCGAGGAGGAAGGTGACGGCCGCGCGTCGGATTGGGGTCACTTTGAGGCACACGTAACAATCGGGTCTCGTATGGATATCGAGCAGGTTTTGGCGACGGAATTGAAAAATAATGCCGAGGGTGGCACAACAGTCATTGTTTGCGGTCCACTGCAGATGTGTGACGACGCTAGGTATGTATGTGCTGGACTTGCACGACACGGAGCTGTAGTTCGATACGTAGAGGAGTCCTTCTCTTGGTAATAGTCATGAACCTACGGGTCTTTTTCCTATGCCGCCCGCTCAGCTACTGTCGTTTGGGTAAAGTTCTGAGCCAGAAGAACAGGCCCCGTTTGCCAAGTTCCCGGTGTAAGATTATAGTGCTGTAAATGCTCCCCCTCACCACCTATGTAACACGGCATATAAGTAAAAGGGCCTGTGCCGCAGGCTAATATCTCACCCGATGTACCTTATACACAAAAGGGTCGCGAAGCGGAGAAAAAGGTCGCCAAGTCGAACAAAGATAGAATTGGGGGCCACAATAGCCTCATTGTGCCGCCTGGAAACTTAGCCATTTTGGATCATGGTGTATCATCCCACATATCGTAAACGAAAGAGTGCAACATCATTATCAATTACATCTCCTTGAGCCCCCGGCTGTGCACATCCCGCACCTCCAGTTGCCTAGCTAATCAGAAGCCTAATAGATGAAAACAGATACTTAAATTTCCTAAAGTTTTACTAAGATATCTAAGTATTCATGATTACATGACGATAAAGGCGCGGGATGTGCACAGCCGGGGGCTCAAGGAGATAGGCTGAGCCACCAGATCTGCTTCTTTTCGCATGGGGGCCAATTACAGTATTCCTTTTGAATGATCTGATCTATCACGGCTCAAGGTGCGCGACTTCCCGAAATGGTGTTACCTGGCGCCTGCAGGCAGCGCCGTAAAGGCAGGCACGGGTATATCCAGATCGTACCGTCCGATTGAGAAGCCCACGGGCACTCCTGCCAAGTCTTCCTTTGAACCATACAAACTTGACATACAAACCTGACACGTAACAACAATGATCAACGATATTGGTAACGAGTCCAACCATCACAACGACAATGCTGTCAGGAACGGCACGCATACCAATGGCAATGGTGTGCACACCAGGCAAAGCACAATCAGTGATGATCCTTCCGACTTACCTGCCGCTGAGCCCATCGCCATTTGCGGCATGTCAGTTCGTCTCCCTGGCGGCCTCCATACACCGCAAGAACTTTGGAAATTCTTGGTCGACAAAGGCGATGCTCGAGGCCCAGTCCCCAAGTCAAGATACAATGCCTCGGCGTACTATTCCGAAACTATGAAGCCGGGAACAGTCAAGACCGAATATGGTTATTTCCTTGACGAGAGTATCGATATAGCCAGCGTCGACACGTCCTTCTTCACCATGCGCAAGGCTGAAGTCGAACGTGCCGATCCGCAGCAGCGTCAAATGTTGGAGGTTGCTAGGGAGTGTCTTGAGGATGCGGGCGAATACGATTGGAAGGGAAGGCCCATCGGCTGCTTTATGGGCAGTTTTGGGGAGGACTGGGTCGAGATGTTTGCCAAAGAGGCTCAGCAATATGGTCTTTACCGAGTTATGGGCTACGGTGATTTCATGCTGTCTAATCGAGTCTCTTATGAGCTAGATCTTATGGGTCCAAGCCAAGTCGTCCGCACCGGATGCTCAGCAGCCTTAGTTGCGCTCCACGAAGCATGTCTTGCTTTGTCGCGTGGGGACTGTGAAGGCGCTATCGTTGGTGGCGCTAACCTGATAATGGCGCCTGGAATGACGGTCGCGATGACTGAGCAGGGAGTTCTGTCACCTGACGGCTCTTGCAAAACATTCTCTGCTGATGCCAACGGTTATGCCCGAGGAGAGGCAATATCTGCTGTCTTCGTCAAGCCTCTTAGTGCTGCCATTCGTGATGGCAATCCCATTCGAGCGGTCATTCGCTCCACGGCTTCGAATAGTGACGGCAGAGGTACGGCAGGTGGTATACAGGTACCTAACGATGTCGCGCAAGAGGCTTTGATCCGAAGGGCATACAAGACAGCAGGTATTAGCGACTTTTCACAAACAGCCTTCGTTGAGTGCCATGGAACAGGAACGGCTATCGGGGACCCCATCGAGACAAAGGCAGTTGGGCGAGTATTTGGTCCTTCTGGAGGCGTGTACATCGGCTCTGTCAAGCCCAATCTCGGTCACTCTGAAGGTGCTTCAGGTCTCACGTCACTGATCAAAGCTGTCCTGGCCCTTGAAAATCGCACGCTTCCTCCAAACATCAAGTTCAACGACCCAAATCCTGATATTCCTTGGTATTCAAGCAGCCTGTCTGTTCCGACAGAGCCTGTGCCATGGCCAGCGACCAAACATGAGCGCATTAGTGTCAACTCCTTTGGAATCGGCGGCACTAACGCCCATGTCATTCTTGATTCAGCCGACAGCTTCAAATTAAATCCGCCTGCAAAGAGCGACACCACCTCGCCCCGCCTATTGGTGTTTTCCGCGAATGTGGCCGATTCCCTGCGCAGGATGATCACCAACTACCAGGAATATGTAGAGAAGAATTCTGAGACAGTGAATAATCTCGCGTTTACTTTGGGACATAAGCGCGAACACCTACCGCACAGAGCCTTCGCTGTGGCCAGTCCTCTTGGCTCTCTCACGGTCTCCCCATTCAGCAAGGCCGGAAATAAGCCCAACATTATCATGGTATTTACTGGACAAGGAGCTCAATGGCCTCAAATGGGCAGAGCTTTGATTCACAGCTCCGACTTTCCAATCTTCAAACAGACCATCGAAGCCTTGGATTCACATCTTCAGTCTTTAGACGACGCTCCCCAATGGACTATTATGGACGAGCTTCAAAAGTCGCCCAAAGACAGTAGACTCGGTTCGGCCGAACTATCCCAGCCCCTCTGTACAGCGCTGCAAATTGCTCTGGTGGATACCCTGGATTCAATTAGTGTTCGACCTGAAGGTGTGGTAGGCCATTCCAGTGGTGAGGTCGCGGGCGCTTATGCTGCTGGAGCGATCAGCGCAAAGGAAGCAATTATAATTGCCTATTACCGCGGTCTTGTCACAAAACGCCAAACCAAGCCTGGATCTATGGCTGCTATTGGAATGGGCGCTGACGATGCTGAAAAGTATTTGCAGTCGGGGGTTGTTATCGCCTGCGAGAATTCTCCGAAGAGCGTTACGATTGCTGGCGATACTGATGCGGTAGAGGCGACAGTCGATGTGATAAAGGAATCTAGGCCCGGCGTCCTAGCACGACTCCTTCAAGTCGATATGGCATATCACTCCCACCACATGAGAGAAATTGGAGACGATTACCACAATCTCATGAAGGATCAAATCTCACCCAGGAAACCCACCAAAGTGTTCCTCAGCAGTGTCACTGGTCAGCCACTCACCGAGGCCTCTGACTTTGGTCCACGCTATTGGCAGAGCAATATGGAGTCCAGAGTGCTCTTCAGCCCTGCCGTTTCAGCGATCATCAAACAACAAAACATCAAGAACCCAGTGTTCCTGGAAATTGGTCCCCACTCCGCACTAGCTGGTCCTCTGCGACAGATCCAGAGCAAGCATTCCACCTCATCACCCTATGTCTCTGTTCTGACTCGCCATCAGAATGATGAAGAATGCTTACTCACATGTGTCGGCACCCTCTTTACCCTCAATGCTCGTGTCGATCTCACCAAGGCCATCCCTAAGGGTAGTATTCTGCCGGACTTGCCAAGATACCCATGGAATCATTCCGAGAGGCATTGGTATGAGTCGAGGCTGACTAAAGAATGGCGAGAACGCGAGTTCAAATATCACAACCTACTGGGTATTCGTGTCCCGGAAAGCACCGACTCTAATGTCCTTTTCCGTAACTTATTCCACCTTAATAATGCGTCATGGATTCGAGACCACATGGTAGGAGAGGATATCATTTTCCCATTTGCTGGCTATGCTGGTATGATTGGTGAAGCTGTACGACAGCTGACCCACGTCAATGAAGCGTTCAAGATGCGAGCCGTCAGAGTTAGCACGGCGTTGGTCCTTACTGAGGGCAAACCTGTTGAGATGATGACAACCCTCCGCCGAAAACGCTTGACTGACTCCCTTGACAGTGACTGGTGGGAGTTCACGATTGCTTCATACAACGGCGCGTCCTGGACCAAGCATTGTTCGGGTGAAGCGACTTCTCGTTACGAGAGCAGTGGGGATACAACTGACCAGGATCGATTCTTACGCAAAGTCGATACTAGTCGCTGTTACGAATCTATGGCCAGGTCAGGTTTGCGATTTGGACCGGAGTTTCAGCGGCTAAGCGACATTCGAGCCGATACCCTTGATCAAAGGGCACAGTCAAAGGCCATTGGAAGGCCTGGCGACGATGTCAACTATCACCTCCATCCGACTATTATTGACGCTTCCCTGCAGCTGCTTAGTGTCGCTGTTTCGCGGGGATTTGCCGAACGATTTGACAAAACTATGGTTCCTACCGACATTGATGAGATGTGTATTTATCGCGCTGCAGCCACTGGGGACTTTAACGTCCGAGCAAGTGCGTGTTATACTGCTACTGGATCTGTTCTTGGTGGGGGCCATATTGTCGACTCTCAAGGCCAGGTTGTCCTTCAAAGCCAAGGTATTAGGCTGACCACTGTCGGAGAACAAAGTGGAGGGTCTGACGAGCCGACTGCACGATCCGAGTGGGCTCCCCACATTGACTTTCTGGACGCAAAGAGCCTCATCAAACCTTCCATTGATCATGGACAGCACATGCCGGATCTTACATCCTTGTACCAAATGTGCATGGTGCATAGCAAGCGCAAACTCGCGAATCTCGATACCACAATCGAGCACATGCTCAAATACCAGGCATGGATTGAGCGACAAATTCAGATTGAGAGCTTGGAGTCTCTGGAGGGTCTCGGCGATGAGGAACTGGAGTCAAGAATTGGTGACCTAATGTCAAAGCTAAGCCAATCATCAGGCAAAGATGCTGCCGTCACCGTCGAGAAAGTGTTCGCCAACGCTTCCAGCATCTTTACAGGCGAGAAAGAGGCTCTTGACGTCCTTTTATCCGACCAGACCCTGAGCAAGCTATATACCTTCATGGACCAATGCGATGAGTCGGAGTTTGTCAAACATATTACTCACAGTAAACCCAATCTGAGAGTTCTGGAGATTGGTGGCGGAACCGGCGGCTCGACTGCTCAACTCTTGAAGTACCTGACACCACCAGGGAAGGTGTTGTACTCAAACTACACATTCACGGATATTTCATCTGGCTTCTTCGTGAATTCCAAGGAGCGTTTTAAGAACTACCCAAACATGGAATTCGCGACGTTGGATATCAGTCAAGACCCCTTCGAGCAGGGTTTCGATGGACGAGAATACGACCTTATCTTGGCTACCAATGTTATTCATGCAACCCGGTCACTTAAGGAAACATTGAGAAACGTACGCATGCTTCTTAGTCGTGATGGAAGATTCTTACTCCATGAGCTGACACCGACTTCGAAATGGATCAATTACATCTTTGGCACACTAGCAGGATGGTGGTATGGTGAAGAGGATGGCCGATCGCAAGAGCCGTACATCAGTAGAGACCGATGGGCAGAGGAGTTACAGGCTGCTGGCTTCAAGGCTCCAGATACGGCAGTTCTAGACTCAGCGGAGCCGCATCAACTGAATGCCATGATCCTTTCCAGACCAGCTATCGAAAGGTCTCTGCATAGAAACGTGGAACTCCTAACACTTTCAAGCGCGGAGACCGAGGTTGAAACTAGGTTGCGCCAAAGCTTAGAGCAGAGAGGTTATGCCATCCATCGAAGAGGAATATTCGACAGTCCCACATCAACTGGACACAGCATCATCGCGCTTTTGGACGAAGACGAACCATTCTTTGAGAACATGACCGATGAAAAGCTTGAATCTTTCAAGTCCTTGATAACCAACCTTGGAAACAGCGGTCTCCTCTGGGTTACACATCTCTCTCAGATGCAGTGCTCGGATCCTCGGTTTGGTCAGGTGCTGGGTGCAGCCCGGGCTCTTCGTTCCGAAATGCTCCTCGACTTTGGTGTTTGTGAAGTCGACAACATGGCAGCGTCATCCGACAAGATCATAGACGTTTTCGAGAGATTCCAACAGCGGCAAGAGGACGAAACTCTGAAACCTGACTACGAATATGCTATCGCGGACAACACTGTTCATGTCAGCCGTATATATCCCTTCTCCGCCCAAGATAGTCTCTTGGTTCCTGGCCAAGACGAGCCAGTGGCTCTCCGGACGAGCAAGCCGGGCAGATTGGACGCTTTGCATTGGGCCAGGTACCAAGCGCACACACTAGAAGGTGACGATGTTGAAGTTCAGGTCCAGGCTGCTGGTCTAAACTTCAAGGTACGTGATTCACACTTGGCATCTTTGTTGCTAACTAATTCTTAGGACGTCCTCTGTGCCATGGGTATCGTTGAAGGTGACAATGGCTTCGGTCTCGAAGGTGCCGGCATTATTCATCGCGTCGGACCCAATGTCAAGGGGCTCCAGCCAGGAGATCGTGTTCTTTTCATCGCACATGATTCGTTCGCCACTCATGTTGTAATGTCAGAGAATCTTTGCGAGAAGATCCCTGATGATCTCACATTTGAAGATGCAGCAACCATGCCTTGTGTGTTTGCCACGTCGTACCACTCAATCTTTAATATGGGAAACCTCAAGAAAGGACAGGTGGGTTAACCTTAACCTCCAGCAAATATTGTGTTAACCATTACAGTCTATACTAATCCACAGCGCCTGTGGTGGCGTCGGTATCGCTACTATCCAGTTGGCCCAGATGGCAGGCGCGAAGATTTATGCGACTGTTAGCAGCGAAGAAAAGATCAGGTATCTTGAAGACAACTTTGGCCTCGATCGTTCTTGCATATTCAACTCTCGTAACGAGTCGTTTGTGGATGACCTCATGAGAAAGACTAACGGTGAAGGTGTCGATTTGGCGCTCAATTCGCTCTCCGGAGAACTTCTACATGCGACCTGGAAGTGCATCGCGCCATTTGGTAGGATGCTCGAAATTGGTAAGCGGGATTTGATCGGGTCTGGTAAACTTGATATGAGCGTGTTTTTGGAAAACCGCACCTACGCGTGTATCGACCTCGATCAGCTTTGTATCAAGCGGAAGACGATTGCAAAAGAGTAAGTTGAAGCAAAATCTCCATCTTCACATAACTGACATTATACAAAGGCTACTGAAAGATGTCATCAATCTTCACAAGGAAGGTCACATCAGGCCAATCCGACCCATTAAAGTCTATCGCCCGCAGGATATTCTTGATAGTTTCAGGTATATGCAGCAGGGTGTACATCTTGGCAAGATCGTTGTCTCTATGAACACGGGCTTTGGCCCACGCCTGGACGCCAAACTCCGAAAGCAGCCCAAACGCCTCGATAGTTCGGGCGCCTACCTTCTCGTTGGTGGACTTGGTGGCTTGGGACGATCTATCTCGCGGTGGATGGTTCAGCAAGGAGCTCGCCACCTGATTTATCTTTCCCGTAGCGCAGGGACAAGCGAAAGACATACAGACCTACAGCAAGAGCTCGAAAGTCTTGGATGCATTGTAAACTTTGTACAAGGAAGCATCACCAGTATTAACGATGTGAACACCGCGGTCGCCCGGGCCAATGGCAGTCTTAAGGGAGTCTTGCAGATGTCTATGGTTCTTGCCGATCAGGCTTTCCCGAGAATGACAATAGATGAGTGGAATACCGCCGTTGACCCAAAGGTCAAGGGAACGTGGAATCTTCACAAGGCCACCCTTGAGGCCAATGCAGACCTTGACTTTTTTATCCTCTTCAGCTCTCTATCTGGCGTGGTGGGACAGCCTGGACAGGTGAATTATGCCGGAGCCAATACCTTTCTTGACGCCTTTGCCAACTACCGAAGGGGCTTGGGTTTGGCAGCCTGTTCTATCGATATCGGGGCAGTGGAAGAGGTCGGGTATCTGGCTGAAAATCAGTCCATCATGCAAAAGCTCCGAGTCGCCGGCTTCAATGGCACTGTATCAGAGCACGAGTTTCTCGACGCATTGGAGGCGGCGATGGCTAAGACGTCAGACAACTTCTGTCTTGGCTTCCGTCCTGAGGTGTCGTTAAGTGACCCCGCCAACCGTTCTCTCTGGAAAAAGGACATTCGCATGGCCGTCTATCACAATAACGGAGGAGCTACCGAAGCTTCGACGGGTTCATCTCATGACGAGCTGAAGTCATTCATTGCAAAGGCAAAGCAAGATCCCTCCATCCTCAAACAGCCTGAGTCGTCTCGCTTGCTTGCGCAGGAGATTGGCAAGAAGGTGTTTAGTCTCCTGCTAAAACCGGTCGAGGATTTGCAAACAGCCTCATCTCTGTCAGAGTTGGGCATGGATTCTCTGGTAGCGATTGAGGTCCGACAGTGGTGGAAGACTGTTTTCCAATTCGATATTAGCGTACTTGAGATGATGGCTATGGGAAGCCTTGATATGCTGGGAGAGCATGCTGCTAAGGGCCTGTTTCAGGTTCTGGGAGGTAAGGAGGCTAGTTGATCGGGCATCACTGACTCGTATGGAACACCAGGATATTGAGCGTGTCTTTTTTTTATGTTGGCCCCTTGATCAATCTTAATCTCAAACTTCATCAATGGGTACTTAGCTTATCCCTTGTCTGACTGGCGCTTCTCGCATAAATGTGCGTGTTGCGAGAGATAGGTGACCGTTTACGATCTCAACTTAAAACACCAAAGTCTGGGCATCGCGATCTCGAGCTCTATAGTAAATCAAGCATTATAGACCCGATATCAGAACATCAAGTGGAGGTATCAGCGGATGATTCGCAACGATACCCGTAAGGAGATTTCCTTGATTCCGAAGCTAAACCCATGATCGGCGATAAGCGACTTGTTGAGAATCATGTTAGAGAGTAAAGTTTCCTTGTATGGAAGGCTTAATCCGCAGTTTATAAAAGCCACTTACATCTTATCTATATACTAAAGGTATTATATCTGGGGTTGAACAGGTAAGACAGGTATCTGCAGGTACGGTATGAGAATTAATAGGTGCAGAGACGCGCAGAAACAACAAATCGGATGTTCAGGGGGACAAAACAAGGCTCAATGGTCAGCTTTGATTTCGATCGTCCACTGAGTGAATACAAGCGAGTCACCTTTTCAGCGAATCAGTATGCTCACGGTAACATCCCATCGAACAATGACATCGGCCGAGCAGTAGCATTTCTAAACTAGCTCTTAACAAGTCCACTATTCAGACGAAACCTCAGAACTTGGTGTGATGATTTCGGCACTCGGTTGTTCCTTTTAGCGATACCTCCGACGAGCCATCCAATCAAAAGCCCCAATTAGTTGCGATCGTCGAAACATGTTAATGCGTTGGCATCCCTGTCCAGCTGGCGTACCTCGCCGCTGCAACGCTACAACAGGTTTCGAGGCTCCATTTAAGTCGTGATATAGACCGGGATGTAGACGTTTAACGTCAACGGCTTTAACACGATTTCAGTCATTGGAAACAGGCCATTGAATAATGACGACAAGAATGCCATCATCTTAGTAGACTTTCAATTTCTATAGCTCATGATTTGTATAAATATGGAGATGCTTTGACTGGAATTCACTTTTTGAATCTCCATCCTCATTCCATCAAGCCCAATTCAATCAATCACCTTTCAATCCACTCACTCTATTCATCATGAAGTTCTCACTCGCTGCCGTTACCCTTCTGGGCGCTGTTGTCTCTGCCCTTCCCGCCAACGAAAAGCGACAGGTTCCCTATGTCCCCTGCACTGGCCTTTACGGCTCTGCTCAGTGCTGTGCTACCGATGTTCTCGGTCTTGCCAACCTCGACTGCGGTGGTCGTAAGTATTGAGTCACTCTCATTGAGATTAAACTAACACGAATAGCCCCTTCTACCCCTGGCAACGCCACCGACTTCAGCGCCGTCTGCTCCGCAATCGGCCAGCGAGCTCGTTGCTGTGTTCTTCCTATCGTAAGTCTATCTTATCCTGTTTACAGCATTGTCCTAACAGATCCAGCTTGACCAAGGAATCCTCTGCAACACTCCCGCTGGTGTCCAGGACTAAGGTGTTATTTTGATGACCTGTTAATAATGCGAATACGAAGTTGATGGATTGGTTAATGTAAATCAGGCTATGGATTGGTTGGAATATTAATTTTAACGGATATATATTTAAATCAACCTTTTATCTACTTTCCTCTTTCCGAAGCGCTCTATGTCCACGCCTCTTGAATACAGGTACTCAGCTTTCTCTCGAGAATAGATGCCGTGACGATCGTACCTGTTCCTTTGTTTCACCCCACTCCGGAGACGTTGAGCTGGATACAACATAACGGTCTTGGCTCATTAACTCTGGAAATGAGGCCCATGCGCTCTCTAGTGGTCAGATCGATCGACTTTATTTTCAGATCCACGCATAAGCCCAGTGAAACGACTCATAGAACCAATATCAGCTATGCTACTATAGTCTGGAGCTTTTGTTCTGATGCTCCCTATTCTCCACATGAACAATCTCAAAATCGGCAACCTTATCATCTCCAGCCCAAATCTTAATAAGACCTTCACCCTCTCCAAATACAGGATCGAGCTCTGGCTTCGGTACCTTCCAAGACTTTCCATAATCACCACCGCTCTTAACAAAGTCCCACTCTCCACCATTATACGCTCCCATCATGCAGTATCCCGATAATTCAACCTCCTTCAATGCTTGCTGCGGATCGTCGGCTTCGATTCCATGTCCAACACCAGGTGACATAAGCTTGAACTCTGCCTCAGGCTTGGTATTGTGCGTCTTATGAGCTACGCCCGCTGGAATGATAAACACATCTCCAGCTTCGGCTTCAAGTAGGACACCGCCTTTCTCCCAAGCTGAGCCATATGTACTCTCTCGAAGATCCTCTGATGTATCAGCGACGCCGAAGCGGATAGTCGCTGTGCCTGAAAGGACTGCCATGCACTCATGAGCCTCTGAGTGGAAATGCGATGATTGCGTTGGACCGTAACGAAAGATCCATTCGACGTTCCACCCATTCTTTGTGAATGTCTGCCAGACCTCTGCGGGATCGCATTGTGTGTTGTTACGAGTTTTGGCTAGGGCATTCTTATAGTGCAGGAGAGGTCTTGGTGAGTTTGGGATGAGATCTGTTGGAGGTAGATGATATTCCTTTACTTGATACATGTTAATTTGGGATTGTCTATGATACTTGTCGATCGTCAAGGTAAGTTGGGATAGTTAAGTACCCCGCGTAGAGTTGACTTCGGAAGCTTATCCGATCGGATTTGTCAGCCGATCCGTATGACGCTATCGCCGACATTTGAATTGACGGCAGTTTGAAGAATTGCCGTCTTTTAGACTGATCCTTCGCCATTAGTTGGGGTCAGTTGATCACCGGTATCTTTCGGGCAAGCGTTGAGAAGGTGGAAGTGTAGGGTCCTTATCAGTATGCTCGGCAGATAATTCCGATAAGGATACGGGTCGAAAACTCCATTCCATGGCACATTGTCAAGAGCTGGCCGAGGTACATAGGCTCGGCCAAAGGCATACAATGTCGTGCCCGCAGCTGCCGCTAAATTTGGTGGGGAACTGTCCGTCTGTATGTACCTTTTTTTAGCGATATAAGTACCCCTTGGGAATCGGCAACGGATCAGCAGCGACTTCAACAACCCACAGTCAGCGAGGAGAAATTCGTACAAAATAAGGCCTGTGATGTCTTTCTGGTTCTTCATTACTAATAATTCTCAATTAAGCTAATTACTATCCATTACTCATATCTATTCCTCAGCACCCTTCAGGCTGAAAGTGTACTTAGCCTGGAGAACATAAGGGTTACCACCAGGCTCAAAGAATTGCTTCTCATCGCGCATCCACTCGGGGTGGTTGATACCGTCAATGTAGTCCTGAACCTCAAGAACAACACATCCGTACTTAGGAATAGTTCGGGGGAAGTCCTCGTTGTCCTCAAGACCCTGGGTGCGCTTGAGAGGGAAGTCACCCTTCTGCTGTGTGCAGCTGTAGAACTGGAAGGCATCTTGGTCAGAGTAGATGTCGACCTGGATACCAGACCAAGAAGAGGCGAGGGTAGCGACAGGACCCTCGGTGCGCCAGTTGTAGTTGCCGAGTTGGCCACGGTTGACGGTGTAGCAGTTGTCTAAATTGTTAGTTGAGGCTTCAATATCTGAATGGGGATTACTAACCGTAGCCAGTGCAGTTGAAACCGCATTGGTTCTTCAAGTCCTCGTTGTTATCCTGGTCGCCAATCATCTTGGGCTTGCTCCAGAAATCATGGACAGATCCCTTCTTGTTGGCAATGATATCACCAGTAGGAATGAGGATGTTGTCAACGTCAACACGCTGGCCACTGTAGGGCATGTGAAGAGAGTGGTTGGCGACAGTGTTTGTCTCGTTGTTGGCGAAACCGTCGAGGTTCCAGTAGGTGTGGGAAGTCAACATGATGGGAGTCTTCTTGGTGGTGGCGAGAGCAACAATCTTGATATCCCAGTCCATTCCCTCGAGGGTATATGTCACGTATGACACAACCTCACCAGGGAAACCCTCCTTGCCATCAGGGTCGACGATGGAGAAGGTGATGCTCGAGTCGGTGTAGGACACAACAGTGAAGTTGCGGTAATCCCAACCATCAGGTCCACCGTGAAGAGTATCAGCGCCCTTGGGAGACTCCTCAGTAGGGTTGTCATTGGGCTTAATGTGATAGTCCTTGCCGTCAATCTCAAAAGTGCTGTTTCGGATACGGTTGGCGTATCGTCCAGGGACACCACCAAGATGGGGATGAGCCTCGTCGATGCTGTAGTGGGTGGCGTTGTCGAAACCAGCAACGATATCTCGAGAGATACCGTACTGATCATCGATCAAGAGGTTGGTGATGGAGGCACCGTAGGGAATAAAGGCAGCCTTGATACCGTCTCCAGAGAGCCAGTATTTTCCATCCTTGTCAGGACCCTTACCCTTGGCAAAGGCTGAAGGGAGGAGAGCAGCAATGACAGCAGTCTTGAAGAACATGATTGCGGTTGGTCGAGTGGAGACTGATCAGCAGAAGGAAGTAACGGCAGCTCGAGCGAGCTTTATAGAGATTGACGATGCAGCTTCGGTACACAATGCGGAGTCAACAAGCGAACATCCACCTTCAGAAGTCCCCTCTGTAAGGATGCAAAGACATGTAAAATGTTCGCATGACGAGATGTCAAGGTTGATGACTGGCGCGCCTGATGAAAGCTTGCTGTTGCGACTTCAGAAGTTCCTGGGGTAGCTTTGAAGCTAAACCTTTCCCCAGGTTTTCCGTTTTTCGCCAAGTCGCCATTGGTGCGCGTGGGATCGGGTATATTAGCGAGTGCTTAGTGTCAGCATCCATTGCACCAGTTCGATTGTGATCATCGTGCGGGGGAAATTCAGCCTGTTTTGCTGAGAGTCAGACTAGAGGGTTGGAATCCTTTGACCAGGCCGGGGCAGTAAGCGATACGGTCTAGCTGTAGATGGACAACATCCCACCAATGAATGCAGTAACTAACTGAGCATTGACAGTCGAGAACAATTACTCCGGGTATTAATTAAGAGTTCAGGTTATTGAACAGGCTGAATTGATATCAATTGACCTTTTACTTACAGAATCCCAGCATTGTCCAGCAAATGAAGAATCCAAAGAGG
Organism: Fusarium flagelliforme; assembly: GCF_020744385.1. Taxonomy (NCBI): domain Eukaryota; kingdom Fungi; phylum Ascomycota; class Sordariomycetes; order Hypocreales; family Nectriaceae; genus Fusarium; species Fusarium flagelliforme. The sequence continues at coordinate 6,345,255 of NW_025763503.1, forward strand.
CTGGGCATAACAATGAACCATGGGTCTGGATTTCTTGGTGCGGAGAAGTCCTGACGTCACATGGGTACCCTGCAAACAAACACGATGTTGCATTGGGTGATACCACGTGCGAGGGAGGATGGAGATCTTTGCTGGAAGCAGACAGTCATCGCGTGGTAATGCAAAGACGCGAGAAAAAGACAGTCTAAAGTCAGGAACAGAGGATTTAGTAGACTTCAAAGCATGAGACAGTTGTAAGATCGTCGACGTTTAAGCTGTTGATAATATGATTGGATTCCGTTCAACTGGAACGAGGTGTCAAATGGATGACGTTGTGCTGTGGCTTGAAACATTGTCTTGCCGCGTTTCATAACGTGTCTGTGTGAGTGTAGGGTAATGTTCACTGAAGACGGCATTTGCGACTGTACAAGACGATGAAAGACATCTGTTGTCAATAGATCATGTCTAATTCAGATGTAGAGTTGACACTTGACAGCTCAGTGTAATCTAGGCTGACACTTCACGCGATGGTGCACATAATGTTGTGATGAAGTTGACCAAAATTCTCTCTGGTAGATGTTGAGCTTCCGAAATAAAAGACGGAGGTTACTAATAAGATTCAGATGACAAGATAGCTTGCTCCACCAATGGACAGTGTGTATTTAGATGTTCCACCAATTAAAACCTAAGACGATGACGCTAAAGTAGGCGAACTTTCAGCCTATCTCTCCGTGATAACCTTCTTGGAACTAGCGTCTTATTTTCTCGCGATGCTGAAATTCAGTCTATGTTGTAAAATTGGTATCACTATCTACTCGTCTAACATATCCTCATAAATCACCACAAATAAACCACAGCTGCAAACAATCCAGCTGCCAAAAGACCTTTTGAGGGCGCTGTGAGAACACCCTGAGACATACCCTCTTCAAAACCCTTCTCTTCACCGCCCAAATACTCAGCACCAAGCTTCGTTAAACCTCCATCGCCATCAAAAAACGACACGCTCTTTCCGGTCCACTCATTCGCGTCACCAGTCCTAAAAGCTCCAAACCACGCGTAGGCTTGGACATCATCTCTGCTATCCAAGTTTGGGAGGGTCTCGTTCATCATTGCAAACGTAGCCTCCTCATCAGCTTGCGGGAGAGCCATCTCTGTGATCCAGAATGGCGCATCAGGCGCAGTCTCATTGTAGAATTCCCGAAGACTGTTGAGCCAATTGTCCAAACCCAGCGCATCACCGTACCAATGCACAGCGATGAAGTCGGTAGGACATCCATTATCGTCGATGTCGTAACACGACTCGTTAAAGTCGCGTAGCCAATCCAGACCGCGTCCTGAGCCCGTAACGCTAGGATGACTTATCCACCACTCGCGCTTTGCATCTCGTAGCGGAACGATATTCTCGATGTATGCTTTCGCTGCATCTTTGGGTGAAATCGCACTTCCTCCGGTATCTTTCTCCCCGTCTGGTTCGTTGAAGGTGAGAAGATGAGTTGAAGAGTCCGGAAGGCCATTTAGACGTTTTGGGAGTTCCGAGTCTGATGCATCGTCGAGGCCGTGAATTAGTGGAATGAATGGTAGTGAATCTCCAATGTGTTGTGAGGGCCAGAGTGACCAGGTGTAATACCAGGCGATTTCAGAGTTGTTTGATTTGAGAAGGTTGTTATCTGACTCGTGTTCGTCGCCATGAAACGCGAGTCCTCGCTTTGATGAGAGATCGATTCCCTCAACCACTCCGTAGAGCCATAATAATTGATGAAAAATTGACTGACGCATTTTAACCATAACAAATGATGATTATTGATTGACTGTTGGTGTTGTATCCAAGGCTGTATTTAATACGCGATCATCACCAATAAAAACAGGATTGAAACATATCAGCCTTGTCAATCTATGTTTCAAAAAGTCAGGGATTGCCTTGGAATTCCATCTCATCTTGTACGTGTCGTTCATTTCTTGGAGTGGCGATGGCCTGACGCCTTGACCATGATGTCATAGCATGGCCAAGATGCCCTGCCACGATACCAAGACTTGGCAGCGTCAAAGATATCACACCGCTTGAGTCAGGAAGTTTTGATAAGCTTATCGATAGAGAGAACGTTTATTTATAACCTTATCTTTATCGATAGTCATCGTTTAACTACTAATAAACTACACAAGAATTGAGAAGATATTGCAGCATAACAGTACCATTAAAAAAGAATTTAATGTTTATTAGAATAATTGTGAGAGTATTTTGCAAGAGAAACAGCAATAAGTAGAAGTAGTAATACCGTTCAATAAAGGAACCAGTTGCGTGATAAATAATGGCGGATCTTAGTGTACAGCGGAGACTCAGATGCAATTAAGAGTGAATAGAAGTCTCTAGGTCTACTAACATAGACATAAGGAGTAGCGAGGCGATTTCGTAAACCTACGTTGAAGAGATCTATTGTACCTGTTTTGATGTTGTCTCAAGGATTGAAGTGCTGGTTGACAAGTTCATTGAGTTGACTAAAAGATGCAGAGCTCAAAGACCTTATAGTTAACATACGGAGGTCTGCGAAGATTCAGCCATGTGCTAAAATATAGTTTGGAGCATTGGGTATGTTCACCTGCCAATATAGGTAGTCGATTTCTCCGGAGGGATGAATAAGGTTAGATCTCCGATAGAGGCCCGAATATTAAAAAGTCACCGACATGTCGCCGCCACGTGGTTGGGTAAAGAACGCGGGGTATTGGTTACTATGCGAGCATGAAGTTTCAAAGTCTCGCGGTAGTTCCACATGATCTTAATCTTTTCACTAGACTCTACGAAGTCTGGCCAGATAGCTCGCCTCGAACAGAACCAGATCAGTATCGGACAGTGGGTTCTTATCCTTTTGCAGTGTTGATAAAATTTCACCAACCTTAGTTGGTGATTGTTGAGGAGTAGAGACGAAGCCTTTGGAATCGTTTTCAAGTTATTGTTTTTCAAATCGACACTGCCCTCGAAAGCCGTCAGATCATCAGCACCCCAGATTTGCAAGGATACGGAAAACCTCCGACCATCCCAGCTCTGAGCGGAGTCTCCGCTTGATGTTCAGGACCAACAGCCTAGAAACGGCTCTTTTCATGCAATGAGTCTTGGCATTGACCCCAGACATGCATACATTCGGCCCGCGGCTGATCGACGTAATCTTGTAAGCCAATCCCTGCGCATGTAAACCTCGTTCTTAGTCACTCGATCATCGTGAAGGTGGTCATGCCATGTTAATGACGTTGAAAGCGCCGAAGCCCTCGGCATTTGGTCCCACATTCAGAGGTGGGTGAGGAACTGATGGCCTTCCTCTTTACATTTCGTAGGGGGATTTTTAGGCCTTGCAAGGAGATTACCTACTCGATAAGGAAACTGATCAAGCTACTGGACAGCATGAAGAAACGGCAGTGATCACCTCGAGGTTAATAAAAGTATGAGACTATATGAGACATATTGGATATAAAAAGGTGTCTATCTCCTCCAACTTGAAGCTTCATAATCCAGCAGACCCATCACATCAGTATCACTATCAACAAGATATCAACATGTTTGTTCGTCAAGTTCTTCAGCTTACCTCCCTCTGCTCTTTGGTCCATGCCCATGGTTATCTCAGCAAGCCCATGAGCCGTACCGGTCTTAACGCAGAGGTATTTATATCCCTCCCCTCTCCCACTCCCAGACTGACAACCCCAGGCTGGTCCAGATACATGCCCCGAATGCACCATTCTCGAACCCGTAACCGCCTGGCCAGACCTCGACTCCGCTCAAGTTGGCCGTACCGGTCCATGCGGCTATAATGCCAGAGTCAGCGTCGACTACAACCAACCCGGCCCAAACTGGGGCAAGAAACCCGTCGCTACATACTCACCCGGCCAAGTCATTGACGTACAGTGGTGCGTCGACAATAACGGCGACCACGGAGGCATGTTCGCCTATCGCATCTGTCAAGATCAATCCATCGTCGACAAATTCCTCGATCCGAACTACATACCTACCCAGGCTGAGAAACAAGCTGCGGAAGACTGCTTTGAAAAAGGCCTTTTGCCCTGCACTGATGTCGATGGACAGGCCTGTGGGTATAGTCCTGATTGTTCACCTGGTCAGCCATGTTATCGCAATGACTGGTTCACGTGCAAGTCATTCGATGGGAATCAGGACGGCAAGGGATGTCGCGGTGTTGATAATGCGCCGATCAATTCGTGTTATACATCCATTGCTGGAGGCTACACTGTTTCTGGAAAGATCAAAATTCCAGAGTATGTGTCGAACCATACTCTCCTGTCTTTCAAGTGGAATTCCTTCCAGACGCCTCAGGTTTACTTGACCTGTGCTGATATCGCGATCACTGAGTGAGAAGGTCTGGATGGGGATAGGTTGGAGAGGGACGCCTGTCATTCGATTACGATGTCAGAGGAGTAGTTAGCAAACGTGCTATAAAGTCGTTGTTTTATAATCTCTTTAACATGGAAATATCATTTTATCGAAGAGTAATATTTAAAACTAATTTTCAGAGGTTCAAGCACCCAAATGATGTTTACAAGCTGTCCCAGATCTATCTACCTTTTTGGTCCTCTCTTCCTCTTCCTTGGCTCTCTGGTCGTCAATTCACATTTATGCATTCCTTTACGGCCTTTTTACATCCCCCCAGAATGTAAAGCGACACATAGGACGTTTCTCATCTTTTAACGCCTTGCTAAGCCGTTCGAAAAGATCAATAGCATCCTTGACATCCTTACCCTCTTTAACCCCCCTCCGATAGGCCTCAATCGCAGTGAGATACATATTGGATCTCTTAGAAGGGTCGTTACCGCTTCCATGGAAGTGATGTGCGTAGTTAGGGTTACCCTTTATCAGAATCTTATCATCCTTAAGATCCTTTTGATACTTTTCCTCAAGATCTTCCTCGACGCGTTTGAACACGTCAAGGATGACATATGTGATTTGGGGGTAATTGAGACCTACAAGAGGCCTTTTGGGGTCGAATTGATTGCCAAAGCCGTTTACGTCGTCAACGAAGTCTTCTCGGATGCGACTGAGGAGTTCGTATTCAGTCGGTTTGCCGTCCTCAAGCTTAGGCAGATCCTCTGGATCGGTTGTTGATGATTCGGGTATCGGCGTTTGAGAAGCAGGTCCTTCCAAGGAAACAGGCACAACAACGGATTGTGTAAGTGGCTCCTCTGCTTTACGGTCTCTACCACCATCGCCTTCAGTTGATATCTTGGTCTGTTCCAACCACACTGCTTCTGAACTGTGCGTCCTGCCGACCAGTTTCAGCATACGTATATCTTCCTCTGAACGAGTCCCTTCATCGGCAACCTTTCCCCAGTCCCAGCCAACTCTCCGATAGTCTGTTATGATAGTCTGCAAGTTGAAAGTGTTGCACCTGGTTATGTCCCAGAACTCGTGCATGTCTCTCCCAGAGATATGTGTGCGTGTGCCTGATCTGGTCTGGTGTAGCCTTGCTAACAAGCTGTGGGTTTGGCCAACAGGAGCCGACATCCTTTGAGTTTCTATCTCCTCCTTTGTGAAGAAACATTTCTCAAACAAGATCTCCAGACCTTCCCAGAGAGGAATTCGCTCCGTCAGAAACCTGATCCCCTTAAGATATCGGTAAAGACGTATCAAGAGCAATGGTTCGCGCATCTCTTGCCATAGATTCATGAACGGTTTATACGACAGTGACAGTGCTTCCTCGAGACCGGCACCACACAGGAAAGGCGAGAACTCTTGTAGCCCATGTTTGGCATTAGAAGCAAATAGCGATGGAGGTGTGTCTTTGAACGCATTCTCGTATTCCTTGTCGACCGTCCGGTTCCTTGCAACCTGGACTTTGAGCGGGAACCTGAAGGCAATGTCCTTCACAAGTTGCTGGTCTTTAGAGTAAACGTGCGAACCAAGGAATTTGGCAAAGTCATAATTGATCTCGTCAATACAAGCCCTGGTAGTCGCATGACCGTTGGCATCATGGCAGGATGGTATTCCGAGCCCCCACAAGACAGAAAGTGAAAATGGGTAACCGCCAAAAGAATTCTTGTGCTTGCGATCCATGAATAGATCGATATCGCGAGTTGCTGAAAACGTTGCTGGCTCTTGCAGGCGATGACCAGCGTCGGCAGGAATATACCATCCCTTGGAAACGGTGAAAGAATCCACAATGCATTGGAGTTGGAAAACGTGATGGGGTTGAATCATCTCCTCAACCTTTGTAGTCGGGCTATCCGGGTCTTGCATTGCCAGGGTTGTAATTTCGGCGGCGAAGTCATCCAGACCGAAGATTGCCCTAAGATCCTCTGCATTGTTGGCTGCCAACCAATTGATTTGTTCCAACTTTTTAGGCAACTGCGCCTCTTTGTTGCGTAGTCTCCTAGGTGTTGAACACACATTGACTAGATCGAAAAGCCACCGGATGGTGTAGCTTCGTCTCCAGCTAATTCTTTCCTCCTGGGATGCTACTTCCAGGTCAAGGTTATGATTCCAGATGCCAAGACGTTTCTTCAGACCTTGTGTTGGTTTCCCAGTGCGGTTGACTTGGTGATTCTCGAGGAAGTCTTTTAGAATCTCATACATGTTCCATAGGAACTGCTCCTTGATATCCGAAACCACTCTAGGGTTTGTCCGTTCCTCAGGCGTCAAAGCCTCCAGTTGAAACCTCCCCTGGGCTTCATCGATTCCACCACCGGTAAGAGTGTTGATGAGAGTCAGATAAGATGTTTTCTTCTCGGGAAAACGAACGGCCATTTGAGAAATCGTTTTGCTCATGATGGAGAATGCAACCTTGGATACACCGGCTGCCGCAGCGGTGTTAACACCCTCGTAAGCAACCTCTTCCCAGGTGTTCTGGACGAATCGTCGAAGCTCAATCCATTGCTGAACCGCCGAGTATGTAGCAAGTAGATAGCTGTCTCCGCCGTCGGCAACTCGAATTTCCTCGAACGGAATTGGCTTGTAAGGTTCGTCTTCAGCCTTAGGTGTCTCGGTTCTGTTCTTGGATTTGTTCGGCTTCTTTCCGCCCTTTCGCCCTCCCTTCTTCCCCTTTCCTTTTTTACCACGTCCTTGTTGCCGTCCTTGTTGTGACGCGGGTTCAGGCTCTGAGTCTGACTTTTCTTCATCCTCAGATGCTTGACCGGCTTCAACTTCTAGGGTGTTGTATTTACCGCTAACAAACTTTTTAACCTCCTCGACGGAGACTTCCACAGCTACCTGGTTGTTATTTTCCCATTCTGGGCCATTGAGAAGGTTGTAACACTTTTCGATAGTGCGGATAAAGGCTTGATGGGTAGCATTACTCTCAACCAATTCGGGACTGTCGATGAATCCTGAGAGTTCATCGTACTTTTTCCCGGCGCTCTTTCTCTTGTCGATGGCAGATTTTAAACAGCTGTAAACGAACGTTTCACCCTCCAAGTACCCTTGTTTGGAAAGGTGCCCTTGTTCGACCAAGAATTCCGTCAGAGTGATGAAATCGTTGGTAGAGATTTCGTTAGACCTCTGAAGCGCATATTTCGGCAGGTCTTCTGTTTGTCTCTCGTTGTTCAGCTTTACTTTAATGAAGTTTGAAGTGTGCACCAGCCAGTAAGCGAAAATGCTGGTGTCTTGTTTGTAGGCGATGTACAGAGAGTCAGAAATCATCTTGCTCGCGTATGCTACAAATTCATGAATACTGAAGAATGATACGATAAATAAGGTAATTGAGATGGTATTGTAGATTGAAACGGTGTTGTGAATTGAAACGAGACAGTGAGTGTCAAGGAACTAAGTTAACGAGGGCAACGGCTAAACTTGAAATATCTTTGCGTGGTGGGACTGACAATGGACTAGCGCTATCCACATTTGGCTTGAGCGGCATGGGTATCTGAATAGAACAAAGAGCCTTCCTCGGTGTTCAATGGTGCTTATGACAGTGGAGAGCTAGATTGACCGCCATAAGCTCGGAGACATCAATAGACAAAGAAAAGGCCTTGATTGCCAGCCCTCGGCTAGAAATGTGGTTGATCAGAACATGGGCACGAAACGTTAAACAAAGGACTCGGAGTGTTTGCTGGCCAGATTAAGTTCGTCTAGATATAACAATAGATTTAGCTCAACAGCCACTTACGCAGTGACCTAAACTCGAGTTGCCCTCAGATTCATTCATTCTCTCTCAAATCAAGAGTTAGTAGGCATACTCGTCAACTTCTCTCCCGTACTAGCCTCATCTGCCCTCCAAAGCGAAGTCACGGTCTTCCACTGCGTGTAAAATCTCAACCCATCCTTTCCATAAAAGTTGGCCAATCCTGTTCCAGCCACACTTCGCTTGTTACCCGTGAATGAGAACATGGGTAGAGGAACAGGGATGGGAACATTGATGCCAACTTGGCCAGCGTCAATTTCTTGCTGGAACAAAGAAGCCTTGGCGCCGTTGTTGGTAAAGATCACCGCGCCATTGCCCCATGCGTTGGCGTTGATAATCTCAATTCCTGATTGGAGAGTTGAAGCTTCCATGCACAGGAGGACAGGGCCAAAGATCTCTTCGCGGTAGCATTCCATTTCGGGGGTTACACCTGCGATGACAGTCGGGCCGACCTGTGGTTGTTAGCTTAGACTTTCAGTGTTAGAATGGTGACTTACCCAGTTGCCATCTGGGAAACCCTCAGGCTTCCAGCCTCTTCCATCGAGAAGAATCTTAGCTCCATCCTTCTCAGCACTAGTAATAAGAGACTCGCATCGATCACGAGCCTGAGGAGTGATAAGTGGACCAAAGTCAGACTTTGAATCGAATCCACTACCAGCGATATGATCCTTTGCCTTTGTCACAAGGTCATCCAACCATTGCTTCGCATCGCCCAGGGTGATCAAAACACTCAAAGCCATGCATCTTTGTCCAGCAGCGCCAAAGGCAGCCCCGGCAATCGAGTCAAGGGCGTGGTCTTTGTTTGCGTCTGAGCTCAATAGCGCATGGTTCTTTGCGCCGAGGTTAGCCTGGACTCGCTTTCCATTGGCTGAACCCCGTTGGTAGATGTATTCTCCAGCTGCGTTGGATCCAACAAAGGAAATGGCTTGAATTTCTGGTTCGTCGAGGAGGAAGTTGACCGTGTCCTTTGATCCGTGCACGACATTGACGACGCCAGGAGGAAAGCCAGCCTCTCTGCACAACTCAGCAATCATCATGGCAGCTCCGGGGTCACGCTCCGATGGCTTGACAATCATGCAGTTTCCAGTAACTGTAGCTAATGGCAGGGACCACAAAGGAATCATAGCGGGAAAGTTGAAAGGGCAAATGGCAGCAGTGATACCAAGAGGCTGTCGGTAAGACCTTGTCTCCATATCCTTCGCAACCTCAAGGACCTCTCCAGTAAGCTGGGTGGTAATTCCACAGGCCGTCTCGCAAACCTGCAATCCACGCAGAACATCACCCTTGGCATCAGCAAAAGTCTTTCCTTGCTCGGTAACAATGCTTGTCGCAAGGTTATCCATATGTTCACGGATCAAGTGCGTCAGCTTAAACATGATCTGCTGACGCTTAATGATGCTCGTCCTCTTCCAAGCTGGAAAAGCAGCCTTTGCTGAGCGGACTGCTTCTTGAAGTTCATCATTCGTGCTTTCAGGGACACGGGTGATGATGTTGTTTGTGGCTGGGTCATGAACATCAATCCATTTTGTCGTCTTTGAGGAGACGAGTTTGTTGTCGATGAAGTTTTGGGTATCTTGGGGCGAAGATAACTTCTCGTGGTTCCCCGGGTAGATGACTGACTGGTAGATTGAAGTTGAAGGCATTTTGACTAATTATTTCGTTGATGAATGAGGAAAGAAATTGTTTTCACGATTGATATATAAAAGGCGGAAACCTTCCTGATACACGTAATATGAGACGGCCGGCTCCGGAGGCAGACCGACAGTCCCGTTTATTACCCCGCACACTTTTACTTGGAGTTCTGGGTCTTGTGACAGCTTATCTAGTGCTAAGCGGGGCCGACAGCCGCTGTATCTGGCCTCTAAATGTCATTGAAAAGGGCAAGCCTATGATAACTGTCGGTTCAAGACATTGTTGTGTTTGTGCAACTATCAATCTGTACTGTTGATACGTGGCAGGCGGGCAGTCTTTCTGAAGAGGTCCCCTGCAAATTGGTGAGCGGTCTGCTAAGTCCTGTTACCAATGGGTGCAATCAGCGCTAATTATACCGACAGTGCACTGCCTAGAGAGCACCGGTTGTGGTTCCCTTTGGGCCGGTTTCGCTTCCGGACCCACCTTGACGATAACACTGGCACTTCCGACTCAACATCATAGAGCTAAGGGAAACAGAATACTACTAACTTGAAAGATAGGATATTTCATATGAAAGTGAAGTTGAGAATAATCATACTATATAGATCTTTATTTCACTCTAGAAACCGAGTGGAGGAAAGTACATTGAGCTTTGTTGTTATAGGGAATCCGAGTTAGAGATGAACATTGCCCTAGGGCTCTTACCACAGGCAGCGAGAGATGAATCTTATATAAGTTATAATGACATTTCAAGGTTCTCATAACTATCCAAACATTGATAAACTTTGAAGGAGGAAGTATCCGTTACTAGAAAATAAAAGAAGTTCCTTTATAGTTTGACGGTATCTTCAACTCTAATAGCAAGTAACTGGAGAATTTACCGTATAAAGACATAAACAAACAAAGTACATACAAATATGGAAGTTAAAAATGTCCTATCTCATAAAATACACAGCACTTGGCGGTTCAGAGACATTTGCCTAATCATCATGCAAGATTGCGTCACGTGCAAACATTTCAATAACCAGGAAACCGTGAATTTCCATAAAAATTAAACGTGAACCCTACAACCATCAAAATCATGGAAGTCGGTCTTTTACCTCTCAACGAGCAGATATCTCGCTTCAAAGATGCCATTCAACAAAACAAAACACTCATGACCGTCTTAGAACGCGCAGCCGGGATGAATCTACCGAATTGGTACCTCGCAGCTGGTGCACTCACTCAAACCGTCTGGAATGTCGTCACAGAACGAGACCCCGAACTTGGCATTGACGACTACGACCTTATTTACTTTGACAGCTCGGATCTCTCTTGGGAAGCCGAAGATGAAATCATCCAAAGAGGAAAAACGATCTTTGCGGATATCCCTGTTGAAGTTGAGATTCGGAATCAGGCTCGCGTCCATCTTTGGTACGAGAAGAAATTTGGCAAGCCATGTCCCCAGCATAGTTCCTCCGAAGGTTCAATGTTGACTTGGGGAACCAACACGGCCTTGATCGGTGTGAGATTGAGGAATGATGGGGAGTGGGATATTTATGCGCCGTGGGGACTTTCTGATATGTTCAGACTTATTGTGAGGCCGAATCAGCAGATCATGACGGAGGAGACATGGAATAAGAAGGTTCAGAGGTGGATTAACATTTGGCCTGAGATTGAAGTCATGCCGTGGAAATAATGTTTTATAGACTTCAACAGATAATTAGTCGATCTCAACTATTGTACTAGAGCCATAAAAGAATTCTTTTCGACTCCTGCCTACAGCTCAACTTTCGGACCAACGTATACCTTGTTGGCAAACAGAAAGTAGTAGACCGTAGCAAGAATTGCTATTCCACCAGTCATCAAAGGAGCATAGTTCATACTCGCAGCATCAACAGGAGTCTGAGGTGGCCACAAGCTAAAGAACCACACGATAAAGATAAACATGCATGCAAAGGTATTGTTCAAAATGCCAAATATTCCCTTAAGATGCCAAGGACCCCACTCGAGGACCTCTCCGTCGCCGGTGATGTTTCTGATCTTGTAGTCTTTATCGCAGCGACGATAGAGCAGCAGGATGGCGGGCATGAAATAGGATGCGTAAAGACCAGAGATGGCAACTGAAACAATGGCGTTGTAGACGACTGTTGAGCCGAGGTTGATAAGTCCGATAAGGCAAGAGATTAGACATGTGATTGAGATGGACCAAACGGGCATGTTGGTTCGAGGTTCCACCTAAACTGTTAGCTTTGGACGTATATGAGGTGGATGAGCGTACCTTGGAGAGGGTGCTTGAGAAAGGCATGGCATTATCACGAGCAAAAGCCCATAGCATACGCGATGTAGAAGCGATGACACCAACAGTAGCGGACAGGGTCATGAGGACGATGAGAGATGCCATACCAGCAGTTCCATTGATGGACCCTGTTGCTTGGTAGAAGATTTCCATGAAAGGATATCCAGTTGGAGTTTCAACAGCTGCGTCAATGTCTGTGGCGCTGTAAAGCATGGCAATTATCATGCCGAAGCCTAAAAGGCCGTTGATGGTGATACTGCCCATGATAGATCTAGGAACAACTAATGAAGGATTTCTGACTTCTTCGCACATCTGATATAGTCAGTTATGATCGTGAATGGGGACGGTAGACTTACGTGAAAAGAGCAGTCAACACCAGTAAAGGAAAAGACACAACCCAGCAATCCAACCCACCAAGAAAGACCCTGCGAAGGCCACATTCCACCATTTCTCCACTCAGTAAAGACCTCCGTACCATTGTCGTTGTCCCGGAAGACCAGAAGAGTAATAAGAATCGCAAAGAAACCAATAAGATGCAGAATCAAGATCATGCCCTCCAGGATAGGAAGCAAAGCGCTGACAACGGTGTTGATGATAATAGCCACCAAGATACAAGCCCAGATCAGTAATGTGCCATGCCAAGTCTGCGCCTCATAGTCCGGCCTCGTAAAAATAACAAGACCTTGTATCATCGTCGCGGTCAAGAATCCTGCAGCAGCAGAAGTTCCTTGCCAGCCGGCAAAGTTCATCCATCCAGTGATATAACTAAGGTATTTCGAGTATCGGGGCGGTGCCAACATAGCGACCCAGTGGTATTGGCCGGCTGCCATGGGAGCGATGGATACGAGTTCGCAGAGGGTCGCAAAGGACGAGAGAACGCCGATCCATACAAAAATGAACCCATAGATTATACCGGCGCTGCCACCGTTTGTCAAGCCGGGGGCGAAGTTCATTAGAGTTCCTTCCCAAGTAACTAGGACGGCGCAGCTGAATCCGAGGATGGTCCAGCCGCCAAAGTTTCTCTGTGACGTGTCAGTGAAGGAGATTGAGAGTCAAAAGTTGAAGTTTACCTTGAGGACTGACTTCTTTCCCAGCTTGTTTAATTGCGCGCTGTCCATATGGTCTTGGTCGCTGTGCTGCGAGACATCCTCGACGGTAGGTCTAGCATGTTTTCCAGCAGCCATTTCGTCAAGTTCGTATCGATTCGCCATATTGAAGGCACTCTAAGAACGGGAGAGTTGAACAGAACGAATTGAGGGGAAACGAAGGATGTTCTGTGATTGAGAAAAGAGAGTTCGTATGACTGTTAAAGTTAAATAACCCATGCATGCTCACATGTTGTTGATCCCTGCCGCATTGTGTTGCATGCAGTCGAACCAACAGCCGAGAAGAAAGACACAATCTTACAATGCATGAGACGACGTGCAGACACTGAAACTGCTCACTGCTGATCATATCCTTGTCAAAGCCAAGTACTCGTTTAAACAAATGCCACTTCCAATTAACCTAACGGCCCGCAGCGGGTGATACTTCTAAATACAAACATACGCCGCGCATATCGAAAATAACTCTAATTCCTTGTACCAACAGAAGAAGGATTGACAAGGGCCTCCTGGCTAGTCTGCAGTGCCACGGATGCATTCCACGTACGACCATATTTTCCAGTCCCCTGTAACTCAAATGCCTGGAGGTGAGATGTCCCTCCGCTTCTTGAGTTGTTGCTCCTGCTTAGTGCCCCGAAAATATCCCCTGCACCCATTTGTCCTGATTCTAAGCTTTTTAGAAATCGCCACCAGAAGGGAATGCAAGTTGTTGTTATGCCGACGCACTGGATTACCTGATTGATGATGGTTGGCATCCACATGTCGAACATGGGAGCTTGTGAGGAGATTGCGCGTTGGTAGTACATTATGTGAGAAATAGCTGGCGGGATTGTTCTGACTTATTAGTTATTGTGTTGGAGGAGTCCGGATAAACGTACAATATGCGACAACCAAAGACGCCGACGACCATCGCCTTTGTGCCCAATGGCATTTGGAGATGGACGAGAATCCCTAGAGTGACGGCGGTGATTATAAAATCTGTAGCCATGTTGACTGCATCGATGTAGATCCAAAATGCGACCTGACGAAATTAGAAGAGTTGACCGAGGAATTGTTGGCACATACCATATCGATGCATCGTCCATTGAAGTAGTCCCAGGGATTGGACACAGGGCAAGAGAACGCTCGTACAAAGATCGCAGATACAGTCCAACCTCCAATAAGTATCTGAATGGGTAGAAGCCTTCTGTGCGACAGAGGAGACATGTTCCAAATCGTCGTCGTGGCCGAAAGCTTGGACAGCCCCAATGCCAGGAATAAGAGAATATCGGATGCAAGTTGGCCCTTTATACGTTAGATCCGACGACTGAGTACAAAAACAACCTACCTTTAATATTGAAGAGACTTGTGATACCGATACATCAAACTTGCCAAGCCCATTCAAGCCTTGGACATAAACAGTCGTCGATTGAGCGATCGAAACGACCTACTAAAGTCAGCGAACCGTGCGTCGTACAACACAAAAGACTTACCATTGACGTAAGTATCATTATCTCATCAGACGTAAAGAAGTTGGACTTTTTCACAGCAGACAGTCGAGTAAGAATGCGAATAAACACCGAGAATACCGTAACGACCATCAGAATCATGGATACTGCCCTTATAACAGGCGATTTGTTATAAGGCGTCTCATGCTCGCGCGCAAAGAGCATCTTGACGTTGTTACCAAGACATTGGATAAACGACATCAGCCATGGAATGGGAGGGTCTACATTGATATGCCTTCTTCAGCTGCAAGGCACGGATTCGACCATGGCCCCGGTACGTGTCACACTACAGAGCAAACTTTCGGGAACATCGCCCTTCATTTTGGGCATGAATGATTGAAGCTTACAGGTCAAATTGCAAGGCAAATAACACGCAACTTGTGCGGCTGGGTGTTGGCTACAGGACAGGACAAACATGCAATCCTAGCTGTTGGCTGCCCGCAGTTAATGCCGTGCTCCAAAAGGATCTTATCCTCGCATAGGATAACAACACTGCCAACATCTTTGGGGATGTCGTCTGCAGACAATGGCCCCTTTCTTATGACCTTTTGCTACGGAACTTTCCATGTTTGAGCCAAGATGGGTAAATCCTCCTTGCGGGCCGGGATCAACGCCCGTCGGGCCTATTTTTGCAGATCAGGGTTTGGAACCAATCAAGCTCTTAAATCCATGTCTCGGGTAGCAGGCGAAGAGATCCGATTCTCGCATTCACTGTTGAGGACATTTGTTCTCTCACATATTCTGATCAATTTGCTTCTTGCAGAGGGACTTATAGATGTTTCTTCACCTGCTTCTCTTGCGTTGGTTTGAGGCAAAGTTTGCATTTTCCCCCTTTTCTTTTGCATGACCAAGCACAATGCTATCCAATAAAGTTCCTTTCAAAGTTCCGTGTATCAAAATTATTAATCTCTGAGTCAATAGTTCCGCGGCAAAGGTGCACACACCTGACTTTTCCACTGCCGAAAGCTTATTTAATTGAGGTAAAGTTAAATCCCGTACGTGGCGTGCTTGTGCCGAAGGCCGTTAGGTTTCAGGGTATCTAAGCCACAATAAACAGCTGTCGGTTGAAAACGAGAAGAGAAAACTCACACCAGGTCAAGGGTTGTCGCAGCGTTACATCTTGAGTACGAGCCGGTCCAATCAGGCCCACTGGACAGGGTTTTGGTGTGCAGAACCAACAACTGCAACGTTGGAAAAGTCAGATCATTGTTCCTAGCACCGAAAAGGAAGGAGTGTCCGCTGCTGCACCGCGCGTGCAACTCATTGTTCGAATTCTTCTCAACTCCACACGGGAGTATCGGAAACCGGAAGCTGGACCCAGAAACTCGGCTTCGACACGGCTCATAAAATATGCTTTTAACGTTGCAAAGGACAGAGTGCACTTATCAATACAGATGAATCCTACAGGGTACCTAGTAATTCAGATTAGCACAATAGTTACAAATGTTTCATTCTCGTGGACTTAGGGCTTAGTTTCAACGACTTTACTGCAGGCAGCACGTGATTCGAATGGCTATTCGTATCCTTCAAGATAATGCATCACAGATGTTTTTGAATCTTACCGTTGTCTACCGATAGTTGGTGCTGTCGGCTCACCATCTAACCAAGATGAAGACTCATGCTCTCTTCACCAAAATCACCGCAACGGCCAACCTATCTGCCAGAGCCGACCAATCCAGTGAACCGCCATTTTCCTCAGCCGCATCACGTATTTTCTGCAACAGAATCTTCACAATGTCACTCTCGGTCCCAACCAGCTCGGGATTCGCTTCTTGCCAGCGGTTCACTGTCCCAAAACTGTGGACAAGCTTTTCAAACATCATGAGCTGCTTGTCTAACGGGATACCACCAGTTTCGGTGAACCGCGTGTAGGTCTTTGGAAGATATCCATCTTTCGCCTTGAGCTCGTGGCGCGCAGATGATTGCTTGTCGTACAATGCAGCGGTGTCTGGATCATCCCATGGCATAGGCAAATTGATGTATCCGTCATGGGTGAGTTTTGTGCCAGCTGAAGTGTATGGTGCAAGCACGCTTTCCGAGAAGTCATCAAAAATAGCCGACAACTTGTCACCGGACTGGTCTATCAATGTTAACACCGCCTCTGGTTGTACTCTAGGCATACATACTGAAGTTCCTGAAGACTGTCCATATAGCAACGGTTCCTCCTGGTTTGAGTAGCTTGGCAGCTGCTTTCCAAAATTGTGGCATGTCAAACCAGTGAGCCTGCATCGAAGTTAGCGACGAACCATACACAGGCTCACCGATACATACCGCAGTAGCTGCTGTGATAAGGTCAACCGAAGAGTGCTCAAGACCGTCAATTGTGTCAATACTCTCAGCGCCAATCACCTCATACTGAATCGGGCTACCACTCTTCGATGTCCCACTGAGCTCCTTGGCTGTCTGGATCATACTCTCTCCCGGATCAGCGCCATAAACGACATCAAAGTGCGGCGCCAGCAATCGCGTCGCAGGTCCCGGTCCGCAGCCTACATCCAGTACAGTCCTATTGCTACCACCACTAGAGTTGTGCTCTTTCAGAACGAAGTCGATTAGCTTTTCAGAGTATCCAATGCGACCTTCGGCGTAATTGGAAGCTTGTTGGGCGGTGAAATTTCGAAAGATAGCATCTTTCGGCTGATTTCCTGGCTGTGATGGCTGAGTCATCGTGGCGCTTGCGAATGGAAGGCCTTATGAATTCATTTGTATGCCTCTTCTTATCTTTGACCGTAACTTTATATCTTGATGAAAAGGATTTCGGGAGATATAGTAAATACCGGTCCGATGATGACGTGGCTATGGGCGTACGGACCGCCGGACTAAAACGGTCCGGAGTAAGACAAAATGCATTTGGCATGAGGCAGAGGGCGCTTGTACCGATATATATCACTTCTGTCGGTATTTTGTCGTGCTGATCTATATGAAATGTCCAGCAGTGGTCCTTTGGGGAAATGCACCTTTTATTCCGTATACCAATTAGATATTTATGTTAAGTCTTGGTCATGAGCTCCATGTTACATCCAGGTTTGAGAGATGCTTATAACATACATTTAGATTAAGTTCGAGTTCTGAGTATCAACTTAAGGTTAAATCTAGCACAGAAGACGGTTAACGTTCTAGAACTGTTTCTGAGAGCTTCTCTGAATTTATAGGCAGGTTTTTCTCTTTACCTCTGGACTCTTAAGAATAGAATAATCTGAAGTATTATGACATATTTACTCGAAATAAAGATCGCTATATTTATAACTTGATTGTTCCAGCCAAACTGCATAACTGTAGCTCTGATAATGCTTACACACTTATTTGTCCACAATAGGCGGATATTCAGTGGTTCTGCGGTCCAAAGAAAACTATTGTTTCAATAACCAGATACTGACCTTCTTTTTGCAATTTGCATCTTGAAAGGGTTCTTCAGCAATTTATAACACATGCAAAAACCCCTTTACCCCTGTTAGTCCGCGGAATCTGCATGGCCCAACAAGGTTTCGTCTACGTTTCAGGTATGGCCGCATAATTCAGACGAACTACTGGCCACGATAAACACTCCAAACTCCATTGAGATTGAATGGAGATTCTGCCTTGGCAACAGTGGATTCATATTCCAAAAGTAGCATTATGTCCACGACGCAATCTACAGTTTGTGGGGCATCACGCCACGGGTATCCGGGTTGCAGATATCCGAGTATCCTACAAAACTAACGGTCTGCGCTTTTTTTCTACAGTGGTATTGGTGATTCATCGAATCACCATATTCATTGTAACTCGCACTAGAAAGTACCCCGAGAACCCGAAGAACGGGAATTCGTGGTTCGCACGTCCGATAGCGACAACGTATATATCTAGGTGAGCTTCAAATGGAATACTTCTGCGATGAGTCAATTAATCAGTATCGTGCCCAAGCTTCGTTAAAGTTCGACAATATGGAAAAGCAAGAGCGTACAGTTATTATTGCCGGAGGCGGTATATCCGGCCTCTCTCTGGCCAATATGCTAGAAAAAGCTGGTGTGAATTATATCTTACTGGAGTCCTACGACAAGATTGCACCTCAGGTTGGCGCAAGTATCGGTTTACAACCTAACGGACTTCGAATTCTTGATCAATTGGGCTGCGCGGAGGAACTGATATCACTTGTTGATATTCCTCTCGACGATTCGTATATCAGAAATCATGATGGCTCTGTTATTAGGCATCATCGCGATATTCAAAAGCACTTATTGGAGGGGTGGGTTTAGGGCTGACAACTAGCAAGACGTCATTCGCTAACCTTTCAGACATGGTTATCCGACAATCTTTGTTGATAGACAGTCGCTTTTGGAGAGCTTGTACAACAATATCCAGTCAAAAGAAACGATATATCCTGGCCAAGCTGTCAAATCCGTCATGGAAACCGAGGATGGCGTCCAGGTAATCACAGACAAGGGCAAGGTTTTCAAAGGAGATATACTCGTCGGAGCAGATGGTATCTACAGTACCGTCCGGGAAGAAATGTGGCGCATCGGCAACAAGGAGTCTCCCGGATACTTTCCTACCGACGAATGGTCAACCGTACCTTGTTATTACAAGTGCATTTTCGGCCTTACAACCTCGATGCCGAAATTGACCAAAGGAACTCACTACGTTTACAACGATAAGTTCTCTTATCTGGTAATGGTTGGTCCAGGGGGAAAGTTTTACTTTTTCCTCTTTGTGAGACTGCCTGTTCCTTTGTACGGAAAGGATATCCCAAGATATACGAAGGAAGATGAGAAGAAACTTGCTGAAGAGCATGCGTCTGATCAAATCACTCCTGAAGTCACTTTTGGTGATTTGTACGAAGCCAGGACCAACTCTACACTGACACCACTTCATGAATGGGTGTTTCAGAAGTGGCATTATAACCGCATCATTACAATTGGTGATGCGGCTCATAAGGTAAGCTGCTTCAATCCATTTAACATCAAATGTTGACCAACCCAACCAGTTCGAACCTCTCACTGGCCACGGCGGTAACTGTGCTATCGAAACTGCTGCTTCAGTTGTGAATCATCTCCTCTCAGACGAATGCTCTGACTGGAGCATTTCCCAAATTCAGGCTGCCTTCAGTGCCGTCCAAGCAGAGCGCCACGATAGAGTACAGTGGCTTGTCGACGACGCACACAGAACGCAGGAAATGCAAGCCAAGGCTACGCCTATTCTATCAGTTCTCGGTCCCATCTTGGCTCGACTGCTCAATACCGAAGTCGCCCTTCGACTGGGTGGTAGGAAGCTTGTCGACGCTACTCGTGTCAACAATCTTCCTATCCCACACCATGACCACAATGTTCCCTTCACCGACGAGCTACCTGCGAAGCCTTTATCTAGCTGGATTCCTATCGGTCTTGGGATTCTGAGCCAGGGAGCTTTGTTTCGTCTTGCTGGCCAGATTCTTCTTCCCTTCGAGCTGCCAACTACTTTCGCGGGCGAGCCTCTTGTAACACACTACACAGGTCACAAGACCGTGGATAAAACTTTGTCTGTCTTGGTGGCTGTATTTGGAGTCCCTCTGGCATCACATAATAATGCGGTGACATTGCAATTCCTTGCCTTTACGCCGATGATATTCTCAACGGTTCTTGACTGGACTCTTGAGAGCTACCGAGCTGGTTCAAAAGGCCTTCTCACCTCTCTGTAAGTCACCTAATCCGAACCGACGCAACTACTTATATTTATTAACACTTATTCAGTCCCTCTTTGTTTGGTGTGGGTTATCAACTCAAGGGCATCGGAAGTATTGCACCTCTTTACCATTTGATCTCAACATGCGAGAACATTATAGGGGGCACTATTATGACCGTTGCCGGGCGCTCGATCGATAAGGCAGCTATCATGTCAGCCATTCCTGGCATCGGGCTTGGATATATCCTGCCCACTGCGCTGATGAGCTGGCCTTTTAACAACAAAGCTACTTGGCAGAATTTTGCAGCCTTGTGGCAGCCGTTCCCAGTCTGGGTCGGCTCGATAACAGCTGGTACCACAGCCATTCTACGAAGACGAGAGCCCGCTGCTTCACATGATGCGAAGAATTTGGCAGCGGAGCGAAAGCGAGAGACGCGCTCGTTGTTGAAAAAGGTCTACGTAGCGGGAGCAGCAGGTGCAGCACTCATCCATTTCTGGTCCCTCTACCGCATCGTCACTAGTCGAGACCTTAGCATTCCTGGAGTCTTTGGGACTTTCAAATCTCTAGTTTCGGGCGGATATGGGTTTGGTACAGAGAGAAAGATCTTCACGTTCTTGCAACGCGATATGTTCCTGAACGTTGCGTCTGTTCTGGCTCACAGTCTGTACCGGACACTGGACCTAAGATGCAAGGGATACATCACGAACAAGGAGGCTGTGAAAGCTTCTTTGGTAACTTTGGTTGCGCAGCCAATTGTTGGACCTGCTGCGGCACATATCAGCTTCCTTGGTTGGAGAGAGGAAATGTTTGCTCGAGTTCATAAGAGAATTGAACACTAGCTTATAGAGATGAGTTTAACGTTTACATATAGAGTACTTCATTAGACAGACTAGAGTTATGCTTTTATTCTACCATAAGAAGCATACCATATATACCAATACTTCATTTTAGAATGGGTGTAGATCCTTGATACCTGGTTAAAGAATCAGTCCACTAACTCCTCGGTAATAAGACTAAACTCGTTCCCCCTCCTGAACAGAGAAACAACGTAGAACTAGGCTCCAACAGTAGCCTTAATAAAAGTTTGGAACTCATCCATGTTCCTCGTCTGAACATAAACCGACCCAGGACCCGTAAAGCGGCACACCAAACCCTCACCAGTCTTCATACTGCTCATAGCTCCTCCGCCCGCCTTTTCAATGGCGTAGTTGCAACTCCAAGCTACGAGATGGCCGTTATCAACAACATGCTCCTCACCGGGTTGAAGCTGGAACGCCGTTAGCAAGAAAACTGCAATGAGAGATTATGGGGTTCTTACATCCAGTCGGTCAACGGCACCAAAGCTCGTCAGCCACATGATACCCTGTCCCTCAACACGGAACACAAAAAGGTCCTCGCCAGAGAACAAAGCCTTTCCAATGCCTTGAGTTTCCCTCTTCTTGGTTACTTCGGAGGTGCTAGCGAGGAAGGCATCTCTACCAATAGTCCAAGACGTGCGACCATCAACGGGCAACGTGATGATGTCTCCAAAGAGAGTTGGACCGAGCGCTACGCGACCTGGTCCGGCATACAGCGACTCATACAGGTTGCCACCAGTGAAGAGCTTGCCGAACGAGAACTTGGATTTTCCGGATAGTTCAACAGTGCCTGACATGTGAATCATGGCACCAGACTTGGAGCGCACGGTGGTGCCCTGTTGAAGTTCGATGTTGAGTACAGCGTTGGTATCGCGGTGAGCGATATTGAAGCTTCCGCCTTGGAAGGACCCTCTGTCATTCTGAGAAGCCATAGCTTGTTGATGTTGGTTGTATCCTTGCTGGTGAGCCATGGTGTATGATGCGTCGCACGGTGTTATATAACAACGATAATAGAAGACCAATTGCAGTCAAGGGGTTTTGAAGAAAAAGATGAGAAATTATGCATACTGAGACCCAAGCAGTTCCTTCACAGCTTTATATACCTCTCTCGTCCAAGCATTGGACAGGTAATAACTTGAGGAGCGGCACATGTAGCCCCCGCTTACTTTAACATCTCATGCTCACTAGCCTCATTTAGGTGTCATCAGTCGCTAGCACACTTCCTTAAAAACATGAATCTGCCTAACCCTATCTTCATTGGGTAACGGCTGAACTTAACAGAGTTTTGAACAAGGGTAACTGCCGAATAAACAGCCTTATGGTCAGCCATAACTTCGCTTACGTGCATATGACAAGTTTCAACATTGAGTAACAATAACATAAGCGGATGGATTGATTGGCAAATAAGCATTGTTATGTCGAAGGATCAGTGACGGGACGTCAATGCTTTTAATACGGCCCGATGACTTTCGTGCTCAGACCAATCCATTGGTTTATCACATGCGTTTTAATAAATTCCCGAGGTAAGACATATCATAGTCAATG
This sequence comes from Fusarium flagelliforme, assembly GCF_020744385.1. NCBI lineage: Eukaryota > Fungi > Ascomycota > Sordariomycetes > Hypocreales > Nectriaceae > Fusarium > Fusarium flagelliforme. Next base: position 6,367,879 of record NW_025763503.1, read on the forward strand.
ACTGTCAAACAGCATATATTGTGCGAGCTTATATAGCACCTATCCTGAACTCCATTATTCTGAGCGTACCTATTTAACTCATATCGACCGATGTGGACCTGGTGTCGAGTCCGTATTTGCATTATTGATTCGAAACTGCCGGGACGAAATACTGGTGATATAACCATGATAGCTTAACTCGGCGTTAGCCATGTAAGCCGCTCTTTTTCTAGTCTCCTCGATCTTCGAAGCCCAAAGGAGCATTTGAGACTCGACAGTAAACGCCATGGAGAATACCGACAGTTTCGTGCTGCTATTAGCGCGCCACTGTACCTCACAAATGTAAGAGCCTAGAGATCTCAGAATCAATATCGCAGATTAGATACTTCCATTCCCGTGAAGTCCTTACCGTTATGAGTATCAGTTCTCACCCCACGGATGTTCTTCAGAAAGAAAGGTCCTTTCAGTATCAACTTGGCCTGTTGTTGCCTCACTGCGGGTTTTGTCAAATCAGGTCTGTTGAAGCGAGATGCTCGCTGTGGCTTGTCGTAGACCTCTTCGCAAAGGAGGAGAATATTCTGAAAAAGGTATGCACGATACTGTTGGCTTCGTTAGTGAATTGGTGAACACAGCGCCCTGGTCTCTCTCACTGGATGCGTGTTGGTCCCAACCGTTACCACAACAAAGTTGTATATAACCAGTTCGCCAAATTCGCCTGGACGAAGATCTTTCCAATCCAGCAGCCGCCGATTCAGATCTCTCACAACTTCGCGGTCCTCTCCAAACTTGATGGCTTCTTCAACTTTAGTGGAGGCCTGTCGAGCGTGTGAGAGCGCGGTAACAATATCTTCAAGCTGTTCAGTGGCCTTCGGGAGCATCTAGTCCCTTTGTCAGCTTGTATTGTGGCAGTATTCATGATACCAAGTCATACCTTATTTAGAAAACGTGTATACGCGTAAACCCGATCCTGGACAAGCGGTAGGATAATTAAACAGCGGGTTAGCAATGCCTTGGTTCGATCCCCAGCTGTACCTCGCCTGGAAGAGATGAGAGATCGTATCTTAGCCTTGACACTCAGTTCATTCATTATGAATATCGTTTCCGTTTCAATGTTGTCCAGATAGAATTCGAAGACTGGGGCCCACCTGCGCTCAGACTGTGTTAAGAAGAGATTTCTTTCCATTCTAATGAGCAAGGCGATATGTAGATCAGCAAGCTGTCTCACCCTTCCAAAGGTCCCGGTGATGTCTTCATCCTCTCCCCATGCGAGATCACCAGTCAGTCGGGTTTTTATTTCCACAAGTTCTTCAATCTTTTGCACAAATTCCTGTTGGTCATACGCGATATGTGTAGCCATGGGATCGCTATTGATTTCTTCTATTGGGTGTTGAAGGCTCCATTCTTCCACAATGCCGTCTGCTCTTAACTTGTCGGCAATAAATGAAATCGTTGGAAGGACCTATCAGACGTCAGTATCCTATTCTTTTTACATGTTTCAAATAAGCTGCGCTGTACTTTCAAAAATCCGTAACAATCTCCATCAGTCAGATCCGATATGGTGAATAGGTTATCAATGGGTACCTGAAGATCAGTGCGACAATACGTAAGAAACCACATAGTGGTTATCTTCTTATATTTTGGCGAAAGTTCGTCTTTTGGATCTGGAGAGCTGTTTTCCCATCGTTCAAGAGGAACATCAATTTGTGGGTTCAGCGCTTGAACGAGGATTACCAGTGGGGATGCTTGGCTAAAGACCTCCCAAAGGAGTTGGAATGGGTCGGCCGGGGAAATCACTTGATCAAAAAACATTCCCATTCCAGGTATCTGTAACATTTTGACCTTTAGATTGTCGCATTTGACGAGGAGTAAGTTCCCTTGCAAAAACCTTGGTATCTCTTGAGAAATGGGTACATCTTTGATGTAGTCGAGCTCTTGAGTTCTCCACTTCGTGGAGGTGACTTCTCCGAAATTGTAGTGATGAGCATTGGTAATGTCTTCAGGGAACACGGGCAAGCCTATAACCGAGATGACTGAAATGTCACCCAGACTTAAACTCGACAGGATAGACCAAGCATTAGATCTCGCTATGGAGCTTCGGAAGGAAAAGTCCATTGTATCTCGTTGTGCCCGACGGTACACTCTCGATGACTCTAGATCATCTTCAAAGTCGGATTTTGATAGGCTGTTGTCCGTACTGGTGCTGAAAGATGATTGTGTTAAATTTGGCGCTGCTGGTTCTTGTTCTTGAAGTTGACTAGAAGGGCGCCCGGAAAATGATAAAATACTCCGCCGCTGTGTTGCGATCGTCCGAGTTTCAAAGGCATCTTCCAAACTCATCAGTCGATGGGACAGGGAGTGATTTGTTTCGAGCAGGACTTTGACGTTATTGGTCAGTTGTTCTTGGTGTTCTGCCGCTGATCGATCGGAGTCACTGGAAAATCAGCAAACTATTCGGATATCAAGTACTCCAAACCACCTACCTTTTCAATATCATCAATACCAAGGTCATTGAGCTCTTGAAACTCTGCAGTCTCAGTATCAGTGCGTTGAGGGAGCCTTCCTTGCGTGCCCACTGTAATCGCGCCCATATTGGTATTTTTTCGTCTGCCTCGTCCTTAGCTGGCAGCGACTTAAGCTCACTCTGCAGTTCCGAGAAGAGAAGGACGCCATCTGTCAGAATGGTAACGACCTGGTTAACTCCGATCAACGCAGCGTGCTGGGCTTTCACAGATGCGAAGTTTGTAGTAAGGCTCTGGAGTCCTTGCAGGATCACCTGAGTGCTCTGTATTTCCGAGAAGACATGGGCGGCTACCTGCGGGGTTTCTTTGGCAGCTGATACATAAGGGCTGAGAAACTTGCCCGCCTCAACCGTAATTGATATGAGGCCTGCGATTGATGCCGCAATACTCAACGGGTCGGCCATTTTGCGATGTTGAAAGAGGGAAATTGTAATTGAGAACAAGGCAGATTGAGGTAGCCTGGCTGCCTTGAATAATGAGGCAGTGTTGGGGGCTGACCAGAAATCTGAATGTTGGCCAATTAGCTGCGGCAATCACAATGAGCTGTTCCTGCTGACTTGACCCCTGGCGAAATTGGAAGGAGACAACAATTGTCCAGTAAAATCAGTGTATTCCAGAACTTGAACATGAGCACGGCAAGAGCGATCAACAGATTAAAATTCATCATCGTTAAATTCATATCTAAACCTCGCCAAACACCCAGCGCCAGCTACTTTATCGTTTCCGTCATCACCAAATTTTATGTAAAACCAACAGGAATCTACCAAGATTCATTGTCAGCGACCGATTGCAGTTCCATCAAGGCACGCGGGGTATAAATTCCCGGCTGTACTCGACAGCTGCAGATATAACATCCAGTAAGCCATTTCCTTCAAAAAGTCTCCTCACCAGAGTCTTTGAGGAATACGCCCCTAGTCACCATTCGTCGCTCTTATTAACGGTATGGCATCCAATTCCTCCGATAAAATCTCTCGCTTCCCCTTCTGTTTCGACGACCTTGAGCTTCTTGCCTGCGCGGTCTGTGTCGATGGTCAAGACTCCTGAGGGGTCAATGACGACTATGGTTCTTCCGTCGAGGAGAAGACGGGTGATATCGGCTTGGATGATTCGTTGAGCGACGGCGTTGAAGGAGAAGACGTCGCGGAAAGAAAAGACAATGGCGCATGCGTGACGGCTGCTTCCGCAACCGGGGTCATCGGGGTTTAAGGGACCGAGGACTCGTGTGATCTCGCGTGTGAGACGCTCCGATCCTGCGAAGCGGACAACACCGCGTAGACTGAAGATAAGGATTTCTTTGTTGCAGTTTGAATGATGGGGTTCGTTCTCGCCCGCGACGATGGTAGCGACGGATGTGCGGACAGTTGCTTGGGCGATTTGGCTGACGTCCATCATGTGAAGACCCATATCGCTCGATAACTGCTCGCATATAGCTACACCTCGCACACTGTTTCCTCGGCTATCGAGTTTGGGTGAGAAGACAGCAATACCCATTTGACCGGGCAGAGCGCCGATGATACCACCAGCGACACCACTCTTGGCTGGGATACCGATTCTTGAAAGCCAGTCGCCTGCAGCATCGTACATACCGCATGTGCTCATGACGGAAAGAATCTGTCGGACACTGTCTTGAGGAATGATTCTGTCTCCAGATTTGGGGTGAATTCCTGCGTTGCACAGGGTCGCTGCCATGGTGGCCAAGTCGCGGACATTAACGTTGATGGCACATTGGCGAATGTATCCTTTAACAATCTGCGCCGCATCGCCGGTGATAATTCCTGCTGCCTTGAGCATATATCCAATTCCCATGTTTCGGTCAGCTCCTCTCAACTCGGCTTCGTAAACCTCTTCGCAGACGTGCAATTGTCGGCCAGCCAATAGTGAAAGCGCGTCAAGAATACGCTTCGACCTTTGCTCCGCAGTCCAGTCGGGTCCTCCGATGAGAGAATGGGCCGTGATAGCTCCGGCGTTGATCATGGGGTTCATGGGTCTGTTGCTACCGCGTTCCAGGGATAAGCTGTTGAACGCGTCGCCCGAAGGCTCCACGCCAATCTTCTCCAGCACCTTATCGAGGCCAGCATCTTCGATGGCAAGCGCGTAGACAAAAGCCTTGGAGATGGATTGAATAGAGAATTCAATATCGTCGTCGCCAGCTGAGTATATTTCGCCGTCTACCATAGCCAAGGCCACCGCTATTTTGGATGTGTCTGCTTTGGCAAGGGTCTCGATGTAGCTGGCAGGCTTGCCACCTTCAATAGGGCGTGCATTTTCCAGCACTTGGTTGAGATAATCAGGGATAGGGGATTTCATAACTTATTCACAGAGTAAAAATTGGTGTACTTTTATTTGTTTCTATGGAAGAAATTGACAAAGAGTGCTAGCAGGATTCTTAAGAATATTTTTCGAGGGCACAAGAAAAATGTCGTCAGCCAAGGTAACGACTAATTTTTACATAATGGCTCGTCCAATGGTGGCATTGGAATGAACTAGGCCTTGACCCACTGTCAAGCGCTGACTGCGTCGTGTGAGACAATAGGGTAGACGATGTTGTCATTTGTCATACAATCGGCGAATAATGCTCACGGGGCCGACAAAGACTTTAGGGCTTGGGTAGAGTAGTATTCTCTTTGATAATATTTATAATTGAGTTTAATTTAAGGAGAGGGTAGTTGTTGAGTTGTTGAGTCTCGAACAAAGTAGGATGATGTGAGTTTCTATCGTTGGTCGCATTACGACGACGTGCGAGTTCGGACTTATTATGCAATCATCAAGGTAACTACCCCGTGGGCAATCTGAACTAGAGTAAAGTCAATCATCTCTTTGTACGCCATTTTTCTTGACTAGTCTATCAATAGACGCTATATACAACAAGAATAATAGTATTGTCCTTGATAGTGAACAACATCTTCATGTGAAACCACCATGAAACTCTTATCGATAAGATCCTCGTGTGCGACTGATTGGTTCAACGCGCCACTAGTCTACGCGTCTCACCGATCGGCTCCACAGACTCTAGAATTCCTCCCTTGCACGAGACGAAAAAGCACGGAACAGGAGTGCATTTCTAGCGGCGTTTTCGTGAGGGGTTGGTCAGTTTATTTGTGTCACCAACACGCTAGAGCCATTCCACTCACCATGGAGATTTCGCTTTAACCATATCGGTAAGCTTGAGCCAGAGTCTGTGCTTGATCATTCAAGTCTCCGCAAGTCATGGATGAACTCCAGAGCGATGGGTGGATCCTGATTGTGAAGGTATCGTGGTCGTGAACTGTATCAATTCCCTTCCTCGTGTACGATGCCTACAAAACTGCATTCTTTCGGTACCTATCGGACCCCTGCTCAACACGGCAGAGCGCGATCAAAAACAAGCTTTATTTTGACTCTTGATCCTTGCCAAGTCCCCTGTCAAGTGTCTCACTCGAACGCAATCATTGGATGACGTGCGCCACCACCGCAAACACCAGAGCAGGTTATTACGATCCCAACCCCTCTGGCACTTTCTGAACTCTTTTCTACTTCTTCTCTTGACATTGTACATTGTCTTTTGTAAAATATAGTCAAACTGTCAAGATAGTTTGTTTGATCTCTACCCTTCATCGTCCACCACAATGGCCAGCAACATCCTCCCAGGCCATGGGCATGCGCACAACAGCTCTGGTCATAATGAATCAACCCCGCTTCTGCCACACATTGCACACGAGGGCGAAAGTGGCAGAAGTGGCTTCCATCCGCGTCATTTTCTTGCTGTGCTCTGGCGAAGCTCGTGCACTGCGTCCATGTGGGTGAACGTCTTGTGGCCGTTTGTCCCTGTTGCCATCATCCTTCAGTTCTTCCCTGGAATGCATCTGTGGAAGTTTGCGACTGCCTACATTGCTGTGATCCCAACGGCCAATTTGCTGGGTTTCGCTGGGCAGGAGTTTGCAAGGAAGATGCCCAAGGTGGCTGGTATTCTTATCGAGACGACGTTTGGATCTATTATTGAGATTATTCTCTTCATTGTTCTGCTGGCCAAGCATAAGAATCAGACTTCCGAGGATAACGGGGATGAAGGAAACCTTATTCCTATCATTCAGGCCGCGATTCTCGGCAGTATTCTGACCAACCTCTTACTTTGTCTCGGTCTCTGCTTCTTCGTCGGCGGCCTCAAGCAAGCCAGCCAGAAATTTCATGCCATCGTGTCGGAAGTCGGTACCGGTTTGTTGCTGGTGGCCGCCTTTGGTCTCCTCATTCCCAGCGCCTTCTACTCTGCCCTCAAAGCCGAGGTGGTACCCGACTTTCCTGGCTTCAGAGTGTTGCACGAAAAGTTCACAGAGGACAAGCTGCAAGAAGATGTCATCCGCATCAGCCAAGCAACCTCGGTCGCACTGATCGTTGCATTTTTCTTGTACATCTGGTACCAGGCGAGCAGCCAGCACAGTATCTTCGATGAGGTCATTGAAATGGATGAGCATCGAGATGCGGACCGTGAGGCGGATATGGAGAAGCCCAAGTTTACCATGACTGAGACGGTTGTCGCTCTTCTTATCGCTTTGGTATTTGTTACTGCGCTGCTTATCTTCCTTGTTGAGAAGATTGAGCATGTTGTTGAGAGTGGCGTGCCTGATCAGTTCTTGGGTCTTATTCTTTTGCCTTTCGTTGAGAAGGCGGCTGAGCATTTGACAGCCATTGATGAAGCCTATGGTAAGTTCCAATTTTTAAGAGAAATGGTATTTGCTAACAAACGCAGATGGTGTCATTAATGTTGCCCTGTACCACTGCCTGGGGCCTTCCATCCAGACTGCCCTATTCAACGGTCCACTGGTCGTTCTCGTTGGTTGGGCCATTGGAAAGCCTATGGACCTCAATTTCGAGATCTTCATGATCGTTTTGCTCGTGTTGTCTATCCTGGTTGTCGGAAACTTTCTTCGTGATGGCGAGTCCAACTGGCTTGAGGGTGCTCTTCTGGTGGTGAGTAAAGCCCGAGTCCCATTTGTGTTGTATGAGGCTGACGAACTAGGTCATCTACGCGATTATTGCCATTGCCTGCTGGTACTATCCTAACCCTGATGTTGCCACTTCCAATGGTATGGAAGGCTCGGAGATGGTCAACGTGACGATGAGCGTGGATACACTCCGTCAGCTACAGCAACTTCTGAACGCACATCTACCTCTCTAGATGCATACTATTGATTCAAGGATGTGAATCAGGTGAGAAGAGAGACTATTTGAAGGCGTCTAGAATAGGTGAATGGTACTCAGAGCGCCGGCTATTCCGGTGGATGGCACCGCTATGTATTGTCTGGTAGTTATTGCAGGTTAGTCGATTGTCTGTATCCCCAAGCATCACGTTGTTGCTTGGAATGAGTAATCAGAATAAATATATAAAAAGAATAAATAATCATCCCATATATCGTGGACACGATACCGTAATCAATGCTGAATCACTGCTTCTCAAAGATCAAGATCTGACTATCAATATCCCCTTGGAATCGCAACTGAACACCGAGGTTCATAAGCGTAGAACCAGAAACGGTCTGGTTCCCATCCAAGACATACTTGGCATCCGAATCCAAGCCCTGCAGACGGAACCAAGGCCAAGAAAAGTTAATCGTAGCACGAGTTTGGAAGGCGAACAAGACAACCTGCTTGCCGTCCTCGGAGATGAACTGTCCAGCTGGATATCTGGTATCTTCAGGGAGAGCCAGTCGGTAAAAGTCTCCTTTGATGACGATTGGGTTAATCCTTTCAGACAACTCGATCAGAGCGGGCATTTGTTCACGCTCGTCTTCTTCCAAGTCGCTGGGGTCGAGTTCAACTCCGAAGGAACCACCCATCATGGCAACATGAGCTCGGAACTTGACCGATGTGTTACGGCCAGTGAGCTGGTTAGGAACGTGTGAAATATGGGCCCCCATTGAAGATGGAGGATAGGCGAGGGAGGTGCCGAATTGGATGGAGATACGCTCGATGGCATCTGTGTCGTCGGAGGTCCAAATTTGTGGGAACCAGTGAAGAATACCTGGGTCGAAGCGGCCACCTCCCGATGCGCAACCTTCCCAAAGAACGTCGGGGAAACGGGTGGTCAAAGTTTCGAGAACGTGATACAGGCCTAGCATGTACTTGTAGTTGAGAGTTTGATCAGGTGTCTCGTGAATACCACGGTTGTTATCCCACTTGACGTATGAGATGGGTGACTCGCGCAGAATCTTGGAGACAGACTCAATAACGAATTCTTGAACTTCTGGCAGAGCAAGGTTAAGAACCAACTGCCATCTCGTTTCGGTTCGGGGGTAGTTTCCTGAGTGGATGGCCCAGTCTGGGTGGGCGTCGTACAAGTCGGACTTGGGATTGACCATTTCAGGCTCAAACCAGATACCAAACTTGAGCTTTTCAGAGGAATTGGCAACTTCGTACTGAGTAACATCCTCAACGAGAGGGGTGAGTCCCTCAGGGAAGCGAGATTTGTCAGGTTGCCAATCACCAAGACCGAGTCTGTCGATAGTTCGAGCATACTTGTTACCGAACCAACCATCATCCATGACAAAAAGCTTAATACCAAGATCAGCAGTTTCCTTGGCAATCTTGGTAATAGCAGTTTCGTTGATGTCAAACATCAAACCCTCCCAGCTGTTGAGAAGCGCAGGCCTGGTTTCTTCAGCAAATTTGCTCTTCATCAAATGCTTCCTGTAAAGGCGATGGAACTGTCTCGACATGCCGCCAACACCCTTGCTCGAGAAGACGGACACAACTTCAGGGGTGGTAAAAGTTTGACCAGGCTTGAGAGGCCATGAAAAGTCAATAGGGTTGACGCCGAGCAGAGCACGGGTGAGACCCTGGGAACTCTTCTCGACGTCCACTGCGAAAGAACCGGTATATACGAGCGAGAAACCCCAGGCTTCACCTTGCGATTCAGTGGTGTCAGGCGAAACGAGAGCCAGGAAGGGGTTGTGAAGATGTGAAGAGTACCCAGTTGAACTTTGGAAACTGTAGTCTCTGTTAGCGTATTGGGTCATCGAAATGGACACACCACTTACCCCTGTGTTCCATAGTCAACCTTGCGACGCACTCGCATACCCTCGCGGGACCAATCTCCCCGAATCTCAATGAGGTCCAAATCTTCTTGCCGAAAGTCAACACTCCAACTTGAAACCTTTTTCAGATTAATAGTCGTGTTTCCCTTGTTAGTAATATTCACACTCCTGACAATAGCGTCGTACTTCGGGAAGATGGAATATGTCAAGTCCGCAGCAATAGAGCTGTAGTTGTCATACATGTGCACAACAAGACTCGAAACATCGTCGGACTCTCCAAATGTGGCGGGAAGACCGGGTAACCCGGGCTTTCCCTGTACAAGGTCGTGAGACTTGTATCGAAAGTCGGTTACTGTAGTACCGCTAGCTTGTTGGATCTGGAAAGCCGGGATTCGGAAGTCTCCTCTTCCATGGTCTGGAAATTCTCGTCGGACTCGACCGATAAGATTGACCCAGCCTTGAACTGGACCGACTTCTGCTGTGATGGTATCTTCTGCGACGGGACCGCCGTAGTGGTCGTTGATTAAGTCGCCTGTGGTGTTGTCGACGTGGAAACGATAGGAGACATTACCTCCATTGAGAGCGAAGGACGTCCCATCGACAACAATTGCTGCGATTGTTAGCTTGGAAGGTTCTGAGGTGAAGAAACTTACGATCTGAACTCTGAGCCAGAGCGAGGGACTGGCTCAGCACCACTGCAGCCGTAGCAATACGCTTAGACGTAAGCAGAACCATCTTGCCTCTTGTCTGCCGTGGGAGACTTGAACAAAGATGAAGAAAGCAAAGTTCGAGTCGAGGGAACACAAACTCTTAAATCATGCTCCCCCAGATCAGCAAACTTAGTTGTAAGGTTAAATGCACGCAGCAAGTAACATCACGGTATGTCGGGCCGATCATTATTTGGAGAAAACTGGGCATTCTGTGGAGGAAACAGAAATTCGGTGACCTTTGACTCCCGAGCAATACTCCTTTCAGTCAAGATCGACACTGTTCGTGCGGAGGATCAGCCCAGATTCTCCAGGTTTGGAGTTTAGCCAGTGTTGGTCATGACGTCGTTTTGAGGCGCGCGAATAAGATGGTTCAATTGATGAGGGGAAAGGTATCGTTGCATCTCCATAAGTGCAAGCGAGATGGAGGTGTATGAGAGAATTATTGGGAATATTGGATGTTCAGTCAAAGATCATGATCGAGACATTGACGTAGGTTTACAGCGGGTCAATGATCTTCCGTCGGATCCCGGAATGTCATCGGCCAATGGCTCCGAGTAGGGTCGATGACAGCGTCTATCTGTTTGAGCATTTTGTGACCTGCCAAACGTCAATCTTGGTTCAACCCAGCCAATATGTCCCTCAATAATGTTATTCTGCCATTGCAGGACGAATCGAAACAATGGGATATACAGATAGATGACGGAAAGGTATCCTCCATGAAGCCATCTACCAATGCATCGCCAAACCCCAGCATTCTGCTACCCGCGCTCTGTCATCCCCATATCCATCTCGACAAACCATACCTCCTAACATGCAATCACTCCTCGTCAGAATCACACCCAGACTACTCAGACCTTGTCCCAAAAACAGGCAGTTTCGCCGAAGCGCTATCCAACACAGCCGAAGCAAAGAAACGCTACACCCCAGAAGATTTGTACCTCCGCGGATCCCAACTCTTGGCCACAAGCTACACCCAAGGCGTCAGCAGTCTTAGAGGCTTTGTTGAGATTGATCATGTCACGAAGCTGCAAACTCTCAGGACGGCAGTCGAGCTGAGCAAGGAATTTGAAGGGTTCGTTGATCTGCAGATTTGTGCTTTTGCACAGGATCCCATCTTTTCGACTGAGCATGGCGATGAAAATCGAGAGATTCTAGAGCAAGCTCTGGATGAGCCTTATAGCGAGATCGAAGTTCTTGGAACAACGCCTTATGTGGAAGAGAATAAAGAAATGTCGAAGAAGAACATTCGGTGGGCGATTCAGATGGCCCGAAAGCACGGTTTGCATCTGGATTTTCATATTGAGTTCAATTTGGATCAAGAGGGCGATATTATGGAATACTTCAACTACATCCTCGATCAACTTGTTGAAAGCGACTGGCCTACACATCCCGACACCAAAACTGTCGTTCTCGGACACGCGACAAGATTAACACTGGCTTCCCATGAGCAATTCTCGGCGCTCTCCCGTAGGATCCGAGAAACAGAACTACCAATATACTTTGTCGGACTGCCTACCAGCGATGTGTTTATGATGGGCAGGCCGACTTCCGACCGTGTGGATGAGCAGCCGAGACCACTTGACCGTCAATGTGGTACTCTGAATGTACCCAAGATGATCCAAGAGTATGGACTTAAAGCTTGCTTGTCTGTGAACAACGTTGGCAATGCTTTTACTCCATATGGTATAGGAGACCCTCTGGGAGTAGCGAGTTGGGGAGTTGGGCTTTTTCATGCGGGTAGGATTGAGGATGCGGAACTGCTTTATGAAGCGGTCAGTACTCGGGCAGAGAAAGCGATCGGCCTTGAAGGTTATTCCTATGTTGAGGAGCGAAAGCCTTTACGATCTATGATCTTGTTCAAGAGCGAAGAGAATAAGGAGATACAATCGCCACAAGGTAAGATGATGAAGGTTCCCGCTAGACCAAGGTTATCTATCAAGGACATTGTTTGGGATCCGCCAGAGACAAAGCTTAGAAGACTTATTCCGTAAACCGTGTATTATTTTATCGTGTACTACATAAATTACCAATAACTACTTTGTCTCTTACGCCTTGCACAGCGCTCCATTTGACCTCTCAACCCAATCCTCCGACCCAACACATGTGGGACAGTAAAACAAATGCGAAGGATCATACTTGTTCTTCGCATTCAAATGCTTGTTATACATGCTGCCGTAAAATGACTTCTTGTAGTCAGGATCATTACGATCCCCCTCGTTCATGTAACCTCCAGTGTTGGGAGCGAGTTTCTTAGCAGCAGCACCCTTGGTGAAAGTAACCTGGTCGTTGGCCGCCTTCCGTTCAGCGGGAGATGCAGTCTTGGAAACACTAGTGCTGGACACAATAACGTAGGACGACTTTCTCCATGCTGGGTTAAGACCACTAGATTTGTCGGCAGCATCTTTAAAGACTTGGCCACCTGAAACGAAGAGGATGACGTTGGCGTCGAACTTGTCGGTCGTGCCGCTCATGACTTCAACAGCATCTCGGACGTTGTCATATTTCTTCACACTCTCGCGATCAATGAGTCTTGAGGTGAGAACTGACGTGTCACCAGTGGGGTCATATAATCCCGACTCAGCATCGTAGAAAGACCAATAATCGGAGTAAGTCGCCCAGCTCTCGTTCATAAAGAGCTTGTCCTTGTACTTGGCCAAGGCCTTGCGCACAGGAGCCCAACCAGCCTCAGCTTCCTTGCGGGTCTTTCCAATGGTCCAGAAACCATGCGTGTATCCAGAAGTAGCGTTTCCAACGAACACGGTGGGAAAGTTACGGAACCAGTATCCATACCCAGAAAAGCCAGCATCGTTGAGATCAGGAAGTTGCTGAAGAAGAACAGACACAGCGTCTAGAAGGTCTGCATTCTTTTCAGTCTTTTCCAGAGGAGCAACTTGGAAGTGATGAGCTGTGACGGTCTTAACATTGGGATGAGCTTTGACGGTGCTGCTCAAGGTAATGGCGTAACCTGGTCCACCACCGCGCATGGCACGGAAGAGGTCAGAGTTTTCGCAGTGGTTAACTGTTATCACTTTACCATCAGCCAGCATAACTTCTGCCTCAAGGATCTGGTCAGCTCCGAGACCGTAGTTTCTTGTAGCTGGACCATGTCCACCTCCTGACGCCCAACCGCCGATAGCTCCAGGAGTGATGGAACCGCCACCAACGACGATGACATTGTTGGCTCGAGCTACCTTGTAGACATCACGCCACTGGTAGTTACCATCGATCTTGACTGAACTTCCCTTCCAGCCAGATTTCTTGCAGCTGCTCTTAGCCTTGAAAGTCTTCTGGAAGGCGATGCCATTCTTGAACTGATGCAGCCAAAGCTCAAGACCACCGAAACCATCAGAGCGACCAAGAAGGTCGTGGCCTGTACCAGTAACAACAAGCCTCAAATTCTTGGACTTGGCATACTTGAGAGTATTCTTGATCTGATCGCGCGTAGTGGCGTTGACAGCATAAACAGGCGACGATCCAAGACTACACGTGGTAGGTTCTTGGCCAGCGTCGTAGTCCACTGGAGCACACGTGATGTTATACGGATAAGGTCTTCCGATCGGATCCGAGGATTGGAAGTCCTGATCCGACCACATCTTGTTCACATACGCGCATTGCTCCAAGTCCTCGGAAGGACCAGGGTAACACGACTGGGCGATAGGCTCGGTCTTGATGAGATGACCATCGACCTTCTTATCAAAAGCCTTCCAATCCGAAACTGAAGGCCAGCATTTCTGCCCGGGTATCTAGAACCGAGTTAGAAAATGAAACGTGAAAAATGACATTATTTAAGTGAAAAGTGACGATCAAGATGAGGAAACTTCAAACGTACACATCTGCAGGAGGAGTCGCGCTTTGACGAGTCCTTGGCTAGACTCCCAGCAGGAAGAAGAGCAAGAAAAGGGAAAAGCGTGCCGAGGTGCATCGTGCGAAGCGACAAATCAGGTTGCGTAGTTGCTTCTGCCACAAGAAAAAGAAAAGAAGGAGTACGTTTTGGATAGAGAGGGATGCAGCCAAGTGGGTGGCCTCTTGATATTTTAATTTATACGAGTTACTGGGGGCAATATTGTGCAACCAAGACGGAACCCGATATGCGGGTATAAGAACTAAACTATACGCGAGCATAAGAACTAAACTTGATCTCGCAGTAGCTAGAGACATTGAGGCAGGTCATCAATGCATCGGGAATCTGATGTTGGTGGCAGAAAATACAGAGACCTTGTCCACCGGAAATCGCTAGACAAGGAATTCATCTTTTCCTTCCTGCAAGACATGGGTATTTGCCCCTGCGTCAACGGTCAGAGACTCCATATCAGATGTAACCTCAGCTCTCTTCTCTACAAATTAAAAACGTCGCCAGTTCATGAGGAATGTGACATGTTATTTAAAAGTTTTTGTTTGCTTCATAATCAGGCCATGATCTGAAGATTAGCAGTTGTTTGCCTTCTAAGATCGAGTTGGTGATGCTTGTTGGTTCTATTGTCGACCTGATCCGGATAGCGCCATCGCCTTTATCGACAGCTGACCTGAACATCAGCCGCAAAGCCTTCTCATCCGAATAGTTGTTTGCTTCAATAAAAAGTACTGATTGATACTCAATGCATTTAGACTCTCAAATTGACCTCAATTTAACGTGAAACATGGTGTCGTCCGGTTATCTACGCCAAGAAATATCCCGACAAGCTACAGACGGCAGGCAAGACTAACTATTTTCATGATACAATAGAGTCCAGGTCCAGATCGTCACTATTCTTCGGCCCGGAGCTAGACTTCCCGACATGGGCAAAGACCCGCCGGGGAGCAAAGTTAGCTCTTACATCCATTGAATCCTTTACATCCAAAATATGAGCTGTACCCGTTGGCTACAGGTAACGGTTAGTCTTAGATTACTTGACCAATCTAAAATTGATAAGATCTGCAGTGGCACATGCCGTGCTCTTATTCGTGGACAACCCTGGCACAAGTCTGGAAAAAGCAAAAACGACGCCATGTAACGACTCCCTCAGTTGTCACTTTTGTTTGCCCCAGTCTCTTTATTTGCGTGCTAGCATTGGTTTGCCTCTTGTCTGCAGTTATTAATCGTGACCCTCTCAGAGCTGAAAACTGATTTCTTCTCTGCATACACGGATATGCTTGATACCATCCGCGGCCCCATGTAATGTTTCTCCTATTGTTGGACGTCAATAGAATTGCATCACTGTAGATATCAGCCACTGAGCTGTTCAAAGTGGAATCTGACCAATTGCCACTCATGCTGTCCTCGTTTCTTTGTTCGTTGCTCCATAATGCGATTGGTGCTGTACTCGAAGTTTCGCACTGACGCTTTGCTTTTCACAATGGAGCCTTCTTTTTCTTTTCGCAACGGCTCATATGATTTGTCTTGCATATGTCTGCTGATATATGAAGTCTGGGTGCTCCCAGCGCTGCATGATCCAAAGGCACTTCGCCAGGTTCCCCAGGTTCACGTCTCACCGCCAATATGTCTGCACCACAACCAGACCCCAACGCTCCGCTTTTTGGAGCAGCCAAAACCGTTGATCGATATGGGCTCGTCGTTATCATCTGGGTATGCTTCGCCATCGCTACCCTCTTTGTGTCGCTGCGTCTTTTCGTCCGGTGGCATCAGAACCGTCGCTTTTTGGCGGATGATTGCTGGATCATCTGGGCTTGGCTCTGTGCCTTGACCATGGCTATCCTACAAACAGAGCAGATGCATGCTTTGTGGTATATGACGCACCTTCAAGCCGGTCGCATAGAGTTCAATCCTGAAGAGATGGTGAAGAAGCGGTATGAGTTGACCAAGTGGCAGTTTCCCATCATCAAAATGTTCTGGGTCATTCTTTGGTCTGTTAAAGCGAGTTTCTTGGCTATTTTTTATCGTCTTGTCAAACCTTTTACTGTGATTCGACGACTGTGGTATTTTGTTTGTTTCTTTACGGCTTCGGCTCTTATTGTTTGCGTTGTTTGCAGCGCACTTACATGCGACCCTCCGTCCGATTACTTCCATGGTAAGTACTCTCGACTCAACACTCTCCTGTCGTGACCATGACTAATAGATGATGGTAGGCACTTGCGACTCTGATAAAGAAAACTGGCGACAGACCTTCAACATCATCTTCTCCACCACCGTCGATATTGCCAGTGATCTGATGATCATGGCCCTCCCGATCGCCGTCCTCCCCTCCCTCCAACTCGACAGAAAGAAGAAAATCGGACTTGGTGTCGTTTTCTCTCTAGGTGTCATCATCATCACCGTCGCCATCATCCGCATGTCCCAAGTCATCGTCAAACAACAAGTTGACCTCGTAGGCCTGGCAATCTGGGGTGCCGTCGAAACTGCCACTGCCCTCGTTGTTGGTTGTCTGCCAGCACTCAAAGGCCTGCTGTCGCGAAGCATTAAGAAGTACAAAACCTCACGAAGTGGACGATCCGATCCTACAGATTACAGTACCTCTGCAAATCGAAGGGGCGTTGGCTCATCCTTGACGCCGAAGGATATTACTGGATCGGATTGTATCCCTTTGGATGATGTTGATAGAGTTGAGCATCTTGATGGAGGGATATGTGTGCATAAGACGTTTGATCTTGCGACGGAAAGAGACGATGTTTCTTCACGGGGTGAGGATGAAGAGATGGCTATTATTCGGGGGCCTTTGAAGAGGTAGTGCCCAGACTTGACGATGACTACTATAGATTTTATACCCTTGTTTTCTTTGTATTTGAGACTATGTTTAATTCATACCATTGAAGTACATCTTGCCTGTGTGCACGACTACTCAAACTCCCTCCACTGTCTAACAACCTCATACAGACTATCATTATGACCGACGTTTCCTGGGAAGACAACATAGTTTATACCCGGCCACTTAGACTCCGGCTCATCGCATCGCCACATCGGAACACCGGGAGCAGCCTGCCCCACGATAAGAGCCTTCTTCATTCTCAATCCCTTAGTCGCCATATCCGAAGATGTAATACCTCCCTTGGCAATGATGTATCGTGGCTTCTGCTCCAAATTCTGGAGGAAAGAGACCAACGCCTTGGCTATTGTCGACCCAATGTCCAAGCTCTCTACTTCGTCCTTTCCGACAATCAGCTCTCTACTTGTCATAATCAACACATCCTGTCCGTTTTTGATCTTCTCAGATGCCAGTTCGATGGCGTTTGCGACATCTTTCTTAGCCGAGTCATCGGACTTGAGCAACTCCTTGACGTTGAGTGTAATAGTCGTCAGTTTGTCGCCTGACTTGGTAACCAGAGAGTCCAGCTGCGCGGTGGTCTTGGGGACGTATGATCCTGCAATAATCAGACCACCGACTTCTTTCGAGAGACCTAGCTGGGAAGCTGACAGAGGGGGTATGGACGATATTCCGAGACGTGATGAGACAAAAGCAGCACCTGTGCGATATAAGAACTTCTTTCCTTGCTGCGAAGCTTGTAGTAGTGCTGTGATGACTACATCCATATCCTCATCAGCTGCGGCGTTGATAACGAGCACAACAGGTGTCTTCTCTCGCTTAGGCAGCTGCATAATCTTCTTAAAGACAGCATCTGGCCCACCAACCCGAATAGTCTCCAAGTCAATAGAATCAATATTGCTCTGTGGAATCTGACCCTTGGACTTCTCCACAACATAATCCCGCAGATTGGAACTCTTATAGCCGAATGTAGCATCCTTGGCAAAGGGTGTGTCCGCAGCTGGGATAAGATGATCGCCCTCGTGAACATAGTGAATATCGTTCATGGTGTATCGTCCACCTTGGAGGAAGAAGGGACATAGGATCCAAGCGTCGGAAGGTCCGTTAACGTGTTCCACAGCTTCAGGCTCGAGGGGGAAATGGCCTCTGAGAATGGAATCTCCACGAAGCACGATCTCGTATGGAAGACCAACTTCTTGAGAGGCTGATTTGAGGTTGGTGCATATCTCGATCATCAGATCACGTGCTTGGGGAGGATGGAGAGCGCGTGAGTTTGTGAGGATGAAGAAGCCATTGCCGGTCCCGACTTGTTTGAAGGCTGAGACGATTGTTGGGACATCCCACACCGTGAGAATGGTGATATCATGACAGGTTTGTGTACCAGTTGGGTCGTCGTCAAGAATAACTAGCACGGGAGCTGGTGATGATTTATTTTGAATGGTGGTCTTTGTTTGTGTGCGGAGTTGTTTGTGGGAGGCGGGGACGGGAGACAGAGATGAGAGAGCCTCACTCAAGTTGATAACGCCGTTTTGTGCCATATTGTCTAATGAATTGAATTGAGGTGTTTGATATGTGTAAAGCCACTGGCCGTAACAGCATGGATTGATGTTTATAGCAAGGAATGAAGCTGTCTTCCGATACTCCAGTTTAGGGTAGCCGCTTCTTGACGGGGTTGTTAGCCGACACCCTTAGCCGCCCCGAGTCGATCGGTCATCCTTCCTATTGGTTAGATTGAAGCTGTAATGCCGACACTCAGTGGTCGCTTCTCGGACTTCCAGCGTCGATGCTGTTGAGAGTATGAGGTTATCGTGAGCAAACGTTCACATGCAATCATCACTGTCGCAAAGATGAGAGGTTACCTGTGTTGTTAACAGCATTTCACGCGATCAAGTTCTCTCGGCCATGAGCAGCGCGTGCCAGGATTATAGGCCGTATGAGAGCATTTTAGCGAGCATTGCCTGCCGGCAGAACACAACACGGAGAAAAACCGAGCTGGCATTGAAGCACCAACAGCCATCTGAACACCCCGACTGTTCTTCAAACAAGCTTTCATAGACATCATCAACTCATATCATAACAGAAGTGAAGCATCGAGACTCTCTTTCACATGTAAAACCGTTACCAACCCCACAGCCAGGCAAAGTAATCATCTGCATAGAGAATGACTCGCGATGAGGGAACGCCCGGACTAATATGGACCCCGTGCCACCTCCGCATTTCTCCAGCCATCGATCTTTTCCTTGTCCGTCTTAGCGAATGCGCGCTGACTAAATTCCCCGCGTCGTTGGTCTGCGCAACTTGAACATGCAATTTTTGACGATCCATACAGGAGAACGTGATAACAAACCAACATGTCCAAACGAAACGGAAGTATAGCAGCGACAGAGTCTGATAGGAATGAGGTATTCATCCTGGGACAGATGAGTGATTAGAAGGGCTAACATGAGCAGCATCCTAAACGGGTCGCGATAGCTTCAAATGCCGATCAGCCTGTTGCTCATATCTCGAGACACATTAGGGCGTGCACGACATGTCGCAAACACAAGGTACTGGAATTATCTATCTCGATACAATTAGCTGTATCTAACGCGCTCAGATCAAATGCTACATGGACGATGCCGGTCCTCCTTGTCGAAGATGTAAAGAAAAGAAGCTCAGCAACTGCACGGTCAGTAAAAACCTGCAGACAATCATCGACGAGAAGACAGAGTAAGTCCGATCATTACTATGACTGTAACTACGCTCACAGGTCTAGACTCTCAGAAGCCATGCTCTCAGATCTCGATCAGATGTACTCAGCGGTAAAGGAAATGAGAAGTATAATGGGTCTACCGGAACTTCCACCCCTACAAGTCGCGCGCTTGAACAAAAGAAAAGACCCATCAGGAACACAGGTATTGGACAACGGTACAGGTCAATTACTCGAGGATAATTACGGCCCTTCATGCGACAACTCACCGAAACTCACACCAGAAGACGACAGATTGCCGCATGCGCCTATTCACTCTCTTTACACCCTTACTCGAATGAGGGCTCTACGATCACCTGGAAGCGGGAATGAAAACTCAGGCGCGGTTATCAACGACTTCATCTCCCAAGGAGCGATTACATTATCTGACGCCGAACGGCTCTTCGCTGTTTACAAAGACCGACTTGATGGGTTTATCTACTCGATCGGATGTCCTTACAAAACCCTTGACCAACTTCGTCGCAAGTCCTCTATCCTCTGCGCCGCGACTCTCACCATCGCAGCTCTTCACGATCCAGCAGCAGACAAAGTCTACGGCGTGTGCAATTCCGAGTTACGTCGCTTGACCGAAAAGTCGATGCTTCAACGTCAAGGGGACAGAGACTATTTCAGAGCCCTCGCCATAGCATCGTATTGGCTCAGCGATCTATCCTGGACACTATCTGGTCATGCGATCCGTCGCGCAGCCGAATGCAACATTCATAATAGTTACAGTCTCGCGATAAGGGACCAATCTGAAGAGGCTATGGACTCTGCGCGAATTTGGTCAATCTTGTACATTTGTGACCAACATCTTGCTATTTTGTACGATAGGCCGGCGATTATACAGGACGACTGGCTTACGCAGGATTGGGAGGGTATCTTGAATTGTCCTTTGGCCACTGATCAGGATGAGAGACTTATGAGTCAGGTTGAGCTTATGGGAATATTAAGGAACATCCGAAGGTTGTTTGGTCCTGACAAGGGAGAGGAAGTGCCGAGGCTGTATCTGAGTCAAATAGGACATTACCATCGGCAGCTGGATCAGTGGATTGCGAAATGGACTGCTAGACTACCAGGTATGTTATCCAGCATTGCAGTTCGGCTCGACTAACAGACTACAGAGGGACATCCCGGAATAGGAGCATTCCCTCGCAAAGGAGCGCTCTTCCACTTCCATCTCGCTCAACTTTATCTCTACTCCCACGTCTTCCGGGGCCAATCTAACACAATACCCGGTCACTTCCTCGACACAGCCTCAATGGCAGTGACCTCAGCATCAGCCATCATCGACATTCTTCTCAGCGATCCAGACCTCTCGACAAGCATCGTCGGAATCCCATCCTATCTCCTCTCCATGACAGCGTTCGCAGCCATGTTTCTAGCCAAAGTGTCTCATAAATATGGCCAGGACTTTTTCAGACGTGAACAGGCTCTTGATCAAATCACACGCTTAATTCGTCATTTCCGTTCCTTGTCAATGGGGAAGTGGCACCTAGCTAATCTCATGATTCGAGGTCTTGAGACTGTGACGAGTTTACTTACTCCACAAGGGACTGATAAACTCCCACCACATAATGCAGTTCCAGTGCTGCCCGAGAATGCTAATGGCAATGGTCTGGATATGTATGGCAACGGGAGTGACATCTTCTCTGCTATGGATGGTAATACGATGGCAACCTGGGATACGCACTTTGGTCTATCGCCAATATTTGGCTTTGATCCGTCTCTTCTGGATGTCGATGGATACATGCAGTCAATGGCCATTTTCCCCAACCCAGAGTGAAATTGGAATATTGGTATTCATCTGTACTTAAACATATCTAATTCTATTTTACATACCACCTTGAACACCCCTTGCTTTATACGCGCTCTCAAGATACTCCAACTCTTCAGGCGTGAACCGAATTTTCAAAGCATCAACAGCCTCAACAACTCTCTTTTCAGAGTTCAAACCCAGAATAGGCCAGCATCCCTTTTGCAAAACCCAAGCCGTAGAGACAAGAGCCATGCTAACACCCTTATCTTTGGCAACCTTCTCCACACGATTCACAATATCCAGATTAGCATCCGCAAACCACGTGTCAGTCTTCTTGTCGTTCTGACTACGTATTGATTTGTTCTCCTCCGTGTTAGACAAAGGTTTGGCGAGAAGACCTCGAGCGATGGGACTCCAGGGAATGACACCGACGCCTGTGGCTTCGCAGAAGGGGATCATCTCGCGCTCTTCTTCGCGGTAGAGGAGGTTGTAGAAAGGTTGCATAGAGGTGAACTTTGTCCAACCCTTAGACTCGGCGATGTATTGCATGCGGGCGAATTCCCAGGTGTACATTGAGGAGGCACCGATGTAACGGACCTTGCCGGATTGGACAACTTCGTGGAGAGCGCGCATGATCTCCTCGGGTGGTGTTTCACGATCAAGACGGTGAATTTGGAGGACGTCTACGGGAGTCAGCATTGCTATGGTTGATGAAGGTGAGGCACATACCAATGTAATCAGTTCCAAGTCTCTCCAAGCACTTATCAACAGCATGGAAGATATGTTTCCTGCTCAAACCCATTTGGTTCACAAGAGGACCATCGTTGACACTGGGAGGTCTTGTACCATCATCCATAACAGGGTTGTAAATCTTTGACAGAATGACAACCTTTTGGCGAGGAATGTTGAACTTCTTGAGAGCCTTGCCAATGATGACTTCTGATTCTCCGTTGGAGTAAGTGTCGGCGGTATCCCAAGTGTTGATGCCATTGTCGTAAGCGGCCTTGAGAAGCTTCAGACCATCTTCTTCGTCGAGAACCCAAGGTGAGCCTTGCCATTTGCTAGAGCCAAAGGACATGCAACCCAAGATGATCTTGGAGATCTTGAGGCCTGTGTTGCCGAGTCTGAGATGTTAGAAGAGCCTCTCAGATGGGGCAGTGGGTATCTTACCTGACATATTCCATTTTGTCCATCTTGAAGTATTGTGTGAGACTTGTTTACTAAGTTAAACTTGAGATAAACGAAGCCAAAGAATTGATATTAATATTTCTCTAGTTACCTTCATGTCCCCGCCCCCGCTGATATCACCGAGCATCTCCTCTTCCCCGCATTCTCTTCAAGCTTGTTCTCCGTACCATTGAGGCATCGGCCATCCTCCCAATTGGTCAATGGCCTATTTAAAGTGGAATTTCACATCGGAGCCATTTCCGCCGAAATCGTGGGGAAGGAATTGCTTGGAGTTGATGTTTTAAACACCAAAGACCAGCTACCGTGGAGTCTATCAGTAAAACACACAGCAATCATCATGGCACCAAATCTTCAAACTATCTCCCTTCCTTCAGCGACAGTCCAGTCGCACGCATCAAACCTACTACAACTCCCCGACAAGACAGTACTATGTACATGGTTCGGCGGTTCCCAAGAGGGCCTTCCAGATATTTGCATCTGGCTGTCTCGTCTTGAGCCTGGAGCTTCATCTTGGACTACACCACAGAAAATATCTTCTGATGAGAACAGGAGTTGTCAAAACCCCGTCTTGTTCAGAGCGCCACATAACGGAGAGCTGTGGCTATTGCACACTTCTCAAGATGCTGGTAACCAGGATGGAGCTTATATCCTGAAGCGCACTTCTTCGAATGAGGGCCGCACTTGGTCTGAAGCCAGTCGCTTACTCAAGGATGGCACTGGTATCTTCATCCGACAGCCTATTGTTGTCAATGATGAGGGTACTTGGATTCTGCCAGTCTTTTACTGTCGCACTGAACCTGGTCACCGATGGATCGGCAGTGATGACATCTCTGGCGTCCTTTACTCGCAAGACAATGGTGCTACATGGAAGGAGAAACCAGCTCCAGATAGTGTTGGATCTGTCCACATGAACATCCTCCCACCATCACCCGGCCAGTCCAATTGGGTTGCATTCTACCGCAGTCGATGGGCAGACAACGTCTACCGCTCAACATCCACCAACGGAATAGACTGGGAAGAGCCAAAAGCTACATCCCTCCCCAACCCCAACAGCGGAATCTGCGCCGCGCGTCTCTCCTCAGGCAACGTAGCCCTAGTCTTCAACAGATCAAGTGCATCAGCAGATACCCTCAAACGTCAAGGTCTCTACGACGACATTACACCTGAAGATGACAAGCGACCTAATCAGGTTACAAAGACTGGCAAGGATGCTATCTGGGGAACACCGCGAAAGACTTTGACGCTTGCGATTTCGCAGGACGAGGGGCTAAGCTGGAAGGAGCGTGTGCTTGAGGATGGTGATGGTTTCTGTGGAACAAATAGTTCTTCGGGACAAGAGAATAGGGAGTTGAGTTATCCTAGTATTTATGTTGAAAAGGCTACTGAAGGGGATGTAGCACACGTGGCGTATACTTGGCATCGACAGCACATCAAATATGTTAGGATAGAGGATGTCGAGGGATGGGTTAAGCAGGTTTAGAGGCATAAGTAGCGTACAAGAGAAACATTCCAATTTGTCGAACCATTGCTATTGTATTATTACCTCCATTTAGACTCAGCAAAGAGATAGAGACCAGCCGAGTTTAAACTTTGTGTATGATATCTATTCTCATAGATTTGAATGTCCCGGTATGCTAATACTTGCTGTGTTACTTTAACGTCCAGTAGTAACACAAATCAGAGTTTTACTTCTCAAAACTCTTTACTCCGTATCTCATTTCAATAAATAACTTGTCAAAACTTGCCACTGACATTAATGTTTATCTCTCTTGTCTATTATTGATACCGCAATACCCTACACTACCTTGAAGTCTTGTCTTTGCGATTCTGGTGGCATCTGCTTATGCTCGGTGTAATGGCCGGATGGAGCCCCACAGCAAGTGAATTGGCCATTAGGGACTTTGACCGCGACTCCTCCACTGGCCGAGGACGCCTGTAGAGGAGCCCCAAAAAACGACCGACGGTGGACGAGTAGTGCTTCCGACGCTATCGGCTCCGCTGTAAGCTCAACACCAACCGTTCCAGTAATTGGCATAAAAGTGAGGCCTATCAACGGCTTCTGATATCACAAAGGAATAAATCATTCACATCATTTCATCAATTATTTGAGTTCATATCAACTCTTGTATCATAAAACTTAATTATCGATCATTAAAATGACTCAAACAAAAGACAACATCCTCATCACTGGAGGTGGCGGCTTCATAGGTCAAGAGCTTATCACCGCGCTCCTAACACAAACCCCCAACGCCAACTTCACCCTAAGCGACATAGTTACTCCATCCATCCCCAAAGGCGCAGAATCCCAAGTCGCCTCCCTCAAAGCGGACCTCACGGACCCCTCATCCGTCAAATCTCTCCTCTCCAACCGCTTCACCCACGTCTACATCCTCCATGGCCTAATGTCCGGTGGCGCAGAAGCCAACCTTGACTTAGGTCTGAAGATCAACGTGGACTCTGTGCGAACAATCCTTGATGTCTTGAGAGTTGAACATCCTGGCACAAAGGTTATCTTCGCCAGCTCTTGTGCTATCTATGGCAAGACGGACGTTGTTACCGAGTTTGGAACCTTGCCTCAGCCGAAGAGTTCTTATGGAATTCAGAAGCTGATGGTTGAGCTTTTGATCAATGATTATTCTCGGCGAGGCCACTTGGACGGCAGAATCGTCAGATTGCCTACCGTTATTGTTAGACCGGGCGCACCCTCTGCTGCTGCATCGAGCTTTGCGTCAGGGATCGTTCGCGAGTCACTACAAGGTGTGAAGAATGTCCTCCCTGTTAGCAGGGACTTGGAACTCTGGGTCTGTAGCCCCGCAACCGTCATCAAGAATCTGATCAAGATCAAGGATGTTCCAGGTGAGCAGTTTGGATCGTCAAGAATTGTCAACCTGCCTGGTATTACTGTCACGGTGCAGGAGATCCTTGATGCGTTGAAGGAAGTTGGTGGAGAAGAAGCGCTGGCACAGATAGAGGAGAAGAATGATCCCGCTATCGAGGCTATTGTGGCTAGTTGGCCGGCTAGATTCGATGTATCACGAGGTTATGGGCTGGGTCTAGATGCTGACGGGACGGTGCTAGATGCTGTTAAGGCCTTTAAAGCAAAGATTAGCCAAGCTTAGTTTGTAGTGCTGATAAAATTCGAGAGTAGCGTGTTTCCATTGATACATACCTTTGACCTGTCACCCGTGCTCGTGTCTTTTCCTAAAGCTGGCTTGTAGTAGCTATCGCCCCATCCTGTCCTGCTAGTATTGTTGCGGAAACGTGATGACTATTTAAGTCTTAATGGTGACACAACTGAAGATTTCCGCACAGGCGTACTTGTGACACACAAGACTCCGGTACAAGATACTCGGATGTTGCAAAGTCAAGTCAATGTGGTATAGATGAGTCGTATTTATTATTGAAGAGTGAATGGATCTATCGCTTAAAAACTCGTATACAGCCTTCTCTTACAATTTAGACAGCAAGCGCCCCCTCAAATCGCTCAAATCATCGCGCACCACCAGATGATCCACATCCAGCGAGTTCACCAACCTTGGCCTCGCCTCACTAAGTGAAGTAATTCCACATAGACGCATGGAGGTCTCAAGCTCGTCTTTAAGAACTGGTAATGGTCAGAAGATGGTCTGGAAGAAGCACAGAGAAACTTACTATGACAAAGATGCTCAGCACCATCCTGGCCGTGGACAAGAGAGTATAAGAAGGGACGTCCAATACCGACAGCTGTAGCTCCGAGACAAATGGCTTTGAGAATATCAGAGCCTCGCTCGAAACCGCCGTCGATGTAAACTTCTAGCTTGTCAAAGATCCATGGGCAATTCTTTCTTAGCTCTAGAAGAACCAAAATACTTGCTTGTGCGCTGAAGAATCGTTAGTTGGGTCATAACGGATTTGAAGGATGGCTTACCCATCAAGTGATCGTCCGCCGTGGTTACTCAACAGAACACCCTCAACACCGTACTCAGCAGCCTTAACAACATCCTCAGCAGTTTGAACACCCTTCAAAACAATTGGCAAACCACCACTCGCCTCGCGAATCCATCCCAAATCATCCCAGTTTAGTGCCTTGTCGATATACTGCGCCATAAGCCGTCCAAAGCCACTTCCCTTCTTATCCTTGCTGCTCTCACCACCACTGATGGCCGACTTGACAGTCTGCTCCTGGGCGGCTCGCTCGTCCGCCTCCCTCTTACCAGGAACAGGCGCATCGACTGTCACAAAGATAGCCTTGACGCCGAGTCCACTGACTGTCTTCAATAGCTCGACCGTCTTTTCATGGTCGGAATTGACGTAAAGCTGGAAGAAGAAAGGTTGTGAGGATGGAGCGGCATTGACGATGGATTTTAATGAGAAGGAAGCGTTGCTGGAGATGCATTGGATGATACCCTCGTTAGCTGCAGCGCGACTAAGAGCTAGCTCTCCGTCAGGGTGCGCAAGTCGGGCCATAGCAGCTGGGGAGATGAAGAATGGTGCTTGGCTATTGAGACCAAGGATATTGGTCTTGAAGTCAATATTGGTGACGTTCCTCAAGATCCTTGGTCTGATCATAAGTCTTCGGACCAATTCCTTATTCTTGCCATGTGTAATAAGGTCTGTCGCGGCAGACGAGTAGAATGCCCATGTCTTGCCGGACAGCGCATCTCGCGCTGCATCTTCGAAATCTCTAGCGCTAAGGATCGCGTCAAGAGGAGGAATTGTTTTCGTCTTTTGTGGTGTTGGGAATTCGTTCGTTTGTGTTGGTGATGTTGGTGGTGGTACAGGATCAGCTTCGACGGTCTTAAGCTCTGGCTCGACAGGTTGCGACGAGGGCTCGAGGAACCCAATTAACTTGTCGCTAGGAAGGTCTTCTATAATATCGGGCGCGTGAACGTCGTTGTAAATTTCTGTGGCATCAGAGCCAGCCGAGTTCAAGAGAACTGTTCATCATGGTTAGTCTGCAAGCTTGTCTCGAATCATGCGCACTCACCATCTGGACCACCAGGATGCTGATTAATAAAATGTGTAATGTCCCAAACTTTGGAGTGAATAGCAATCCAACAATCCTCTGCAGTGTTGTGCTGCTTCACCTCTTCCAACGACACCGTTCTGGGCTCAATTGAAGTTTCCATGATAGTTAATTGCACAATGCTGTTTGGTCAATGTTCGAGGCAACAAAACAAAACAAAACATACAAAAGAATAGATAGAGCTAAACCGAGGTCCAAAATAGCTAATCTCGGAGATTGAATTAGACCCCAGATTCTCATGCCATAGACCGTTTTGCCTCCCGGAGCCACCGAGTCTCGGCTTGGAGTCACGGAGAACCTTCCCATTGGTCAAGACCCGCCGATCGGAGATATCGCCGGGGTTCCGGCCGCCTCCGCCTTCACTTAAGAAGTTGGAGATAGAGCGGGGATCAACTATCACTATCACAGCATAAAACAACACCATTAGTCTACTATCTTAGTATCATCATACTATCCAAACCATCAAGTCACAATGGAACGCAGCACTATCCAAGCCAAGTCCAGCCCCCTCCCTCGGGGAGTCTACACTCCTGTCGTCACACTCTACAAGGCAGACGACCCCAGTCAGCAAGTAGACCATGAAGCAATGCAAACACAGTGTCAAGCCCTCATCAAGGCTGGCATGCATGGTCTCGTCTACCTGGGAACCAATGGCGAGCTAGTCCTCCTCTCACGGGAAGAGCGCAAGGCCATCATCAAAACGGCTGCTCAGGCTGCAGCTGCAGTTGGTGGGAAAGACTACCCCATTGTGGCAGGCATTTCAGCACAGTCCACTCAAGAGTCCATCCAAAACGCCAAAGACGCAGCTGAGGCGGGCGCTGGGTTCGGTCTGCTTCTGCCTTCCAGTTACTGGGCCAAGGCACTACCCAGTTCTGCCATTGTCGCTTACTTCAAGGAGGTGGCGGCGGCTTCACCGATTCCCATCGTTATCTACAACTTCCCTGCAGTCACATCAGGAATCGATCTGGACTCTGATCAATTAGCCACCCTTGCCGCTGAACCCAATATCGTAGCGGTCAAGCTCACTTGCGGAAACGTCGGCAAGGTCACTAGATTAACAGCGCTCTTCTCCCACGAGCAATTTGGCGTTTACGGAGGAAGTAGCGATTATCTTCTACCCACTCTCGCTGGTGGCGGAAGTGGTTGCGTGACGGGCATGGGCAACATCTTCCCCGCCAGCACAGCAGGAGTGTACGATCTGTGGAAGGCCGGACAGAATGACGAGGCATACAAGCTTCAGGGTCTGGTGGCACATGCTGAGTGGGCCTGTAAGAAGGGTATCTCAAACACGAAATATGGAGCGTGGTACTTCTTTGGTAAAGATATCGGTGTGGATAGTGAGAGCTCTTGGCAGATGAGAAGACCGTACCAGGGCTTGGATGATAAGGCTAAGGAGTGGACTGTTAAGACACTGGGTGTCCTTGCTGAAACTGAGAAGCAGAGAAATAAGAAATAGATTAACTAGAAATATTTACAAGCTATTCGGTTAATTGCGTTCATTAATTTGAGTCTTGCCGCCCTAAACCTCGCTGTTTCGACCATCGCATAACCGAGTAGACCATATTGTGGCCCGGGATACGAGTTCTGTTCACGGATCACATCATCGCTTGAGCAACTTCTATTCATCGTACCATGACATGCATGTGCGTGCAACTATTTGTTAATGGTGCAACTCGGGCATATCGCCGTCAATTCATGATGCTATCTCTAAGCATTTCATGAACCGTCTCAGGGAATATCAGCGATGCGATTTGATGATTAACGATGCACATCTCGGTCATCCATCCTACTGGTCAGAACCAGCATGACTCGAGGACCCAGACCTAGACTCCAAACCTTCGTCTAGTGCAAAACAAGCTTCCCTGGTTCTGGAGGATCTTTCCCCAGATTCGTTACCCCATACCCCGCATCGCATTGACCGGGTGGCTCTACATAAAATAAAGATCTTTCTACCCCAGATCTTCTCATCTCATTCAATCCAGGGATCTGATTCCAATCAAGTCTTTGAGTCAACTTCAAACCCAAGATTGTTCCAATGGCTCCTCACAGCAACTCGCTCTCGGATGAGAAGGATGTTGAGGCTAAGGCTTCTCATCTTGACACGGTTACCTACAATGGTATTTCGGCCGAAGATCTCGAATTTGTGGCCAATTTTCCTGAGGAGAAGAAGAAGAAGGTCTTGGCAAAGATTGATGTATGTGCGATCTCTGGTATTTCGAGGTTTATACTGACTTTTACAGTGGCGACTCATGCCTATGCTGGCTATTCTCTACCTCGTCACATACATCGACAAAGCGAATATCGGAAACGCCAAGATCGAGGGAATGTTGCCTGATCTCAAGATGAATGGAGAACAATATAATATTGCTCTTTCCATCTACTTTATCCCTTGTAAGTTGACACCTCAACCCTACAGAAGAATACGCTGACATGAGTAGACATTCTCGCCGAGGTTCCTAGCAACATGGTTCTCAACAAATTCGCCAAGCCTTCTCAATACATGGCCACCATCATGTTCATCTGGGGTATCGTCGTTATCTGCACCGGTCTAATCCACAACTTTGGTCAACTCTGCGCTATCCGAATCCTCCTTGGTCTTTTCGAGTAAGCATGACAATCTCATTCATATACATTCTCACTCACTAACGATTTCTAGGGCTGGCTTCTTCCCCGGTGCCATCCTTATCATCTCCAAATGGTACCTCCCCCACGAGACCCAGACACGAGTCGCCCTCCTCTACACATCCGCCGCCACGGGTGGTGCTTTTTCAGGCCTCTTTGCCTATGCGATCGCCAAGATGCACGGTGTCGGTAACCAGGCCGGTTGGAGATGGATCTTTTTCATCGAAGGAATCTTCACCATTGTTATGTCCTTCGTCACATGGTTCTTCCTCATCGACTCACCCACTCTGTCGTACTGGCTCACCGACGAAGAGAAGCGATACCTCACCCTCCGCCAGGCTTCACGAAGAGTTACCAACTCCGGCGAATACCGCGAGAAGACTTTCGATAAGGGTGCTTTGTTCTCTGTTCTCAAGGACTGGAAGGTTTATCTCCTTACCATCATGTCTTGGTCCAACGCCGCGCCCAACTACGGTCTCAAGTTCTCTATGCCTTCAATCACCAAGGGTATGGGTTTCTCGTCTAGCAACGCTCAGCTCATGACCATCCCTCCTTATATGTGCGGAGCTATTTCTTCTTACCTCATCGCTCGAACTGCCGACCGCTGCAAGTGGAGAATGCCTTTCATCATCGGACCTCAACTCTGCATTATCGTCGCCTTCTCGATTTTGATGACTAAGGCCGAATTCATCACTGAGAACCTTGGAGTCTGTTACTTCGCAGTCTGTCTCGCCTGCTCAGGCATGTACCCTATCCTTCCTGGTGTCAGCGCTTGGAACATCGACAACACACTCAACCCCACGAAGCGAGCCATCAGTATCGGATACCTGACCTGTGCGGGTACGATTGGTGGTATTTACGGAAGCTACATCTACATCGAGAGCGAGAAGCCCAAGTACACCACTGGATATGGAGCGTCTCTGGGCTTTGCTGTTGCTGGTATTCTGGCGGCTGCCACGCTTGAGTCCGCTTTGGTGATGATTAACAAGAAGAGGGCCAAGATGAGCGAGACTGAGATTCGAAGTCAGTACACCGAGGATCAACTTGAGGATATGGGTGAACACAGCCCTCTTTACCGATACAAGCTGTAGAAACTCTATGGAAATTGGGGTTTAGGGTTATCTAGGCTGACGTTGTAATGAATTACTGAACTTTTCTGATCGCATATTTGTCTACAAACTTTAAACCGATGTGAACTTTTATTGTTCGGGAAATGTTCCGATCTATGAGGCTCCATTTCAACGAACATGATCTGTGTCTCTGTATTCTGGGTCCTGTTCTTGCTTACCAACGCTCGCTCGGGGCAACGACGGGGAGGCTCCTTTTGTTTACCAAGACGCTAGTTTTATTTGTCTCTGAACTAACTTAACTATTACTATATGCAGGAAGGGTATCATCGCCACCACTTGAAATGTCCACTACTAGAGCTTACTGCGGTCGTAGAGCAGTCCTTTCGGAATCACTCCATCTCCCCTGGATATACTGCCTAACTGTCTGCCCCCAAAAAGCCGCAGGAACAGCCATAGCTCCCAAAACAGTGATCAACACAGAAATAAGAACAGTCGGTTCGAGGATATTGTCCTGTTCCACCCAAGGCGATATAACGGTTCCAATCCCAAACCCGGCCATATTAGTCGTGAATAGATGCACAGCTATAGCTGCAGCAGCCCATTTAGGAAAGGCCTCTGTGATCCAGAGTGTAAATGCGACGCTGCCTGTCAAATAGCTAATTATGCTCAGCGCAGAGGTCACGTAAATCCAAGACGAGGACCAGCCTTGCATTATTGTAAGACCATTTATTAGAACGCCGGTTAGTCCTGTAACGATAGGAATGGCGAAAAGAGCGAGATACACTTCGGCATGACGGACACCACCTTTACGGAAGGTGTGATAACGAAGGAACCATGTAGCAAGAGGCCCCGAAGCTGGAATAGCCAATACAGAACCAATGAGGCCTGAGACTTGAAGGAAGGCATTGACTGCTCTCTCATCTTTGTCCCCCCCTTCTGACATAATGGCAGAGAGCTGTGTGAGATTCAAGAAGAGGACACCACTGAGGATTGCTCCTGAGAGTAATGACACCCAAAAGGTAAGCGGGTTGAGAATACACAAGCCCATTTGTGCGTATGTGGCCACCCATGATTCCCAACTCGTTTCTGGTGCTTTTTTAACTTTGAAGTGGGACCAGAAGGATTTGGTTGATGGAATGTCGGGAAGGGGTTTGCCGTTTTGAGCTTCCAGCTCATCCCAACCGCCGTAGATCTGCACCTTTTCAGAACTGCTCTGCACAAGAACCCTTCCATCGAGCGCAACAGGTGGTCGAAGGAAGTAAGTCTCTGGTATAAAGACGATGGCTAGGAAAAGTGCTACCACACATGGCCCTAACCAGACTTGGTAGACGCTTCGCCAGGTAAACTCCAGGTCTGTGGTATACGGCAGTACCAAGGTATATAGCTTCATGAAACAGCAATCGAGGCACCAGAATAGTGTAAGGACTGTCGGACGTTCGTGGATAAAGCTCGCATCGATTAGAATTAGAACGATCTAGAACTTGTCAGTACTTGTTCAAAGTCTCATGTATGTGACACATACCATGCCAGTAACAAATCCAGCTGCCAACGCCTGAAAGCTGACTGAGACCAGTAACTCAACAAAGGTTCCCGCAAGGCCAGCCCATAGTATCGACAGACATGTAATAACGGCTGCAATGACTACAATAGGTCGTCGACCAACTGCTTTGGAGAGTGGAATGCCGATTAGAATGCCCAAGCCGTGGAATAGGGTCATGGCCGAAGATAATGACTCGACGCCAAACGGGCTCGCAGCCTGTACATGTTAGTGGCGCCCCTCACAGGTCTCGGTTGTCATACCTTTTCGTTAAACTCATATCGGATGGCCCTGATCAATAGACCAGGAAGATTCAACGCAAATGAAGAAGTGATAGAAACTGTCAACAGAGCCCAAAAGGCAAGAAGTCTTTTCGTCCATGACCACGTAAGTGGATCACGATGAGATCTGCTGGGAATAGGTAATCTAAGAACATGACCAGTGGAAGAGACAAAGAAAACACTGCCAGCAGTGGGAAGCGATTCGCGCTTGTTGTTTACTGAAGACGACATTATGTAACGAAAAGAAAATACAGTCGTTGCCGACTAAAGAAAGAAAAATGAAAACATAGAAAATGATTGACAGAGATCCTGCTGTGCTGCATCCTCCCTGGATGAGGAAGATTGGAGGTTTATCTATGCATATCTCGTCAATCATCCACAGGGTTGAACAAGATAAAAAGTTTCGCGAGTGTTCCTGCTAAGCTCAAACTGGGTGATATCTCCAGAGGGGATGCAGCCCAGCAATTAGCCTGTGGGTTTGTTTGAGGATTGGGCCTTTTCATTGGCTTTATACCTTGTCGCTCTTGGCTTTAGACTGCCTAGGCTAATGTTTTTCTGGGTACCGAAACAAGGGGCTCATGTTGACTGGGATAACATTGTTTCGAGTCCAATATCAGACATGGAGTGTTTTATAGTATAGGCCAACATTGTGTTGGGCGGGATAAATGGGTTATAAAAACCTTTTTCGTTAAAGAGCGCTGTCAAGTTTCAATTACCGAGGGCGCTTAGAACGGATGAAGGCCTATGCTCAGATCAGACGGCGACGAGACATTTGAAGGTATCAGCTGGCATTTGAGTTTCTCGAACAAATGGATTGATGCGAAGTAACAGGAGATAATTTAAGATCATCAAGACCCTATCTGGCTGACCCGTTGAGTAGATGCATCTCGGGACGGTTGAAGATTCCGACTGTTCAAGCCACCTCGCTCGTACGATGTAACTTTAAACTTTATAGGTCACTAGCCGAATTAATTAAAACAGGGCTGAGGCATGTGCGCGTTGTTGCTCATCTGACACAATCTGCAGAGCATGAAATGAGGATATTTCTCGGCAGTGGTTGACCTTGATAGGACCTCCATCTAGAGTGCTGAGATTGGATGAAGGCGAACAAAGGGCAATAAAAAGTAAGAGGGAAGGTAGAAGAGAAGATTATCAACCAAGACACAAGTCGTTGAGTCGCCATAGACCCAGTTGACATGACAAAGTGAGTCCAAGCACCGATAGAGATGCCCGAGTCCGCGGTTAGGCAGGCATGATCGGTAATCGGATATCAAGTTTCGCAACACCATTGACAGCTTCCAATGACAACTGCCGAATATGATCTACATAGCCCAAAGTGTTAGGTATAAGCGATGATGTGCAGTCATTCTCGTGCTACTTTGCACGCCAATCGGTATTAGACGGAACTCTGTAACATGTTTGCATACAACGCTACCCAACCGTAAAGCGAGACGAGTGGGTCACGTTGAAGGCCAGAACTTTCTGTCCGGGGTGCTGTACGACTTTGAAACAAAAACCAGGTCTTGGTGTTACAGAATAGTCTGGACCATTCTCTTGGCCCATATGGAATTGATATTCTGAAAGTATATGCTATATAGATTGCCTTTTATATACTGACAGAGCCAACAAGACTGCTCGACTCTGGCTCTGCGACATACCCATCCAAACTATAATCTTGGGTCAATCACAGGTTTGTCGCAAACCCAAGCTCGTAAGCGAATCCAGTGACGATCTTGGAAAACTCAAGAATGTGGCCAAAGTTAACAGTGTCAATTGTGTCCTTGTCAGTGTGAATGTAAGGGCTGCTGTTCTCAAAAGTACCCTCAGAGGCGAAAGCCGAAGGGTAGCCGGCGCGGGTGGCAGAGGCGTGGTCAGAGCAACCATATCCACACTTGGAGTCAACAGTAGGGAGGGAGGAGTACTATCACAACTTAGTCAAAGTCTTTGGCATTTGTGTACATAACTTACAGCAGCAATAACCTTCTTGAGGAAGGCAGTGAGGCCAGCATCAACGTTATCGGTGAATACTCCGGCAACGGCTTGGGTGCCAGGCTTGACGTAGCCAGTCATGTCCTGGTTGAGCATGGCCTTGACCTGACGACCATCACGCTTGTACTGGTTGAAAATCGCACCACTGCCGAGAAGGCCGGCCTCTTCACCAGCATACCAGTGGAACTCGATGGTGTTGGGAGCCTGGCCGGATGCAACACGCGAGTCACTCAAGAGGACACGGAAAGCCTCAAGGATGGTGACGGTTCCGGAGCCATCGTCATCTAGCAGTGTTAGCAGTTGTTTTGTGAAGTGCGCCGTGTTACTTACCAGCACCAGGAGAACGACCAGTGGGGCTTCGTCCGTTGATGGAGTCTTGGTGAGCACCAACAACAATGGTAGCTTCACTCTTGCCAGGAATGGTAGCGATGATGCTGGACTGGCGCCAAGTGTGCTTAAACTTGGCAACCTTGGCACCCTTAGCTCCACTAGCAGAGATGATAGACTCAACCTGCTTGAACAGCCAGTCAGAAGACTGTTCACCATATGTAGACTGATAGTATCTGTTGTAGAAGCCAGAGAAGGTAGTCAGAGTGCTTCGGAGGTTAGTCTGGCTCAGCTTGGGGAGCAGAGCCTTGACAGCAGAAGTCTGAGCAACGGCACTGGGGAAGCTGGCTAGGAACTGGAGACTGTAGCCAGGCTCGTCGAGATCAGTGATGTCGATGAAGTGCTTGTTTTCCTGTATATGTTAGACATGGTACTCTGGATGAGGAAGCTTGCTACGAACAGCTGTCAATGCCAACTTCTCGGCCTCGGTGACGGTGCGGACATCATCGGGTCCAAGCTCAATCTTGTAGAGCTTGGTCTCACGAGACTGGCGAGGCTCAATGGCGGCGGCATTTGCCAAGCCCAAGAGGGTGGTCAGAGCAAGAGTCGCGCGCATGATGACGATACTAGAGAATAATATGTCGAGTCGAAGCTACTGGAGAAACTTGACTTGATGAGTCGAGATGTGATGTGGAGAGGATCAAGTATATATAGAAAGAGCGATTGTTCCTCCGAATACCTCAGTTAGGAAGGAGCACAACGAAAGTGCCCGAGCGGTAAACACACCATTCCTTCCATTATGGCAGGAGCGATCATAGCCAGTGACGAGACTCTGACTAGTCCATGTGACCTTCCCAAGTTCTAACTAGACGATCTACAGATTAAGCATAACAGTGCCATGGACCTTCCCTAATTCTCACTCAATGCCGTGTGATATAACCTTTGAGATATTGAGTCCGGGGTAGCTCTTGCATCAGCGGCCCGCTTGTGCATCGGCACTGCTGATTGTGGCAGGTGGTTAAGCGACTAGCGAGGTACTTTGTGAAAGCTTGGCGTCCAAGCGGGGTTTGTTGTCGGCTTTTGGGAGCAGATTTGAAGCATGATTGGATGAGGAACTTTTGGGCATGATTGCGTAGGTTGAGCGATGAATGAGGAAGTTGGGTTTGTGGTTATCTTCTTATCGATCAATCACTTTCTGGCTTCCTTTTTTATCGCACCATGAGTGCCCAGATGGAGATGATTGGTGGATATATGTGATAAAGATATAATCGTAGCAGTGCTGGGGCTGTTTTTCAACTGACTCCACTGAACTACAGTGGGGGAATAGTGACGCGCCATGCCCCCAGGCCCCTACCCGAGACCATGAGGAAATAAAGTAATAGATTCTAGAAATTCCTTTCAACTCACTCAACTACGATAAATGTGATGATTATGATTATTTATTTACCTTAAACTTAATATGAGTTTGAAGCAATTCTGCTTGTCCACGCTTTGTGACGTGGTATTTGCTTGGCATTTATTCTTGCTAGGCAGCCATTTTTACTAAATTTCATGCAACCGATTATGGATTCCACCCATGGACTCATTTTCTTGTTCAACCATTAACTGCGAACTACAGTTCTATCGCTCATGACCAATCTGACTAAATCAGATGAATTATCTACATTAGATGTCGCAGCCCGTTGCACCACAAGATGCCTCAAACGTCTGTCTATCTTGCCAAGTTCAGCTTAGGCCCCTCCAAGCGCTCTCATTTCGGTATCTTCTTTCCCAACTCAGATTGCGATCGCGCAGATCTATCAAACGACTTCAGATCTCAAGCCACTGTGGGAAGTCAGATCCATGTCGTCGGCGAGCCTCTCATGGCGGGTTACATGCTTGAGATGAAGCGGCACTTCGATGTTCAGGATGACCGAGAACTCAGAGCATTAGTTCACCTTGGGTCCATCGACAGTACGAACTTGCATAGCAATGATTCTTTGAACACTATGACTAGGGACTATGTACCCAAGAGTATTGTAGAACGTCTGGCCGATTCAATTCTTTCGCCTCCGAGGACAGGATGTGCGTGCACCGATCGATGGGGTAAGTAACAAAAGATGAGAAAGTACTTCAGTAATCTGAAAGCTATGCCAGGTCAACACAAAAAGATGCCAGGAATGGACCCTGGAGTTTCTGAAACTCCTTACTCAGCAAGGTTTGATTTCTCCAGAAGCTGTGGGGATTGCTCAGGATGAGAGAGATTCACCTACTCACGGGATCTTCGGATACAAAGCTTGAGGGAGTATAAACTATAAAGAAGCAGGATGGGACGATGTTTTTCAAATTCGCCTCATTGACAAGGTTTTATCGTAATTGCTCTCATACTGGAACCCAAGAATGGCCTCACACACGCTTATCTGATCAGGCTAGATTCCATGCTTGTTTGGCTTGCTGGATGGGTTACTCAAACTCACACTTATCTAGCCATTCAAAGCTCTAGTATTAGCTGCCTTTGACAATATTAGGCAATTGAATTATATAAGTCAAGACCTGGCTATGCTGAAGTGCTTATTATATCTCTTCCGATAGCACATATCGTGTGAGTTAAACTGAGCCAAGATTCATGAACAGGACCTAATGAATCTCAATTGTAAATTTTTATAAATTCAATCAACTCCATGCGCTACGCTAGACTATGCAAGCTCACTCAAACGTCTCAAAACATCGTCCTCCCAAGGAACATTATCACTCTTAATCTTGCCCCACATAGGCAACAAAATAGCTTCATCGATCTCCTTATACTTGCCCAGCTCAATATGCACAAGCTGACCGTTTCTGGTGTTATCAGCCATCAAGAACGCGACGCAGCGCGACACAGCGGAAGCAGGCTGCAGGTCAACGTTGATAGCACCGAGCAGGTTCTTCAGATCAGGCAGGACACTGCTATCGGTCCAGCTGGGCGCCAATGTGTTGACGCGAATGGGAAGTTTGGCAGCGTCGATAAGGGGAACGAGACCTCGGCCGAGTCCAATGACACCGTGTTTGGCAGTGGCTGGGATGGTTAGATTGGGTTTAGATTGCGAGTGACGTAACTTACAATAATCGACAGCTCGCACACGTTGGAGACCGGTTGTGGAACCCATAATAACAATACTTCCACCCTCGGCTTGTTGTCTCAAATGGTAAATAGCAAGGACACAAGTGTTGAGAGTGCCCTTCAAGCCAACATCGAAAAGAGCATGGGTCGGTTCAATCAAGTCGCCATTATCATCAGTCTGCATGGACAGATAGTCCGCACGGGGACCAAGACCAGCGTTCGCAAAGACATGATCGATTCGGCCATAGACTTCCTTTGCTTTTTTGAAAAGAGCAACGAGGTCTGACCACACGGAAACGTCGGTCTTAACAAAAGTAAAAGAACCCTCGTGTTGCTTTGGTGGCGGTTGGACATCTCCACTGACCACTGAAGCACCCAGGTTCAGAAGGTAATCCACAGTAGCTAATCCGATGCCAGATGAACCACCTATAAAAAGTAAGTTTTGGCTCAAGCGAACGTAGATCTTACCTACCAGTGAGGATGATAACCTTGCCGCTCAGGCCGGTGAGCTGCTCGTCTTGGATTGTGAATTCAGCCATGTTGATAATCTCGGATGGGTACAATAACGAAAATAGCAAAAGGGAAAAACAAGGAAAGCACTCGGCAGATAAATCAGGGGGGACAGGAGCTGGTGAAATATGGTTGCGTTGTATTCGCTGGTGAAGCAAAAGGCACTAGTGCTTCAGGCGGAGCGGTCCAGTTTGGAACGTTTCCCGCCAATAAATGCCATCGTACGACTGCAAATGAACCGTGCTCTAATGTATGTACCCAACTACCGAGATTCTGGCCCTTCTGGACCCTGGATTGATCCATTTTTGATGCACTGTAATGTCACGTGGCACTGTCGTATAAGGCGGTGACCCTGCAAAAAATACCCCTGAGATCCATTTCTGTAGTGACGGTCAGCAAAAAGAGCTTGGGGCAAGCATGGGTAGAGCTGGTATTTCGCCCTGAAGGATTCGTTGGTCGTATGCGAGTCATTCAATAATATGTTGTTGAAATGATGTATTACATTTTATATGCATCTTTGACATGGAAGGAATATGTTTTCCGGGAATCCACGGTATTCGTTGTTGGTTCCATATTCATCCAATTTCGAGATGGATGACAGACTTCAAGGCTGAAGGCTGAAGCTAAGATGACGGATAACACGGCCCGTTATCAACAGACCAAACACTAGCAACTTTTCAACGGCCTAACGGCTCACTAGTCTCGGCGCATTAAACGTTTCTTCGTAGCAAAAGCTCCGCTAGAAGGTTTCACTTGAGATTATTAAGTTTCTTTCTCTTCCAAGTACGGAACACTGACAGGGTCCATTACCAGGTCCTCGGTGCCTCCGTGGCCAGTCGCTTATGATAGAGTTTACTGGTCCGTCTCAAAGAGGCTATTCCCCATAAGAGCTACGACGTCAAAATATTGTTCCTGATTTCGTTTGCTCGCCTCGATACCTGCCTCCTGGGGGCTAAAAGTCTAATAGTCGCTATCTTTCCTCCGGAGAATTCTTTCTCACTAATCCTTCTCTCTTTTTCGTATTTTCCTTGTATACGAGTAGTGACAGTCATCATGACCAAGGTTGCAGGTGATGGCGTTGCTCTGCTGTATGGCTGCATTATCATGCTGACCCTGGCGTGGGTCTTTGCAATGCTAAGACTGGGAGTAAGAAAATGGAAGAACAACTTTGGTCTGGACGATTGGTTGATGTTTGCTGGATTGGCTCTTTACTCGGTGACGGTAGGGCTCGTTATTCGATGCTGCTTCTATGGAGCTGGACAAAAGAGTAAGAATCTGGAACCTTACGATATGATGATGGGAACAAAGGTAGGTTTCGGTCTGCCGACACTGCACTCGCGGTTCTAACATAGCCAGCTCTTCTTCGTTGCCCAATTTTTCTACTGCGCTTGCTCGGTCCCGATCAAAACAAGCATTTGCGTAACGATGCTACGAATCTGCGATTCCCGCCGTCGCTTCGTCTATACAATCAGGGGAATCATCGCCATGACCGTCTTGACCGCGATAGTCTTCATCATTGCTGTCGCCAACGTTTGCCACCCGATTGAAAGACTCTGGGGCGAAACAACCCGCGGTTCATGCAACACAAGCTTGAACAGCAGTATTGGATTTTTCTTTTCGGCTGTGTCCATCGTTACGGATTGGACATTGGCCATTTTGCCGGCTGTTCTGCTGTGGAAAGTTCAGATGAAGCAGAGGGTTAAGCTGCCTGTTATTTGCATGCTTAGTCTGGGT
The DNA here is from genome assembly GCF_020744385.1 of Fusarium flagelliforme. Classification (NCBI taxonomy): domain Eukaryota; kingdom Fungi; phylum Ascomycota; class Sordariomycetes; order Hypocreales; family Nectriaceae; genus Fusarium; species Fusarium flagelliforme. Next base: position 6,408,618 of record NW_025763503.1, read on the forward strand.
GTTTTGTAAGTAAAATGGAATGCTCTGAAATTGGTCTTGTACTAACATATTCTAGTGCGAGTTGCGCGACAGTCATCCGATTGGGTTATCTCACACGCTACAACGACCCTACCGAATTTGTATACAGCACCGGTGCCATTGGTCTATGGTCCATTATGGAAGAAGGCATTGGTATTGTCGCTGGCTCCATGCCTGCCCTTCGACCTCTACTCAACCTCCCCATCTTTAGCCGATCCACATACGGGAGTGCTGGTGCATCGAACCAGGGTTCTAGTCACATGAACCCATCGCACTTGTCGAATAAACGAAAGAAGAGCCAGAGGGATGACTTGGAGTTGGACGACTTTCACGGCAATATGACGACAAGGGTATCACACGGGCGTCAAGAAAAGCAGAGCCTGGACGACAGTGATAGTCAAAAGTTCATCCTCAAGTCGACACAGGTGGTCATGACGACTGAGCAAGTGTAGAGAGGCAGGATGCTATGTACAACTATTAATAAACAACTTTTTTTTAATCACCCGATATGTGTTGGTCAAATTAGATCTAGCTATCCCTCGTCAGGGTGTCGGAAGAATTGGCCGCCGAGCATAAGAGATGAAATGACCTAGTCACCTTACACCAAAGTAGGCTCTTCTTTAGGCTACTTTATTTTAGTAGCCCAAGCCTAAAAGGACGATTATTCAGTCACCCATCTGCCTCATCAAGCAGACGCCACACATTCAGCCCCGAAAGTATCTTCTTGTCCTCTTCAGATGTCTGTCTTCGCAGATATTCCAGTATATCAGACAAAGGAATTGCATCCTCTCCACAATACACTTTGATGTTGCCTCCTAAAGCCACCTCATTCACCAGATCTGGTCTTTGAAACCATGGCCTCGCAAGGAGATTGCGAACCGTTCGCTTGAGTTCCATAACCTGCTGTCTCACACTTTGTTCTGAAGGATGCTCCGGAGTCAAACTTATCTTGGCAAGATTTGATTCATCTCCGTAAACACCTGTAATGACTGTGTTCTGAGAGAGTCTTGTCGCCGGGTCCATGACACCAGTCCATGCCATAATAGAACGTGCTCGTGCATATATCTGGGAAGTGATAGACCTCTGGCTGGTCTTTTCGTTCTCATCTTCCTGGTTGACACAAATCGCATGGATCCAGATTGGCTTTCCAAATCTAACGATCTCACCAGAGGGTACAAGTTGTCTGTCTTCGGGATCCTGATGTAATCTCTCAGGCGATTTCATCTTCTTCCACTCTTGCTTTTTCTTAGCCTGCATGCATCCAATTGGTGATCGACCGTGAGAATCAATAATCTTGATACTCGCACCATGGTCAAGCAATAGACTGACGATCTCAAGATGTCCATTCTCGCACGCGTAGTGTATCGCCGTTTCACCGTAACGATCTTGCGCGTGAACATAAGCGCCTTGCCGTAAACACGCTTCCACATCGCTGAGGCGTCCTTCTTCGGCAGCCTTTATCACCTCCGTTTTGTAGTGTATTGTAATGCGTTCCTCAAGCTGATCATGCTTTCCTTTGATCATTTGCGCAGCCTCGTAGATCTCCTTCGGAACAGACATGATTTTGCCATCAACGACAATCTGACTTCGTTGATTTGCTTGGCGGGAGTCTCCGCAACTCGTGGAGATGACATCGAACTCGGGCGCATGATCAATGTCTGTTGTCTCCAAGATGCATTCAATGAGCTCTTGACCCTGAACTGAGGGTGGCGACAATTGGCGTGGTCTTTTGATGAATGAGACTAAACGAATTGACGATGGAGATGGGAGGCTAGTGTGTTGGAATTGGGGAAATTCCTCGGTAGGGCCTCCCGTGACAATTGAAGACATGATGGATAAAGTAGTTGGTGTGGTAATGGCAAAATACCGCAGTAATATTTGTTTTTATATGGTTCATGCAAATTCGAAGTCCAAGCTTGCTGTCCCTATTTTTTTCAAGGCGCTAGTGATTTCTGCCTAAAAGAGTGGACATAGCGGTTGACTCGGCGAGTTGTTGGTTGTTGGTTGTTGGTTGGAGACAAATTGGATTTAATATTGAATTGCTGGTCACAGCATATTCTTGACGCGCGATGAAAACATTTTATCGTTGTTTTCCATGGTTGGCGGTCGGATTTAAAATGAAATCTTTTAGGTAGGCTTAGTGTACATAAAACGGAGAATGCTGCTGCGTCAGCGTTGAAAATATTCGGCCTAGTAGCTGGATGTTATTAATACCGCCTCGAGTCATGAGTAGTGTTCATCGATGCCTTTACGGAGTTGAGCTGGGGTTGTAAGCTCGAGGACATATCGAGTCGCGGAAACGACGGCTGGTACAGTACTGAAGAGTTCGCGAATGCCTCACTTGGATTTGGCTCTACCTACTTCTCCCAAGAGAAATCAAAGGAACAGACGATTGTGCCCTCATTATGTCGAGTCTGGCAGACGGCGTCAAATAATTCAACGGACAGCGTTTTCCCTATCTTGGTCGATGGGCAACAATAAGAGTACTCTGAACTAACAGGTAGCGAGAGGTTGCACATAACGATGAATGTGCTGTCGTTTGGATTTGAAAGAGTGGAAGATATGGAACCTTCGGGTTTGCTCCCACCACTGTTGAACAGAATACTGGATCAGGAAGGGACGGTGAGTTCCCAAACAACCTTGGAAGGGACGACACTGCCATCTGTCGTACCGCCTTCGCTATTAGCATGTCTAACATGACGGTACTTGTTTGCCAAAGTCAAGAAACGCATCTTCCGTAATGGGTGGCAAAACGCTGAAATCAGCTAAGGAAAGGAACGAACAGCTGACAATGCTAACTACCCTACTTCAATGCTTTGAATTAGCTACACGCCTTGGAACGTCAAGCCCCATCGTGAATGCCATAAAAATGAAGAAGAACGGAAAGGTTCGGGCTGGGAGTGTGTACAGTACCCTTCCCATCCCGGTCTGTCTACGTTGCTTTACAGAAGAGACACAGTTCCAGATCACGAAGTCTGCCTCGAAGGATTAAGCCTCCCTAAATCTGACGAGTTTGTACAATGAATACGTCATTGACAACGTTTCGAAACAGTGGCGGTAATGCAAAAGGTTGTCTTCGAATTGATAGGAACACTTTTACGAAAGGATTAAAGTTTAGGATGCGTAGGATTCCATCTATAATGCGCAGATCTATTATAAGTGCCTGAATAGATGTCGATTGGGTGGTCAGAATCTCACTGCATGATGGAACATTTCGAGCCAATCAAGTCTTTTGCGGTCGAGGCTTATTTCCGCCCCCAACGTGCTTTGCCGACGCATAATGCTTATTTTAAGTATGGCAGGTTTATTGGTTTCGACTTGGATGGACGGGTTCAGGGCACCAATAAAGTAATTCGCGGTTACCTCGCTTTCTATAATCCGATGTCTAAGCCTCATTGTCATGAGAAATGTGTTGTGTTACTTTACTAGAGCATGGCTCATGAGCCTACCACACCGCTATAGACAAAGAAGAGATGAGCAACTCCTCCTCACCATTTCAGGGCTGAGCTGGCGATCGGCGAAATGGGCGACCTGGGTACCTATCCGGGGTTGGCTAAATCGGTGGCTATTGGTCCAGCTTTTTGGGGTCCGTGGTGAATTGGATTATTTGCGGATGTTACCGTAAATTGTAGCCAGGGTTTTGGAGTCAAGCGTGGCAGCGCCTTGGTCTTTATGTCAATCCCCCCACAGACAAGGCTGGCCGAGCACATTGGAAAAGCTCATCCGACGACCCTTCTGCTCATATCAATGCTAACATCTATCAATGCCGAGTGCGAAAGCTTTCGAATTCCGGCAACTAGCCAGGGTCACATTCCTACTCGTATCCTACGTGTTCCTGTCAGCAGCAGGTTTCAAGATCGTCCTAAAGCTAACCACCAACATCCGCGATCTACATCATTACGGGGAAATGTCTTTGATTGGTGTCAGGGTATCACAAAGGTTTGCCGAAGAGACAAAATAGCTCAGACACTTCGTACAAGTCTATACTGGCATTTATGCTACGTTATTTTGGTGGTCTAAGCCTTTCAGGATGACCTTGAGCAGAGTAGGTAGGCTTAGATGCTGGTTGAGTGAAGATCGTTGTCTTACACTACCGAAGACGTGGCAATGTTCGCAAAAGCCAAGGCATGATGTTTTTGATTGTATGTAGAGACCGAAAGGTATAAAGAGTCTTGTGTTTCCCCTCCAAGACGAACATCATCATCACACTCTTCAACACAATCAAACAACACTATCCAAACAACACACCAAACACCACTCTCAACCAACACTCTCAACCAACACTCTTCCAACCGCCATCATGCACTACACTACTCTTCTCACCACCGTCCTCTCACTCTCCCTCACCGCATCTGTGAGCGCCACTGCCATCTCCCCTCGCGCTCTCCGCAAGGCCAACGAATTCGTCAGCGAGAACTGGTAAGTCATCTATCCAAACACAAACACCAGATCATCTTACTGACTCTCACCAGTGCCCAGGGTACCGCCTCTTACGAGCACCATGGTAACTTCAACATCGATGTCACCATGGATGACACCAGCAACTCCGTCTATCTCGCCTCGGGACCGTGGTACTTCTATGGCGGAAAGAGCTCCAACGGCGGTCTTTGCACCGGTGATGTTCTCGGATCTTGGGAGAACGACACCGACAACCCTTGTGTCAACTTGAACCGCCGTGGAGATGATGGTCGCCGTATCCAGTGCGTTCGATGGAACAACATGCACCCTTGAGAAGTTTGAAGCTGCGATTGTCGAGGATTTTGTTTGAATAGTCTTTTGGATTACTTTCTTGTATGTTGAATAGTAAAGTGTTAGGATATCAATACCATGCATGCATCAACTCGAGACTTGAAGTTTGAGATTCGTCGCCTGCCTAACCCAAGTTTGGTCAATGGTTCGGATAGGACTCACATGAGTCAAGCAAATGATGAAACGAGTTTTGTTGTTCCAACTACCTATTCACATGTCCTTTCCATTCTGATGGTCTCTTTCGTCAACACTTCCATCCAATGGCGCGACCTCCACCAGACAAAAGATCAACCATCCAAGTACTTAACATCTAAGCATTCCCTGGTTTACTAGACTGCTCACTTGACGCCAGCCCAGGCTTGTCTGGTACCATCTAGTCCCTCTCCAGTACAAGTGATAGATGCTCACACAAAGTGATATCTCTTCCATTCCCAGCCAAGCCATTCCATCCAAGCACGCGTTTCCAAACTTCGGAATGCCGCTGCTTGTCATCATCATCAGCCCCATCCTCTTCCGGGAATGAAACAATCACCTTCCTTTGCGTCATGTTGACCTTGATGACGGCATCTTTTTCAACCAGTTTGTTGATTTCCGCCAGGTCCGGTGCGACAAACTTCTCAATGGGTACGAGGGAAGGTACTTCGACTTCAAAGGGACCGACAATGCCGGGATCGTCGGCTTGCTGGTCTTGTTTGGGTTGTTTCTCCCAAGTTCTTTGGCGTTTGAATAAATCAGAGTCTGGTTCTGGGGCGCTGCCGAAGATGGCTTGTGATCGCAAAATGAAGCGCGAGTTGGGGTCGATGACGGGTGCAGGTTCGGGTAAAGCACGCGCCGCAACTTGGGCGGCTAACGCGTTTCTCTCAGCGTCTTCCATCTTTCGTCTTTCGCAATACTGGGCGAATACACGACTTGGGGTATCGCCTCGTTTTAAATTTCTGGAGCAAGTTTTTGGTGCTCCCCACGGCCATCTAGGCCCATCAAAGCCAAATGGCTGAACTATGAAAGGTTAGACTAAATTTCCCCGCCAACCGAAAACAATAAGCTTGGTCCATCTCCAGGTCAGGAGGGTTTTAGATCCCATGAATCTAATATCCAAAGATAACTGTCAAATGACAGTTCGTTGATCAAAAGTGTCGTTTTATTGAGTACGCATTGCCGGGCATCTTATCACCAGGTGTGTCACTAGCAGACCCCGAGTAGAGTAGAATCTAATATCCATTGCTGTGAGGTCCAAAGCAATACTCACACCAAAGTTTCCATAGATAGTTATCGACCATATACTCGAAATACGGCTCGGGAACGGCTCTTTTTTCGAACTTCTCGTAAAGCGTGTCACAAGCCTTGTAGGAGGCGCGTCTCCCGTAGACTTTCAAGAGGGTGTCGATTTCCGGGCGCATGAATTTCAGGTAAGCCGCCAAGTGCTGCCGGCGAGATTTGGTGTTGTTGACATCGAATGGACTGTAATTGAGGTTCCGGAAACATGGACCAGAGCAGTTCCTCGGGGTGAAGTCGAGATGGCTTTTCACCTGCGCCATCGTGGAAAATGACGGAGAGAACTCCAAGATCATGAACAAAGACGAAGGAAAAAGGAAGAAACAGCATACCAAATTTGTGAGGACAAATAGATATGCAAAGCCTTCTAGTAGCGACCGTGCCGTGCGAATGACAGTGCCGCTGCACTGCTGCCTACCGGTGACTATCAATCTTCCCTTACATTCGATCGGTTGCTTTGGAAAACGGAAACATATATATACGTAAGATTAACAAAGCCAATATGGCGTGTCATAACAGAAGAATTGTTCTGAGCCTTAGGACGCCAAAAATAAAGTGGCCTAAGTGTTAGTCCAAAGTAGCATAAGGTTGTCAAAATATTTCGTCTGCTATGCTCTCGGCGGCCGATTCCTCTGACACCCTGACGGTCGGGTCATGGTGGCGACTTCGTTCTCATTATTTCAACTCAACCTCTTTCCGCAAATATTGATACTTGCTGATCAATTTTTCATTTTCCTTCTTCAATGACTGTGCATCCAAATCTTCAAAAGCCATGCTCCAAATGGCCTGCGCCTCGTCTTTTGTTGTCTTCCTCGCTGATTCGATTCCTTGGAGTGTCAGTACATGCTTCCTTCACAATAGAAGGGAAAAAGAAAACACACCAATATGTTGCGCCTGAACTGGATACAAAGCGTACCGATCCAGTCGGTTGCCAATAGCTATCTCGTCGAGCATCAAGTCAACTTGTCCTTTCTTCTTACTCTCGAGCTCGGATACCAGATGCGGCACCTGACTGCGCGGAAATATCATGGCCTGTGAACAGCATCCAAAGGGTTCATTGAAGACTCCCGCTGCAGGTGGAAATAAAGACGCTTTGCCAGATTGATACACTAGTATCACCAACCCTGGCACTAGAAGCAAGATAATAACCAAGAGCGTATCCCGTTCGAGATACTTTTGAGTTGCTCGCCACCGACGTCGTGCAAAGATCGCGGGCGCTGAGATTCCTAACCCGATTCCCAAAATAATCCAAAATTCGTTGTTACCACCGATTTCGTGACTGGCCCAGCCGATCGATCTTTCCTGGTTGAACAAACGCATAAAAAGCCAATTTTGTTGTCGATCGATGCTGGCTATATCAGCCAATCCTTTCATAGTCCGCATGAACCATCCTCGCGCCAGAAGGATATCATCCTCGAACACACCGATATACAAGGCGCCGCTATCATAGCATCGTTGGAGACCCAGGGTGTAGTCGAATACACCCTTCTCTTGGTAGTTCTGGGATTTCTCGAGTTCGCGTATGTACTCGATGCTGGTGGAGTTGTCATCATATGTATATACGGTGTCGACTGCCCGTCGAAGCCATTGTTCGTTCCAACTCGGATGGCGTGTTGGATCGGTTTCGGCGATGAGGACGGATATCTCGAGGTCTTCACGCTCTTGGTTCGAAAGGTTGTGAAGGATGCTTCCAATGGTTATCTGACAGCCGAAACACATTAGTAGGCAGCAAGATTCATGGGTGTAGCATTCTTACTGGAAGATATTGTATTTTCCGTGCCACTGAGTTGAGTGCTATGCAGAAGGTTTTATTCTTCGAGATACCATCGTTCGAATATCCTGTTCCAGAAGAAAGTGACTCGATCGTTTGTTCTGCTTCGGCTCTCCGAATCGCTGAGTACCCAGTTTCATAAGCTCGTGACTTGTCGAAGAAGACGCTTCCGGGGTCTCGGTAGAAGTGAGTCTGTCCGTACCAGCTCAAACAAAGCAAAAAGGCAATGCAGGCTGTAGCTTTGTAGACCAAGCTGTGCATAATGGAGGGTTGCGAGACTTCAAGTCACCATGTTTGGGAGAGAAATACAAAGAAAGGCCGAAATCTAAACAATACCCGCTTGCTTGGACAAACAAGCAATTAATGAGAGAATTGAGAAGAGCTCAACCAGCGGGAATAATGGGGATGACGATCGCAAGCTCATGTTTCGTAAGATATGGGGCCCAGGATGAATAAATTGGAGCCCTGGGCTCGCCAGCGGCCGAACAGACTCTCGACAACAGCAAAACTAAACCACTTGCAGGTTGCTGTTGGCTACGCCCTGCATAAGAACCAGGGCAGTAACGACCGCGGACGCAGCTTGGCGAGCGACAAGCCTTGAAATCCACATATTCAACTCGCAATCGACCCGCATCGCCAAGAGTCCTCAGCCTCATTCGTGTACCATCCTGCTGATCAAAACAGGAAACTGCCGAATTGCGAGGGTGCCGATTGGTCGTCTGGATGTGATTTGACGCTTGGACAAATGCCCAGAAACGTAATTGTAATTTGTTCATGTGAATGTCATTGTGATTGCGACCGAGTAAGCAATATCTCCTGATGAAACGGCCTGCATAAGAAGGAGTGTCATCAGTCCGTGTCCGTAGGAATGTTAATGGTCAATAAGTTTGAAACAACTTAATTTGTTTCGGGAATGAAGCTATCTTTGATCGACGTGTGGGTACCACGTCAGCGGCTAGAACGGCTCTTTAGCGACCTTTAGTGGGCACGTTAATGTCGTTTGTCGGTCATAACAGGCTGTTGCGTAAGCTTAAGCCTTATATGACGACTTTCAATGGACGTGCAGACTAGGCCAAGACGCGTTGTCTGCAGTGCACGTCGCGATTTCAACAACGCGAGTGGTCATTCGTTCATGCGAAATCGACGACAGGGTAGGTCTTTCGGAGCTTTTATAACATGAACCAACAGTAGAACACTTGTTGAAAGCGTTCTTCACTATTCGAGAGTGAAGGTTGTGAAAAGATTGGAAGGCTGTCAATGAGTAGGAGCGAACAAGCGAAGTGTCATGGTCTTTACCAGAAGGAGCGCCCAAGCGAGGGTCTGCCCTCGGATTATGTAAAGAGGAGTTGAACCATATTCCATTATTTCATAATCATTCTATCACATCACTCATCTTATCTTGTCTAAAAATCAATCTACTCCATATCCATCTTCCCCAGAAAAGTCAACCAATGTAGCTTCGTTCGCTACGAAATCTCCCTCCCAATCCTGTTTTTCCGAAACCCGTCTCTGTAGCCCCCGTTTCGACACAGGAAGTCTATCCCGCAGTGAATCTGGCTTTGACGGCGGTGGCGGCGGCGGCGACTGCTTTGCGGGGTCTTCTTTGCTGTACGGCGGTTCGCTGTTCGAGTAGGCTCGTTCTGTTCGAATGTATGCTGGTTCCCCACCCTTGCTGTAGGCGGGATGCTCGTCTCTGCTGTATGAGGGGCCGGCTATGCTGTATGCTGGAGCGGGGGTGGAATCTGAGTCGTCGATAATCTTGGACGGTGCAAACTTTTCTGGTTTTGGTGTACTGATTGTGGTATCTGGTTGGCGTTCACTAAATGGTCAGTTGTGTTCATTAAAGTAGTCCGTACTACTCACCTGTTCACTCGCCAATACGGCGATGCTTGTAACAGTTCCAAATCGACTATGCCCTCGGCATCAAGTATTCTGGCTATCACATGCTCTCGAGCATTTGAAACATTGATGATACTTCTCACCAAGCTCACCGCCTGCTCAGGCACATCTTGTATGATATTTGTCTCGGGGTCCGTCATGATCCATTCGAGCAATCGACGTGGAAGTAACGTCTGCTTGAAAATCTCCCAGTTCTCATCATCAGAGTATACAGTCAGTCCGACTGTGTCCTTGATATCGAGACCACCCATGGGATTTACAGCGGTTATTTCAGCGCTGCCGGAGCGGTAGACGAGTTGGGATTGGAAACTGGATGCGAGTCGAACTTCACAGTGCTCGAGGGTTTCTCGAAGCCAGGATGTTCCTTTTGGTGTAGTCGTCCGTGGACTCTTAAAATGGACGGCAATACTGTGCATGTTAGATACGGAATCTCACTGAGGGGAAGAACATACCGTAGAAGGTGATCAGCCTTGGCAGAGAGTTCGTCGGGCAGCTCGATCGATTTGAAGTTCTCGTCTGCTGGGCCTTGATCTACCACGTGGCGTGACAAATATCGCTGGTCAAGACCAGCCCATACCAGCAGATTATCCAACATCCAAACAGTCTTCGGATCGAAATCCAGCAAATTCAATCTTCCGGTGAATGCCTCTTTCAGGTTTTGTCGATCCGCGATGACAAATTCCATACTAGGTGCACACAGCAAAACCCCATCCGCAGTTGACACAGGAAAGACATTACTCTGCATAAATCTCTCCTTATCGAAAACATGTCCGTACTCTGGTATTCTTTGACTGACGGCGACTAGAAGGCCTCTTGCGGTATCATCGCGAGAGCAGTCAGGACTTAATGATGAGACTTGCATCAGTGTGTCGAAGATAAGTCCTGAGTCGTTCTGCTTGACGTCGAGAAAGTCGACAAAGAATTCGTGCAGCTCGGGGTAGTGTTTACTGAGATCGTTGACTTCTGGACTGTCGAGTTTGGGAGACCAGGAGACGTCCTTTGAGGTGAGCCATGTCACTGTCTCTCCGGGGGCAACAGCGATGATTGGCTTCTCAATGAACGCGATTCTGTGAAAGGTTAGTAATGAATCTTGTTTGATGCAGGACAACTCACTTGAGATCAGCAGCATCATTCGGCGAGAGATCAAATCTCATCTTCTCCAAGGCGCGATAAAGCTCATCGGTCAACCAGAGGTCCGCAGGGTCGAGTACTGCATCGAAATCGCGCTTTTCCAACACGTCGACGATGGTCCGGTAGCTGGCTTTCTCAAGTTTCAGCGTCTGTACATAGAATTCTCTTAGAGACGCAAGCTCTGACTTGCTGGCGTCCCAATCTTCTGGTACCGGAAACACAGGTGACTTGGATAACGTGCTGGCTATCTCGCATGAGTCATCTAGCAAGCATTCGCTGAGGGGTCTCCATATTGGATGGACATAGACTAATTGCTCCTTCTCGAACGCATATCTGGTCGCGTGAGTATCATGATGTTGCGATTGAAGGGTGTTCATACCTGACTTTATGCGCGCTGGATGCTGGATCTTTTGAATCTTCGCACTCTGCTTGTATCCGAAGATATAGCTCCAATATTCGACGCGGAAACTCGACAGTTGATGCTTTCGATCGGCGTACTCGTATCAACATCTCGAGAAAGAAATCCAGGTCATCATGATACTTGGCAAAGGCTCTGAGACACCTCCACTGACCAAATCCTCCTTCTGACTTTATCGGAGGATCAAGTCTGAGGAAAGGGAAGGGCTCGCCCTCGAGCATATATCGATTCCGGAGGTAATGCAGCTTCGGAAGCGGGATATACGAGTTGCCGAGTGGTCTGAACTTTCCGTCTTGGCAGAGAACTCTGATAGCTTTAATATCAAACATGGACTCTGGATTCTCCTTGGCGTAGATCTTGTCGCGCTTCCATGCCTGCTGGAGGTAGTTGAGGAAGTCCTCAGGGTGCTGCTTGGACATCTCGATACATTTGGGCGCTACAGACCGACCCCGCTCGTTGAACTCGAAGAGCCGTGGCTCTGAAGGCCCAAAGCCTCCATAGCTTCTTGAAGAAGTGCTGCTGGTATCTCCACGATCGCCACGCAGTAATTGCATCGGAATGGTGTTTTTTAGGGGTTGGGTATGGGATTCCCCAGATTGAGGACTGGGTCGGGTTGCAAGCAAGACTCACTCACTCACCGACTACAGCCTTTGACGTGGCCAGAGTGGAGCATGAGCAAACAGGGGGTCGGCGGAAAAAAGTGCACTCCGATGAGTCAGCAGCCAATGAAAAGCGCTGCTTTGTCGATTTTGACAGTCTTATCATGGACATTCGTCTCCGCAACCAGAACTGATTGTTCCTGCCCAAATGACCCAAACGCGGAGGTGGAAGGTGCGAACGTGATTTGCTACGTCATAGTGAAATTCATGATTAGGAAGCTTTGAACTTACCCTACGTCTGCGCGACAATCTCTTCACGACCGACCGCAATGAATGCTCTGAAAAAGAAGAAACTTTGAGTTTGCTAGTTTTTCTAGCATGTGAAAGGACCGTATTATTCCCCTGTTCCCCTTGGCAGGGGAAGCTAGCGCCAGCACTAGGGTAGATCTTGAGCGTTATCGTCTTATTAACCGTGAAGCTCAGTAGGGTAGCTCAACATTGGGGTCATTATTTCCAGAACTAACTCATGACGAAATGAAGATGGGTCAGTAAGAGTGACACGAATTGATGCGCAGTTATCGGAACATTCGCAATTCTCATAATATCATCGCAAACTGATGAGATGAGCTCATGAACCCAAGAACAATGACTTATGAGTATGGTTCACATGAGTTTCTTTCCACCGATCATCTCATCTTTTTTTCTCAATGGACTATTAATCTCACTGTACTCTCTTCAATCAAGCAAAACTGCAATTAGTCTAAATGTCATTTACTTACACATCCTCCGGCGTTTAGCCAGGCCGGCCCGTCGTCGCGAGATCGCCTGACGATCCAACTTCTCCATTCAACCCAATGCGGAGAAATGTCAGCTCTTAAATCTAGGGTGTCAAAAATTGTAGGGCCAGCTACATCGTCTCACACGGTTCAAACTGTCCACCTTATTTCTGCTTTCATGCCGTACCACCACACTGGACGCGGCTACATCTAAAGGAGTAATACTTCCAACTCGGATGTGACAAGGTTGCAACACAAATAGTGCCTTGGCATCTTTGATCCGATGAGCGCCCGATTATTTTCCGCTTGACGAAGGAGATAAATACATCATCATATCCCATCAATCTCAATCACCCAAGATCTTGTCATAATGGCGACCGTCACGCAAACTGATACCGCGACGTCGGAACTCTTTGAGCTTCGCGACACCACAGACGCGACCTGCAATTCACTCAACGACGATGAGCCCCCGCCATCTTCCAACAAGCCAGACAAGGCAGAACTCCTCAAAATTTTCAGCGCTGGCTTCTCTTTCTTTGTCGCGGGCGTTAATGATGGAAGTATCGGAGCGCTAGTGCCTCACATCATTCGCGACTACAACGTCACGACCGCGATCGTCTCATCAGTGTAAGCACACTACCCTCCATTCGTCTTTCATACTAACGTCTCCAGTTACGGCGCGAATTTCATGGGATGGTTCTTCGGTGCATTCTCAAATACGCACCTTTGTCAAATCTTTGACCTTGGCTCAATGCTTGCACTGGGTGCTGTCCTACAAGTCATCGCCCATGCTCTTCGGGCCTGGAAACCGCCATTCGCACTATTCGCCGTCACATTCTGGTTAGCCAGTCTGGGACAAGCATATCAAGACACACATGGCAACACATTTGTCGCCGGGACGAAGGGGTCGCATCGATGGCTCGCTTTCATCCACGCGATGTATATGGCTGGATGCCTTGTTGGACCATTCGTAGCGACAGGCGTAGCGTCTGCGGGAAGTACCTCAAGATGGTACCTTTTCTACACTTTCCCACTCGGCATTGGTGTTCTCAACGTCGCATTCGTGATCTATGCATTTTCCGATACTCTCAGACTCAAGAAAAAGCAGAAGCCGACTGAAAGAACTCTCGAGGCTGATCTGTCCCCCGCTTCAAGAAATGACGACGCTTTCGCTTTGATCAAAGAGACTCTCAAGACCAAAAACGTGTGGCTTATCAGTCTGTTCTTCTTTTTCTTCCTCGGGGCCACACTCACTGCCAGTGGATGGGTGGTCGAGTACCTTGTCGATGTGCGAAATGGCGACATCAACCAAATGGGTTTTGTGCCTGCTGGATTTAGTGGGGGGTCTCTACTTGGAAGGCTGTTCCTCGCCGAACCTACGCACAGGTTTGGAGTTCGAAGAATGATCTTTGGATTCACCATTATCAGCATTGCTCTGCAACTGCTGTTCTGGCTGTATGTCCTGTCCTCCCCAAATTCGAAGTCACCACTAACATGCACAGCGTCCCAAACATCATCGCTGCATCTATCGCCATCAGCTTTCTAGGTTTCTTCATGGGTCCATATTTTGCCACAGTAAGTATCCCCAAACTCACCTGCCGGGCAAGGCTCACATGAACAGGGCATCGATGTCGGCTCCAAACTGTTCAACCCTCGTATCCAATCTACTGCTCTGGCATTCGTCTTTGTCTTTGCACAACTTGGAGGCTGCATGTTTCCCATCATCACTGGACTTGTCGCAGCGAGTGCTGGTGTTGGAATTCTGCAGCCTGTCCTTTGTGCGCTGTTGGTTGCCACGGCAATCTCCTGGTTGTTTGTCCCGATGCCTAAGGACACTGACAATCCAACGCTGCACCAAGAGTAATCACCAAACTCAGACAAACATGGTTCGGTCGACTTGATCTTTGGCAAATTCCAATCTACTGTTGAGTTAAGTTTATTATCTGAAGTGGAAATGCATGACATGAGGTCGCGGCAGGGGCACCTCTTATGTATGCTTTCCGTAGCTATTAGCTCCCGGTTTAGGATCTAATACATTTGACTTGTCGGAGCCGAGCTGGCTTGAAAGCATTATCTTATGTGGATGTAGATAGATACGAGAGAATCAAACTCCCTACCACCGTACTGAATCTCGAGTGATGAGAAGGTCTCAGATGATTAAAGTTGTACGCAACAAAGTTAACTCGCATTTCGAGCAAAGCTTCCGATGCCTGGACAAAACCTTCCCATTCTGACTTTACTCTACCCTGGTATAAGCTTTCCCAGTAGGCATATAAATACGCCGTGTTGACTGTCGTCCTGGCAGCTTTCACTTACTCTATTGCCCTTCGTTCACTACACTCCAATCGGAAAATTCAGTTTCGGGAAATGACATCCCCATCGACCTCGTCAAGCATTTCCAGGATCGACATCTTCGAAATTCCAGTCGAGATGAACCTCGAGATCTTCGGCTATCTTTCCCCAACAGACACGAAGGCAATCATCTCAGCGTCTCCTGCCATGTTACACTGCTTCAGGACAAACGAACAATGCATACTAAAGCCTTATATGTATGGCCTCGGTTACTTCTACCAAAGTCTCCCGAATATACTTCTTGCTTACCATGTTGGCCGTCTTTATCGCATAAGAGACCGTCACCGCTTTGATACGCAAGAGGTGGTTGAAACGCAGGTTCGACCGGTGCTAGACGAGATCAAGAAACTGAATTTTGCCAAACGATGGGATGAGCGAGCGTTGACCCTTGTCCAGTTGGAGATGGCCCAAACCTTGGTGCCATTCATTCGTAAAGTCTTGAAAACGCGCAGTAGTACACTTCTGTACCTGGCCCCGGACTCTGCGAAAGCGCGAGAGGCATACATCGAGTCTTTTCTTCTGTTTGAATGCTACACCAAGATATTCTACCATGACGCAGGATTCCTGTTCACTGGCACATCCGGCATATTGGATAACATATGTGTATTCAATAGGCCAAGCTGTGGCCAGATGCCTCCCACAGCATGGCAGCAATCATATAGATTCAGGCTTTGGCATTAGTTTGAAGATCTTCTGTCTATCATGCGTATTTACTCGCTAGGCAATACTCTTGGGATTGAGCGAACAAGTACGGTCACGCAGCAGTACATTGTGCATCTTATGATGCAGGGTTACGCTTGTTTGAGTCGTCTGCAAAGCGTCAGTCCCATCGCCCGAGACCGCGAACGCATTGACAGCCTTTCGGATTTCAAAAAGAACAGTAGGTGGGCCGAGTATGAGTATCTAACTTGGGAAATCTGGGATGAGTTGCGCGGTTGGGTATATAGGCTATAGCAGGTAGAACGATAGTGTGGATTACTGCCGGTCCATGGAAACTGAACACTCTCACACACGTCAAAATACAATATTCAATACGTATATCTTATAATACCTAGTATAGGAACGTGATATTAAGACATCATAAAGCTACCACAGTCAAGATATCTAGTGCAGTCTTTCCACAATAAGTATGAATTATGATCAACCTGCTTTTATCTACATGGAATCCCTTTCAATACTCTCCGACCTTCTATTCTGCGTCGTAACCTGTGTCTTATTGAACTTCCCTGACCCATTAACCAAACTCTGCTCATCATTCTCACTATACTGCTCCCTAAACGTCCTCTGCATCTCAATTCCCCCATGCTCAGGTGAATGTATCGAGTCGGCTGTCTCAGAAGGGAGCTCCACACGTGCAGCACGACTACGACTCAAGACGTGTGACTTACGGCCGTAGTTCTCGCCGTAGTTGTTGTATTTGCTCGAGTTGTATGATGAGCCGCCGAGGGCAGGGAAGATACGGACGAGGAGGACACGTAGGGCGGGCATGGAGGCGCAGATGATGCCAATGTTGATTTCGACGGTTGACCAGATTGAGACGTCGGTTTGGTCATAGGTTGGGTTGGTGGAGGAGCCAAGGTGAACAATGTACTGGAGACGGATGATGCTCACGATGGTAACACTAAAAGGTTAGCTAGGCTTTTGCATATGTGAGGGTACGGGACTCACAAGGTTCCGACGATAAACATGGCAGCAACGCCAATCTTCTTCTTCCAGTGTAACTTGAGCTTGCGGAGATACCACATTGGGATGCCCAGCATCCAAAAGTCAAGAATGATACTGATTGCTGCATTCGCCCAACCGATGGATGCAATATTGAAACTGTAGAGTTAGCATGGGGGTTGACCATAATCGACAGAGCGGATTTACCATTTTCCTTCATGCTCGCCGTCCCAGTTGAGCCAGAAATAATTGACTGGCGTACACTGGAACGCTGCCAGGAACACAAACACAACACCATAAACAGTGTTGAAAACAATCGTCCCCCAAAGGAGTTTCTGTGCATGACCGGGGAAAATTCGTAGGTAGAAGAACAGCAATGACGTCTTGAGAAACGAGACTTGGGCAAAGTAGAAGACTTCCAACAGCCAGAAGTAAAATCCGAACTTGGTAATCTGGTCAAACTCGAGCGTCCAGATATCACGGCCTTCTCCATGTCCCGCTGTACCGTGAATATTCATCGCCGTCGACGGCATACCGATAAGAAGTGTGAGGCAAATAAACAGGTCGTCGAGACCGAAGTCGGCTTGGCTGAGAAAATATTTCGTGCCGAGACGGAGGAGGATCGAGACACCGGAAATAACGCCGAGAACGATTGTAACGTTGATGAAAATCGAAGTCTTGTCTCGGACGGGATAGTCGCAGTAGGTGTAGGTCATGTTCAGAGTAGCTATAAGTGTTAGCCTGATTCCGTGATTGTTCTGTGTACATACTCAAACTGTCTTTTACGCTGCAAATCTCAGCTGCACAGCCTTCGGCTGTCTTGATTGTCGTTTGTCCGGCACACAAGCAAGACACGTCGGTAGTCTTACATTCTGAATTAATAAAAGCATCTCTATAACAAGGAGACTTCAACAATTAGCAACGGCCAAATATCAGAGCAACAAACTTACAGAACAACTTGGCAGAGTCTTGAGCAACTCCGTCGTGTTTCCAAAATCTGCTACAGTCCAGGGCACAAAGGCCAGTAACAAAGGTAAAGCCCACTTCATGATCGACAAAAGTTAGCGAGACAATCACCCGCTCTGCGGATCCTGCTCTGGGGGAGCTACTATATATGGTCCTCCCGCAAACCCTGACGTCCATCGTCTCAAGTGGGTTGAAGGATTTAAGAACTTGGCTTGAAGGACCCCTGCTCAGTTCGTCTCATCTTTCCAGCCGCGGAGCGTACTATACTCAACGTGGATGGCATGGCTGTGGTTCCGTAGCATTGGAGTTATACCATGCAAGGCAGGCCCTTAGAATAGCGTCATTTCTTTGCCACGAGGTGGTGAACCAACCTGCATTTTGAGTCCCATTCGCTAAACAGCTATGACAATCTTATGGGAGCAAACAAGGGTATCTTGCCAGATAATCTCTTTTTGTTAGATACCCCGTGTTTCATAACGACGTTGGTTCTCTTTCTGGAAGGTCGTGACAGTTCGTCTAGCCCCTGCGCTAAGAAAAGAACCAAGGCCGAGGATGACATTCCATCAGTCAGTTTTTGGTCCCCTGGCTTGGCATGTGTCAGCGGCCCGATCCCTGGTTAGCCAAGGACATGGAGAGAGGTAATTATCTCCAGCAATCTTCAAGAGTAAGCACTTAAATGAAGAATATTATTTTTCTTCAGCTATTACTTGCATAAAACCAAGACTTCCCCCTTTTCTTTTCTGTGCCGCATCATAATTCACATCGGCGTAGCCAAAAGCAGGTTAGGATGTCCGGCATTAACCCTTGTTTGCCGCTCTGTCAGGTCAGACTTGGCAAATGGACCGAAACGCCACACAAGGAGACAAAAGGGTAAAAACAAAGGATAATCCGAGTAGCAGAAGATGCAGGTCAACCAGAATAAGTAAACGTTTCGTGACATGTTGGTTCCTCATTAATAAGGTTTTAAACTATGGAGACCGGTTTTCGGGTATGATTTTCAAGAGCGGAGTGTGCTCCATAGCCATCATCTTCAGTGCAACAACGAAGCCCTCACGGACCAAGCCTAGAACACCAGCCCTGTACATATTAAACTAGCGACGTAGGATTGTCACATCAACGGTTGACTAGGACGTAATCTGCATGGTTATCTTTCAAGTATTCTGTCGAATAGCGGCAATTCCACTCGCCAAGAAGTTTAGTATCCTGTTTCTTCTCCCCGCGCATTGTCATTAATTGTTTATGCTTCCAAGATCCGCGTGCCATGCCAAGTGGTATCGCCGAATTCGGCTATCGCAGCATTAAAACTGCTACGTAGACTGTTGCAGTGATGACACGCCGATTCAACCTTGAGACTTATCTTATGTTACCGTAGCATAGGAGTTGACGTGCTGTTCTAGATCTGTGCGCCATGTGACGTCCAGGAGTACCCCTGGAACCAGTCTTAGCGACGTCGGGCATGGGCGCATGAACGACAGTGCTTCATCCCAACGCCCGTATGTGTAATTTTACACTTTGACCCCGGATTCAGCTGTTGGTCTTTTCGAGTCCAGAACGTCGGATTCTAGAAAGCTGCTCCTGAGAATTGGTCTCTCGCATCTTTGTTCGAAATCGGTCACCATATCGCTATGGGCCCTCCAGGAAAACTTCAACCGGGATCTTCTCTGCCGCTCAAATCCACAAAGACTGGATATGTCGCCTTACAGGGATGGTCTAAAGTGCTCAACAATCAAGGGTAAGCGAAAGGTGGACCGTGGATCCAAAGGGGGCGTCTGCTCAAGCATTGTAGCACTAACATACCCTAAATGAAAGCCCAAGTCAAGCCGTGAGTGAGCAAACAGCCTATTCAGATAGGACTAACAACTCCTCAAGATAACTCATGTCGTGAGTCCAAGGTATAGATAATCCGATGGAGACTTCTCCGCTGTCGCTAACTCGAAGTGGTTTCCGGAAGCTGGTAGCCATGTGGGTAGACGGGTGAGACTAAACAGATCATTGTGAGATAAATGAAATCACAGTCATTAGAATAGCAATCCATTTATGTTCCCAACGGCCTACACCTGAGTAGTATTTAAATACTATAAAATGCTACCTTTTTAATTTATATATAAATACATTTAAATCTCTTTATGCTACTAATAAATATAGATTTATTCTACATCGTTCCTATTTAAACGGTTATAAGTGTATCGTTATCTTATTAATATTATCTATAAACTTCTGTAGAACTTGAGGCTGTAAATAACTTGTACACTGCGCTGCCAGCTGCTGAAATATTTACTACTGGGATTGCTCCACCAACTCAATGACATTCACTTCTGCTAACACTCATGCCATTCATCACTTACTACCTACCACTTACCACAACTCAACACCTTGCAACAATGTCTTCGGTCGACAACAGTGAAATCTCTGAGCCTCCGACCAGACGGCTTCGCAGCGGTAGGGTTCAGAAACGTCAGATGCCAGCTAAAGAAGATGACGAAGATGAGGATAGCGAATCCTCCGTGCAGGAAACTGCTCCCAAGAAGCGTGGGCCTGGACGACCCAAGGGCTCAGCGAACAATCGAAAACTCAGCAAGGCCGAACAAACCCGAAAGAAGGGAGCAAAGAGAGAAAACTTGGAAAGACACCGCGACTTTGCTACAAGACATCCTATGATCACCGCAGATCAGCTGCCCCAGATCATCGGTCCTCTTCAAACACCGCCTTTTGATGCAAACTGGACAGAGGCAGATGAAGATCATCAAAAGCAGATCTGGAGTGAAGCTTTGGAGGCTATCTCTAATCTCGATCCGACGAACCACAGCCGACTAATCACGACATGGAAGCTTTGTTATCGACTGTACAAGACATCGCCATTCGGTCTCTTTTCGCCCATGCGCGGGCTGTGCTACCTTCCGAACAGCGAGGAACATAGCCAAACATCTTCCGTGCTCTGGAACATAAAGTTCTGTGAGGACCTCAACCGCATTCTCACTCACAGAGCCTGGATGGGCAATGTTGATGTGGTGGTCACGTTGCTCCAATATGCCGTCATTTGCCGTACGGATGATCGCAGAGTTTGGCAAATGCCCAACATCCCCATCGAGGGAGGACCTCTGGTGCGCCTGAGGGCGACGCTCCAATCGTTGCAGGGACCATTGCCGGTGTCGATCCGCAAGCTTCATCGTGAAGCGCGCGCTGAGTCACCGCAACTTATCCTTTGTCCGTTGTCCAATCTCATGCGCGAGATCGCCATCACAGTCCGAAAAAGCCAAGATTCTAGCAAAGCCTCTCAGATTTTCAGTTGCAACGAATTTCTGGTGTGCGCGGTCTCTCCGGTCGATGTGCGAAACATCCTGACAGCTATTGACAATTCAACGCTGACAAACACGGAAGATAAATACCGACACTTCCTGGATCACCGCAAGACAAATCAGGACATGCCAAACAAGAAACAGTTGCCCGAACACATGCGATCCGCCTTGCTTCACGAAGCGCGGGAGATGGACAAACAAAAGGGACTCAACGGAAGAGCTGAGTCCGGGACAGCAGTGGCCGCCCACACTGCCCCTCTCCGGGACCGCGATGAGTACGAAGCGGTAGCTGAGGAGGCGCCAGGCACTTTGGTGGAACCGGTAGTCATTCGATCTTCCAGCCCCGGTACTGATAATGTCGACGACCAGCTCGGTGACGACTTCTTTGATGACATTCCAGACGACTTCATGATGGAAGATCTCGCCGATCATGCACCGGGTAACATGCCTCAGCAGGTGCTAGAGTCGGAGCCGGCGCAGGCGCAGGAGTTGGAGCCAGGTTTTGTAAGGCCTCTCTCATCTTCCTCAACTGATGAAGAGCAAATCACCGTCGGCGGCGAGGACGTAAGTGGAGAGACTCCCAGGGACTATGTCTTGCATAACCAGGGCACTTCGGCTGAGGATGTTTCTCCGCCGCCTAGAGAGCCTGCCTGTGAAGACATTTTCTCGCCTCCGACCACAGGGGTATTCGGGATTGCCGAATTGATGGGCTTTTCAAAGTTACCAAAGCTGGAAAAAGGAAGTATTGCACTTGGAGAGTCACTCATACGCGGATCTGATGAAAAGCTCAAGGCGTCTAGTCACTAATTAATACCATAATTCTGTTCCTTTCACTCGCTGTTCGCCGTTTCTAGTGATAACTCGAATGCAGAAGCTTGTTGAATAGATATCAGACAAGTTTGTAGCGCATCCAGAAAACAAGTCCACTGTATGTAAGACAATCGGCTAAATCGGGCAAAGCTTTTGGCGTCCGACGATAGGACACACCACCACCCGATCATCGACCCATCTGATTAGAGATTTCCCACAACCTTCGACATCGATGGACGGACTTCAAATTTTGCCTTGCTTGACAGTCGTGTTCAAGAGGATATCCCAGGTGCTGCAGTTCTGTAGACTAGGTAGGGAGATATGTTGTTCAAGAGGTGGAAGCAGTTGTGGGAGGTCTTGATCACTATCAACTCCGATAAGTTGTTAGAAGTACGGTTAAACGCAAGCAGTCATATTATCACTGGCAAAGAACTGAGAAGCGATTGTATGGGGGAATGACGGGACTTCAATTATTTTCAGAGCCACTATGCTCAGTCACTACCCAGATTTCCCGTAGTCATCTTTCCCCTTCCTCATCGTCATCTTTGTCAAACTTCCTTGCATCGTCGCCAGAGTCCGTGTCGTCCCAGATCGTGCTTCTCATGGAAGATTGCGACAGTGATGCTGTCTAAAGTGTCAGAGACAGTCGTAGTTAGCTCCTCGAATCCAATCTCCACATGCGAGGGTCTCACCAACCTAGTTTTCGGTCTCAGTCTCGGCGCCTTCGGCCTCCTGACCATTGTTCGCTCCAGATAGAAACTTGGTAGTACCATCAGGAAAGGTGATGGTGTTGACGGGTGGACCATCATGCTCGTCGTTGGTGAACCAATGCATGGAGTTGATGGTTGAACGACCATTCTCATCGGTACCATACCCGTGCTTGGAGTTGATGACAAAAGGGCTGGCAAGAGGGCTGATTGCAAGCAGTGCTTCGAAGACTGCGTTCCACGCCTCAGGGTCGTTCAATCCGATGCTTGTGCCAAACATCTGGGTGCCAACGGGCGACAAATCTGGCAGGGGGTGAACGAGGGAACGGCCATCGTTACCCGCACCACCCATAGCGCTACCCGCAGATGAGTCAACGTTCTCGGCCTGCTGCTGGCGAGAGTTCATCTGGCCACCGTCGGTGTTGTTGTTGTCGGCCATTTTGAATGTAGACCGTGCGTTCGTGTGTCTGTAGAGAAGTTAGCATTAGGTTCATATCTTTGTCTGTTCATCGTACTGATTTGAACTGCATGAGTTGCAAACTGACCTTCAGAAAATTCAAATAAAACTGTAGAGAAATTATCGTCAGTTCTCGCAATGTTGTTGTGAAGAAAAACAAAAGCAGAGATCTCCTCTCCTCGGTGCCGAGTTAACTAGGTAGGAATTGTGGGGCTGCCTGTGGTAGGTATTCGAATTGTTTACCTCGCACTGCCAGTGCACTGTCGGCCACCTAGGTATAATTGGACTTTTACTTAAGTTCCTAAGCACGTATGTGCAATCGAGCTTGGGGTTAGTGCTTTGCCAACAAACACTGCTTTTCTGCTCACCCCACTTATTCTTTTGTTCAGACTTCAACTTCCCTAAAAACGTTCTTCCTCCTTCATCTATCATTGAACGATCACCTATCATGAAGTTTTCCGAAGTGCCTTCATTCGACAGAAGGAAGGGACGCTTCCCTGGATCTCTCCCTGAGGATCCGTTGGAGTACCAGGCATGTGAGGACGTTTGGGAGAGCTTTTTGCAAGCTCTACCGCTATGCTCGATCGCTGAAGCCCGCGAGCAGCTCAGGCCCGAGTTCCAGAATATGCTGAAGGGCCATTTTAACGACTTTAAGGACAGACTGAAGGACTGGTTAGAGAACTATCCAGGTGATAAGCGTATTGCGTTGGGCATTGCTATCACTGAGTGGTCTGATCACTGTGATTTGAGTGAACTCTCAGCAGCCCTACAGCGGTCAAACTCTGCCGAGGAGTCTTTTCGCAACAGCGGTTTATAAATAGCTTACGCCGATATGAGGGTGGTGGAGACAGCTTAATACACTACTTTCGAACATCCGAGTCTCCTTGATCACACATGTGTAGTGTGCGTAGTGTATGTATCTATCCCTTAAAGAAGGTAACTGCGGCCCTGCTGTAAACAGGACCTTTAAAGAAGAACTTAGCCGTATTTGTGCACTCCATCGCTTCCATTGCCTGGATGATATCTCTTCCAGGCTAAATAGCCAATATTAGATGTTGGTTGGTGCCAACATACGGATGGGCAAGGTAGCATTACAGGGCCAGGCAGACTTAAAGTAGTTACAACTGCCAAACCAACAAAACGGGGTGTGGTGGGAAACTAATTTTTCCTGGTTTTTAGTCTTTATTACTATCTATCGCATCTTTCTTCTGCTTCTTCCACTTTATTAAGGCTTCGGCGTGATTGATGGAACGTTTGTCCCTGCATATCCATTTAACCTGTTGGTGGTATGATGGTTGCAAAAGTCCCTAACCCCTGCGATTTCCAATGTTTGTTGGTTGAGTGAACAACATCTAGCCCTGTTCCCGCGGTGCCCAGGCAGCAGTGATCCAAAGCACATGATGTCTATTTAAATCACTTGCTAGCCCTGTTTCCAACAGTCCTCCCACTCATCTTTCAATCTAACACTCTGTCCAATCTAAATCCGAGCACAAGCTTTTTTTCTCCATGGCTATCACCATAAGCGCCTTGCCCACCGAAATTCTCGACAAGGTGATTCACCTCGTTGTCGATGGCGAGAATTTGCGGTCCGCCATTATCCCATGCCTGTTCGTCAATCGCAAATGGAAGGATGTGTCACTGGCGATACTCTATGGAGACTTGGTGCTATTCTGCGGCACTCCGTTGAGTCGGTTTCTAGCATGCCATGACCGGCAGGCTATTGCCAATCTGACAAGATCTTTTACCTTCTACCTAAGCCAGGCAGAGGCCCCGGACTCATCTACATACGATCAGGTTCTATTATCAACCAGGCAGTTAATTGAAGACGTTATCCCTTTGATGAATAGTCTCAAGTCATTCTCCCTCAAGCGTCAACATCGCCTACGCAACGTATGGACCACTAAATCAACCATTTCGCTCCTGCTGAACAGCCTCCCTGTAAGCTGCACAAGTCTAGAGCTCGATGCAATCCCTCACGATGGTGACAACCCAACGCATGTGTGCGAGGATTTGCGCCGCTTGCTGCCGCGTATGGAGCACATTCACGTTGATTTAGAACCAATTTGCGATGCAATGCTTGGCACGTGGGACGTCGACGAAACTTTTCATCCCATCAGTCTTCCTCAAATGCAAAGTCTACACATAAGTTGTGCCGGTAATGATATATCTGGAATACGTGGATGTGTGGAGAGACATCAAGAGGCCCGGCCTTTGTCAGTCAGCCATTCAATGGTTCAAGCATTGCAGCAGGTGATGGAGCTTCAAGATACGGCTTCATCGGAAGTCACTATTCTGGGTTCTTCACCGCGAGGGCATGATAACACGGCCTTGTGCTGGACGCTCTTGCGCTGCCACATGAGGAAAGAGCCCCATGGCGTAAGGACAGAAACTTGGGCATATCCAAATTCGTGGTTGCTAGGAGATATCCACAATCCGGCATGGTACATCCGGATGAAGCATGAGGCATACGTGGCTCGGGAGAGAGACAACATCATCGTTGTGGCCGGGGGGCGTCCATGGCGTACGTTGATTACGGGTACAAGACTACCCAAGGGTCTTGTTCGCGGCAAAGAATTTATGCCTGACGATGGCTTATTCGATCACAAAGACTGGACCAAAATGCACCCAAAAAAGCAGCCTTGTCTGATTTTTAATGAAAGGAAAGCGGGAATGAGTCTAATAGAAGCCGAGCTACATGAGGGCTATGAAGAAAGAAGCTTGTTGGAATACACACCAAAGGGATTCGTACGGTACGGCGGGCCTGTATGGCAGAACACGCGGCTGTACGCAGAAGATGACGAGCCGCCAGAGGACTGGGACCCTGATGGTCCAAACGGCGCAGTAGGTTGAATTAAATCTTGTTATTGGGCAGATACAATGTTCTGTATTATTCATGTCTCTGTCTTCCTTTCGCATACCATAGTCTATTCTACTTGCTTGCTAAGACCATATGCCAACAATGAACCCGGCAGACTCGTCACTCAGAGCATTCAAGAAGTACTCGAATCGACTCATGATTGAAAGCGTACAATCCTCTCCACTCCCTCGGCACCCTGTTTCAACTCAACTTTAACCTTTGCGCATTTATCGTCATGCTTTGGGCATGTCTGCTCGAAGATCGGCTGTGGCTCGTTCAGGAAGCAGACATCGGTGAAGCAGTAGAAATCTGAGTTATCCACTCTTTCCACAAACTTCAGGAACCTCCGGCTGCCACCCACACTCAATATGACCGTAGCCAACTGGTCGACAAACTCTTGGCCTTCTCGATCTGCCATTCGCTTTATCTTCAAATCCTTGGCTTCAGAGTACAGTCTGTAGAATAGCTTTCCGAGCTCATTCGACCGTTCAGGCGCTTTCATCGCGTCCTTCAGTTGGACGATTTGTTGAGCTTGCTGTTGCAACCGTTCCTCCAGCGCCTTGTTCTTGTCTGAGAGCTCGGTAGTCTTTGCTGCCTGTAGGTGGAGCTCACCAATCTGCTGGAGTGCAGTTCCATCTCGCTTATAAACGTCCCGAAGCGCTTGCAGCTGGTTGTCGGAAGACGCTTTGCTCGCTTTCAGCGCAGAGACCAGATCATCTCTGACTTTCACACTCTGGCGCAGGTCAGTGAGCGAATCCCTTAAAAGCTCGATCTCTCGGTCTTTGATCGCGAGGGTCATTGCGTGTTCCTGTTGGATCTGTTGGATCGCCCGCGTATTGGACTCGAGGTTCGATGAAATATCTCTCTGGAGACGCTCTAGCTCTTGGTCCTTGGCATCCAGTCGACACTGGTTCGCCTCGCGTAGAGATGATATTTCTCTTTCCTTCGATTCAAGCTGAGTGTTGAAGTCTTTTCGTTGACGCCCAAGCTGGTTCTGTTTGAGTTGTCCTTGGTATTGTTCCTTGATGGCGTCCAGGTTCGCCTTATGTTCGTCTCGGATGCGGGTGATTTCTTCCTCTTTGTCGCGGAGTCGATTCTCGTGGAATGAGCGATTGTTCGCCATCTCGGTTTCCTTGGCTTTCGAAAGCTCTGTTGTATGACGTTCAAGGGTTTGTCCCGTTTTCAAAACCGTTTCTTCAATGCCGCCGACTTGCTTTAGAAGCTCAGTCAAGATCTTGGTGCCGTCTGCTAGCGTCTGCACACCTGTTTCCTGGAATTGAGTGGTGGCCAATTCTATCCTCGATAGCTGCGCGACATCGAATCTAGGTAAGCCATCCAAAGCCGAAGAAAGAGCGTCCCTGGCATCTTGTAGCTCTTGTTTCGTCGCTAAGGGAGTGAGACAGTTCTTGAAGTCGTTAAGGAATTGCCTCCATTTGTCCTCCCACTCGGACTGAGATCTGTCGATAGATTCCGCAATCGAGCCTGTCTGCTGAGCAGCTTCCAGTACCGCGTCGCGAGTCTTGGTTGTTAGAGCAGTGTAGCTCTCGAGTCTCATATGGATTTCGCCAATCTTCCGTAGGATTTCCTTGCCGCTTGAACGGGCCTGAGTCTTTGTTGCATTAGCCAAAGTCTCTGCCTCGTCCAGCGCCACGCTCAATGTGGTCATCTTTTCAACGATCTCGTTTTGAGCTTTCTCGACATTGCTTTCCATGTTCTTTTCCAGATTCTGAATCTGTTCGACGATCCTTCTTATGAGGGCGCTGTTTGGAAGGTCTTGGATGAGCTCCTTCAGCTCTTCGACTTCATGCGCGATCGTCGTGCGGAGCGACTCTCCATCAAACTGCTCGACATTATAGACGACATGCCTACCATCTGGTTCAACATTCGTGATGCGCTTGTCGTGATCTGCCTTCGAAGCTTCTGCTTCCTTCTTGGCAACTTCGAGATTTTCTTGCAACGACTGCACCGCCTGTCTCAAAGAAGCGATCGTCTGTGCATTATTCTCCCCGTTGGAAATCTTATCGATAATAGACCCGAGTGTATCCATGTCCATGTTTCTGATTGCGTTGATGCGGTTGTGTGAGGCTTGGAAGGACGATGCAAGTTTCTTTTGAGAGGTAGATCTTTCAAGGCGTACAGATAAAACAGTTTAGATGGGCCCGCACCATTATCGGTGTTTGTCACTGTCAAGCACTTGCAAGTTTTGGTAATGTTAATAAGCCAATTAAAACACCTCTGCCTACCTTAACCGTTTCTATGGATGACGCCAGGCACCGAATTCTTTTTCCGACCTTCACAAACACAGTTCCGTCTTTTCGTTGCTAAATGAACTCCTCATCCTTTGAGAACATGGATCTTGCTACTATTCTCGACCGGAGATTTAGGGATATCCGGCTCTTGGACAGCGAGAGCGCACGTGCTGACATGATGTATCTGTTGAGATATCAGCTGCCGCCATCTACCTCAGCCGCGGAGGTTGGGTATTATACCAGAGGCTTGGACTGCCTGTTGATTCTCATTCGGCTGTTGAACAGCTTCCTGATTCCTCTCTCTTCCGACAATCATGAGGATGCTGAAGCGGCGAATCCAATGCTCCGTCTAGCCTGGCAAAACATCGCCCGCACCGAGTCCGCAGTTCAGGATTGGATCAAAGTAAAGGCGTTGGTCCTGGAAATGTCCAAGCCACAGAGTGTACGGGATAGCAAACTCACTTTCGAGGGACTTGTTTTCACTCAACTGGTGAAAGACACCTTTTGGTCACGCAAGGAGTTTTTGCTTTTCCGAGGGTTTGCGACTAAGCCCGAGGATGGACAGTATTGGTTTGCAGACAAGACAGCGTTGGCAAACCAGATGGACATTAACACTATCGTGGTCGATGCAAATGAGTACGAAGACCTCTCGTTCGAAAAGTGCGTCGCTAGGAAGTTCGATCTCCATCTCATCGGTGGGGAGTGGAACATCGCTTTGTGTGCGAAGCCATATGTGCTCCGAGTCCGATACACCAGGAACAAGCAACATCCCCCCTCTTTTAAGGAGATCAAGAACATCTGGGTCCCGATCGGTCACTTCGAAGGACATGAGCTGAAGGCAACGGAAAAGCAGGCACTGTATTCTCTGGTTGCGGCAGTGTTCTTGGACACAGATCAGATACATGTGTACGAGCCTATGGGCGAGCAAATCGTATCAGACCTTCGCAATCCCGCCACACGTGGCAAGCCCTGGAGCGTCGAGGACAAAGAAGATGGTTCTTTTATGCTGTTTTATGTCCCTGTCAGTGAGCTCGAATACGGGAACCTGCCTTTGGACACTTTCCCAGAGGTTACCGAACACAGAGGAATGGGTTTCGATATCAACCTCGAGTAACTCTGCACATGTGGGAAGGTCGAGTTGGACTGGCATTTGATACAGTCTTTGATAGAAAAGCAATTGATGAAGAATCTACAAACGAAACAGTTCCTTTCTTATGTGCAAATTATCGTGAATGGTCGTAGCCTGCTGTAACTAATGTCGTCCGAGCTCGAGCGGCTGGGAAAACCAGATCATGTTGCTATTCTAGCGAGGAAATCAAAACCTCATCCAAGTCCCTGTACCGGATCGTGCCATTCTTGAATCCTCGAATTAATCCTCCGACTTTGTGCTGAAGTGGCACGATCTCCCTCAGCTGCAGATACTTTCGTATCATGCGAGCTGTCAAGACAACAGTGCCAAAGCAAGCGCTTATGATCGAGAAAGCTGGATGCGGCACGGCATAGGCGAGAATTAGACAAGAAGCCGTCCTGTAAATGTTAGTGAGGCAAGGTGAATGGTTTTGAACTTACCAAATAGCTAAGTCCGAAGAGACAGACTTCACAGGATGCTGCTCTTGTTTCTGAATCATTTGCAAGATATCTTGGAGCATCGCAAGCTCCCGGGTCGCGCCAGCCCTCAATTCTGTTGTTTTTGGGCTCACCTTTGAGTCACCGTCTTCTGATAAGTTCAGTGTTAGCTACTACAGCAGTAGGGCCGGGTCTCTGACTTTGCGGGTTCAAGGATCTTCTGTTGAGACCAGGAAGGTCGTGATGATGGGTGAAACATTCGAAGTAGCTTCTCAGATAGTTGTTTGCAGCGCGTCTGTGGAATTCGAATTTCTCGTAGAAATCCATATCTTCAAAGTCTGACCCAGAACCCTGTCCTGGATTGACATGTGTTGGCTCGTTTGTTTGCAGTTTTGTTTCCTCTGGTTTGTTCATTTCGGCGGTGAAAGAAGAAAGTGTTCAATGGCATCCCCTAGAAACTACGTTCAGAAATACGAATACTTGAACAAAGGAAAGCTGGTTGGAACCTGTCATTGGTTAAAAAGACAATCAATCTCTTAAAGTCAAGTGTGAATGGCAGTTCCACAACACAATGCAAGTGGCGCTTTTCTAAGCTACCATTGGGGTGTGCAGCAGGGGCATAAGTAACAGAAACGTTGTCCTCTACGGTATAGACTACGATAATAAATTAGTATGAATACCAGTCTAATCTAGCATCGAGTGACTAAATTATTTCTTCTCTTATGCTTTCAGGGGCCAATTATTTCGATGCCCTAGGGCCATAGTGCAAACAGCAATGCCGTGTTGAACGAATATATTAGGGTATCAGTTGATTCTAACAGCTTTCTCATTCCTCCTCCTCTTCTGGTTTATCCAACGCGTTCTCTGCTGGGCGCTCAGGCACTAAGAACACAGCAAACGACGTTGAAGGCAGCGAGATGCAGAACATGGCAAAGGCAACAATAAGATTGGTAAGAGATGGCACCTTGGCTGCACCAACTCCAAAAGCCAAGCACGAGCCAAGAGACTCAAAGGATCGGACAAGGCCGACAGCGAGGGTCAGTGTCTCGACATCTTGGAAGAATGTTCCGATGATCCAGTAAACAAACATGTAGTGAGACTCGTTCATAAATCTGAAAAGTTAGCTTTTATTCTGCAAAGGATCTTGAAAGACGTACCGAAGAAGAACTTGAACAGCGAATCCACGTCCAAAGCCAGGAAGAGCCCAGTCTAGAGTCACAGGAGGGTTGGCATTGCGATACTCCAATTCCATGGCAAACTGCCATCCGAACAACGCAGTCATAGTAATCGCGAGGAAGACCCAAGTAATTCGTGCAAGCTGGGGTCGACTAAAGTACTTGAGATCAAAGAACCATCCCCAAAAGACATTGGCAGCAGTTGCAGCGACACCAGAGGTCAAGGATGCCAAGGCGCGGGACCGAACGGAAAAGTAGTTGACGAGGTAGATTCCAAGGTACGTGCTGTTCCAGTTAAAGCCGACCAACATCGGGATCAGTAGGTAAAACTGCTTGCGTTGGATGAGAGCGCCCCATCGTCGGAATTGTTCCTTGATGCTCTTGTTCGTGTTTGTGTGTGGAAGCTTGGAGCCATCAGATCGGATGACTTTGTGAGGAGGTGAGATCAGGAACGCGAGAGGTAGGCCGAGACATTGGAGGGCGATGAGAACGAGATATGTAGTGTATCCGACGCGACCACGCTTTCCAGAATCGACGTTGAGGGAGAGTTGAATTGAAGAACCGATGAGTTGACCGAGTTCCCGCAGACCGAGCCAGATTCCAGCTACAATAGTGAGTAACAAGAAACATGAGGAGCAAAATCTGACGTACTGAATTTTCCACGGTCCTTGATATCACCATATCCCAAAGCGATGGCACCTTCAGAAGCCCAGAGCGCTGAAGCTCCGATACCGCAGGTAGCACCGCCAAGCAAAACAAACCATTCCACTCCATATCGGTTATTTGTGTAGAGAGCAGCGGAATAAGGAGCGTATCCAAGGGTACCGATAATAAGAACCCATTTTAGACCGATTTTATTGGCAAGGATACTGAAGAGTGAGCATCCAAAGACCATGATACCAAAGGTAAGTGAATTGGCTCCATTGACGAGGTATGGTTCTTGCTGACCACCAGCGCCGGTATCTACAAAAGTTAGAATAATCTTGATATTTTTGGGGTCACATACTGTTGAGAGCATTCCAAATTCCTGGTTGTGTAAAAGAAATCAATCCAACGATGATAACGTTGAACAGAGGACTGCGATACCAGCGTGTAAATCGAGACACAGGCTTGGAGTGCTCTGTAGTCTCCTCGACCGCACCCTTGACAGGTTGCTCTCTATCGCTACTGTTGTCAATAACAGCAGACATTTTGACGGTTACCCTCAATTTACCATTTTACAACTCAACTGCAGAGTTCTTTCTCTTATAACCCTTGATATTATCTATTTGCCTCAATGTTTTCATTGATGGTGTATCAAATGTGGAGGTTCCTTCTCCAACTGTTCCTAATGCGGCTAGAATCGCAAGTTCCCCGACGGTTCAGTTGATGATTATTCCCACTTTTGCTGTTATCCGTCTTTTTCGTGCTCGACAGGGTCGATGGCGACATGATGAAAAGAGCGAGTCAATGCCAATCTAGATATAAGTGCATTCATTAGTTTGGGTCAATAGATTGGAGCTTTATTATGTATAATATCCACGTTAAATACTGTTACCTCCAACCCGCCTTCCCCCGAATTGCTCGTCGGAAGCTTAAAATATGACCAATCATGACCGTTTCCGACGGGCATCCTTGGGCATCCTTCGACCCTGACTCGAACCGGGGACCTGGCAAGTTCTCCGCGTTACAGTCAGTCACTCTTTCCCCCCCGATCTCCTCCTCAACAATCACGTTTCTCCTCTTAAGCATCGCGTGCTTTATTACAGCTTGAAACCCACAGTCCTAATTCTTCGGTTCACAAAACAATCGCCGATATTTGGATCGAAAACACCAATAAATGGCGGGGAATTCGAACTCGGACCTCCAGACTCAAACGTCCCCGCTCCAAGCAGGTGATTCGCCGCGTCCAAGACAAGCAGCTTGTCTCGTGTGTCGTCGATCAAAGATCAAATGCGATTGGAAGGAGAATCAGGAACGATGCAGAAGATGTATCCAGCTTGACTGCGAGTGTGTACGGCCTGCCTATCATCCAGGTCGTCAGAAAGGCATTAAAAAGTGAGCTTCAATTGCACTCAATTGACTGACCTACGGCTAACAATGTTAGTAAACGTACAGGCTTGGACAAAGCGCTGTACCAAATTGACCAAGCCGTCAAACGCGCTCGCTCAACATCGCAAAAGAATGCCGAAGATGATAGGATTCTAACGCATTTGCAAGATTTACTGAGTGGCGCGAATTCTCCTGATGCCCCGCATACTCGATACAGTGCTAGTGGCGATGGTGATGAGGATGCGTACTCGGAGGAGGAAGAGGAGCAGGAGCAGGATCCTGTGGCGATGCCCGAGTTTATCCAACGAACGCAACAGAGTCTTGCGATTGATGATGCGGAAAATCCGTTACAGCTCCTCGCGAGAGCGTCTTACATCCAGCCGTCACCAGAGTCACGACATGGGAACTCACCTATGCAGGCGCATACTGCGAGTACCACTGGTCAAACTGAGGATGAAATCCAGGCCTTCTTTGCGCCGGCGCAGGCACATTTAGATGTTGGATCTGACGTCGACCCTGTGACTCTGGGGCTTGTGTCTGAAGATGAAGCGGATAAACTATTTCACTTGTAAGTGCCAACCTGACTTGCTCGGGATCATACTGACCATCAGTTTTCATCGCAATCTTGCGCATACTCGATGGGGTCTTGACCCGAGGATATATACCGTCGAATTCACTCGCTCGAGATCTGCCTTCCTATACACATCCATCATGGCCGCATCAGCTCTCTTTATGCCATCCGCGGCAGCCCTTTCAAAACGACTCTCGAATCACGTCAGGACCCTCGCCCATAAAGTTGTAGTCAAACGCTACAGGTCTGTTGAGATTGTTCTTGCATTCATGGTAAATATTCCATGGATGTTCCCCGGACAGCATTCTACCGACGATGAAACCTGCACCTACATCTCCATCGCGAACACTGTCGCCACCGATTTATCCCTTCACAAAAGTCTTGTATCGCCGGAAATGCTAGGCTCAGGTTCGGATATCGGCTTAGCGAGAGGTGACTGTCTTGATCCAAGAGCAGCACTAGCAATGGACGGTTTTCCAGAACTTGACCCGTGGTCTGAAAAAGGGCGGCTATTTCTCAGAAACCGGGAACGATGTTGGCTTTCGTTATTTGTGTTGGAAAGAGGAATGTCGCTTGCTCGAGGACGACCATTTTCCGTGCCAATGACACGATCGCTAAAAGACTGTGACAACTGGCACCTGTCTGAATTTGCGGATCCTCTTGATGGACATCTTGTTTCTATGGCTGTTCTGAGACGGAATTTGGACGGATTGTTTGCTGCTGTGAGAGGTCTTTGTGATGGATCACAGATGCCTTCTAGCGACGGTTCATTGATCGCCCAATCGTATGTATTCTACCACTTATCGTTACTAAGCTAACATGTCCAGAATCCAAGGATCCATCGAACGTTTCTTCGATCAGTGGTATACCGATTGGGGCGTCTCTATCGGCAAAGGACCAGGTAAGATACTCGACTCTCTGACGAACCTCACTGACCATTAGACCGCCGTCTCCCTCCATACGTTGAAATTCTCGTCACCCACACCCGTCTTTCCATCTACGGCGGTGTGATAAATCATCCTACAGCTCCTCTCGAAGTCCGTCGTTTCTTCCACACAGCCGGTCTCTCTTCAGCTCTAAACGTCATGCGCGCCGCCATACAAGGAGAATCCCAACTTCAGTCCATGCCAAACAACACCGCGATCATGATTTCCTTTGCGGCTTGTTTCGCTCTGACATTAAGTTCCTACGCAACAGGCGGCTCGGCTTTAGCCCCTAGTGTCAGAAACCTCATCGACGAAACAGCCACTGTTCTCGAAAGAATTGGAAAAGTAACACGGCACCGAAACGGTCTTTCCATCAAATACGGAAAATACCTCAAGCAAATTGTTAGGAGAGCAGCTACCGGAGACGGCATATCTGATCCTAGAATGCCAATTGTTAATGAAGCGCCCATGACGACGCCCACCTTTTTAGACCAGCAAGCTCTATGGCCAGAACCGATACACTTCTCTGCCATGTCAGATGATCAAATCGTCCAAGCTCTGAACCAGCCTGGTAACGATTTCGAGCCTTCATTTGGTGGACTTTCATGGGATGACATGACGAATTTCGAATGGCTTTATTGGCCTGAAGTTGGTATATAACATAAAATCAACGAAGCGTTTCCTGTTCCTGTTTCTCCAATCCACCTAGCCAGTCAAAAGCAGTAATCTGTCGCAATTTCTCCATGAATACAAATGTCAAAACAGTATGAGGTCTAGAGAGTTAGCTTGGTTGTGTATGGGAGTAGGTAACGTACGTGAGTCTTAACCAAGCGGGTGTCCAGCCTCTCATGAGAAATCGAGGACCTTCTTCGCGAAGACCGGTGCTGAGTACTTGAGCTAGACCTTCCTTACCGGCGTTGGACTGCATGCGGCTTTTCAAGACATCCGCTGGGGCACAAATGGTTGTGGCCATTGTTCCGGCTGCTAGGGAAGAGATGGCATGGGTCTTTGTGTCGTCTTTGAAGTTGTTGGCAAGAAGATATTGTTTGGCCGAAGCATATCTAATTTGTTAGTCAAGTCACCACTATCTTTCCAATAAACTTACGTAGCAATTTGAGAAACGTCTGTAACTGTTAGCAAAATCACAAACAGAATCTGCTGCACTCACTCATCAAAGCACTCCTCGCGATATTAGGAGCAAGACCCTTCCAGAACGCCATCATGCCCTCCTCACTATAAACTCTCGCCAAAGCATCCAAAGCATGGTTATATCCGAATTGCTGAGCAGGAGCTTTGGCACCATCTGCACACATACGGACGAGAACAACTTCAGCTGGGTTACCAACTAGACCAGCAACACCACCTGCGACACCTGCACAGGCGATGTTCTGTGTCACTGATAGCTGTTTGCCTGTATGTTCTCTAACTTTGTCTGAGAAGTAGGTGTGGAAGCCAAAGCGAGCGGTTGAGTATGTTCCTTGGCGGAGGATGGATGCTGATAGACCAGTCCATAGAGATGGGATGCCTATAGTTGTTAGAGTTGTCATGATGAGATTGGAGAACATACCATCTCGTGCAGCGAATCGGTACAAGACATTAAGCATAGAACTATTGGACTTTAGGACCTGCATTCGATATTTCGTTTGATCCAAAGGATGTGCTGTAGTTGTTAGTAAGGTCGTGCTTGTAAGTGGTAAACATACTGAAGCAAACAGCCATGCAGGCTGCAGCACCGCTACAAACTGTCAGTCATATCCACAAACAGCAGAGACGTACATACCCAAGCCAAAAAGGCTCCTTGATTTTCTTATCAGAACCCATATTAACAAACTTGCCCTTCCTCTCCTCCTCACTTACACGCTCATGTTTTGTACACTCTTGATCTCATCGGCATCCAAATCTACCTCCGACGTCGTCCCTCATTCTGAACCCCGGAAACAGTGGGTCTCTCCCTCGGTCTCCAGATCCACCTCCGACAATCAATCGTCATCGTCTCAAAACCGCGACACATCCTCGGCTTCTTTGTAGCTGCAATGTCAAACAACGAAAATAAACCCGACATGTCGAAACTTTCTGCACCGCTGAAAGCTCTTATTAACGCGCCTTTTGCGCGTCCCGGACCAAGACCTGCGCCTGCGCAAGTTCAGGAATTGTTTGAAGCGATTGCGAATGATGCAGCGATTAGGAACCTCGGCCCAAAGTCCTGGTTGACTGTTTCGGTATGAAGATCAGTTGTGCGCCATGTGCTGTGCTGACGATTATAGGCCGCTGCTACATTTACTCTCAATTCGCCCGATTCCCTTCCCGTTCTTCACCAAGTCGCATCATCGAAGGACCCCAATTCCGCCGTCCAGAATGCCGAGTTCATTCGAGAAGTTGGCCTAAAGTGTATCAGCTTCAATGGCATTCCTCGAACGATCAACTCCCTCAACGCTTTCCACGCATCGCTTCCCGAAGATGTAGCATCGAAACTTAGCACAAAAGCAAGCCGACAACCGACGTCGCAAAATATTGACGAAGCATTGGCCCGCGGCCGAGGGTTATGGGATTCCATCTATAGACCATACGAAGATAAGCTATTCGAGAAGCTCGCCCTCGCGCATCCCGATTTGCCTGTGTATATCCTTAGCAGCCACTACTCCGCTCTCCTCTCCGATCCTCCTGCCTCCGAGCGCGATACACTTGCCAGTCTCGGTCGAATCCATACTTCCATGATTGCCATCTCTTGTCTACGAGCGCAAACTGGTGTTGGACCTCAAGTGCTGTCGCATGTATTTGGTCTGCGAAAGGCACTTGAGGATGGAACGTATAAGAACGATAAGGATGGCGAGACGGAGGAGAGCGTCAAGTACTTGGCTAGTGATGAGGGTGGACATTGGCTCCTGAATACCGTGGATAAGATTGTTGAAGCTATTGGAGGAAGTAGCTTTGCGCCAGGTCGGGAATCGAAGATCTAATAGTCTATGTATAATTGATCAAGCGTTATCTGTGATAAATCGTGCTTGCGCATAGTGACCTGGAATCTCGCGCTATCCCACCACCTCCGTAATCCCACAAGTATATACAAGAACTAAGTTTGCCCTTGGAAAAGAGCAGGTCCCTCGCCATCAAAGAAAGTCTCATCCAACAGTGAAAGCAACACCTTTTGTCCAGCCCACTGCTCCTCAACATTGGGTCTAATCTGGTTGGGGGGGAGCACAAATCCCGTCTCGCCAGTGTCCCTCAACTCAATGGTGTACGAGAACTTGGCTTGTCCCACGCTGTACACGTGGTCGGGCGCCGCACCAGTAGTAACATATAACACGGCGCCACTGGGTCCGAAGGTATATGTTGTCTTATCGTCGGAGCTATCGCGGATGGCAGTGCTCACAAGGGCAGCAGCCTTTGTCCATTTGCCAAGCTCGGGCGCGTAGAGGTCTTCCTTGTAGCCAAAGGGAGAGAGGATGTATTGACCATACTAAATCTGTTAGCGGTGGACAATTGATCACAAGCACCAGTACTCACGCTGTGGAAGTCGATGTAGAGAGAGATACCGACGGTATCTCTCAATTGCCGAACAAATTTGTCCAATCCAGCATTCTCGGGACTATCAGCAGGCTTCTCGCCACGGTAGGTCTGCGAGCAAGGATTGGTTGAGGCGCCTCTCTTGTTCGAGTCCCAGCCAAACTCCCAGTTGCGATTGATGTCGCGACCGAAGCATGTCTGGTTGGGTGCTGAAGAAGGAGGAGGTTGACGGTTCTTTCGCCAGAGACGATCAGATTTGGTAGTGTAGACCTGATCATGTTAGCCAGAAGAACAATACTGGAAGGAAAGGCGACTTACAAATCCGTCGGGGTTGACAACGGGAAAGATGTAAAAGTCGTATTTGTTCAAAATGGTCTGAACTTCTTCGTCCCCGCCCTTGAAGCCCTTGATGAGCTGAAGAGTGATGTATTCAACAGTCTAAAAATTAGCACTGAGCAACTCTCAATTGGGGATAAACTCACCGGCGCAGAGATCCATTCTCGGGCATGGACAGTTCCATGGTAAAGCACAGCAGGCTTTCCAGGTCCATCCTCACCATAAAGGTGAAGACCATAAATACTTCTGTTCTCATACGACTTTCCAGAAGAAATCAACTTCGAGTTATTAGGAAACTGCGCATGCAAGTCCCTAAAGTAATCGACGTGATCCTCATACTGGTGGAACTCATCGTACCAAGACTCATCATCCGCTTGACGCTTCCACTTCTTGGAGGATGGGCTTTCGCTAACGATGGAACCGCCCAAGTTCTCGTGCAGAGTGGTAAAGTCAAGGTTCAGACTCTTAAAAGCAGCGACGTCATTGGGCGCGACGACAATGTCAGCGTGTTGGTCGCCGTGCTCCCACTCGTCAAAGGTAACGGGGGAAAGCTTCTC
The DNA here is from genome assembly GCF_020744385.1 of Fusarium flagelliforme. Taxonomy (NCBI): domain Eukaryota; kingdom Fungi; phylum Ascomycota; class Sordariomycetes; order Hypocreales; family Nectriaceae; genus Fusarium; species Fusarium flagelliforme. The sequence goes on from NW_025763503.1 coordinate 6,447,273, forward strand.
TTTGATGTCTGCTTTGCCGTGGGTATTTACGCGGAAGACTTTGTACCCATCGTAAGTCTGAGTGTCAGCCTTGGGAGCAGCAATTGCTCCAAGGGCGAGAGTGAGGAGGGAAAAGACGGAGGACCTCATTTCGATGGATGAGTTGGCAATTGAGTTATGAGTGTACTGCAGGCTCTTATATACACCACTGCTTGGCAGATATCCTTGCTTGCCAGGTGGGTAACAGAAGAATTATCCTCTGAAACTTAGACTGCTAAAATAAAGTAACCTAAAGGTTAGCCTAAGCTTGCATAAAGTAACCGAATTATTTCGTCTCTTATGCTCTTACCGGCCAATTCTTCTAACACCCTGGCGTTTGCATATATTGACAGAACTTTTGGTGGCAGAACTTTTGATAACAGTAGACGATCATTTCCAGTCACACCATACCAGCATTGAGATCGTCGACCTTCCACATCTGTTCTGGTGTGCATCTTTTATTCGTGCTTATTTGCACGCCGAGCAAACGGTCCCCGATCTACCCAGTACCTTAATTAAAGCCTAACTCTAATTGATCGTCCCCCGCGGTGGGGATATTGCAGAACGACAGGTATCGATGACGAATGATGCAGGAAAAGTCTTGGAATTATGTGGTCTACTTGGTATCACTCCATCTGCTTCAATTCCCTCGCTTCTGAGAAATCAGCGTCCGTCTTGCTTCTAACCTCCTCGACGCTCACGCCCGGCGCAAGCTCTGTCAAAGTTAAAGTACCCTGCTCTCGATCTACTTCAAACACGCACTAATTAAATGTTAGCTTTGTGATTGTCACAGGTGAAAAGTATAAAACTTACGAGATCGGTAATGATGGTGCTAACTACACGTGCGCCCGTTAGAGGCAACGTGCATTGCTGCTTAATCTTGGATGATCCATCCTTGGCGCAGTGCTCGGTTGCAACGACAATCTTGGTGTTGTCGGGGTTGGCTACCAGATCCATTGCGCCTCCCATACCCTTGAACACCTTTCCAGGAATCATGTAATTGGCCAGATCACCGACTGCGCTGACTTGAAGGGCCTGTAATTGTCAGCAATGAAGTGCAGAGGAATTGCGCAACTTACACCAAGAATTGAGACATCGACGTGTCCACCCCGAATCATACCGAATGATTCGGCCGAGTCAAAGACGGATGCTCCGGGAACGAGTGTCACTGTTTCCTTACCGGCGTTGATGATATCACTGACTTGTTAGCGGAGCCTCAAAAGAGGACGGTCAACTTACGCATCAACCTCGTCCTTTGTAGGATAAGCACCCATTCCGAGGATACCATTCTCAGACTGAATATGCACAGTCGAGTCCGGAGGCAGGAAAGAAACGGCCAGCGTTGGAATTCCCACTCCCAGATTGACATAGTAACCCGCCTTGAGCTCCTTTGAAGCTCGTCTCGCGATACGGTTTCGTCGCTCTTGAGCTTCATTCGCAGCCTTTGGTGGGCCATCCTCTCCCTCCTCTCTCAACTTGAGCACCTCAATATTCTTTTCGGCGGTAGCGGGAACGATTCGGTCGACAAAGATACCGGGAAGGTTAACATCGTTGGGGTCGATTTCGCCAACTTCGACAATGTTCTCGGCTTCGACGATGGTGAGCTTCGCGGCCTTGGCCATGAGGGGTCCGAATGACTTTGTCGCATATCTGATCTGTTAGCTGAGTTTGCAATTGGGATGTCGCACATACCGGAAGACACAATTTCCGTCCTTGTCGGCCTTCCATGCGCGCATGATCGCGACGTCGCCTTCAATAGCGTGCTCCATGAGGAACGTTCGACCATTGAACTCGCGGGTCTCTCGCCTTCGGCCTTTTTCGACGACAGCGCCAGACTTGTCTAGTCGCACGGGAATTTCGCCATCTTGCAAAAGGGTGTCTAACTTGTTAGTTTGGTCATGATGTTTTGGTAGACGACTTACGAGCTGCTGTTGGTGTAAAGAATGCAGGAATGCCAGCACCGGCCGCTCGAATGCGCTCGGCCAATGTGCCTTGCGGACAAAGCTCAATTGCCAATTCACCAGTCAGGTACTTCTTCTCCAACACCTTGTTGTTACCAAGGTAAGACAAGATCAAGCGATCGACCTGGCCAGCGCTTGTAAGAACTGCCAAGCCACCCTTGCCTTCCACTCCTGCGTTGTTCGACACAGCTGTCAAAGAATTGAGAGAGTCGCGACCTCTTCGGTGAATCGCATTGATCAGTGTATCTGCCACACCACAAAGACCAAATCCAGAACTCAACAGTGTTGAACCACTCTTGATATCCGCAACCGCAGCATCCGCATCCTTGAACAGCTTGGACTGTCCTCGTACTGACAGCGCTGCTCTTGTTGTGCTGAATTGACGGCTTGTGAAGCTGCTTCCCCAGTTCATGGGTCGCGCCCGTTGGAATCTTAATAGCCTCGACATTATTGCTGTATTCTGTGGTTTGTTGCCGCTGTCATGATGAACGGCTCATGATAGCTTAAAGAGTAATTCACGGGCATAATAGTAGGTCCGATCGGCGGCAAAAGTAGCTCCGCAAGGACGTCATTTTCGGTGGAAGAACTGGCACCGACCCGCTCGATCCGTTGGACCCTGAAGATGAAGGTGCTGTACGAAAAGAGAATGAGAGCTGGACGTGACTGGATGATATTCTCCGTTGATCGTGCCGCGGTTAACTTACTTGTGTTTGAGCTTGTGAATCGTCGCGTTTCAAAGACTTGGGAAACTGTCGGATTATAATTAACCCTGGTTTATCCGATGGCAGAGTACGTACATCACAAGAGGATATTGCCTTCAATGGATCGTGAAGTCATGGACAAGCTCGAGTGGAACTTGATGCTTTGCCATCTAACTGTGGAAATGTGGAACACGAACGATCCGTCTTAGTCAAGTGATATTCTGTCCATGCGGGTCAATTGACACCTGTCAAACATGCATAACCACTGTCATAAGTACATCACAGTTGCAGAAATGGAACATATAATTATTCGTAACAATGTTGAATGTTAATATTAGGTATCTAATGACTGACGCTGTTAAAACTCAAAAACACGTAAGACCTCTAGTTAAGGGGCACCCGACGGAAGCGGTTGGACTCCCATCCATCAATCTCATCAACATGAGTCTCGCGGATAAGCTTGTAACCACCAATCTTGGGAAGAATGACAGCCCAGACAAGCCAGTAGACAGCACCGGCAGCAAGGATACCAATACCGACAACGCAGTGGATGTAGTAAGGCATGCTCTTGTACTGGTTCTGGCTGGGATCATCGGGAGCGATGAAAGGAGCAATCACGAGGTACATGTTGCTGAGAAGGAAGAAGATGGTGACAGGCAGAGTAGCCTTGATGGGAGCGTTCCACTTGTACGCCTCGCGGTGGAGGTATAGGTGAACGAGACCACCCGCAACGAAGGTGTTGACGATGGCGAGGGGGTATGAGATGAGGTTGAGGATAAAGTTGTAAGCATCACCAGGAGGAGGAGCAAGGATGACGATGACGCAGATAACCCAGTGCTCAAAGAGACCAGCCAGAGGAGCGTTGAAAGGTCGGTTGCTGGCCCAGAGTTTAGAGAAAGGCAGGATACCCTCACGGCCAAGCTCTTGGACAAGACGACCCTGGGAGAAGATGACACTCAGGACGTTGCCGAAAGCAGACAGGGCGACAAAGACAGACATGGCGCGCTCGGCAGCAGGACCCATGACGTTGCGGAAGAGAGAGGCAGCGACAAGACGCTCGGAGGCGATGATCTCGGCCTTGGGGACGGCAGCGAAGTAGGCGATGTTGACAAGGATGTAAATGATGGACACTGAGATGATGGCAGTGGGAGCAGCAATCTTGAGGGTGCGAACAGGGTTGCGAGTCTCGCTGAGCGCATAGTTGGCGTTGCTGTAACCGACGAAACTCCAGATGACATTGTACAGGGCAGTAACAACACCGTAAGCGCTACCAGTGGTGCCCTCGAACGCGCGGCTCAGGTTGTCAGGCTTCTCATCAATCTTGAGGTGACCGCCCAGAGCGACGAAACCGCAGATGATCATGATGAAGACAATGGCCAGCTTGATGAAGCCGAGGGCGTTTTGAAGACGAAGACCCCACTTGAGAGCGCAGCCGTGGATGAGGAAAGCAGTGGTAATGCAAGCCAGACCAATAGCACGCTGGTTCCATCGATCGACCTCCTTGTTGGCAGCGTGGAGGATGTACTCTCCAAAAACGACCGAGTTACCGGAAGCCCAACCCATGAGAAGAACATAAGAAGCGTACATGCCGGTAACGAGGAACTTGGGCTTGCGGTAGATGAATTCGAGGTAGTTCTTCTCACCACCGTTCTTGGGGATACCGGTTCCCCATTCAAGGTAGACGGCTGTACCGGCGGCGGCGATGAGGGATCCAACGACCCAGATCATAAGAGCCAGACCAGGACTTCCCAGGAGGGCGAGGATGGATCCGGGAGTCGCAAAGATACCGGTACCGATGACTCGGTTGAAGATGAGCATAGATGCGCTCAGGACACCGATCTGGCGCTTGTTGTCGGCGGCATGTTGAAGGCGACCTGTTCAAGTTAGCAGAGTCCAACCAATGTAAAGCTTTGCGACATACCCTCTTCTGTGTCAGAGCCAGACCCAACATAGTTGGTCTTGTTGGCACTGGGCTCGAGACCCTTGGAATCGTCGTTGCTCATGATGACAAGACTGTAAATGTGGCAGTCTACAAAGGATACTGAACTCGATTGACTGGAGAAGTGAAGTACTGAGAAGGGGACGCGCCTCCTTTAATAAAGAGAGGATCCCATACCAAGGAGTCAGTACCCCGTCTCTATCCATCCCCATGGGAAGGCAAAATTGGGAAAACTCGTTGTATCCACACCACAGCGGAGCCTCTTGATCCTCAAAAGTCTAGAAGGCGACCAGAAAAAGACAAGCCCGATACAAGGTATCAATTAGAGTAGGAACGGTTCGGCCTGAATCGTGCCATTTTGGGTGAAGCAGCGAATAAGAATGCGACGGTTTGACGGGGTGTTGATAGTGTTCCTGGTTGAGAGGTTTGGCTGGAGGTTGCCGTCGGTCTTGGAAGGCAAGCTAATGTGTCATGAAAATCTCTGCAGTTGAAGCTTTTGGGGACTTAAATCGACTAGGACGATGACGCGATCTTGGGTGATCGCACGCTTATTTGCTTAAAACCAATAGCGACTGTCAAAAATGCAGAATCTATCCACTCTAGGTATTTTAACGGCATGGATGGCAGGAGTCTCCCCGGGCATTGGCCGGTTTAGTGTAGGGACCCGGCCTCGTGGGCTCCGATTCAATTTAACCTCACTTCTTTTGATGGGTTTGGGTTGGATTTGAGGCTCGTTTTGGGAGGTCCATTTTATTAACTACCTGCTATTCTTGGGATGCGATTGATCTGACATGTTGTTTTTTGTAACAACTCCCCGTGGATCCTCGTTTTCGGATGTCCGGCCGGGTGGGACGTGGCATGCTAGGATGGCCTGCGAGGTTGTTGGTGATGCTTGTAATCACAACATCAACATCAAACGCAACTTCCAATTCTGGTGTTTCGACAGTGTGGTCGGGTCACCAGGTGCCATGTTAGATGATGTGATATGTCTAACTGCTTCCTCATTCACACTTCCAGAGCTCACACTCCCAAGGGTGTCCCGACGCTTAATGGACGACAGGGTGTTGTATAGCTCAGCACACCTGAAGGAACAATCTCACCACCATCAACATGATCATCCCTTTTTCTCATAGGGCTGTACTCCCCGAAGATCCCTGATCAAGGCATCTCCCCGATGCTACTGCATGCAGCCCGCGGGATAGAGCGTGGGATAAAATGTGGGAAGATATCGCCATACTTGTCTCTCACCACGTCAACCCTGGCATGTCTTGTCGACCGGCTCACCTGCCTGTTCATGCCTAGCAACCACTCCTACGCCTTAGCCATTAGCTAACAATAATACAAGCTACATGTGCTATATGTAATACTCGCCTCCCAAGTCGTGATCGGCTGTCCCGTTTATGGAAGGGCGCCATGCCTAGGCCAAGTCGATATGATCCTATCACCTCAGTAATAAGTCCCAACTTCATCTCTACAAGATTTTTTACCAGGTTTCTCAATGGTCTGACGGTTGCCCATCGATCTTATTGCTTATGTTTGCCACAAGTCCTTTTGAAAGTGTATACCAATGCCCACTGGTTGCCCAGACTTGAGCAGTCGATTAGCTCTTCGGTCACCAGACGGATGAGATGATAGGCATCAATTTCAGCCTAATCTCCAGCTCATAATCAGAAGGATTGAAGTTCCGATCAACTACATAACACGCGATGCATTCTCTAGCATCACACAGCTTACACGGGCACAGTGACTCCATCAATTCTTCAGCTCAGCGCTACTGTGCAATTGACATGTGTGGCGTTAGCTTACAGGCACCATCCAGCCCCTAGAGTGATCTACCGGCCACTAAAGCCACTGGCGTCAAAGGCGTTATTGCATCAGAGAAGAATTTTCTTCCCTGTTTCTGTTCTGATGTGAACTGCTGTTGATCCGAGAATACCCTGTAAGATGCATGTCGGATAAGCTGTGGTCGGGTCAAGGCCTGAAGCAGTACTGTGCCTGGTCATTTCCGGGACAAGGTATAGAGATGATGAGCTCTACTTTCGTGTACAGGCAGTACGGATCACTCGCGGAGCCAGAATGGATGGATGGTGTTCTTGTTTGATTGCTTATCTTACCGCGTCAAGCCGCGCGGGAACTCTGCAAAACAGCCCTGCGCGCCTAACGCTCTCCTTATTTCTATAATGCGATGCGCCAGCTTAAACTGTTCCTGGTCCACTCACATGTGGATACATTTCATGACCCATAGACTTGTCTGGGCTCTCAGCCTTTTGCTATCCATTCCGTTTGGCGGCGCGCTTGTGACTTCTTTTCCTCGCGACGTTCCTGGGGCCCCGATTTCGGGCCGCGGTGGCTCGAGCTTGCTCAAATCAATTACCTTAGTACCTAGGTACCTTTCAGCTGTGCTCCGAAAGCTGTTTGAAGTTGCAGCGCGATTAGTGCTCGTTCGTTCGTTCGTTGCGTATTTCTTCTGCAGCACGACGCTGCCAATTCAGGACCAAAACGACTTCTCCCTTTTACCTAGACAACAGTGACTTTGAGCTATAGGTGTTGCGACGGAAGGGACCGGGTGGCTACGAATAAATCGGCGACTGGCTCATCACGTCGCCTATAGGGTAGTTTCAGCACCAACATGATTGCATGACTACGACTCGTCATTTATAAAGGAATACTGTAAATGGAGATACTAGAGCACTCTTCTTCTAGTATAGACGTGGATGGAAGAATATAGTATACATCATGTTGGGTGATGGATTTTGGCAAAGTATGGTGGATAGGTATGACATCGTAACAGTACCGGATGTGTCCGATACTTTCATATTAACAACTATCACAACCAACACGAGGCTGCAAAAAGCAATTGCACTCCCAGAGGTCTCCCAAGCCTGCCCGATAACTTCACATCTCAATTGCGAAGCGGAAAATTACATATAACTCTACAATGTACCATATTGGACGGAACACAGTCTTTTCAACAGCAATCATCATGAATTAGACGTCATGAATTGATCCACATGATTGGACGCAACCATGACATATAGCCTACCTAGACTTAGGGACAGTGTATAGGGCCTAGGGTTCGTGTAACTCATACAAATAGATGACTGAAGGCCATAAAGAGATGTGCCATCCGTAGACTGCGTGTGATTACCTACGTATTGAAGAAAGCCTTGTTAACAACAGGTACCAGCCGTCGTATCATGACACAGCTAACGTTGGCTGATCGGGGCTCCACATGGTTAGGCACTTTGCAGTTCGCACGATACTATTGACTCAGCCACATTGAAACCCGCACAATTGATTCACTCAACCAGATTCTTGTCAGTAGCGATTAATTGGGTGACTAAGGGTGCTGAAGGCTTGCTAAGTTGATGTGGTGACCCATTAAACGCTGGACAGTTGACGATCATTAACAGGTCAATGCAGCTATAGCTCCGTCTGCAACGTGCCACCGCGATCCTGAGTAAATTTCTACGTACAGAGTTATCAAGGTAACACAATGAAATAGATAAGGACATCCAAATAAAAGGCAAACAAATAAAACAGGGAAGTCAGCAGCTCCGCGCAGTGGCTGAATGTGGCGCCTCGGCCCCTAATCCAGAATATAAATCCTTCAGCTTCAGGTCACCTTCCTCATAAAACGCGTTTCCAGCCAACGCGCCCACCCACCCTCCTTGCGCCCAGCTTCTATTTACACAGTGACGCAATAGCGCACCCACCAACGCTCAACGTCCAGAATCGACCAAAGTCAATCCGCGACTTTGTGACTTTGACCTTCATTGTCATGGTTTCAGGTATTTATTTTGTTGCTGTCCCATAGCCTATCCGCGCTGACTATCAGACCCATACGCAATTCCCGACTCTCCACGAATGACACGAGACAACATGCGCCCTGCCACGCCCAAGGAGGACGGTCTTGCTCATCGCGAGAAGTCTGATACTACAAAGGCTTCTCCTGCTTTGAGAACTGGCACACCGCGCGTCGGAACTCCTCGCACCGGGACACCCAGAACCAGTACCCCTAGAGGGAAAACAGCCACGGGCAGCGCATCCAAGAGAGCCGAAGACGAAATCGCACTGGCCGACGACACTCCCGCGGAAGGCAACCCTGCTGAGCCAAACGGTGCGCCGAACGGAGTCGCCAACGAAGGAAAGGTCGATGCTGGGTTTGAGGAGAGGGAGGTCGATGTCCTTGTTGAACACCGCGTCGACGAAGCTAATTCCAGCGTCGATATCCGAGTTCTTTGGGATGGAGGAGAGACTACATGGGAGTCAGAATGGAGACTTCAGGAAGATGTACCGGCCATGGTGTTCAAGTACTGGGATAAGCTCGGCGGTCGTGATGCTGCCACAAAGCTTGATGTTTATCATGTCTTCAAGATCTTGAGACGTGACCCCAAGCAGGCCAAGAAGTACGAGGTCCAATGGGTCGGGTACCCCAAGAATGACAGTACTTGGGAGAAGGAGGAGCTTCTGAGCAGGATTGCCCGGGCGGAGCTCGAGAAGTTCAAGGCTAAGGACCTGTTGGACAGCTCCAACGGGAAGCGCAAGGGCGCGCGAGGTGTTGGCCGACCTCGTAAGAGGCCTCGTTCAGAGGATTAATGTTTGAGCGATTGACAGAATGATTATGGATGGCGCGCATGTATGCATATGGTTGTATCAACAACGAACACGATTGTAACGGGATTTCTTTCTACACTGAACTAGTACATTGATCTATTCTAATCTGTCCTCGCGTGATCTTCCTTGGGCTTGACAAGAGGCCAGTGACCGTGATCTTCCTTGTATGACATGGCAAAAAACTGCGCAATGACAAATGCCCAGTACAGATTGTATGCGAGAACAGATCCGTACGTAGCAGAGTTGTTCCACCCGACAACAGCATTGAGAATGGCCCAGCCTCCTCCGCCGTTGAGTTGAGGATTGCAACACTGTATTGTCTGTCAGCCGAGTCTGTTTTGAGGGGATAGGCTGGGTAACAGGAGAATTGTCCTCTAAAGCTTAGGCTACTACAATAAAGTAGCCTAAATGCTAGCCTAAGCTGGCATAAAGTGACTGAATTATTTCGTCTCTTACGCTCTTGGGACTAATCCTTCTGATACTCTGAGGATAGGCTACTCACATTGACGTGCCAAATACTCCTATCAATATCGTACGATCCAGGCCCATCTCCGAGTTCCGCTGCGTCACCGCCGACAACCTTGTTCCACTGCTGCTGCTCAAAAAGCCAGATGGCGCGGGAGAACAAACCAGCTGCGACAAGGTACAGCAGGCATGTTGAAGCCACGAGGAAATATTGCAGCCTTGCTGATGAGCCGCCCCTGTAAAGAGCATACCCAACGAGCCCACCGAGCGTCAATCCCAGAATGACGGGCAAAGGCACGGCTGAAGCGGGCGCGGAAAATGAGACGCCCGCAACGAAAACAATACCCTCGATACCTTCGCGAAGAACAGTGATGCAAGGTAACGCGAACATGGCATATTTCTCGAAGAAATTGACCAACCAAGCCCTCTTTCCTTGAGCTGTCACAGGTGCTTCAATCGCCTTGGACAGCTTGGCTCGCCATTTATCCTCCATCTTTCCCACGCGCAGCAAAGCACCGCCCATGATAGTGATGATGATGGCTGAAATGAGCGAAAACACTCCTTCGTAGTAGTACTCATGATCCGCCCATGTATCGCTGCCGAGGATATAAAATGTGCCGATGATCACACCAGAGGCAACGGCGCAGATTGCGAAGCCAGTCGCAGTTCCAGCCCAGACCTGTCAATTAGCAACGCTCAACACAGAGAAGAGAAACCACGAACTCACCTGTGCTCGCAAAGTTTTGTAAAGATTCGCATCGCGCTGAGAGCCATCAAGGGTCTGTTTGAGAAAAGCCAGCAATACAGAAACAATGATGGCTGTCTCGAGAGTCTCTCGAAAGACGACGACAAACACGGGCACCGAGAACAATTCGAGCATTTTTGGAGCTTGAAGCAGATGAGGATTGGTTTGCTTTGCTATCGAAAGGATCGGATCAGATAAGAAATATGAGTTTATTCCGACAACCCACACCCGCACGCCAAGGCTCCGGTATCGAAATTGCCTCGGCCGGTTCAGGACTAAGGGTCACACGATGCCCACTTAGTTCTCCCCAGGTCGAATCACGCGTTGTTTTAACAGCTGTCAGTGTCAGCTGCTCGCTTGGACGAAAACTCTGAAGCCCTTGGTGCAGTTTTTAAATGCGAGTATCCGTACCTGCGCGAAATAAAGAAGGTGTGCTGTGCTATGAACCCCTTCTAACCGACATCGGATTATCTGATTGATAAGATCCCGGTCCGCGTCTCCACGCTTAATCCGACCGTCTCTCATTTCACTTTCACTCAGTCAAACAACAAGATGAGGTTCGGATGGGCCGTGGTTTTTGCACCGGCCGTTTTGGCTGCGACGGTGTCTTATGATTTCACTATTGAATGGGTCAGGGCGAATCCTGATGGGGCGTTTGAGAGGCCCACGATTGGCATAAATGGGGTGTGGCCGATCCCCAGGATTGAGGCTAATGTTGGAGATACCGTTTTGGTGAATGCCAGGAATAATCTGGGCAATCAGAGCACGTCATTGCATTTCCATGGATTGTTTATGAATGGTTCCAATCATATGGATGGACCGTCGCAAGTTACGCAGTGTGCTATTCAACCTGGACAGTCCTTTCTTTACAACTTTACGGTATGTACTCACCATATAAGAAGAGATGAAGCTGATCGTGTAGATTACTCAACCTGGTACTTATTGGTATCATTCACACACCGAAAGTCAATATCCTGATGGTCTTCGCGGTCCTCTCATCATTCATGACCCAGAGTCGCCTTTCAAAGACCAATATGATGAGGAAATCATCATGACTGTCTCAGATTGGTATCACGATCAGATGCAGACTCTTATTCCCGAGTTTATGAGAAAGGGAAATCCAACCGGTGCCGAACCAGTCCCTCAAGCTGCTCTCATAAATGAGACTCAGGATCTCAAGGTTGCTGTCCAGCCCGGAAAGACCTACCTTCTTCGACTGGCCAACATCGCCGCATTTGCAGGACACTTCTTTTGGATTGAGGGCCATAACCTGACTATTGTTGAAGTTGACGGCGCATACACGAAACCTGCAGCGGCTAATATGGTTTATCTATCTGCTGGTCAGCGATGTAGTGTTTTGGTTACCACCAAGCAAGACGCTTCGGCCAACTTTCCCATCGTGTCAAGCATGGATATAGTAAGTTGACCACTATTTGATTTACATAGCTGACCGTCTAGGATCTCTTCGACGTACTCCCCGATGACCTCAACTGGAACGTCACCGGATGGCTGGTGTATGATCAAGAAAAAGACCTTCCCAAACCATCGACCGTTTACGAATTCGATCCTCATGACGATATGGATCTTGTGCCTTATGATGAGATGGCTTTACTCCCCGAACCTAGCAAGCATATCGAACTGGATGTCATCATGGATAATCTCCGCGACGGTGCAAACTATGCCTTCTTCAACAACATCACTTACCGGGCTCCCAAGGTGCCTACGCTATATACTGCGTTGACAAGCGGCAAGGAGGCAACAAACCCGCAGATTTACGGAACTTATACGCATAGCTTCGTTTTGAAGAAGGATGAGATTGTCCAAATTGTTGTCAACAACAGGGACGACGGACGACATCCATTCCATTTACACGGCCATCATTTCCAAGTCCTTCATCGAAGTGAAGACGATGTCGGCGATTTCTCTGGCTCGGAGAAGTTTGCCAAGACCCCGATGAGACGAGACACTGTTGTAGTGAGAGGAAATGGAAATGCGGTGCTTCGTTTCAAGGCCGATAACCCAGGTATGTTTGTCGATTGAACGTTGAGCTTTGAGCGTTGCTAATTGTCAGGTGTGTGGCTGTTCCACTGCCATATCGAATGGCACGTTACGTCTGGGTTGATCGCGACATTTGTGGAGGACCCCCTCGCTTTGCAGGCTTCTCTGGAGCTACCCAAGAACCACCTCGACGCTTGCAAAGCTGGCGGTGTTCCTACAGTCGGCAATGCTGCTGGAAACACTGATCTCTCTGACCTTTCTGGCGAAAACGTCCCGCCGCCGCGTCTCCCTGACGGGTATGTGTGCTCCCATAATTAAAGATCCTCACTGACATCACCAGCTTCACACCGAAAGGCATCGTCGCATTTGCGTTCAGCACATTGATGGGTATTTTTGGCATTTACACAGTCGCATCATACGGAATAAAGAAGGACAAAAAGACTCCCGAGAGAGCGCCGTTGCTTGCCGAAGACGAACCCTCAGAGCAGTAGATATACAGAAATTATTATCGCTCGTACACATCCAACGCCTAGATCCCATGCACTCCTCCCGAAAGAACTTTACTTCTGCGCAGGCTCTGCAGGAGCATACTTTGAAGCCTCCCTCAAATGATCCGGTGTACCCAAAGCTTGCATCTCGCCTCTATATTCCTTGAATGCGACTTTGCGATCGCAGTTCTTGCAGTAATGGCTGACGTTTGGTGCGCAGTGGCAGATGTAGGGACAAATGACGCCGAAGAAGGTTCCGAAAAAGAGCGCCGCAGCGTAGATGCTGTACTGGTTAGACAAATCTTGTACGTGGCTAGGGGGGAATTCTTACTGTGTCATTCCAGACGCTGATTTCTTGACCTTGGTCTCGGTCTGTCGTTGACAGAATGGGCAGTCGACGGAATCAGCTTGGTTCTCTAGCAAATGAAGCGGAGTGACCGTAGGACCAGTGGGGCGCATGGGAGGTTGTTGCTGCATCGGAATAGACATCGACTCTTGGCCAGCATATTGCTGCTGCTGCGCATGGGCAGGATGCTGCAGGATTGGAGGCGATTGTGTTCCGTTGTACATGGCGCTCGAAGGCTCGGGGGAGACACTCGCGATAGGCGGCGGAGGACTCGTTTGGGGGCTCGGTTGCGCAGGATGGTGCTGGAATGTTGACTCTGTTACGACTTCGGGGAGGTTATCGTCGTTGATGTGTCGTTGTCTGGTGACTGGTCAGCTCGTTGTGCGATTGATTGAGCGGGGAAGACAAACTCAATAGCGATTTTCTCGTCGGTAGGCGGTCCAGTGTTAGGATTAGCTGTATATGAAGGAGGCGCGATGGCGTCTGGGTCGACAGGCGTTGAAGAAGTTGCTTGTTGTGACATGTTGAGCTGCTGTTCTTCTGATAATTATGTTTTTCGAGGAATGGGCCTTGAGGCAGTGAAGAGAAATAAATTTGGGATAATATGATGAAGGTCGCATTCGTGAGTCCGAGCAGATTGGAAGGAATCCGTAAAGCTAGGGGCCCCTTGCTTATTAGGATGAATCCATGTTTCGTTTTGGCATGGCGCAGTCATTCCGTTACTTGGTTTGACTTGGGAAAATGGGTCTGAGCTAGTCATTTTGGAGGCGTCGCAAGCTTGATGGATCACTGGACCTGTAAACCTGATAAATGGATCAATTCAGTTGGCTGTGCCCGATGATCAAAAGCTGAATCTGCTGAGGATTGACGCGTTAAAGGAATCGTGTTGGAGCTTAGTGCTTACGGCGGAGTAATGCGCTAACCACAGCTTTACCTGTGCGGCGAGACCCTTATCGATAAGGTTGTTCTGTTGCGCCAGCGACTGTTATGGCCGTTGAAAGCTTGGTCATAGGGCTGAACAGTTACCGCTAATTGACTTTGCTTGACGCTTTATCTCAACCTCATAATGGTTGGGTATATGAACCAACATCTATTCATTCAACTCAGGGTCCAATTCTTATGATGATGATCTTGACAGAAATATTGTAAATAATTATGCTCAACAAACTTCCACCTTGAGAAAATGAACCTTGGAGCTGTTGATATCACCAAACTCAACCTAAACATATGTTCTCTTCCAATCCAACTTGGGACTATCAAGCGCAGTGGTGAGCGCTATTCTTCCCACCGCTCTTTCAGGATACACATCGCATATCCGAACCTTGACATCTCTCATTGTTTCCAGTCGATCAGAACCACTCATGCCACTTCCTTCTTGGGGTACTTTGATGAAGGGCGAATCTCTTGTGAGACCGGCGACACTATCTAGAAAGTCTGGTGCCTTGATAATTTGACGAAGGACAATGTTTGCGACAGCACATATGAAGAGTGTGATTGTCGAGATCACTGTCACACAGTACCACGCCACGCTTAACGTATATATGCTTTTGTCGAATTCCTTCCAAGTAGCGGTTGTGTTCTGCCACAGGTCGTCTCGATTCTCAAGGGACACGCCATCGCCGCCAGTGATGACAGTTGTATTCAAAGCTGCCATAGTAACAGTGTTAAGGGCAGTGGAAAGTCTTTGCTCCCAAATATCAGTCTGGAGCTTCGAAAAGCAACCTAGTTCCTCTAACGCATCTTGACCAAGGTCAGGCCTGCGGTGGAATATACTTGGAGGGTCTCGCAACCATGTGTCAAGCATGCCGTATTCAGCTACATGACGGCTTGCGCCTAAGAACGGTAGCTCGTTCAACACACCCCGAGACAAAAACATGCTTGACATTGCTGTCAGGTTGCTCCCTTCTGGAAACGAAAGTGCACGCCTAGCGCGGTTGACTTGGCATACAAAATCTGCCACAGTTGTCGATCTCGAACAGCCGACTTCCATATCAATATAGGAGGTGCCAATATCGCACAGTCTCACGGGCAGGGACTTAGCATTTGAGGATTTGTCCAACTTGACACATCCCCCAGAGATGAGTTGCAACTTAGCTTGGGGTTCGTCCTGCGGTTTGTACTCCTTCCAGTCTGGAAATTGCTGGTGTAAATGAAGAAGCTTTGGATCGTTTACCAAGTCAAGCCAGATATTTGGGTAGCCCATGTTTATCTCAGCTTCTTGATACTCGTATTGCCTCTTAAGTTCCCATGGCTTAGTAGTATCGTGATAAAACAAGTCAGTGGAGCCGTTATAAAGCATATTGGTACCGTTGAACTCGTTTCCGCATGAAAGTGTCAGATAGTGGAAAGACATATTCAAGGTAGAGTTTCCGGCCCTGTCGAACGATCCTCCCCTGACAGGAAGGCCAACTAGCGAGGCATAAGGCACAACCTCGTCCTTCGGCACCGAAATCCAAGCTGTCGGGTCCGCATCATTGTACGCAGGCAAGTGTTCAAGAAACGGGATTTTGACGTTCCGCCATGCATCCTGATGCCCCAAACGAGATGCCTGCCATTTTCCTCCTAGGGCTTCGACACCTCGATCAAAGTTTGGACTACTGCCGTTGGAATGGATAACCGACGTGCCAGAGTTGATAAAAGAGGCGGAAGCGACTGTCCGTAGACCAGCAATCTTTGAAGAGGTGTCAGTGCCAGAGGTGAACACACCTGCGCCTGCACGGTAGTGGCTCCAGATCCTAGTTCTGTTGTTGCCGAGATAGTACATTGCTGGAATATCGGTTGTAACAACCGTTGCTCGCAAGTTAACAGAGCGAAGCGCCGCTTGACCTCCTAAAGGACTAAGAAACCACATTGCAACAACCGCCACAGTCCAACTTCGAAACCATCGCAGCATCAAGAGATTCTTTAGCGCTGAAGCTGTTGTTTGACTGGTGAGCAGGAACTCCAAAGATATCATTGTCGACCCTTTCTCAGCACCAAGTAGAGCCAGTGTTTTGAGCAGTGGCCCCATGACTGCTGCAAAGGCAATAGGCCATAGCGTGGAAGCGACGCTGATAACCTCAACTACTGTATCGCCGAAATTGCTCTGCGTGCGCCCATTTAGATAAGCCATGAGACCAATGAGGACTGTAAAATTGGTAAGAGTCAACTGAGGCTATAGGGGAAGAGCCTACTGATATATGCAATAGGTATACACAGTAATGGTATCGCTAAGCCAACTCTCTTGAACCAAGAAGGAGAAGACTGCTTCAAGGACGGAGCGACTGTGTTAATCTGGGCATCTTGGCTTTTGCGCGCCTCCTCGGTATCTGTAGATGTTATGAGGCTCTGCCTTTCCGGCCTTGGGGCGTCCTCCATTTTGGTATAATTCACTTCAAGTTTGAGATAGAATAAGTATGAATCGAGAGAGAAGAGTTCAAATCTGGAAGACGAAAAGGTTCAAGGGCCCTTGAATTTAATTGCGCGCATTTGATGGACATCCATAGACAACAATCGCGATTCTGCCTTAGCAGATGCAGGTAAGATGAATGGATTTCGAGGCTTTATTTTGTTTCACTGATTGGTCTGTTGAGAAATAAAAAGTAAACCAAAGTCTTGGCTGCTACGACAAGTTGAACCACCTTAAATCCGTGACCTGTAGTGATTCGTTTGGCTAGAAGCACCCCGCTGCATCGGGAAATACGTGTTGAGCGTGTCTCATATGCCACACAGTCAGGTGAAGAGCAAAGAAAGGATGCTCCAGCCTTTGAGGACATGCTACCCAAGAGTAACAAGCAATATTATTGTCCACTAACGCGCGGGCCGTTCAGCCTCGCCGTCGCGGGAGCGGAGCAGATGTACAGTTCAGGTGTGGCTTCAAGCCCCTGAGGCCAATACCGACTCGACAGCTGATAAGGATGGAAGTCAAGAGTGGCCAAAAGACGGTATAAAGTATAATAAATTGTCTTCCTGCCTGTAACAAGTATCCTCCTACTCTTCAACTCCACCTAGCCAGAGCCATGTCGAATACTCGCTACCGTTTTCCATACTTGATTTGGTGCTTGGTGATCGTTTTGTGCACATCAAGTGGTTTTGCCTCAATTGAGAAGTTCGAAGAAAGCCTCGAAAGCCTCAATATAACAGACCACGATGAGGTCAAACTCTTTGTCAAAGAATGGTCAAGGTCAAGTCTTTATACGGAAACTGGTGTCCCTGACCTGGCAGCTCAGGCCTTTCCCATGTTGAACCTTCAGCTTCATCGTCGCCAGCAAGACCGTTTTATCAATTGTTTTGGACAACCGCAGGGTTGCCAAGGGGCCGACGCGCAGTGCTGTGGCACGGTGGAAGATGGATGGTGCTGCCGGGATACAAGAACTACACAATGTTGCGGAGGAAGAAGTCCTGGCTGTTGCCCCGCAGGCACGAAGTGTTGCGGTGAATCGAGAGTCGGAGGTGAAGGGGCTTGTTGTGACAAAGACCAAGGTTGCGACGAAGACGCAGGGTTATGTACTGATCTGACGTGAGTTGCAACCACCTACTCTACCACCCATCTCTAACAATACTACGAAGTGAGACTGAGACAGAGACAACGACGACGTGGACGACCGAAACTGAAACCGAGACCATTACAACAGATGGAACGACCACCGTGGAGTCGATATCGACGAAAGAGACTACCATATACGTGACCGTGTCCAGAGATGCAACAGATGACACGACGTCTGCGGAGGAGACAGAAGGTTCTGCTCACAGGGTGAAGCGTACTCTACAATCGGGCTCAGCTCCCACACAGAGAGACAAGTATCATGCCCACACACCCGTTTCAAAAACACAACAACCGATCAACATCCGTCCAGTTGCAAGCCTAGACGCTCTTGCAGAAGGGTTGGCGCGCCGTGGCATTCCAATACAAAGACGAGCAACACCGACAACAACAATTGAGAAGACAGAAGAGGCCACAACAACAATCACCGAAACGGAAACCGAGACTGAGTGGACCACCGAATACACAACTTCGGTCACGACTGAGAGTCATACCATGACGGTGATAGCCTACAAAGGAAGCAAGACCACAATCACACTCGACAAAGCTGAAGGGACAGGAGATCCCGTCAGCGGAGGCCCTGGAACAGGCTCTGGGGGCCCATCTAAAGGGACCATCATCGGTGCAGCTGTTGGTGGCGCCGTGGCTCTGATACTGATAGCCGTGCTTGTTTTTTTCTTGTGGAGGCGAAGAAAGCCGGCTACAAATGAGGCTAGGGCTGTCAGCCAAGTGTATGCAGTGACTGGTCACGATAATCCTAGCCAGAAGCCACCCCCTATCCTGTCCACCGTGTCCTCCCCAGCCGAACAAGGCAGTGGATCACGCAACATCTGGGCGTCTTCACCCCAGCAGGATACCATGGCTGGGCTTTCGCCACCGCCCGAGTATCGAACTCCTCCGCCAGGAGAATTGGGACACACACAGTGGGCGCATGAGATGCCCTCTTCGCCACAGCAAGAGCCGCCACAGGAGCTGTATAATCGTGGATACATGAGCGACTTGGGGCTACCTGAGATGAGGGATCACCAGAGAGGTTAACAAAAGATGTCAACGTGGCGCAGCCTGATTTTGGATTGCATGAAATAGCCGCCGAAGGGCTGATAGCGATTGATGTGATTGGGTATGCAGGAAACGTGGCACACTATTGATGTGACAAGTAAACCAATAAGTGACAGCCTGATCCGTTCAGCTTAGATGGTTGGTGTGAAGACTTTGACCCCCAGTGTAATGAGAGTTGATTTGAAATGAGGAACCTTAAGCAGGTTGTCTCCATGTCTTTCATTAGTCAAGAATTGGTGACAGCGTAATCATCTGACTTCGAATCTCGACGGCGGAGATGCTACTGGTTTGTAATCTGTACCCAAGTAGAGCTCTTGGCGGTGCAAGTGGGTCACAGAAGAATTGTCCTTTCAAGGCTTCCTGAGGTACTGTAAAGAGTGCTGTACTATATGATAAAGAAAGAGTGGTGTATCAGTTGCAAAAGCCAAATACCGAGTAAAGTGAACGCTGTGGAGTAAACCTTTGTTGAATCAAACGTGTAGTGGAAAGTACAGCAATAATTTAGGTCTTCTGCTTGTGACTCATCCGCCGATAATTCCTTTGCCTATGGTTTCTATTGATCCTTGTAATCCTCAAAATGACGAGCAGATACCTTTCTCTCAAACATAGTATCAAGCTCATGAAATGTTCGCCCTCTTGTACCTGGAACATCGAAGTACACAACAAGAATCATCAAAACAGTCATGCCAAAGAACACCCAACCAATATGACCACCCATGTTTCCTTGGTCCTTGTTGAACATGTAAGGAAGGACAGTAACCCACACAGTGCTTGAGAGGGCCTGAAATCCAAAGGCAATTCCTTGTGACTTGGCCCTCAGTCTGGAAGCAGACACTTCACCTGCCACAGCGAGACTGGATCCAATTGCTGGACCATAGGCAAGACAGGTGAATTGCATGACAATACCGATAGCCAGCAGGGTCTTTTCAGACTGGGGACAGGAGGCAGACACCCCCATGATAAAATATATAATGGCACAGATAGACATGCCAAAGAACATAAGTGGTCGCTGTCGGAAAAGCGTCATCAAGTAGATGTTGACTAGTGATGACAAGATGGAAACACCCAATCCGATCTGCATGAGCTTGATGATCAAACCACTACTAAGACCAGTTTGGTTAAGGAAGTATGGAGCGTTGGATGACAAGCTTGCACCTGCAATCTGCGGCATATACATGCAGATCAAGATAATTCGTGTGCGGCGCCAGTTGACTCCCTTGAAGCATTCCAGGAAAGATGCCTTCTCACAGGACAGACGACGCTCAGCCTCAACTGTATCTTCCATATGTTTGAGTCGGGCATCGAGGTCTTCGTCAACCGAAGAGAGCCTGGTCAAATGTTTCAATGCCTGATCATGGTCGTTCTTCATGATGAGGTAATATGGTGATTCAGGAAGGAAAGGAAGTCCGAGTGCGAGGATTCCTGGAAACACCCATGCCGTGGCAAATACGACTCGAAATGCAGATTCGTCCATGATTTTGACTCGAGAGTAGGTTGTGGATATAGCGATGAGAAAACCAACATTCTACGTTCAGAGTCAGACAGACCATAAGAAGAAGTCAAGGAAGGAGATACTTACCATCATCAAGATATTTAGAGACAGGGCAATGCCACGAAGAGGCAGAGGAGTAATCTCAGAGACGTAAGTCTGTGATGTTGCCTGGAACGCACCAACGGCAAAGCCCGAGATGATCTTGGCCCCCATGAACTGAGCCGGTGTCTCGGCTAGGTAGGCCATCGCGATTCCGCAAGAGACAATGATGATGCCGAAAAGAAAGACTAAGCGTCGACCAAGTTTATCTTGAACGTAGCCAGCTGAGAGGGAACCAAATAGTTGCATAATATTGTATGTGGCGTTCCAAAGAGACTGCCAGTAAGCAGGGATGATGAGGTTCCCATCAACCTCACTGGCGAACTTCATCCTATAGAATATCAGGGCCCAAGTTCAACAGTGATTGTGGCTGGAGTCTTACTGGAAAGCCGGCAACGCGAGACAAACAGCTAGAGCAAGGTTTTCATAACCAACAAGGGTCGCTCCCACTTATTCAGAGTTTAGTCAGAGGTTTGACTGTAGGGCAAGGAGACATACAGTTGGCATAGAGCGCCCAGAGTATTGCTTTTGGATTTTTGCGAGCACATTCCCACGTGGTGGTTTGGTGGTCATGACTGGCCACAGCATCTTCAGCATGAGAGACTTCAGCATGAGAGACTTCAGCCTTCTCAAGCTGAGTATCATTACCAAAATCCCGATGAGTGGTCATTTGAGTAAGGAAAGAAGGGTAGGGTGGTAACGTTGAAGAGGCCACGTCAAGAATTGTTGATGTTAAGATGGAGGAGCAGGGACAATAGCCCCGGATGGAAACCTCCTTTTATGCCATTAAGAGGTGTGAATCGGATATTAAGCTTCCTCCTTACCGTTCGCGATCTAACTGTCCACCCATGCTAGCTGTTCCCCAGAAACTCGGGACTATCTTGTCTGGGGACCCCGCGTTTTAGTAAAACCCGGATATCCCGGTGCCGCTCGGAAATCCCGAGCAGGGCAATATTGAACCCTCGGTGTATCTACTCGGTATATCTCAGAGCGAGCATTAACTTAAGATGATGCTTTCGTGTGTTCGAACAATACTTTGTACATTAAATGATAAGTTTGACATTCTAAGCCAACTGACTCAACCTTGACCTCAACATGAAGTACTCATCAGAGACCTCAAACACTACTGAGCTCCTTGAGCCGAGGCAAATACTACGTCATTCCGGAAATGTACAGCATGTCGCTGAGCCCTTTTCATTCAGCTTGAGTAACGCGGGCTCCTCCATCAATGCTGAGGTCGTTTTGGACTACAGTCGCTGTGTGGGTGGCTTTCCCATATTCACTGTCACTTCTGCTTCAGCCTCTCAAGGCCAAAAACAAGTAACATTCCAGGTTACCTATAGCGAAACACTAGAAGAAATCGATAACGAAAATGGTACGATGATTCACCTGATATCTTTGGCCGTTCTTGTTCCTAACCGTGGCTCGACAGGCGATGGTCCGTTTTTCCTTTTCTCTAATGCCATGGATAGTTACAGGGTCTGCTGTTATGACGCCACCACCACGAACAATACCCAGACGTTGAAAGCTCGCTTCGCTCAAGCATCGCAGAGATATCAGAAGATCACCTTGGTGGAACCTGGCGCCAGCATTGCATTTTCCAAAGTTGGCTTTCAACTTGCACGTCCCGAGACTCCAATCAGGGCAAAATTTCACTGCTCCGATGAAAAAATCAATCGCATCTGGAGAGATGGTGTTCGCACAGTTGACATGTGCACGGTGGCTCGTGGAGAGACTGTTCCCGCCTGGGATGTTACCGAGGACGGAACTCGCGTCTACGGTGGCCATTGGGCCCCTTGCAGACAGGGAACAAGGTGGTCGGATAAGAAATTAACATTCCAGACAAAAGTCGAAAAGCTTGGAGTCAGCTGGGCTGTACATATGATTACAAACGGTCTGATCTTTTGCTTGGACATCCGAAGCAGAACACTGTCGGCTGTTGAAGGGCTGTCCAATCAGTCCTCAATCTTACCTTCGATCGACCGAGGATCCTGGCAACTACCCGAAACTCTCGATCTGTCCGGCTGGTTCACCGTCGAGAGTCTGGCGACCAAGGACCGCGTAACCATAACGATCCAAGGTCATGAGGTGGCCACCATCACAGGTCTTCATGTCAGGGCCATGCTCGGTAACAACCTCATAAATACTGGTTCCGTGGCGTTCGGCGGGCCACCAGGATGGATCGCTTGCTACCGACAACTCTCCGTAGAGAGCCTAAGCGGACAGACTCTGTACGAGAATTCAATGTTACTGAGCGATGCCGAACGTATATATGACGACTTTCAAGTGGGATCGAACAGGCTTCCGTGCATCATCGATGGCGCAAAACGAGATAGGGCTTCCTTCGGCGGTGATGCTTTCGTAACTGGTCGATCTATTGCATACTCCACCACGGACTTTGAATCTTGGAAAGGCACAATTCAGCTTCTGGTCAGTCATCAAACCAGCGACGGCTATCTTGGAAATCTCTGCCCAATACAAGCCCCAGAGCATGCTGGCCTAGATGAACCACCATACTATGGTCATTATTCTTTGACGTACGCATTGTTGCTGGTGGTCTCAATCAAGGACTACTGGATGTATTCGGGTGATAGAACACTTGCAGAAAGTCTATATCATCAACTGGAGCGCCATATGGAGTTCACAAGGCAGTTCATGAATGATGAGGGCCTTGTGGAAGCACCGCCATATCTCTCAAGTATGCTTTCCAAAACAAGCCATTTTTTGTCTACGCAGATACTGACTACAAATAGTGACTTGGTTCCCCATGGGTGGTCCCATCTTTGGCGTATCTGCAGGTCTGAATCTCGCTTACCTCGACGCTCTGAACGCTATGGCATTGATGGCACCAGACAATGGGGCAACATCCCAGTACTACCTCCAAGCATCTAGTCTGGAAGAGTCCCTAGTTCGCGTTCTTTGGAACAAGGAACAAGGGACATTACGACCAGCACTTTCCCTTAGTGCTAATGGTGTATTTCAAGACGTGAACGCTTACGCAGCTACTCTTGGTGTCTCTCCAGACCATCCCAAGTTGGTAGAAGGCATATTTCCCACCCACAATTCTCTGCCGCCAGCATTTCGGGGTCTCGATAAGTGGGAGAACTTTGGGTTGAACAGCCCCTACGCGTCTGGGTTTGCACTCGAAGCCCTTTTCGCAAAAAATGAGGGACCCAAAGCCATGGAGCTATTGTCGCGAGTATGGGGCGTAATGGGGGACCAGAGCAGTCCAAACTATTCCGGCGCTCATTGGGAAGCCATAAAAACAGACGGCACACCCTTCAATCACGACGTGTCACTTGTGCATGGATGGTCTACTTGGCCAGTCTTCCTATTACCCAGATACCTTGTCGGAGTTTATCCACTTGAACCCGGCTGGACAAAAATCGGTGTAAAGCCTGTTCTTGCAGGATTGGAGAGTGTGGAGTATTCTATCGAAACTCCTCAAGGGTACTTTTCAGCTCAATTATGTATCAATGATCAGAAAGGAGTTGGAACAATTAGAATATTAGCGCCACATCGCAGTTCAGCAGTCGTCAAGGCCCCGAATGGTTGGAATCTTTCTGGTACTGGTATTGTGCAAGGTAATGGAGTGCAAGTATGTTTGGAGATATTCAGGGATACCAGATGATTGTATCTAGAAGCAATCCGCATTGAGAGGCATTCACAATGAAAGGTAGCTCTTCAATTTTCTTCCAGTGGTCATCTGCGC
Organism: Fusarium flagelliforme; assembly: GCF_020744385.1. Taxonomy (NCBI): domain Eukaryota; kingdom Fungi; phylum Ascomycota; class Sordariomycetes; order Hypocreales; family Nectriaceae; genus Fusarium; species Fusarium flagelliforme. The sequence continues at coordinate 6,471,435 of NW_025763503.1, forward strand.
CCTCAAGTCGATTCTTTAGACGGCCAATCCAGGATTGTCGAGATCTCCTTGCTTGGGTTCATCAAGGACGCCTCTCCACCCGATTTGACGTCTTAACAAAGCTCTACGAAAACTAACTGGCTGGACCCTCATCTCGGCTCTTGACCATGTTGTGAATGCCGGGAGGCATCCTTCTTGGCACATTCATGCGGCCCCGGATGCGGGATCGGAAAGTGGGAGGATTAAGTTTCCGATGAAACGAAACGGTCCGAGCTAATAATAGTTTGTGAGAATAATGGGGTCTACTCTTCTAGCACCATTAGTACAATCAGACCAAATCGATTCATGAAATACAGACCTATCTATGTGTCTAATGTATAAATCTTATTACATTCATCGTCACAGTGTCCTTGCGAAATAGTCGTGCTCTTTTCATTCCGGTTCTGAACCACTATATCACTAAACAACAGTCTATCAAAAGGAAAGATACCACGAAATCAATAATGGAAATTCAATAATGCTTTCAATACCCTACACCTTAGTACCCGGAGCCTTCCATCGGGATGTTTAATGCAGGGTTGGGGGGCTAGCTGCGCGTATGCTCCACCGCGAAAAGCTTCGCCCCATACTAGAGGAATGGGTCGTTTCATGTTTCGTGAACAGCTAGTTTATCAGATGTGGATTGATGATGTTTCTTTGGCGGTATGTGGAATAACTATTGGCTGGTATAGTCAGCAAGATCACGTTCGGTAGATCTGAGCTGATGAACGACTCTAGCCATGAACATTGCTCAAGGACAGAGTTACGACTTGAGCTTACGCGTAGCCATTTCTTTCTCCGTGGACGTCAAGCAAAGAGGCAAGGAACTCTTGGGGTGGAGGACCCATCAACATCGGCCAAATGGGTATAAATGGTCTGTTTCCTCTGCTCCCAAACAACTTCTTCTCAACACAAACAACTACAACAATCGCTTACTCACTCACAACTTCACACTCTTTCAACTTTTCAAGTTCCTAGAACCAACTTTCATTCCCAATCATTCAAGATGAAGACCTCCATGGCTATGCTCACTGCCTCTATGGCCACCGCTATTCTCGCTCATCCCTTCGACACCCGCAGCCAGCAGTGCAACGTCGCTCCCTCAGCTTCCACCAATGCCAACATCAAGCCCATCTCTCAGCCCAGCGCTTCCACCGCTGAAGCCTGTCTCAAAGCTTGCTCTTCCAACTCCTCTTGCAAGAGCTTCCTCTTTGGCCTTCCTGCCGATGCCAGCACTCCTGTGTGCAAGCTTTACAGCGTTGAGGCTTCTCGAGTCCCCAAGCAGAACAACGAGCTTTACGTCTTCGACAAGGCTTGCTCTGGTAGCAAAGTTCCCCAGTCTAAGCCTACTCACGACGAGCCTCGTGGAAAGACAAACAGCAAGGTGGCTGCTCGTGGTATGACTTGCAATGCTGCTCCTACTGCAGCTTCCAACAGCAACGTCAAGCCCTTCGCTACTCCCAGTGCTGAGACTGCAGACAAGTGCCAGGATGCTTGTGATGCACAGAGCGGGTGCCAGAGCTTTGTGTTTGGCCTCCCTGATGACGCGTCTACTCCCGTCTGCAAGCTGTACAAGGTTGCTCCAGCTCAGGTTCCTCAGGGCGATGATCAGCTTTACGTCTTCGCCAAGGGATGCCCCGCGGCTCAGGTTCCTACTAGTGCGCCCACCCATGCTGAGCCTCGTGGAAAGGTCCCTTCTGAGAAGGCTGATGCTAAGACTGGCGCCAAGACTGAGACCAAGAGCAGTGCTCAGAAGGCTCAGGCCAAGACTGGTAACCAAGCCAAGGCCAACCAGCAGTCTGTCAACAGCATCAACCCTGAGCAGAAGCACAACTAAGCTCCAACTCTCCGAGTTTCATCATTTTAACTCGGTTTGACTTTGGAGTTCTGTAGTAACTTGTTTCCGCAGATGACACTGGTGCTGGGAGTCGTTTTGGGATAGGGGGTTCCAAGACTCCAAAAAGAACTTGTACCACACACTCGTTTGATTTTGATATAGATCTTGTATTTTGTTTAGAGTTCCTTAGATAGTGACAATAGATCGGCCGATCATTTCAATATTTTGAACAGTACAAATTTGATGTGATTATGTGAATCAGGTGTAACATGATGGTGAAGATATAGAACCTTGACTTCCCAGAAGGATATGTCCATGATCCTGTGCTCTAAAATGAACTGAATATGGCTGAGCTGATGAGCTTGTAAAGATTTCATTGCTCGATGTGACTTTCTGGCCTACACGCGAAGCATCATAATCTTCGGCAACCAAAACGACTCTATGTAGAACTATCTATAATTACAGCCTCAAGGAGGTTAATCTTACAACTGTCCTACCGAGCTCCCGGAGACCATCCTTTTCCAGGATCTCAGCTTAGATTTGAGCGGGAGCGGAAGCCGTAAGCGATCCCCGGTATTTCTCGGGTATTTTCAGCCTCTCAGCGCACTCATGGGCCGTCACCCACATGCCGTCTACAGACTGAACACGCTCAGCTCCACAGAGCCACATATGATGGTCCCAAGAAACATGAAACACTTGTTGTTCTAGTTCGAGGCGAAGCTTTCTTAGCTGCTGCGGTCGGCGGAGACACGCGTTACTAGCCCCACAGCCGAGAATCTTGTCGATCCCATGCATACCCTGGGGACCTTTTTCTATCAATTTATGCTGAAAGCCATCTTGTCAATTTTTATTTATCTATGTCTTAATCACTTATTTTAAATATATCACGGAATTTAAACTTGACTCCTGTGCAAAACTCATGGACTGATGTATACAGATCAGGCTGATCACACCAGAACTAGGGCCCCATGCCTCACAGTTTTTATCCCGAGAAAAGTCAGATAATCGGATTCGAACTTGTACATTTGAAGTCAAGTGTCTGATGACTTTCGAGTTGCTATTATAAAGCGAGCTTTTTACTGGTTGAGGCCGTTTCGTTTCGGCGGAACCTCGATGAGCCCACTTTCCGACCTTGCATTAGGAACACAAATAAGCTTTATAGATCCACAGAATGAAAGCCAGTATACCGGAACAGTGAATTGGATTTTGGATTGGACAGAGCGATCTGACCCCTGTTATCATCGTGATGTTCTTACATGCAGAGATTGTGAGGATGCAGGTTGGTTACTTACTCACTCGTACTAGTCGCATCAAAAGAGAAGAACTTAACGTGAGTCTCCAGTGGCAGGAATGAACCATTGTATCTAAACACTGTTGATTTGGTTATTGTGTAAGGATCGGATTATAATGTTTTATTATGTGATGGCTTTCTATAGATAACTTCCGCATGGAATACTGTTCGTATTCCTAGCGGCCATCCGGAATGAGAACTCCAGCTCAGTAGGACATTGTCATAATTCCAATGGTATGGTCATATTATGCTCCCGGTTTTTCATATCCATTGGGTTGGTCCTCCCTAACATCCTCCACCGTATGTTGTGTCAAAGCTTCATAGTTTGGTAGAATGGAAGCTGTGCATTTCCCACATCACGAGCTTCAATGGAAGCTGTTCAGAATACTATGGAGCCATCCGGCAGTAGCTTCAAGACTATTGATTTCATCTTCATGCAGACTCACAGAATGGTGATGCTATACACTATCAGTAGTCTTAACTGACGCGTCATCTATCATTGAGTTACGGAACTCCTTTCTTGTCATCGGAGCTCGTCCCAAACTTGGATGCAAATTTTGAAGATAAATACTTCACCTTATCCTCGTCATTCCAAAGTATCTCATCATCCAACAAATACTTTCGCTCACATTCACTTACAATCCTTTCAACTACACTCGCTCAAACACTTTCAACACTTTCTTTACCAACTTCAACCTTCAAGCACCATGAAGACCTCTATCGCTATCCTTTCCGCCTCCATGGCTTCCGTCATGGCTAGCCCCTTCATCACGAGCACCCAGAAGTGCAATATCGCCCCTGCTGGGTCCGCCAACGGCAAGATCAAGGCCTATCACGCTGACAGTGCCGACACTGCCGTTGACTGCCAGACCCTCTGTGCCTCGGACGATGCTTGTAAGAGCTTTGCCTTTGGACTGATTAAGGGCGCAGCTCACCCCAGCTGCCTCCTTTTCAACGCCCAGGCTTCCAAGGTTCCCGCCCGCAAGGATGGTCTGCACGTCTTTGACAAGGAATGTGCATCCGACCGTGTTCCCACTTCTGCCCCTACCACCGCTCAGCCTTGGGGAACTATTCCCAAGAATGTTCTTGTCCGTCGCTCTACCAAGTGCAACTGTGCTGCTTCTGGTTCTGCGAATGACGATGTCGAGCCCTACAAAACGACTACCGCAGCTACCGCTAAGGACTGTCAGGCTCTTGCTGAAGCCGACAACTCTTGTCTGAGCTTCCTCTACGGTCTTCCTGATGACTCTGAGACTCCCACCTGCAAGCTCTTCAAGGTTGCCGCTGCCAAGATTCCTGCTCGTAGCGATAAGCTGTTTGTCTTTGACAAGGGATGCTCTTCTAAGCAGGTTCCTACTACCGCCCCTACTAAGGATGCCCCTCGCGGCCTGGTCTCTGAGAGCGCTTCCAAGGTGACCAAGGTTCAGAACGCTCCTGTTAAGGCTACCAAGTCTGCCAAGGTTGCTGTGTCTGACGGCAAGGAGAACAACAAGGCCAAGTCCAACGTTAAGCCCACCAAGGTCCAAGCCTCCAAGCCCAAGGTTACCAAGGTTACCAACGCTGAGAACGAGAAGGTCCAGTATGGCCAAGGTGTGCAAGACTCCAAGTCCAAGGCCAAGGCCACTAAGGTCCAAGCGTCCAAGCCCAAGGTTACCAAGGCCACCAAGGTCCAGAACGAGCAGGTAAAGGCTACCAAGGTTTCTAAGAACGAGAACAAGGAGACCAGTTACACCATGGACAACAAGAACGAGAACTCTGAGGAGAGCAAGGACACCAAGGTTACTCAGAACAAGGATAACAAGACTGAGACCAACAAGACCACCGAGAACAAGGACACCAAGGAGAACAACGGCTCTGACAACAAGGATAACAAGGACAACAAGCAGGATACCACCAGCCCCAAGACTATCATCACCAAGGTCCGCACCGGAAGCCAGGCCACTCAGGTTGCCAAGGCCGAGGGTAAGGGATCTGCTTGCAAGACCACCAAGGTTGCCAACGCTCAGCCTACCCAGAACTAGATTTATTCCAGCTGGAGATTATGAGCTGCTTTACCGAAGTTGTTGAAAAGTACTCCTGCATCAAATCGCCGTCTTCCACTCGACAACATCTCGCATTATATGCCAACACGCCTTCGCTCTTGAAACTCGATTGGGTTTCATCGACTGGATCACACACTTTCCTTTCTCATCTATCTGCTTAATCTTCTATCTCTTCCAGAATTCCATAGAGTTTAGCTAAATAGTTCTTTTCAATATATTGCTTTTACCCATCTTCTCACTTTTAGGCATCTGATAGCTGTATGGTACGAGACTGCACTTATTAGGGCAACCTGTTGTCTGAGTATTTTGCGTCACATTGTCTCTAATGTTTCATATCAATAAACAGATTGGGTCTATCAAATCGTAAAAGTGCTGTACTATATGACGTAGATAGAGTGAATGCCGTCCTCATACGCGGCGCAAGGTAGTAGACTCGGTTGTACTGAGGGTCCATGGACGAGTTCACCTGAAGGGTATGGATTGTCGACATCTCCTGTTCTTGTACGTGCCAGACCTATTCGACGGAAGGTACCTCGAGTGGCATCCACTAGTTGGAACAGGAGAAAGTCCCACATGTTGCATCTTTCACCGACTTCGTTGAAGAGATGGTGGGTTGCCAACATGCAGTACAAAGAACCGCTCTCGTTTTCCGCCCCAAAGTCAACATGCGACTCGTCAAGGTGCACCACTAATAACGGTAGACCTCCTGCCTGTTCGGCGATGTAATGGTGTGGATCATATTCAATGTTGTCAATGACCAAAGACCATATGATATTTACCTCTTCAGACGCAAACTTGTTGGAGATTTTGTGCAACAGTTTCAATGGTCGTAATTGTCCACTCAGACGGAGCCACCCAGCTCGAATTGCGCCCATTTTATCTTCCGTGGCATACTCTAACTTATAATCATCCACTTTGTACCGGTATTCTACGCTGTCAGACTCAAAAGGTACCCAGACCATGCCATTGATTGATGCCCATGACCAGGTGGGTGCTGTGTATGTTCCATAACGAGTATGATCACTCTTGGTGATTCTTGACACCAGCCACAACAGGTCGCTATGAAGACGGCTTCGCCACATGCCTGCAACATACTCATCCGATAGATGAGTAGCGTATGACCTTGCGATAGCAGAAAATGCCACTAATTTGTCGCTTGGATAACTTAATGCACATTTCGAATATGCCATGACTAGCTGCGTCCAAGACAAAACAACATGAGGACCTTTTGCTAACCCTTTGAAGGGAATTCCATCCCCGTAGATTTCCAATCCGTCTGGATTGGTCTCTGAGGCCCTCCTTTCGCTACATTCCCAGTAGACTTGGTGCTCACCAAAATGTAAGGCTCTAGGGGACAGAAGACGTTCTTGCATAACCCAGCCTCGAGTGTTGATATGTGCATCTTTGACGGGCGCTAAGTATCCCAAGTAATCTATAACATATTTTCCTGATGAAACGCTTTCGTCGGTATGGCATTGCAAATGTCCTTTTTGGACCAAGGTTTCAGTAGTAGGGGGGTTTATACTTTTCGGATCCCGCTTTCTGAAGAGGGGCTGAGAACTGTCTCTATTATCGGCAGCCACGATGTTGCAATATGAGTAAGAGTAGACCTTATTCATCAATGAAGCTTCTCTGCTCCAATCCGAAAGGTCATCCTTGTCTTGGAATATGCACAAAGCATCAATCCAAAGATATTGTACGCCCAGTTGTTGAGCTACAGAACAAGCATCCCGGAATGTTGGTGGTAAGGAAGAAAGAGGTATCCCTTGCAGAAGGCTATGGTAGGACTGTTTGTTCAGGGTCATCATTTGACTTTTGCCCCAAGAATGGCTGAGTGTCATGTACGGCCCTGACGGCGTTACGTCGTTTGACTCCACAAGGTAAACAAGGAACTCTTCCTTCTCGAGAGAGTGCCCGAAGTTGAGCAATCGGGTTGGATGCCATTCTGTATCGGTCGAATGATTACAAGCTGGATGTTTCGCGATGCATTCGTCAATCCATCTCCTCGCCAGGGAAAAGGTTTCGTTTGAATCTGTGGTGCCTGAGAGTTGAAGAGAGTCGAGAGCGAGGCGGTCGTAAATGGTTTCCTGTGATTTATTTACTTCTGTATCACTGTTAGGACCTTGCCAGGACTTGGGGCCAGGCTTGATTATACCTTTGAGAACCATGAATTCAATGATCCGGCGAGGAATTCCTGTAGTTTCCGTCGCGTCAGGACCTAGTTCAAAATCCAATCTCATTTCCTCCAACTCATCATCCGGTACAACGTAAACATTGATCAGCCCAAATGTTTCATATTCGTATCCTTCAAGCTGGTTGAGCTTTTGTTGTTCATCTGGTGTGTATTCGAACCAAATTGTGGCGCATATCATGCATCTTGCCTCTACCGATATCCTGAAATCTTCAATACATGTATGATGTCGAAATGAATTCAGATCCGATAATTGAACGGAAGAAGCAATAAGCTCTTGGCATCTCTCGCAGAGCATGGTGGTTGATGGTGAATGATGGTGAATGATGGTGAATGATGGTGAAGTTTGGGTACTGCTGGTTGGGCGGCTACAGCGCTGATTCTCTCTACCCCAATTACTCTAATCGATAAGAAATCCGAAAAGGACGGGAAGGAGGAATGAAAGTCCCGCTTTCACCCGTCTTACAGGCAGTGGTCGTCCGCCAAATCGTATCACGTATAGACTGCCTGGTTGCGTATCCCGTATGACCCCACTACGAATCCACACTAAGCTACTTCAGGTTCGTTGGAGCGCTCCCCTTGACTGGAAGACTTATATAAATTAACAGATTGATCATGGAACTTTCACATTTCCTTCAAGATACCTTGAGCCATGGATTCAGATGATAATTTCGGGCCCCATAGGGCAAAAACTTTCGATTTCACGATTCTTTTCGAGCAAAGTATCCTATCTCTTCTTCCTACTGGACTGTTTCTTCTACTGGTGCCATTGAGACTATTTCTGCTGCGGAACAATGAGAAGGTGTCCAAAATTGGAACTATATTGTGGCTAAAATTGGTAGGTGACTTGAAATCTGGTACTGCTTTTACTGATCATTTAGGCCGCGGTTGGCTGCTATGCTTGCTTACAGATAGCCTTAGTCGTGTTATGGTCTCGAGCGAACCCGACCAAGACGGCCATCGCAGAATCTGTACTTGGCATAGTTGAATCGGTAGCACTTGCTTCTTTGATCTGCGTCGAACATATGAGCTCCAAGAAACCTTCCAAGCTCATCAGCGGATACCTTGCCGTCACCGTCATTCTCGACATCGCCCTGGTTCGTACCTTCTGGATACGTTCAATGTGGGCTATTGCGACTGTCTTTACTGCCTCTTTCGCCTTAAAAATTGTACTGCTGATTCTAGAGGAAACACCGAAGGCTTTAACAGGCGAAAAGATACCCGAAACTTCTTCAGGCGTGGTGAATCGAAGTTTCTTCTGGTGGCTGAATAATCTCTTCCTCCAAGGGCATCGCGGCATTCTTGAAACCGAAGATTTGCAAACCATTGATTCGAAATTCGATGCAAACCATGTAACAGAACCTTTAGAAGAACAATGGGAGAAAGGTATGTCCATAGCCTCTTCCATGTTCGTGCTGACGACTGCAGACCACAAAAACGGACAGTTTAGCCTTTTGAAGTGTACCTTCCTTGCATACAAATGGCAGTTCGTGGTAGGCATCTTCCCTCGGCTTCTTCGGAGCGGTTTCAATTTCGCCCAACCCTTTCTCATCCAATCTGTTATCGTCTTCGTTGGCCGGAAGGAAATGTCGGTACAGATTTCTAGTGGTCTCATCGGGGCGACTTCACTCATTTATCTCGGCCTTGCAATATCTGGGGCATGGTACAAGCACCTCTCATTCCAAATGGTCACGATGTATAGAGGTGGTTTGGTGTCGCTGATTTTCAAGAAGACGCTAAAACTCAAGACGACGTCTGTCAAGGACTCGGCGCCTGTTACACTCATGACGACCGATGTCGAAACAGTTGTAGCTGCCGGCTCGTCGATACACGACATGTGGGCGAACCTACTTGAACTTCCCGTTGGGATTTACCTACTGTATCGTCAAGTCGGCCACCCAAGCCTTCTCGTGCTGGTACCAACACTGAGTAAGTTTTCCTTCTAGGAGATGACCAAGCTAACAAAGGAGTCACTACCATTTTGAGTGGCGTTATCTCCCCAGCAATGGAACCAGCGACAATACGATGGAATGAGATGATTCAAAGGAGGGTGGGTGAAACATCGAGCATGCTAGATCAAATCAAAGGCATCAAGATGATGGGTCTTACCGACTTCTTCGTCCAAACTGTGCAGGGTTTGAGAGTTCAAGAATTGAAGGTGTCTGCCAAGTTTCGATGGTTACTAGTGCACTTCACCACACTTGGTAAGCCTACAACCACTTACTTGACATCGCTAACAATGTAGCCATGGTTTCTGCTCAGGTAACGCCGGTCGTTGTGATACTTTCAGCCATATACTGGTCCAAATCGGATGGAGGCTTAAGTGTTGCTGAAGCATTTACGTCGCTTTCCTTGGTGTCATTAGTTACTCAGCCTCTTGTTATGTTTCTTGTTTCTTTGATGCAGATTGCCGGAGTTATGGCCGGCTGTGGCAGGATTCAGGCGTTCCTTCTGCTGAAAGAGCAGGACATGATGGTAACAAAAGACCCTGGAAATGGCTTAGCTATAGTTATCGAGGATGCGAGCTTTCACACCGATGATGGAAGTACACTTCTCACTGATATCAATCTGCGAGTTCCCCGGGGGTCTATCAACATGGTTGTGGGAAAGGTTGGAAGTGGAAAATCGTCTCTTCTCAAAGCCATCATCGGGGAGAACTTGCCATCACAGGGAACTGTCAAGTCAGAAACCTCCCCCGCCTACTGCGACCAAGTACCATGGCTTCGAAACACCACAATCAGAAAGAACATTATCGGGCAGTCAGAGCCGGACGAGAAGTGGTTGTCGACGGTTATACACTTTTGCGCGCTTGAAGAAGACCTGACCCAGTTGCCTCATGGTCGAGAGACTATTGTTGGATCGGGGGGCATGGCTTTGAGTGGTGGGCAGAAGCAACGTATTGCTCTCGCTCGCGCTGTCTATTCCCGCAACAACCTCGTTGTTCTTGATGATGTCTTCAGCAGTCTTGACAAAACAACAGCCGATACAGTCTTCCATCGAATTCTTGGGGAAAATGGGTTACTTCGGGCAAGCACTGTTATCTTGACAACTAGCAATGGTGAGTCTGCTTCCTTCACTAATTGTCAAACTCTATCTAATGACCAGTCCACTATCTTCCCTTCGCCAATCACATTACAGTCATCGAAGACGGTCATATCACTAGAAACCAGGTGACCCACGCCCAATTCGAACCTAGCGAAGCACTCACAACCATCACGCCCGCTGAAACACCTGAAGCCGTTCCAGAAAGCATCGTCAAGCTTGAACCAAAGAAGGAGATCGACTTGGCACGAAAAACTGGCGATACAGAGTGTTACAAGATTTATGTTCGATCAATGGGCTGGAAGGTCATCAGTATTGTCTTTCCCGCTTCGGTGGTTGGTGCGGTACTGGAAGTCATGCCCCAGATCTGGCTGAGAATCTGGACCGAGCAAGGGGAGGGTTCAAAAGACGCCAGATATGCAGGAGGCTATGTTGGACTCGCTATATCCTCCATGATTCTGGCACTTCTGAACATCGACTACTTCCTCATCGTCGGCGTCGAAAGGTCATCCAACAATCTCCACGAGCAGCTTCTGAACACCGTTTGCAGAGCACCGTTACACTTCTTCACAACAACCGAGAGTGGCAGCATCTTGAACCGATTTAGTCAAGATATGACACTGATAGACATGTCGCTTCCTCTGGCGTTTTACCTCACCCTCGATCTAACCCTACGCGGTTTGGTACAGACAGGAGTTGTTGCATCCGGGGCAAATTACTATGGGGCTTTCCTCCCGCTTTCCTTCCTTGCACTTTATCTCATTCAAAAATACTATCTCCGTACCTCCAGACAGATGAGGCTTCTCGATCTGGAAGCAAAAACACCACTCTACACGCAATTCGCCGAAATCATTGCAGGCCTATCAACTGTCCGATCGTTCGATTGGACAAAAGAACTTTTGAGCGAAAGTTTCGAGTTGCTGAACACATCGCAGAAACCGTTCTACTTGATGTTCTGCATCCAGAGATGGATTGAGTTGGTACTTGATCTCTTTGTCGCCGGCATGGCGGTGCTGTTGGTTACGATAGCCTTACGAATTCCAGGCACGACAAGTGAAGGCGCGATCGGGCTCGCTATGGTTAATTTACTTGGTCTCAACGTCACTCTGACGACAGTGATCGATCAATGGACAACTCTGGAAACATCCTTGGGGGCCATAGCCAGGCTCAAGGCTTTCATTGGCAGCACACCGAACGAAAATAGGGAAACGGAAACAGAAATGCCAGACAACTGGCCTGGAGGCAAGATCGAAATCGAAAAAATCACATCTTCATACAGGTATGTATATCTACATAGTGAGACTCGACTAAATTTTGGTCAGCATGGAATCACAGCCGGTCCTCCGCGACGTATCATTGGTTGTACAACCTGGACAGAAAGTCTGTCTTTGTGGACGTTCTGGAAGGTAAGACGCATCCCATCTATCAGGGAAAGGCTGACAGTTCAGTGGTAAATCATCCCTCGTTCTCTCAATCCTTCGACTTCTGGAACTCCAGAGCGGAACTATTCGTATTGACGGCCAAGACCTCGCAACAATGTCACGACAATATATCAGATCGCAAATTCTAACTATACCTCAAGATCCTGTAAGTCTTTCGGGTACTGTGCGGAAGAACTTAGACCCGGAGGAGCTCGTTCAAGCAGATGAGATGCTCATCCAAGCTTTGAAAAAGACAACTCTATGGCCGACTATCGAGGTTCGTGGAGGATTGGATGCAGATCTATCTTCCCTCGGCTTCTCTGTCGGACAACGCCAGCTCTTTTGTCTTGCACGAGCTTTGCTTTCTCACTCAAGCATTGTCCTTCTCGACGAACCAACAAGCAGTATTGACAAGACAACGGACAAGGAAGTGCGTGACATAATCCAGGAAGTCATGCATGGCCGCACCATTATCGAAGTCACACATCGATTAGATCATGTCACAGACTTCGATATTGCTGTCGTCATGGAAAATGGTAGAATAATTGAGACAGGAGAACCGAGGGAATTGCTGACACACGAATCAGCCTTGAAAGCGTTACGAGGATAAACTTTCGAAGACCCCACTCAACATATACAAATCGCAGATCTTGCTAGGACCAATCGCAGCTCATTTGATATCTATTGTACATTATGCTATTATATACTTTTGTCTATGCCTCTAAATCTAACCCAGGTCTAATCGCTCTTTGATGGCCACTTTATTCTCCTCTCAGCCCTAACGTACAGATTATTCGGGCGAATCAACTGGAACATGGGATCATATTCCACAGGCCCGTCTTGGGCAAGACTGAACTTGTATCGGTACACAAGCTTGGGCAAGAAGACCTTGACCTCTTGCAGAGCAAAGTTGAAGCCGATACACATACGAGGACCAGTTGCAAAGGGGATGTAAGAATCCTTGGGACGGTTCTTGACACGGTCGGTGTCCCAGCGGTCGGGGTCGAACAGAGCAGGGTTGTCCCAAACCTTGGTGTTGTTGTGGATGTGGTGGAGGGCGGGAATAACGATGGAGTCCTTGGGGAGCTTGTAACCGCCAGGAAGAATCATGTCAACAGCTGAGGTTCTGGCGGGTTGGTAAGAGGGGTTGTGTCGGCGTTGGGTCTCCTTGATGTACTTGTCAAGGAATGTGAGCTTGTTGGTCAGCTCAGCAGTGATCTGTGTGTTCTCGTCGAATCCATTGTCGACCATCTCCTGCAAAAGTCGCTCTTGCATGCCAGGGTAGGCAACAAGGCCGTACAGAAGCCAAGACAGAAGAGAACTGGTTGTTGTGAAACCGGCACCGGTAGCAACGACAAGAGGCTCCATGATGCGTTCACGAGGAAGCTTGTTACCCTTGCTATCGCTAGCACGAAGGACATAGTCAACCATGTTCTCGGCTTCGACAGCGGCATCTTGAAGCTCCAAATCTCCGTCACCCTTGGCAGCGTTGGCAACAGATTCTGTCATCATAGCCTCCATATGGGCACGAGCCTCTCGCAGACGTTGGGGGTCACCGAAAGGAAGGTTCTTGTACCAGCTTCCCATTGACGTGATCTTCTTGTTCAGCTCAAGAGACTGCGCAATTCTCAACACCATCGCATGGGGTCGGGCATCAGGAGAGGTAAAGTGCTGGAAATCCATGCCGAGGACGAGCTTTCCAACCGCCTGAGCTCCAAGCTTCAGCATGTAAGGATACACGTTCCACGCCTCGTCCCGCTCATCAAGCTCATCGAAAACCTTGAACGCATCCTCGACAGTCTTTTGCATGGTGGGAGCGTAATGTCGCACGGCCTTGGGACCAAGGGCAGGGGGCAAAAACTTGTGAACTTCCTTCCACTCCTCGGTGTCAGTGTCACCAAGGAAAACACCAGCTTCCTTGTTCTTAATAGGATGCAGAGGGTGACCGTCGATGATTCGCTTGGAGAAAAAGTCGGTCTCTGCGAAGACAATGGTGGCTAGCTTGGGGTCGTTTGTGTGGTAAATGGTGCTACCCATGTTTGTCGTCCTGAAAAGGGGACCATATTTCTCAAATAACCGTTGGTGGTTACCCAGATGGTCGGGGTACACCTCGAAATAGTTGCCGAGAAGGGGCAGACCCTTTGGGCCAGGGACCTCGCGGACAGCCTTTCCGTCGATGGTAATGGAGATGTTATCAGCAGCGAGAACATCAGCGACAGTTGGCAAAGCCTCAGAGTCGGTGACAAAACCAATTCCTAAACGGTTAGTGGCTGTTGAATTTTGCTTTGCGATTGACATACCACTGGGATCAACAATTGCAAAATGCGACGCTATCAAGTGCTGGAGACCTTGCTCATCCAGGGACGCAGGCAGTTCGATCTGCTGCGCCGTTGAAGGGTCCTCGCCCATAAGATGAAAACTTTTGGTAGCCATGATGAAGAATAATACGGTATAATGAGACAAGCAACTTTACAAATGGCTAGTCGCTGGCTGGTCTATATAAAGCGCCCGACGAAAGGGACCAAGCCGAGGCAGAGGACCACAATCGGACTTCGGTGGACCTGCGTCATGAACCCTGCAATCTGTTGACACGTTTTAGGGGGGCATGAAAATATTTGCGCTTAGACGGACTAGTCGGTGCCGACATGATAAGGTGGCGTTTCGTATCCACAGAGAATTCTCCGCAGCCCTGTTAGCGAGGTACAGATCTTGATACGCCACTTGGCAGTTGGCCGAAGTACCTCTTATTAGTGTCGTTTGTCGAGTCTGACTAACGAGACTATTGACATCCCGAGTCAGGGTAGCTTGTTCCGGGTTTAATTTGACTGAAAATAGTTGCAGATCAAAACATTACAGAGGAATTGTCGTTATCTTGATATCACAATTGATGCTTTTCAAAGACAAATCCGACGGCGTATATCTTGAAGCCGAATCCCGTTGCCTCGGATTGAAGATCCATTGAGGCCCATAAAGAAGCTTTGACCTACGGGGTTTATGCCCATTCAAACGTCGCCAAACGGAACAGCACGGAGACTCGGCCGTTCCGGACCCACAGTCGGCCGAGAAAGCCCCATGAGCCTCGGCTTGGACCCAAAAGGGGTAGTCTAGTCGGCCAGTCAATGCGACTGTATTTGATTGCGCTCAATATAATGAGGTGTGCCCTCTTGACTCGATTTTTCTGGTTAGGAGGTAATATCAATCTTTATCAAAATGGCTTCGTTTACTGCTAAGGAAGTGGCTGCTCACAACACCCGTGGTGATTGTTGGACAATCATCAAGGGTCAAGGTAAGAATTTTCAATTGCATGAATGAATTTCGCTGACCGCCTAGTTTATGATGTTACAAAATACATGGAGGACCACCCTGGCGGTGCCGATGTTCTTATTGAATCAGCTGGAAAGGATTCAACCATAGACTTTGACTCTGCTGGGCACTCTGAGGATGCCTTTGAGATTATGGAGGAGTACCGTATCGGAGAGTACAGTGGTGCGCCTGTACGAAACGCTCCTAAGGCTGTCACTCTCAAGAAGGCGGCTCCCGTGGCAGTTGCTGGAACCAGCTATGCCGCAACCGCGCTCACAGCTACCGCCGTCGTTTCTGCTGGCGCCGTGGCTCTTCACCAAGCATACCGAATGAACCCCGAGATTTTGAACTCTTTGCCCAAGGTGAGACCTGGATCTGGCTCTGGACCTGGTTTCCTTGAGGGCTTCCTTATCGCTTCCGCCATTTTCACCGTCGCTGGTACCGTTACTGCCAAGAAGCTGTCCAAGTACCTTCACTTTGAGGAGGGTGGCTTCATGAGCTATGCTCCTCACAAGAAGATGCCCAAGGTCACAAAGCTTAACCCTCTACTCCAAAGAGGGTGGCTCGACCCTACAGCTTACCACGCTCTTCCTTTGGCTGAGAAGGAAGAGATTGCTCCCAACGTTTACCGTCTGGTTTTCAGTCTTCCTACTCCCACAACCGTTCTCGGACTGCCAACCGGTCAACACTTGGCTATCAAGGCCGAGATCGACGGCAAGACAGTCAACAGGTCTTACACACCCATCTCAAATAACAACGACCTTGGAAAGCTTGAGCTCGTCATCAAGTGCTATCCTGATGGTCTCCTCACCGGCAAGTACCTTGCCAACCTTGAACTCGGCGACGAGGTGCAGTTCCGTGGACCCAAGGGCGCCATGCGTTATCAGCGTGGCCTCTGCAAGAGAATAGGCATGCTTGCAGGTGGAACAGGCATTACTCCCATGTTCCAAATTATCCGAGCCATCTGCGAAGACGACCGCGATCTTACACAAGTCAGCCTTGTCTACGCTAACCGTTCAGAACAAGATATTCTGCTCCGCGAGCAGCTTGAAACTTTCGCTCGACGATACCCTCAAAATTTCAGACTTTACTATGTTGTTGAAAACGCCCCTAAGGATTGGACGTACGGAACTGGTTATGCGACACAAGCGCTTATGGAGGAGAAGTTCCCCGCACCAGGACCTGACTCCAAGATTATGCTCTGCGGACCACCTGGTATGATCAAAGCGGCTAAGACATCTCTTGGCAACTTGGGCTTTGAGCAACCTGGTGCATCTGCCAAGATGACCGACCACATCTTTTGTTTCTAGATTGGGACTTTTGTAGAATAGACTCTTAATAATGAAGAATATTATCATCACAAATAGCCTATTATATCCCTGCAATTTGATCAACACCCACCCGATATGCTTAAGAGCTTATTTTGTGGCCGGGTCAAAACGCCCGCTACTTCATCTTGACCTTCCCGTTGGGGTAGATCTGCATATCTTGGCGATGCTAGGATTCGATGTCGACATCGTGGGGGCAGAAAAGATTATATGTGAGACTTGGGGTGCTAGAAATAATGAGTCTAAGGATTTGTCTTAACTGACGTAAAGTGACCAAATTATTTCGTCTCTTACCGTTTTTACTGTCACCTTTTCTGATACACATCGACGAGGAACTTTTGTGTTGCACCCCATCGTAATTGTATTACTCGATTGCGTTTGTTTGATACAACTTATAAGGCCTTGTCATCCCGTAATGTTTTTAATTTTGGGGCAGACATGGCCGACACAAAGAAAGTCCCGGCCGTTGATGGCTTTGGCGCTCGGCCCTACGATGGGTCCAACAGTGATGAGAGACCTATTGATAATGAGAGTACCATCGATGCGCAGAATTTTGCATATACTGAGGATCGGAAGATTGGTGTTACAGGCGCCGTCTTTCTGATTCTTAACAAGATGATCGGAACAGGAAGTAAGTTGAGGTACTCACAAAAAACAAGAGCGAAACTGATTATTAGTTTTTTCCACGCCGTCGGGCATTTTCGCAGCTACCGGATCCGTGGGTGTATCCCTCATGCTATGGATCATCGGTGGCTTTTTGACCTTTTGCGGTCTCAGCGTGTTTCTGGAATTCGGTCTCGCGATTCCCAGATCTGGTGGTGAGAAGAATTATCTCGAAAGAGTCTATCGACACCCGAAATACTTGGCTACTTGTGTTTTGGCAAGTCAGATGATCCTTCTTGGCTTTTCTTCGGGTAACTCTCTCGCTTTTGGAAGGTACATCCTCTATGCATCGGGGAGGGAAACACCTGACGGATGGGAAGCGCGCGGTATAGCTGTGACATGCGTCACCTTTTCCGTACTTCTTCACAGCACGCTTCCCAAATGGGGTATTCGACTCTTCAACGTTTTGGGCGTATTCAAAGTGGTTATCCTTCTTTTCATCGTCTTCTCGGGTTTCGCAGCACTTGCGGGCCATCGACGCGTCCCTAACCCCCACAACTTCGACAACGCTTTCCGTATTGAAGATGGCGACGGTTATGGCGGCGGTGGCGCATACGCCTACTCCAACGCTCTCCTAAACATCATCTACAGTTACAAAGGCTGGGAGAACGCAAACTACGTCCTCGGCGAATTGAAAAATCCAAGAAAAACTCTCGCCGTTGCAGCGCCCATCGCTATAGGTGGCGTCACGATTCTTTACGTTCTCGCCAACGTGGCCTATTTCGCAGCCATCCCCAAGTCT
This sequence comes from Fusarium flagelliforme, assembly GCF_020744385.1. Classification (NCBI taxonomy): domain Eukaryota; kingdom Fungi; phylum Ascomycota; class Sordariomycetes; order Hypocreales; family Nectriaceae; genus Fusarium; species Fusarium flagelliforme. The sequence goes on from NW_025763503.1 coordinate 6,489,313, forward strand.
GACCTTGCCAAGTCTGAAGTCATCGTCGCGGGCCTCTTCTTCAGGAATGTATTTGGAGAGAGTGCGGCGGCGAGAAGTTTGCCTGCCTTCGTGGCGTTGAGTAATTTGGGTAATGTTTTGGCTGTTTCGTTCGCCCATGCGAGGGTGAATCAGGAGTTGGCCAAGGAGGGCATGCTGCCGTTCAGTCGGTTCTGGGCATCTAACAAGCCTTTCAACTCTCCGGCTGCATCGGTAAGTTCATCTTTCGACTGCAGGGTATCCCTGATGCGTTTGACAGCGGCTAATCAGCGCAGTTGTTTCTTCATTGGCTTGTCACTGTTGTGGTTCTCCTTGCACCACCCGCCGGCCCAGCCTACAGCTTCATTGTCAACTTGTGAGTGCTTGCCTCCTTACGTGAAACACCGCTAACAGCTTTCAGGTACACATACCCCGGCGCCTGGATAAACGGCTTTGTCACAATCGGACTAGTCTACCTCCAATGGAACAAATCCGAAAACTGGACATCACCATGGCACACATACTTCCCCATCTCAGTGATCTACCTCCTTGCCAACATCTTCCTCGCCTTCGTGCCATTCATCCCGCCTGAGGGTGACTGGAACGCCGATGGGTACCCATACTATGTCTTCCCTGTTGTTGGTGTTGGCGTTTTGATTCTCGGTGGTGTTTACTGGGCATTCTGGACTAAGATTCTGCCGAGGATTGGAGGGTACAAGGTTGTTGCTGATAGGACATTTGATGCTGCTGGTGTTGAAACGGTTAGGTACCGAAAGGTTCCTGTTCGTCACGGTTGATTGAGGAGGGGTGGGTCTGAGGGTACAGTGATGGACTGGTGCTACTAACAGGTTCGGTTGTGGAGGCTTGTGATGGAAATATCAACAGTGATTGAATGCTGAACTTTGCCTTTGTCACTGTCCCCAAATATGACTGACATGGGCTGCGCTCCCAAAGTAAATCAGTCACCCATTGACTTCTTTCACAACTATAAGAGCACCTTCCGGCGATATAAACCATGACTCTTGTGACAACATCCTTCAACACATTCTGTACAAACCATCAGCTTCCAGAATGAGCTCCAAAACAAGTTCTTCCTTCGATCCTAGCAGCCCCTGCTACATCAATGATATCAAAATTTACCACAATGGCCTGCCCGGACCTTTTCGCATCGAGAGTGATAATCTAGATGTCCGACTGAAAGCCACGGTAGACTCTCATGGCCATATTTCCAATATTGTGTTCAGAAATCGTAAGGGAGAGCACCCCAAGGACTACATCTTCGTGGACCGACGGGGAAATCTTTACTTCACGGGAGACGTTAGGCTTGCGCAGGTTGTTGTTGTGATCATGGGTCTTGCTTGTGAGGCTGTTGGTGTGCCAGAACGTGTTTCTATCATGGTTAGTCCTGAAATTGGTAACCAAAGAGCGAGTGTGAGATAGGTTTGGGGTTCAATACAAGTTAAACGTCTAGCTCAAAAAACTCGTACTGTCCGTGCCCTCCCATCCTGAATATCTTCATGAGTTTATCCTAAATTCTCAAGTTATTCTAAAATGCTATCGCTTTGAGGTTTATACATCAGAAGAAGTATTGAATTATTTCAAGTAAGGTTACCCTTGAGGGGATAGTAATAGCTATATCTTGAATAGTATAAAAAGCTAACACTAGATGGTTGAGGTTCTAAACAACTATTAGACCACTTGGACAAATTCTCTCCAGTCAACAACGCTAAATTGTTATGCTAGACACAACTTTACGGTTTTGCTTGTCCGGAGAAGGGGGTCAATTTTGTTGGTCCTCCTCGTAGGCGGATCTCTTCTGGCGAGAAATCCCGAAAACCCTCCCTATGGCAAATATGAAGGAATCGATTTTTTGCCCAAGGATTCTCAGGGTCATCTCTCGAAAATTCATCCACATATGGCCAACTAGTTCCTAAGTCTTTAATTTGTTGCCGGGTCCATTCTGGTGGGCACTTTGATTTATCTGAAGGTCAAGATAGTGTTAGCAGGAAACTAATCTTCATCCGAGTACATACCCATTGAATAAGAACTGATGCTAGAAGTGGACTAACCCTTTGTCGCATTAGAGCTTCCGCCGCTGCCAAAACCAGCGACGGCAGGTTTCTGGTTTGGTGGTCCTCCGACACCGCCGGACCCAGTCCCGAATAGAGATTTCTGTGTGAGAGCAACAGTTGCGGCGTTGCTACTAAAAAGCCCACCAGTTGAGCCGGATGACACCGGAGCAGATGATCCATTTCGGTTATCAAATATGCTGGGGGTTTTGGTCTGGACAGGATCCGTCGCATCCTGTTTTGGCTTCGATGTTGGGGTGGTTGAGGAATTAAACAAACCACCACCACCAGTAGCGGAGCTGTTGGAGGTCGAGGCAGGAACTTGTCCTGTCATACCACCTTTTGGCGAGACGATGCTAGATCCTGGGGATAGTATCGGAGCGGGTTGAGCTTTTGCAGTCGCCGCAGTCGCCGGAACTGAACTGGCTGGGCCAGGAGCGGCTGGGATTGGGGCTGGCGCAGGTTTGGTAGTTGGTTTGGAGGCTGTTGGGGGACCTGAGGGACTGACAACAGGCCTGGAAGAGGGCAGGACTGTGTTGCTTCTGTTAGCTTGTCTTAGAAACAGTTGCTTGAATCATACCGTTGGCGATTCTCGGCTTATGCTTCCGGCACGTAGTTAGGCCGTCTTGAAGAATCTTGATTTCTGTGTCAAGAAGATGTCTACGAGACGTCGTTTCAATACGCTCGGCTGCGAGGTCCTCGAGTTCGGTATCGCTCATTCCGTCGACCTTTGTTGGCGTGAGGATCTCAGGAATGCTGCATACGAGACAACTCTCAATCGCAAGATTAACCACATTATCTGTGAATGTTCGTCGAGACATCTGTACATTTAGTAAGTAAACTATGAAGATTCTCGTTTTTCGGTACCCACTTCATAGTATGTCAGCATCATATCAATAATCTTGTCCGTCCCAAACTCTCCTACTCGTGAGTTTTGACCAGACACCATCGCTTGGGTTATCTTCTCTGGTGTCAGACTGTTCTTCGAAGTCTCGGAAAAGAGCTCTGGACACTGGTCCTCCAATGTCTTGCAGACCTGGTTAGCGACACGGTTCGCTGACTTCTGAGACAATGCCTGGTAAAACTCGATGTCCACGGGAGAGGAATAGCCTTGGAGGTATGGTCGTAGCAACTCATCAATCTTGCTGCGCAGTAACTTCTCCTTCTCTTCGAAGAAGGGGTCTACGTGGGTAGACAAGATTGCTTCCGTGGTTGGGTTGTTCTGGGGGGACCCTATCACGTACTTGAACAGCTGATCGACGAAGGCTTTTGCAACCGAGACTACCATCTCCACGTGAAATTCAGTGATCCGCTTCCATGGAGCGGCTTGATTCTTGAACAACTGCATGGCAAGATCTGCGTTGGGAGATCCTGGAAACTCTCGGCCTTGGTTTATAGCGGCTTTGCTCTCAAGCTCAACGCTTAGCTCCTCTGTAGTGACCCGTTCAGGATCCGGAAACTCGTAGGGATAGCGGTCCAGAAAACTCGCAAGATATCCGGGAAGTCTATCCTCGTCAGGCTTGTCATCTTCCGAGAACATGATGCTTTGAGTGGACCCTTTTGTCCTCAGGATGTAATCGAAAACTCGGTTAAAATTCCGAAGCAAGGCCCGGAACTTCAGATCTTCATCCTCCAAGCCACCGAAAAATGAATCATTATATCGTCCGTTGCACCCATCTCGGGCCAGACGTTGGAAGTCGCTAGCAATGGTGAGCAGATAAGATCTCCTAGCCTTAGCATCAGATCTTCCAGTCCCGAGTCGGGTAAGCTCCTCCTGCCTGTCTCTGAGCTTTGTTTCGATATCCTCGATAACTCCAGGAAGACTATTCCTAATGTGTTGGAATAGAATCCCACTCAGCTTTTTGCGGAAATTGGCAATGCCAAGGTCCTCGCCAGGGACGGTGGCCCAAGCACCTTTTTCGAAGAAGGATGCCTCTAGCTTATCACGAGTCTCGAGTCTCGTCTCATCTTCTCCTCTATTCCGGAGAACGTGCCATCCAAGCTGCAGCTTGTGTGCGCTTTCCTGATTCTTTGCCACCATGATGTATTCTTTGGCGTTAGAGGGGAGTGCAAGATCTGGCTTGGTGATGACTCCGATAGTGCGCCGTCTCTGAGGGTCTATGGTTTTTGCCTTCTCAAGAGCTGAGTGGCTGACCAAGTTGACGTTGGCAGAGACCACCACGAGGATGATGCTATTCTTCTGTCGCATATATCCTTCAACCAGCTCATCGACGGTATCTCTGCCCACCGATGACTGATTCTGGGAGGTTGTATGGTATAGACCGGGGAGATCAACTAGACTCAAGGGGTATATCTTCGGGCCTTCAATCTCAAGTCGTAAAACATCTTTGGAAAAGTCTTTTCCATCTTGTGAAAAACCCATGTGCTCCTTGGCCTCTTTGATGATATCAGGAAGGTCATCCTCGTGGAATTTCTGCCGCTGAAAAGTTTGAGATGGTTTCTTGTCGGCAAAACTGACACTGGCTTCAATACGAGTCTCACTCGCATGGTGAAAGATCAGCTCTGTCGCGAATCGTGTGCAAACACTACTATCGACAGGGAACCGGATATGGGAAATAGCTTCGAGGACTGATGACTTGCCAGCCGATTGCTCGCCCACCACAATGATCTGGGGAAGATCGACAATTTTCCCCACACCACAAGCGCTCAGATCATCGCTAATTCTATGCAAAGAAGTTGCTTCCTTGGTATGGAGCGTTTGAAGAACATCAGAATCGACTGAGACGTCCATGGTGTAGTGATAGTGACCAATGAAGTATGACGGTGATAAAGATTAGAACTCGAGTTGTGTGGTATAACCCAGCTCACGCAAGTCTGGATACAGACGCAATAAATAACATCTCCTCACCAGGCGCTGGACGTCGGCTGACCTTTGTGATCCCTGAGGACATGGGTGGCAGCTGTTTCACTAATGCAGGTTGAATTTTGCAGAACCAACAAGCACACTCCAGAGTGTAGGGTCAATGGCGAGACGGTAGCTTGTTCCCGTATCCCGCTTGCAAAGTTGATTGCATTGAATTAGCTTAAAACCCCGTCTCAATAGTGATTTATGGGATCGACTTTTGGCTAATCACAAAAAATTGTTAAGCGCGTAATTGACAGTTTGAGGCTGTCGTTGGGGCTGAGTCAAGGATGTCGGCCACCTGAATGTGACAAAACGTGCATATAAAATTAAAGGCCAGTTTACAATGGTTTCTTATCAAAGCCCCACTAAATGAAGTCTATCACGAATCAAAAGAGAAGAGAAATGCCAGCGAGACTGGAATAGGAGACACTAAGCTCAAACTCGAATGGGAGCTACTTCAGCTCGGTGTGATCACCATGAACCGTCAAAAGCGGAATGGCATAGAGAGTCGCAACCTTCTGGCCTGATATTAGAGAGTTACGGACAGTTGTGGAAAATATTTTGAATCCATGACAATGACACCAATGGCATCTCCAGGGTGACGATACATGAGAAAATTGATTCATGATCAATAACATAGTAAGATTCTGTATATTTGACCCTATGTAGAATTGTTCTTCATAACTCGTCTCCATTATCGTTTATCCTGGCATGTAACCACCCAGAACAACGAATATCGCCCATAGACTATCCACCATGCTCACTTTCTGCCCCCAGAATAACGAATACCACCATAACCGGGGAATCCATATCCGCCATATCCACCAAACCTACGCCAGATGCTAGGCTTAGTCTCAACGTCCCTCTTGCTTGCCTCCGGGTTTTCCATTGGTGCAGCCAAGACTGCAACAGCCAGGACGGCATTGATAAGAAGTTGGAACTGCATGGTGATTTGCTATGTCATCCGTTACCGACAGACTAGGCTAGGTATGAAGATCGAATTACGTGGTGATTGGGCTTTTGTTGGTTGTTCTATTGCGATTATTTGGAGAGCAGGTGTCGGGAGAGTAGCTGAGATGGATGAAAGAAGATGTAGAGAGTGTTATAGGTGAGGATGAATGTTGCAATTTATACTTGATTTTACGAATAATTAATAGCCGAAGTATCCTTTCTTTAAGATGTATAGTCAATGCTCTTTTGTCTTTTGTGGTAAGTCTAGACCACAGAATGTGTTCTAGATCAGCCGTTGATGGGAAACGAGAGTCAAGAGGCTGACCAATAATCACTAGTTTAGAAGCTATCCCTCCTAGTTCTCTTCAGCTTCCCGATTTACGCCTCTTTTTCTTGAAGCTAAGCCAATTGAACCATAACGATGGGTTTTGCTATCTCACCGCTTGGGTGGTACATTATATATCCTTACAGTCTGTCTATCAAGATTCGTCGTCGCTTGAATGAGCTTTGCTGAGATTTCAGAGGGATCACGCCTTGGAAATGGCTGCTTGCAATATCGTAATCAATAGTGGCAGCCACAACGTATGATAACAGCTGCAACTCTCTTGCTGGCTCTATCAAATGACTATAGTAGCATGAATAGCTCGCAAGATCTATGATCTTTTCGGTCTAACACCGACAATGGAGTAGGTAGAAATTGCCGTAATTGGCTATATCGTTTGGGCCGGAATAGCTAAGTTTGGTCGATACTCAGGCCACGGCATAACATGCTGTTCAAAATGCAGGTTAGAGCGTAAGAGAACGAAGACGAATAGACTGCATGGATTTATCAAGATGGATGAGAAGCTCACAAGGCATTACTATATCCACAGACCCAAACGTCAACACCTGCAAATATAGCAGGACAATTACCTTGTGCAAGTACTGTCCATAATAAAGGGACCTCTCGAGGATGGGCTCAGGAGTCGATGTCCGTCGAATAATAAACAGAGCTTAGCATAAAGTCAAGAGCTTACAGAGTCTGCTCTTCATGAGCACAACTCAGAAGATCGGATTTTACTAGGTTCTGTGGCTGATTCTCAGACCGTATCAAATCTTACTAATCGTTCTTTTATCAGCTTCGGCTACTCCAGTATGGTTACCCCAATATCACGGGTTCGATTGTCACTCAGCCAATTGCGGGGAGTCATGCATAACGTTGAAGGTTTCGGGTTACAAATTGACCCGACTTTGTGATTCATCATGGCCTCGGAGTCTTACTAACCAACCCTTGTCATCCATCTTGTATTCTTCACCAGCTATAGCATTCCATCTTCTTCCGAGCCAACCTTACTCATTTATTTATTTATTGCATTCGTAGCCACTTGAACAAGATCTAAAAGAAAAGAAAAATAAGGCAGAAAAACCAGACAATCTACAAACAACGTGACACCCGCGCCAATGGCTTCAGATAAATCAACGGCAGAGGCAACAGCTGTGAGTGTCGCCGATAAGTCAAAGCCGTATATTCCACTTGCCGGTCAAGCTAGAGATGGCTGGTCCACGGAGGACGAGGCAACGGCCACTTGTTACTGTGGCGGGGTACAGCTCTCATTTGTGAGTCAATTGAGCGTGCTTACGGTCGGACTGAGCTGACGCAACAATAGTCGATTAATCGAGGCAAGGGCCTTGTCAAGACGTTCGTGTGTAATTGTGCCGACTGTCGCAAGATTACAGCTTCCATGTTCGCCAGCAACTTCACCGTTGAGGATTCGCACCTCAAGCACTTGCGTGGACAGGAGTTACTCAAAACATATGGCCAGAATGAGACGGTAGCCTCGGGCAAGAAGATGACCAACTACTTCTGTAGTAACTGTGGAACCCTCATGTACCGCGTCGGTGAGCGCTTGCCAGGCGTCAGCATTCTGCGTATTGGTACCGTTGACGACTTTACGCTGCATGAAACGAAGCTCCGACCAACCGAGGAACATTTTACCAAGGACCGTGTCTCCTGGTTCTCGGGCGTCACCGACGTCGAGAAGACCTTTCCGGCCCAGGGCTAAGGGAATGCTTTACAATAGGTACGATCAAGCAACATTAGGGGAATAGACGGAGTTAGTATAGCGAATGAAGGGATAATAAGCTTATTACTACATTGTAGAACATGTGAATTCCGTGTCTTATGACATTGATAACCAAGAGGATCTCACCGCGATAGTAAGATATACAGGCTAAAATCGTGTATCTACATCCTGAATTCCCTCTACATGTTGTTTACCTGCTCATCAGTCATCCAATGCGAGCCCCCAGCACACCGATATCCTCCACTTTGCTTAATCCAATGGTATCCTACCGGGCAAACACCCATCGTCTTCAACTTCTCTTTCGATCTTTCAATCTTCTTACGTTTATCCTCCGCCGCCAAAATCTGGCGCACAAGCCTCTCCCTGTCGGCATCACTTGCATCCTTTTGGGCCTTCTTGAGATGTGCTAGATCTTGTTTGTCTTGGGCCTCTTTCTTCTTGTCCTTTTGAAGTTGTTCCCATACCTCATCGCTCACACCGGCGTCTCGAATGTCACTTGCCTCGTTGACATCGTACTCTTCGTCCGATTGTTTCCCCAGGTCATCCCCATTTGTGCTCTTCGGGTTCGGGTTCGAGCTTGAGTTGGACTTGGGTGCAGAAATCGTTGGGGTAGGTGTCATGATAGGTACCTTCGGAGATCTGGTAGCGGTTTTAACCTTCTTGTTGTTCATCCTGTCGGACCGTTCAGATATCATCTCGCCAATAGTGGATAGAACAATGTCCTCTGTCAGTGTCAGAGTTGGCGGAGAAAAGTTGAGCTTGTGGTACATCTTCTTGGCCAGTTCCTTCACGTCTCTCGCATTGGCCCAGCCTTCCTGTTGAGAAAGAGTCTCAAACTTGACGGTCAATTCTTGGAGGAATGGCGGCGAAAGGATCTCCAAACAGGATACATCAGCAAACTTCTTGTTCTTAATCTTGTCCTTCTTTGCTTGCAGCTGAGTCGTCAATAGATGAATGCAGCTTGCGACGGTCAAAGGATCGAAGTCGATACTGTCCGGGAAACGACTCGACAGGCCCGGATTGATACCAAGCAAGTTGTTGATGTCTTGTACGTAGCCAGCCAGAATGATGATGAGCTTGCCTTGGTACTTGGGTTTTGTAATGCAATCCACCAACTCATCAACTGCCTCTTGTGCGAACGAATTATGACTATTCGGTACAAGCCGATAAGCCTCGTCAATAAAAAGCACACGGCCCATTGCCTTTTCGAGAAGCTTTTGCACCTTTGGTCCTGTATGGCCGACGTATTGACCGATCATGTCAGTGGCAGACACTTCAAGGACCTCTGTGCTAGCCAAGATGCCCATGTCGTAATACACCTTGCCCATCTTGCGCGCTGCTGTGGTCTTGCCTGTTCCAGGTGGGCCACGGAAGAGAAAGTTGAACGGTATTTCTGGATCAACTTCAAGCTGCTTCGCTTCTCGTACGCGTTTCTGATAGCCTTCGAGGATTGATACAAGATGGTCCCGTCCAATATCTCCTGCGAAAAGTTTCGCAACATCAGTTCCCTTCTCGGCTCGGTCGTGGTCTTCATCAAAGTCGATTGCCTCCAAAGTTCCGTGTCGCTTGATCCGACCCGACGAGACGCGTCGCTGGTGGCTCGCTTGTGCTCTGCCAAGCAGGATATCGATCTCTCCCGCGTTGCCGAAGTTGGGTCGATTTCTTGCACGATTGAGGATCTCCAAAGCGACAGACTTACCTCCTTCTGTTGCCTTGAATCCCGACTTTCCAAGCTTCATATCAAGAATCTTGGCCAATTCTCCTTGATCAAAGTCTTCAAAAACAAAGGCAGATGCAATGGGAAAACGTCTAGCCAAGCCAGGATTTACGTTCTGGAACATTTCCTCCATTTTGTCTTTGTACCCAAGAAGCAGGACACATCTGTCTTCACCTGGGACACTTTGCACCTCACCTACGATGGTATCGATCACAGCTGTCTTGAACTGGTTCATATCAGATCCATCGGGTCTCCCAGCGAATAAGCCATAGGCCTCATCAATCACAAGGACCTTTCCGACCGTTGACGCCAGTATAGCCTTTGTCTGAGCTTCGGAGCTGCCGATATGTTGACCAACAAAGTCAGCCGGGCTCTTGACAATGAGCTCTCCGTTGGACAAGAGGCCGAGGTCTTTGAGTACCAGACCATAAAGTTTCGCGACAGTCGTTTTGCCAGTTCCTGGTGATCCCAGAAAGACCTTGTTGAGTGAAAACTCAACCAAGGGTTTCTCTTCAAGCTCGCGGTGGTAGTTCGTCTTCAAGGTGTCCATGAGTACTTTCAGCGCTTCTTTAACCTCTTTCAGACCAACCATTGAGTTGAGCTCTCGATAAGCGTTGCTTTTGGCCAACACTGCGGACGGCTCAGGGCCGATTAGATCTTCTTGAGTGAGCAAGAGGTCGTCTGGTTTTGCTCCGGATCGGCGGACCCTTCGGAGACGTGTGGCTTGTCTGTTGGTGATGATTTGAAGGTAGTTTTCCACCGCTCGTGCGTTGCCGAAGCCATTTCTTCCCCGACCGTGGCCGACTCGTCGTGCAACGATTCGACAGAAAAGTCCGTCGTCGCCCTGTTCAACCTTCATTGTTCCTTTGAACTTACGATGGATTTGCAGCTGAAGAATCTGAAGGAGTTCATCATCTGTGTAGTCCTCAAACTTCATCTCGATGGGAAATCGACTGGGGATACCGGGGTTATGGGCAAAGAACGACTCCATCTCATTTCTGTAGCCAGCCAAGACGAAGACAATCTTGCCTCGTGAGTTTTCGACTTCTGCCAACAAGAAGTCCAAGACTGCCTTTCCACCAGGGCTATTGCCGGATGACAATTGATACGCCTCATCTATGAAGAGACAACCCCCACCAGCTGTCTTTATCTCCTCAAGAAGTGTCTCGCAGCCAGATACGCCTATGTTGGCAAGCTTTGCGCCTGATACCTCTTTGAAGCGCGTTCCTGGGATCGCTCCAACCGTGGTCAGGAACTCCGCATAGACTCTTGCCACTGTAGTCTTGCCTGTATACCAATTAGTCTACATCATCATAGTTTAGTCCAAATCAGCATAATTTAGTCTAAACCAGCATAATTTAGGCTACATCATCATATTGAAGGGTTTGTACTTTCCTGTTCCTGGATTGCCGAGGAGCGAACAGCTCCATCGCTCGTCACCTAGCGAGAACCTTTGGCGTATTTTGGTGTCGATTGCCGATTTGATGGATAGCATTTGGTCTTTGACTGATTCCAGACCAATCATCCCCATAAGCTTGTCCAAAGCGGCATTGCGGGCACCCTCAACGTCTTTCATATGCTTCCACTCGGATGCGGCATTTGAGATGACGTTGAATTGTGGTACCGAGTCCTCGGGCGTTTGGTTCGTCTGAGATTCCATCTTGGTCTTGTTAGCCTTGGCTTGACGCAAAGCCTCAAGCTCCTCCTTCTTCCGTTGCAATTCATCCGCCTGTTCTTTTTCTTCAGTCTCGCACTTCATGGTTCTCCGGTGATGATCGATTTCGTCTTCAATCTTTTGTAACTCCTTCCGGTACTTATCTTGCTTCTCTGCACGCTTTCTCTCGAGTTCGAGGTTCCGCGCGATACGACGACGATTATCTTCGTCCTCCTTGGTACATGCGATGCAGGATTTGGACTTATCTCCGCAAGGCACCTTTGACTTATGGCCCCTCGCACACGTTCTGTCAACCTTCTCGACGCATCCAACATTTGAATGGTCTTGTACCCGATGACAACGTCGGTTACAGAAGTGCTTCCCACAGCTCAGAGCGGCACCACTAAAAACGTTAGACGAGACATCGGATCGGGATACACCTGCTCACCAAGGTTCAGCGCATCCTCCATCAGGACACATAGTTTCAAAGTCCTGAGGGGTCTTCAGTAGCATGGAGGTTTCCGGATGTCGCTCACAATGAACAGGGAGACCATTGAACACGCAACCATTTCTCTTGAGCGCGTCAAAGTATTGTGTCCACATCTCGCCTCCCTTCTTACTCTTCATGAATGTCTCCATGTTACCGAAAAGGACCATACCATCTCGTGCTCGGGAAAGTAGTACAACAAGGCGCTCGCGAGCATGCAGAAAGCCGATATCTCCAGAGTCATTACTGCGGGTCAGCGACACAATGACAATGTCACATTCCTCTCCTTGGTAGTTGTCTGTAGCTGTTAGAATGGATCCGTCCATGAGTGGAATTGCTTACCTATAGTAGACAAACGTAGCGATTTCTTGTTGATCTTGGCTGCTGCTGGCGTGACAAGCCCAGCTCGCACCAAGTCATACGAATCGAGGTCGCTTAGCACAGGATCATGGTCTTCGCGAAGGATTTCCTTCAGTAGTGACAGTTGCCCGAGGTATGGCGTAAGAACTACCATGTTCTCAGTCTTGTACCCATTTTGCGAAAGAAAGCGGACAGTCTTGAGTACCATCAAAGCTTCATGGCGGTTCCTCTTGCTGGACTTGGTGGTAGGATCTCGACGCTCGCTGACATCGTTCATGGTATCCTCCGGCTTTTCATGATGAACAAAAGTGACTCGGTTCTCAAGCCCTCGGATAGGATCACGTTCTAGGGTGGAGGGCGCATCCTTCAACTCAGGATATGCCAACATACGAGGGTATTGTGATATGTCGGAGTGGCTGCGATGCTGCTCCTCAAGTGCTGTGAAATGACGGCCTTGCGTAACAAGCCTTTCGAAGAGTGACACATTCAAGTCGTAGCCCTCGCCCTTTTCTTTTGTCAAGGCGTAATTGTTGATTTTTGGTCTCAGCTGCTTGTGATCACCGATAAGAATGAGCTGTTTGACTGAGGCGCTCATAGCAGTGACGATATGCGCCTCGAGGATTTCTCCAGCCTCTTCGACAAGGATAACATCGGGGTTTGCTGTTTCAATTATAGACTGGTACATTGCTGCAGCGGTGGTCGTACTTCCGATGATTCGCTTGTCTTGAAGCACTCTCCTGCCGCGCTCGTCAAGTATACTCTTGACTCTGGCCTTGACATCTCCATATCTCTTGTTGAGGTCGACAAAGCGGATGACTTGCTCCTGTCGGACGTTCGCAGACCATTCGTCATGCAATCTCTTTCTTAAGTCATGTGACAGGTCCCAAATACCACGTGCAGAGTCTTCCAACGAGGCGCCCAAACTACCCATCTTATCAACATCGCCGTCACGAAGCCAATACTGGTAAATTGTCTCGGGCTCAATTGCCTTGCCCTCCGAGTCAACCGTCTGGAATCCATCATCATCAGCAACCTGAAATGCGGACCACGCCGATGTGAACCCATCGGAGAACTCAAGGTACTCGAGAATATCGGTGGGTTGAGCATCACGCCCAGCAAGCTTCTTACTGTGCTCCTGAAGTTGCGTCTCGAGCGATGTCTCTTCGTTGCATAGACTGTTGAGGATGTTCTTCTCCTCCATAGTCAACCAGTATCTCTTTTGACCATCGTACTCCCGCAAAAGTGTGGGCTTGGTGGCTTCGGTAGATTTCGATCCCAAGCGGACGATTTGATCCGAACTAACGCCAATCTCCATAAGATCTTCTAGGAATTGATCAAGAGCATGATTTGTGTAGCTTAGCACAAGAATGCGAGAGTTGGTCAGGCGCAGTATAGCCAAGAGAATGAGTGCACCGAGGAATGATTTGCCAGTTCCAGGTGGGCCTTGGATTAAAGCCACATCAGTACTCAATCCGTGGATGAAGGACTTAAGCTGGGCATCTTGGAGGTAAATATCCTTCTTAAGCTTCAAGCTCGAAGGCATTTTGACACTAAGCCCATCCTCAAAGCCTGCCCTGAATTGAGTGAGCAAGGCATCCAGCTTCACGGACTTCGGGCTGTCGAGTGACGGCTGGTCTGAGTCAATCAATTGAGCCTCAAGAGGAACATCCGCAATAGTCTTCAATCTCTTGAGGATTGGCTCGTAAGCAAAGGTTGCAGTGTCCACAAGTAGAAACTTCAGTTGATCCTTCGATATGCTTCCAAAGGCCGTCAAAGCGGACTGTAAGCCAGACTCGTCCGTGAATCTAATCCCGACAATAGGTGGTGATTGCAAAAGTTTGTCAACGTCCCGGAAGAGTGATCCGAATGCAATGATTGTGCCACCGCAGCAGAGCGCGCCGAAAGAATCGTGTTTCATGAAGTTCTTGGAATTGATGATAAAGTCTCGTTTGTATGCTTGGCGGATATTGGGAGGGAAATTCACACCTCGGCTGCAGGCCACGAGAACGGTGTACGGGGGGACGTTTCGATTAGTCGTACCGTCGTAATCGTTGCCAACAAGCTTCATCTGGCCGAGAATTACCGGTCGGCGTCTGCGCTTCTTCTGGCCTATAGCAGCCTGAAGATCCTCTCGAAGCTCGGAGAGCATGTCTTCACGGAGTAAACGGAACAGCCAGTCACGGTAATGCTGGCTTCGAGAGTCCATTGGTGCATCAAAAACTTCTCCAAGACGTTGCAGATAGGGAGGATCGGTAGATGACAGTTCATCGCGGGTAGGGTAGATTGAGATCTGTCGGAAGTTGACGTGATCATTGTCATGTCGTCCTCCGGCAGTGACGCCGTTTGCTGCAGTTTCCGGTTGGGAAAAGATCTTGATGAGCTTCTCAATGCGATAGCCAATCTTCCTGACTTCAGGTGATTCGGACTTGAGAAGGGATTGGCGCTCCATCATTTGATCAACGGCAAGTTTGTGTGCATTGAAGCCGTTCTGATCAGTTACGATCCGCAAGCAGAGCCAAGCAAAGGCTTCAAGCCCAATGTTGTCAAGTCTGCCATTGCTGTATGCGTCTACTGATGCGGTCCAGAATGTAGAAGGCTCCAGGATTGCAGACAGGAGTTGACGAAGGAATGCGCCATTGTTGAGTGAGGCAACGCCGTCATCCGAGAGTGTGTGCATAAAAGGTAGGGTGGTCGAGTTGATGAATCCAGGGCTCAAGTCGGCACGTACAGCTCTTTCTAGAGCCGGGATACCGGAGGGGTTGGAGATCAAGACTTCAACACATTTGACAGCTGTGTTCTTGCCACTGAAGACCTTACAGGCTTGCAGAAAGAGATTGGCAGAATGAGAGTTGGTGATCTGCTGTTTGTCTTTGATCACATCCCAGAAGAGCTTGATGAGCTTGGCTGCTCGTGGGCCTGATGAGTCTTGCACCAGAACCATCGCAAATAATACAAAATATGAGGGGTTGATAAGTTTGATGATGAAAGGTTTGAGATGATGTTGAGATGAAGAAAGAGCGATTCGGGACAGGATGAAGGAAGTTAGTCGGGCTCCTACTGCACTTCTAGTGAATGCACCTTCCCTTTGTACGGCTGTGAATGAAGCAGCATACTGCAGTGCGCCTACCTGCCTAAAGATACTCCAATCATCATTTCCACGATGACCAACAGATACAAACATCATGCACGGGGCCGACGAGGCATCATTATGCGACAAACAAAATGCTTCTCATTCGTCATGAAATCAGGCTCTGGTGGGTTGATGGGCCTCCCACAGGTACTCTAGGTGGGCGAAGTTGGCATTCAGCGCGGACAAAGACGGCGACAAGCTCACAAATCAATTACTCAATGCGACATTCTCATGTGTAATGATGTTAATCTGTATGTGCTAGGCACATTGGGAGGCAGATTGGGAGGCCATCCAGTCTTCACAGCCCGCTTTCGGTCGCATACCTGGCCAACAGACAACAGCCAACACTGGACAAGCAGAAAGATTGAACCCAAGGTGACAAAATAAAGGAGCCTAATAATTGGTCTAAGTTCTCATAAGCAAGTCAGATTATTTCGTCTCTTATGCTCGGTGACCAATTTTCCTGATATCCTTACAGCTGGCCGACACTGGGTATGCAGGAAATGTATTTAATGAACAGGCAGCCACTACAGGATTGTCACACTACCTGGTCTATTTTGAAGAAGTCCATAGACTGCTGAAATAAAGTCTTTAATCTCTCTCCTTCATCGTCAATCAACCTTCACGCACTCACAACTACCTTCACCATGAACAGAGGATACAGAGGTCATTTCCCGTCAGACCGACCGGGAACAGAGGGTTCAAAAGCACCTCCACTCGGAGATATCGTCGAGCGCATCTCTAGAGACGATCTCTCTGGCAAGGATGTCCGCGCCGAGATCCAGAACGTCAAGTTCGTTGCATCGTACAACTGGGTCAGCTCTTCGTCCCCAAAGATAATTATCCCAGGTATGTCAGCCATTTTATCAATAAGCGCATCTAACATCACTAGGTCAACCTCCAAAATGGACACCACTCAAAGGATCAAAGCGCTTGCCCGGGGATTCGGGCGACTACTATCGCGACATGAATGCCGCATTCTATCCCAAACATCCCATGGAACCTGCTATCGTTTCTGTGATGAAGATGCATCCCGAGCCCATGCCTGTCAGTATCTTCGGTTGCGGAAGTTCAATCGGGAATCTTCTCCGTTTCGCCAGAGGCGTTGACTTGGACAATTGCTTTCGCATCCTCGTCGAGAAGATCGGCAACACTGTTCACTTCATCCGCAGAGAGAACGCGCCCGATGAGACCATCAAGGGCATCCATGGATTCGGACACACATTTCCAGAGGCCTATACTACCTGGGACCCTTCTGTCAAAAGGTCCAAGTCTCATCAGAGGATTCTTTCCTATCAATTTGGCGGCTTTGACCTTCTCGTACGATTCGAAGGCGACGGGTACCTCCCTGAAGCCAGCGAGAAATCTAGTGTCAGGTCCTTCAAGGGCGATGATCTTGATCAGATCCAAGATCTCGGTGTGAGCGAGCCACCTCCAAACACCACTGGCCAGCTCGTCGTCTCGGAAGGCGGTGAAGTCATACCTCAAACTAGCATCTTTGACTTGAAGACGCGGTCGGCAAGAACGCGTCATAAAGACCATCTCGGGGAGCAGCTCCCACGTCTATGGATCTCTCAAATGACGAACTTCCTCCTTGCCTACCACGAACGAGGACTATTCCAGGAAAAGGACATCGAGATCAAGAACATTAAGTCTGACGTGGAGGAATGGCAAGACCTGAACCAGCCATCTCTGAACCGACTTGCGGCTCTCTTCCACCGTATTCTTGATAGTGCCCGGGCTTCAAAGGACGGTAAATTGGAGATTGTCTGGTCCGGCTATGGTTCCCTAGAGATTCGCCAGCAGCTGCCGGATGCAGGCGAAGCTCTATCAGCGTCAGTCAAGAAGCAATGGGAAGCTTGGTTGGGTGCCGGGGTCAACGAGGCCGACGCAGGAGATTCGGAACGCTGGGAAGATTTCATGGCGACCTTATCCGACAGCGACGAACAGAGCGATTATGCTGCGTGTGATGTTGAGTGCGGTTATTGTGGGAAGTGCACGTAGTCGGTGGATGGGTATTACCTCAATTCAATGTATTACGCACATGTTCGACATCGCCAGGACTGGTCCTCGACCCTTGGTTATTGATGACAGGAGAGAGCGACGGCACCGTTGATAGGCAGCCCGCCAGGTGAGTGTCAGAAGAATTGTCCTCTAAGATTTAGGCCACAGAAATGAATTAGTCTAATCGCTAGTCTAAGCTCGCCTAAGGTGACCAAATTATTTCGTCTGTTATGCTTGCAGCGGCCAATTGTTCTGACATCCTGACGCTTTCCCACTGTCTATGGGTACAGTTTCGGTAGCTAGAACCGTTCATAGATAATCGGAAGTAGTCTCATAAGGATGATCATTGGTTCTAGAAGTCGATAGTGTTAAGAGATATTGATTTCGCTTCTTGGAAGTTGGTGCCACACCTGTTGAGATCAAGGCTCCCAATGGTGGCCATGAGAAGATGGTCTAGAGGCATTTCGTGGTTGCTATGTTGGTTGTCATGTTGTTGGGAGGAATAAAGACTGATCAGAGGAACAGCAAGGCATCTTTTGTCTTATGAAAAGTCTCATACTAGGGATTTAACCTCTTTTAGAAGAAGCCCTGACTGTTTTCTGCAACTATCTGTTTCAACGAAATGGCATCGATCACAGAGTCCAATCCCAAACACTTGATAGCGTCTCCGTGAGAACGAATCGCATCCTTTATCAAATGCGTCTCGACTCTTGAGATCGATTGCTATGCGTCAAGTGTCGATTCCCTCAATCTCAAATCCCATGTTGCTCGCCAGATAATTGAGCCATATTGTCGACAGTAGGTAAACGAACAAGCTTCCCCTCTCGCCCCGTTCCATAAGGTCAAAGTCTCGAGTTTCGGCATTCTCGGTACTGTTTGTGCTGCTAATGTTAGGAGCAGGTTTGTCTTGTTTGGAGTGGTCTTGGACATCCGTCGTGATGTCAAACACAGGGATTGTAGCTGATCCCATTGCCAGTCCGGCTGACAAGCTTTGAAGAAATGATAAGCGTCGGTGAGAAATCCAACCGATAGATGTTCCAGTCTCCGGCTTCTTCTCGCGAATGCAGCACCGACTTTGAAATTCGTGGCTCGAACTCGTGCCGGATTATCCCACTCGTCCCCAGGCAGGTCCCAGAGTATATTGAGGTAATTCTCGTTGAAGTCTTCAAATATGGTGACTTTCTTCACACTTCTTAAAATCCCCGAGTAGATCATTTCTTCGTAAAATTGATCCCATATGTCTTGCACATCGCCGTAAAACAACTGCCATGGCTCAAAGGAGATCTCTTGTAGCCTTGGAAGTCTGCACCACAGTTGCGACAGGGTCGATGGGTCTATTTGACGGCGACACTGTCTTCGAAGGACAAACTTCGTTACTGCCTTCACTATTGAAAGTCGTTGCTCGTCTTTCCCAAATCCTTCAGCCATGGGGAGTGCGAATGGCCGTACCAATGCCCTATCTGTAGGGGGCTCGACAATGTCACCGTACTGCCACCCGTGTCGGGGGTCGTGAAAATCCCTGATCTTTGGGACAACGTCGAACTTTTCTTCCCCAGGAGCGCCAAAATAGCATTCCTTAAACCAGTGTTCTGAGTCGCTTGGAGAGTAGGCGTTGAGCTCCAACGTCAAGTGTTGGTTATGATCCCACCTCGCGAGGACCGAGAACAACTTCACCAGTGCTTCTGATATGATCCGATCATTCGAGCGGCACCATGTAGGAGTCTCAATCCTTCGGCAAATCCGACAGGTATATCTCTTGAGCTCTATGTTGAGCCAAATGTGATCAACCTGTCTCGTTGATTCGTCGGACAGCTGGTCGAGGGAGTCGAGGTCAGATGGAGGAATCTTGAGATGGCTGAAGTTCCTTTTTCCGAAGAAAATCCTCCACTCTTTACAAACGCTTGCATAGATTGCCGTTGTATCGTCGTGTGCTAGTTCCTTGAGGATGATGTTGCGTATCTCTGGGAGCAGAGACTGCCAGGCGAATGTCATTTTGACGAGAAAAGTCACCCGTAGGCCCAAAGAACTGAGGAAGTAGCCTCAATGCTGGTTTACACTGGCATAAAGCGATCAGATTACTTCGTCTCTAATGCTCTCTGCAGTCAGGTTTTCTGATATCTTGATGGTGCCTTGAGAGCAGCGTAGCTCAATGACCGGTTTGATGCAGGGTGGACGTCTTTGTCCAGGTGTTGGCTACCAAGGAATTTTCAGATGATGTTTGCTTTCAGAACAGAAATTTGCAAAGTTTTCTCTTATTTTGTGACTCATGTTTAGGCTTTGGGTTTCTTGAAATCTGATTGCAAATGGTTTGCAATCTAGAAGAAAGTTTAAAGGAGACGGGCTAGCTAAGCTCAATATTCATGAATAATCTCATGACCAGGTTGTTATATATCTTCATGACTGTGATATACATCTATACCGCTTGCAGAAGAGGTTTGTTATAGAGACCTCTAGGAAGGGTAGATAACAAGACCATTTTAACCATTCTTCCAAGGCGCTACGATACACAGAAATATTATTTATTCACAAAGTCTCATCTTCTCCCACGAAGACAGGTATCCGGCACGAGCCAGTGCCTTTCGTTTAAATGGATGCGAAACAATTGATGCCATGAGGATTGTAGTCGAGTGGTCGATGTTTACTAAGCAGGAACTGACTGCCGAGGGCATTCAAGATATTGAACAAATTATGCCGGCTTAGACTGGAATTTGGGCTGCTTTATTTTGCGTCCTGAGGCTTGGGGATAATCTTTTTGCTACCCAATAGGGAGCTGACTTGGTTAAGATAGTGGACTGACTTTCTTTGATTGACTTTCTTCATCCCTGCTCAACCCTTGATCTACAAGACAATACCCTACAGACAACCTGTGCCACGCAATTGTCTCAAAATGGTGCACATGAACGTTTCACCCGGCGCGGATCGTAATGTGGTGGACGATCTCGAAGTCGAAGAGTAGCATGTATCACCTTTAGATAAAAATGGATCAGCCAATACTGAACAGGTCTGGCGCGCGCCAAAAAAAACATTCTCACGCAAACGAGCCGAACCATTTATCCATTGACGAAGTCTGGGGAACGGAACGAAGCCAATTTAGCGCCAAGTTCTCAAGGCCAAGCTTTTCAATCGGGAGAGTGGGCGATTGTCAAACCGAAACGTGGGAATGAGATCTACAGGACCAGGTGAGAAAGCTTTTTTTTACTGTCCATGTTGCAATCTCGACTGCAACCAGGGCACAGTATCCGGTTCAGAGTTTCGTACAATACTGTAAAGTTGAGTTACATCTGACTTATCTTACGTACAGTCACTCGTTGCGTGCTTTTCCGACCCCGCCTTAGACTTACGCAAGCTCGTTGGTGGAGAGAGTTTGATCGGACTGGAGGAATGGTCTGGATCCCTGGCAGTGTGGAGCGGAGGTTGAGTCGATTTCGAGGGAGACGGGGCTACTACTAGAGAGTGAGCCTTTTTAGGCGACACGCATTAATAGGTAAGCTATCCCCAACATGGCTGGAGGCTGGGATAGGAAGGTTGGTATGACTGGTTTCTAGAATCAGATAACGATTGTGAATTATCCTACCTAATCCTGGGCGATCAATGCCTGTCCTGCGGCTCTTTGGAAGCGGGGTTCAAAAGTTCAAAAGTGTGAGGTTGGAGGGTTGAACGGGCCGACAATGCTGGGGGCAGAAATCAAGAGCCAACGGGGAAAATTGCAGAGTTAAAGCTGGTGGTGTCGAATGAACCTCAAGCGGAAAGGTTAGTGTATGGAGAGTGTGGTATGCTTAAAGAAGCTTCAGAGTTTTCTTCGGTCAACTCTAGTGGGAGGGATTATGGGGATGTCGGGGTATCTCTGAGTCTCTCCTCGGGACTTGACGGCTGGCATGATTTAACTTATGACCTTGATGTGATGATGATGGATATAGGGTGGCGGTCTATGATATATGTCCAAGAACACCGACCTCTCGAAAAGACCAAAAAGAAGTCAATCACCGTTGTACGGTTCCATCTGGTCTATCTTTTGGTGGGGATAACCAACTTGGCTTTCCCAGCCGGAGACAGTTCCCGTAGTTAGTGTAGCGGTACCGCAGGTTATTGGCGCCGCTGTCTCAGGGGGGATTGGAACCACGGGCCACCAAGACGCCAGTACTTGGTTACAGACTTGATCCGTACTCGTATCAGGATCCATCTCACCTAATTCACAGACTCGTTACGAGTAAACACGAGACAATTTGACAGATCGCGTAGATCACGGGTCTCTTCTATTTTCAGAAACCGAAACTCTCTTCTCTGACTGTACAGTACGTCAGCGCGATACAGCCTCAGTTTGATGTCCCGACAACATCTACAATTGAATGGACATGGGAAATCTTTAGCCGCGCCATGTTCGGCAGCGCCTAGCTTATTGACCAGTCCAGTCCAGAGCCTGCCTACCTTGTGAAGAAAGTTCTACTCTTGTTAGTCTGGAACAGAAAACTTGGGGTCAACAGCCTACGCTTCGCCTTTTTGCCGCTTAGAATTCCTCATGCCATTCTGGGCTTTCCCATGGGACGCCAAGTTCCCGACTCCAGGTACCCATGGCAGAGCAATCATAGCACCACGATACCTGGTTCCAACGTATTTCCTTGTCAAACGTAACGATCAAGATTCCACAGATTCTCAATAATACGTCACAGAAATTATTGTGTTTCAATAGTTCGCTCATCTCTGCTCGGCCTCTGTTTCATAAAAATGAGATCCAATTCCTGCGACATTTCTTCCCCATTTTCAACAGCGTTTGGCTACTGCAAGACGATAAGATAAGCTGGAGCTACTGCTCGTTCAGGCCCGAACGCCCTCTATTTGGTGACTTTCAGGGGGCTAGTCTCCCCAACCTCACTCCACACGGCCTTGGACGCCACTACGGTCACACCCCGGACATTCATCCAACGTCGCATCACCACCAAGCATTCAGACTTCAAGGTCGGGTCGTGTCCTTTGCGTCTCTGCCCAGACGCCCCAACTGTTTGCCACCCTTAACATCCGTCATCCCTCTTCTACCCCTTGTTCTTGTCTTCTTGGTATCATTCATTACCCCGTCTCTCGCTCCTCAGGATTTTTTTCTGTTCATCTTTCTCTATTCCCTCGTTTGACCATCTTGCTTGCTTCCTAGCGACGGCGCAAGACAACTTGACGAATAATCTAATCGGACTGGCTCCGATATAGTAATTGGATAACGAGAACGAGACAATATGCATTTCACAAAGAAGATCGACCGAGCCTTTCAATGGGCCGGCGAAAAGATGGGCGCTGAAGCCCGAACTGCTCATTCTGAGGACTTCAAGAATCTTGAGACCGAGATGGCTTTGCGACAGGATGGTACGTGCGGTGATTTGACAGTGGCTGGCGATTCTAACAATACCAGGTATGGAAAAGATGCAGCGATCTATGACCGGCTACGTAAAGTGGATGTCTCGTCGCAATGAGCTCATGGAAGACAAGGAGCGCGGCACCCCAACGTCGTCGCTTGGTCGCACCATGGCCACCCATGGTGAGGACTTTGAGCAAGACTCCGAGTTCGGAAACTGCCTCTTGTCCTTGGGCCGCGCCAACGAGCGCATTGCCGGTATTCAGGACTCCTATGTCGACGCTGCCAATGCTACTTGGCTGGATAACCTCGACAGGAGTATGGCAATGATGCGAGAGTACCAGGTATGCCAATCGCTCTAGATATACTTACCCCGCTAACAAGAGTAGGCCGCTCGCAAGAAGCTTGAGAACAGACGCCTCGCCTATGATGCCAGCTCAGGCAAGCTGCAAAAAGCCCGCCGTGACGATTTCCGCGTCGAAGAAGAAGTTCGCATGAACAAAGCCAAGTTCGAGGAGACGAGCGAGGACGTCCTTCGTCGCATGCAGGATATCAAGGAGACAGAGGTGGACAACATTGCTTCTCTCACTCAGTTCCTCGAGGCTGAGCTTGAATACCATGAGCGCTGCGCTGAGGAGCTACGACGAGTGCGCCAGAGCTGGGCTGGTGGTGCCTCTTCGCCCACCAGTGCTCCCAAGATCGGTCGAAGCCGATCCAACACTGCTCGCTCCTGGCAAGAGCCTCGTCACCAAGCTGTCTATGAAGAGCCCGAGCTGGAACAAGAGCCTGCTCGCATTCCTCACCGTTCTCCCGGCAGCCGTCTCGCACCTCCTCCCCCTCAACCTGCACGACCCCCGATTGGACGTGCCTCAACTTACGACGGCCGTTCCTCTTCTACAGCTACACCACTTGCCAATCTCAGAGTTCCCGGTGCTCCTCTCACCCGCGTTGCTACTGACAATGGATCATATGGACGACACGACGATGTATTCTCTGACGATGTTTCAACAAGCCGAAGCGGTAGCCCTGACTGGGAACACCGCACTGCAAGCCCCGCAACTAGCTATGGAAGTTTAAGCCGAAGCACAAGTGGATTGACTCTTGGAAAGAAGCCACCGCCACCTCCTCCTAACAGGGCCAAGAAGCCTCCGCCTCCTCCCCCTGCGAGAAGGGAAAACTTGGGTTATTGATTGATGTGTTTATGAAATAAATTGGGTACGGGTACATGGGTGATTGGCGTTTAGGATAATATGCTTGACAATAGAGTCATTATACGCAAAGCGCGTCTAATTGAATGTAAATCCTTGAACACAAGTAAATGTCGTGATGTTAAGTGCTGGGGAGCGATAAGATAAGGTCACGTGACGTCCAAAACAAGATGCGCTCATGATCAAGAACACCATCTTTGCTGTATCATCATCAATCAACATGGCGACAGAAGACGAGCGCTACCGGCAGTCCAGCCAGTTTAGGCTCTGGTCATTCACGCCAGCCAACCTACAAGAGCTACGCGCAAAGACGAACTCGCTCGCTCGAGAACAGATCGCTCCTCGACTTGCGACAGATCCTCCTCCCGACTTCCTCACCCCCGATGAAGAAATCCGTCTTGTCAAGTTCTTCACCGTTGAGCTCATTCGCGCGGCTCAATTTTGTGAACTTCCTACGGAGATTCGAGCAACCGCTGCCATCTTTCTGCGACGATTCTACGTGACCAACTCGGTCATGACATACCCAGCGACCGACCTTCTCAAGACATCACTGTTTTTCGGCTGCAAAGCGGAGGGTTTCTTCTACAAACTCAATGCTTTTTCGGAAAAGTTCCCAAACACAACAGGTGAACAGATTCTTGCGGGAGAATTTCTGCTATGTCAAGGAATTCGCTTCGCGTTCGACGTGCGACATCCATTCAGAGCGCTCGAGGGTGCTATCCTGGAACTCAGACGAAGACTTCCTGACGAAGAGACGCGAATTAACAAGGCACACGCTCGAGCGCGCGATATCCTCAAGTTCAGTCCTCTTGTGACGGATGCCTACTTTCACTATGCGCCCAGTCAAATTATGATGGCATCGCTTTCTATTGTTGATCATGGATTGCTCGACATCTTGATCCCGTCTCCTGGCCAAGGCGAGAATGCTAGTCAAGAATCAGTCTTTGCCAACATGCGGGACAAGATCCTTGGGTCTGTTGATAGCTGTCGCAAGATGCTCGAGGAGGAACCACCAGAGAGGATGACGGATTACTGGGGAACGGTACGCAATGCTCCATATTCATAATCCTCGATGACCAACTAACAATGATAGCCCGAGATCGTCAAGGCGATGAAACCCCTTCGAAAGAAACTCCAAAAATGCCGTGACCCCGATCGAGCGAATCTTGTCAATCTTCAACGAGCGAGGCGAGAACAAGTGATGAACAAAGAAAAGAAAGCAGAGGCAAGTGAGGACGGAGCGGTATTTGGGGATGATTCAAGAGAAACAAAAAGGGTGAAGCTCGAGAATGCAGATCCTTTTGGCCCTCCTCTATGAGTTGTCGGGTCAATTGGTTGAACCTTCGTTGCGCTCTACGATCAAACCAATGGGCTCCTGCCAGCATTTTGCTAGGACGATTCACAGGGTCTGGACCTGGATCGGCCAGTTTTCGCCGATGCATGAGCTGACAACCAGATTGTTGCATCCCTTGCTCCCTTGGCGTTTTACGTGGTAGCTTGGCCAACCTTCTACGAGTCAAAGGGAGCTGTCTGCGCATCCTATGGGAGAGCTGGAATGCCACCCTAGCGCTGCCGAGATCTTGGCAGCGTCTTTAATTCTTTCACCAACAGTCGACTTTGCAAACGTGCTGCAAGCTAAACTGTTACGATACTTTAATCCAATGTCTATGACGATATCAATATACCCGATCGGCGTGCGGGGATGTGGATCCGGCTGAAGGAGCTTAGAGCTGGCGGCCCTAGGCTGTATTGGACGGACTCCAGCCTATCGCCAATTCCGAATATTGCTGGCCATGAAGGAAGCTATCGTCTGTGTAGGTTGTCCGTTACGCGGTCGGTTGCGCCCCCATGCGACGGCGTCTACAAACCGGTGGACAAACAGGCTTTCCAAAAAGTCGATACGAGCAGGGTTAGTTACAGTAGCAAATGGAATCGCACGTTATCCAATTGAATTTGTTGTTCGGCTTTGCCATTGGGTGTTTCGCAACTCCCGAGCACAACTGCTTCGTGCCCCCCGGCTTTCGGCACGCGGCAAACCACGACAGCTTTCAGTCGAAGGCCTGACCCTTGCTTGGCATAGTCCTTGACTTTGAACCCTCGCCTCAAACAACATGAGCCTTGGCAGGTGGGCTGAGCTTGAGTTGCGCTTTACAGACCTCTGGCCACTCATGACGCGAGATACATCTTGGTCTATGTCATTGACTCTGTTTTAACCTGAATCGAGCCTGGTCTCGAGAAGGCTCGTGCTCGTGAAGCTATACCAATTGGATAGGAAGCTACCGCGAGAGCTAACGGAACTTGTCGACTGAGCTCCTCTGGAAATAGTTCAAAAGCGCCGTGTTTCCCCCATCCTTTTGGGCAATTGTTTATTCAGGATAACTCTATCTAGGCAAAGACATCCAAAATGAAGACACAAACTTTTGTTACTCTTGCCCTCTCGGGCTTGGCTGCCGCCCAGAGCCGTCCCAACCTTACCGCAGCTATTGCATCTGAGAACGACACTCTCTCTGCGCTTGCCGGTACGTAGCAGTAATGTCTTGTTACTTCCTATACTGACCCTTACAGGCCTTATCCCATCCGATCTTCTTGGGGACCTTAACCGTCTGCGCAATGTCACCATCTTGGCACCCAGCAACGATGCCCTCGAGGAGCTTCTCAAGGATAAATCTATTGCCAGCATGGTCAGCGACAACTCCAGCTTTGTCACCGATCTTCTGCAATACCATATCTTGAACGGCACCTACTATGCCAGCAACATCACCGAGATGGACATGGCTGCCTTCGTTCCTACCTTGTTGACCAACTCGACATACTCCAATGTCACTGGTGGACAGCGTGTTGAGGTCATGGCTGAGAACGACACTGTCAGCTTCTACAGTGGCTTCCGCGCTCAGTCCAATGTGACCAAGGCTGTAAGTCATTACCCACTCATAGCATTGACCCTTCTGACTGACTCTCTAGGATCTTAACTTCACCGGTGGTGTCATTCACATCATCAACCGTGTTCTTACCATCCCCAAGAACATCTCCGATACTGCCATCGCCGCCAACCTTTCCGCCGCTGCTGGCGCCCTCACAGAATCTAAGCTTCTGCCCAACCTCACCAGTGCGAGGAACATTACCGTCTTTGTTCCCAGCAACGGCGCTTTTGCCAACATTGGCTCCATCCTTGCCAACGCTAGCGAGTCTGATCTGCAAGATATTCTCAAGTACCACGTCGTCAACAACACTCTTGGCTACAGCAGCACACTCGAGAACGGTACCCTCACTACTTCCGATGGCGAGGATCTCAACATTGCCATCTACAACGGAACTGTCTATGTCAACGAGGCCAAGGTCATCGTTCCTGATGTTCTCATCTCCAACGGTGTTCTTCACGTCATTGACGGGTAAGTCTCTATCTATTATGCTCAAGTGCCAAGCTAACGTTCGTAGTGTCCTCAACCCTGACAAGCCCTCTGCTACCGCCAACCCTACTGCAAGCACTCAAGAGGCTGCTTTCTCTGGCGCCAGCTCCGTCAGCGACATTCCCTTCACTTCGGGTATTCCCGCAGGTACCGAGGCTGGCGCCACTGGTCTGTCTCCCGAGACCTCAACTGAGGGTGCTGCCCAGGCTACCGCTGCCATTGCGCTCGGTGCCCTGTTCGGTGGTGCTGCTCTCGTCATGAACGTCTAAGCTGCGGTTAATTGCAATTACTGTATGATATGGTAACGGATTAATGGTTGAAGATAGTAATGGCGGATTGAAAATACATGATTTGAATCCAATGACGTTCCTTAATTGAGTTTGACGTTTTCTCATAAGCAGCCACACCGGTTCATGCCACGCGACGCCTCGATCGCCGTTAGATCTATACCTCAGTAGCAGGTCCTTTGTCCCCATAGATAGGATCTTTCCGGAACCAACTCAAATCCTTAATGGCATTAATCTTACTCTCCTCGCCCTTCTTCCCATAGCACATATCCCAATCGCATCCCTCCGGATAACTCCCCACCATTTCGAACCCGCCATCCAAATCCTCCAACAGCCGATGTCCAACCCCGGCCGGCACAATAACAACATCGCCCTGTTCCACCACAGGTTCAACGCGTCCTTCATTCTCCTCGCCACCAAAGCACAGACGCGCCCTGCCGTGGCTGATGCAGAGAACCTCATGGGATGTGCTGTGAAAGTGTGTCTGGCTGTACATTGTGTAGCGCCATTGAGGTGTCACTGCGCCAATTGACGTGAGGTGTGATTCAATCTTTGATGCTGAGATGGGACGCTGGAAGGCTGCGTGGTAGTGGAGGAGAGGCTTTTGCTGAAGGCTGCAGTTGGGGATGAGGTTATGTGCTGGAATGAGATGTTTCGAGACGCGAAGGGACGCAAGGGGCGTGAGAGACATGATGGTTATCTTTAATGAATGATGAATAGTGCGATTGATGTTTTGGGGAGCTGAATACAGTTGTTGGTTCAAACGAACGATCATTTACCATGATTCTACAATTACTTCTATTGACGTCATGATAGATGCAGCTCTACCAGCAATCAATACATTCAAATGCAGTTAACACAGACTAAGTCAGTAAAACCGCAATAAACAATTCATTAAGCAGTATTAAAGAAGCATTCACAATCATGTTGAGTAAAGACCGCGGTCGAAAAGCGTCAAGCCTACCCGGCACCTAGCGACCGGTCACCCCGCGAATCCCCTTCTCC
Organism: Fusarium flagelliforme; assembly: GCF_020744385.1. NCBI lineage: Eukaryota > Fungi > Ascomycota > Sordariomycetes > Hypocreales > Nectriaceae > Fusarium > Fusarium flagelliforme. Next base: position 6,517,856 of record NW_025763503.1, read on the forward strand.
ACGGTTCAGCTGTTGTAGACGCAGGGAAGCGGAGATGGCGAAACCAAGAAATCAAGGTCATGTCCGGCAAAAAAGATCCTGATCATTCATTATCGCCAAGATGCCAATACTAAGGGATCAACGGGTGTGCCACATGATTGCGCAAGCGGCTCCAGGGTTCGCCTCTGTCATCAGGCATTTGTTGATAGACGTGACGACACAACCACACAGCACTTTCGGTCGTCAGAAAAACATGCAACCTGAAGCCTGAGAATGAGAAATAATTCTGGCAAAAGATTGTTGGATGTGATAGTCCTGGTCGACGGGCAAAAAGAGGAAAAAGAAATGCGTAATCTGGGAATCGAACCCAGGGCTCCCCGATACTGATTGGCAACGGAGAATTTTACCACTAAACCAATTACGCTGATGCTCATGTTCACGTGATAGTTGCTTGAAAATTAGGATATATGGAGGAAAGTTTGTAACAATCCGCTATCGATCTCACAACCATACCATAGCAAAAGCAAACAAGCTGGTGCTAACAGTCTTAGAGACGAATTAATTAGAGCATCTTAGAGTAGCTTGAGTATAACTTAGAGAACGCTTACTTCTTACTAAAGACTAAAGGTATCTCTTCTGCCCGCTACACCAAGCTTCTTTAGCTTGAAGTGATTATTGAAAAGTCTGCCTCCGTCAACAGGCTCCTCAAAACCAAGAGGTCATCTCTTGAGAAAAGAGTAAAGGCAATTTGTGATCGAATATGAACTTCAAACACTGATCGAATGGATACAGAGGAGATATCACATGTCTTTTGACATGCTGTCAGGCCAAATACTCTTCGAAGGCAGCAATAACTAGAACTGCCGAGTCACACAGGAATATTAAAACGGTAGATAATACAAGTGTATTTTCAAGGAAATACAGCAATAGAAGTAGCTTCTTGAACAAGAGGTTGGTTTCCAATTGAGGTTGTCAAGTTGTAACATCTACCATACCTGTTGACAAGATACAAGTCAAATCATTAATGATTATCTGGCTGAATACTCTTCACTCACAAACTATCTATGCCATAAGTGAGAGGACAGGATGATTTAAAAAATGTATCATGTATTAACCAAGATATCTACTATAACGCTGCAGTGCAAGATCTACCATATGACTATTTGAACTCGGCCTTCTCCCAACCACTCCGTCTCGTGAGGTTGACCTTGATATCCCCAGCTGGCTTCAGCGAAGTCAAAGGAAGCTTAGATCTATCCATCTGCGGGATATCGAAAGTCTCTGTAGTAGGTGTCATATCAAAGCCCAACAAGATACTCCCAACAAAAGTAAGAACTTCGTACGAAGCAAAGTGACGACCAGGACACAGCGTGTTACCACCACCAAATGGTCTGAAAGCAGCCGCTCGTCGAGCCTTCTGCTCCTTGGTAAGAACCTTGGTCTTGAGGAATCTCGTGTGGTCAAATACTTCCGCGTCTGCACCCCAGGTGGCAGGATCTGCGTGGATGAATGCGGTGGGCATCTGCACTTGAGCACCCTTCTTGAGGAGCCAACGGTCCTGGATTAGAGTATCTTCATTGGTGTAGCGCACTGTTGCAATACCACTTGTCATGCGAAGGATTTCCTCGTACGTTGACATGAAGACGGGGCACTTTTCTCGGATGACAGTGTAATTTAGGGACACTCCTGATTGTGCTGAGGGATCTTCCAAAGTAGCTTCGAGTTCTGATCGGATCTCACTGAGAAGATCAGGTCGAGAGAAGATTTGGATGAGGAGCCAGAATGTCGTGGGGATTGTATTCCCAACGATGGCCAAGATGCTTCCCAACAAAGCACGAGCGTTATTCTCGGTACTTAGACCTCGACGGATACCGAGGTTGGAGAGCTCTTTGATGAATGAGCAAGCAGTATCCAGTCCATTGTCGTTCAGATACTGGTAGAATGCATCAACAAGCTCTTTGCGAGTCTGCTGCGCGGTTGAGTACTTCTTGGGGCTCAGAAACCAAGGGATGCCCAGAAGAAGAACCTTGATGTTTGCCTCCCATAGCCTGCGTATGTTAGTTAAGAACTCTTTATTTCACGAATCGCTTACCAAAATGTTGAGTTTAGAGATGGGTTGAGGGTAAAGGGATCCTTCTCTCCAAAGCATGCCGAGTTATTTGTTCTCATGAACAGATCCTGAACCCAAGCGTAAAGGTCAATGGTCTGACTTGAAGGTATATCGTTGACAATGGTCAATTGCTTGCTGCGAATTACCGTGCACAGCTCGTCTAGAGATTCTGTTCCAGGAAGAAGTGAAGCCTTCTGAACGCGATGGATCTCACCATACATGCCCTTCTCAGTATGAGCATCACGGAAGATGAGTTCAATACCAGCTTCATCAAAGCCCATCATTCGACGGAAAGCAGGAATCATAGCTGGACTAAATGACAACGATGTTGTGTTACGTTGAACTGCTTGCACGAGCTCTGGAGAGGTCACGATGTAGTTCTTCTGGCCCGACATGTCAATCGTAAAGATTGGATGCGGTTGTGCAGCGCTGACATTGTCAGTAATTGTTCAACAGGCTTGAGGCAAGACCTACCTAACGAGATCAAAGTATCGCAAGCCATGCTTTAATAGTCCGTAGATGTGACTGAAGTATGGAACCCTTTCTTTGACATAGGGTGGTTCCCTTGGATCTGGTCCCTTTCGTGTAGCTAAAGCGACGGCGACCACGATCACGCAGCAAACCACTCCGAGAGTGACGTTATTCAGCACCATGGCAAATGACTTGGATCGATCTACCCTAAGCTCTGAGTGATGAAGAATTCGTTTCAATTGTTGTAGGTGTTATTGGGGGGATCGCTCCATACCCAATATCACTGAAGCCGGTGAACAACAAAAGAATGGAGAAGGACAGGACTCAAGATCAGCCGCAGTGGATGCCTTCAGGGCTGGTGATCTAATTTGGTACCAACAAATCAAGCAACAAAAGAAAGTAAGCGCTGCTGTCATAAAAACCGTTTCGTGTCACTTTTCTGGTGGAGATGGGACCACGATGGTTATGCAGGAAGGAGGATTCACGCGACCAACATTCATGCGTCTTGTACCCAAGTCTCAGAATTTTCTGCCCACCGGCATATCTTTTCTGGACCCTTCAAACCGAAGTGAAGGATTCACGGACTTTGACCAACTATTACTACGCCTCTGTGCTATACGGAAGACAACTTCCGCTGAGCCTAAAAGTTAGGTGGTGAGCATTGATCAAGACGATGGAGTTGAGATGGGGGCGTGAAACTACTAACACGCAGGGATCAATCGGCTATCTGAGCACCACTGATTAGCGTCAAGCATGGTAGTTCCATTAAAGGATCTGAGCTAGGGAGCATTAATTCCACACCAGAATGTTCGAAGCCTGAGATCAGGTCCAGTGAATCATGGGTCAACCAGGATGTGGTTTCACGCATCTACCTTTGCTTCTGCTTATCTCAGAAAATAGCATCGGCTCGTGTTGTCAGTGCATCTCGAAACAGCAGAGAACTTTGGACTCCGCTGGCTACAAGGACGACCCCTGTGTTGATCGTGGAGAGTACTGTTCCATCTCTCGGTAAGAGATATCCCACCGCTGTATCAACTACATGTCCCAGTCACTGAGAGTATCCCAAGTCAACAGCTTCGCAATCACTTGGATACCCTCTATCTCTGTCTAACGGACATCTCAGACAACAATGGCCTGTCGTCTGTACCTTCACCCACTGGTGCTCTCAACCGCCCAGCAATTCTTCTTCATCTACATCGCAGGCTTCACGTCGCGCACATCGATCCTACGCCCAATTGGGTTCATCATCTTTCTCATTACCACTTTCGTGGCGCTTTACCATTTTGAAGACTTCATCGAACCACCAGGATGGGTATCTCGAGCCATCATATCGGCATTCCCTCAGATCTCATTGACGTATTTTGAGCGCATGATCGTGCGCAAGATTGCGTACGCTGAGGATCGCGAAAAGAAGGACCAGCCTGCTCAATCGAGATTCGTAGAGTTTCGCTCGCGATATGTCTTTGGACAAGAGGTTGCGTCCTCGATGAGAGGACTGGGCACGCCATGGGAGATCAGAAACATCCATCATTTTGACTCCAAGGACCCATCGTACGTCCCGGGCGCGACGCCATTTGTGTGCATCAATCTGCTCAAAGTGCTGCTCTGCTACTTTGTTCACAAGCTGTGCATCACTACACAGTTGAGCCTGAATCAAGAGTACATGGCACCGGGCTATGTACCCGTGTTTCGACGCATTGGCGATGTGACGATGGCAGAGCTGCAAGTTCGGTACGTTGCGACCGTTACGACGGTTGTGTCAATCTTTTGCTTCATCCAGGGAGGATACTCGCTGGCCTCTGCGACTTCGATCATAATGAACCCCAAAGCAGTTAAGGATTGGCGACCGATCTTTGGTGAATTGTCCGAGTCGTATTGTCTTCGACGTTTCTGGTCGTAAGTTTCCAAGCTCTCCCAATCTCACACTAGCTAACAAATGCAGAACCTTTTGGCATCAAGGCCTGCAGAATAATCTTCGAGGTACCGCTACATGGATTGTAAAGAATGTGTTCCGCCTCAATTCGTACTCTTTGCCATCGCGATACCTGAAGATCCTTCTTGCTTTCGCGCTGTCAGGTCTTGTTCACGTCCCCAGCGATATGGGAAGCGCAGTACCAGCAGTCAAATCTGGAGCCATTCAATTCTTTTCTACACAATTGATCGGACTCATGCTGGAGGATCTATTTGGAGATTTATTCCTTCCTCTCTGGAAATACAAGGCTACTAGTATTCTGGCAAAGCTGGCGGGTTACTTTTGGGTTATTAGTTTTCTTGCTTGGTCGGGACCTGTGAGATGGTTTCCTGTGATCTTGCAGCAGACGCCTGAGACAGAGCTCTTTAGGCTCAGTGCATTCAAGCCTATGATGAAGGTTACGAACTGCTTTTAGACCAGATAACTAGACATTAGACCTGAATAAATTGGATATTCTAAGCCTCTCCACTGCAATTCTCGAACCTGAAAGCATGACATTCAATGCCTGGAACAACCGCGATAATCTGTAAATTACCCATTTCGACTCTGGCGGTAAGATATGGCAGGCGGATGACAGGGCTGTAGCGCCGCTGAAACAGACGAATTAGTGCTGCGTAGTGGCAGTCGGGCTCTAAATTTAGCGCTGTCCACTGTAACTTGGGAGCGCGGACGGTACATAAAATCGCACCTTCCATTCCAACCTACCCTCACCCTCACATTACACCACATGCCTACCAAATTATCTACTGCGAGCATCATGATCTCGCCTTTTAACGCCATCTGCATTTTGGTGCTGGGCTACATTGTTCTCTCTACTGTACAGCTACTTTGGAATTACAGAAAGGCCAAAGCTATCGGCCTTCCAGTGCTCATCACACCAATCGATCCTGTAAGTCACAGGCACTGCGAGTTGAGACGAGGATACTAATGAACGGCAGTCAAATGTTCCTTATCTTCTTTGCTCCAGCTGGCTGGAACCTCTGCTGCGCAAGATCTTGCCTTTTGGATTGGGAAACTTTGTAGAATACAACAGCCGCGACTGGAACTACGAACAGATTCATGGCCTACAAGAGCGCATTGGCGATACTTTCATCATCGTCAGTCCCAAGCAGATCCGTGTCTTCACTGGCAACGCAAAAGCATCGGATGACCTCTGTCGCCGACGCAAAGACTTTGTCAAGGCTGTAGCTCTTTACAAGCCTCTTGAGATCTTCGGTCGCAATGTCGTGACTACTGAAGGCGATGACTGGGTGCGACACCGAAGAATCACCACCCCTCCGTTCAATGAGAGGAACAGTGCACTTGTGTGGGATGAATCCAAGAGACAGGCTACCGATATGCTCAAGATGTGGGCTTCAAACCCCAAAGGCTTTGTCAATCCCCAGAGCGATACCATGGTGCTTGCTCTGCATGTTCTCACGGCTGCTGGCTTTGGCAGAAGTTACACCTTCGGAAGTGGACTTGAGAGCGAACTCGAGAACCACAGTCTCAGCTATCGTGACTCTCTCAGTATAATACTCGGAAACCTCTTCACTGCTGTTTTTACCGCCACTCTTGGCCTCCCAGCATGGATGCTGCCCTCCAAGTTCAAGAAGGTGCAGGATGCCGTGGTCAATTTTCGCCAGTACATGGCCGAGATGGTCGAGGAAGAGCGCGAGGCCATGAACGCCGGCGCAGAGGAGCAAGATAACCTCATGAGTATCCTGGTGCGCGCGTCCGAGAATGAGAACAAGCAGGGCAAGGGTGCCAGACACTTGACTGACACCGAGATCTACGGTAATCTGTTCAGCTACAATCTTGCTGGACACGAAACAACATCCAACACTCTCGCCTACGCGACCATTCTTCTCGCAGCGAACCCCAAATGGCAGAAATGGGCTGCTGAAGAGGTCGACCAAGTCACTGCGGGCGTTGATGTCAAGGACCTGGACTACGAGACTTTCTACCCTCAATTAAAGCGCGTACTCGCTATTATGGTATGTCACTCTCCTCCTCAATTGACCTGTACTAACATGCCCAGCACGAAACATTACGATTATTCGGAGCAGCAAGGGCGGTCCCCAAGACAACACTCGTAGACCAAACTCTCAAGGTCAACGGTACTGCCTACACGATACCCAAGAACACCTTTGTCGGTGTCAACCTGGCAGGCCTGCACACATCGTCCGCATCATGGGGCGATAACTCCCTAGAATGGCTTCCCAGCCGTTGGATCACCCGGGACGAGACCGAAGGCGAGAGAATGGCCCCCATGCCTACTGGAGCTTTCCTACCTTGGGCCGCTGGACCGCGCGTGTGTCCTGGTAAGAAGTTCTCACAAGTGGAATTTGTGGCTGTGCTTGTGTGCCTTCTAAAGGAGTACACCGTGGAGCCCGACACAGACGGTGAAGACGACCTCAAAACTGCGGCGTCAATGGCTCTGATGGAAGAGGCGAAGCAGTCGAGTTTCAATTTCCTGCTCAAGGTAAAGCACCCCGAAAAGATCAAGCTACGGTGTGTGCGGCGGGACGTCGAAGCCCAGGAGTAAACCATTCCTGGCTAGCGTGTTGTTGGTTGGTAGGGCTATGGATTGACAGGAGGCTCGTTGTGGAGTGTTTTCAATATAGCATGCATCTACTGTAACTTTCTGTTTATTGTTGCTTCGCAAAAAGAACCCGTTCAATCAATTTGATTCATGATCCGCGTGCACTGGCTTGATTCTCCGACAGCACAGACAGGGTCTTCAACGCTTGGGTCACGATGATCCACGCCCAGAAGGATTTTGACCCGCAACAATGCTACGTGTCTGAATCCTTTTGAAGTCTCTGTTGTGAAACGATCCACTAACAAGAATTCCTTTTCCAAAGAAGCGGTCATAGAAGGCTATTCGCTCGTTGCTGTATTCCTGTTATCTAAACGCTTTAAGCAGGGTTTCTTTTTCCGCCCTGCCAAGTTTAGTAATACCAGATCCATTATTACAAGGCCCTTAGCGAGGTATCCTGGTCCCTGTCTTGCACCGAAGCATGCAGTCAGCTATCCTCGGTTCCTTTTGGTAATATGTAATGATTTCTCACCCAATAACCACTGCATCGGTAGACGTACGGCAGATGGGAAGATGAGTGAGACATGGCATGGGTTCTGGAGAAGGGGGCCAAGATGATCTGCATTTGACCTTACTCTTGAATAGTCTACGCGACTTATCATTCTATGTCGTATCATAAACAGCGTCATGATGCATATTAACTCTGGACTGCTGTATCAAAAAGAAAAACACCATGGATCTGACAATAAGGACCAACAGAGCATAACCAACACATATGTTGCATAATGAAACCCCCAGAAGCATGGACATCATGACTATCTCTACCCGGACACCCTACCTCTGCTCTACTATACTTTGCCTCAGATCCAGGTTAGACTGCTGGACCCTTCGCCCGGAATGTGGATGTTGCTCAGCCCGACGACCCGTAACAGTACCCGCAACTCGAAGGAATTGACTTGACCAGTCTGACAGCATTTAGCTCGTAGTCTGTAGATACCCAGCATCCTGGTCCATGATAAACTCCTCTCTCGACAGCACAGAACAAGTCCTAGTCCGTCCTTGGGTGTCAGGTGGGTAACAGAAGAATTGGCCTCTAAGGCTTAGGGCGTCAAAATAAAGTAGCCTAAATGCTGGTCTAATCTAGCATAAGACAATTGAATTATTTCGTCTCTTATGCCTACAGCGGTCATTTCTTTTGACATCCTGGCGGGTGTCATCTCAAAACCAGCCTTGTAATGGGTCATGGGGTTGCTTGTTTGGCTATTTATGGAGCGTGTTGAGAATTTCCTTGCATCGTCGAGAAGGGAAAAAGAAAAGTCACTTTAAACGCACTTTATCACTGTGACGGTCTTCTTTAGTGTACAGTTGTTAAGAGACCTTGTGCAATTTGAATTCCAGTTTCACCACTCTCAATTCTGCAGTCATGACGATCACTCATATCTTGGAAACCTCGCCTAAGATGTATTATGCCCTGGCGGCAGTTTTGGTTTTACTTTTTTCGACATATTGTATCACCACTATTCGGTACTCGTTGCAGAGATTCAGTGACAGACGTTATCAGGGCAAGGAGCCTTCCACACTACCTTACGGTATTCCTGGCCTTGGTTCAGCCCTTGGGCTGATTCAAAATCCCCATGGCTTTTTCAAGTCTATTGTGTAAGTTATTAACTGTTCTGCTTCTTCTTCATGGCTAACAAAATGCAGCAAAAGGGTAGACAGTGGAGAGCCCCTGCGGATGCGCCTTGGCCTCGACCACGCCTACCTGATCCACGGAACGAGAAGTGTGCAACAAGTCTTTCGATGTTCAAAGGAACTTACATTCGAAGAATTTGCTCTTAGAGTCGCTCAAAAGGTCAAGCGTCTCCCCCAGAAGGATGTTGCGTTAGTCGCAAAAGACGTCTCAGGCTCTGCACGAATCCCTTTGATACCGAGTCGCGATGAGGATCGTATCTGGAGAAAATTCCACGAACTCTACGAGCATCACCTTATTGGATCTACTGCCGTTACTGGCCTTACAGAATTGTTCGTTGGCCTCATGGTCAACGAGCTCGAGACTGTCCAGGGACCTATTGAGATTGGCATCGACGAGTTTATGAGGAAGCATATGTTCAGAGCATCTACAATTGCCCTTGCTGGTCAAGGGGTGTTTGACGTCGATCCAAACTTTGCTGATGTCTTTTGGGAATACGATAACGACTTTATGCCTCTTCTCTATGGCCTTCCCAAGTTTCTCTGCCGCAAGGGCTGGAACGCCAGAGACAAGTGCCTTGAGACTGTGAAGCAGTATCTCAAAAATGGCTGGCAGAATCTCAACTGGCAAGCCAGCAACGAGACAAACCCTGATTGGGAGCCACACTTTGGTTCCAGGCTTGTTCGTGAGCGAGAAGTCGCCATGGAAAAGTACGGCATCGGTCTAGACGGAAGGGCGTCTTTCCAGATGGGTCTTATCTGGAGTATTAACTCGAATGCTATTCCCATGACATCCTGGGTCATCATTGAGATTCTCCGTCGACCAGAGACTTTCAAACGCATCAAGGAAGAGGTTGCCACCGTTTACAACAAAGAGACCAAGCAGCTTGATATTGCCGAGATGAGAAAGCTACCACTGCTCAACTCAGTATATCTGGAGTGCATGCGTCTCAGATCTTCAGTTTTTGTCGTTCGCAAATTGAGAGAATCCATCGAACTAGACGGATACACACTCAAGCAGGGTAATCTTATCCTCGCCCCATCATATCTGGCCCACAATGCGCCCGAAGTGTGGTCAACGGCTTCGTACCCACCAGAAGAATTCTGGCCTGAGCGTTTTATCAAAAAAGGATCTAGTGGAATTGCCTCGGGAAATTACTTTCCTTATGGAGGCGGCGTGGCTATGTGTCCTGGACGAAATTATGCCAAGCAGGAGATTTTGTCAGCAGTGGTTCTATTTTTTGCACACTTCAACGTTGAACCTCTGAGGTTTGTAGACGGTAACGGAGAAACCTCAGAAAGAGGACCTGAAGTTGGAAACGAAGCCAGGGGTGTTGCGAGGGTTGATAGAGACATGGTTGTTCGGTTATGGCGCTCTTAGGATACCATTTTGCATTAGTCTAAAGTTATCAGACATGTTTAGATCTTGGTTTTAGAAAATACACGAATCACGATACCGTCTCTACTCTACCATCTATTTACAAGTAACTATCTTAAGATTTGAGTTGTCTAATTACTGAGTACGAGACCAGCTGGTCTTGTGGTCGTACAACTCTTGCAGCTGGATATCCCCATGATGGAGTCATCCAGTACATGTACAAAGCAACCCAGAAATAACCCAAATACCGCCTCCTCTTACTTCCCCATCCCTTGGAAATGTGCTGTACGCTGTCTTCACACATTATAGCAAAGGCAGTTATAACAAAGTAAGGTATAGCATTCGACTCTTGAACAGAAATGCCAAGGGCCCGATCAGCAGGATAATGCAGCGCTCCAGAAATGAAGAAACTGATAAAAAGCTTGCAATACCGAGCAACCAGAGATCCGCGAAGCATGTGAAGTATTCTGTGGACAAGAAAGTCACTTATGCTGGTAAGATGACGTCGCAGCGTCTGATGCCAAAAGTTACCCCAGAAGCGTCGGATGGTGTACGCCTCTGACAGTTGACCCCAGATTGGAGGTAGCATTTCGACAGGGTAGAGACCCAAGATAAGATACGACAGGCAAAAGATACTGTTGACGAGGTGGATAACACAAAAGGTATTAAGCCAAAAGCCAAAGACAGCAAAGAAGCGGAAGATTGCTTCCCCTGCACCAATCTCTCTCAATCGAGAAAGTAGGAGTTCATTCCGGGGAGACATCATATTCTCCAAGTCCGGAGGTGGTTGGCAGGCAAAGACATCGAGGACCAAGTAACTGATGGTGGCGTTTCTGATATGCCTCAACATCTCTTGGCCTCGGGACGGAACGGAAGACAATCTTCCGGGAGAGTGAGACCAACAAGGAATTTGGGAGATCACTTTGCTTGTGCCAACGCCACGCATGTTCCAGAGGTTACTGACACCAAAGTGAAGGCGAGAAGAAGACGTAGAGGATGACTTCTTGGTTTCTTCATCAAATGATAACTTGGTGAGGCATAGATCATCGAATGTTTTCAGACATTGAATCCACATGCCCGTTGATAGTAAAGCCACATGAAGACGGCTCTGTAAGGCATCATGAATAGCCTGGTTGAACAGCCAGGTGAGCCAAGCGACGGACAAGGCAATGGCCCAACGGGCAAGGTTGGAGGGCCTGGTGTAGCCAAGACCAAAGGCAGTCAGGGCCTGGGATGTGGCCGCAAGATTGAGGGCACTTTGGACTGTCATGTTGGTGGTGGTTTGGTGAACGGCAACTGGCAAGGAAAGATGGGTCACATTGGAAGGTATTCAATGCTCGACTAAATGCTTCATGATCTGTATGACTGTCAAGTAACCGTGCAGTCTCTGAAAAGACCCTGAAATTCCACCTGAATCTCCAAAAGCACAGGGCAACATCTTTACAGCGGTCAGCGAGCAAATGTCAATGCTAACGTAAATGAATGTGCTCACCGTTGGGATGTATCCATTCAGTTTCATCCACAACGGAGCCTCAATAAGCGCTAAGATACGCGAAGGATCGACCCTGCAGAACAGGGGATCCCTGCAAGGCTTGTCTCTGACAAATTCAAACAGACAGGGTCTTGGGTAGTAGAATCGTGCGCAGTCTCGAATAAAGATTTGGTCATTATGACTAACCCAGCAAACCTGCAGTTCCAGTTTTACATTTGAGGCGCCGTCTCGTTTTAGATCCAAAAGCAAAATATTATTATTTTCAACAATGCTATAGTCACTGATCCAACAGGTAAGCGTACCTGCGCCAAGCAAAACATCCACCAAAGTACAAGCCGGCAAATAGAATCAGCCACACCACTGATCCAACAGCCATAGCAGTCCTCTTAACGTTTCGTAAAAACGCTGCTTCATTTACACGCGGAAAAGGCTGATCCATAGGAACAGGCTTGTCGAGGAATTTGGCCAAGGGTTCCCATCCCATGCTTGGCTGGTACTCAAGCAGCTGACCAGCAGGCACGATATCATGCACCCACTGGTTATGCTTGTGGTAGATGTCCTCGCAGGGAACCTGCTGCAGACCAAACTTTTCAGTGTAAAACTTTGACCAGGCGATAATGAGATCGCTAGAGTGGATTACTCCAGGGACCCAGTACCCGAGGATGCGATACCAAGGGGACCGCAGATCGATGCCCAATCCGTAGTACGAAGCCAGCCAGACCTGGGGATTTTTGCGGACTGATAGAATGACCTGGTGATTGTTAGTCAGAATCTACGACGCGTGAAAATGTTTGCTTACCTTGGCGTCGGGGTATAGCGTCAGCATGTCATCGACGAGAGTGCTAGCAGGTGGCTCGAAGACGGCCTCGAATCCATCGTAGAGGTTCCTGAGAGCCTTGAGTCTCTCATTGCGATCTTGGATGGCTAGAACGCGTGCACTCTCCTTGACGCGGGAGATCGGTGCTGGAGGATCACCAAGGTGGAAGCATGGGTTGATATCGAGAATCTCAAGGCCCTTCTTGAGACTTGTCGTTGAGGTACGTGGTAGACCAGCCTAGAGACATTTAACAGATGTTGATAGAGGGAAGTGTTAAACCTACCACAATGATCTTAACACCTTGTTTCTTTTCCTGTGTCATTGTGATTATGCCGAGTGTACTGTAGAGATTCAGCCTTGGATCCCAGAGTGAAGCATTTATTCCAGTATCTATACAGCTGTTTCTCACCGGTGATTCAGACGCAATCGAATTTTGCACAGACAGTCCCTTGCTAATTCAACCCATGTCTGTCATAACCAAGCCACCCTTTCCCTTGCCCTGGGTCCAAGCTAGCCAAGTCTTGCATGAGGATGAGTAGGGGTGTCAACAAGGATGATTCGGTATGACTTTCGGCTGTGGCGTGCGGGCGCTTGAACAGAAGGAATCCATCCCCGGTCCCTTTGTTGTTGGTAGCTTTGCTAAATTTGTAACGGATGTCATGATTGGGGCTGATAAAAATGGAGTGTTTCGACTAAGGCAGATCCATCAGTGGAGACCCGAAACCAGTACCCACAACGATTCACGGTACGTACTCCTGCTTTGTCTTGGGATATTCTCCTTCTCCGGACTTGGTTTTGGGGGATCAATCATTGTGAAGCTATTCTTCAGCATCGAGCAAGATGGAAAGCTATGTGTTAGTGACCATTCTCTTGGCCGTGGTTTACCTTGTTCAGTACAGAAGCTCTCCCAAGATTCCATCAAGTATACCACGACTACAAGATTTATCGTTCTTACCGTTCCAACTCTACTGGCGCTATTTAACAGACTGTCGACGCTTGTTTCTCGAAGCTTACCAAACAGTAAGTCCTTCTACCCTATAACGAACTTTACTAACGATTTCAGTTTACCAAGGATGGCAAAACTTGTGTTCTGCCTAGTATGGGCTTCAAAGATGAGATCCATCTAGCCCATCATCATACGCAATGGGCAGCTTCGCAACCAGATGGCGTTCTCAGTCCCTTTGAAGGATTCCGTGAGATCGACAAAGGAGATTGGAACTCTGGTCATGCCAGTTACATCCAAGATCCGTGGCAGAGCATTGTCATTAAAAAGGAGATGGGACGCTTTCTTGAGATACTCGCTTCTGATGTGGACGATGAGCTCAAGCATGCTGTACCTGAGTATCTGAAACCTGACAACAACGGCGAGGTTGATGTCTATGAAGCCATGAAATGGATCGTAGCTCAAGTTTCCAGTCGTTTCACTGTTGGCCTTCCTCTCTGTACATTCTGTCCTCTGATCCCTTGGTAACTTCGACTAACTGATAATTAGGCCGCGACAAGGCTTACCTGAGACACTCACTTGCTTTTGCGGACTTGTTCATTTTGAACTCTGGTCTCTTAATTTACACACCTTCACTCCTCAAGCCACTGGTCGGATTCCTTGTCACTCTCCCAACGAGGTACAGACGATGGAGAATTCAAAAGCACATCCAACCCATGTACGAGGAGCGTACAAAACGGCTACTGAACCCTGAGCTTCATGAAAAGAGCGAAGAGCCAACAGATAATTTGCAGATGATGATGAGATATGCCATCAGCAAATATGGCAACCAAGTCACTCCTTCTCAAATCTCTGATAGACTCTGCCTAGCGAACCTTGCATCTTTTCACCAGACTGCTGTGGCTGTTAGCAACGTGCTAATCAACGTTGCGGCGTCGAATGAAGAGTTCAATACCATCGAAGTTATCCGAAAGGAAATGGCCGATGTTCTTGGTGAAAAAGGCGTGTTCGACAAAGCGGCTGTGTCTAAAATGATCCAGACAGACAGTGTTCTACGAGAGTCTATGAGAACACACGGGTTTGGAAACAGAGCCATGATTCGCAAGGTCGTTTCACCAGATGGCATGAAAACACCAGACGGCCAAACTCTTCCCAGTGGTTCAACAATGTCCATCCTCTCGTACCCCGTCCATAACGACCCAACCATCTACGAACACCCTGAGAAATTCCACCCTTTCAGATTCTCTCAGATGAGAACCGAAGAAAACGGTGCAGCGCTCTCATTCGTGTCTACTTCTTCTACATATCTGCCTTTCGGCCATGGAAAGCACGCCTGTCCGGGACGGTTTTTGGTAGATTTCGAGATGAAGATGATCCTGTACCACGTCCTGAAGGAATTCGATATTGAGCTTCTTCCAGAGCATAATGGCGTACGACCAGAGAGTCAATGGATTACAGAGGCTGTTATGCCGCCTGTAGGTGTTAAGCTGCGATTCAAGAAGCGATATTTGGATGATTAGTTGTAGATGAGAATTGAATTTAATCAAATACCTGTCACGCATGCATCGAATCACCGAAATAGCACAAAAGAAAACATGATTACCGTCTGCAATGGCGTGGCAGTGCATGAAACGGGGTCCCTGCTTAGCTTACGTGGGTAGCACCACACATAAAATAGCCAACCCAGTGAGATTCCCTCCATTCCTTAACCACGCAACAACCATGACACCAATTGCCGTTTCTTTATCCTACTACCGGCCTTGGGCTGCAGCTGGCGTTGTCGTTGCGCTTTACTACCAAATAATCGTCGATCAAAACTATTCTGTCAGAAACACGCCGTTTTATATAGTAAAGTACTTGCTGTGCTTCTTGGCTGTATGGGCCACATACACGGTTTTCTTGTATCCTGCGTTCTTCAGTCCGCTGAGGAATCTACCGCAACCGAAAGTACGTGGAATAGATGCTTTCTTTTTGGAGATTAGTGCTAACGAATTCAGAGTGCAAGTGTTATTAATGGTCACTGGGCGGAGTCGGTTCGTGAACCTGCTGGTTTGCCGTTTAGGCATTGGATGAGGACAATTGAAAACAATGGATTGATCAGATATAAGTGAGTCGACCCGTTACTTTCAGCAGACTGGACTGACCATATTAGACATCTTTTTAACCAGGAGAGAATCGTTGTCACGAGCCCTGAAGGTCTCAAGGAAGTCCTCGGTCAAAACAGCTACGACTATGTGAAGCCCCATCTTCTCCGCGCCATGGTGGGAAAGATCTTGGGATATGGACTTTTACTCTCAGAGGGAGATGTACACAAGGTATGGGTCTCACTATCCTGGCGTTGACTTATCTAACTATCCCAGATGCAAAGAAAGAATCTCATGCCAGCATTCAGCTTCCGCCATATCAAAGAGCTCTACCCGGTATTTTGGTCCAAAGCCCAAGAGCTTGTTCACGGCATCGAGAAAGAGATGTCAGAAGCACCAGGATCACAGATCGATATCGCAGACTGGGCAAGTCGTGCTTCCCTCGATATCATCGGGTCCGCAGGCATGGGTCACGAATTCAAGTCCCTCTCTGATCCTAGCATCGAAGACACCATGAAGATGTATGGATCAATGGTCAAGCAGAGTCGCGGTGCTAAGCTCTTGACTGTACTGCAACTCGTTCTTCCGTCCATCATCACAGATTACTTGCCCTTCCAGAGGAACATGGGCGTTTTAGCGGCGTCAAAGGCTGCGAGGAACACTTCCCAGAATCTCATTAATGCTAAAAAGGTCCAGATGGCTGCCAAAGAGAAGTTGTCGCCTGATATCATTTCTACGGCACTTGAATCTGGTCACTTTACAGATGAGGGTCTTGTTGATACTATGATGACCTTTTTGGCGGCTGGACACGAGACAAGTGCTGCGGCGCTGACTTGGACGATTTTCCTGTTAGCCAAGAACCGCGGTGTTCAAGACCGTCTACGAGAAGAAATTCGTCAGAATGTTGACGGTCTCGCTGATGATGTGGACGCAAAGAAGCTCGACGGTCTATCCTATCTCCACGCTGTCTGTCAAGAGTCACTGAGACTATACGCACCCATCCCCTTCACTGTCCGAGACGCTCTCAAAGATACCAGTATTCTAGGCACATTCATTCCCAAGGGAACAATGGTTATACTTTGCCCATGGGCCATCAATCGCGCGGCCGAGTCCTGGGGTCCCGACGCAGACGAGTTCAACCCTGAGCGATGGATGGCGCCTGGACAAGCCAATTCGGGCGGCGCGAAGAACAACTACGCAAACCTGACATTCCTCCACGGACCTCGGAGTTGCATCGGCCAAAAGTTCTCGTTGGCTGAACTCATGGCCCTTACGTGTGCGTTGGTAGGACGGTACAGGTTTGACATTGACAAGGACTACGAGGTGAAGGATCTGACGGATGGGATTGTTGCCAAGCCGCGAGATGGGTTGAAGGTTTCGGTGGAGGAGGTTCAGGGTTGGTAAATGCATAAAGCAGAGCAGGGTCCAGATAGAACAAAGTATGACAAGGATATTGCAGTGTAAGGCTGTTGGTGAGACACCGCCACGACGATGCAGTTTTGACCACTTTTTCTTCCCACAAATGTCTCACTAGCTGCTTGATAGGTGGCACTCATCTCACAGACCGTGGAGTTATTGCCCGAAAATAATTTGAAGGGGCTTAGCAGCGAATGTCACAGGTTCCATTATCTGTGCGTGTCACTGTCAAGGGTCCTCTCCTCTCCACACTTTATGCCCACCCCGTAAGATCTAGTGTCTCACCCCTAAAAAGGATCCTTGTCTGAATCAATGTCAATCCTGCTACGGATTAGAAAAAGAAGAAAGATATTGTACTGGGTCTATGCTTGTTCATATTTGGCCAACACAACGCGGAAGGCGGAAAAGGTTACACGATCGGCAACTGACTCAAAGACCACCGAGAGCACAAGCATTGTTTGTCTCGTCTGCAACCAACCCAACACAATTTCTACAGGGCGAATTGAGCCACTTGTTGGTTCCAGGGTCTGTTGCAAATCCTCCCACCTTTGCTGTGTACTTGTGTTCCTAACTTTCATTCCGACCTCGCAGTCCCTCTTCTTCAGCTTCAATCCGCTTCTCTCCCTTCTCTCCCATCAACACTCTCAGCCAGCCTAAAATGTCGATAGCAGACGGAAGTTACGCTCGAGGCGACCTCCTCAACGGCTGCAAAGAGCTTATCCCGGGCCTTCAAAACGCCTACGGATACGTCCCCAGCATCGCAGCGGGCATCGTCTTTGATCTTATCTTTGCCGGCACCGGCATCTACCACATTGTCCGCTCATTCCAGAAGCGCAAAGCCACGTCTTACCTGCTGGCAATCGCGTCGTACGTCGAGCTCGTCGGATGGATTGGTCGTACTTGGTCCAATAAATGTCCATACAACAAGATCGCCTTCCTTCTGCAGATCACCACCCTCGTCGTCGGCCCAATCTTTGTCGCTGCTGCGATTTACGTCACTCTTGGATACCTCATCAAATCCATCGGCTCTCAGTACTCGGTCATCCGTCCTAAACTCTACCTCTGGGTCTTCCTGGTTGTCGATGTCGTGGCTCTACTCATCCAAGCTGGTGGTGGTGGTCTAGCCGCGGGAGCTGCCAACAAGGGCAAAGATACCAAGCCGGGTACCAGACTGATGGTCGCCGGTATCATCTTTCAACTTGTCTTCATGACCATCTTCTGCACTCTTTTCGCTATCTTCATCAAGCGAACCCGTGGTCTCACCCTCGCAAAGGGCCAACGTTTCTGTATCTATGCCACAGTTGTTTCCGTCGTCTTCGTCTACATCCGATGTATCTACCGAACGGTCGAACTTCTTGAGGGTTGGGATGGACACTTGCTCAAGACGGAAGGATACTTTATTGGTCTCGATGGTGTTTGTATTGCTGTCGCTATTCTGGTCTTTTGCGTTTTTGATCCAGCCGTTCTCCTCGACTTCAAGGATCCTATGACTGCTGAGCAGTCCTTTAACGAGCTCAACACTGTTTCTACCAAGTAATTTGATGTCGATCGTCCCTAGCATAGGAAAGTTCATGTATCGTCATGGTTTAATGTTAGCCTGTGTCGGGCAGGACCCTACTACGACCGGTCTCTATCTAAAAGTTTATGCTTTACCAAATCCAATTATCTTGATCTTTGTTGTGTCTGTTGATTTACCAAGCCAGGTACACATTCAATTGTAGCTAATAAAGTCTCTTTCCAGGCCTGTTGGAGTCAATAATATCATCCCTCTCGCTTTTCCATATCTCTTTGGTGCTCCGGCTGTGCGGATCCTGCATCTCCAATTGCCTAGCTAAACAGATGCCTTTTATGTTCGGAATTATATAGATCCATCAGTACCTACAGTTACCTTGTTGTAAATGTGGTGGTTATAATCGGCTGGCGAGGAACCTCACTACGAATTCGTCTTGCATTCCTACGTGTAGTCGGAATATTCCTAGCCATGACAGTACCTAAGATACAGGTCATCTTCGCCTCGACTATAGCGAACACCCAAGATCACCATCTCCGTGACAGAGTTGCCGTCGGGGTTTAGTTCTCGATCAAACCCTGTGTTCTGCCAATATACTGTGCTTCTCCAGGCTGCTGATGGCTGACAAGAAAAATGTACTACTGTAGATTGAGGTCAGATGTAAGTAACTTGACCGTTGGCGCAGCTTCTTACATTATGCCCTGAGAGTGGGAGGCCTGGACGCTGCAGCAAAGAAGCATCCCATCCGACTACTTGGTGTGATGCCGGTATCCCTGAAACCTTTAAGGTTTGCAGAATACTCACGAAACTTGTTTGCGTAATCCGATTTCCCCATCGAGGGGTAGGGTCGAAATTGTATGGAATTTATATGTAGCCAGCCTAAACCTTATGTGAGAGCAAGGCAGAAAGTAAAAGGTCATGTGTGGGTAAAGGAGTCATGATGCCCTGCGGAAAGTGTAAATACCTTCAGGAACCTTATCTGATGGTATGGAATTTATGAAAATGATATTTGAGTAACTTTATTGGCAAGGTTGTGACGAGAGTTGGGGAGAGTAGGTACTGCCCGTCTGTGAAGTTCCAAAGGCCAGATAAAAGCAGGCGGCTACGGATGAGACCGACTCCTGCCTGCATACAAAAGCTAGATCTGCTATGCTGATTCGGGTTGTTCAACAGTGACTAATCAACATGTTCAATGACTGAAGTCAAGATGAAGTTGGGAAATGTCTCAAAATGTACAATACATGGCTTAGAGTAACTTCGATTTCAAGGGAATATACAGATCATCGGTCTGCAATACAACCTGTATTGAAGTTTGTACGTTTCTTACCTGACAGGTCTAAGAGTGGAAGTAGTATTGCACCAGGAATTATCTACCCATGACCACAGAACATTCGCATCATCAAGGCCACGTGCTGCTATGGCTATCATAAATTGTGTTAAACGGTGTAGTGCGTTATCGATACACTGTCACTTTGTCGTTGCTTCAAACTCTTTCTTACTTTCGATAGTCTGTTTCAATTTGATAAGCACCGCTCTTTGAATGGTTCAGCTGATAACCTTAATTTATAGTGTAAATCAGCAGATCAAGACTATATGTTGAGAGCGGGGGATCGGACGGGCGATGGCGGGAAACTCGACACTATCGAACGCCTCACGAACGTCAAGGCTAATTATCAATAGTTCGGCTTCACGTTGAATTCCCTGTTGAGAAAACCAAAACCCAGACTGCTCAATGACTCTTCTAAATTTGGAAAGATGTGGCTTTTCGCTATTCCCAGCTGATATAATGCCGTCGCAACGTGACAGCTCACGAGAAAGCCACATTCCCATTCCTTTCAATAGTAGCGGAATCTTTATGCCACAACATAATTGGATCATACAAATCATGACAGTGACAATACACACTAATCCAAAAAGTGTTCTGGACTGGAATGGTCTAGGCAGATCTGTAGCGCCGTTTGCGGGAAGGCTAGGGCAGTTCTTTCCCCTGAAACATTGAACTCTACCTATAATTGGAAGATGGCATGGATCTGTTCCTTTTTTTCAGCTCAGGCACTCTTGTGTAAGGTGATGAGCGTCCTGCGTCATTGGGCTTGTCACTATTGAAAGTCTGAACTTATGGTTAATACGAGGTGGCGTCGAGCTCTCCTCGTGGGCTAGCGTTATTGGAACGGCGGTGCATATTCCGTCCTACCTACTAGGTGCACTTCACTTTCAGCCGGATTCAGATTGATTAAGCTGACCGAGATCCGATATTTATACCAGACCTTCTCTCCCGCAAATCTTGGCTCATCACAGCTCAATTCAACTCATCAATCTCAACACTTCAGATCAGATCCAAAATGTTGTTCCAGAATATCCTTTTCGCTGCTACCATCGGCCTCGCAGCCGCAGCCTCCCAATCCACCGGTCAGGAATGCGGTAAAAAGATGGCACCCTGCTCCAAAGACAGCGTCTGCAAGCCAACTCTCGCCAATTGCAAAAACATCAACAAGTGCCCCGGCACTTGCTACTTCAAGAACGAGTACCAAACCTGCGGCGGCTTCCGCACGAAGCCCCCACCGCCCTGCAGGAAGCACACCAAGTGCGTTGACGATCCCCGAACACCTGGCGATTGCGGCATGGCTTGTGACAAGCCTGGTATTTGTGCACCTACTAAGCCGCCGAGCTGTGGTGGTTTTGCCGGAAAGAAGTGTCCCAAGGGGCTGTACTGTTATGATGATCCTAAGGATTCGTGCAATCCTAAGAAGGGTGGAGCTGATTGCTCTGGAATTTGTCTGTAAGGTTTTGTTTTGGGTATCATCTGATGCTTGGTTTTGGGTTATCTAGGTGATGGAAGAATACACGGTCTTTATTCAGCTCGGGCAATTCAAACCCTCGTGATGTTGAAATTCGGGAAGATCTTAGCCGTAGAAGTTCGTGGTCGTTTCGTAGACTTGAGCGACCTCTTGGAAACGTTCCATCTCACGTGTGTAATTTGGGGAAACACAAGCTGAAACACCATCATATCACATCAGCCCGTAAAAAACGGGTGACCGACATGCATGAAAATAAACCCCGTAATGTGTTTCAAAAATAGCAGTACCAGCAAGTAACACATCAATTAAATCAACAGTCTATGCTCTATCGCCAAACTCCAATCAATTCCTTCAATCTCTCAATTGCTCATTCCAGCTGAAAATCCCCCTTGTACAGTCGTGTTCTGTTTGTATAGATGAAACAAGATTGGATGACGGACCAGCCAATCATGAGGCGTAGCACAGACCTTCCTTTGTCAATGCCATACATGGGACGTTTCAACCTAGCGCCTCGAAATTAATTGCCTGTAGAAACAATTTACCAGCGACAAAACCTTCGCGTAGTACCGATCCTTCAATATGCGCAATTTTACAGCAATTGCCAAACAGCAGCGACGACACCGGCCGCAGCGAAGAAATCGGGAGCTGTGATAGATCCAGCGTTGACGTCGGCATTTGAAGACGCAGATGCAGTTGCAGCCTCGCCACTTCCAGTGACAGTACCAACAGATCCATTGTTATCGGTCGTAGCGGCTGTTGCCTCGCTGGCGAATGTGGTCTCGGTCTTGGTCATGGTTGTTTCGGTGGTACAAGTCTCGGAAGTCTCGCCGGAAGTCTCAGAAGCTTCAGGCACCTCAGAGGTCTCGGGGGGCGCAGAAGTCTCGCTATCTGAGGTCTCGACTTCCGAAGTTTCCTCGACCTTGGACTCAGTCTTTTCCGCGTCGGTTGAAGTAGTCTGCGCAGCTTCTGTGGTAGTCTTCTCAGCCTCGGTGGTTGGCTTCGCCTCGCTGACGGTAGTGGCCGGCGCATCAACTGCAGTAGTAGCATCGGTCTTGGGAGCATCGCCGCCGGATCCAAGATCAATAGGCTTTCCGAGTTCTGATATCTGTCAGAGTGGTTCATCGTATCCGGACTTTTCGACTTACTAGCACAAAGGTCATTTGCCCAGCCCATGGCGGCATCCTTCTCCTTGCTGCAGCTCGTGTCGGCGCACTTTGAAAAGTTCTCCTGGAGAGTAGGCATCGTGCAGAAGCACATGTAGTTCGTGGCTTCCTTACAACCCTCAGGAGGACCATTTGTGATTAGACCCTGGAAACAGTCGATCTACCACTCTATTAGCATTGTAAAATTCAACGGCGGATAGCCCACATACGGCACATGTCGATTCGGCAGCCCTGGCGACTGAGGCCATCAAGAGGGCCAACTGGGCGGCGGTAGGTTTTCTCATTGTGGTGATGGTAATATTTTCGTTCTAGCGGTACTTTTCGAGACTGGCAGATAAAATGTTGAAAGGGTCAAGTTGATGTTATATGCGCATAAAATGCAGGTCGAATGATGATGGTCTTGTGTTTAAGTGGGTTTCAAGATCGTCTATGCGAGACCCTGTTCCGATCCTCTGTTTCATCCCTCAACCCCTGTCCGGCCCGTGAAACATGTAGGAAGGACGATTGTCTGCAGCTATTGGATGGCTGTTTAGTCCTTCATCAAAACTGTTACTTAGTTCCAGTGAATCAAATTATCTATAGGAAACCCATTTGTCTTGAAAACTATGATTCGGAATTGCTACCGAGGAGGCTATTTGATGGCACGATGAAGGCGTCCGTGCTCTGTATCAGAACAAATCCATTATCACAACGAAAAGCGCAGACATTCACAGATCATCTCAATTCTGATTAGATATCCGCTAATTATTCTAATGGATTTTGTATTTGTGGGTTCCGTGGGGATGAAGGCGTAGATAGTCAGCTTTCCCTCCCAAGTCTCAATCTCTATGACCGGCTCCAATCTATAACAAGCCAACATCCGTATCAATTTGTCGGAGGCTTTTGGGGATAATAAACCGCTGGCATCTAGTCAATCTACCAGTGCTCTGGTCCAATATCAACAGTGTTGACATCCACACCATCCTTGAACCATCTCTCCTCCTCAGTAATCTTGACATTGTTTCCACTCATATGTCTCTTCTTCATCAAGCCATTGGCATCAAAGGTCCAGTCCTCAAGTCCGTAGCATCGCCACCACTGACCATTGTCGTCGTGAAACTCATACCAAAACTGCACAGCAATC
Organism: Fusarium flagelliforme; assembly: GCF_020744385.1. NCBI lineage: Eukaryota > Fungi > Ascomycota > Sordariomycetes > Hypocreales > Nectriaceae > Fusarium > Fusarium flagelliforme. The sequence goes on from NW_025763503.1 coordinate 6,541,322, forward strand.
TGTTCCAAGAGTTAGCATGAGGTACAAGAACGAGGGCCATTAGAACCCTAAGGCCAGCTCACCTTATCATTATCGAAAGCAAAGAGTTCCTTTCGCAGTTTGTACTCATGCTCGCGATTCCACTTATCAGTTAGAAGCTTCTCAATCGCATCACGGCCTTTGATGAAGGTATCGCGGTTTCGCCAGATGGAGTCGGGGGTGTAGGCCATTTTGACTTTAGATGGATCTCTTTCGCCAGGGTATTAGCTATGTTCTTTCTTGCTGAGACATGATCTCTTACTGGGTGTTCCATCCATCTTGCGCGGCCTTCACCTTGACCTGTGCCGACTCACGGGTGAAAGGTGGACAAGGAGGTCGTTGTTCAGCCATCGTGGGTATATCGAAGATAGTAGATTCAGGTTCTTGAGGGGAAGGAGAGGATGTCTGGATAGTTTGAAACTATGCTTGTTGGAATGATGTTATTTATGCTGGATCAGATATCCGGAGATGCGGGAACTTGCGGCAAAAGCGGCCTTTTTTAACTTCACTGTCATCATCTGTCATCATCCGTCAGCAATGCGGCCCGTAAGCGGTTGAATTACTGTGTTTAATATCCAGATTAGAAAACTGCATTATGTGACTCTTGTGGATGGTAATGGTGAAAGTTCTTATTACTTTTGGCAGGATGCTACTAACTCGAAGAACAGATATCTATTTCACGATGGCTTCACCTCGGTGACCTCTTAATGTGACTGGTTCCGATGCCAAGAAATGTCGAAATAGTTATTCCCCAGCATTACCGTAGCCTGGCGAACCCCTCATCGTCTCTCGCCTCGAAGTGGAGCTGGGGGACATAATTAGCAGTGGAGGCTCTTGCGACATCTTCAGCGATAAGTCGACCCACACCACCAAAATTCAACGACATCGCTATCAAAACCGCCAATATGCGTGGTCCTATCTCGCTCTCTGCGCTCTTCACCCTAGTCTGCCTCTCGGCAATTAGTCCAGTTCATGCTTCGTTGCCCGAAGTCGTCGTAAGTTGGTAGCTTGGCATCCGAGTGACACACCGCTAAATCGTCATCAGATACCGCTCCTCGGCTCCAACCCTTGTACTTGGGGAGTAAGTGACACTCTTTAAGAAGTATGGCAAAGATACTGACTGGGCTCTAGCCATCGTTTTGGTGCGCCAGTGAAGAGAATATGCAGAGATGCGGTGTTACTAAGGAAGAGTGCGAGAAATATGCCAACGATGTGTACTAGGCGGCGATGCGGGATGTCGACAGATGTAAAAAGGACAGTTGGATCTGCTATGAAAAACCGGGCGAATGAGGACGTTGCGTGATTTGCTGTTGATTCGTGGCTCTACCATGTTGCTCGTAGCTGGATGGTCATGATATGGACATTTCTTTGTCAGTGTCTCATATGGGTTTGAAATATACTCTATTTCAGAAACAACATCCTTTGTTATATCGACAGTCCGTACAGGTGCATGTCATGGTCTGATGGTCGTGGTGGAAATGCCTCTATCGGGGTGGATGTCACCTACAAATCTTGGGTTTGGCTTCCAGCGTTCTCTCTTTATGTCCTGGCAAGAGGAAACGGGCGCCACTTGCAAGTAAGGGCATATGATGTAAAACAACTGACATCACTACTGTTGGACGAGGGCATCTCAACATGGGGTCTTTGTTGAATTCCGTACGTGCGTAGATCTCTCAGAGTCCAGTCTACCATTGTAGAGGAGTGTAGATCTATATATACTGTACTATTTCCACCACTGTCGCCGGTCAGGGCACCTCACCATGCGTCGCTGTGGCCGAGCGGTCACAGCTGATCCCGCATGTCTTTTTTTGGGACCTGCACTACCTCATCCCTAAACTTTGTATGGCCTTGTTCGAATTCCATAGGTGGCTTCCGTTTTTACCAGGATCCGGTATCGCGGGAAGATGGAAGGCCATATATGTTGTGTTAAGCTCAGTACTGTTGCCAGCCACGGCATCTCACCATGCGGGCTGTGGCCTTACGGTCACAGTTAACATGACTTCTTTTTGGACTTTTGATTGACCCGAACCTTAAAGTACGGGCGACCTTGTTCTAATTTCTCGAAAACTTAGATCTTTTGGAGTCCAACCGTGGGTCTTGGGGTGGGGAGAGGCTATATATTGTGTGTTGAGTTCAATACTGTTGCCCAGCCACGGCACCTCACCATGCGCGCTGTGGTCTATCGGCCACAGTTAACATGTCTCTTTTTTCTTCGACCTTGTTGCGCTGAACTTTAAATATCCAAGCGATTCTGTTCGAATTCCATCTGTAAGTCTTTTGCCATTTACCAGAACTGAAGAGGACGACATGACTAAATGCAATGACAGGTAAGTTGGCGGCCATCACCATGAAAGGTGTGGTTCACTACCTAGCTACTCGAACAAACAAGCCCCTTTTTCTTTTCTCATTTCCCTTCGGCGCTCTACGGTAGATGAATTTGATCGGTTTCCGATTATGAAATCCTGAGACTTAAATACTGGTAAATATAAGACCATATATACCAAATTAGTCTGATGTACTATTGCCGGGCGAGGCGACTCACCATGCGGGCTGTGGCCTTACGGTCACAGTTTACATGATCTTTTTTTGAACTTTCAGGCAACTTGAACTTTATTCGCAATGCAGTCGTTCGAATTCATTCATGAGATTTTGCATTTTGCCCTGACAGAGTAGTGTTGCAGGATTCACAATGAACCGGTCTGCAATCGTACCTGCCGGGGCGCCTCATCATGGAACCTGTGATCTAGTCTAGCAGTCGCAGTGAATATGTGTCTTTTTGTGTTTCTGGACATTCAGTTAACTCAAATCTGGTTTTCGTCCATTCAGATTCGGAAATTGTCTGCTAGAGTTACAGTTGAGGATATATATATATGTGGTTAATCAAGTGTATTATCGCCGGGCGAGGCGACTCACCATGCGAGCTGTGGTCTAATGGCCACAGTTAACATGACTTTTTTTTCTGCCATAGTAAACTCTAAATCGAGGAGTCTGTTCAACTCTTAAATGATCATTTTGCATTAATCATGCTCAGATCTCAAGAGACCAAAGGTTTATATAGTGGGCTAGTCCACTGTATTATCGCCGGGCGAGGCGACTCACCATGCGGGCTGTGGCCTGTTGGCCACAGTTAACATGTTTTTTTCTTTTTCTTCCTCTCTGAAGAATATCTACCTAAACTTAATCACAACGTCTACGGTTCAAATTTCCTAGGGGCCTCCCTTTTCCTCATTTTTGTATTTATGTCCCATCACTTCTCATCTTCCATTGACAAGACGATCCACACGGTCTAGATACCCCTGTTATTCCCCACGATTCATGTCACGTGTGACCTTAGAGATATCCTGGCCCACCGATTCTCGCAGGCAATCCCCCAACTCACTCCTCTTTTTTTTTCACTTTGACCACACTTGTTTTTTTTTCCTTCGTGCAGCACCTTTGAGAGTGTTACTGGGTCATTTCAGTGCTCGCTATTGTATTGACTCGGTAGTTGTCCGGTAAAAGCCACATGTGGCTCCCGTCCAGCGCCTCAACATCTCACGTGCCATCTCCCTTCCACGGGTCAGGGAAGGAAGGAGCAACCTCCCAACACCGAACCGATCCCCCACCTTCCCAACATCACCTTTTAGATAGTTCTATATACCAAAAGTTTTACCCAGGTTGTCGCCAAAGACAACGGCGGTGGCTGGGTGGTTAAAGCATGGTGAGTCGCCTCGCCCGCTTCTCTCCAAGGTTCGCCGGTTCGACGCCGGCTCGTTGTTGTCTTTGCCCTCTGAGCAAACTCGGAGGTCAATCTGGTTCGCTAGAACGTTCCAGTAGGATGTAGTAGGCGCCAATGTGCGCTTTGCGAACCTTTTTGTTTTTTGTCGTTGGTGATGAAGATTCTACTGAGAAGGGGGCGACGATTAGAGATGATGCCCCTTTCTTTTTAATCTAATGTGGTAAAGTACTAGATCTACAATATGTGTTTGACATTGCTGAGCTTCCTATGGAACTTTTGACCTTGTATTCTTGTGGTTTGGGCGATGGTGATCGAGTTGGTCTTCCAGTGTCTGTTGCTGGAAAAGGGGGTTGAGCAGAATCACAAGATGCCAACCGAGGTCCCCAATCCATCCCAGCTCTTAAAATTCCAAAAAATCTCATTCCATATCCTCTGAGAGATTCTCCCGATGATAATTGTGGCAACTGTAACTTTAGAGTGTCGGTGGTCAACATATGGATGATCCAATCTGTACCATTGAAATCGTCACCATAAGTCCGACACGCGATGCTGCAAGGCCAGATCAACCAAAGACGAGTCTCGATGCTCTTTTTGATTAGTACAAGAACTATGGAGAATAATTTCATCCCCTATTCACATTCTGAAGCACCCTGTGCCTTGCCCCTGATGAATTCCTTTTCTTCTACATAGAGTAAAGCAATTGGAGTGATTGAAGGTCACAAGTTGACAAGAACCACTGTCCTAGCAAGGACTCGGATTTGATACCGTCGTTCACATGTCCACATGCTGGTGCGATTAATGGGTAAAATGGAATGCTTCTGCACAACCAGGACACGTGTGGTGGATTTTGCTTGCTCTGAGTATACTAGGGTGTCAATATGACCTCCTCTCCTATGGTTCATTTATGCTTCTTCTATCGTGATTCAGATCGAACTGGCTGACCATGACTTCAGACTGTCAGAGTGAATCAATCGGATCCCGTCCATTGACTACAAAATGGCTACATTATTTTGTTACCATGGAAATCACGAGGACTAGTCAATCAATATTTGGGCAGATTACATCAGTTACAAGCGAGTGACTGTTGAATTCCATTGAAAACGCATTATCAGTTGATCGAAATTCAGGAGACGAAGGTGATACGAAAATGCCTGCGAGATATCGCGGTTAGTGTCACCAACAGTCAAGCGTTTAAGCGCGAATTTACGTCTCCATAACAACCGATAGCCGCGTGACGATCATAGTCAGATTCATTAGTAGTTAATGTCCGAATCAGTTCAAGCATATCCAATCCAACCAGTCTAGGCCTTTAGGAGCAACAAGCTAGATATCTAATTTTAGGGTGAAGAAAACAAAGATTCTAACAGCAGACCTGCTGTGCATAAATTGGCTATATTATTCTGTCTTACGGTAGACAGTCAAGCTTTCTGTGACCCGCATGGAATGCTGGTGGCGTTTGTTTGTGCCAGTCAGCACTAAGACAACTTGGTTAGCAGTGTATCATTGCACATTGGTTGCACTTTACGGAAGACACGGCATGCAGCTATAGCTTCGAATTAGCTTTCGGTACGTGTTAAGCAGAGTTCACATCGTGAGGGGCAAGCACCTAGCCTCGCGTCGCTGAGGAGAGATATAAAACCTCGCAATTACTCTTTCCTTCCTTTCTGTTCCGTACCCTTTTCTAGTCAATCCTTTCAACAATGGCGCCCTCAAATTCTTTCCTCTCTGCGTTGCTTCTCGCACTTGCAGCTACAGCCACTAACGCTGCTGCACCCAAGATAACATGGGGGAAGTGCCCCGCTACAATCCCGCCAGGCGTTGACTGCGCAAAGATCAACGTTCCTCTTGCATATCAAAGCGGCAATTCCACCACTGCCAAAGGCAACGGCACCGTTGAACTTGGTCTTGTACGCCTCAATCATACCGGTAAAGGCGAAAAGCAAGGATCCCTTTTCTTCAACACAGGTGGTCCTGGTGCATCCGGCGCCCTCGTCGTCGCAGGAAGTCCCTACGTTTCAGCGATATCATTTTCTGATGAGCTTCGAGACGCATATGATATTATCGGCCTTGATCCTCGCGGAGTAGGCATCAGTACCCCTGTCCAATGCGATCCCAAAGTCTTCAACAAACGCGTCAAGACTTATGTCACGACTGATGAGGAGTATGACGATCTCTACGACTACGGTCGTGAGATTGGCGAGAGCTGTGCGAATCTGACAGGTCCGCTGATCAACCATCTTGATACTGTCCATGTCGCCAAAGACCATGAAATCGTTCGTAAAGCTCTTGGAGACTCGAAATTCAACTACCTCGGCCTTTCTTATGGGACTTTCCTCGGCTACACGTATGCGTCTTTGTTCCCTGGGTCTGTCGGTCGAATGGCCCTCGACGCAATTGTCGACCATTCGCAATCCGAGATAGGAGCCCTCCTTGCAGAAAGTACAGGTTACGAAACAACCCTCAACCAGTTCTTCGATTGGTGCGACAGGAATTCCACTTGCGCTCTTCACGGCAAGAACTCAAGCCGCGTATGGGACCAGGTTCTTGAGAAAGCGGACTCGAAGCCCATCTCAGCACCCAGCTGCAACGGTACCTGTCGCTCCGACGTGACTGGCGAGGAAATTCGCTACAATGCACAAAGCCTCTTGACATTCCAATATCTCGACTTCGGTTCTAACTGGTTCGACCTTGCCGATGCTCTCCTCCAAGCCAGCAGAGGCAACGCAACAGCTCTATCCACGCCCACGCCTAATAGCCGCATCGTTCAAGACCCCACCGGCTCCCCTTACAACTACCTCGCTATCGGATGTCAAGACTGGCTTCATCGGTCGAAAACGTCGGTCGACCTGCGCCAAAAGCTCCTTAATGCAGTGACCTTTGCACCACGAACACTTGGCATGTCGCAAACCTACTACTACGAAAGTACATGCATCGGGTGGCCTGCGCCGTTGACGAATCCCCAAGCTCCTATCGCAAGTGGCATCAAGTACGCGCCGACAATACTTCTTGCGGCTTCGGTATATGATCCCGAGACGAGCATCACCAATGCCGAAGGAGTCAGGGAGCAGTTGCCAAAAAGAGTAAGTATTACGAGGAATGGAGCTGGACATACGAGTCATTACCTACAGGGGGGGACAAGCCAGGCTATGGATCGGTACCTGGCTACTGGCAAGTTGCCTAGGGATGGCACTGTCTACGAGAATTAGATGTATACTGTAATTATATATTTTAGCTTCCCCGTTGGACTCTATATATACTGCAGATTTATTTGAGTTCTGTGGATGGGTCTGTCGCCTTGCGCCTAGGAATGACTGAGTTCTCATTACGTTCGACATTTACGTAAAGTACAAGAGTAAAGTCTGGGGTTGAGAAGACCCCTTGTCGATCTGTTTGATCAATTTACGATGACCTGTAATCAATCATATCTGCTAGCCGTTGTCGCCTATTGCTTAGAATCACACCCCTGACGTGCGCATTACCCGTCGAGCTGCATGTTGCGATGGGGCTAACTTGGATTGACCACACTTCATGTCATCGGATCATCGCTCTAGCACTAACTCAGCCCTACATGGATTCTCTATTTCATTCAGCCCTATACTATACAGCTAATATACACGAACCCAGTGTGTACTTGCCTATGGCTTGCCCAGCACTACCTCAACACCAGTACAAGTATCCCAAGGCATTGAGCCAAATCGAGGCTAATCAAGGCAAACACTGCAGCGCCGCCACCGTACCACTGCGCGGAAATGTTTAGAAAGTATTGGATTTCAAATCACGTCTCACAATATTGACAATTGTATCACCCAATATCCACTCCGGACCTCGGCATCCCACTGAACCGACCCACCCCGAAGAACGGTGGGGTCAAATTACGGGAGTCCGGGTGATTACGTGATCATAGCGGCGTTTGCTGATGCAATCAAGATTGCACAAGAGCAATAGCTTCACGTATAAGTCGAAAAGGCTGCCACCATCCTGGATCCCTCATCCCACTCTAGAAATCTCACCTCATCTTACACACCAACTCAACTACAATGACTCGCTTCAAGGTCATCGTCACCTCAGACACCATCTGCCCTTGGTGCTACGTCGGTCGCCGACAGCTCCAGGCTGCCCAACGCCTGTGGGAGCAAAAGTACCCCAACTCCAACGACACCTTTGCCGTCAGCTATCAACCCTTCCAACTCAAGCCCGAATGGCCCAGAGGACCCGGATCTAGCGTCTCCAAGGAGAAGGTCTACAATGAGAAGTTCGGCAAGGAGCGCGTGACCATGATGCAGAAGCATCTTAGCGGCGTTGGAGAGAGCCTGGGCATCAACTTCAAATACGGCGGACAGACTGGAAACACTAGGGATTCGCATCGGTTGGTGCAATTGGCCAAGAAGCATGGCGAGGAGGCTGAGGGCAAGGCTCTCGATGGTCTCTTTGCCGCATACTTCGAGAAGAATGAAGACATTACCAGCTACGACACGCTTAAGAAGGTGGCAATTGAGGCGGGAATCCCAGAGGATGAGTTCCAAAAGAGCATTGTCGACAGCGATCAGTACGGCCCTGAGGTCGACAGACTATCGGAGGAGGCGCAGTTCAGTGGTGTCAGTGGAGTGCCTGACTTTGTGATGCAGGATCGCTTCCGACTTTCTGGCGCCAACGATCCATCGACATTCGTCAGTGTTTGGGAAAAGATCAAGGCAGCTGAAGGATCATGATCAGATCAATCGCTTAGGGTGATCCGATTGAAACAAGACCTCGCCGCGCTTCTCGAGGACGTCATTCCAGAGATGCTGGCCTTGGAAACCAGGAACATAGAATAATAGACCAATTTCTTGACTTGTCCACCAACTTGCTCTGTCCATGTTTCCGGAACCCAGCACCAGGTACTCATCATCCACGAGAGTCATTTTGAAATGGCTCACGACCGGTTCGTCTTCTTCGTCACGTCTAGCGTCAAGCTGTTTGTAGTAAAATATCTCCAACTTGCCAGGCGCCTGTGCTTGTGCTTCTGGATCCGAGGGTCGCGGCTGATTGACGAGAGCGTTGTATCTCTGAATGAACTTGTTCAGGCACCAGGATGTTGTTGTACCCGCTGTAACCAGTTGCTCGATTAACATCATTCCCTTGCTCGTCCTGATCTGAACATCAACTCCACGGGCAAGCGCATCTAACAGGCTTTCGACAACAGGCCACGAGGTGACGTTGGGGGTGAGGATAGTAATTCGTCGCTGAGCGTTAGCGAATAATGTGAGAAGCGCTGCGTTGAGAGGAGTCATTGGAGGGTCCTTCTGTGACAAGAAGGGAAAGAAGGAGAACTTGGGGTTGCGATGATGCGGTGAAGGCAGAAAGATGGTCGGGACAGGGCCGTCAGCAGGGAAAGCAATTGCTTGTGTTGCGGAAGCTTTGACGCTGGCAGGTAGTCGAGGCGGCGCCTCAGTCCCTGTTTGGGAATCATCCTGAACGTCTGATGTTCGTCGAGGTTCATCACCTTGGGCCCAAACACGGTCGTAAAAGGCCAAGAGTCGATCCACGATGGCGCCTTCAACCTCTACACAGCCTTCAAACCATCGCTCCCAGCTGACGTTACAGCTTGGGATCCAAGCCCTTTTCCCATCGACGATGACAAACTTGGGATGCATAACACTTAGAGGTGTGAAGAAGATACTCTTGACGGTGAGGTCAATGCCGGCATTCTCGAGTAACTGCTGATCCGGAAGACCCAGTTTGGACCATTTCGAGGGCTCGTAAACGTAGCCATCTCGAGATGCGGGGTGCAAAAGCTTCTGAAATAGCCCAAAAGAAGAAAAGCCTATCGTCATTCGTAGACGGGTTTGGACGTTGGACTCGATGCGCGCTTTCGCAAGCTGCTCGAGTGTATCGCGAATGGCATCAAGGGAGGGAGACGCAGCCCAGTAGCATGTAATAAGCTGGACGCTATGTTTGGCGCTCAGAATAGCTGGTAGGAGAGCGCGCGTGTAAATAGAGTGGCCCGTTCCAACGTATAACGACTTAGGCGAGCTTGTCGTAATAAGGGAGTCGACATTGTTGACGTAGTAGCTTGGGAAATCATCCTGTTGCTCGTCGCGTCGCGATTGGAGCAACTCTTTCCATGGCCGGACAAAAGATTGCGGGAATTCCACAGCGGCATCCATTTTCGCGAAGATAAAACGAGAGAAAAGTATGTACTCTGTAGGTTCAACGCAGATGAGAGAAACGTATAAGATGGTGATGAAGTGAATTGAGTGGCTGTGGCTGGAGGCGCAGTAAGGTAGATGACGCCGAAGGATAGCGAACCCATGCCAAGAAACCCACTTCAAGGTCCAAAGGTTCTCGAATGCGAAAGAACGCGATGATGCTTTATTAATTCAATGTCAATCTCGAAACAGCAAAAGTAAGTATGATTTAATTTATCCAACACTCTTCAATGGTGCCAGCTCCAAGCGTGGACCGCAGTAGCACATCGCACCCAGTCCAACCAAAGCAATACCACCCATAGAAAGCCATCAACACCACATATTACAGACACTTGTTTATCAACGCATTGAATATAAAACAAATACTTCAATTAACACACTCTCCAACGCAATGTCATCTTCGCTTCAATCACCAGTGACCAATGTCAGGTTAGTCAGCTCACGACTCGCTCACCGCTTTTGAGCTACCCGGCAGAATCCCCCACTACGGCACCTCCACCTCCTATCTTGAGACCCTGGAGATTGGATTGACTTTCAACCGCATCGCATCAACAAACACCTCCAATTGGCGACCATGTTATCCGGCGTTCTTGTGTTCAATCAAAAGGGCGAGAACCTTATCTTCCGCGCCTTCCGAAACGACTGTCGTCCTCGTCTTGCCGACGTCTTTCGAATTCAGGTCATCTCAAACGCTCAAGTCCGATCGCCCATTCTTACCCTCGGAAGCACCACATTTAGCCATGTCAAGCACGAGAACATTTACTTGGTCGCTATTACAAAGAGCAATGCCAATGCCGCTCTTGTTTTTGAGTTCCTTTACCGGCTGATTCAGCTTGGTAAGGGTTACTTTGGCAAATTCGACGAGGAGGCCGTCAAGAATAACTTTGTCTTGGTTTATGAGCTTCTAGACGGTATGTCTCCCAACCGCTCGCCTACGCCTCTACTGACCGTTTCTAGAAATCATCGACTTCGGATACCCTCAAAACACAGAAACCGACACACTCAAGATGTACATCACCACCGAAGGCGTCAAGTCCGAGTCCCGAAAAGAAGACACATCCAAGATTACGATGCAGGCCACCGGCGCTCTCTCCTGGCGCAAGGCAGACGTTAAGTACCGTAAGAACGAGGCTTTCGTCGACGTGATCGAGGACGTCAACCTGCTCATGTCCGCCACTGGCGCTGTTCTGCGCGCAGACGTGACAGGCCAGATCATCATGCGCGCTTACCTTTCCGGCACCCCCGAGTGCAAATTTGGCCTCAACGATCGTCTGCTCCTCGACAACGACGGCCTGCTGAGCCTGCCGAGCGGAAATAAGATGGGCACCAAGGCTACAAAGGCAGCTGCTGGAAGTGTCACCCTCGAGGATTGCCAGTTCCATCAATGTGTCAAGCTTGGCAAGTTCGATGCCGATCGTATTATTAGCTTTGTGCCTCCCGACGGCGAATTCGAGTTGATGCGATACCGCGCCACAGAGAACGTCAATCTGCCTTTCAAGGTACACGCCATCGTTAATGAGGTCGGCCGATCTAAGGTGGAATACAGCATTGGTGTAAAAGCCAACTTTGGCTCCAAGCTATTCGCAACCAACGTTGTCGTCAAGATCCCTACACCGCTTAATACCGCAAAGATTACCGAGCGCTGCACACAGGGCAAGGCCAAGTACGAGCCTAGCGAGAACGTCATCGTATGGAAGATTGGCCGCTTCACGGGCCAGAGTGAATATGTCCTCAGCGCAGAGGCTATCCTTACAAGCATGACCAACCAGCGAGCATGGAGCCGACCGCCACTAAGCATGAACTTTAGCTTGCTCATGTTTACAAGTTCGGGTCTGTTGGTGCGATATCTCAAGGTATTTGAGAAGAGTAATTATTCGAGCGTCAAGTGGGTGCGGTACATGACGAGAGCAGGATCATATGAAATAAGGTAAGTCTTCCAACTCCATTCTGCAAACTATGCTAACAAGACAGGTTTTAAATGCATATAAGTGGTAGAACATGTACGGCGTTATGGTATATCCCGGCAAAAGTCGAGCGGGTGGTTTCTTTAGCTTCACAACCCAAGTTTCTAATTACATTTGTCCCTCCGTGATTCACTCATCTTCTACTACCAATACTCTGACACCCTTGAACTTGCCTCTATCTGCACCCTCTTGTTGGGTTCTGATAGCAGTGTCAATCAAACATGCAAAGAGGTATGACGGGTGTTCCTCATCCCATCCCAGCGCTGTCAGATTCGTGGCCTCGACGTAGCGTCTCGAGACAGCGTTGATGATGTCTCCTGGTCGATCTTGGTCGTCGATATTCTTCGTCAGTAGACCTTTCCACAAGGTATCGCGCTTTAGGATGTCTTCCATTTTGACTTTGTGTCTCCCGCACTTCTGACACCGCCCTGTGCACTCATCCACTAGGTACAGCACCTCGAGATCTTTCTGGATCGTGCACGCAAAGAAGGCGATCTCCTCGAGACCCAGCTCGCCGTACAATCCGGTCGCCCACGTCTCACCCACGTCGATTGCTATCTTCTTTGCGCTCCGTAGGACCGACGCTATCTCGGGGGACCATTGATTCTCGAGGATGTCCTTGATGGGTGGTGGACAGAGGAGTGTCTCGGTGACCAGATCATGATGGTCGAACGGCTCTTGGCGAATGCGCAACATGAGGACATCCGACGCAGGGACAGAGATCCTTTGACCTCGGCCAGCAAGATAGATCTCGTTCATGTTCTGCCTGGCCTCGGTTTCTCTGACGGTTTGGTCCGTGAGACGACTAACCAGTCTTGACATCGCAGTCGCATGGTACATGCTCGGATCGAACACGCCTTTTGGGCTGCTGGTGTCCATACGATCGAGGAACACCTTCTTTTTATAATCATTGAACTTTGCCTCTCCTTCTTTATCATTTCTCTTCGTCTGGAATGCTCTTTCGGCACGTTTATCGCCTTTCCATGAGGGATAACACACGTCAAAGATGTGCATGGCCGGTCCGGGGTGTGTGTAGGTTTGCCATATCTTAATCTGGAGTTCCAACGGAAGACTTGCAAAGTTACGAAACGCCATTGTGAATGTGAAGAGATGGACGATATCTGCCATTCTCGCACTCAACACAGGCGTCTTATATGGAACCGAATTTTGGCTGATGGGACATCTATTCGTGGTGTCCCACGTCAGCCGGGGAGCGCTGGTGAAGACATCAGCGCTAATATTTGGGCGTCTTATGTCGGGGTTTGAATGGGTGATCATTTAATGAAGCTGATATAATCCTCTACGGGAACGAATCAAGTATGCATATTGGAGTTGGCTACTGTGCTTATTGAACCTATATGCTGATGTTGCCGAGATGCGATTTCTTGGTTCGCAAGTGTCAGCAATTGTTGTTCCAAATTGGTGCTTCAGAGCGCTGGTCGAAATGGTTACTGGACGTCACTATGGGGAGGCTTGGCTACTTTAGCCTATTGATGATGGTTGATTGAACGCTGTCGGTCCATCCTATCAGATCATATGCGCATACGTCCATTCCCATGCAATTGTTTCGGCTCGATATGGTCTTGACGTTCGTCGGGTCTTCGAAGTCGTCTTGGCTTTGGGTTCTGCAGCAAGTTCAAGATGCCGCAATGCGATGATGCTTGTGCGAAGTGACATCCTTGTTAGGGCTCTACTAACGGCCACGAGCTAGGGCATTGAGGAGCATGCGTGTTTTTGTCAATGGCTATTTGACTCTTCAGGCTGTCAACAGTCAACTGTGGTTCATCAGTTAGGGTAATTTCCCTGGCCCTGAGGTGCAGAAAGGCAAGGTTGCTGTCACCCCCCGCAAAAACTGAGAGCCTTGGTCAGGGACCAGCCCTCGGTTTCTAGAAATGCATTCTTGCGTGTCTAGGTCGTCGATGAGTTATCACATGCCAGTCAGAATAGGGTAGTAGTTTGATCGGTATGGGTCCAAATTGCAAGGCAATGTCTCCAGGTCCCATCATCATGCCTTGAACGATATAAACCCACAGAAACTAATGAGTCCAATCGAGTTGTACTACTATTCGGGCTAGTAGCTGGCATCCACAGATCTTAGGCCGATAGTCCCCGAAGATGAAATGCAAGGTGGGACTGCAGACTAGTCAATATCCCAGATAAATTGGATCCGGGAGGTTGGAACTTGGCGGCCCCTAAAGGTATAGTCAATATTGGGGACCGACGAATAGGTACCAGGCTCGCGGCTGGATCAGGGAACAAGGAGATGCATCATGTCGGTCGTAATCGAACTCGATGAACCTGTTACGGATGCGAAGCTGAGCCTTGACAATAGAGATCAGAGGACGGGACTGGAATATCACACCGGTGAGTGTCTCAATTGTAATTGTGAGGACGCAGATCGCTAGACTATCTGACGTTCGTGATATGTCTCATTGTGGTCAAGACCAAGGTGGAGGAGACCAGTGTTAACTGTTATCCGGTGAAGTGGGCACCACGAGATGACATACACACGCTCAGGGCATCTAGGCCCGAAGATCAATCGTACGATTCTGATAATGACCTCCCTTTGTCGGTCCAAGCAATCACACGTTATTGGATCATAGTCAAGTTGGCGGCGTTTGAGTTCTGTGGTTTAATCGGGGCTGGGCCTGACCGTTAGACAGGGACAAAGATAGATCAACAGGTTTAAGCCACTTCGGGTCTTTGGTCCAGCTTGCGATCAAGATATTCATCACAAAGTATGGCAATAGCCATCGTGGTCTCTGTTGGTGATCTTGTTGTGGCTTGGCTGACTGAGTGTTGATGGAGGTTGTGTAACAACACCATGAGGTGACTCTCCGCTTCATGATGTAACAAGCTCCCTCCCCTTGCTCCGGAAAATACAGTGTGAGCTTCTAATGCTATGACCGTCTATAGGACAGCCTTTATAACGTCAAAGCTCAATTCCAGCAGAGTTCCTCCAATAGTGACATCAACAATACAGTACATACAGACCCTGTAACTCCATTCCTTCCATTTAATTCCCAACCCACATTCCCCTCGGACGGTTAGGTTTCCGATGGAGCCAATCCAAGGGCATCTAACAGCCTCAAATGCCAAGACAAGGTAAAAAAGTCCCCATAGTCAAAGTAACCGTGAAACAAAGTAGCGTCCCCACGAGAGAGCCATGTGTTTAGTGAGACCTGAGTAAGCACACTATTTACACCAAGATTCCGCGCTTATAACAGAACCAAGGATAACGCAACATTTAATTTGCATTCATCTCCGCGGGGATATTCCGTTTTTTAATTTATTTTTTCTGCAATGTGCTGTACCAGTTATATTGGTCGCATCCATGTACCTGGACCATGGAAAACTGTGAAAACCAGGTACAAAACGATACATTAGGAGCAGATGCTCCAGCAGCAGTGTGGCTCGTAGCTCACGAGAACTCCACGAGGTGAAAAAGGTCTTGTCCTGCATGATACACCTGAAGCAACGTGGATAGTCCGAGACGGTGTCACTCCTGGCTTCAGCTTGGCCCATCCAGAACAAAAGAAACAGCCACTGCATCTAACCAATGATGTGGTCAAGACTCTCGCATTGACCTGATTGAGCGAGACTGAGCGAGATCGTATACTTGATCCCAGTCAGTTTCGTTTCTAGAACCGGGCTTTTGTCCGCTTATAACTCTTGAGGGTAATTCCCGTCTTACCCATTCATCACCCCCGTTCCGGGCGATGTTGCACCGTCTATTCGTCGAGAGAAATCTGGACTAGAGAATTGCCGGTTAGTGCTCCCGTTACCAGCTTCAGCCCTATGGATATTGTAGTCTTGGGCTGAGCTGGGCTGTCTTATGGGTCGACCGGTCTGGCTTTCTTTCTTTCTTGGTTGGTTGTGGGCTGTTGTTTTGTGATACTAGGCAGGGCCAGACATAAAGAGGGCCTTAGCTCTCCTCTTTGAGCTGAAGTTGCTTCGAGAGAATCGACGGGTTGTTCTGGGGCCTGAGTTTCAGCTTTCGCATTATATCAGCAACTTCTCCTAGCAGTCAGTCCGCCTCGACCCAAGACATCGATACCTTAGGCATCTTGGAGAATTACCTCCTGTGTATCTGGTCCTGACGTCGCTCAGCAGGTCTATCAACAAAGGGACATCTTCTGCTTACCTTGTCTCCTCTTTCAGCCTTGAACCAATAACAGATATCGACAGCCTCATTGTGATATCATTACTCTGCCTCTTCAGTCCCAACCTGCAGAATCACACCATTTTCGAATACACAGCACATTCTGAACAGCGACACAACACAATCCAACACTCTCAGTCAGCAAACCGTCACGATTGCGCAGCCAGATCTCATCCTCTTCTCTGCTCGATCGTATCCAGCTGAAGCATCCTCCCGAGACACGCATATACACATCTGTACAACAGTACGATGTGCATCGCCAACTATATCCACTACCATCACATACCCCCCTGCCCCCGTCCCATCACCTACAGCTATCACTATACCTTCTGCGCCGCAGCCCGATACGACCCCATCACCAGCCATCCCATCGAGCCCTGCGATAGCGTCTCTAGTAGCTCTCACGACGGCGACCTCAGTGACCCGTGTTCCATGAGTCAATGTATGGTCGACCCTCGTTGTAGCTCAGGAGAGTGTCGACTCGCCGATCTCGGTGGGAGGTGGATATGCTGTATGTGCGGGAGAATGGGCAACTCGAGCGTCAGGTGCTTGAATGTGCGATCTGCAGATACCATGACTGTTTGCACACACCAAGTATGCGAGAACTGCACAGAGGACAAGACATGAGTAGCAGCAGAAGCCGAAGAATCTCGGGGACGGTACGTCAATGTCGGTGTTTGAGTCGCAACTCATGTCTCAGCTTCGAGTATAGTCCGACGTTGTGGCATATGCAGGTAGAAGGTAGCCGCCACGATGTATACCTGTCCCTCTCATGGCGTTCAATTCTGGCAAGTCTATTATTATCTCTTCCCCTTTGACACTCCCACAATTGTTTTGCTGACTGTATCCAGGTTTGATCGCCCATGTTTCCATTCTTGGCTCCTTTGCGAGCCACTTGACGACCCCAAACTTCCGTAAAGGAACGGGCTGCGATGAACAAAGAGCAAAGCTCAACCCCGAGTAACCCTCCTAAACCACAGAGTATGGATAGCCGGCCGACGGGTTTCACAGTGATGGACGTCTTCATGAGTTTGGAGAGACTCTCTTTCCCTCGCGATATCGACAAACCTTGATGGTGGAAGCAATCGTTGTCAGCTATGCTACGAACTCCAAGCCAATGCGCCCAATAAATCCCGACCTCTAGCTTGTCCGCCCGACTTTCAGGCCTCTTTGGGGACATGAAAGCCATGTCCGCCCTCGGGATCAATCGCGGTTGGAGTTGCGTTGGTGATTCTTTAGGGTTGTGCTTGTGAGGTGGAAGAAAGGGTAAGGAGAGCCGGTTTGACCTGATATCGGAATGAAGAGACTCGAATACATAAAACCCATACATCTTCAATTTGTCCGTGGAGGTGTTGGACGTTATCACGAAAAGTCATGCCAACCGTCATATTGTTGATCCCAACACTCAACGTCTATCCATCCAGTTCGCCTCGTTTCAGCCAGCATATCTCAGGCAATGTGCCAGCAAATCACTTTCCGTCTCGCATGCGAGCATGTCTCAACGCACATAAGATACTGTGCAATCGGTCTCTCGCATCGCCGCGCCTGCAGCAACACCACCAAGCAATCAATTCCATACCCTCCCCCGTCAGGCTACACGCTCCCCAAGTGTCCACTTGCAGATTGTCCTTTCGAGGCCAAGAACCAGGCCTGGGATTGCTGTTGGTGCGGCAAGACGTGGAATGTAGGAGGGCGCTGCAGCTGTGTTATGATAGGAGAGGGAGCCACGTATCGGTGCGAGCACATCTGCTGCGAATCATGTATGCCGTCTAGAGAGTATTTCTCCTAGTGTGGCATATTATACGAGCAAAGCGAACGGAGGATGATACCCTAACAAGTGACGTTTGGATTTGGTATTTGGGTCTGATCGTTGGAACCGTTCTGCGAATGTTATCCCATAAGATAGCCATCAATTTTAATGACACTCTTAGCCCATATCAGCCCAGGATCATGTCCCGTGATGTCCCTCACGAACACCTCCTCAGTAACCCTCATACTCAACACCATATATTACAAGCATCATCCTAGTTCCTCGATCCAAGATCTGGATCAAATCGGGGACTTGTCTTGTGACCATTGGCTTATTCCCAGGTGCTTCCGAGTCTAGCATATCGAGTTGTACCAGATTATGTCGAGAGCCAGGGGTCTAAATCGAGATTGACTAGAGCAGTACAATAGATCGCGTTGGTAGACGCACGAGATGGGGTGGTGTGCGTTTGAGCAACCACACACGTACTGAAGCACACTTGTTGTCTTGGCCATAATGTGATCATCGCCTTCATCACACTTCAAGATCACTAATCTTGCTATCCCAGGCTGCTGGGTTCATCCATTTCACCAACCACCAATCTCAACTTGTGCATCTTGTACCACCTCGCTCCACTATCTCTCCCCATACGACCCGCCTCACTTGATGTGGCGTCCTATAAGTTGACGTTACACAAAGAAATCATCGCATCCAACATCCAAGATTTCCGAGACATTGAGCCCACGAGCGAAAAACTCTGCTGCATCGGCAACTTGGGGAGTCAAAGCATGCAACCTCCGATGATGCAGCATTTAGAAGATAGGGGGACACAATCGATGGCTGTGGCTTTGGGTGATGCGATGCAGACGCCTCAGATGGAGTATGCAAATTGTGTGGTGGATTCTAGATGTGCATCTATGAGGTCTCTGAATATGAGAATTGCTTCGCTGGGAGAGAGACTAAGCCTGCGGATGGTCTTGGTCGTGGGAGAGGGCGATCTGTCGGGTTGGTAGTCAGACTGACTGTCTGTCTGTGTATAAATAGGCCCAAGATGAAGCAAGCCAGAACAGTCTGTAGTCAAAGAAACGGAGCTTCACTATTCATTCCTCGATATAGTCATAATGTGTCACGGCCATCCTCGACACCACCCCTGTGCTCACACATCCATCAACTGGCACTACTGCCCATCGGCGCTCATCGATCTCGAGACGGGCTACGAGACGCCTTGCAGCAACATGTCCTTCGCAGCAGCCCAGCCCACGAAGTCCGATTGTCCTCTTCAGAACTGCCAATTCAAGAGCAAAGGTGGCAGCTGGACCTGCTGCTCATGCCAGCAGGGTCCCAACACCCAGGGTTGGTGCACGATGCCCCTGAGCAGACTGACCATGAACCCCGAGTCCTTTTCAGTCGAGAGTGTAGAGACCACGTGCGATCACGGGTGTTGCAGCAAGTGCATACGATATGGTAAGTGCATCCTTCTGGAGGATGTACACATAGCTAACACATCTCTTCCTAGGCTCAGACAGTAATGCTTCATCGCCAGAAATGACCTTTTCAGAGATACGAAAAGGTTCTGCGTCGCGCAAGTTCGGGTACAGCAGCGCCACCAAGTCTCATTGTCGCGGATCTGCCTTTTCGCTGCCTGTGTCGGGGGAAGATTCTACACCTTCGCCATCTTCCAGCTCTGGAAGCTCAAGATACAAGCTTGATCTGGAGTACACATCGAGCAAGGCCAAGTCGAGCAAGAAGAGGCACAGAAGTAAGCGATAAGGGTTTTTTGTGTTTTAATTAATGTATGTAGTGATGATAATGATGATGTTGTTGAGTGGAGTTTTCTTGCAAATAGATCTGTTTATTTTTTGAGTACCCATTTGCAGCGTTGATACAAAGCAAAGGCAGGTACGATCTACGATCAGTCAAGCCGTCCCGGTCGGCAGTCGGGAAGCCCGTGCTCCTGCCTCTTTCAAATTTGGGTTGGTAGATAGCATCTACAGAAACAGAAATAATTGATCTCAGCATCGGTTTAAACTAAGACAACGTCAAAGCCTGTCGCTTTGTTCTCAGCTTATGCACTGCTCATCTCCATCTCCGCTCGGTCTGAGATAGGCTTTTATAGTCAAGCCACAGTCGATTCAAGTCAGTCCACTCTGCGGCCCGAGGAAGAAGATGCGTCCAAGCGATGCAGCTATCGACTCTTCGGAAACCAATAGCCATGTGCAATCGACCGCCCTACTATATCATTCTTTACCGGAAAGATGGAAGAGGAACTGTGGTGATGATGATCTGCGATGGGCTGAAACGTCAGCCAATAGCCTACTATTCTCTTGACCTCGGTAACCCCAAGACGAAGAAGATCAGTGAGGCCTGACACAAGACTCGATAGTCATATAGGCCTGGCACTTGTTTTATTAATATTTGCCAATATTAAGCAAACACTGACATTGAGGCTCCGTCCTAGTTAGTCGCCAAGACAGTAACTCAAGACGGACCGGTGCGACGATTGAGGCCCAAATTAACAGCCCGAAAGCCACCGAGTCCGTCAATTTAACTAGAAAAAGACACAAGTCTAATTCTAAACGGATGGCTTAAGTTCTATGTCGGTTTTGGGTAGTGAGCGGCGGCTCCGACGACGCTTTGGACAGACCGAGATGAATCTGGATCTTTATAATCATAGTGACATACTCGGTATATTATGTTAAATCCTGAAGCTCAATCTATTTTGCTTGTTGCAATTAAGCTACCAGTGTACGGATAGCCAAGCGATAGACAGATAACAGCGTCCAGCTGAGCTGACCACTTTTAGGATGTGATATGTCTCTTTGCTGACAGACATGGACTGCAATACGAGTCTCAGCAACATCCACATGCGTGGAATCCAACTCATCCAAGCTCAGCTTATCCGTACCTTATCTATATATTACCACCTACTGTACGAGTTAAACTTAATGCATGATATTAAGTTCATCCCCTCCAATTCAAACCACGTGTGATGCTAGGATCGTTGCAGCAGCCATGTGCCTCTCCCCCCCTCTCTTCTCTTAGGTTGTCGTTCTCGTCGCCACCTTACCATGCCATGTGGGAATGACGATCAGGCTCTCCCTCTTGAGCCTCTCTGTTTCCGTTTCTGCTACACCATCGTCATCATGACCCCCTAAACCCAAGACTTGTACTAAACCTACCCGCCTACATACGGATAGGGCTTACACGAGAGGGACGGGTTTTCCCAGAGACCTGTTTTCTTCGTTATTTAGAAGCATTCCAGTAACGAAAAGGGCTTTCAGATTCCCGTGAGGCATTCTTTTGGTGTTGATCACACCGGCGCAGTGGAGATGGAGATGAGGTCCCCTAGAGATTCAGGGCAGGTGGAGACCGTGATGGGGCCTGGGGTGTTCGTTACAGGGGCATCATCTGGCCTCACCCTTGAATGTTTTGAAACACCTATACTCTTGGCCTCAACTTTTTCAATTGATGATTTTTGCATGATGGATCAATTTATCCTTCACTAACATTATAGCTGATTCATTATCGCATCAAATGCAACTGACTTTGAGTTCAGTCCAGTCTAGTTCACTGGCCCAGAACTGTCCATCTCTCTGCAGGGCGGACTCTTGGGGAACCTCCAGCTAGTGTGTCAGGTCTCGTCCCGTCCTCTAAACGGTAGCGCATGTACTTCTGTAGGTACCACACACCCTTGTAAAACAGCCCATCTGCGGGGGGCAACCAGACGAGACGAGACTGGGCCAGCCGCTGAGACTCGTGCCTGTGCCGTTTTGTTGGCTTCCACCATTAATCTCCAACAAATCTTCTTCTCCCCTTTTTCCCCCCTTGTCCTTTTCTTTTTTATCTTTTGCATCCCGTCCCGTTTCTTGTTTCCCGTTGTGAGAAAGTCCGAGAGTCAAAAGTGAAAAAAAGAAAAGAGAAAAAGAAAGCAGATCATTGAATAAAATCGACAGCAAAACGGTCAAAGCCCACTCATGCAATAGTCCATCGTCTCACTCGCTCGCTATCCATTATATCAACAACTGGCCCGCCAGCTCCAGCTATTATTACGTCCCGTCTTCACCTGCCTTAGTACCTTATCCACTTTCTCAAAAACCCACTATCTATCCTCTCACTCTCTTCTTCATCTTTGCTTTCGCTTCTCCCTTTCTCTCCTTTGCTTGGGAATCCTCGTCTCGAGTTTCATAAATCATCCATAGTACCCGCTCAACAACAACCCAACGCATCATCACAATGCCCGCTTCCTTGGATTCTTCGCGGCCCATCATGGCCCCTTCGGTATGTTATGCCCGCTCGGATCTTCTCTTTTTCTCATTCTCTCCTTTGCCCATCCACTTGGCTTGGAACCCCCCCGGTCAAGCTCGTACCGTCTAGTTCCGCCTCTAGTCTCCTCTGTCCTGCCGTCTGCCCACTTTGACTGAGTGATCGGTGTTGGAGAATGTGAGAAACGAAACCCGAAACCGCTGAAATGTGACTCTTTGACTGGCCGGCCGCGTGGTTCAGCCAGCGCTGGACCGGTACCTTGCACTTGGTCGTCATCCTTCTTTGTCCACCACGCTCATCATTACTGCCTTGATACATTCCCCTGTCACCTCCTTCACTTTTCAAAACTACCTTCTCTTTCTTGTCTACTGCTTTCGTCCCGTCCCTCTGTGTCTGTGCCTACTTCAATCTCATCTATCTCCCACCATGGCCAAGCCGTGGATCTCATCGCACGCTCATACCCAACCCAATCGCCAGCCTACCAAGGAAAAAGAAAAGGATCAACCATCCACTGACTCTCCCAAGAACCGCAACTCGGTCCGCTTCAGCACCTACAGCATGGCTCCCTCACTGACTCCCACTGTTGGAACCACCGACTCTGCACACGCCGAGATTCGCGACATCGCTACCGGCCTCGACCGCATGGAGAACAAGGCCCTCTCCTCCCAGCGCGTCACCCTCACCGACGAGAAGACAGATACTATGAGCAAGCTCGCCCTCGGCGCAAAGCTTGAGCGTGCTCTCGACAGGAGAATGAGTGGTCAGGACGCTGTCATGCGACCTCGCGGCCAGAGCCTCAACGAGAAGCTCAGCGAAAAGGAGTAGAGCATGTCAAAAGGGAACCACCAAAAACCTACAACAAACGCAACAAAGCAAATGTCTTGCAGATAAGATACCCCCGCAAACGAGAACCTCTTATTTATTTCATCGATACAAAAATACTTTTTTTTCTGGTCTGGCCTTGATCTCGCTGCTGAGAGTAGCGTGCGGTGTCCTGCTCCTGTCGCATTTTTCGCAAACGGAATAAGGCGACACGCCAACAATCAACTAGGGGGAAATTGTGTGGAAATTCGAGCCACAAGCCAACCAGCCTCAACTGTCCCTAATTTATACTCGCAAAGCCCATGAGCATGGATCTTTTTCGATGATTTCAAACACATGCGAGACGGAAGCTGGAATAGCTGCTTTTTGGCGTCCAGTTCCCTTCTCTTAGTTTTCTTTTTATATGTTCTTGTTTACTTTTTAATGGTATGCTGCGATGGAAACTACAGTAGCAAAGACACGCAGGAATGGGGCATGAGATGCATGAACCATTGGAATGGAATTCGGGCGACTAGGTGATCAGGGCTATGGATGGGGATAGGGAAGGGGCGGTTTCGCATTTCCTTAATTTTACCAGGCGTAGCGATCAGGGTGGAAGATTTTGCATTGTACGAATAATATTCATGGATACATTCGGTGGATGTTATGTTTCGCATACGACTTATAGTAAATGCCTACATGAGTCGCCATTTTGTTATATGGTGTTTGATGCTGTTGTGATGTTGAGCACTTTGAAGTTCTTCGATGATTTGGGTATTTATGTGATCCATCAAATGTGTTGCGTCGATATTAACAAAACTCCTAGTAATAGCCACGACCGAATAAAATATGCCGTCAATAAAACATTCAGTATGCCAGTGTTGGTGGCATTCCCCAACCGAGACTCATGTTTCCTCCATGGCCTCTGCTCTCATGTCTCGGGTGAATCCTCCTACTCCGTCTCAGCCTCAATAAAGCCCCAGCAAACTACCATGCTTCAAGGATTTAAGCCTCCTGTCTCGCGATTCTCTCCTCGATATCCTTCAACAACTGCACTAGCTCTCCCTCCTCGCCCTCAACCTCGAGTCCCCTTCTGACCCAGTCTCTCGCCTCCTCCAGTCTGCCCATCTCAGCCAGACATCTTCCTCTTCTCCACCAAGCTTTTGCGTTTCCAACCCAGCGCGCCTCGACGCTTGCATGCGCATCCACGGCACCCTCAGCCCAGTTCTGCATCGCCATGTGCGCCTGCGCCCTGTTGGCAAGCAGTCCGCTGATCTCCTCCCGCACGAGAGCAGCAGGCTCCCACATGGGTCGCTGCATGGCCATCTGTACGCCCAGTGTGTAGAACTTGATGGCCTCAGCGAACTTGCCCTTGCGGTATTCGTTGTTACCCGAATCGCGGAGCTTGGTCACATTGGCGGTGCGCTTGGGGTGGACGGGCACAGGAGGTGGGGGTGCGCCCGAGGGGTGCTCGATGGTGAGGAGGGAGCGGTGGAGGGTGTTGAGAGCTTCGAGTTCGGCGGCCAGAGAGCGCGATGCGTTTTGAGAGGTGATGGCCTTGGACTGAGGGTCCATCTGAATGGGGAGAAGGTCGAAGTGGTCGAGGTCCGACATGTTGACGGGTTTCGTTTGTTTTCTGTGTTTGTTTTTATATGCAACTTGTGCTTCTGAAGGGTATTCTTCCTTTCTTTTATCGTAGGTCTCTTGGTCGTAAAAGAGTGACTGGTTAGGAGTGTAAAGTGACAAAGTGTTTGGACGCTGTCCCGCTGCCCCAAAGTAATAGAGTGGGTGAGGACACCTCACATTAAAAGCTTATCTTATCGGCACATGACACCCAGAAGCCGACAGGTGCTACCCTACAACGAGTCGACTTTGTGAAAAGAACTTGTATGAGCCCTCCAATTTATTTGATATTCTTTCTAATCAATTGAGGATGTTGCAATGATGTTGATTTATGCCCAACGACTCAATATCATGAGCTGGGCGGGAGACTGGATATGAAAGTGTGTGAAAGATGTTGGCTTAACACTTGTATCATGAGACTCCCTTCAAACTAAAATCATGACAACGTGTATACTCCCAAGTACGTCTTCATTAATCTTCTATGAGATAGACTACGTAGGTTAGACAATGACTATAAGATTGTGATCCCAATGCAGAGGCTTGTAATAGGAAAGCGCACAAAGTTACAGCATCACTACCACTCATGACAAACATTGGTTCACTAGGAGCTTAAGCTCAAGCACTGACGTCAATAGGGATGAACAGACACAATACATTCACATGTAATCATAATTGATCAAACAAGAGCCTTTCCTTTTCTACTCCTATTGTGCAAAATGCGAGACCCTGTCCCTTCAGGGAAGCGTAACAAGATCACCTCCCATTGCCATCACTCATAAAACCCGTCCGCCGAACTCTGGCGTCCTTGGATAAACAGGGGATTGATGACAATTCCAAACCCGTCAAACGTTCACTAATGAAATATCCCTCCTCCAAATCATCAAAAGCCTCACACATGATCCAAGTTCGAAGAGGTATCCACACGGAGTCTCGGTCATCCTCATGCGTTCAATCATGTTGAATCTTCGAATCTCTGTGCTTTAGGTTCTTCGTTTCTCGGATGTTAAGTGCAAAAGGGGCAAATTGACGATCGTGGTTGGGGGACTTTTCATTTAGAACATTTCTTTTGGGGGGAATCGACATCTACTCCTCGAGCCACCCTTGCCATCACTCAGCAAATCAAGTAAATCCCTTTGGTGAACCGCCGCGCCAATCTAATGAAACGCACGAGAAATGATAGACATTGCCAAGTTATACCTAGACCGGCAAGATCCCAGGTCGAGGGATATGGCCAGCTTAGTAGCCGTAGTTGGCAAGAGCCTTGGAGGTTGACTCCTTGACATCAGCGTTCTTCTTAGCATCGGCCAGTTGTCGGGCAGCGATCTTCTTGCGCTCGTAGTAAGCAGCGCCCTTAGCCTTTCTTCGCTCCTCCAATCTGTGGCAAGTTAGTGCGTGTCGAGTAGACACATCATCGGGAGAACATACCGAGCAACGACATCCTGGTACTTCCAGCCAACCTCGTGGGACAGACGACCAACAGTGCAGAACTTGCGGCCGGGCTGGAGACGGAGGACACGGAGAGCCTGGGGAACGACGACCTTCTTGGTCTTGTCGTAAGGAGGGGGGACACCCTCGAAGACCTTAAGGCGCTCGAGAGCGGCGGCACCACGGGCAGTCTTGTGAGGGATCATGCCACGGACGGCCTTGTAGAAGATTCGGGAAGGAGCACGGAAGTGGAAGGGACCTATATCGAGTCAATGACTGTTGTCCAAGGCTGAGGAAACGGTTTCGACTCACCACCGCGGGTGGGGTTGTATCGGGTGATCTTTCGGAGGTGGGCGTGGTACTTGACTGTTGTCATGATCAGCTTGGATGTTCTTGAAGTAGCATCGCTGTGGTGGTTGTATCCAAGGATGCTCGGCCACATATCGCAGGTTTGTGGTATCGTGGGATGGACATACGCTTCGCGCGGAAGAACTCGCCGGAGATGTTGAGGGCCTCACAGCGGACAACAACGATCTTCTGACCGCTCAAGAGCTGCTTGGCGACAATGGAGGCGAGTCGGCCAAGGAGATGGCCCTTGCCATCGATGACAACCTATAAACGCACACAACGGTCAGCGAAATGCGTCTTCAAGACCAATATTCCCATCTGAAAGCAAGTGACGAGCAACGTCCACAACAATTGCAGGCGCTGATTGTTGAGATCCCAAAGCGTCCCCAATCCATAGCCGACGTCTTCCAGTTGCTCGCATCTCGTCTTTCCTCAAGGCAATATTGATTTGGTGTTTTTCTCTGTCGGTGGCACTCACAACTTGCTCGAAGCTGGACATCGTAACCGTCTTTTCTGGGGGATTAAAGAAAAGGAAAGAAGGGCAGCTCAGTCGACGGCTAAGACAAACAAATCCTCGGCGAAGATTTGGATTTCCTGTGCTGCTGGGGTTAGTCGTCCCTCGAATGTTGGGTGCAAGTGGTCGCGATACTGATTGAGGGCGAAAAATCCATGGGCCGAAGAGGGCTCGTTGTGTCTGTACGCTAACCTGATAGGGTAAGGCTTCAGTGAAGAGCAAGCGACGGTCGGCAAGAGCTTAGGTTTGTTAGCCCTAGGTGTGAAAAGCCGAAGTTTTTCCGGTTCACTAAAGGTTTCTGCCAAATGGAAGTGACTGATAACGGGGTCTCCGCAGCTTCGAGAATGTCACGTGGATTGAGTTTCAATCTGGGCTGCTGGACCTGGGGCATGATGCAATGCGAATGCGATAACTGGGGATCGTTGCCAGTCAAGGCTTCATAGGTACATCGCAATGATTATTAACACGGTTACTTGGCACAAGATATCAATGCAGGGTGAATTCAATCAAAATTATTGTGCCAATCTGCTCAGATGCTGTCTATCTTTGTCATCATCGTCAAGGCCATTCCTTGAATCTATTGTACAGCTTGTTCTATATCAAGAGCAATCAATGGTAGTAGTCGATAAGTCGTTCCCAATAACGCCAAGTGCACTCAAACCAGACAATCTTTTCAATCGACCTCCGATAATTCAACGCCTTCGCTTAAATGCGGGCTCAAGATTCCTTTGCAATATCCAGATCCTTCAATGTCTTTTGAACCTGCTTGACCAAGTCCTTTCTTCGCGCTCTGACCTCAGGCATTCCTTCAGCCTCAACGCCGTCCAGCTTCAGCATAATGTGCATCATGATACTTTCAGATAATTTGCGGTGATCCTCCTCCCGCTTCTTGGGGTCTGAAGGTGGGGATTCGATGTAGTCGGAACACAATGGCAGCCACTTGATCTGGAACTCAACAGCGAGATCATCCAAAACCTTCATGGGACCGCTGGCGGCTCCTGTAGATGTAGGCGGCGCAGGGGGCGATCTCGGATGATCGAAGGTAGAAGCACTGTCGCGAGGGCTACCTGATAGAGAGTCACCTTCACTGGTGATACCCTTCTTCTTGCTGCGCTTGTTCTTGCGGCGACGTGTTTTTCTGTCTTCCGTGGGAGCATCAACGATGACCATTTCTTCCTCTGAGCCACTGCTGGCTGCATCCTCCATCTCGGGCATGACAGCCATCAATTCGCTGTTGTTCTTAACACCATAATCGCGGACTGGCGCCATGGGATCCTTGAGTTGCTTCCCCTTGTAAAGAAGCTTGATGCGTGAAGTTCCGCGCTCAGGGAGCTCCATCATCAATCCAACCCGGTCCTTGACATCTATCACTCGCAGCTTTCCATCTCCGATCGCATAGGCGGGGAAGTGGGCGGGATATGTGATGCCGCGGTTCTTGATTAGGAGGACATCGTCTTCGATTGCTGGGGGTGCTGTCGAGTGAGATCTGGGATAATATCGGTTCTCGGTGACGCCATCAAGATCTTGCGAGGTGATGTAGCTAAAATCGTCGTCGGTGACAGCGGGGACGCCGCTGGGCATAGAACTATAGGGCGAAACCTGTTCGCGGCCAATAGACCAGCCGTATCTCGACATTGTTAGGGGGACGGCGACTAGGACAGCGAGGCTGCTGTAGACGAGGGTTGGAGGGACGCCGAGTGTGTCTGATATGTATTCGCCCGAATCTTGAAAGGCAGACGAAAGGTTAGCCAGCGCCCCGTTGAGGTAGGACGTGACGTTTTGTAAGGCACCGGGAGATGCCACGATTTCTTGGGCGGAATCCACCTTGTTCGACGGTTTCTAAGGTGGTCCCAAACAGGACACCCTAGAGGCAAATGGGAATACGAGTGCAGCAATTGACCAAGGTCCTGGACAGGAAGAAAAGGTCAAGACAGGGCGGGCGGTCGATAAAGCTGAGTGACTGGTGGTTCTCTTGTGATCGACCCGTGGGCTGATGTGGAGCGATGAGCAGAACAGGTGGGCTACGATGCAAGGCGTGCAACGACAACCAGAAGCTTGCGAATCGCAGGCGGAATGCGACGATCACGACCCCTAAGTTATGGTCTGCACCTAACCTCAGTTGTCGGCCTGGTTTCGTCCTGCGCAACGAAACAAGTAACTTGGTAGTAGGGGAAGTGTAAAACCACTGTAGCCGGTAGTGGTACACGGCGAAACTGGGCAAACGGGTGTATCGGGCTGGGCTGGGCTGGGCTCTTTTCGAGGGTGACACCGTGAGGGGCTTAGGCGTCAGTCAGTCTTTCTTTGTCCAAGCCAAGTACCGGATCGTAGCGTGAGTCTAAAGCGCTGTACGTATTCTGTATTGATGATGACGGGGCGATGCAATGCAAGAAACCGGGCAGCTTTTTAGGGGACACTTGAAAACTGCAAGACGTGAGGCCGGCGATTGGTGGAGATGGGGGCGGGAGGGGGACAAGTGCTGTACAAGAGGTCGCCCCGAGAATCAAATCGAATGCAAGAAATATGCGCTGAAGACTTGGGGTTTCGTTTCTTTCCCTTTTTGGAGAGTAGCAAAGTTTGCACGTTGCGTTGCAGATGAAAAGTCTAGATTTCTAACTATAAAAAGGGAGAGGCCAGATTTGAACTTTTCTAAATTTGATAATCTATGGACCTGGGTACTAAAAAGCCAAGAGCCGCATGGGGACGGGACTCCAACAAGGCTTCTGTTCCAGGTCCATGGCCTGACAATTGGCAATCGAAAGCTGGGGGAATGTGTCAGACTGTTCTAGCGGGAAATCGTAATCAAGGGGTTCAGAAGCCACTAGATTTGAGATGGTGGTTTTACCATTGACCTAGAATGCCAACATTGGGATTGCTGGCGACGCGTACAGTACAGTAATACATAATTTAAAAAGAAACTGTAACAGTGACTCAATCTCTACATGATTTAGGTCATCTGTGCAAAGTCCTATGATCCCATTACCGACACTAGGCTGATGTCAGATGTTAGATATCATGAAGTTTGTCAGTATTTTCAAGGTGGGTATACAAAGCCACCACAAACTTGTCTTAGATCATTGTTCGCTCATGGTACACAAAAGTCCAATGAGAGATAGGAATTACAGCAATAAACCCGTGACTAAAACAGAGCTCCATTCGTTGGACCATTGTTGCTTAGTTCTCTCCCCTTTCGAGTGGAGGTTCAAGATCGAGTTATCATGACTAGTCAGCCCGAGGGACCACAGCAGGACCCTCATTAAGACGAACCACCGATGGCTAGTCTTGAAGGAGGTTTATTTGAACATTTACCTAAAGTACAAGAATTTCCGGAACCTCTTTCTTCCTGATGGCCCTCTTACATGGTGCCTTTCGAAACCTCTGCTTGGGTATTTTTCGTTGCTCACTTACCCTACTGCAGACGTAAGAACAGTGCAGAAATCGGATTTCCTTTTAGTCATTTCACGATATTATGGCCGGTCTAGTTATCTAGATGGCATTATAATACATTCCTCTTTTCTTTTAACTCCAAGCCCAAAATAAATCTTCCTCCAACGTTATAATTAATTGCGACCTCTTCTAGTGAAGTCCAATCCCAATAAGCCAGGTGTAAGTCGTATCAGCCGCTGAACTCTGATAACAATGAACACGTATTAGCAGCTGCCAAAGGGCATTAATCTACGGATTTATCACATAGATTTGGGCCAAAAGCAAGAAAGCCGGCGTTCATGACTATACGGCTGTACGCGACGGAGAACGGAAGGTTTTCTCATGGTATCCGTCCCATGATGCCGGCCAGCATCGGGTCCAATGTCGATATTTCGGCTGGAACTAATGCAATTCCAATGATTATTCAACATTTCAATTCTTCTTCTAATCCAAATGCTTACTTATCATCATTGGCCATATAGGTAATCTTTCGGCTGTGCTTACAAGGGTTCAACGGCAGTTAGCAGATCACTCAATGCAAGTGCTTATGCTGTTCCTGTCAACACCAATAAACTAGATATCCTATTATGCTTATATATAGCGAAATGATGAAAACAGAACGATAAACTAGTTACGGATTCAGCGTTTGCAGACTGAAGAGGCGCAATGGAAAGACGCAAATGGCAGATTGATTCCAAAGCCACATCCTTATGATTACTTAATCTGGGGCGCCTTAGCTGATTGCATCATTGCATTTTTTAGCCACTGACAAAGCAAACTCGCCCTCAGCTACAGCGCATACTTCCATACATCTTGCGCAATTCGTCCCTTTCCCCATTGACTTAGAATAAATACCTCCCCCACCCCTACACAAAGCTTCCCTATGAGTTTCTTTCGATCATTCTTCACTCGCGCAACAAGCCCCGGCACAATGTCTCAAGCATCTACCAAGGTTCAGCAGCTCATTGACAACAACTCTGTTGGTATGTTACTCCGTTGCGAGATGAGTATTGAATAGCGACTAACTTTTTCGCAGTTGTCTTCTCCAAGTCTTACTGCCCCTACTGCAAGCAGACCAAGAACACACTAGACGAGCTCAACGCCGAGTACGAGCTCCTCGAGCTTGACGAAGTTTGTAAGTCCATCTGCCTACAGTCTTGATGGTATTATACCGGTTACTAATAGACTGCAGCCGATGGCTCTGCTCTGCAAGACGCCCTAGAGAAGATCTCTGGCCAGCGCACCGTTCCCAACGTCTACATCAAGCAACAGCACATTGGTGGTAACTCGGACGTCCAGAGCTTGAAGTCCGGCGGAAAGCTCAAGAGCCTGCTCAAGGAGGCCGGTGCCTTGAAGGCGTAAGAAATACAAATCATAACGACAAATGGATATCATGGGCTAAGGATATCTGGTGCTTTCAGTTCTAGGCTCTAGGCATCTATAGAGCGCATACGACATGGATAGATGGCGTCACTTGAAGATTAGACGGTACTACAGCTGGGTAGAATGACCCAATTGAGTTGAATTCATGATCTTTCGACATTTGTCCGTTGATCCGCGTGCATTATAGTGATACAGTACATGCCTAAATCTCCGTAGTGTACATCTTTTGTTGCAAGTTGAACCCTCTCACAGAACCTGAGTGGCGACAGTGCCAACGGGTCGTTCAACAAACTCCATGACGCCATTGATGATGTTCTTCCTGGCCTCCTCTGACGCAACCTTGTTGCCGGCGAGGTAGTTGAGCCACAGCAACCTTGAGAGTCGCTCGTCCTCGACGGTTCCCAGAACAGTCTTTACGGGCTCCTTGCGTGTGGCGTCGTTATAAGTGATGGTCAGCTTTCCGGCAGCATCTCGAACAAGCAAAAGTTCGTTCTTCTTGGCTACTTGGCCTCGTTGGAACAAGACCTTGAAATGCTTCATGGCCTCTCCAAATGTCTCGTCGTTGTAATCAGGGTTGCGTGCCGAGCGAGCCTGAACAGCTCTAACAAGACCGTCGCGCATGTGGGGGAAGTCGGTATCTCGAACGGGAATAATGCGGAACGCTGAGCGACAGCCGGCATCCTTCAAAATCAAGTTCCATGTCTCCTCACCCTCAGTAGCGTCCTGCAGAGCCTTTCGCAGATCCTCCTTTTCGGAAGGAATCAGTGTTGTAGCAAGAGGGTTGATCTTCTTGACCAAGTAGCGCTGAAGCTTCTCAACATCTTGAGTAGCGACGTAGAAGCCCACCACGTACACCTCGAAGCCGAGGAAAGTGACTGTTCTTGTACCCAACCCGACCAAGGTGAATTCCGTGCCATGTTTGTCTGTAACAGCAGCAGCGATTGGACCAGCTACATCGCCGGCTGCTCCGACATTTTCGATTTCTAATGTTCGAGGAAATAGCTTGACCGTTGTGTTGCCGGTTGGAACGACCTCGTTTCCGTCCTCGTCGTGGATAACCACCTTTCGCTTCTCGCCCGCCTCTGTCTTGAAAATCTCTTTGGGCACTTCGGTATCGCACCTGATCGCTGCCTTCTCCTTTTCTCCCTGTGCCTCAATGGCCTTTTTGAGCTTCCATGCTGTGTAGACGAAGGAAACGATACCGGCAATGGCACCGGCAGCCAAGAAAGCTGTTCGGTTCTGCTCGTAATCTCGTCGCTTCGAATTGAGCTGGTTCACATCGAGGTCATCGGTCAACCGGCTTGATCGTTGGGAGAATAGAGTCCGGCGAGTCGTTCGTGGGATGGCGCATCTGGCGTGGGCTGATGCGCGAAGCGCAGGACGGAGAGTTGTGGGACGGAGCATCGCGGGGTTCAGGAGGGTATGTCGAGGTATCAAACCGCTGGCAAACAAAAAGCAACGTCTATCTGAACAATAGGCAAAACGATAGACCTCGACGGTGATGGTCTGGGTTGCTAGTCAGGAACCTGCGATCACCTCAGAAAGTTACGGAGGAGACGGGTAAACCCAATCCGAGCGACAGCCCCACTAAATTGATTGACAAGCTTAATCGACGGCTACGTCAGCGATGCCATCGCGAGGGCCTTACCCTGTAGCTAGGATCTTCTGGAAGTGGAGGGATCATGGTTCTCCAGGTTTAGAACGTCATGGCGGAGATGGGTTTATTTCTCATGATGCAGAGTGTTCAAGAACAGGAAGAGCCTTCGCTAAGGCGTAACCGAACCAATATTGCACCATGTCTATCTGTATCTCATCTGCAACTGGAGCGTGACTTTTGTTTCATGCGCGAATTCGATCATGAATAAGTCTAACCCATCAGTCATTTCTTTTAATTAGTTCTGGACAATCACTTGTTGACCTACTTTTGTATCCCGGATACGCATATCGACCTGGCACTTTAAATGATGTCTCTTAGGGCTGTTATTGGTCCAAGCCACCTGCAGAAGGAGATTGATTCGTGCTCTTAGCTGTTCTCAACCTCAAATCAAATCGCCGTGCTTACCTCCTTCATGTATGTGAATGCATCCATGCCTGTCATCTTCCCCGCAGCTATCACCTACCTGAGAATCAAGGCGTTTATGATCTTGAAGATGGCAATGGGCGCGATTAATTATGAAGCAGAGTTCATTTGAATATATTAGTTTGTCGTAACGTGATGGTTTATAAGTATTGGATCGGCCTGTGCCTAACAAAACTAACTTAGACCGTGTTTTCCAGCTGCATGAACCAAGCACGCGGTATTCTGAAACATGTATCATTCCTTGCATTGAAACCATCAAAACATTAAGTCAGTCACACACGACCATCACCATCACCATTACAGACCCGCAGACCTCAAACCCCTGACCTAAACAGACCTAAACGACAAAAAAAGACCGTGTCAAACCCCAACCCCACCACGGCCATCCCGCCCGACTACGACGTAAAGAGGAGACTTAGGCTGAGGATCATCTGGCCTGGGCTGGTCTCATCGGACGGGAATCAGTCATCAAGATCAAGAGAGTCTAGATAGCGGCAATTTGCAGGGGACGCGGCTGAAACAAACCGCCAAGTGCAGGACAGTGATAAACATAGACGCCTCGAATCGTGCCGCTCACCGTGGATATACAGTACTTGTGTTTCTTCATCTTTTGGCTGTGTCATAAGTGTTGGTTTCCCTGCTTTCGAGGTACCCCAGTCAGCTACGCTACCTACCGCCCACTAAGTTAGGTACTGCGCCCAAGCCGACCTAATCTATCCATCCTACTCGCCCAAAATCCACTGCCCGTTTTGGTTTTGGCTCTCGACCTTCCATGTCAACTTGATTCATCCAACCTAATTCAACTCCTGCCGCCATTCTTTTCAACGGCTATCACTGAAAATTTCTTGGTCGCGGTATTGATTCTGGGCCACGACGAGAAAGATCATATTGCTTTCGCATCGCTACTTCTTGCCGCCGACCGCCTGTAGAAGGAGCCTTGGAACCGCCCACTGCCGCTGCTTAAGAATCACCCTTGTGATCCCTGATTTCCCTCCCGCCTTAATCCTGCCCAAACAATCACACCGAAAGACGTCACCACATAAAGCTCTGAATCGTTCTCGCGTCTCCGTAAAGCGCTTCTTTCCTCGAACGTCGACAAAATGGCCGCCGCTGCCACTCCTTCTGTCGCTGCGAGGCCGAGTCCTACCCCCGCCGACGAGCGGGAAGACTCACGATCATCATCCTCGTCAACCTCCCCCGCGCCGGCCGACAACGAAGAATCCGACTTTTTTCTTGGAGGCAACGACTCGCAGTCGAGCATAGGGGTACCGAACTTTCAAGATATGCAGGTCGAGGACGACTGCCAACCGCCCGTTCTTCGGTTGCCAAACGAGATCCTCATCAGCGTGTTTGCCAAGCTTAGTGCCACCTCCGACTTATTTCACTGCATGCTTGTTTGCAAACGCTGGGCTCGGAACACCGTCGATCAATTATGGCACCGTCCTGCCTGCACAAATTGGAAGAACCATGCCAGCATTTGCCAGACTTTGGGCATGCAGAACCCATCCTTCAGATACCGCGATTTCATTAAGCGCCTGAACCTTGCCGCTCTCGCCGACAAGGTCAACGATGGCAGTGTAATGCCTCTTTCGGTCTGTACTCGTGTCGAGCGTTTGACTCTTACAAACTGTCGTAACCTGACCGATTCCGGTTTGATCGCTCTCGTGGAGAACAGCAACTCGTTATTGGCGCTCGATATCTCCAACGACAAGAACATTACAGAGCAGTCTATCAACGCCATCGCCAAGCACTGTAACCGACTTCAAGGACTCAACATCTCGGGTTGTGACAGCATTTCCGATGAGAGCATGATCACTCTGGCGACTAGCTGTCGCTATATCAAGAGGGTATGTTTTGAGACGATTCTATATATGTGCAATGACTAATTGAATTTAGCTTAAACTCAATGAATGCAGCCAGTTGCGGGACGATGCCATCCACGCCTTCGCCGAGAACTGCCCTAACATCCTAGAAATTGACCTTCAACAATGCGTTCGCGTCGGCAACGGCCCAGTGACATCCCTTATGGTCAAGGGCAACTGTCTACGGGAGTTGCGATTGGCAAACTGCGAACTTATCGATGACGAAGCTTTCCTATCACTACCCTACGGACGAACATTTGAACACCTTCGTATTCTCGACCTAACTTCATGTCATCGCTTGACAGACGCTGCTGTACAAAAGATCATTGATGTGGCCCCTCGCCTTCGCAACCTTGTCCTTGCAAAGTGCCGAAACATTACTGATACCGCCGTCCATGCTATTTCTAAGCTTGGTAAGAACCTGCATTACGTGCATCTGGGTCACTGTGGGAATATCACCGACGAGGGTGTCAAGAAATTGGTTCAGAACTGTAACCGTATCCGATACATTGATCTTGGCTGCTGCACTAACCTGACGGATGAGAGTGTCAAGCGCTTGGCACTCTTGCCCAAGTTGAAGCGTATCGGCCTGGTGAAATGTAGCTCTATTACTGATGAATCAGTCTTTCATCTTGCCGAAGCTGCGTATCGTCCAAGAGTGCGACGAGACGCCAACGGATTGCTTGTTGGTAACGAGTACTACGCCTCTAGTCTCGAGCGAGTCCATCTGAGTTATTGCGTCAACTTGACCCTCAAGGTTCGTTCGACCTTTTTCTAACTCATCGCTATTACTGACGCTTTACAGAGCATTATGAAGTTACTCAACTCCTGCCCACGACTAACCCATCTGAGCTTGACTGGAGTCAACGCCTTTCAACGTGATGACTTCCAGCCGTACTGCCGGCAAGCTCCTCCTGGTATGTATTGCTGAGACTTGCCCATACTGCCACTAACTGGATCGCAGAATTCACCCAACACCAAAGAGATGTATTCTGCGTTTTCTCTGGCACCATGGTGTCCAAATTCCGAGACTTTCTCAACACTTCACCCCAATTCGAGGATATGTGGGATAATAGCTGGAATCGAGCAGCAACTGTTAGCTATCGAGCACGTGCTGCTTCAGCCAACCAGCCCGCAGCTCCCCCTGGAGAGGGAGCTGATGATGAGATGGTCGATGATGAGAACGACTTTGAGGGATTGGACGGCAGTGAGATGATTGTGGATGCCCAAGCACAAAATCCAGTTAACGGTAACGGAACCGTGAATCCCAACGGATT
Source organism: Fusarium flagelliforme (assembly GCF_020744385.1). Taxonomy (NCBI): domain Eukaryota; kingdom Fungi; phylum Ascomycota; class Sordariomycetes; order Hypocreales; family Nectriaceae; genus Fusarium; species Fusarium flagelliforme. Next base: position 6,578,118 of record NW_025763503.1, read on the forward strand.
GATGAACAATGCCTTCCAACAAACTATCCCTGTACCCCCTCCAATTCCAGGTTTCCCTACAGGTCAGCACCCTACATTCTACCCTTCGTTCGCACACTTCTTGCCTTCGTCGCCATTTTTACGACAGGATCCAAGAGTGCTCAGGCCGATATTCTTTCAGAACACCATTAACAACATATTAGAAGACGGAATGCCACAAACCTCGACCAGTCAGGCGAGCGCAGCACCTCTGGGCCATGGTGCATCTACAAATAGGGAATCCCCCACCGGCGCAAGCACGGCGACGATCCACCGGCCGCAAGAGAACGGGGATCAATCTGACACGACGAACTGAATGACGAGACGTTGCTTTAGCATACATAGACGGCGCTATCAGATTTGTTTTGTGTTTTCATTCCCTGTTCACGGTACGTGCGGATCTTTTGACATTCTTGACAAGTGTCGCTGACAGTCCCAGAATTAGATTAAGCGTGCTCGCACACGGACGGTATGACTAGACGGGACAGAGCGTGTCAAGGAGTTTTGCGTTTACTTCCCCTACGAGCCGCGGTTTGCGGTAATGACTTTAACGGCAAAGACCAGTATACTTATACCACACAGAGGGCACAGATAGGAAAGGATGGCGACGACAATTGATCATCCGCATTCATGAGCTTTGGTTTTATGTACAGCTTTGATAGGAGTTCCAGCACCCGCAGAGGTTGCAATATATTGTGTTGAGTGATGTAAAACTATTACCCTAGCCTATGGTTTAAGTACGCATAAGTTGTTATGCTCGTGAACCTCGAGTACAGCTTACTTTGATGATATTACAATAGTATATTACTTCTTAACTTAGGAAATGAGCCACACTAATGAGCTTTATCCTTTGACTTTGACAATTTGAACATTATCGTACCCCTCACTTAACAGCTCTAAACCTTCTCGTGACTTGTTCGCGCACTCGCATCAGAGTTAGGATGAGTGCTGTCAGCCATGTGACGGGTCATCTCAACATAGTCATACGCAAACTCGCCTAACTGTCCATCATCCGTGCCAAGTTCCTCCTCCTCAGGAGAAACGCGCAGGGACAGACCAGGAACGAGGTTGAGAAGGAAAAGTAGAAGGCAAGTCAGCACAAAGGACCAGGCGAAGCAGGCTAGTGTGCCAGCAATCTGGTAGCCCAGCTGAACCCAGTTGCTGTCAACCCAACCAATGGGATCGTACTCTGCGCCATCGAGAGAAGCAATGGATTTCCTGTAGGGAGTCAGCGAATGTTGTATGCAGATAGAGATGATGAGAGACGTACGTTCCAAAGATACCAGTGAGAATATTACCAACCATTCCACCGACACCGTGGATAGCAAATATGTCAAGACTGTCGTCAATGTTCATGAGGAACTTGAGCTTGGTGGCGAAGTTGCAAAGGACACCACCGCAGACTCCGATGATGACCGCACCCCAGGGCTTGACAAAGCCAGCGGCGGGAGTGATAGCGACGAGACCGGAGATGGCACCGGAACAGAAACCGATGGTACTCCACTTCTTCTCAAGACGGTAATCAAGAAGAATCCAGGCGATGGCACCGCATGAGGCAGCCAGGTTGGTCACATAGCATGCCATGACCGCACGAATGTTCATAGCAAGAGCGGAACCGCCGTTGAAACCAAACCAACCGATCCAAAGGAAGACCGTGCCGAGCACAACATGTGTGACGTTATGAGGACGGTAGGGAAGACCATTGTTGCGAGAGTAGCCGGTGCGCTTGCCGAGCATGAGGGAGTATGCGAGGGCACATGTTCCTGAAGCAACGTGAACGGGACCGCCGCCGGCAAAATCGTAGCTGGGGAGGTTGAAGAGCCAGCCATTGGCGTTCCAAGTCCAGTAGGCGATGGGGTCGTAGACGATGGTAGACCAGAGGAACATGAAAACAATAGCGGGGAGGATACGACCTCTGTCTGCCACGGCACCAATGGCAAGAGCAGGTCTGTCAACGTTAGTTTGACGGTGATAAATCATTAGACAGAAACTCACGTAATCGCAGCAAACATGCCCTGGTACAAACAAAAGAGAATGTCAGGGAGAGCATCAGAACCGTTGGGCTGGCCGAGTGTCTCCATGAGACCAAACTGGGTGAGATCACCCAAGAAGGCATTTCCAGTTCGCGAAAAGGTCAAAGAGTAACCCCAGAAGAACCACTGGAAGCTGATAACAGCGACTGAGATCATGGACAATAGAATCAGGGTCAGGGCCGATTTACGTCGAGCAAGACCACTGTAGAAGAAACCCACACCGGGAATCATGAGAAGAACGAGCACGGCGCAGGTGACCAGAAAGACCAAGTGACCCGTCTACACAGCATTAGTCGAGGTCCTGCAGCTATTTCAGCAGAACATACCTCGTAGAAGACGTTGAGATCAGAGACACCAGAAGAGTAGCCATCGTCGGCAGAGTCAGAGGTGCCATTGTAAGTAGACGCCATCGCGACAACACTATGCGCTGCTGAGGCGCAAGCTCTTGATCTAAATCTGGTGCAAGTCCAGATCAAGTCTTACAGCTGTAGAGAATGGGATGAGGGAGGACAAGGAACCCGGGATTGGAAGGCTTGATAGTTATTTAAACCACAAAGGCCCCGAGCAGCTCGCGACGAGCCAAGACACATTGGACATGGCGACCAGGGGAGGGTATGGCAGATAGTGTGGGGGATACTTGATAAGACGCCCGCAGGTTAAGCAGCAACGGGAAGGACACTCCGTTGGATTGAGCCAAAAGAGCCACATGCTCGGGTTGATGGCATCTTGGTTGAATCCATTAGGGACATGTCAATGACGGCCAGCCTGGGAGTCAGCTGCCAAGGAGAACTAGTTGATGATCCTCCACAGCCCGAAACTTAACCAACGATAAACTTGAATACAAAACTTGTTCTGACGAAGCGTTGAGGTTGAGTTGGGAAACTCCTTTTGTCCCAGAGATGAGGTTTTGGTTGTGTGAGCGGTCCCCTGTTAGCTTGTTCCTGAGTCTGGCACACCCAATCTACCATCGTTGCTTATCACACTAGCATTCCGATGCGGTCGCAGTTGGATGGGCGCCACACCCAGGTCTAAATAGCTTGCACTGATAAGCTCAGATATGCCTATAGGGCGCGTCTCGTAGTCTTGACTTGGCAGTTGGTCCGCGATGAACATCTTTTCTTGGCCGTAGTCGCAGGCATTTGAGCGGTTGATGATTCGGCGTGCATGTTCGGGAAGGAAGAGAAGAAACGCGGTCCAAGACTGTGCTTCTGATTTGTCGCACCCCTCTTTGACTGAGATGAGGAATCGAAGGAGCGTGCGGCCGCAATTATATCGCAGTGTTGAACTCGATATTCCCATTCGCTGTTGTCCAGCATATTTAGGCTTGAGATCCTTCTAAGAGACATCAACTCTGACAGTGCCGGAATGGATGACCAGACCAAATTTAGATGACGAAAAAGCTCCGAAGAGACACTCAAGTCTGGACACCTTCTTCTGGGACATGCAGTGACTCTTGCGCTTCCCCAGACCCGACGGACTGCATATCCGACACATGTCCGTGCCGTTTATACTTCTTATCTGACTTGACCTCAGGGTTGCCGAATTCCAATAAGAGACGTTGATCAAGGCGGCGTAGAATGTATATAATTGGACGGTTCTTATCTCTTGGCAGGTTTGGTGGAGCGCTTAGCGTCGAGACCCTGAGCTCAGGGAATATGATCCTTGTCCTTGTATGTCGCTCGGCCGATATTTGATACAGGTAGATAGATATCTTCATGTGCAAGCAGTTCGGTGGGAATCGCTGTCGTGCTTAGTTCAAACTTCTTATAGCGCTTATCGAAAAGTAAGCATCGTATAACAAAATCTCTGCATTGTGGTACGACCTGCCAGATCTAGATGTTACGTTGAATGGTTTTCTTCCGTGATATCAAATTCTGAAGTTCTGGTAATAGAGCTACACCGAATATGGGGCAGCAGTCGTAGAAATATTTTGAAAAGGTGACATGATTGACAGGTTTACCCCGGATTTGCAATGTAAACTATGCTTTTGCGCCCGCAACGTTCTTGATCGAACTTCGTTGCGCGCGTCAGCATGCGGACTGCCCGCTATTTGAGACGCCCTGAGCGATAGAGATAATCGCCGTTCATGTATATAAGCTTGACCTGCGTCGCATAGTATATCCAACCGATCTCGAAACTTGAGCTTACTTCGATGTTGGAGATTCCAAACCTTTCTTTGCCGTCTTCCAGGACGTCCATTTCGCCAGCTGATCATAATATTTGCTAGAGCCCCGACCGGCCGCTTGACGACGACCTTCCCTACCAACACGTACTTGCTAGTCCGATTCGTATAACACCAAGAGTACAGCGGCACTCATCACTCGTTGATCTTGACACTTGTTCTGCCTTATCGGATACCAAGTCGCCATATTGCACTAGCAATTCACCGATGGCACCAGTTCAGCTCAGTCCAGCCCCATGCTGTGATACCCAAGCTCATCACGGGTGTAGTGATTGAGGCCATATCATGATATGACCAGAAGCCATTCGACTGAATGAGGGGCGCCAGATTGTCTGAACTTGGCATAGATAAGGAAGTCAACGAGGGAGTTATGGTTGCGACCTGGCTAATTCGCCCGTGGCGTACTTAGCGTAGGTAAGATAAGGAAATGCATGCCACGAGGTAGGTCAAAAGGCAAACAGCGCACTGCGTGAGGGGCATCCCAGAAATCGCATTTCGCAGTCAAAATTGAGTCCCGGAAGCTGGACAATCTAAAAGTGGTGTACTGAGTTCTGGGTTAGTTCATGTGTGTCACAGAAAGGGATCAGGAGTGATCATTTGGGTACGGCTTTGGACTGTAGTTCTTTGAGATTGCTCGAGTTATCTCCTCGTTGTTGAGCAGCCTTAAGCTTCAGGTAGATATGCGCCTGTCGTAGGTCTTAAGCTCCGACGCACTGCAAGATTGACATCACGCCATGTCTTGGGATAGACAGCTACCCAAATAGTGGCTGCTCTGCGAAATGAGACAATCTGTATAATGCTGCAATAATTGCAACACTGCTCTCGGGTGTTGTTGATGATACGGTCGCCCATTGTCAGTCGAGCTGAGCCTCCCATTCCTTTTCCACTTGTATTAGGTGTTCAGCAACCTTGCGTGGTATTTCGCCCTCCTCGAAAACCTGCCTCTCCTGGTTTGAGATCCGGTCAAGAACATAACGACTGATTGTGTCTGCGTCTCTTGCGCCACTTGGGGGTCGTCCAATGCCAACACCAATTCGTACAAATGGTGAGGAAGGATACTTATCCTGCGAAAGTCGTTTCTTGATGTCCTTTATGCCATTGTGTCCCTTGGGACTTCGATCCCAAGCTCTAGGTTGAACAATCCCCTGTTTCAACTCGAGTTCGTCATGTACGATGATCAATCCGAGCGACGAAGGATCATGTCGATTGACCATTTCTTTCCAAGCACGAGCAACAAATTGTCCAGAGATGTTCATAAGTGTAGGTGATTGGACCAGAGTATACTTGGGGCCTTGAGATACGAGGCATGATTGACCACCGAAATTCGTCTCCTCAAATGAAGGATGGCGCAAAACGTTGGCGAGGCCGTTGAGAGCAAAGTGACCAGCAGAATGAAGACTTTGGTACTTCGGCAAAGGATTTCCCAAGCTAACAACCAAGAACCGAGGCTTGAACATGCTGGTGAGACGGGGTGGGAGAAAAGTTGAACAACTTGGATAGATCTGGTGTGATCAATTGCGTTGTCTGTATGTTTCAACTTTTTCCTGCCCCAGAAAACGCGACTCTATTGAAACAGATCGTCAAACTCTTTCCATAAGGCAGTTCAAAGATGAAAACCCACGCGTGATCACGTGTCTGCAATTGGAGGACTCAACACAGCCCCATCGCTGACGTCGATCACTTTCGATTGGGCTGCCAGGCACTACTGTGGCTGAGCTCCAGTTTTGTCGTCACTCTTAACCCAACTTCCATGTTTATTGCCATCCACCTCCTGTGATACCACCTGCAAGTCAACGATATACCCTCGAGCGCATTCACAACTTCCCGTCGAACCGTCCCCATTAATCGAAGCGAATAGACTAATTCTATAACATAATATTTCAACATGTCGTGGGCGGGTACGAGAGCCATCACCCCGCAATCAGGAATGGAATCAAGCAGAGGGGTCTAACATGAGGCAGGGTTTAAGAAGAATGTCAACCGCGCGACGACGCAGGTTATGATGAAGACGGGTATGCGGACTGTGAACTTTGTCCATGGATGAAGCTGATTGTGTTGTAGGGCACGTGGAAAAGACAAACGATCGTGATTACGAAGTCGAAGAGAGGTCAGCAAGATGAGAGCCATTGGAGGACCACATCTAACGGAAACAGACGATTCAAGACTATGGAAGCAGCTGCTTTGCGACTACAAAAAGAATCAAAGGGTTATCTTGATTCTCTCCGAGGTAGGCTCGTTACTCACAGCACAGAGCATTCGATACTAAAACCCGACGCAGCCATGACCGCATCGCAAATGCGAATTGCCGAAACGATAGATGCTTTCTACGGCGACTCGGGTGCGAAAGACGGCGTTAGCAGGAGTTATAAACAGGCGGTCGAAGATCTGGACGCCGAAACCATTAAAGCCCTCGATGGCCCGTACCGAACAACGGTCCTAGACCCAATCACACGATTCTGCGCTTACTTCCCCGATGTCAACGAGGCGATCAAGAAGCGCGCCCACAAACTGCTCGACTACGACGCGCTCCGTGCGAAAGTAAAGAAGCTCGCTGAGAAGCCCGACAAGGACGCCACAAAGCTGCCCCGTACCGAAAAGGAAATGGAGATGGCCAAGCAGGCTTACGAGCAGTTGAATGAGCAGCTAAGCACCGAACTCCCCCAGCTTATCGAACTCCGAGTACCGTACCTAGACCCTACTTTTGAAGCTCTCGTCAAGATCCAGCTGCGGTTCTGCGCAGAAGCTTATTCGCGTATGGCGCAGGTACAGCAGTACCTGGATGCTGACACGAGGGATCAGTATGCTGAGGGACAACTGGACGCCCGAGTGGAACAGGTTTTACAGGAGATTCGCGAGTTAAGCATCAGCGGTACGGTATAAGCTTTAATTGGATTTCACATCTTATCAGGATTGGGGAACGGCGTACGGATCATTTTTGTTTATAGGCATGTGCTAGTATCATGAAAATTCATGAGCAAATAGATTCGAGTTGGCTTTATCACATTGCACGGTATATAGGCAGACCACTTGCTATAATTTTATTATTATGTGCTTTGCTCTTGGACGAACACCTCGCTGAATAACTAATCAGTTTTGTAACCCCCTCCAGCTGCAGGCTCATACTGAATTATAGAATATCCTTTTCGCCGGCACTTCTGTCGTAAGACTGGCTTATGCGGTATCGACATCAGACTCTGACCCTGCAGACTCTGACTGCTCACTCGGTGGCAGCTCAATCCGCGCTCCATCGATCTTTGTATCCACGACCTTGGGGTTCTCAACTTCTGGCTCCTGAACTTTCGGACCCTTTGAATCTGATCTCTTGCCTTTTGGATCCTTAGTCTTGAGCACATCCGCCTTATGTACCTCATGCTTTGACTCTGACTCATGCTCAGTGGCCTCTGGTGTTCCGGTCGTCGAATGTTCCGCCTTCTGCTTTCCCTTCCCCTTTACATCTTCGGTATTCGTTTCAGACTCTGAGTCCTCAGCTTCGGGCTTTCCATGGACCATGACGGACGCCACCTAGTGTCCAGCATTAAAACCACTCCCCGATCCAAACAGGTCGCTTAGACTCAGTCGTCTGCCCATGGCCTGCATGGCGGGACCAGCCTCAGGTCCTTGTGACTCAACAGGGCCAGCAGAGCGTGCAATCTTCCAAGCTTCTTGGATGATAGCAGCGTTCACCTCTCTCGTCTCATCTCGGTCGTTGTGGATCCACACTCCCATGACGTTGTCACCCTCCTCCCAATTGCCCTCGACCTTCATAATGACGAGCTCACCAGAAACTTCGGCATGGGATACCCGCGATAGATCTACGATCACGTTGTCCAGCCCTCGTCTGTTGAGGACAAAGACACAAGCTCGTGGTCGTTGGCCAGGATCTTCAGGCAGCGGACTTTGCGCGCAGACGAACATGGTACCTTCAACACCGGACTTTTTCCAGCCCTCGGTACTGCTATCAAATGTGTAGATGACAGCATTGGCGGCTATGCTAAGAATAGTGTGGATAGTAGGGAGATAGCGCTGGAGCACAGAGAGGTTGAGTTCGGTGTTTGTGCGTGGAGGTGGTGGCGCGTACGAGTCAGTATGTATAGCTGCGGCATCAGATTCGTAGTCGGAGACGGCTGGTATGCGATTCGATGGCTGTCTGCTGTGTCGCGCTTTTCGTGGTGTTTGTCGACTCATGGTGGTGTTGAGGTTGGGTACAGTTCAATACGTGAGTGACAGTGCTAGTGCTAGATACCTAGCTTAAGGTATTTGATCGACAAAGGGCTTCTCGAGCTATGTCGTATGCTGCAAAGATGATCGAATGTCGTGTGATCGATGTTGGTTTGGTATGGATGCGATGTCAAAGTTTCATAAGGTAGGTCCAGTACTGTTCACAGGCACGGTTGCGCATTCTTGGGCTTTGCTGTGCTGTGATTAGCTTATCGATAAGGCGCAAGATGACGCTGCCGCGGGGCGCTCATTAGGACCCTTCCTACATCGTCAACCAAGACTAGGTACAGTGACACTCCGACGTCATACGCCAGAGCTGAGGTTTATCCCTTTACAAATCTGTTTTCTAATTATTCCAACATTCTTTTGGGTCCGCCATAGCCGAGAATTATCCCTTGATTCACGTCTACGGTCAAGCCAGGGTGTTCGAAGTCATGATCTAGAGAACGACAAGTCGACCTCCCAGCGATACCTCGAGACGGCGCCGTATATATAACTTGTCTCTCTCTTCTACTGCAACAGTAAAGGCGTCCATGGCTGAAGAAAATGAACATTCCCCCAGTTCTGAACTGGGGGATCCTACATCCACGACGCCTCAGTCCCTCGCTAAAGCTGTTCATGCCCGACGATCGGAATTCGTGCGACCGCATAGTTTAAAGGTCAAGATTGGAACGTGGAACGTTGCTGCATGTGCAGGCACGGATAAAGACCTTGCGACATGGTTTACATGCGGTGAAGGTCTGGATCAGCAATTGACAAGCCTCAATCTTTCTCAAAATAGTGCTGTGGAAAAAGACCGTGGCGATGGTGGCAGTCCCAAGCCCCTGCACTTGACTTCTGGCAACGACATTGGTCTTTATGTGCTGGGACTGCAAGAAATTGTAGATCTGAACACGACCAAGGATTACATGAACCGTGCGGTTTACACGGACACAACTGTCATGGATAAATGGAAGGCAGCGTTGGAGGCAGCATTACCTAAAGGTTACGAACTGATTACAGCCGAGCAAATGACTGGCTTGTTGCTCCTGGTATACGCTTCTCCAGAAATTGCGCCCACCATTAGCAACGTCAGCACAAAGCAGGTTGGCACAGGTCTCTTAGGGTATTTTGGAAATAAGGGAGCTGTCACAACGAGGCTATTGCTTGGCGAAACAACGCGTATGGTCTTTGTGAACAGCCACTTGGCTAGTGGTGCTGGCTCTTCATATTTGGACCGCCGCTGTTGGGACGTTGGACAAGTTCTCTCGCGGACTCAATTCGACCCGGTTGTGCACTCAGGCGTCGAGGAAGATGAGGGGGAGAAAATTGGAGACGAAGATCTTGCATTCTGGTTTGGAGATTTGAACTTCCGATTGGACGGACTACCTGGAGATGATATAAGACGGTTACTCACGTTACATGCTCGGGGTGAGTATGGTGCAAGCGAGGATGAGTCCAAACCACTTGACGAGCAGGGTGTCATTGTCATGAGAGGTTCCGAAAGCGACGATGAGTCCTCTTCAAGACCATCGCTGCACTCAAGGGAAGAAAGCTTCGACACAGCCAGTGACCTACCAGACCCTGATGACTTTCCTGAGGACCCTAGCCAAGATCCTACATCGTTGCAGGCTACGATTGACTCTTTACTGCCACATGATCAACTACGGAGGGTCATCAAGCAGAGGAAGGCATTCCACGATGGCTGGCAAGAAGGACCAATTACATTTCTTCCGACATACAAGTATGACATTGGTACAGTCGGCCTCTTCGACTCAAGTGAGAAGCAAAGAGCTCCAAGTTGGTGTGACCGCATTTTGTTCAGGACTCGAAAGGATAAACAAGATTACGAAAATAAGATCAAAGATGAAGAAGAAGCAAAGAAGAAAGACGAAGAGATGAAGTCTAGAGGTCTAGAAGAGGATGAAGACGTGCTCTTTAGTTACGATCCCGACGCCGATGGAGAGGATCCCACATCTTCCACTGACAACCTTGGGTACGATGAATATGACGATGACGATGACCAAGAGGGAGAGGAGCTTATAACGAAGGAGGGTTTCCGTGATCGTATCAGCCTTGAGATCTACGCCTCGCACCAGCGCATTACATCGTCAGACCACAAGCCTATCACTTCAATCTTTACACTCGACTACGATGCTGTTGTACCAGAACTCAAGGCCATGGTCCATTCAGAAGTGGCGCGAGAACTAGACAGAGCGGAGAATGAGGGTAGGCCAGGTATCACGGTTGTCGTGGAGGGTAGTGAAGGCAATGAGGATAAGATTGTCGATTTTGAAGAGGTTCTGCCACTTGAGAAGCAGACACGTCATTTGACAGTTGCCAATACTGGGAGTGTTGCGGCGACCTTTTCGTTTGTGACGAAGCCGACAACAGATGATGGGGATAACGCTATCCCTGAATGGCTGACGACTACTTTTGTGTCCGCCGACGAAGAAACTCAAACATCTTTGGGAGCTACTGTCACGCTAGATCCTGGAGAGACCGCCATGGTTCTGTTGGAGCTCCAAGTATCAACTGTGCCTCATATCAGGGCACTGAACGAGGCCCGCGCCAAGATTGAAGAGGTACTGGTTCTTCGTGTCGAGGATGGTCGAGATCACTTCATTCCTGTTCGTGGAACCTGGCAGCCGTCTTGTCTGGGTCGCTCCATTGCAGAGCTGATACGGATCCCAGATGGAGGTATCCGTAAGTTTATTGAGAATAAGGGTATTAAGGGGGCAATCTCCTATGACTCAGCTGTACAATGTTCAGCGCCAAAGGAGCTGTTCAAACTTACGGAAGTGGTACAAACTCTCGTTGAGCGCAGTCTGGCTGAGGCAACGATGCTTGAGGATGAGGTATTGCCGAGAGATCCTGGATGGCCACTCGAGGCTTCGACATGGAGGGTTGGCGAAGCTGATATGCAAGATGCAAAAGTCAAGCTCGTGTCTGCTCTTGATAATGATGGCTCTCTTCTTGATGCGCTCCCGTTAGAATGGCCTGCGTCTTTCAAGTTAGAAGTTGTTTGCTCCATCCTGCTCCTTTTCCTCGAGTCACTTACTGATGGCCTCATTCCTACTCACCTCTGGGCTAAGCTCTCTACGTCTTTACCAAACGTAGCGTCTATACCTCCGACTGCCTGGTCCGATACCAAGACCGGGGTTCTGGACATCCTCTCGACAGCACCAAACCACAACATTGCTTTTGTCTTCCTCACGGCCACGTTATCTCGCGCAGCATCGGAGCTTACACCCGTAACAAATGATCCTAAAGGTGGTCTCTCTCGTCGTCTTAGCTTTCGTCGAGGAAATGCACAAGATGAGGACTCGAAGAAACGAAAGATGAGAGAACACAGATACGCCGAGTTAGTCGGGCCATTAGTGTGTCGGATAGACGAAAAGGAGAAAGGTGCAAGGGACCGGGCGAGGACGGTAGTAGAAATGTTCATAATGCGTGACGAAGGGAGTTAGAAGCGGTCGCGTCACAAGATGAAGACCAAGGGGGCAAGTGTTTGAACTATATGTTAACGCAAGTTGAGAAGGAAACTAATCTGGGTTTGTTTCTGTTTGAGTAGAAGGTATACCAGCTTTTTCGATGTATCGGTAGGGTCGGAAGACAGGATACAACAAACGGTAGAGGTAGTGCGTATAGCAACGAGGAAAAGTCGCGAACAAAGTAGTGAGTCAAAGACGTGTATCATGCCTTTGAAGAGTGTGTGTTCGCCCTTTGTACACAAGACGTTAGTAACATGGGATTTGAACAAGGTATTGTTTACATCTGTTCAATAGTTCCATTGAGCTTGTTGTCAATGTTCGTTTACATAGTCCTCCTTGTTCTTGGCAATAGACTATCAGCTGTCAGTCACTGGCGATAGCATCACCTTCTGGCACTTGAATATTCCTTCCTTGGGCACGGGGACTTGCAGAAAGCTCTTGCCATGCCCAGTGACCTTGCCTGTGACATTAAATGTCCCCCATTAAAACCAGTGAATCACTGTCACTGCCATTTTCACCCATGCCCGTGGCAGTGCCTACAAACTAACTAACCTAGTATACTGCTCGTCTCGTTTGCTTGCCAGACCACTAACCACTAACTTCCCTCCTCACTCATCACCACCTCAAATATTTCTCCTTCTCATACACAAAACCATACACACTTTTTGCAACAGTTTTTTGTTCTACTATTTTGTTCATATCTCTTCCCTTGACTTTGGCCTGGTGCCACCACTCATTCTCGATACCCTTACCCTGCTCTTGATACCCTCATCCTGCTCTTGTTACTTTGGCCTACTCTTTGGTATTGTACACTCAACCCGGGTAGGAACGAACGAACCTATCTCGTTACCGAAACATCTTCTAATCTCTTCATAGAAACGATGGATCTGTATCCAGGTGCTGGCAGCATGCTGTTTTGGAAGCCCAAATTCTACGACACGGCCAAGGTGCCAGCAGCCTACCGACGTATGGTACTTTTTGATGCTGAGAAACTCCACGCTACATTGCAGGACATGCTTGGCGTGGCCCTGTGTTATGCCACAGAAGAAGCTATCCAGTTATATGCTATGGCTATCCCTTTGCCAGATGTCCAGGAAGACCACGACCTGAGTGATTCTCCAGACGAGGATGATACCAAGATTGAAGACTTCGAGATTTACGAAGGAAGTCTTACCGAAGAAGAGTATCTCACTATGAAGTCGCCCGAGAACGTTGCTTCTAATGCGTACATCGACACGGTCACTTCTGGACCCATCTGGGACAGCGCTATCGATGGCTACGACTGGCCCAATGTTGAGGAGCCTCCAAAGGAAGAAGGATCCAATATCTCTGACAATGCGGACGTCGATTCGTTCGAATCTCCCGCCGACCAAGTTGCCCCTGAAACCAACCTTTGGCTCACTAATACACCTGGATCTTCCCACAACACCTTTTGCAACGATTTTGCATCACCTTTGGATTCTCATTCCGAAGAAGATGAGGAAGCCAATGCCCAAATTGTCGAGGATTCACCCAGCATGCACCAAAACGATGCATCATCCCGTCTGACCCACGACCCCAGTGCCTCTCATGAGGGAGTCTGCTCTGAAATCTGGTATGACACTGGTGCCACTTCTCACGATCACTGTGTTCCTTTCACACACGACGGCACTGATGACAAGACTTCCGAGAAATCGGCGGACGACAGCGAGAACTCAGACGAGATTGACCCCGATGAAATTGACTCCGAGCTAGAGAAGCTACAGCTTGGCGATAACACCCTTTTCCATCCGGTAGAATATTACTGGCCAATGTACTTTATGGAAAACTTCTTTCCTAAGGCCAATGAGTATCAGGATTACGTCGAGAAAAAGAACGCTCTTGTTGAAACTATCACAAAGAGTAAAGCCTTGTCACCGATCGAAGTCGACTATATTCTGCGCAATTTTGTTCACGAAAACATGGTTCGCAAGCCAACCGTGGACTGCACACAGCTTTTCAAGATCAAGCGATTCGTCGATAACATCGAGCGATTCGTCATTGCGATTCAGCGAAACATCGATGCAATCGACGCCGATGTGAATGAAGGCCGTCGACGCCATCACATGCTCCGGGGTTCGCCTCTGCGCCTTCGAAGCAAGGGTCTTGGGAGTTCTCTTCGCTTCGTGACTAGTATCGATGATGAAGAAGAACTGGGTGAAGACGACTGGGGACTATCGCCAGTCATGAAGCAGCGACAGCTTATCTAGACCAAGACTTGGCAGGCAAAAAAGACCGTATCCCCGAGTTTGTACAGTTGGATCTAGAGATTGTACATGATCGCCTTTGGAGGCAGATCGATACCTCTCATTGGTATATGCATTTCAGTCAACACAGTAAGGTTTTGCAAGATTGGTATCAGATTGGAAAATGTAACGCGGAAAGAATGTCAAATATTGGCATCTTGATTGTTGAGATTCCGTTGGGACCCGAGAGCTAGGATGCCAGGCTGTATTAGAGCCATAGGGTTTTGCCAATCTGTCAGGAGCCAAGAGGCACGAGAATCAGGACATTGTATTAATAGAACGAACGTTGACTAGGCCAATATTATGACTCTTCTGGGATACTATCTTCCTTTCGGGACCATACATCGAATGATAGAGGGTAATTGTAACGTGAAGCGCACGCTTTCCGCCCGAATCGTTGTGTCGACGTTAACAAAACTAACCTCAAATCCCTTTGGCCCATACGTTGTGTCACTCTCAGAATCTTTGATGCTATATTTTAATTCTTTATTAAACCCTCATGTTTCGGCAAGCCAAGTCTTGCAGCGTGCGGTTTTTATTTTAATTGCTATGCTATCATTGCAATATGGGCCTGAGCCATGATGCTTCAAATGTGTAGGTCTGTTGAGAAAAGCTTTGACTGTCATTATCCCGAGCGCATCAGGATCTATCTTCTTCATTACATAATTCGTAAAGGCAACCCTATCAAACGTTGTAGATGTTCATCAAATGACGTTCCGCCATTCGTTCGATGGTCCTAACCAGGCGTACTGATGGGTGAATGAAACGGACTCTCGGGTGTAGTTTCCCTCTGATACGTCGGATGGGGATACCAATTCTTCTCGAACATCTGCGCCACCCAGTAGAGTGGGTGGTCCCATGCAAACTTGTCCTGATTGCCTGTGTAGTGAACAGTTCCGGGGTATTTTCCAAGGGTAGACTCGTTTACTGTGTTGGTTGTCAGCTGGCTTTGATGTATATAGGGTCGTTCCTACGTACCCTTGCCATTATTGGCCCTGTATTGCTTCCACACAAACAGATGCTCCTTGACGCATTTGTCTCTACGTGTCTCCCTTATGAGATCTGCGTTGTCAGAGGTAAGGCTCGCAAAATGTGCTGCATTCTTTGCACTTGTCGTTCTAGGCCACTCGTTGCAGTTGTAATAATGCCAAAGTGTGAGAATGCTATTGCAGCTTATATGGAGGGTCTCGACGAATGTGGGAATCGAGTATCGCGGCTGTCATTAGTCAGTCTTGTGATAACAAACCAGTTCTGGTGGATATCTAAACGGCTGCTCTCGAAGCTTTGAGGCGACAAGAACAAGCGTCTGAGAAGCGAGTCTAAACACGTAACGCTTACCATGGTTCCAAAGTTCTCTCTGGCATGTCGATATCGATCTGCAGTCATCCGGCTGACTTCGCGCAACAAAATGAAAACGATGACGTATATTGTAAACCACCAGCGACGCTTGTCTTGGCTGAAGAGCCAGTCGAGGTCCCGAAGCAGTTTCTCTCTATACGTCTCGAGGACCGCATTGTATACGAGGTTATCGAATTGGGCGACGAGCATTCGCGGAGCTGCTATCTTGCCGTAGAGTGGATAGGACTTATCTTGGGTTTCGGGTATCATGCCTAGTGTTTCGTCGCCTTGTATGTAAAGAGATCCTACAGTGTGTTCTGGGTACCGTCAGCGCCTGAGTGGTGATATTGACCAAGAATGGATAGACTCACGAATGGCACACCACAAAAGGAAAAGGTTTCCAAGTATTTCCGCCTCTCGATTGTCGTCCGACGACAGCGTATTGCCTGATCGCTTTTCTCTCTAAGACTACCGTTAGTCATGTACCCGTCAACTCTGGTCTGGTCGCTCGTACGTTGAGTGCCATATAGCGCCCGACTGCCGTATAGTAGGTTCTGCGGATTGGGTCGCTTTCACACCCCGATTTCGTTTCCTTTTGGATCATGTGAACAAACGCGGGAATCGCATTTTCCACAGTGTATTTTCTGACAGATCCGGCTGCAGAGAAAATACTCTCGAGACAATATGTTGCCAATTCCTTTTTCTTCAATGTCGCTTGCCCCATGAGACATTCCGTCCAGTACCTAGCTGTAACGTCGCCGTCTTGAGGTATAAACTGAACTACCTTTAAGCGTATGGGCTTTTTGCAAAGATCCTGAGAAACTTCAATGGTAATCGAGGGCATTGCGACGCGTTCTGGAATGTCTCGCATCTCAATGCCCTTCCAGCGTTGTGTGAGATTAAGACCACCGCTTCGATAAAGCACAATCTCGATGATTCGAAGTCGTAAACAGGGAACTCGATGGATCGTTTTCGGCGAGGTTTTGGAAAATCTTTGGCACGTCTTGCATTTGCCTTCGGGGTTCCTAAGGTTGGGTATGCACTGTTTTTGTTAGTATTGCCATGGGGGATTGAGACTGAGAACACAGCGAACAGCAGAACTTGGAACATGGCCGTCAAGAGACGGTCGATAAGTAGATACGCAGTCCAACTGCGTAACCTGAATAGATCCGCTGCTGTCGTGTCTATTCTGTTGTTCAAGGGTAGCATCATACTTTGATTTTCTGAAATCGGCAACGAACACAAGCACCGATTTCCCTCGTTTGCCGAACAAGCTCGCGCTCCTCGGTTGTTAGCCGACGTCTTCCGGACGAGGTCGCTGGCTGCGTAGGGATCTTGCTGTTGGTTGGGTTGGAGGCACCACTGCCAGATTCGTAAAGGTCCAACAAATCCGACAGGTACTCAGCTTCTTCTTCATCCATCTCGTCGTCGGAATCGCCATGACCATAAACATCGGAATCAGGGTCTTCGTGGGACTTGTCTGTTTCTGAAGACGAAGGGTCTTGATCAGAGGCTTCGGCGTCCGAGTATGAAGAAGTTCCTGGGGGAGAGATGGTTCGCTCGGGCGGAGAAGTGGAGGGAGGTCGTACGTTGGCTATGTGGTTATTATCGCTTGCATGTCCTTCTGAGGTCGGGTCTACAAGACTTGCTGCGCCTAGTAGTTGAGAAAGGATATGCAAATTAGTGTGTTCCCCTGTGGAATCCTCCACGCCTTCTACCTCTGCCTCATCTTGTCCATCGACTACTTCAGTAGTAGACTCATCACCGCCTACCTGGTTGTTTTCCCTAAACTCTTTGTCGGAAACTTCATCGCCACTATCAGTATGGGGGTATTCCTCGCCATTAGAATGAAATCGAATACCCGTTACCGGGTAATGTTGCGCAAGGTGATTGACAACTCTGTCGCTGCAGGAGCCATGGCAACGTTCAAAGTCGTTGTCGACCTCGGCATCAACATTATACTCGTTGGCATCTGTGACATGATCATCAGAATCCTCATCTCGAGAATCTTGAGCAATACTGCAACATGGGCCGATAGTAAGAAGCCTATGGTTCAAGGCAGAAGAGAAGTTGGATGTCTCTGGGAAGTCTGGGTTAGGCGCGATTGGGGTATCAAGGTTTAGGCTTGGTCCTTCCTGAACTTGGTCTTCTGGCTGTGCTTGAGCTGCGACTTCCCCATGACTCGGGGACCATTTCTCCTGCCCCGGGGGCAGGAGCGACGCAGGTGGTTTCCTAACGGCCCTCCTTTGAGGACCAACCACTAAACCCACCTTTGACCCCAATTCCCTTGATTTAAAGGCTTTTGGCTCTTCGGTAGATGGATCCTCATCTTCTTCTGGTGGGGAAAGCAGTTTTTCCTGGTCCTGTTGTCTCTTGGTTTGTTTTGCATACCCAAAGCCCGATGGCTGTTCGCAGGGAGGGCATTGTTGAAATGTTGATATTGGCGGACGATCGTGGTGCGCTGGCGACTTTTGAGCTATACTCCCTGAACCCTGAACGCCCGCAGCTTCAACACTCCCATCTTCGGTATGCACTCGCGTAATAGTAGAAGCGACATTGCCTGGGCCAGGGTGGACGGATAACCGCTGACTATTCTCTGCCGACGAACTTGACTCGGATGGGCTTACATCTTGCTGGTAAACACGCCCATTCCAATGACCCGGTGGCACGGCTTCTGCATAATTGTTAGATCTGTGCAAGCACTCTTGTTCTTTTCTTGGAGCTCACCGCTATCATGAAGTTGGTTGGAGCAATGACGTTTCAGCCGACAAGAGCTGGCTGCATGATCGGTATCCGCATCCGCACGTTTCCGTCGGTTCTGTGTCACCAAGAGACCCTGTTAGAACGCAGGACGGAATGACTTGACATATTGGAATCGTTCCCAGCAATCCGGTTCCTCCAGTTACACAGCTTAGCAGCCCCGCGCCAGCAGACACTCCCTAAAGCAACAGGGCTTTACAGGTGGCCACAGGGGTGTAATCAAACCTGAGCTTGACGAACAGTTCACTTTACTTGTGTTCAGTGCAGCAGGTGGTGTCTGCTCTGACGCGAGAATTACATACATTGCAGGCCGGGCTGGCATGTGATGGAGTCTGGTCGTTCGTTCACTTACGAGCTTGTTAGCCGAACTATTGGCCTCAATCCCCATGCCGGCAACGAAGATAATACTCCGTATGGTTAGCTTGGCAGCTTTCAAGGCGTATATGTCCTGTCCATACCTCGAACGGGTGTCGCAATGCTGCAGCAAGGTATCGGTGGCTCTCACGACAGGAGAAAATACGTGACCGGTGAGATTGGCAACGCAGGATCAATATTGGCAGCATCCCTCAGGTGATATGCCCTGTCATCACCCACTCGTCTCCCTTGAGACCTTGTCTGGGGGGATGCAGGGGCGTTGATTCTACCACTCGCAAGCCGTTCTGTGAGACATTCATATCCTTGTGCCCTCTACATGAGCATCCTTGCTCTGAGGTGCAGTTGAGCATCTTGATTGATAGATTCCTTATTAAAATTGATTCATAAAAGATCTCTTGGTTGTTCTCGACAATCTGAGGTTATACAGCACCAAGTTGATGATGTTACAGCCTTAAACGTTGGTTCAACAATTAACTTTTAACGGGTTGTCGGTACTTCAAGGCTCGTGCTCTCTTGAGAGGTTTGACCAATTAACTACGAGCCAGAGTGAATTAGCTGGCTCCACAGAGGCTTCGTTCTGGACTCACCGGTTGATCTGAGTGGTCAACGGTATCCGTACATGTTTTAAGTTTCTCTGGCACTCCCTCACGGACGGGGATAGTCCGGGTAGCAGATAGGCTATCTCACCTTTCCAGTGTCAGCAATCAATCAACATTTGGTCCATGGTGATAACTGGACGACCAAAGATACCTCGGAGGATGCTTATAATTACCGAAAATTCAAATAGATAATATACACTCTACATTTCTGGCATCAATTGTTCTTCAATGCTACAATATCTTTGAGATTGTTCCCTGTATTTCGCATTCGAGCCAGCCACGAACAGCAGGGTTTCCATTGTAGGGATGCCACGGAGAACAAATTTCGGATCTTCGCTTCAGGGACATCTGAGACAGAAACGGCTTAGTTGCCTTGACGGCCCGGGTCGGGACGATACATGAACAGACTGCTGACAGGCGGAGAAATTCAAATGAGAGTGGGCGGGTAATTTAAGGGAGTTTTTGAATATCCCACCAGAACTGATAGCGGCTTAAGGATTGAGACACGATTGCCAGCGACGGATAAAGTCAGAAATAATTGTCTCGCGGTATCGTGCCGAAAGAACCGAACTAGAACCCAGTGGCAGCTATGTATATGTCTCGGGGTCATTATACGAGAGACAGATACAGCGGCAGGATTCGGGAATTCCAGACATACCAATCTTTGGAGATGCAAGTTAATAGCGTCTTTGATGTGATAGACACTGGGGTGCATCTCGGCAGTTGCGTTCGTGCAGGGGGCGGTTCTCGAAGGCTACGTAGTACTTTCGTCGACTGTCCTCCCAGAAAGGATAAGCCAGCCATCAAGGGAAAGCATGATCTCCCGTCAAACCAGTCGCTCTAGTCCAGATTATCAAGATATTGATCATCGCAAGGGTAACTAACATTCGACAAGGGTGACTGCCCAAATGCTTGTGCTGTACAGTACAGTCCTCGTGAATAGGCGTGATTGAGATTCCAAAATCTTCTTAACCCTTGTCCTCTGGAAATGATCTTCACGGATATTACATCAACATCACGACAGCCGAGATCAACTGATGAAATTCGATGGATCTGTACGTAATGGAAAGAGGAAATACTGCCTGCGTCGCTTGTTCAAAAGACTAATGATTGAGTTGAGCCATCAAAAGCTCCTGCCGAGGCATCATGATGGATCATCATTCCCGGGTGCTGAGCAGTGGATCAACATATTCCGGCATAAGAATACGAGCTTTCAGTTGAAAAATGTCTTAGAAATAGATAGCATCTTACGATTTGCTAAGAATGAGTCGATAAAGAAATGAGATTAGAGTCTAGGAATGTAAAAAGGAAAGATCGCGAGAGAATAGGATGTAACGAGATGATATCTTATTTCCGGTCTTCCTTCACAGTGAATGACATGGATGCTAGATGCATTTCTGGTCCTTCTTTATTCTGTCACCCTTTAGTCAGCCTAGAAGCTAATTGGTTTACCTTGGGGTAGATTCAATCATGACCAATGAAATGCCCCCACTTTGCTAGCATGACGAAATTCAGAGAATGCGGCACGTAATAAGGATTTTCCGACGTCACGGAGATAGCGGGCACGATCATGGGTTGTATTGTTTGGCGGATGATTTCTAGCTATTATAGTTCGAGTTTGACATAGTGACCTATGAGAGGCTGAATGTGAGGAAGTCATACAACATAAAAGGCTCGACAGTCCAACAAAACCAACCCAACCCACGTCGTGACTCGGAAATGACCGTAAACCTCACAGGGGCGATAGAATCAAACGTCGTGCATATTCGTAACATTGTTTACTCTTCCTCATCAGACGTCTCAGAGTCCTCCATTACAAAGCAAGCAGAGCTCGTGGTGTACCTTTGCACAGGGTACTCCGGCATAGGAACGATGGGGTAGTGTCGAGTCTTGATCTTGCGGTTCTCGCCATAGGCAGCCTCCCAAGGAGGAAGCATACCGTTGGGGATAGCCCAGCCATATTTCTGGCTACGAAGCCAAAGCCTGACCATGTGTCGCGACGAGTTATCATCGTCCGTATAGGCGTCTCGACGATGGACGAGTGCGAGGTTGTTGAAGAACAGGAGATCGCCTGTCTCAAGCTTCAGCTGCAACTCAACTCCAGAAGCAGCATCTGACACAGCCTGAAGAGCATGGATTTGGGTTTCTGAGAGAGCGGGAATGTTCTTATTCGTCATTGTCGGGTGCGGGCCGAGACGGTGCGGGTCGAGGCTGACGAGGAGCTTGCCATCATGGGAGGACAAGACAGGCGCAAGATAGAACGAGGCTTTGCGGCCGGAGCTGCCCGAGACATCTTGTTAGCAATGTTTCACTCGGATATGAAGAATGAGAGGGCTTATTGTACAGTTGAACTGGCCAGTTGGGAGTCAAAAGAGTCTTGATCACTTCCGGCTCTCTGTTGAGCAAGTTGTTGAAAACAGTCCAAGCGGAGCTAAGATAGGTGTATCCTCCCTTATTGGCGCTGTCTCGAACTTGAAGGGATAGAACGTCACATCCCATGTCAGTGTGGAAAGGCTATAAAGAGTGAAGGATTAGGTGGGGGGTCTGTTTCGCTGGGGTGCTAAGACCTACCAGAGATCCATTAGTATGAATACCATGACGTGCATTAGTGGGAGCAGTCCACTTCTTCGAGTCGGTTACGTGAGCTGAAAGCGTTAGATAGGGGTCCAGTATTTTGTGTTTGGGATACCCAATGACAAAAACAAGTCAGAAGTCTGGAAACGTACAGAGCATGTTCCCCTTTCGGTCCTGAAGACCACGCTTGTCGGCAATGTAGCTAGCCACACCCAAGAAGATAATAACGCTATCCTCAACAGTATACTTCGATCCGTCGATACCACGGATAACAACGAAGCCCCTGCCAAGATGGATAGTCTCAGCGCTGGCACGCAGACGCCGAGACAGGTTGGCGAGAGGGAAGTTGTCTGCTGAGACTTCGTTGCCATCGAGACCAAGAGCTACATCAGTCCCCATTAGCTAACTCCACTTGATTCGTGTCATGGTTTGGAGTCCACTGAAACTGACCTTTGAAACTAGCAAGGGCGCTGTCGACCTCACTAGCTTCCTCATGGCTCAGACGAAGAGTAAAGGCTTGGTCACCTTGGAAGTCTTGAGCGGACCAGACAAGGGGACCCGTCAGGGCGGCACTGGAGACGTCCTTTATAGGCGAAGCTCCGAAAGAATCAGAGTTTACACCAACGACGCCATCGTCAGAGCGTTGCATGGTGGATGCATAGTCTTGAGTATAACCCCTGAGAGATGCCATTGCGAAAACTGTACAAAATCCCAAAATGGAGAGATAATGGGAAGGCAGCAGTGAATTGGTTCTTATAGTTTAAATAGATGAATTGCATACACAATAGGTTTTTCGAGAAAACATGCCAGGCTATTTATGCTGATAGCTCCCCTCTTCTCGACCCGTTGCGCAACTTCAGAAATCGAACATCTTGAGACATCCTACGACCACTTCTTTTCCTGCAGACTAAAGAAATGCAAAGTGAAGATCTCCACAGATTTTGGTCGCCTTCCGGATGCCTCCCCGATGCGCAATGGACCAGTTGTCACTGCAATGCATCTCGATGTGCCCGTCTCGACATTGACATGCTCGACCGGAAGCCAGATGACCGGCCTTGTTATCGAACATGTCGTTCAAGTTTGCCCGCAGAAATCGTGGGGCTGTTGCGAAAAGCAGCAGGCCTCATTTTCCAGAGTTGGCATGGACATGGTGCGCAGGTGTCGAAAGGGGGTATTGATGCGTTGGACTGGGCTCGGATGTCACCTCTTCGAAGCCGAGCCTCGAGTTCCTGCTCGAGAAGAATGGAAGAAGATCCTACGACAAAGAGGATGATTGCTCTTCATATTAGCTTACGAGCGCCTTCAGATTGAACCGAGTCATGAGCATACTCGTCATGAACCCGTCATTCCTCAGGATATTGGACTAGGTTAGTTCTCTCGGGAACAGCCTTCGGTTTGAGCAATAAGAAACTGACAGACACAAGGCTGATCGGTATCAAACTAAGGATCTTAGTCCCGTTTCCGGCTGCACGACATTGCTGTCCGGCCCTAGCGTTAGAACAAGACCTGATGCGGGTACCTGGTTTGGCTATAACAACCATAATGGGTGCCGAAATTCTGATCCACTGTCTCTGGTTGCATGCTGTCACTCTTTCGTAGGACAGCCTAGAAAGTTACCTATATAGGATAACCCCTATACAAGTGTTTCCAGAAAAAGGGGAATAAAATGTATCTGTCTAGTAAGATACATATAATATACTTTTATATTAATTCTTTTACTATTTAAGCTATAATTATAAAATAAACTCAAGCTTTAATATTATACAACTTAACAATAGCTACTTATTTAACTTAAGAGAACTATCTTATCCTTATTCTTGTAGTAGTTATAACTAGTACTTTTTAGTTACTACTTACTAGCGTAAATACTCCTATTGTATTAGTAGCTTTAAGTTATTTATAAGCTTTAAAGCTCCTTATATATGTATCCTATTATACTTAAGCTATATTTAAGTAATTTATTTACTTAGAATAGAAGTCAAGTAAGTTTATATATGTAGTAAGCCGATCTAGGTAAGCCGGAAGTAGTATGTTCGTTCCTTTCTTGGTAGGTACAAGTAGCTCTCCTTCCCTCTATGAAGACCTTATCTTGTACTCACTGCCGCCGTTTTGCAGCATACCATTTACACGTCACTGCTACTTAAACCAGCATATAGCCTCGTAAGAACCCGGTCTGCACATCCGGACCAATAGACATTGCTTCAACCACCCTGGACGAACTCCGATGTCCATGTCTTGAGGCCTGATCTCGACGTACATCAATCACCTCTGCGAACAACTCATTGTTCACTGACTATTTAGGTAGGTTCCGGGGCTGTGCCGCTGGACATGACGGCGAGTGTCAGTCAGATCCCGGTACCCTCTCCTGTGTTCAGGGGTGGCTATCAGATGGTCAGTGTGTGATGGGGGAGAGTGGCTTGCTCGCTTCGTCTGTAGTAACTATGGCGTGCATGATCGTCGTACTGGGACTCCCCATTTCCACTTTTGTTGAGAAATGGGTTGACTAATGAGTGCTCTCAGACTCAACTCGGCTCTACATGCACGATCAGAGCTGGCTTGCAAGAGATGTCACGGAGTCGCATTGTTGCAACCTCGGGATGATAAAGATTGGGTGACTGCAATGTGTCATACCCCCTCCCAAAGTACCTTGCTTTGGTGTACATCTCTAGATGGCATCATGCGAGATGCCTCGGTCAAAGAGCGACGCCCAATTTTGACATGGAGGGGAGGCGCTTAAGGTGGAATACTCAACGTGGAGTACGCTGAACGTTGGGAAACACAGACTTAGCCTTCTTTTCTCTTCCCACAGACGAAAGAAGGGTCCATCTTAAGTTCGTCTGTACGACTCGAGGGCAACCGGGGCCACCCCCTTAGCCCTTGGCCAAGCCACGGTTCGCCTTTGCTGCATTTGAGATCACCTATCAACTCCACAATCGACGGGTTCGCTTTCAGCTGCGCTCCAGAAGTTTGGGCCAACCAATTGTACAACACTCACCGAGATCTTTTGATGCAGAATCGCGGTAGTTGTACCCGTCTTTGGGGTCCCCCTTGAGTCCTGCCGCAGTTTACTGTGGCATTTCAAAGGGATTACGATTGAGCTAACTTACAAGCTTACTCTTAGCCAAAAGGGTATGCAAGCTCTTTAGGGTTGGTATTAAACATACTGACAGCTCCAGTATAAGTATGTTCGGCTATCCGGACTGTGAGTTAGTGTCTTTGAAACTGCGCCGGTCTCAATAGCACGGTTAGACCCAACGTCCTTGGCGCATTCCTCCACTACGGCAAAAACTCCGAGTCTCTAGGAAATGGGTCTCTAATTTCCCTTGACATCAAAACGTTTCTGACTAGCCGGGATTATTCAACTCGAGTACTGACTGATCAGGGAAACAAGTCGGGGGCCCGGAACGAGAACACTTGCATCAGGGAAGCTCCCCGGATGCTCACACCGGGATATACCTTGAGGGTGTACAGTAGTCTACGTGGAGTTTGACCGGAGTACTTCTGTGATACTTCAGTCGGGCTCTACGTGGTTCCCCAACAGGATTGGGGAGAGTCAGGCCTCGAACTAAGAAGGAGGGTATACTCGAGCAAAGCACGAAATAAGAACAGAGCAAGGAGAAGCAAAAGATGATCCGATATCACGATCAGGACTCCCGATTAAGAAATCTTCGCTTCTCTGAGCTGGATGGGGGATGTGTTGGCTCTAGTAAAAGAGAGCACATCACATTGATACCATCCACCGCAACGACCGCCGAACCAGCCCATGCCCCACGCCTTATTCCAAGTCACGATCATCCGCTCCAGATTCTGACGCTATGTTCCGCTTCTTGACGAGTTCTCGTTCCGATTCGGTCTATGCAACCAAGGGCTAGCAGGGACTGGCCAACTTCGACCAACAAGATATAAGACAGCAATTGACCGGTTTCGTATCGGGCTCATCGGCGCCTGTGGGATAGATGGTTAAGCATTCCCGTAGCATTTGAGAAGAAGGAAAGTTCAAATCTGTGGACCTAACTTGCTGTGTGTTTGCTGTTCCATGACTACCTCCAACTATTACGCCGCATACACGATCCTTATCCAAGAAAACAAGCCCATTATGCAACCATCAACAGCTTTACGCACCGAATCCTTTAACCTATTAACAATCTTTCTGCATCCTTTTTGCTTATCCTCAAGCCGATGCCACGCTATCGATCAAGCCAACAATCCCATTAGACCAAGAATAGCCCCTATTCCCATCGCCGCCGTCACATGAGCCGCTCCTGCTGTCTGAACAGATGTTGCAGCATCCGTCTCCGTCTCCGACCCAGACAAAGTTGTTGTTTCAACGAGTGTCAGCGACGTGGTAGGAGATGAATCCCCATTGCCTGACTCCCCAGTCACCGAAGCGGCTGGTACCACTGAACCTCCAGCAGATGACACATACTCTTCTACAGTTGTGAGAGTCGACACAAGCGTAGAAGATATTGTCTCGACGGTCGCAGACTCAGACTCGGCTGTGGCCGAACATCCACCGCAGCACTTGCCAGCTGCCTCGGTGCAATCTGCGCCCGAACTCACTGCCTCGATCGTAGTCAACTCTGTCCTCGTACCTCCGACCACGACCTCTCCCGTCGATGTAGAATACGCCTCAACGATGACTGTCTCGATAGTTGTTGATATTGTACTAGACAGCGTGACTGTCTGAGGAGTCTTGGACTGCCATGTCTCAACAACGGTCTTGGTCATCGTTACCGTGATGTCTGTTGTACAAGGCTCCGAGGCTGGGACTACTTCAGTCATCGTTTCTGTCGACGTCTCTGTTGTAGAGGATGTTTCGATAGAGATGAAAGACCATGAGAAATTCAGCTTCGTCTTGCTTGGGTACACGACTGTATCTGTAACTTTGGATACAAAGATTGACGTTGCTGCTTCTGTCGCTGCTGAAGTCCAAGGGGGAAGACCAAGTTCACTCGAATCCACCTCGGTAGAAGGGCTTTCCGGTCGCTCCCACGTCCAAGGAGACATGTGCGTCGAGGTACTGGTGCATGACGTAGAGCTTGACAGTTCCGACAAGGTCAATTTCTCTACCGAGGGGGAAGGAGTATTGTATATCGTGATGCACGAAGTCATTATCGGTGATGGAGTAGCCGGAGCAGCCTTGGATTCGCCACTCCTCCTGTCAACGGTTAGCACTTGGTCAACAGAGGAAGAAGAACACCCTACCAAGGTACAGTCACAAGTGTCTGACACGGCGGAGCGCAGATGATGGTCTGCGAAGCCGCTCCATATGTAGTGCTGGACTCCCGAGAAAACTCGTCCGTAATTATCGTGAAACGATGCCCACCGACTGTAATATGCTTGGGACTCGTCTCAGTAAAAGTGGTCACTTCCTCATCATCCGTAGCAGAGCAAAAGAGACAATCCACAGTCAAGACCGTCGTTGGCTCAGGAACAGCAGAGGTCG
Source organism: Fusarium flagelliforme (assembly GCF_020744385.1). Lineage (NCBI taxonomy): Eukaryota > Fungi > Ascomycota > Sordariomycetes > Hypocreales > Nectriaceae > Fusarium > Fusarium flagelliforme. Next base: position 6,605,398 of record NW_025763503.1, read on the forward strand.
GGAGCGGAGGAAGAAGATCAACAGAGATAACAGGTTGTTTGGAATGATGAAACGGCATCTGAGCCACGACTGTAGAGACCAGCGAGGCCAGAAGGACAAAGGTAAGGCTGAACACGCCCATGTTGCAGGAGAAGCAAACCCACTACTGTAGAGCTAAAGAGTGAATCAGTGTTCGGTTATTCAGTTCGTATCAAGAGACATAAAACAACGAACCCCTGAACAAAGACAAAGCTTCTTCCTTAAGTAGAGAGAGATTAACTTTATTACACAGCATTCTTCTCACGGCCGCTGGCTCGGGGATGACTGAAGGATTCGAGTTTCTTATCACGTTGAGCATGTCGCATGTTTGCCTGTCCTGTTCTTTTCGTTTCGCGGGAACATATCACGGCAGGTTCTGTCAAATCTGCAGTGCGTTAGACCTGCTCCAACCATTTTTCAGAATTCTTTAATTACCGTGGAACTGCTGGTTGTACGGATAGGGGTAACGGCATCCGGTGCAACTTGCCTGTGCAACTCGTTCAAACAAATGGGTTTGATCCGGCATTTGCGACGTGAGAAAACTGCTGACCGACGGCAGTGTTGAAGCTTGATTTCACAGTAGCTGGGCGGGTTTCGTTCCTTTGGGCGAAGAGTGGTCGTTTAGGAGTGCAACGTTGATGTCGGTTGCAGTTGCCTGAAGGTTTAGTATTGGGACACACCGCTATTCAGGTCTATAGAATCGGGCGAGAGAACAACAGTCTTGTGCAGTTCAATTCAAGCTTCTGAATAGAGATTTGACAAGGGGAACACAGAGTGAGTGGTGTAGGAGAGGAGGGGGCACGTTGATGTTTAGAAGCAAACCATGAGCCTCGCATCATAGGCGAATGACAGCGCAGCTACAGATTCCGCGAGATGGCCCCTACTCACATTAGACCTATCTACGGGGTCATAGTTCATGGTATAGCAGATAAAGTGTCCAGGCCCGCTAATGCCAGACCCTCTGCCCTTGCTTGCATCGCCCAGGTATACATCAACTCGAGGATACCCTCGCGACGCAAGTCTTCACGCTCCACACAACTCCTCTCATCGCTCTTTTTCTTCTCGGCATAGCATATCGACTCTTCAGTACAATTAACTAGGCCTCCCTCACTCATGTTGCAGAGAGCGTTACTCGCACCCGTCAGGAAGACCTCCGAGATCTGAGATTCCCGTCCGAAACAGTTGCCGGACCCCATGTCTGACCTGTCATATTATACCATTGAGAGACATTAATGGAAATTACCAAGGCTCTACTAGCCTGGTGCTATGGTTGTCGGAAATATGACATCAAGTAAGTCGCTAACAGCACCACATTCTACGAAGAGAGGCTAGTTACTGGAGTTCAAAAGGCTTTCTGGAACAAATATGGGAAGCTCAAGAAGCAATAGAGACAACAAAATCCATTGTGAGCTAGTCTTCACGGTTTTTTGCGCTACCACTACCCCATCATGTCTCACTCGTCGGGCTCAGGGGGCTCACGACAACTCACTCGTGCATTGTGTGATAAAGAGACTCGAACCATCCCACGATATCGCGGTGGTATTTGTGACTGTCATATCCGTATTCCTTCAGGAACAAGATGTTGAGCGCCTAGTACAGCTTTCGTATTCGCAATGATGAATGTCGTGAAAGTAGCAAGACGCTGCTATTCCAGGTGTTGTCCTGTGAGAGACAACATGGGAAATACTCGCATGGCTTAACGAGTAATATGGTACTTTCCTAGCTTTCATTTCCTCGCAATTGATATTGCATGCCAATTGCTACCTCTGGGTCTCAACAAGTCTATTCACTTGTTCAGGTGCTCGCCGATCAAGTTGTTCATTAAGCCTGACAGATGATGGTATAGCTACACTGCAGGCGTTTCCTTTAAAGTTGAATGTTTCGTAAGTACCAAATCAAAAGGCTACATGTGGCGAAGAACCCCAACAAGGTTGCTAAATTACATGCGGCTCGTCAGTTACTATCGAGGATCCTTTGGTGCAACTAGTAATCTGTGCCTAATGGACAAGTACATGGCTTGCGGATCACATAAGGCACAACCCAAATTAGAAACTTGTTTCTTTGCACTTTTGTACCCGTTTTTAGTTTCACATGTGCAGTTCAACGCAGCAGTTGCCATATACCGGTACGATAAGCTTTCTTGCTCTTTAATTTCGTTGGATGGTGGCAGATCAACTGGTCAGTGGCTATACAATGCAGAACCCAGAGCGGTTGGGCATTTGTGCGCACCGCTAGAATTAGCAAAAGATGCTGCGGATTCTTCCATATCTAAACAATAGCCCAATGACCGAATTTGTCTACATTCTCAATTGCTTGAGGGGTAAGAGGGGCCAGTTTGCTTTACATATATCGCCACTATCGTTTGACTTCTAACAGGAGGCTGGCCAACCCTTCAAGAATATTACTACGATATGGAACATCAATCTAATGAGAGGGGGTTCTTCTCCTCTTTCTGCACGAAACCCCTCTCGATTCCTTCCATCGCTCTGGAGCTACATCAACTCGGTTCGCCAGCATCCAAAGAGTGGCTGCTCTAAGCATCATGAGCCATATCCCAGGCTGCCAGTTCCCAACAAACAGCGACGTCGAAATAGACTGGAATTATGAGATCATCATCAGTATTTGACAGCTCCCGGCAATCACCGACGCCACAAGCCACAAGGTACAGACGGAGTAAGGTCTCAGGAACGCCGGGGGCTGGACGGACAGTTGTGGGGCCGTTTATGTCGATCTCCGGGCCACCTATCGGTAAGTGGCTAACCTTTGGTTTATCGTCTGAAAATGGTAATTCTGAATAGAAGGACCTTTTGAGAGACAGTAGGGTAGGTTGTTGAGCTTGCTATCAGTCCCTGAGTGCTTCGCTGCACATCCTCGAAGCGAAGCAGCTCTAGAAGCACTTGGCACATCCAATCTTTCGATCTTACACTGGAGAACTCTCCACTTGACCCAATAGCTTATGTCTGATGGATCCCCCTTTAATCCATGGGGAAGAAGAAAAAATTGCACCCTTTGGCGAGGTCCGGTAGTGCCTGTGCGTTAAAAATAGGATTGTCATATCATGATCAGTCTAGACTGGGGAGGGAGAACCAGAGGATAGTGACTCTCGGGCTTTCGGATTTGGAGTATTGAATCCACTGATCTGCGGCGACGGTTTGACTTTGCTTCATATTTATGGAGTTTTGTTGGAGTATCTGGGCACAGACATGAGAGTTGGCCGATAATGGTGATCATAACACTTGGTTTTGTACCCGATGATGATTGATATGGCGGTATGAACATACGAAAGCATGGCTGACCGAAGGAATCCCATCAGACTCCTGACAAGATTTTAGGATTCATCCAGGATAGAACGTCGTGTAGAGAATGGAATCACGAGATGGTCTAGGGTAGCTTGCTTGGCTGGGCTGACTAAGATTCATGCTCGTGATTGACAGACTAGGTGATCTGACATTCGTGTTGCGTGTATGCGACGTTGCATTCTATGGAACATTGACACATGACGACTTGTTGCTGCCCTCAGAGTTCACTGTACCGTAGTAGGTAACTGTGGCTCTCAGTATGATCTGATCTCACCTCGCAGTTTCTGAGGCATCAGCATCGTACAAACATGGCTGAGTTGTCCTGTGCAGTGGTTGCTGCGTCACCAGTCACCGCTCTACGAGTCAACCAATCATGATACCCCAAGGCCAAGCCTGTTCTCAGCCTTGCAGTTCACAGAGCTGGGCCCTTTCGGACCGACCGTCAAGAGACGCTTCTTCTTTGGGTCTAGTCTGGGGTTTAGCCCATGACCTGAACAGTGTTTCTCCAGGTTCAGCCAAGTGAGGTTTTCAGTCCTGGGGTTTGGGGTGTGGTAGATGCGTTGTTTTTAAGATTACATCAATCAATTCATTCAAACCTGAGATAATTATCTTCAACAGGATAAAAAGCTGGGGCCCTGATCTACAGCAGGTACGCAGCACGATTCATGCGCAGGTGTCAGAAACCCACTGAAAAGCACACGACGAGTGTTCCAAGTTCCTTCGAGAAAAGCGCTAGCCACGGCCTGCCCGGCAGCTACTGCACGATGAGGCCACGAACATGACAAAGTATACAGTGCATGCAAGACTTTTGAACATGACCCCTAATTGGTTTATATCTCACACTGTGATTGAAGTTCCCCGGAGCATTGCACCGGGCTGTAGGGAGTATCACACCGTCCGGACACCATCGGCATCTTTCGGTATTTGCAACCGTGTCGTCGCATCGTCAAGAGACGAGACGGGAACATACCTGGGAATAACAAACTCAATCTTCAAGCAACCTTGGCTTCTGAGATCCTTGACGAGGGGAAGTGAACGCAATTGCTGAATGCGTTCAATCTTCTACAACACATGTTCCTTTGCCACCTGAGTTGGACAATGCCGCCCAAAGTTACCCCTTGCAACATATTACAATGCACAAAAGCTTGGGTGATCTGATGCTAGCTACTACGGTGAGCCTTCAGCCATTGACTTTAATCTGTGATTGCAGGAACGACGTGCCACCAAAGGGTCGGTTAAACATACTCAAACTCTTTAAGCGAACACTGCGTAGCCACGCTGTCGTGATAGAGTCTATTTACACCATCAACCTTTCAGATTGGACGCCTCTACATAAAAAATGGCAGGCGTTAATGATCGAACCATTTCTTTTTTCTGCGGGAAGGAAACGGCAACTTCCTCTGGGAGTAATTCACGTTGAACGATATCCTTGAGACCCTGAAGGCTTACAGCAAAGTGTCCCATGTACAGCAACGCGTAGCCTGGTTACCCCGGAAAGAAGATTGATACGTGACACAACCGCGCGCGGACGCACGGATAGTCTTGTTTCAAGCGAGATGACAGCTGCACTACAGGCTCTACAGCTTCCTTATTAGATCTGTAGATGTGCCCTGGAAAGATCATTGGTCGCTCAAGTTTTCCTAGGTATTCATGATGGTGTTTCACTGGCGACGTAAGTGTAGTGCTAGGAGCGACGAGTTATCAGGGGCATTTAACACAGGCCGAGGCAGTATTCCTGAGAGATATGCCTTTAAGGTGGACACGTACTAGGACGTTTATTGTGTGGATCAGTTAACCATGCCTGGATCTCTTCGACATCTATCCGTAAATCCGGATATTGGCATTCTGACACAGTTTACTGGGTAGCAAAGCAATTCTCCCTCAAGGCTTAGGGTGCCAAGATAACGTAGCCCAAATGCCGGTCCAAGCTGCCATCGAGTGTCTGATCCTTTTGTCCCTTAGCCTGAAGACTGTCTACTTATAGGAACTCTTGATGTAAAAGTATTGGCATTTGGAACTGTAAGTTAGTCTAGCCCAGGAGTGGGTTGAACATGGGCGGGCAATACAATGCTTGAAGGTTTGCAATAAGCAGTGGACAACCGACATTGAATCCATTCAACAGTCCCCGTTATTCTAACGCTTCATGATGACTTTCTGTCAAGATGCTATTCATCGTGGACGACTAACTGTCAAAGGGCCGAACTGTTGCTGTATCACACAGCCACCTACCTGACGACTCTCGGGACGATAAAACGACGATGCTATACATCTAACTCTAGATTGACTCTCTACCTGTTCATCGTCCGCGTTAATCTTGCGTATGCAATAGGGCTGAGCTCTTTCGCGCATCAGTTGTTTCTAGCGGTTTTGGTCAATGATCTGCCTATCCGCGTATATGAAGCCCCACAAATTTGCGATCCGCGCTACTGAGATCTAGATTATTCACGTATAGCTCTGTCCGCGTATAGAAGATGCAATTTTTAGAGACATTTGTAGAGGGATGGGAAAGAATTTACGAGCAATGATGAGTATATAGTCTAGATACTTGGCACGAAAACTGTAGATATCTGCATTCAATTCAGCGATTCTTTTCATCTCTATTTTGCAGCGACTCTAAAACACCAAGATCGACCCCCACCACCAAGATCAACAGCCTCAATAATACCGAACAACAATTCACCATGGCGGGCTCAGATGCACCACAGGCTTATGTATTTTACAACTACAACCCTAGTATGGTGGCAGCTGTAATTTTCATTGTGGTATTTGGCGTCTCTTCATTATTGCACACATATCAACTTGTGCGCGCTCGAACATGGTACTTTATTCCATTCTTAATCGGATGTCTTTGTAAGTCCCACAAAACACTTGGTGTGAAGTACTTACTGACTACTACAGTCGAATGCGTTGGCTACGTCGGTCGCGCCCTCTCAGCGAACGAAGCACCCGACTTCAGCAAAAACCCTTACATCATCCAATCTATTCTGCTTCTTCTTGGGCCAGCGCTGCTTGCTGCGTCAATCTACATGGTCCTTGGTCGACTCATTAAGCTTTTGGACGCAGACAATCTCTCCATCATTGGCCCAAGATGGTTGACTAAGGTCTTTGTGACTGGCGATGTCTTGTCTTTTCTCGCTCAAAGTGCTGGTATGTTTAATTCGCCGTATACTCTATTGCGTTACTGACTCCGATAGGTGGTGGCATGTTGGCGACAGCAAAGGATCGAGACGCCGTTAAGCGAGGCGAAAACATCATCGTCGGTGGCCTAGGCATTCAGATCATCTTCTTCGGGTTTTTTATGATCGTGACCCTCATCTTTCACCTCCGCATCAACCGCATCCCTACGCAGAAATCGCTCGAGATTGCAACACCTTGGAAGAAGCTCCTCTTGGTCCTTTACGCAGCCAGTCTGTCCATCCTCGTTCGATCTGTCTTCCGTGTTGCCGAGTACATCATGGGCAAAGACAGCGCGCTCCAGTCTCAAGAATTCTGGATCTACGTTTTCGATGCTCTTCTCATGAGCCTAGTGGTCGTCTCGCTCAACTGGTTCCATCCTAGTCGCGTGATCAATGGTGCGTTGGACAGGAAGCGGATCGTGAGTCAGGATGGGTATGCGCTGGAGAGTCAACCCCATGGGAGGGACCAGCGACGATACTCGCTGTCGCCTGTTCGTCCAAAGTACAATAATTGAGGACAAATAGAGGAGGCTGATATGATGGGGAAGGGGGAATATGTTTGAGGTTGGGCGGGACTGATACGATGGTTGATTAAGATGTAAGAAGCGGTATACACTATGCACAGTATCGATTACAATAGAATTCTCATTTGTCGCATCGTGAGCATCGAGCAAATCGTGATATGTTACGTTCCTTATGGAGTTGTCTTGAGTTGCAAGGCTTGAGGATACGATGGACGGGAGGACCCGGCTTGGATTGTTACTATCCGTTCCCATAAGTGGAATAACATTCAACAATAGCGAGGTCGAATCTATATCGAAGGGTTAAATCTGCAAGGCTCATACGAGACAAACCTCAATCTGGTTACCGTTACATGAGGCTCAAAGTGGCTCTGCTCGGGCTGTCTTTCAGGTCCTTGGAAGTTAAATTGTGGAGATGGTAAACAGTCTTGATTCTCGTCAAGGTCAAGGTCAAGGTGAAGCGGGGCGGTAGTTGATTTGATGGATCATGGATGAGACATGGAGAGAGCGAGACGCAGGGGACATGAACAAGTGGAAACTGAGACATTGAAATGAAATTCCGACGATGCGGAATTGGACAGGGCACATACAGCAAAAAGTTGGTTCGGGGATTGTCTTTTTTCGGTAGCAATCGCGGGTAGCTGGGACTAAGACGGGAATGGAAAACAACGGCTCTTATGCCCGAAACAGTGACAATTGGCGACGATGCTTCAGGACGAGACAAGACAAGATTGATGGTTGAGGTCATTGATGATATTGTGATACAAGGCGGATGATAGTGAGGCTGAGTTGGGCTGCAACAGGCAGTCCGCGTCCATCTGAGAAACCCGAAGAGACCGTAACGGAACGGAGCGAATGGAAGGCAAACAGAACAAACATTGGATCCTCCATGGCATGATCTGAAGATTATGAAGCAAAACAATTGAGATCACGGAACTCAATGGTTTTCTGGAATGGAAGATCTTCAGAGACTCGGAGCATGCCGAATAGACGGCCATAACGTGTGTCGGACCGACGTACCTACAAAGACTTGCGATTTGCGTGAATTTATGGTGCAGAAACATGTACTCGATCGTCGATGAAGACGATGTCTGTTAGGCTTCACCTACTGTATGTCTGTCACTCAGCTCGACCTCGGTATGCCAGCATTGGCTAGTAGAGTGGAAGCGAGTTTGGCTGTGCTGTACTGTACTGTTGCGCTGTTGGTTGTAAAGCCTGGAACCCGGACGGAAATGTCCTCCTGGCATTGAGTTGCACTGTGAGAGCTGAGGGATTAGAATGGTCAAAGCGGATGCCGGGTCGACGTGGCACAGTGTAAGGTAGCTTTTTGTGAAATGAACGATCCTCCAGAACATTGGATGGATGGGAGGCTACAGTAACTAGCACTTCAGAGGCTTAGCTGGTGAGCGCCACCAAGAAATCAATCCCCACTCGACGTTGTTGCATTCGCTTTTACAATAGAAATCTACCTCTCTAAAAATGTTGAGAACACAAGCCATGGCCAGATTACAATAGAAATATCCATCAGCCTTCCCCTCTTTTTGAGTTCAATTCTCACCTGCTTTGAAGCGGTAAATATTGGCCAACCTCCTGTCCCCTGGCTTCCATTCTGGTCCATCCATCAAATCCTTGGTTTTCAAGCACTGTGCTATGGTGCCTGCTAATTTCTTCCTGACACCTTTCCTGTTTTGGCTCCAACACCCGTTCGCCTACGCGGTTGGCTGCTTGTGCCTTGGCTTTTGAGAACCAGATGGTACGAGTGAAAATTGGATCTTCACGTATCTCTCACGCAAATTTTACGTGCAGAGATACTTTCTACCCGCAATTCTGTTGTCCCACCCCCAGAAGTGCTCCAGGACAACCACTGACTGGTTGGCGCTGTACAGTTCAGCACAGTACAGCACTACAGCTTGGACCAGAACTGTACGTACCTCACCTCCAGTTGAGGTCCCACTCCACTTGAACGAGCGTCCACCCCCGGTCGTTTCCTCGAAATCTCCTTCTCCTGCGAACCCGCTTCTCACCTCATTCTATTCCTATTCCTACTCTTGCCTTCCCTTCCTATTTCCCTCTCCCGTCCCCTTCACATCCACACTCTCCCCTGTCCAACACAACGACATCAACCAAAAAACACCACGACTTTGTCTACCCTTCGTTTCCATACTCGACCAAAATTCGACCTTCCGAATATCGACATTCCTGCGCCTCTTAAACTCAAAGATCACCCCCCGCGAGCAACCCCCCGCATTATGATCCATTGCGAAAGGGCCGAATAACGCATGCACGCTCGTCTCGTCTTCACCAATCTCCCAATCTCCCCGCCTGAATTCTAAGTCGCCCCGAATATACCTTCGAAAACGACATTTCTTGTCGCGGCTGCCCCCGCAAAATCCCCAGACTTTGGCTCGCTGGCTTGCTTCCTCCCCACGATCCATCATCCTAAGCTTATCATATTGTCGACCGAGCATACATAACGCTCTGCCGACAGTGTACCGTTCATCAACCTGGGAGCTCGTCGTGCTTTACTAGTACCGCTTCCATCGCCTGCTCCGAAGATCTGCCCCGGCCGTTATCAACTTAACCTTCGTCATGGGTACTATACAGAAGAGGGCCTGCGATGGATGCCATCGTCGCAAGGTTAAATGTGACTCCAACAGTCCCTGCCGAAACTGTGGTACCGCCAACATTCAATGCACATACAATGCTATTCCTCAGAAGAAGGGACCCAAGGGGTCGCGCGCTAAGGTTATCAGCGAGCTGAGAGAGAATCAACGCATGACCAGTTTACCAGTCAAAGTCCAGGCCAGAATAAATGGTGTCCAGGTTGAACCAATTACGCATCATAATCCAACACCTGGATTGCTCACCCACGACATCGCCAAGAGCTGTCTCAACTTCTTCTTCGAACACGTATACACGAAACTTCCTATCCTCCACCGTGAGACGATCGAAAGCCAGATGCCGAGTCTTGAGAGAAATCCGGACACGTACTGCTTATTCACCTCTCTGTGCGCTTTCATGATGCTTCAACCAGGCATGGCCTTCCCGATGGGCGACTACAACAATATGGACATGCCTTACGGTGCCAATATTGCAGCCAGTACCATACTTATTGAAGAGTGCATACGAGTCCGTAAGGGTCAGGACGTCAAGGGTTTCGAGCACTGGGAGAAGCCCAGCCTTAACGTCTTGGCTACCAACTTCTTCATCTTTGCCTACTACTACGCCCAGGAGAATCATAGCAGCGCTTGGTATTATCTCCGAGAGGGCACAACCATCATTCAAATGTCAGGCATGGGCAACGAGGAGAACTACCAGCAGCAAGATATCGATTCAATCCGACGACGCCGTCTTTTCTGGCTGTTCCACAATGCTGAACGAGCGTATGCCCTCCAGCGCAGCTATCCCGTCACCCTTCAAGCTACTCTTCACGTCGGTCAAAATGGTGACTGCCCAACCGACGACCCTTTCAATCCTAGTGTCAACAACAATTTCTTCAACCTCTGCGGGGTCTATCAAAATGTTGATGACGCTTTCCTTAATGCTTGGAGACTTGGTTGCCGCAACCTTGATGCTCAGACTATCACTTCTCTGAACACTAGTCTCCGGGAAGTCCTTCCTCAACAATACCCTCCCTCCAACTATAGCGGTGTTCAAAACTGGCTTCGAAAAATGTTGTGGGAGGTCACCGAAGGACAGGAATCTGGGCTCAGAGTCTCCCAGCTGCTTTCCAATTTCCCCACTTCCCAATATCAAATGTTGGTGAACTCTGGTTTGGTACGTACTTTCTTTCGTCTCTTATGGTTCTTTCGTCTCTTCTAACACGCACACACAGATTCCCAAGCTGATCCAGGTAACCTTGGACTTGATTCCCTACCTGACCAATGCACCTCCTTCGCGCAGTCCGACAACTGCTGGTCCCGAGCAATACCTTCAGATACTCTGGCGCATTTGCATGGCCATCGGCAATGACCACTTCCAGTTTGTGCCTCTGTTGTTGAGCAAGGTTCAAGAAATTGTCCCTCGCATCATTGACCCGAAGTTGCTCAACGCACCAATTGAGGCTGTCGACTACAACAGAATGCCCGCCGACATCTTCGATGGCTTTGGCAATGCTGGCATGGCCCATATGCCCATGAACGACTACAACAGCATGCCCATGGAGCAATATGACAACAAGTATGAGGATATGAGCGGCAATAGTCCTGACTCACTCCCTCATTCTCATCACTCCCATCACTCGAATTCTCCACCAAATTCCCAACTAGGCAACGATATGCCCCAGAACTTTGTCAGCTCCCCTGGTACCGTCATGTCCCCAGGCATGGACTACAATCCTAACAACATGGGCGCCTTTAACATGACCGATATGGTCATGAGTCCTATGGGTGGCCCAGCCCCGCCTAATGCCATAAACATGCAACAACAGCAGCAATTGAACAATCCACCTCAATTGCAGGGGATACCTAACCAGAACATCAATGCCCCATCTCTGAATCAGGGTATAGGTTCTCTATACAGTGGTATACGCCAACCATCACGCCAGAGCAGCTTCAATATGCCTGGCCAGACTCCCCTATCCGCAATGGGATCAATGCCCGGTGGGCTTGACTTCAATACACTACCACGGTAACGTGGCATAAAAGCCGAGTCTTGAAACGATCGAGCTACTGGCTGGTACCGATTTACAAGCACTCGTCTTTTCTTTTCTTGTTACGAACTTTTCGCACTGATAATTGCGACGTTAGCTGGTTGGGCTGGGTTGCTTATTGTTTTTAATTTCACGGGGATCGAATCAAAGTCGATCGCATGGTAGGCGCTCTGGAGTTTTTATGTCATCGCCACTTGAGGAGTTTGGGCAAGGAAGAAGGATAGGGCTCTTGTTTGATGTTTATGTTATGCCCACTAAAGAGTGAAATCGGAGTCTTTTGGTATGGGATGAACTGTGCCAAGCGAAAAGACCCTTATATGGTTAAGAAGGAAAGGTGTTCCGATGGAATTGTTATAGACACCAGGAATAAAACTTTACTCATTTGTTTTTTATCTTAACAATATTTGAAACTCATCTCCGAGCTCAAGACATGGAATTCGTGACAGGAACCTGGCCTTTGGTTATCATGAAAATTGACTGCCGATAGTAAGAGAGGAGGTAGTTCAGACACTTTGTGATTTCACGCTGGTTTAGACCAGTATTGAGCACTCTCAAGGTTAGAGAATGACGTTTCTATGACCCGTTAAGGATATAACTTTAAACTGAAGCCTTCAACTTGTATTGTCCGCCTTATGCTTTTAAAAATGTAGGAGCTGTGATGTATTCATGTAACTAACACTTATGGGTATTCTTTCTGGTATCTCATTTTCCAGTCGTCAGGTATAATAACTAAACGCCAATATCAAAACAAAAACCGTCATTACTTCGTAAACCAATCTTTCAATATTTTCAGACTTAGTGCTTGGCGGTCACGGACCGAATGGCAAGCACCTGGATTCTTTCAGCGTATAAATTCATCAGATGACAAACGGGATCGCCCCAGATGACTTCCCTCAAGTCTTCATCATGACAGGTGACAGCCACGACGCCCTCGTCGAGTCTTTCTCTGACAGTCTTGCGGTCCTTGGGTTTCGCATGAGGGTTTCCCGAGCGCAGCACGACGATCCTGCCGGCGTTGCTGAGCGTGCAGGGTGGGACTTTCCATTTTGGTTTCTTTGTGCGTGAGGAAGAGCGCGAGCGCTGCTTAGATTTTGTGTCCTTGTGATGTGAGGAGGGTGGTGGTGAGGAGAGCAGGTCGAGGAGGCTTTTAACGTAAGCCTTGTCGGCGCGGACGACAGGGTCGCCTTCGTTGACGAAGCTGAGGAAGACGCTCTTTCTGAGAGACGGGGCGTCAGGTTTGGTGAGTGGGAGGAGAGACACTGGTGGTGCGCCGAACGTTATGCAGTGGATTCTCTTAAAATGCTCCGTCAGAACGTTCAGTTCGGATTTCGCCTCACTTGTTTGGGCGACCATGTGGGAATATAGCAGGGAGGCAATAGCACCACCCGCAGAATGTCCTGTAATCAAGAGGCTGTACGCAGACCTCGCCGGATCCTCTTGTAGAAGCTGTCTCAGCCGCGCAGCGACAGGCTTGACCATCTTCTTGGCAACAGACAGAAAGCCTGCGTGGCACAGATTGCCCGAATCATCGAGGAAGTTGGCAGGACTGACGGGTACCGATTTGAGGTTGACGGCCCAGTCCATGAAGCTTGCCGTGCCACGGATGGCGAAGACGATGGTACCACGGTTGTCGACGGATACGGACTTGATGCAGGTTTGTCTAGGACCTGCAAGCCAGTCGGACGAAACGTGGGCATCTCTCTCGGAGCCGGAGGGTTTTTCGTAGACGCGCTGAGAGTATTGGGCTGCGAGACATAGGAGAGGCCAAGTGGGCATGTGCCTAGACATGTTAGATGAGTACTTGTAATATGCGACGGTGATGTGTGACGTACAAAGAGAGCGTGTGGAGGTCCATGGGTAGCTTGGAGTTTGCGTATTGCTCAACTTTGGAGAAGTAGTTGCCCGACACGACCGAAGCAGCGACATTGCAAGACTGCTTGTCCTTGTTATCCTTGTTATCCCTGTGCTTTTTCTTGTTAAGACCCTTCTCATCGACATGCTGTTCAGGAACCGGCGCGCAGTTGAAGAGCTTGTTCTCATTTCCACATAGCTTCTCATGATCAATCAAAGTCATGATATCATTAAACCGGTCGTACAGCGCATTCGTCGACTGTGCGATCTGCGTACAGCCGTGCCAAGCAGACAGGCCTTCATCGTATAGCTGCGGGGCTGCTTCCTTGGCCATATTCGCCATTGACCCTGTGAAGCGGTTCAACGAAGAAGTGAAGTTTGGCTGGGAGTGCATTGACGAGAGATTATGTTGCGGCGGCGCAAGAGCTTGAGAATGGTGGTTGATGGTGTGGTACTGAGGAGGGTTCACAGGCGCAAGGTTTTGCGACGCCTGGTGAGAGATGTGGTAGTGGTGATTTACCACGACTGGTTGCTGGTAACCATTCCAGCTTGGCGGCGCAGTGAGGTAACCGGCTGGCTGGAATTGAGGTTGCGATTGCGCCGCATTTTGGTTGCTGTACGGATACGAAGGCGGTTGCTGTGATGGTTTTGGCTTTGGTGCCGGTAGAGCAGGACGAGCAACACCAGATTGATTTGATCCTGGGGGAGGATAAACTTGGCGATAAACGTTTGGGGGATCTGTAAATGATGGTTTGGGTATAGAAGGGTTTGCTGTAGAGGGCTTGGAAGTTTTGGTCTTTGAGCTTGACTTCTTCGATCTTTTCTTCTTGGAAGAAGACGCCGAAGAAGTAAACCACCAACCCATGATGAGATTCGAGTTGGAGGGTGAGGGGAGTAAGGATGTTTACATTTCAGGCGGGAAAGAAGCCGCAGTCACACAAAGCAGGAGTTGCAAAAAGGTGTGTGTGTACAAGCTCTATGGAGAAGATAAAAACAGTAAACAAAGAAAGAATAGGAGGAAGATGGCGAGAATCATGAATAGTCTCACACATGACCCGACCGAGGCAGTGGAGGAGAGGATATTCTTAGCAATCGTTATGATTGAGTGTTTTTGCTAGCGGGGCATCCTCAGCCCGGTCGATCTTTCCCCTGTCGAACTGCATGAAGCATTAATTCCGCAACAGTATCCTCCTCTGATGCGTTGTAAGGTGTAGCTGTTATTCTGTCTCTAAAGATAAGAAAGCCCTTAGCGAACTTGACTAAACAAGCGAATGCATGGGTGGCGCAGAACAAACCCCTGTAAAATGGCTTTCCAGCATCGCCATTCGTCAACGACACACCAATCAATGCCACGTAGCTCTGACAAGGCACGAGAAATGACTCTGAAGAGGTTAAACATTGGATGACTCTGCAGCTGAATGCAGCTTCTATTTGATGCCGTTAACAAGGGGTTGGTAAACGGGCGGCAATGTGCTTGCAGCTCCGAGGTTCTAACCCTATGGCTGGGTGAGTCAATGACTTTGTCTGAGGCGATTTTGAACCTTTGATCGAGTTATGTTTCAGTCTTTAAGACATTGACTTTGTATGACGTGATTCGAGGGTTGTTCACACCTCCAGAATTTAAGAGGGTGCTAGCGTGAGCTTCTGGTGCTTGAATCTTGGAGTCGTCAAAAGAACACCAATAAGCTTCAAGCTATTTTCTGCCCTATGATGAAGCCTTATGGATGAACGTCTTTGAGCCGGATCCCCCCGATCTGGAGTCCGATGGAGAGTCTCCATATTCATCGATATAGACGAGGCTTGACTAAAGTATAGTAATGCAAGCAAGTAACTGTAAGGATACTCCGATCCTCGGCCAATCGCGCACTCAACGCTGGCGACAGGCATTTGCAGAACTACTTTAGTACTGAGATGCGTGTCAAATGAGTCACGTCGAACTGCTTCACCGCAATGAACAGTTGGTGCAAGCAATCCTTGTACCAATACGTGTAAGTTGCATTGGTAAGCATCTGTAACAGTAGCGTAGAGATCTCTGTGAGCCACAAGTAGGAGTTTGCGACGTGGTTCTCAGGAACCGTATGGAAGTTCCTGTCTCATACGCAGCTTGAACGCATGACACTTTGGTATGAAACAATTATTGCCAACAGCTCATGAGAGTTGTCTATGCCGCATCCTTGCTTCCACGAACCCTCTTTACTGGTCACCAAAGGGCTCTACTGTTCTCTTCACTTGGTCGATGTCGAACTGAACCTCGTATAGCCTTCGACCCAAACCTTCAGTCACCGCCAGCCTGATTGTCAAGTGAGTATCCATCACTGGATCATTCGCGATATCATTCATTCGATCTTCCGTCCAATCATCCTCACAAGAGTCCGGGAATAGAGCCTTGTTTTCAGACTCTTGGGGGATATACAGCTGTTCATAGTTGGCAAGACACAATTGACGTCGCTGATCTTCCAACCGGTTCTGAATTTCGGAAGGGTGGAGAGCGTGACTTCCATGGTACAACTGAGATGGTTTCAAATCAGAGTTCGATGTGCGAGCGTAAGTAAGGAAGGCGGGCATGTTGAAAACACGACACCAAGGCTTCCAAGGTGTGTAGCCTGCACCGTCTGCTGTCACTTCGCGATGCATCCCCCATATTATTGCCACCTGCCCACATGAGCCCTCATTGTTCGTATGGGAGTTGCCTTTTTTGTTGATGTAGAAGCTCACAAAATGGATGCCACCCAAGTGTCGATCAACTCCAGAATGCTGACACTTCTCAAAGACCCATGGGGAGGGGATCTCGGTTGCATGGGCATCGTAGTTACTCAATGGAGGGTGACTACCACCACTTCTCACGGCGTAATCGAACATGCGCTTTCTCCTGGAAGTGTATCGCATCATTATCGTCTTGGCAAGGAGATAAACTGGTCCAGTCTTTGGGCCCACGTTAAATAAAGGGCCCAGGCTCACAGCGTTGTCAGGACTCGGATGTCGCAGAATGCCGACGTTCTTCTGGACAGCTTGATTGAGATATCTTCTGACTTTGAGCACAGAAGGGTGTAGCAGAGTATCCACAAATCTTGGGAGTAGTGATGCTCCCGAACTGGCATGGTTGGTTGTTAATTCAAGGCTGTCGTAAATCTGCCTGGGATCAACAGGAACAACAAAGTTATGATATAGGCGTCGGTACAAGTTTATAGCGCCCAAGTGTTCAAGAAGCAGTGCAGGGCGAACGAGGTAGTCATCGTCATAAGAAAGATCCAGTATTCCCAAGGAGAGCTTCTGGTCAAACCACTCCATTGTGGTTGGATTGTAAACACTCACTGTACAAGGACAGATCCACAAATCCATCTGTATAGCGGTATCAGTCAACTCTATCGGCGTAATGGAGCTCATAAAATCGATATCAAAGATCCGATTCATTCTCTTGAAGACTCGACGCCCAACAATATGGACGGGTTCTTTGAAGACAGAAGACGAAGGTGCTAAACATCCAGGAATACGACCAATCGACGCTTGATACAGTTCATCACGCCATAGTAAGATAGACTGGTCTTTCGCCTGCCGAACTATGGCTTCCTGAAGTCGCAGAAAAGCTTTGTCTCCTTCTCCGTAGAGCATTGGAATATTCAAGCTGAACAGTCCAAGAAGACAGTAAGCAGAATCTTCTTTGCGTGACGTAACGCGGGATGATGCCCAGCTCATCTTGACAGAAATTGTGAATGACTCGAGCGTTTGAGGGAGCGTATCTGGGCTCAAACAATGTCGACAGACACCATCGCGGACTGGAGGGCAGGGGTAGGTTTTAAAACACAAACATCGAGGCTCGTCAAACAATTGAGGCCATATGCCTGTTCTCTGACAGATGCGATCAAGAAGATTTACATCCCTAGAGCCAAAATTGATCCACCATTTGTCAAAGAAGCTGACATGGCGAGGCGCTATAAGCTCCTGCAATGTCCATCCTCTTGTGAACCAGCGGCTAGAGAAGAAAGAAGTATCTGAGGATTCTAGACGAACAAATCTACCAGTAGAATCTTCGGTGAAACCATGAGACAAGGTAGTGTCGAAATCGACCAAGAAGGCGTAGCATATGGAAGCCTGTTGATACCACTTGAACATGGAGTTGATGGCTTCGGATAGTTCTGCACTGCTAGTCTTGTCGATGCAACATGTGTCGACCCAAACATAGTCATAACCGTTCTTTCGAGCCTGTGCGCAACATTCTTGGACTTTGTAGAAAGCTTCACGTCGACGAAGCTCCTCGAGCGGCTGTTGCGTTACATCCTGGAACGTGATTTCGTCGTTTCCCCATGTGTGTGAAAGGATAGCATATGGTGGGATATCGTCTTCGTTGCCATTAAAGCTTTCCAGTTGAATAGTCTGCGTGTTAAGCAGCCGCATTTTGGGAACAATGTTGACAGGTTCTGGTCCAGAGGCAGGATCAAATGGGAGCGAGATCAATTTTGTACTGAGGCTGAGTCCTAGTTATCACCAGGCGAGGCTCTCAGAAAGGCATTTTGGCATAGCCCAGTGTTTGATAACTATTGGTAGGCTGTCATTCCCCAATGTGATCGTTTCAGCTGAGAAACCCAGCAAGGCCATGTCAACTGCATTTCGGCGGATGTCTTGAAGAAAGTTAATACGCCTCAACAGGGATCGGTCATGGAAGTGTCAAGTTGAATGACAGGAGACAGAACTGAAGTTTGTGTTTCTTATTAATCGAGGAAGGATTGATCCGACATGGGACTACCTACCTAGGTATGCACGGGAGGCGGGAGCGGACCTTCCCTGACCACTGTCCCACTCATTCTGGCAGGGACCGGGACCCTTGAATGCGATCGCATTCATGAGCGGGTCTCATCCTGTCAGCGACACACATTACCTTGAAGACAACCTATGAATGAACCACCAACATTAGGGGCAGCATGGAGTCGAAAATGTTATTTTATGAATCTCCAACGGCTATATAAGCCCATCTGTCTCCCGCATCGATCAAAACTACACCAACAATTGCCACTCCCCGCTCTACAGTCATGTCGCAAACGATAGCTATGGCCTCTAAGACGCTCACACAATCCAATGAACTTGACATCCATGTCGGAAACTCTGGACCATCTCACTCTCAGCATGGAGCCAGTACCATACTGGGGAATACAACACCCTCTCCAGGAGATAATAATGATTCTCCTGTCAACTCCAGCGGATCTGAACCTGCAGAACGCAAATCCAAGAGAACCCTAGCGCAAATCGCTGTGGTAATGGTCTCCCTCTGCGCTTGCGTGTTCCTCGCTGCTCTCGAAATAACAATCGTTTCAACTGCTCTTCCAACAATCGCGGCTCATTTTGCTTCTGACTCGGGCTATACCTGGATCGGCACATCCTTTGTCCTTGCACACACTGCCTCAACACCATCGTGGGGGAAGATCTCTGATATCTGGGGAAGAAAGCCTATTCTACTTGTCGCCAATGTTATCTTCTTTGCTGGAAGTCTTGTGTGTGCACTGGTCGATGACCTGACTGTCTTTATTGCCGGGCGTGCTATCCAAGGGCTGGGCGCTGCAGGCATGCAGACGTTGGTGAACATCTGTATCAGCGATATGTTTTCGCAGCGGGATCGAGGTTTATACTATGGCCTAACATCGATCGTGTGGGCAGTTGCGTCTGGTGTTGGCCCTATTCTTGGAGGTGCTTTCACGGACCAACTTAGGTGAGTACACATTATCTGAAAGGGGACTTTTCTTATTGACTATCATCAGTTGGCGCTGGTGTTTCTGGATCAACTGTAAGTTTCTATGCGTAAATCTTGTATCATGACTGACACCTCTAGTACCTATTACCGCCGCAGTCTTTGTTCTACTTTTTCTCATTCTCAAATTGCCGTCTCCGAACACTCCTGTATGGGCAGGTCTCAAAGCTGTCGATTGGCCAGGTAGTTTCCTCATAGTTGGAGGGACTCTGATGTTACTACTGGGCCTATATCTGGGCGGAGTCTACGAACCCTGGGACTCAGCGAAGGTCGTCTGCCTCATCGTCTTTGGTATCATCACTGCACTTCTATTCGTTTGGAACGAATGGAAGTTGGCCGAATATCCTGTGATACCGGTGCACATCTTCAAAAGTTGGCCATCATCAGCAGCTTATGCTGTTACCTTCTTCCATGCCTTCGTATTTATGGGTGTTGCTTACTACTTCCCCTTATACTTCCAAGCAGTTCTTCTGGCAAGCCCACTCCAGTCGGGTATCTACCTTCTTCCATTCATTCTTTCTATTTCCATATCTGCTGCAATTACGGGAGCATATATCCAATTCAGTGGAAAGTATCTTCTGGTCTCACGTATTGGATTGATCATTATGACTTTGGGTATGGGGCTTATGATCAACCTCGATATGCATTTGAACTGGGCAAAACTTGCTAGTTTCCAGTTATTGACTGGTATCGGTGTAGGAATGAACTTTGAGGGACCTCTGCTATCGGTTCAAGCTGTGGTGCCGCATGAGGATGTGGCAGCAGCTACTACCTCAATGGGCTTTACCAGAACTATCGCAACAGCTATATCTGTGGTCATTGGAGGTGTTCTATTTCAAAATGAGATGAAGGCAGGGAATCAAGTGCTTGTGGACAAACTGGGCCCTGAACTCGCCAAGGTATTCGATGGAGCATCGGCATCTGCAAGTGTTGATCTGGTCAAAACGCTCCCTGCGGAGTCACAGCTTATTGTGAGAGCCGCATTCTTCCACTCTCTCGATAAAATGTGGATAATGGTCAGTCGAACTGTGTTGCTCTTGTTAATGTTCTAACTAATGGTTCTTAGTATACTGTATTCTCGAGCGGTGGACTATTACTCAGTTTCTTCATGAGGGCACAGCACCTAAGCAAAGAGCGGAAAGATGCGCACTTGGGTATTAAAAACAAAACACAAGTAGAGACTGCAGCAGATGGTGCTGCGAATTTGGCAGAAAACAACGAGAACCACGAACTGAGAAGTGTCACTCCAAACGCTAGGGATACTCCCCCGAGCTGACATTTTGTAAGAGGTTATCTGAGAAGGCGACCTGTAGTTTTGTCAAAATAGAATACCCGATATAGCACCCTTAAACCCGGAATATCACGTTCTATTTCTTATAATCTTTCATTCATGGACGAGCACAGTAGGTTTGTCATTGGCACCCGTTGTGTACAGCACAGTATACGAGAAATATTCGCACTTTCGCTCAGACACCTTGAATTCATTATCGGGCTCAATCACCACAAGTATCTCTTACCAATAGCATGCGAATACGTCTAATTCCGTTTTCGCAGGCCTTCTACATTGTACTATACTGTATCAGATGAAGTTATCAAACGATCATAGCAACATATCCGCTTGCACAGCGAGGCGACATCATCACGATGAGTAAACCACGTTCTACAGGTCTTTCGACCGCGAGGAATGCTTCATCACTCGATGGTCCCTCAAACGTATCCATCGCACAGGAACCGGACCAAAGCATTACTACACCTTTGCTTCGCAACCACCCAAGATCTTCGACACATGAAGAGACGTCGTTTCACCAAAATGTTATCGATGATGAGGCGGGAAAAAGGACGTTGGCTAAGATAGACCGTGCCATTATTCCTCTTCTATTCATAACCTACATGTTCAATTTCATGGACAAGGTCATATTGTCTAGTGCGGCTGTATTCGGGTTACGTGAAGATACCGTAAGTTTGTCAGTCCAATTTTGGCACATCACCACTGATAGCGTCTCAGCATCTCAAAGGTCAACAGTACAGCTGGGCAGGAAGCGTCTTTTACCTGGGTTATCTCCTGTGGACTTACCCAACCACCGTTCTTGTCGCACGGCTGCCGACTGGAAAATACATTACAGTAAACACGATATTCTGGGGCTTGGTTGTTGTGTTTACTGCCGCATGTCAGAACTTTGGCGGTCTCTTGACCATGCGATTCTTACTCGGTATCGCGGAAGCGACAATAACACCAGCTTTCATGTTTCTCACCTCTACATGGTACACTCGTGACGAGATGCCAGCTCGTGTAGGGATTTGGTTCTCTGGGAATTCTGTTGGAGGGTTGGTCGCCAGTTTACTCGCGTTCGGAATCGGGCATATCGAGAGCACGACAATACGACCGTGGAGATGGATGTACATCATTTTGGGCACCATGACCTTTCTTTGGTCCATTCCGTTGTTCCTTTTCCTTCCAGACAATATCTCCAAGGCTACTTTTCTCTCACCAGAAGAGAGAAAAGTCGCAGCACAGCGCGTGTCCACTTCTGGTACCGGTAAGACTGAGGGTACGCGCTGGAGATGGGATCAGGTGCGCGAATGCTTGATTGATCCCAAGTCCTGGTTCATTGTTGGTATCGAACTATTTACCCAGATCCCGAACGGTGGCTCTCAAAGCTTTGCCAATATTGTCGTCGAATCTTTTGGATTCACTAACTTGCAGTCTACGTTGATCAACACACCCTATTCTCTTCTTTCAGCTGGTATAATTGCAGGAAGCGGCCATTTAGCTGGTCGCTTCCGTACTCTGAACTGTCTCTTGATCATTGCGGTAATTCTGCCCTGTGTTGTGGGCAGTGCTGTCATTTACAGGCGGAATCATGTGCCACAAAGCCTGCATTTGGTTGCGTACTTTCTCCTTTCAACCGGCTCTGCGGCAATGCCTCTTAACATGGCTCTTGTGCAGTCCAACTACAGAGGGGTCACCAAGAAGATGACCATAACAGCCATGTTATTTGCCACATACTGCCTTGGAAACATGGCTGGGCCGCATTTCTTCCTCAAATCCGAGGATCCGCTATATGAAACCGCCTTCCAAGCAATAACAATATGTTATAGCTTAGCTATACTCTGCGCGTTGTGCTTGAGAATTTATCTCAAACAGTTGAATATAAGACGGATCAAAGCAGAGGGTGTTGCGGGGAGTGCTGGCTCAGGAGGATTTGTTAGAGGGGAGGATGATAGTAATTCAACAACAGAGTCAGAAGATGTAACAGACTGGCAAGTTGTTGGATTTAGATATCGATTATAGTCTCGGACTTTTTTGTATCGAAATGCGAGGTGGTGTGCAGCCTAAACCATCATTTGGTAACATCCATGGTTCCATGGCTGGCATCCAATGATTATGTGTTGTTTTGATAGGATAATCAGGATTCCAGGCAGCAGCCTCTTAAACACATATAAAAACTTATCCCCCGACTTTCAGAAATTAGCTCTGGCTAATGTGACTCTGATTCAGACATCGGATTGCGAGCTGCTCATATTGAGAAAGGTCACGTGTCTGTCTGCTGGCTGAACGTTTCGCCGAGTCCGCCAAGTGGCCCCAGATTTGGAAGCATCGAAACACCCACTTTGAACTTTTGACGCTAGGACAAAGACCTGGCTCTCTTCTCCTGTATCATCTACTTTTTTTTTCGAAAGCATCAAACTCTAACCGTACAGCTATCGAAAATGTCGTGGAGAAGCCAAGGAATCACCGGTTCCAACAACATCCCCCTTGGCAAGCGCCGCTTTGCGGACGAGGAAGAGGAATTTGATGGTGGCGATGCAGTTGTTGATCGCGACCTGAAGCGAGGACGCGATCCTGAACCTCGCGGCGAATCTGACGGACCCCGACGACGAAAGAAGCGAAACAGATGGGGTGATGCATCCGAGAACAAAGCCGCTGGCCTCATGGGCTTGCCCACTGCTATCTTGTCCAACATGACAAGCGAGCAGCTCGAGGCCTACACGCTGCATTTGCGAATCGAGGAAATCTCCCAGAAGCTTCGCATCGACGATGTTGTCCCAGCTGATGGTGATCGGTAAGTCTTGTCCCCTACTTTTACCTCTTCAATGTTAACACGCGGCAGATCACCTTCTCCCGCACCCCAGTACGACAACCACGGCCGACGTATCAACACACGAGAATACCGATACCGAAAGCGACTGGAAGATGAGCGCCACAAGCTCATTGAGAAGGCCATGAAGACCATTCCTAACTACCATCCTCCTCAGGACTACCGCAGGCCTACCAAGACCCAGGAGAAGGTCTACGTTCCTGTCAACGATTACCCGGAGATTAACTTCAGTATGATTGCTAACCCTTTAACCCTACTTACCAATATTCTGTCCTTGCTTTTTGTCTTCCTTTTGGAGTTTGATCAGACTCGTCGGCATACACCCAGTGCTGCGAGATCTGGTCCTTCATCGAATGGACTAACCCTCTACCCGTTCATCTAATCTTTACCAATCAGATACTAACAATAGCTCTCTCGTACTAAAGTTGGATTACTTATCGGCCCTCGTGGTAACACTCTGAAGAAAATGGAGGGAGACTCAGGTGCCAAGATCGCCATTCGTGGCAAGGGCTCCGTCAAGGAGGGTAAAGGCCGGTCTGATGCCGCGCATGCCAGTAACCAGGAAGAGGATCTGCACTGTCTCATCATGGCCGATACCGAGGACAAGGTCAACAAGGCCAAGAAGCTCATTCACAACGTCATCGAGACTGTAAGTAAATATCGAATCTTCACAGAACTTTCACTAACTATCTAGGCTGCGTCTATTCCCGAAGGTCAGAACGAACTCAAGCGTAACCAGCTCCGAGAACTCGCCGCACTCAACGGTACCCTTCGAGACGACGAGAACCAGGCTTGCCAGAACTGTGGCAAGATCGGTCACCGCAAGTACGACTGCCCTGAGAAGCAGAACTACACTGCCAGCATCATCTGTCGCGTCTGTGGTAACGCGGGTCACATGGCTCGCGATTGTCCTGACCGCCAGCGTGGTGCCAGCTGGCGTAACGGCGAGGCAGGAGCCCGCCCTGCTGGTCGTATCGATGGCGGAGATGCTGTCGACCGTGAATACGAGGTAAGTAATATCCTATGCATCACATTCATACAACGCTAACAAATCCTAGCAACTCATGCAAGAGCTTGGCGGAGGATCTTCCGGACCTCCTGCACGTATCGAGGCCGGCCCTGGTGGCCAGAGCGGCGGCGATGCGAAGCCCTGGGAACGAGGTCCTACCGGTGGACCTGCACCATGGCGCAGTCGTAACCAAGATTCTAACGAAGGAGGATCAGCAGCTCCTTGGGCTCGGGACCGTGGTGGCCGTAACCAAGATCAACAAGCTGGTAACAACGGCGACAGCTACTATGGTCAGGCATATGGCGCTGCTTCAGGCGCTGCTGCTCCCTGGCAGCAACAAGCTCCCGGAACTCAGGGTGGGTATGGCGCTTACGCTGCCTACGGTGCCTACGGAGCTGCTCCTGGAATGGGCGCTCCTCCTGGCCTCGCTGCTCCCGGTGGTGCGGCTCCTCCCCCTCCTCCTGGTGCTCCCCCAGGTCTGGGCGACCTTAACGCCTTCATCCAACAATATGCCGGTGCAGCACCTCCTCCCCCGCCGCCTTCTGGCGACGCTCCTCCACCACCTCCCAGTGACCAGCCCCCGCCTCCTCCCCCAGGAAACTAACGAGGATCATTGGGTTTGCGAGTTTCTGACATAATGTAAACATTCGACCAGAGATTGAAGATTGTTCTATCGACCCGGATAATAGGAAGGAGGATAAGCGATCGTTTCTAACGTGGCAGCGACTAACCACTGCAAGTTAAGCTTGTATTTCACTGCTCAGTATGATGAGTTCTGACGATCAACCCGTGTGTTGCAGCTAGTTATGATTCATTTCGAAGCATGGAACTAATCGCGTAGGCAAATACTTGATAATTAAGTCTTTTCGTTCATATATATCGTTCCACTGTGACTTGGCCATTGAAGTGAAATGGATGACATGCTTATCGAAATGTAAAATACCCAGTTTATGCACGTTGATAATCGATGCAGCTCATGCATGCTTAAAGGTGCTGTAGACCCCGCATTGCAGTGGTTCTGGCGTCATTGTACGTACCTATATTCTGGATTGCCGGAACAGGGAGCTTGGGCCATGTGACAACGGAAGCGACGCAATCGATATTAATCGATGAGAGTTACCTTGTTCTCGTCGAGTCCTACAAACTTCATGTTATTTCGAGACTCGATACTTTGATATTGGGTTTGTCTCAAAAAGGTTTGCGACGCGCTGTGGAAGTCGCGCTCGAGGGCTCTTTCCTGTACCTTCTTCTTTTGTTTCCATCTACTAACAAGGGTCATCTGATCTAAATCCTTGTTCCATCTGCCTACCTCTCCCTCACTGTCTTATCTTTCATCCTCTTGGCTTCTGTCCTACGTGCTTCATTCTTCACTATTACGCGTTGACTCTAGTCCTAACAATGGTTCTACAACTATAATTATTACATACGCTACCTAGACTCTTCTCTCCGCTTCGCGACGCACAGGCGCGTCGTGCATTCGACTCAGATTACCTCAGCCTCCATCCCAAACGCATCTCAATAATCATGAGGGCTAAGAATCCTCTTGCCTTTCGGCCAGGGCCCGTGACTTTCTGGACCACTATCATATATATCGCCCTTGCTGTCCCTCTCATATGGGTCCACGAGACTGTTCCTCCGGCTCCGGCTGATCGCTCGCTGTATCAGGGCCTTAATCTTACTGAGGCGTGGTTGGATTTGCAAGCCATTAGTCGCACTTACCATCCGTACAACAGTCACGAAAATGATCGAGTTCGCGAATTTCTCATCAACCGCACAAAAGAGATTCTGGATCGAAACGACCTTTCTTATACAACTGAGAGCATCGGTGGTGTAGACTGGCATTCAAGGTTAGTATCTAATTGCGCAATGACGGCTGTCTGCTAACGCCGAGCAGAGCCTCTTCTCTTGACAACCTAGATTCCCTTGATATCCCCGAAGAGACAGTACAGGCGAAGCCTCGTGGAGCCACTCTCTTCGATGACAGAACCTCCAATGTTTCCTGGACTTACAACACCGCTAGGCGCTTGGGCTCGAACATCAACAAAGGAACATGGCTGGGACAGTATTTTGAAGGAAACAACTATTATGTCTACATTCACGGCCAAGAAGACCCTGAAGGTGAATGGTGGCGCGATGAATCCAAGTATAAGAAGTTCCGAGGCCAGGGAGGTGTCCTTGTCAACTGTCATTTTGACTCGTAAGTAGTCCTCGTCCGCGATGCACTATGTTGGCTAATGATTGCAGCGTTTCCACCGGCTATGGTGCCACCGACGATGGAATGTCTTGCGTCTCGATGCTTCAGCTTCTGAGCTATTTCACGCTCAAAGGACGCCAGCCCAAGAATGGCATAGTTTTGCTCTTCAACAACGCTGAAGAGGATGGACTTCTCGGCGCCAGAGCTTTCGGCTACAGTCCCTTATTGCATTTCACCCATACATTTGTCAACCTTGAAGGTGCTGGAGCAGGCGGCCGAGCTCTGCTTTTCCGTACTACTGATTTGCAGGCTGCCAAAGCATACTCCAAGAGCCCCCATCCGCTCGGATCCGTTGTTGCTGCCAATGCCTTTGAAAGAGGCGTTATTAAGAGCGCAACCGATTATGAGATTTTTGCAGACATTTTCGGGCAGCGTGGACTTGATATCGCCTTTTATGCGCCTCGTGCTCGCTATCATACGAACCAGGACGATGCCCGACATACATCTGTTAACAGCATCTGGCACATGCTCTCAGCTGCTCTTGCTTCAACAGAGCACTTGTCGAAAACGACTGGTACCATCTTCAACGGTGATCGATCTGATGGTAACTCCGATCTCGTTCAAAATGGAAAGCAGGCTGAAGGTGTCTGGTTCGATATTTTCGGATCTGCATGGGCCGTATTCGCACTCAGAGGACTCTTTGCATGGTCGTTGACGCTCCTTGTCGCTACTCCTCTCGTTCTTATTGGCTTCACGTATATCCTAGTACGTAAACGACAAGTACTACTTCTTCGCCCGAGATATCAAGATGCACTACGACATTAACGATGATCCGGTCACGATGGGTGGTTGGAAGGGCTTCTTCCGTTTCCCCTTTGCGCTCGCCTTTGCTGGAGCATTAACTATCGCAGCTACGCTTTTGGTTGCTAAGTTCAATCCACTGATCATCTACAGCAGTGGCTATGCTGTGTAAGTGGCCATCAACATTTTACCTATGCATAAACTAACATTAGGATATCTTAGGTGGTCCATGACTTTGTCTATCTTCTACTTCTCTTTCTGGCTCATCATGCGTGGATCTGCTTTCGTCCGCCCGAGTGCCCTGCACCGTGGCTTCGTGCTTGTTTGGCTTTTCGCTCTTGGTTGGGGTATACAGGTTGTCTGTGCCGTGGCAGAAGATCGCATGCACATCGGTGCCCTCTATCCAACCGTCTTCTTCCAATCAGCCATATTCCTGGCTTTGTTGATTTCTCTGTTAGAGCAGTTTGCTCTGCTTAGCAAGCATGACTTTGCTCTGCAGCTCCATGATGCGCATCAGGCGCGCGATGTTTCGAGCCGAGGCACTGAACAAGAATCGAGGTCTCACACAGAGAATGAACCTGCCCAAGCTGAGGCTGAGGACGGTGACGACGGCGATGAAGACGCGACCGAGACTACGCCTCTTAGAGCTAATGAATCCGGCTACGGTTCCAACGCTCCGACATCATTCGCCAACACATATCGTCGTTCGGTTGCCGAGAACTCACCCTCCCCGCCTAGTATGCGACGATACCAGCCTTTTGAGCATGAGCAGAGTTGGTCTGGACGTCTTCCTACTTGGACTTGGATCCTACAATTCCTCTTTTTGGCTCCAGTCCCTGTGATTCTGTTTGGCAATCTCGGACTCGTTGTGATGACTGCTACACAGATGACGGGTACTGACGGCGGTAGTCTCCTCGTCCCTGTTCTGTCTCTGGGCATTCTCAGCATCTTCTTGTTGCTGCCGCTTACACCTTTCATGCATCGAGTCACCCACCATGTGCCCATGTTCTTGTTCTTTGTCTTCGTTGGCACCCTGATTTACAACCTGGTGGCATTCCCATTCTCCGCCAACAACCGCTTCAAATTTTACTTCCAACAGGTAGTAGATCTTGATAACGGCACTGACACAGTCTCCATTGTGGGCATTGAGGACTATGCACGCTCGGTCATTCGTTCCCTGCCAAGTACGACCGGGCAGGAGATCAAATGCCAGCCTGCTGTTGGGCGAGATCTGACGGACTGCCAGTACGACGCCTCTTCTCTAACACCCAACTTGTACAAGGACAAGTCTCCCAAGCAGTTGGTCTCAATCGAGACAGTTGACGGCAGCAATGAATCGAAAGCAAGGCTTAGAATCGACGCTCTTGATTCCAGACTTTGCTATGTTCGCACATCTCGGCCGATCTACGGATTCGCCGTTGACGGTGCAAGCGCACGAGACCCTCGTTTTGGAAAATTCCCTTCGGAGGGTTTCAGCAGTGTTCAGCTCTGGCGACGTGATCGCGACCGGCCTTGGACCTTGAATCTTTACCTCAACGAGCGCAACTCGTTGACTGCAGCGGCAGAATCGGAACAAGAGGAGAGCAAGATAGTGGAAGACGGAGAACTAAAGGCCAGATCAGCAAACCAGTCAGCAGATCGTCTTGAAGTCACAGTCAGCTGCGCATGGAGCGACGCCAACACCCCTGGCACGATTCCAGCTCTCGATGAACTTCTCAAGTATATGCCTACGTGGGCAGCCGTCACCAAGAAGAACGTGGGGCTTGTAGAAGTTCGCAAGACTCACAAAGTTTAAGTAATGGACAGGAGGATAGTACACGAACAACACATGCATGAAGGACCTGGTAGACTCGGCCGAGTGCATCTTTAGAGTGGCTCATGAGTCTGGATGATTGTGTGATGTGGTGCTAGCCATGGACAGGGAGTTTGGGACCGATTTGGTCGCGTTAGTTTGGTTTGGCCCATTGTTTAATGATCGAGTAACCTGAGCGCCGCAACGAATATAATTGTTGAATATGACTGAGATGAAGATGAAGCACGTTTGCTATATCCATGTGAAGCTCGTCAGTAACCACCATAGCACAAAATCAAGTGTATGGCTAGAATTTAAAGCTCAAATGCTTGTCAGATTTGGACTCTACGACTGATCGAGTCGGTTCACCTATATGGTTGCCTATTGCGCAATGGTCTCTGTTCTACCGGGTAGCTCGGATCCTAAAACTACGCAATTGCATCCACCAACGCTCTTATCTCCTTCGCTAAAACTTCAGTTTCACACTCACACTGACAGATCATGGTCCCTCAAATATGGCTTCCTTCAGAGCGTTCTCAAGGAAGTAAAAGCAAGGCCCTCATCTACTACATTTGTGGTAACCCCGGTCTTATCGAGTATTACACCGACTTCCTCAGCAATCTACGTGGCTTGTTGGACAAAATTGAGACCAACACCGCGTACGACATATATGGCACCAACTTGTTGGGATTCAGCGACGATGACCATACGCCATTCAGTTCGGGCAACAAACCCTGGGATCTTGATGGGCAGGTCGAGGGTATGTACGACAAGATCGCGGCAAAGGGAGAGGGATATGACTTTGTGATACTCATGGGCCACTCTGTCGGGTCATACATCGCGGTCGAGATCTTCCATCGACATATGAAGAACCCCCAGAGAGCGCCACATCTCAAACTACGCCACGGGTTTTTGCTGTTTCCAACACTGACGCACCTGGCTCGCTCCTCCAATGGTGTGCAATTCGTATTGCTGGGTCGCATCATCCCGTTCCTTGATAGCGTAGCATCGCTACTCGCGCGTCTACTCTTGGGGTTACTAAGCGTCGCAACCGTGACGTGGATTGTGCAACGCCTGCTGGGCTTCACACCTGCAAGCGCGGACGTCACGGCGCGATGGCTGAAGAGCAGAGATGGTGTGTTGCAATCTGTGCATCTGGGGTTGGCCGAGCTGGAGATGATCAGCGAGGAGAAATGGAGTGAAGAGCTATGGGCTACGGCTGGAGAAGAGAACGGAGTACCGCGGTTCTTCTTGTTCTATGCGAAGAAGGATCATTGGATTCATGACAACGAGAGAAAGGGCATTATAGAGCGAAGAGGACAGATGGCAAGAATTGTGGTTGATGATGGGGATATTCCACATGCATTTTGCACGAGAGAAGGTAAGTGGAATCTCCCGAGGTATTTTGATGCTTGCTAATGAGTTTAGATGCGAGTCTGGAGGTTGCGAGAAGGGTATGCGAATGGGTTGAGGAGATCGAAGGACACAGAAGCGAATAAGAGACGAGTGTTTGGTGAAAACATGGCTTTCAAGCCTCACGAGATGTTATTGAAGTAAAGACAATCATCAATAATTAGACGTGTACTGTGAGCATTGGGCTACGATTGCATATACGAAGCTGACCATGAATACAAGACACATGGTACCTAGTTAAGCATAACAAACCCTCTTTCATTGGATCACGATATAAAGTCTCTTTCAGCCACAGAATGCTTCTCTCTTCCACCCCTGGACTATTTTCAGGGTAACATCGCTTACCGGCTCCCCCGCACCGCACCAAAAGAAGATCGAGGACGCGTAAGGATGATGGCCTCTTGGCAGGTCTATTGAACTAGACAAAGAAGCCTTCGGGATGTGGTCCAGAAAGGGAACTGCACCTAATACGGACAGACGTCGACCACTGAGGTGAGGCTAGCCACTTGGAGAAGGGGAAACGTGGGTGAGTGGTGCGAGTAAGCATTGAGTGACTGGGTTTCTCGGCCGATGACAATGCAGCTCGATCCAAGTGGTGTGATCGCGATCTACGATCAGGCACTTGGTGGCTGTTATTTATTCACAATGTTGACAAACAAGTCATTTGGAAGAGAGAAAATATTGAGGTATTATCACTGGTATATTCGCCTATGTTCTGGTGGTCAAAGACCATTACTATTAACCTGTGAATCGAATGCTGATAGCTTTCCCAATTCTCATATACATATCCCATATCCTGCTTTCAACTCATTGCAATGCCTCTTATCCCGTTCGTTTCACCTACTAGGGAAATTGGCTTCCATAAATGACTGGCTGATGAATCAAACTCTTTACAGAGCAAGGGCGGCGAAAGCAGCCATGGCGAGGGCACCGAGACCCTTGATGCCGGAGGCGCTGTTCTGGCCAACCTCTGTGGGAGCGGGCTCCTGACCGCCGCTGCCCTTGGTGGGTGTGGCCACGGGGGTGCTGTGAGTGGCCTCGACAACAGTGGTAGGGACAATGGGAGCGACGGTGGTGGTAGCGGCGGCGGTGGTCTCAACGGCCTCGACGGAGGTAGAGACGACGACCTTGACGGAGGTGGACTCCTCCTTCTTGGACTCCTCCTTGGGGGGGTCCTTGCAGAGACCCTCAGTAGCGGGGAGGACCTCGTCTGGAGATTGGTTAGTATATGATAGCCATAGTCGTAGATACGAGAGGGAAACTTACTGATGGCAACGTCGGAGCCACACTCGTCAATGACACAAGAGGTAGCGGAAGAGCGGACCTCGTCGAAGCTCTCGCAGATACAGGCGAGGTCGGTGGTCTCACACTTGGTCTTGCTCTCGATAGCCTTGTCAAGGCAAGGAATAGCGCACTTGGGGACGTCGGCGAGCGACTGAGCCTGGGCAGCGGCGGCGGCGAGAGCGACGAAAGCGACGGAGTACTTCATTTTGAATATGTTGATTAAGTCTTGTTGAACTTGTTGGTGTGTTGGGCGAGGCAACGAGTGTAAGAGGCAAGGCAAAAGCTGAAGTTGATGGTCCAATGGAAGCGAGTGGATGAGGAGGAAAGAAAGAGAGGTTGAAGGAGGATGAGGATGAGGCTTTATGTATCCGTAGTCAACAGCTCGAACTAGGATCGCCGTCGGACGGTTTCCAGGGAACGGAGAAGCTCCAGCCTCTTAGCTGCAGCTACAATTGCATCTTGAGTCTTGTTCTTGGTTCTCGAGGTCGAGTACAACACTATTCCTTAGCCAACAACTAGACAGAAGTGTGTGTGGAGTACAAGTTGGTGGTCGGACTGTACTCGCGACGACCCGGGCCAGGCTAGTTTTGAGGGACCTGAACCAATGAGGTCTGAGAGTAATAGCAGGG
This sequence comes from Fusarium flagelliforme, assembly GCF_020744385.1. NCBI lineage: Eukaryota > Fungi > Ascomycota > Sordariomycetes > Hypocreales > Nectriaceae > Fusarium > Fusarium flagelliforme. The sequence continues at coordinate 6,637,873 of NW_025763503.1, forward strand.
AATTAAGTGACGAGGGGGTGGTTGAACAAAAGGCCCAAATGTTACATACATATTGAGTTTCCTGGATGGCATTGCATGGTACATGTTATGTCGTTGGAGAACGAGGCCCAACGGGGCCGGTTACCGAATTCGACACACACGGCCGAGTAGATCGACGAGGGGACAATGATACCTTGTTAAAAAAAAGTCTGGGGGCGAGAGAATGCGGAGAGCCAGCTGTACTGTACTGTACAGAAACTCTATTACTACAGGGTGCGGCGGATATGAGGTCAAACCAAGAAGGTACTCATTACATTACTCATGTACGACTAGCCTTTCCAATCGTGGATACTGAAGAAACTAGATCAGGCACACAGATAAAGAGGAAAGGGGCTATTGAGAAAGAGATAGATAGATTGGTACTTGAAAGTGCTAAGAAAAGATGAGTAGAAACAAGTAGATAGGCCTCCATCCACCTGATGATATCCGCAAGTACAGTACTTGACTGTCCACTTGAGCAGTTTAGATCAGGGGTCTAGTGGCATACCAGTCAAGAAAAGCCGACCCTTTCCCCATTAGTCAAAGAAATCTCCGTCCAACCTGAAGCTAAGAGGAGACGGTTTATATCGCTATGGCCCTTCCCGAGTAATGAATGATTTTGTATCTGATTATGGAGAATGCTGGTCCACTTGTAGCCGGATAATGAACAGTGCATCCCTTTTCCCTGAGGATTAATAATGGTTTACGGATACTCAGTTTCATCGCTAAATGGATCTTCCGGGGAAAAGTGGTTCAATATTTAATTTGGGATACTTGGCAGACCTGTGTTATCGCGGGTATATAGAAAATCCAATCGACGCTATTTTAGATTTTAGCCATTGAAGAATCTTCGAAGAAGTGCCGTAATTACAGTGGTCTATCACTGTACATCACTATTGAACTGGGAGGGTCACATGCTGACAATGACCCGAGGGCCGATTGATTGTCATCCATTCATTCAGCTAGGGTAAACTAAACCTGACTTGAGCGGCAAAGCCGATGATAGACATCCATTAGCCATTGAAAGACAGGTTGTTCAAGGTTTGGTGTGGCAGATTTTAGTCACCAACCACTACAACTACAGCTCCAGAAATGGAACATCAGAAATGCAGGAACAAAAAAACAAGAACGTTGCCAATTCTTGGTTCTCTGTGACGTTGAAATGGGCTGGAGTCGACAATTGACTTGGTCAAGTTGACTTGTTAAGGGTCTGAAACATGTTGATACTCGACTGATATCTTTACCAACCTCTTTTCCTTCTCTATTCAATTGCCGTAACCTGAAAACAAAACAGAAGCTCTACTGATGAGTTCCATGGCTACAAGCTACACCCCTTCAGTGATGGCGCCAACCTCTCCCCCGCATAACATCCTGCTGAATCCTTGCTTGTCTCTGCCCAGTAACGCCCACAACGGGAATAAAGGCTGTCAACGAACAAGGATCGAGACTTAACTGCCTTCCTACCATGGACAAATGCACTTTCACTCTTTTCATGCCCTGTTCTCGACCGACCGCCACGCCGAGGACTCACATGGGAAAGGAACCCACATGCCCTGCGGCACCGTTTGTGTTGTCCTTGTCTCGATCGCATGGTCTGAGCTAGAAACTCGGACTCTATGTATGGATCTTTGATTCAATCGACTGATGGGTACACAAGGGATACGACAAGGGGCCCTCATCGCATCGCCTATCCGTCGTTGCCGACTTGGCAAACTTGACTAGCGAAGCAGGGTTTCTTTCTTTGCTTTTTTGCTCGGAAAAACAAAGAATAAACCGTTACACTACTGATCAAAAGCTGCGATATATCCATGGTGTTTATGAATGAGCTGACATGCATGGGACCTTTACGAAGAGATCTATCTTTTTTATGCAAGTGTATATCCTTATACATAGTCAATTATATACCACACCCATACAGCCTGAAAAGAAAAAGACTCCGAGATGAGCTTTTATTTCTAGGTACGGCATGCATTTGACTGGCACAGCAGAGTCACCTTTCCGTCATGTCAAATTTTCTGCCCTGGTCTGCATTTATTAAAATAGCCTCATTGCGTAGTACAGTAATGAAATGCAACCATCTCAGCTCGAGTTTGCATACAGGGCCGCGTTGCGTTGCCACACACTCTGAGCTCGTGGATGCCGCACCATTCGTGATTTTGAGACACGGGGAATTTCCGACCTGGGGGGAAGAGAAGGCTGGATAGTTGCTAGACCGAGGCTGGGGGTTGGTTGAGGGTGAAGCATATGATGGGATATGCATCCAACTTCCATTCTCTGCAATGCCATACTTTGATGGTATAGTTTAGACAGGTATACCCTCGAACCTTCTCGTCAATCGTAGTAACATGATTCCTTGATCTGTCGACCCTGAAATTACCACCAATCATCACGACTCTATTCCAACCCACACTCTGAACCCCTGTGTCTTGGCGCTCAACCGTTGTAACCAACGTCATTGCAGCCATTCCAAGATTCACTCCAGTTAACTTCAACGGCTTTTTACCAAGATCAAGAGTGACGTCGAGATTGTAGATGTGCCCCTGTTCGAGAACGGCCCATGAAACTTGGTGTAAGCAAGATCTCTTGAGTGCAGTTTGACTTGGTTACATATGCTAGATGAGATGCTTGGGCTTGGCTGGATATATCTCTGGGCGCACGCAATAGATCAATATCACAGGTTTGCGAACCAAGGCTTCTCGGTAACAAGACACTGACATAATTGGATTGTCGGAAACCAAGTTCAACCTATACATTCACCCTACTATGTTGCGCAAAACTTCAAGAAGCAACTAGATAGTATTGTCTAGAGGACCGGATGGGTACCTCCATGCGGTATTATAGCCGCAAAAGGGTTATTGGTTATTGGATTTTGGGTCTGTAACATATATTGTAAGTCCCGAAAGTGATGAGGCTGTTTCTTTCTTTGTCAATAATACTAGAGGATCTTGTCTATCATCATTGTCTCTCATATCAGAGAACCTTATCCCTAGCCATCGAGCACAGCGTACTCCTGCATTATGGCTCCTGAAGTAGGAGCCGTAGATAATTAGCGCACATAATCCATTAGTTCGTACATTGTCATTCATGCAGAGCATATCTGCGCAGAAGTGTTAAATGTGAAAAACATCGCCTCAACCTCTGTAGACTCAACCCCAAGCGTCCAGGACGGTCCATCTCTTAGAAGAACTCATGGTATAGTAATTATCGCATCCCTCCCCACTTGTGCCGTAAATGTAGAATCTGTTTCTTGTGAAAGTTCTGGCTGTTACATCCTGCGCTTTGTGGATAGTTTAGACTTTTGTGTTAAGATCAAGAAGTGAACCGTTCCGGCCAAGGTCTTGGATGATGAATGTCCAATCGCCCAGACTCGTATTGCCAAGCGTAACAAAGGGATCTTTCCTCAAGGTTCGTATGTCGGTGATTCGCTTCTTACCTAGTAATATTCACCAGCGAAACGTGGATGGGCTTCGACTTTTATAACAAAGGAAGCCCAAGTAGAGGCGCCTCGCTTTCTAGAGGAGGAATAGGGTAAGTTGGGGTGTTTCGTTGGATGCCCTGTATTTGTAGTTATACCTCCAATACTATCGAACTCCGATACTCCGAGGTTCGCTAAATACTTCTCTCAATTTTATCACAATACTGAGCGAATGCTGAACCTTTTGCTCGTCTCACGTTACCAGCTCCGGTAGACTTGATCATCATCCGGGACCCACCCGGAGCGTGGGAGACAAAAGATGTCCGGCCACGGAGCCGAAATCATCGGCGTTCGAACCCACCAGCTCCGAAGGACATTTCGACCTGTCGTATCGATAAACATAAGCTTATCGTGTGATATGGATGCTGCCGCAATTGTACAGCAACACTCACTTGGCGGTTTTGAGGTGTTATTCCCAAAGCGGAACCTCCGCAACGAGCCAATCTTCTTAGCTAAAGAAACAGATTTTTCTTCTCATTCTGATCATGCAAATATCTCATACTGAAAGTCTTTCAATGCTTTGAAATCATCCAAAAGACATCAAAACCTGACTAAGTAGTTGAAACTCTCTCGCTTGGACCTTCTCACTTTCTCTTGAGCCTCCCCGACTTTTCGGTCAAATCCACTCTATTTTAAGCTCATGAACCAATCATAACAATCAATCACCTCCGGAGTCTCCAAGAATGGCGAGGCATCCGTGGGGAATGACTCCGCACCATGACGGAATCATAGTTTGGGGAAATGGTTCATGTGAATGATACTATTCAGCTCTTTTCTCTTCGACGACGACTTATAAAGAGAAGACTTCCACCTGTACTCTCCTTCATCATCTTCAAACAATTCATTCAGAAACATCCAAAATGAGCGGAAAGACTTTCAACGTGGGTATCGTGGGATATGGGTAAGTTCACCTCATCGATCATGATATCTCATGACTTCATAAGCTGACTTGAATAGCATGTCTGCCAAAATCTTCCACATCCCCTTCATCACTCAAACTCCTCAACTCAAGCTGCACGCCATCGTCCAGCGATCGCCCAAGGAGGGAAACTCTGCGCCTGCCGACTACCCCGATCTCAAGCACTACACAGACTACAAGGATCTCTTTGCCGATTCTGATGTCGACCTGGTCGTCATCAGCACTCCTCCCGGCAACCACTTTGAACTCACAAAGGCTGCCCTCGAGGCCGGAAAGCATGTCTTGACCGAGAAGCCTTTCGTGCCTACCTCTGCTGAAGCTGATAAGCTTATTGAGATTGCCAAGCAGAACGGCAAGCTCCTCATTGTGTACCAGAACCGACGATGGGACTCGGACTTTGTCACCCTCAAGAAGCTCATTTCTGAGGGTACTTTGGGCCGTATCTTTCAGTTCGACAACCACTTCGATCGTTACCGAATGGTCCCCTCCAAGAACTGGAAGCTGGACCTGCCCCTCTCCCAGGGTGGCAGCGCTCTCTATGACTTGGGAACTCATCTCATCGATCAGGCCTATGTCCTGTTCGGCAAGCCCCAGTCCGTCCACGGCCGTCTCCTTTCTCAGCGCAGCGGCAAGTTTGACTTTGAGAACCCCGACGGTGTCTCAGCCGAGTTGACCTACCCTGATGGTCTTCTCGTCAACATCCGCATCAGCGTTCTGAGCGCAGAACTTGAGCAGCCTCGCTTCTGGGTCCGTGGTACAAAGGGTAGCTTCTGCAAGCTTGGCCTCGACACTCAAGAGGATGCCCTCAAGGCTGGTACTAAGGCTACCGACGAGGGTTTCGGAAAGGAGGACCCTGCGCGATACAAGCTGATTGTCGTCGATGAGAACGAGAAGGCCAAGGAGCAACCCCTTTCTTCGATTGAGGTTCCCACTTACAAGGCCTTCTACTCCCAGCTCGCCAAGGCTGTTGAGAGTGGAAAGGAGGAGGATGTGCCTGTTAAGGCCAGCGAGGCTCGAGACGTTTTGCAAATCATCGAGGGTGTTTTCGAGAGTGCCAAGTCTGGCAAGGATGTTACTTTTGCTTAGAGTATCAAGTAGGTATAGCTTTAATGATTTAATGAAGGAAAAGTTTGGAATCAGTTAATCATGGGAACACTGCGTGCCTTCCATTTTCTTGTCACCGCGGAGCATAATCTCCGCAAATTGTCCTTCGTTCCTTCCTCGCATCAACGGGATGAAGAATAACTTCTGCATGACGCCGTTTCAATGCCTCAGAGGAAGAATCTCCGTGCTGAATCTATAAGGTAAGCTTCAGTCTTGGTAATCCATCTTCCCGCTTCCGTTTTGTTCATCAACACTTGATCGCCCCGTGAGTTCGTATAATTCAACGAGCATTTTTCTACAAATCAAATACACGCCTTTCATTAACCTTACAGCTAGTCTCACGTACAATGAACAGAAACCATTCAAACCTACCCAGATACTCGCCGAGACGATTCTCCCTAAGAGACAACCCGTCATCACCATCGCTACCATCACCATCACTACCGTCAACATCGGTGTCGCCTACCTTTTCTCCCCGGCGCGTTATCACGCCCGTCGAAGCTTTCTGCCGCCAGCATCATCCCTCGGGCTCAGATGACTTGGAGAAGGGACACCACTTGCTGGTATCTACAACGCCAGCAGATCCATGTCCTCGACAGATAGACCGAGAGAGTCACGATTTTGGTGACATTCACTGGATCTGGTGCAAAGGGCCTATAGTCTTTAGGCAGCTTTGCATGAGATATGCACACTACCATGAAGAGTATCGGATCGAAAGAAAGCTTTGCAACTTAAAGAGCACGAACAACAGATACATCAAAATGATCCACAAGGATACTCGGTATGTTGGACGTTGGCTGCGTCGCTTTCTCATAATGTTGATCTGGACTATTATTGCCACAACGTTTTTAATTAACCACTGGCCTTTCAACACCTCTGCTGTTGAGACCAATTCAGAGAGAGCCCCCGTACGCAGATCTTCACTAGACGGGCTTGAAGGGATGTACGGCGGAAGCAGACGTTCTATGTGGAAACCTCAGAGTTCTCATGCTGGGACCATTTTCTCCCACTTACGCCCATTTTTCTTCGAAATTTGTATAGTCGGCTCAACCTTCTCCATGGCTCAAGGTCTTATGACGTTCGTATAACCAACAAACCGAAAGTCGAAATACAAGCTAAAATTGATCAGATTACGAGGAGCGCGAATCGTGATGGAACGTATAGGACACACGATCACTACAGTAGCCACATCTATGCTCAAAAGTACGCAAGTCGCTGATCCAGGGTGGTTCAACTTGATAGACAAAGCCAAGGATAAAGCCTATTATGAAACACGACAGAAGATGCTACAGGATCGCATATTGTAAGTTATCTGTCCAACGAACCTCGAGCCTCTTATTGATTGACCATTGCAGCAAATGCCTCGCCTTACTAACCGCATATCCCGTTTGTCTATTGAGAGAAGAAGAAAGCGGAGGGCTCTCCGTAAACGTGGAAAAGTGTTGCAACGAAGCCGCACTTCGGCTTAAGAAGCTATGTTCCACCCGGAAGTCTAAGTCTCTGGCACAGACTCCGCCGTAGAACGGTGCCTCAGTCCCTGAGTCTTCTGTTAAGGACAAGTCAAACGCGGGCAATGACCATTTCTTCGAGGCCTTCTCATTGGAACTTGAGATGGAATATCGCAATGAATGTCGCATTTCATGTTCAAGAAACAAGCTCCCGCCTCAAGCTACTCCACAGATCATCACCAGAATCCGCATGATTCTTGAAAACTTGATTGATGATTACCAATTGGATCTTTCCAGATCACCCATCGTCCGTAGGTTGCTTTCTTCTCCGCAGTATCTGCGTTTCTCACCATAGCAGGTGAAAATATCGACGTCATGGCCTTGTCAGCTCGCGAGGGTCTAATCTATAGTCACGACGATGTAATACCTGTTGGTTTTCTGAATATCTTCGGTGTTATTGCACGTGGGATGTGTTTTATGGTTCCGTTTATCCTTGACTTCGACTGGGATTCTTTGAGCATGACTCACAGGATACTCCCGTGGCTGCTCATTGCCTTTGTAAGCGCGACTGGACTGACGATAATTGGCGAAACTTCTCGGCTGTGGAAGACTTTTCGGCGAATGAACACTTATGCATGGACACTGGGTATTGCACAAGAGATCGACAAGTTGGTGCAGGATCAAGATGGCCGGGAAGAGATTGATGAGCGGAAGCATGGGTACATGATCAGCTTTGGAGAGTATGTTGAGGCTCGCAGGAAAGTCATTTCAGAGCGCTCCATGGTAGAATAGGGGTGTTGCTTTCGTTTTCAAGGACCGGCTCTGCGAAGTGGTGATCAAGTGGGCATGGCGTTTGGAAGACAGTCGCTAAAAGTAGTTGATTCGAGATATACCTAGACAAGAAAATGGATTAATATTGAATGTTGTCGTGACCTAAAAAAGCTCGCTGATAAAATGGTTCCAATCTGAATATCACATAGAAACAGTAGCATGTCGAGTTGAAGTACAGAGTACTTATGAAGCCATTGGGTGCGAAATCATTTAGATTGACCATAATACTAGAGTAGGTATCCTAAAGAGCAAACCGTGCAACCCTTCCAATTCAAGTATAACAAGGAAAAGACGAGCCTCAGACTCATCGTCTATTTAACCAGGATATATCCCCCCTCAATGCATTTGCTTAAGAACCCTGCTTCAAAAAAAAATAAACAACTCCGATAAGTGATATAAATACGATCTCTCTCCTATATGCAATATTTTCATCTTTTTCTTTTTTTGTTCTAAATGGTGAGGATGAATCCTGCAACGGCTGCGAGAGCGACGAAGGCACTGCTGGCCATCTTTGTCGCGGAACTCTCAAGCGCAATCACGTCGCCGATGAACTCAGGGTCATAAACACCAGGGTCGCTATCATCGATGGTACCGTTCCAGCAGTAGTTTGTGAAGCACTCCTGACACTTATCGGGCACAGTGGTGTTTGTGCGGTCGAAACTACGTGAAAGCATGGCGCAGCCCACGCAGTAAGGCCAGTTCTTGTCGCGAGTACCGTTGAGCTGAGTGGCGACGGCGTACCCGTTTTCGATGATGGCGGAGAGCTCGGAGGAGTTGATGCTCATTTGGAAAGTGGAGATGTTGGAGGAGTAGACGTAAGGGTAGTTGGGGATGTAGACGATGAGGGGAGAAGGCTCAGTCATGTTGGTAGCGTTGCAGCCAAAGAAGGTTGGGCGGCTATTGAGTCCCAGATTCTGAAAGGTGTTCTTTCCAGGAACGGCAGGGAAGGATGAGCCCTTTGAGATGTCGGTAAGAGAGCGCTCGTAGGTAGCGATAGGAGATGCACCGTCGGGCCAGGCAAACTCGGTGTCGGCCGAGGAATCGAAAGAGAAGACAACGTCGACCTCGCGGTCCTTTCGGAGGTGAGGGTAGTAAGGAATGTTCTGAAGATCCTCACCACCGTCGACGAGAGTGAGACGCTCAGATTTGGCGCTCAGGTTCTCCTCAGGGTTCCAGCCGTAGAAGGGGTTAGGGGTCCAATCAGCGATATCATTGTTCTCGGAGCCGATAGCATTGAAGACAGCGGATACAGCCTCGATAGCGATGTTAGGAACACCATCAGGGACGTAGTTGCTGTTCTCCTCATTGAGGTAAAGAACGATCTGGTTGAAGAGACTGCTAGAAGTTCCCATGACGAAGCCGGCGTTGTCGAATCCAGCGATACAAGACTTGTCCTTGGGCAGCTTTCCCTTGTCAAATTCAGAACCAACATACTTGAGAGGAACGAAGCCTTCAAGAACTGGGTCGTAAGAGCCTAGTTCCCAGGGAGTAAACTCAAAGTTGGTCGCGTTGAGGGCGATGATCTTCTCGTTAGGCGCACGACCATCAGCAACAATCAGGGGCATGGGAGCCTTGCCCTCGGAAAAGTCAGGGTCGTCGGCGATGGAAGACCAGGTGTATGAAGGACCACCATCTGTTGCGTTGATGAGCTGATATGAGAGCATGCGACCCCAGTAATCGGTGAGAGATCGTTCGTAGCCGGCATCCTTCTTATCTGAAACGGCGTCGAAAATGGTGTTATAGTATTGAATCAGCGAGTATCGCTCGGGACCCTCGAGGATGGACTTCTCCAGCTGCCAAAGACCAGGGTATTGCACACTTTCCTGCACAGAGGTGAAGTTGTTCATCATCAAGCTACCCACGAGCCATCCACCACCGGAAAGACCTGAGAGATATGTCGCACTCTGCAGAAGACCGCCGAGGTTTCCCTCCTTGTCGCTACCATCCGATCGGATATCCCAAGCTGCCAGCGCACCAGCACCGCACAACATAGCACGGTAACCACCTCCAGAGACGGCAAGCCCGATGTTTGGCAGAGCTGTAGCATTGGTCTCGACATCCTTAAGATATGCCTCGCTGTCGAAATCGGGAATTGCAATACGCTTCAAAAGATCTCGGATAGGAGAGATCGTCTCGTTTCGGCGCTTGGGGATCCAGTCGCGCTCCATGCTCGAGATGGAGGAACCATTTCGAATAGTTGGGCGTGTGCTCGGGCAGTCGACTTTGCCGGGTACATAACCGTCAGGAGCTTGGGGAGTACCTCGTTTTGATACCGATTGAGGAGTGAAATCTGAGTTGGAGATTGCGACCAAGGCGTCGTCAACTGCGATTGGAGCACGATTAGTTTCCGTTCAAGAACCAGAGTTTGCTAAATTCAGTCACGCCACACCAGCCTCATGCACCGTAGAAGCCAGTAATAAGAAGAGCGCGCGCGATCGCAAAACGGTCGCAACTTACTGGTAGGGCTGGCCGCGACGGGTTGCAGGGCGGCGCTGGCAGCCAGCAAAAGGGCGAGGCCCGAAGAGATGGCCATATCAATTGTGGCCTCGGGCAAGGCAAATGAGCGATAAACAAGAGTGGAAGCTATCAAGAGCTCCAAAGGCGCCGGAAGGAATGGAAGTGAGCAGTCGTCGGTATCGATAAATTGGATCGAAAACGGTTATGCGATCGGCGTGATGGATTGGAATTAGTTACAGTAAGGGGTGATGTTTCGATGTTGGGGAACGGCAATTGTCGAATGCAAGAAATGGTATATATGAAACGAGAAGTAGAAAAGAAAATGCCCTTGGAAGACGGATGAAACGAAGGCTAAGGCAAGGGAATAATAAAACAGAATTGAAGAAGCACAAGAAAGGTCGAAAAGTTGTTTGTAAGAGGGAAGGATTCAATGTGGGGTGGTGCTTTGATTGGGAGTATCGTATCGTATTGTCGTCTAATGGTTTGATCCGTGCTTTGAGGTCCGTCCTTTCTGTCACTTTTAGACCGGGCAAGGGCAATATATTAGTTGAAGGAGGCAACTGAATCTATGTAGAAATCATATATTGATTGATATAGTCAGATTGGATAAGCTTGTCTCTTATTTTTCCATTCCTTTTCTTCTTGTCATCAGCCGCCAAGTGCACCATTTTCTTACAGGCGTCAAAATCCCAAAGTCCCTCTGCCTCAATGCCAAGATGTGCCCAGCCCTGCGCCGCCTCTCTGAGCTGTATCGGTCAGATGTAATGACACAGGCTGTGTGACATGGCTGTTCTAATTTAGAGCTGCTGCATGGTACATCACAGCGAGAACGGTTATCATTCTAAACCCGGTGAAACCGTTATGCGTTCTGCAATTGAGCGTTGACATTCATAGCTCACAATACGCGTATGATATTCTTCTTGGTCCCATTCATGTGACATTCAATTTGTAGGTGACAGTTACAGGACACTACGGGACCCGAGATGTCCCTGCATGCAAAACCAGCCACTCACAAGCCTCGAGGCTGTTCCAGGTACACACGGGCACCCGCTGCATCCATCCATCCAAGTGCGTGCTAAGAACATCTGAATAAGGGATAATGATGTCGAGCCATGGGATGGAATGACCTCACCTCATCCAAGAATCCCCTATTCTGGATATCACGGCAAAACACCCGCGAGATCGTCAAAGGCTGAGTATTAAGATCAGCAAAACAGAACACACCAAACGACATTTCAATGGACATCAAACACTAGCCGATCAAAGCTGATCGCAAAAATCCCCGGGGTCCACCGCTAGAAGCACCAAAGACCAAAAGCCCAGCCAATCTCGAATGCTCTCGCATAACCCCTGCCCAGAGAAATTAAAGGGAATACCCAAGCTCATATTCCAGAGCCAAGACAGCTTGGCGCCCTTTGTGACGTCTGGCTGTCATGCGATCTGGACAAAGGGATTCTCCTCCATCCTCAAGGGCGCTTAGATACGATTGTAATTTGTGTCAAGTAAGGCAAATGTCTTTGTGGTCCACAGTTTGTTTTCGGGGCTGACAGGTGGCTCAGTTGCAGAGCGAAGGAACCAGAGATAATCTCTCATCCTACGCTGTGGATAAGTTTATGCACTGCCATGATCCATCTGTCAGCGGGCATGCACCCATCGTGGATCACCATTTACCGCCAAAAGGAGTAATCTCTCGTGTTGAGTGGTCCAGGAACGCTTACCACATCATAATTTTAGCTTGACCCATGTCCGCGGACAGTCCCATGGCATCAGTGTCTTTCGGCCGATCCGGAGATTTGGGTCGATCTATTCCGCTTATGCATCTTTAGAGCGCGCGCGCCGTTTTCCTTCAATTGGATGTGATGTTCAGCCTTGGGCAGAATGTCATCTTTTGTCTTTCAACGTCATATCCAATACTTGTAACATTCTAATCGGCTCAAGGCATGGGTATCAAATATTGCAGTAGTCTAGATGTGCATACATTGTCATCAACGTATCTCGTAAATGGCCTTAGTCGGAAAACTCATCCCCCGGAGGTTCTCGTCCAAAAGTGCTGTTAAACTTGAGGAGGCCAGTTAAACCACCAACCCAAGGGTCGTCATCTTCAGTTCTGATCATGCATGGCACACCGCCGTGCCACTCCTCACCGGGACCAGCACGTCCAACAAATTCGCCTTCCACTCGGATTTCAGTCCCTGGTGAAACGCCAGCACACCGTTTGCCATCGATGCTGAGGTCAAGCTCACGGCCACGATTCTTCCGGCTCATCCGCAAAGTGACCTTGGTGTCCAGTGGAAGCACGAGGGACCGGAAGCTAAGGCTACAAGGACTGATGGGTGTGATAAGAAGGGACTTGACAAGTGGATGGACGATAGGACCGCCTGCACTCAAACTGTAGGCTGTTGAACCTGTCGGTGTACTGATTAGGATGCCGTCAGCTGTTGTTTCGGTAAGAAAATGCCCGTTCTGGTAAATATCGATGATGGCCAGATGGGGATGAGACCCTCGATGCACCGATATTTCGTTGATAGCTCTCAACGATGGGGAGGGCTCTTCAGGAATAGCTAATGCTTTTGCCCCCAACTTCGTCTCGCTTGATAACGTATCTGACAGCCAATGATTGATGTTGTTTCCCGAGGGATCAAATACATCAGCCTTGATGCGATGGCGCAGCAGCACCTTTGAAGCTCGCTGGGCTCCCATGCTCTTCCCCTTGTGCCTATCCCATGCTGCATAGGCCACTGGGGTTGTCTTATCCCAATCGCCCCGAGGGAAGTTGGCCTCGCGCGTAGCAACATCACTTCCGCTCATGAATGTCTCTCTCCAAGCTCTTTTGTATTCTCTAAAGTCCCACTCGCCCAGAAATCCTAACGTTCCCATATTGAATGATAGAATTGGAGGAACAGAACCGTGGAGCTTGTACAGACTGGCGGCCCGAAGAACTGTGCCGTCCCCTCCAAACGTTGCAATGACGTCAATTTTATCAGCCATATTTGATCGAGAGTCTGATGTAAAGATGGGAAAGTCGAGGCGATCCTTTAGTGATTCGGCGATGCGTGGCTCGAAGACGATGTTGACCTCTGGGTACTCATTGCGAAGGTAGTTGGAAAACTTGACGACCGCGTCGACAACTGCTTCCGAGTACAGCTTGTGGATGATAAGAAGGTTGCTGGGAGGCTTGGTCCAGTTTAAGGATAGAAGCGATGATCCGGGCTTTGTACTTTGGAGATATCGTGGGTTTGATCTATCCGGCAATTCTGCGATGCTGCGAATGTCGGCGCTTAGACGAGTGGATGTTGTTGATAGAAGACGACATGTTCGTGGTATGGAAGTGGATACTGATGGTCGAACAATGAGCGGACATGTTGGTCGTTGAGGAAGTCTGTGCTCAATGAGCGCCAGGCCTCTTAGAAGAGATCTTCTAGACATGGCACAGATGATATAGCATAGCTTGTAAAGAAAAAAGCTGCCTGTCCAGGCTGATTAATTTTGACTATGGATGACGCCGAAGACGGGGAGCTACCCTCGTCACTAGCAGACTAGCTCGAGTTGCGGCTTTGCGACGGCTTTGGCAGAATCGATGGAGCTAAGGAGTTGAGGTGGGCTGTTTTTTCACCGCCTGCCTCTCTGAACTTTAGAATATCTTGACAGAATGATGGTGGTTTAGCCTTGAAGGGGTTCCAAGGGACCAGATCACGGTATCTGGACCCTTGAAAGTTGACTTAAACCTTGTAGCCTTTAAGACAAAGAGCCGATCAGCTGTAATATGTGTATGACCTGCAGAGTGTCTTATTGAACCCCGCGATAGCTTCTGTAGAATGTAGATCCAACAGCTATAAGATCTCATATACTGAGCTCCTGATTGGTCAGATTGCATCGATACCCAGAGCGAGCGCCCCATGCTCCCTGCCCCCGCCGCCTGTAGAAAGTCGTCATAGGACCTCAGCCCTCCAGCCCCGACGCATCCGCCTGATGACACTACAGGCACTTTTAGTTTATGTATACAAAGCTACAGTAGCAATAAGCTCATGCCTAAACGTTGATCACATGCTCATGTGGAATGTCTCGCAGCCTTGAAGGTTTTCTTCTACATCTTCATCTTCACCTCGGACTTGAACTTTAGTAGATTTGCGACACTCGTTCGTCAGCTGCCTCGAGGCTGGCTCTAACTATCATTGTGGACTGTGCCACGCGACCCCTCGTCTTCACTCAGCTCCTAGGCGACGTTCATTTTAACGAGACAGGCACGAGTTATAACAGTCCTGAGAGCGCCATTTTTGTCTGTTCTGTTTGTTTACTCGCTGTGAGACCTCGGACAGAATACATCAATCGAGATAAACAACAGAATTAAGCAATAGGCGCCGCCATGGCTGGCACCACAAACGCTGACCCGCCAGAGACGGCGCTCCCAGTACCAGAAGTTCTCGCTGGAATCACCGAGGAGGATTTGGCCAAAGAGAGAAAGACACTGCCAAAGGAAGAGCATCCATCTGGAAAAGAGAGCTATGGAACTTTTATGCAAATCATCCGCGGCTCGTGTTTCGCGCTCTACTTCAACTCATGCCTTTTAGTGTATGGGATCCAAGTGCCATTCATCAACCGTATCATGACTAACCTAGTCGCAGCATCTTCATTACCCAGCTCATCGGTTCGCCGCTGTACTTTGTCAACCGTGACTGGTACTACGCTTGGATGGCCATGACGAAGCGCTCTTTTGGTCTTACCATAACTCTCATGACCCAAATCTGGGGCCCGACAACGATACGAGTGAGTGGTGACGAGTCGGTTGCCGGGCAGATTAAGTTGCGGTCCGATGGGGGAGTGCAGTTCGAGTTCCCTGAGCGCTTGATCCTAATCGCCAATCATCAGGTACGAGGATACAACTTGACAGATGGGCACATACTGACGGTCACAGATTTACACTGACTGGCTTTATCTTTGGTGGATCTCATATGCCAACTCTCCAAGCATGCATGGTCATATCTACATCATTCTCAAGGAGTCACTTAAGCGCATCCCACTTGTCGGCTTGGGTATGCAGTTCTATAGTTTCATCTTTATGTCGAGAAAAATGGCCTCCGATCAACCCAGGATGGCTTATCGTCTCAACAAGCTGAAGCAGCGCAAGGTCGATCCCAATGGAAGATCTTATATGGATCCCATGTGGCTGCTTTTGTTCCCTGAAGGCACCAATCTTTCCAATAACGGGCGCAGAAAGTCTGCTGGCTGGGCCGCCAAGAACGATCTCAAGGACCCTGAGCATGTCTTGCTTCCACGAAGTACGGGCATGTTCTTCTGTCTGAACGAGCTGAAGGGAAGTATTGACTACGTCTACGATTGTACAGTCGCGTATGAGGGAATCCCGTAAGTCGTAACCTGAAGCCCCTGTTACACAGCATAAAAACTGTCGACTGACCGACGAATGTAGGCGAGGTGGATTCGGTGAAGAGTACTTTGGCCTGGTTAGCACATACTTCCAAGGACGCCCTCCCAAGTCGGTCAACTTCCATTGGCGCCGTTTCCGAGTGAGCGATATTCCCCTTGAAGACCCGAAGGCTTTCGACCTCTGGCTTCGCGAGGAGTGGTATAAGAAGGATACGCTGATGGAGGAGTACATGACGACTGGTCGATTCCCTCGCATGGCAGGCAGTAAGGTCGACTACATCGAGACCGAGGTCAAGACACGTCAGCCATGGGAAATTCTTCAAATCTTTACCGTTGTTGGTACAGCTGCACTGGTTTGGCACAACATCAAGAAGACATTTACGACCATGACCACGGTATTTCGATAGGAGAAGGAAGAAGCCGAGGTCCGGGAGTAATTGAGCGAGTGAGACTAAGGGAATGGATGGAACCAGGACGTGGCGCGTTAGGTGTTGACAGTTTCAAGGTTACACAAATCCCTACAGGTGAATGAGCAGTGTGCATGAATATTTCGGCGAATATGTGAGTTCTCCTCGTTTGGGATTGATAGTTTCGTTTTGTTGCAGCGTGGAGGAGATACCGAGGCGCATTCTGCTTGGAAAGGAGGCATCCATGAGAAGAGGCGACATGATGAGTTGACGGTGTAAGGATTCGGACAGTATCCGAAAGCGGCGAGGTGAATGACATGTCTTGGTTCGAGCGAGTTGTGTAGTTAACGTCAGAACGCGCGTATGAGAACAATTAGTAGCTTTGAATGACCGTTTTGGACTTTTGTATGAAGAATGATTGACGGGTAAAGTGCCTCGGCGCGTGCCGACCTCAAAGCTAAAGATCCGCAAGAATTACCACAAAGAGTCGACAATGCTTTGGTTTGGGTTGTTTGCCATGCGGTGTTGCTGCAATGCCCTCCTGGCGGTAACAGCTCAGTTCGCCTAGACCAAGCCACCAAGCCCGCATCCAAACAACCATAAATTAGCGTAGTTCGCAGTTGGTCCAACGAGAAGCTGGGGATGTCAACTTTAACATCTTGAATTGGCGCTTCTGGTCTAGTCGTTTTCTGTCAAGGGTTGGGAATTAACTACGAGCCTCGGCATCCAAGGTCGCTCTATGAGCCGTTATTGGTTCGGGATATGGAGAGATGATGCGGGGGTGGAGAAGAAACGCGGGGGAGAGACTAGAGAGATCGAAATGAATGAGACTACCCTAAGAATTAGGATTCACACGAGATATCGTGGTGTGGCTGTTTAGGATGGAATGAGATTGGTAGGCTACTAACCGTGTGGAAGGCCTCTAGACAGATTGAACAGGAGGTGGCTTGCGGCTAAGGGCTTGGAAGGATAGAAAGGATGACTGGTAGGTTTGATGTGTCGGAAATGGATGGGCAAGTGTCCAGGTGAAAGAAGTGTAAGCTGACCATCTATTTCTGTCTTTGTTACGGCCCTTGTCTAGTGTTTTTGTCACCCACTAGGGAGGGGAAGGGGAGCCTTGTTTGGTGTAAGTGAGATCAGGTTGATAGCAATCTGCTGTGTTTCCCATGATATATGTAGCAAAAGGAAATTGGCTTGACACAGCATTTTGTACTATTTGTACTGTACAGTGAGTGCGTTGGTTACATGCTCTTGAATACTACAGCAAACAATGCCAATGCTCGCTTCAGACTCAGCCCATGCAGCACAAGAATAAGACGCTCGGACAAAAGCAATCAAAATCAATTAATCTCCAGGAGATCGAAGCAAGGGCTGTTTGGTTTGTGCAGGAGACAGCCAAGCCAAGACTGTACTATGCAAGCCTCTTTTCCCTCTCTTATTCCGCACCCCAAAAATTCGAGTCTGCTGATACTGCATGCTCCTCTTAATGACAAGCCCACCATCGCTACTCACCCCAAAACAGGCAATCCTCCGGGCGTAGGAGCTGGAGTTCCCTCCTACCCCGCAAAGTTGAGCCTTAGTCCTTGACCACACCCCGGGTTTTTTCCTCATCATCGTGTGGAGTCAGAGTGTAGCCGGTAGATCTTGCGGGGGAGAGTCGCAACGTAGATGGGTTAAGGTGCTGATACTGACGCAAAAGACTCCAAGGAAACGACAAAGCCCTAACTCCAAGGGGGTGTGTATTGTTTGACGATTGTTACTTGGCATTGACCGCCACCCGAGGTAAGTTTGTATTGTTGTGCTGGATTGGTCGATAAGAGAAGAGGTTGGACCAGGGTCTATAGTCTGGAGAGGAGAAGAGTAGTAACCTGGCCTGTATAAAAGACAGGCGATGATCGTGACCCAACGAGACGAAATAAACTGGAGACAGAGACAAAGACAAGCCAAGACAAGCAAAGCAGATAATAGCCTAGCTTGCATTGCCTTGCCTCATAGATCCGTGAAACCTGGTGCCTTCCTATTCTTTTTTAGTTTTCCTCAAAAGGGGGGTTGTGTTCTGCACTGCACTGCACATTCTCTTCTCGGAAGCTGTGTAACAGGATTCACTCATAATCCTCGCTCCTTCCTCATCCTCTTTTTCTGTCCCACATACCTTTTTACTCTTCTCTCTTTCTCTCTACCCCCAACATCGTCACTCACAAACTCTTCTGCTCTTGACAACGAGCAATCATGGAGAGACCACACGATAATGAGGCTGTTGAAAAGCAGCTCGACTCGGATTACAAGCATCTCGACCATGCTCCCAGCAAGGTCAGCTCCGAGATAGATGCCGACCATGGCTTCACCGAAAAGGAGCAGCGCAGCATCATCAAGCGCATTGATCGTCGTCTGGTTGTGACTGTCGGCGCCATGTACTGTGTCTCGCTTATGGATCGAACCAACATGAGTGCTGCCAACATTGCTGGTATGAGTGCTGAGCTTCAACTGACTGGCTTCCGATACGTGAGTCTTATCCGTTTTAAGTGATTGTGAATTGTACTGACGAATTGGTGGATAGAATATTGCCAACTTGGTCTTCTTCATCCCATACATCATCTTCCAACCGCCCTCGACTATCCTCATCCGCAGAATTGGTCCCCGTTTCCACTTGGCTATCATCACTATGCTCTGGGGAGCAGTCATGGTTGGCATGGGTTTCGTTGAGAAGTTCCCCCAACTTGCGGCTCTTCGTGCGGTTCTTGGTTTCTTCGAGGCTGGTTTCTTCCCCAGCTGTGTCTACCTGCTTAGCACATGGTACACTCGATGTGAGTATAGCTGCCATCACTCAAAGCTCAACTACTGACCAATATTCCAGACGAGGTTGGAAAGCGATACTCGGTCTTCTATCTCCTCGGTTGCGTTGCCTCAGCTTTCTCCGGTATTCTCGCCTACGGTGTACGTCTCGCCCCGCTCTCACTATCCCGCTCTTGCTTACACTCCACAGCTTATGCAGCTCAACGGTCGTGAGGGTCTCACTGGTTGGCGCTGGATCTTCATCATCGAAGGTGCCTTGACCATCGCCCTTGGTGTCGCCGGTTATTGGCTTCTCGTTGATTTCCCCGACTCGAAGCGCAAGACATGGTCTTTTCTCGGTGCCCGCGAGCGTCAATGGGTTGTCGATCGCATCAGTCGTGATCGTGGTGATACCGAGATGCCTCCCTTCCAGCTGGGCAAGTTCCTTGGCGGCGGGGCGGACTGGAAGGTCTGGGCCTATGCCATGATCTTCTTTGACACTACCACCATCAGCTACGCCCTTGCTTATACTCTGCCTATTATTCTCGTTGGAAACATGGGTTTCAGCGTTGGAGCTGCTCAGTGTCTGGTTGCCCCTCCTTACGCCTTCGCCGGTATCGTCATGTTCGCTACTGCTTGGGTTGGTGACAAGTACCACGTTCGAGGTCCTTGCATTCTCTTCAACATGTTGCTCTGCCTCATTGGACTTCCCATCATGGGCTGGGCTGAGAGTGCCAACGTTCGCTACTTCGGTGTCTTCCTCGTCACTGCCGGTGCCAACAGCAACATCCCAACTGCCATGTCATTCCAGGCCAACAACATCCGAGGTCAATGGAAGCGAGCTTTCTGCAGTGCCACTCTTGTCGGCTTTGGTGGTTTCGGTGGTATTGCCGGTAGCTTGGTGTTCCGTGAGCAGGATAAGTTGACGGGATACAAGCCTGGCATGTGGGCCTGCATTGCCTGCTGTCTCGTCACTACCATTCTTGTTATCCTGCTTGATCTGGACTTCAAGAGAAAGAATGCCCAGGCTGACAGGGGTGAGAAGATTCTGGAGGCTCATGATGTGAGTAAGCCCCCTCGTGCTGACATAACCTCATCACTGACAAACTTTAGGACGATGCCACTGCCGATTTCCGCTACACTTACTAAGATGGATGAATATATGTCGAGTGTTAGTTTGAGGATGATCTGTTGTTAAGGTGTATCTGTTCCAGTAGCCCAATAACATCTATTGTTTGCATCTTTTGTCTCTCAGATAACCTTGCACTTATCTCGGTGACATGTTGCTCATAAGAGACAAAGCACTCTTTCTGTTACCTCAACCGCTGTTCGTCCTCCCGACTCATATTCTGGATAGTGTTACTTTGACAGCTTCGTGTCTCTTGTCTTGTTCATCCACCATGACCATCGTACATTGTACACTCCCACCCGAACACTTGGCCTCCCGCATACCCGCACAAAGAAAATCTTTCTTCCCCATTATCTCAAAAGCTCAGCGTATTCCACTATTACGGTCCTCAGCCAAAGTTAACAATCTATTCCTCGTCGCGAACATGAGTCCTTCCGATTACGCTGTGCCAGTTTACCTGTGTATTCTTGCCGTTGAGCTAACCTTGTGGCTACCCCTGCCCATTATCTTTATTACAGTGCTGGTAGTGAAGTCCCGTCTTGAGAACAGAGAGGTAGAGTGGCTTGAAGAGGGTTTGCTGGTGCAGAGGGAGGAAATCCCGTTGAACTATCAGACGCTGATCCGGGGGTTGAGGGTCAGTGGATGATACAAGGTTGGACTCTTGCAACAATGCTGGTCATTGTTCCTGATGGAGACTAACGGTCATGTTCGCGGCAGATACTAACAATTCATTGTACAGCACGGTCCGAACAGAGAATTAGAATAGGGCCTTTCATTTATTCTTGCGCTGTAAGCCATCTATCTATCTATCTATATAAAAATTGCTTGTTTTCGATATTTACATCATCAACACAGTGATCACAACACCAAACACAGCAGCGAAGAGCGAAACTCGCATACCGCCAGCAGCGTTCTCGACGGTTTCTTCCGAGCTTCCGTCACCTCCCTTACCCTTGGCCTCCTCCGAATCAGAATCCTCGCTGGTGGTTCCATTTGTCTTGACAACACGCTCCTCCAATTTGGGGTTAAGAGGGTTGTGCGCATCGAAGTAACCAATAAGCACCTCATCCTGGGTATCAAGAGTAGCAGCGTTCTTGTCCTCGATGCTGAAGAAGTTATCACCGCCACCAGCCAAGAAGTCGAGAGTGACAACGCGATACTTGGTCTTGTCCTCGAAAGAATCACCGTCGAGCGTCAAGTTGACCAGCTTGGAGCCGTTCTTGTTGTCAGGGTTATACTCGACCTTGAGGCCCTTGGAAACCTGGAACCACGAGGTGATTTCCTTGTCGTTGCCCTGGTTTATGCCCGTTACAGCACCCTCGAAAATATCCTTGATCTCGGAACCGGTAAAAGTGAGCTCAACGAT
Organism: Fusarium flagelliforme; assembly: GCF_020744385.1. Lineage (NCBI taxonomy): Eukaryota > Fungi > Ascomycota > Sordariomycetes > Hypocreales > Nectriaceae > Fusarium > Fusarium flagelliforme. The sequence goes on from NW_025763503.1 coordinate 6,659,181, forward strand.
GGCGTTACCGAATGGGAAAGATGTTAGGACTTCGCCGCGGGTGATGTTGCCCTCGTCGATGGTAGCGCGAACTCCGCCGGCGTTGATGAAGGCGAAGCTGGGCTTGTCGTCGTCGGAGGTGCTTTGGTTGAGACGGTACTCGAGCATAGCATCAGCCATAACTTGTCCGAGGAGACAGTCTCCATCCTGGCATGTGGTCTGGTCGAGCTCTTCACTTGTGTAGCCAACTACTTCAGCGGCGAACTCCTCGAAGGGGCCTCGCCAAGACTCAATCTTCTTCTGGAGATCCTCATCAATGTCGGTCTGGTTGGTCATGTGGATAGGAGCACCGTGGTAGGCAAGAGGCTTTCCATCCTTGTCAAAGGTCAGATCAATAGAACCAAGGTACTCGCCCCATCGGTATGCAGTGACAATGAAAACTTCATCACCCTTGACGTTATCAACTACGGTGGGATAATCACCCTCAGAGTTGCTCATGTTGCCAAGGGGAGTATGACTGTGACCACCGATGATAAGAGAAAGACCCTCAGTCTTGGCAGCAAGCTCCTTGTCCACATCGATGCCGAGGTGAGTAAGCGCAACAATGCGGTTGATCTCGGTCTTGTTGCGAATCTCCCAGACAGCCTTCTGCACCTCAGTGATGGGGTCCAGGAAAGTAGTCTTGTTTCCAACGCTGGAGATTCCAGGCGTAGTATCAGTAGTCACACCAATAACCGCCAAATCATGATCCTCAAAGATCTGGTAGTTCTTGATAGTCTTGTTCAGTCCTTCGTACTCGCTCTTGACATTGCAAGAAATGACAGGGAAAGTCAAGTTCTGCAGAAACTCGCCAAGCTCCTCGTCACCACCGTCCCACTCGTGGTTTCCGAGCGTCATGGCGTCAAAGTCGAGCTCATTCAGGGTCTCTGCGATCTTGGAGGGTCCGTAGAAGGAGTAGAACAGTGTGCCCTGGAACTCGTCGCCCGCATTGAGCCACAGGTTGTCCGGGTGGTCCTTTCGCAGAGCATCGACTGTGTGCTTGATGCGCGCATAGCCGCCGAAGCAGCCCTTCTTGGGATCGACGCAGTCTGTGCCTGACTTTGCGAATTCGTCGAGATGGGCGTGGACATCGTTGACATGGAAGAAGGCTACAAGGGTTAGCGACCTGAACAGCGCATAGTGAGAGAATAAGACATACAAATGTTGTAATTTCCGTCATCATCGATGAAGCGCTTTGTCAATCGCTTGCTGTAGAGCGTATCTTCAGCGATAACGGAGCCCGTCAAAGCGAGCGCTGCAAGGGTAATTGACGACTTCATGATGGCTCAAATGCGCAAATGCCCCCAGAATCGAGAAGAGAAGGTGAACATTTCAAGAATAAATTTAGAGTGCAACTCTGCTCCCTTTAACTCGTCAATTGGAACCCTGTCATGTTTTTTTACGCTTTCCTTGGCCTGATCGTCGCTGTGACAGGTCTCTTGTTAGTCGTGCAAAGGTTCCATGAGATAAAGGATCGCCAAGATGCACGTGGGCAACGTGACTGGCTTATCGCACGAAGCCAAGGCGAATCCGTCTATGTCGACTGTTGTTGACATAACAAGGACTCTGCTGTCATATCGTATTATCTGCCATTGAATAGAAACGTGTGTATGCTTCTGTTTCATGTGTGTTAGTGTGCTATCAAACAGGCCTGTTCAATTGAGTATCACAGCCTATCACTGGCTCGATAACCAGGCTGTCTAAAGGTTTAAGCTTGAACAGTCCATGGAGCCAAGGCTCGGGGTGTCGGGTGTCTCTACGCCGCGTCGGCTTTGTCAGACAAATGAGGAAGGTTTTTACTATAGCGTCAGTCAAACGGTTTTTGGGTCAAGGATAGCCCTGGCCAATGTGAAGGTTTATCTCATATGCCTTCTTTATCCAGTAAGACTGAGGTAGAGACCAACAGCCCGATTGAAGTTCAACAGACAGACAGACTTGTTGCTTTCGCCTTTATCAATCATTAAGATGGTAGCACTATCTACTAACTGACTCATGCGGAGAGATCAACCCAATTTTTGCTCATTATTAGGATCGATCCCTGGAACCCGCAACCGGGGCCATCGATTTAGTTTATTAACTAACATCATATATTAGCCTTTAAGCTTATTCCCCGTGATGAACGCCTCAGAATCGGAACTTTGGTCATGGTCATGCTGTCAGTTACCAGTTAGGCGGTTTGGTTTAGGAAGAAATTGAACTTAATCTCAATGAATTACCTATTAGAGAAACCTGTTTCGCTAATTGATTGTCGACTGCCGAGGCTTTTTGTTTATGTTGTAATGTTGCATCTGGATGGAATTTTGGCCACTGCTCAGAGTTATGAGATGCCTATTCCGATCTAGCGCTTTCCCTGCATATCATCCAATCGCTAGCTAATCTGGTTGATCACCAGTCAAAGCGCTGAGCTGTTGGCTGTAACTACAGGACCTTAGCTACAGCTACAGAGAGGGAGCCAAGTCGAGTTCCGGAGCATCAGGCCCGAGGTATAAACTAGAATAGTTGATTATCTTTGTTAGTTTCGTCCCAACTTTTGATTGATACTATACTAAACTAAGTCAATTGTCATTTATTTATAAGCGCATATTCATCCAGTTTTCTGGTCTTTAGGGGCTTCAGTGGGAACCGGTGGAGTGCCGTGGTGGCTTGTGGTAGTGTCTGTGGCACACGGGCACTAATAAAACATTTTGCCTCAATTACTAACGGGGGGAATCCGACAGATACCGGCAGCCTGGAAGGACTTACAGGAGATGAGAACGCCATGTCCTTTCCCGATAACTTTCGGACTTTTCATTGCATCATTTTTACAACTGGTCGAGGCGTGTAGCTCTCTGTGCTATTTTGAGTCAGCTATTGAGCGGTGTGTTAGTGCCTCTCATGGGGGCGCTTGCTTAATGTTGGATAGGTATCTCTTCGTACGACACCTACCTACCCTATACCGGCTTCATGAGTCAGCGAGCTCACTGTTATGTTGCGAATAACCTCACCTCAACACAGGGTCTGCGTCACAGTGATACGTTTCATCAAAGTAATGCAGCCCATTGCATTTTATTTCTTTCGGATTCACAGGAGAAAACTACTTCTCGGTACGGGTACCATTAAGTTACCTCGGTACCGTCTCGGCCAGTAGCTCTACCACTAACCACAAGCCTCATAATGTCATCCATGAGCAGATCCATACCTCTTGATCAATGTCGGGACCGAGCAGGGAGCATATTCGTATACACGATTCAAGTTCTTGACCAAGTCCCTGTCAACTGAGTAGTGTTCTATTCCAAATGACAGGACCCCTGACTGCTTTCAGTTCTTTGTTGGATTAGCCACCTGGATGATCATCAATATGGAACCACTAGTTAGCTAGAACAACGAGATGTTTACCTAGCATCGTATTCCCGTTAACTCCATGATCGACTCGACTATCAACGGCTTAAGTCTGATCACATAATCGGAAAGAAAATTCAAAACCCATTCCTCTTATTCATCAGATTGTTCTGGCCAGGGATTACCAATATTCTGGTAACTCCTTGGCATCAGATACGCAATTGTTAGGTTATGCAGTAATGAGCTGATTCTAGCTGCCAAGAGGTGAAAAAGTTATCAAAACAACAAAGCGTCTTGAAAATCAGTGCCTTTTTTGCGAACTATGAGTGTTCAGCTGCGGTGCCAAGACCAATTGAAATAGCGACGACGTCCGAGCGATGATCAACCAACTGCCAATCGCCACGGAACGGCGCGCGAGATGGTCACAGTCGCAGTCACATTAGCTCAGGGGATGGAACATCGGAGCTCGTGATTCACAGGGCTGGGCCGAAGGCACGAGAAACCGTTGCGAGGCACCGAGTCTTAGGTCTTAGTTCTTGGGCTTGCGCTTGCGCTTGGGAATGGCGTCGGTGGTCTTGGCTCCCCCAGCTAGACGTTACCAGTACGGATAGTTGTACTGTAGGTAGGCCAGACCAAACGGTTGTAGCTAGCTTGATGGAGTTAGAAGGGGCCATACTCAGGGTTCTTTTGGGAGGGAGCTGACGGGCTTAGGATCAGCATTACCGGTAGTTGTGGGCAACTTGGTGCCTGTGCTGTCACTGCTGCAAGCTGGGCTGATGCCGATTCGCTACTGGTACGAGGTGATCTTCGGATGCATCGATGCAAGAGCTCAACGACAATGTTACAGCAGATCTTGATCCTGATCTGATTGAGTTGATGCTCGATCACCAGGCTTGCTTGGCCAGGGGGATATCGAAGTGCAACCGACTTATCAGGGACCGCAGGTGTGTCCGTGTGAATCGGATGGCGGTGGCTGGTGGTTTTGATGTGATGTGATAGTGAAGCCACACTTGGGAATATGTCGACTTTGATGTCGATCTTGTATGGGATTTCCATGCGGCATGTTATTTCCGATTAATCGGGACAAAAGGCAATTTGAAGCGCCACTCCAACCCAGTTCATACAATACATACTGTGATGAAGCAATGGTTGGGATTGGCGCTCTTGTACAGACAGTGATTTATCGTGGAAGCTTCGGAAAATCGGGTCGAGTTTGCCGACTCGCCGGGATAGTTTCGGCGGGATAGAATGCCTAGACTGGGGATAGAACTGGTCTCCGTAGCACTAGACTAGAGAGTAGTGATGGGAATGGATTGGGAAAAGCGGCAGATGTCAGATTGAGGCGAATTGATGCGCTGTATCGAGATGGATGCTAATGTTGGTTCACGTTGGTTCCTGTATATGCGTTACATGCCAGTCAGTGCCAGTAGACGAAGTTAATGGAAGTTACTCGGAAATGGTCTGATGATGTGCATCGCAAGGTTTAAAGTGACAGACGGACATTGGAAATAATGTGGTGCCAAGAAATGTTGCAATTCGAGATCATTTGATCTGCACTTCAATTCTTGATATTTTATGTTTCTGCTCAAATCATAGATAACTTTGTGGTCACAAAATGTCTTGGCAAAAGGGTGCATAAGTTGCGTACGCATAGACCAATGGTTAGTGAAGGAGCAGATTTTACAATACAACAAGTCTTGGCACGCAGAATTGAACAGGGTATGGATGGGTATGGATGGGTATGGATGGGTATGGGTATGGGTATGTTGCTAAAGGCTGTATGTATCCGTAAGGCAAAGACAGGGCGGACGACCCATCTCAGAAATACTACAGTATATGTTCTCTATTGATTGATTTATTTGTGATGTCAAAGGGGTAATTTGTAGAAATGACCTCATCTCGGATCAATCCGATTACCAACAACGTCATTTGACTTTGGAATAGTTACAGAAGACTTGAGAGAAGCAGCGCAGCAACAAACTTTCAGGGTCGCACTCTCTGCCAAGACTGGGCGGCAACGCCCTCCACCTCTACAAGAGACTAAAGAAAGAGACTACAGACGGATATGGATGGCTCGATGGATAATGGATGGGTGCCCCAACTCCCGAACCCACGGAACCGGGCGGCCTGCGAAGAGAAGACTATCCATAATACTGTGTTGTCTAGGAGGCAACTCATTCTCATTATGGTAGAGCCACTATAATGCGCCATGGCGTCTTGGTCTTGGCGATGGCTGACACTGTCTTTGCTTTTCTTGTCTTGGTGTGTGGATGTGGATGTGGATGCAGACTTGAGGCGGCGTACTTTCTGGAGTCTGCAGAAAGGGACCGGCCCAACTCTATTTGCCGTCCGTGTCTAACGAATAACAGTGGACTGCACCAGGTTCCCTGACCTTGACTTGAGCCTTGACCTTGCTTGACCTTGGACCAGGGCAGGGATACAACACGAATGGGTGGGAGATGGGAGGAGGGTTCCAAAAGCCTCAATGTCAGCCAGCCAGAACTCAGAATTCATCAGAATGGCTTGGACCCCGTTAAAGAACCACACCAGAAGCTTCAAGATGGCTATCTCCCTCTCCACTAATCCTGGATCAAGCTGAGACTTGACTTTGAGGCTGCCTGTCACCATCGACAAAGATCTTCATCCCCCTTCCCGAGTCCCGGCATCCAGGCTGTCACATTTTATCGAGCACAGCCTCATGCCAAGAGAGCTTGTTTATGTTGCTCAGGGCCAAGAACTTGATCAAGTAAGGAAACTAAATCAAGCCAAGTATTACAGAGCTCGGCACTGTAGAAACACACCTACCTATCCACCATACCGCGGATCGGTAGTTGCATTGTGCATAGCTATCTGCATAGAGCTGTAGGTAGCTACCTGTGCAAGTGCATTTGCATTTCCAATCAATACCTACCTACCTACCTAGGTACATATACACATACATCGAGTATCTGTAGCTAGTCTGTCTAGTCTTCTATTTCTTTCCCCCTTCCAATCTTACAGGAAGGCAAAGACCAAGCCCTCCAAGAGGGTCAAAAAGTCCAAGCACATACCAAGAAAGTCTTTGCACAAGTTGAGACAGTACCTATACCTCAACGTTACCTTACCTTGCCTGCCTTACCACACGACAGGGACAAGCAGACCAAAAAGAAGCGGGGGGTGGGTTTTCCTTTTAACAACCCAGAAGATAACATAACCACTCTATCCATAACACAAAACACCAACACCGAATCCTCACATCATCTCGCCTCATCTCATCTCACCTCACCTTACCTTACATATACATATACTTTCCTTCACACAACTCAACATCCAGGCCTGCCAGGACATGGCAACAAAACTTGTACTTCCTCCATCGGCCTCGTCTTACACTCCAGATACACTGAACGACAGCCTCAAATGGAAATTATCACACCCCAGGACTACCAGAACAACTCTCGCAAACGACAACGTCGCAGTCTTCGCCCCTGTGACGCCTGTCGGAAGCGCAAGACCCGTTGCGTTACCAAGGATGGCGACGGTGACTGTGTCCATTGCCAGCTAAGAGCTACACCGTGTACCTTCCAGCACAGTCCTCCAGAACGCCAGGTTGCAAACACCAGCGGGAATAGCAGCAGCACGACCGCTGCTCCCGGAATCCAGGAAGAGATCACCCCAGATGAGACTCCAGGACAGATTAAGATCCAAACCCCGAACCAAACCCAGGCCCAGATCCAGAATCCAGCGAGGAGTATGAGCCAGCAAAGCCGTAAAGAGTCCCGGGAGGATGTCCAATCTGTCTACTCTGTCCCTTCGATCCAGACCTTCCTCTCACCCGCCGAGACGCGCGCTTCTGCTGATAGTGGCATCCCTCTTGCTCCGCCCTCAGGCATGGTTCCGGAGCTCGGTCCTCTAGATCGCACAATGGGCTGCTCGTCTACGCGCTTCGCCGAACTTTATGGACTTGGGAGTGACATGGAGCCGATACTAATGCGACATCGTCCCTACGATCCTCAAACTCACGAGTTTAGTCTCGATACTCATGCTATCCGCCGCGTGCTCGAAAGGGACGACGGCCAGGAGTATCCCCTGACGTTTCACATGGCTCGTGACGAAAAAGCAGTCGAGGGTGATCCGACATTTTCTCAGGTCGACGCCATAGAGAGCTGCGTTCGCCCCCACGGGCCCGGTCTCGTCGAGTTATTCTGGAGACATGTTCAACCGTGCTATCCTATCCTCTCCAAGGACCCCTTCACCCTTGCCTACAACCAGTCTTACCGTCGCATCCCAGCGGCCCTTCTCGGGGCCATCTACCTCTCTGCCATTCGCTGGTGGACCTATGATCCTGAACTCTCCATCAGAAGTCCCCCGGACGCCGCCCTACTGCGCAGGATGCTGCGGACGGCCATCCCGGCGTCATACCACCGCCCAAAGCTCAGTTCTATCCAGGCCGCCCTGCTTCTACTCCAATGCCAGCCTGAAGACCCCCTCAACCCGGACCATACCTTCCAATGGGGTCTCACCTGCCAAGCGCTTGCTATCGGTCAGTGCCTTGGGCTTCACCTCGATGCCAGCAACTGGACTATTCCCCAATGGGAACGCAACGTTCGTAAGCGTCTGAGTTGGGCGCTATTCATGCAGGACCGCTGGACTGCATTGGCTTATGGACGACCTGTACATATTCACGACGATGACTGGACAGTGGGCGATCTCACTCCGGCTGATTTTTCGGATTTCGAAAGCGACACTCCTGCGGCTCCCTCGGCTTCTGGATCTGTCTCTAGTTCCGTTTCTGTATCTGGCTCAGACGACGATCGGAGATCGATTGCCTACACTGGCATGACGCAGTTTATACAGATGGTGCGGTTGACGCAGATTCTATCAGTTGTCTACTCGACCTTTTACACAGCTCGCACGTGCAAAGAGCAGGATACCGTGATCCTCTTCGAGAAAGCCCAGCCGCTCTTTGACATGCTGACGAGTTGGTACCATAGCATCCCACCAACGCTGCAGATGAATGTCATCTACCAGCGCAAGCTGTGCTTCCACGGCTATCTGCACTTCTCCTACTATGGTGTGGTAATGACACTCCTGCGTCGCCTAATCCGATCTACAGCCCTCCCACCACGCTGTTCGGACGATCGCGTGCTCTCCAGCATTCGCCAGATCGCCCTCCAAACTGCCCAAAGCGCAATAAGCTTCGTGATAAGTTTGAGACCTGATCATCTCGAGGCTTTCTGGTACTTTACATCACCCTACCTCTTCTCGCTCCTCGGCTCCTTTACCACACTACTTCTCGTCACCTCATTGTCTTCCCAGGAGCAACATTTCTGGCAAGAAACTTTAAACTCGTACCTCTGGAATCTTCGCATGATGAGCAAAAGTCATCAACCAATGCAATACGCTGTAAACCGCCTCGAAGGCGCCATACTGCGCGGCCTCGAGCATTCTCTCGCGGTCAATATAAATGAACCGCTTAATGACAAAGTTAGCCCTATGATGGGCCATTATTCATCAGATGTATATGAATACACTGATTTTGGCGACTGGGACCTGGCAGCTGGTGCATCAGGTCCGTATGATCTTCTCAGTGGGTTGGTTATCCAGCAGAATCCTATGATGCCGCAGGAAGATTTAGGATGAGGGAAGTCATAATGAGGATGATCTTGCGGCGATGGAAGGTTAATAGATGAACTACTCGGCGTCTTCGAGATTGTCCAACTCGGCTAAGCCATCTTCCTTGCTCATCGAATGACGCATATTAATGTCAACTAAATCAACCATGCCATCTTCCACGTACCACCCTAGCCTGCGGACGCCATCGCGCTCGCTGTCTGCCCAGTTGGGCGGTTCAGGTAGTCGAAAGCTCAGTGCTCGGCCTCCGCAGAAGACTTCCACGATTTGACCTCTCAGGAAGAGGAAGACACCATCGACAAGACTGACATTATCATGTCGCACCAGCTCAGGTCCATCGACAGGTCGTGGGATATACATTTTATACTGGTCTGCCCAGAAATCGTCGAGGGGAGGGAAATCGGTCATGAGTATGACAGTGAAAAGGCCATTGCCCTGAGGAATAAACTGCAGACGATGGCCTTTTCCAGACTTATCGACATGCAACATCACTCCAAAAGTGTGAGCATCGCATGCTGCGACCTTGAAGTCCACCATGAGATGCCGCTTCCACTCTGCGGATCCTAGCTCAGGGAAATGCGTCGCCGTCGTTCCGAGAGAACAAAGGTACAAGCTGGGGGCAGCGTCTCCAGGCGAAACAGGCCTGGAAGTTTGCCAGATATAACTTCGAAACTCTTGAGAAGCGTCGATGCGCAGACAAGCGTTTGTGTCTGCCCACATGACTCTGGTGATGCCAAGATCACCTCCCCAAAGCCACTTCTTCTCGTCGGCCGCATAGTCTCCAATCCAGCCGAAGCAGATCCTCTTGCCGGGATTTCCAGCTTTCGGACATGACTTGGCTGCATACCATCGGCGACCGTCTAGGCGTCCATGAGATCCATCTCGTGGGACGCGGAAAGGTCCGTATGGTGTGTCGGCCATGCGATACACTGTTCCTGCATTTGGTGCGTGGAAACGTGAGTATACCAAATACCACTTTCCGTTGGGCAGTGTGAACAGCTCTGGGCATTCGGGACAGAAGACGTCGTTGGGTGCGTATAAAGGCTCAGGGGCTACTGTCCAATCTTCAAGATCCGAGGAAGTCAATAAGGCGATGCATCCACGGCTCCAATACGGGCCATTGGCCAAGCGAGTAGCGACAAGCATCCAATATCGACCTTCGGCACGGTTGTAAAAGACAAAAGGATCGCGAAAGTCGATATCCTCATATTTGTTCAAACCATCTCCGACAATAGTAATGGGTGTTGATGTCGGGTCGAATCTCGTACCGTGACGATCTGAAGCTTTGGTGCGAAGAATTGTCTGACGGCCATTTTGCGATAGGTTGTAACCAGTATAAAAGATATTCATGTTCTGATCCAGATCGAGCACAGCGCATCCTGTCCAGGCGCCGTCGGCATCAGGGTCGGTACTTGACTGTCCTGGCGATACCACGGGTTGCGGATCTCTTTCCCATTCGAGGAGATTTGTTGATCGCAGGCGCGACCATGTTGTCCTCAAGCGTTGTGGGTGGTGCTTTGTTGAAGGTGGTGTGCTGAGGTGGAAGACGTGGTATGTATCGTCAACGAGCAGGGGAATGACATCGGCTGATGCTTGATTGACTGAAGCGCGGGAGTAGGGACATAATTCGGGTGGTGGAGTTGGGACTGGGAGGATGGATCGCATAGTTATAGCCTTGTATGTAATGTGTTGTGTTGTACCGTAAGTAATTAAAAGAAGTAAGTAATGAATAACAAGTTGAACATGGACAGTGAGTAAATGAGTGAGTAAGTGAGTGAGGAATGGTCTGATTATATCAAGGTCCAGCACTGCTTGTTAGTATAAGATAAGAAGAGTAGTATAGTATAGTAGAGCAGTGCAGAGTACAGCAACGTAGTCTAATTATATCCATTTTTGAAGAAACCTTGGCAATGTCTCTTATGTATATGGTCGAAGCTTTAGAATGAGTGAGTTATGGATGGAGTCGCTCGATTCATGAAGATGGTCCAGGCGTTGGAGGGTTGACTCTTGCAACATGACTGACTCTCTCTGTCTTGATCATCTGGATCATAATGAGAAGATCATGACCTAATGTAGCAAGGGTTGAAGAAGATGAAAAAAGAAACAGTGTTGATTGAGAATGGGGAAAAAGAAGAGAAGCAGGTATGGAATAATACTACAGTACAACTGCTACTATGGCTGGGTCGCGTCGGCAACAGGGTCCTAAACGGTCCCTTTTGAGAAAAGCCCCGGCACGACCATGGCGCGGCGCTTCCTCTTCTAGTTAAGCCTGAAGACTCGAGTCAAACTCTATTTTGAAGATCCTAACTTGCGTGGGTTTAGTTTAGGTTTCCAATGTGAGAGATGAATGCCCAAGTCCCGTCTTTTTCTAGCCTGATCCTACATAGTCAACACATTCCTTTTTGACTTCAGTAATACTATGAATGAGGCTGATAAGAGAACAAGTTCTAGAATGAATGATTGACAAAGTAGGGCGCACACTCACACACAGAGAGATGAACTTCTGTTGGGTCATCATGAAAAAGAAACACACAACTCGTGACTTTCCAATTATTCAGTCATTGTGATCTATTACATGCAAGTCGTTACGCACGTACATAACATACAGTAACCAACTGACTGTACAGTAAACGTGCGTATGTGACGTTGTATTCTTTCCGGGGCTTTTCTCCTCCTCTCAATCGTCACTGTCTCTCTTCTTTCTTTTCTTCTTCTACCTGACCTGCCCTATACTATCCTAGGTATCCAATTCATGGATAACTGTTATCCGCCTTGATCCACTCACTAATCAGTCTACTGCATCGGAACCGCCTTCGCAATCTCCTCCCCCAGGTCAAGGGTCCCAGCCTACTCGACTGTACTAACCTTATGCTAAACCCAGAAAGCTTTTGCCGTGAAACCAAGAACGAGGAGGAACCCTCCCCTTCAGCCCTGTACTATAACGCGCGGCCTTCTATTCTATTTCCCGCGGAGAAAGAATTAAAAAATACGAATAATAGGCAACTGAATCAGAGTGCCTGAGCTTACCTCCGGATTCAGAGTCAGAGTCAGAATGATGCTTGCCGGAATTAAACATCCCTACGTCTGGCTCTGCTGTAGCTTTGCGGCACTGGGAGCCTGTCTGTATGGGTACGAGGGTGTTTACTTTACCGGTGTTTCTACTCTCGGTATGTTTGATGCTCTGCTCTATCCCAGTCTTGATCTAGTTGACTGACACTCATTAAAGATGTCTTTGTACGCGACTTTGGAACGCCAGTGTCTGGTTCCAATGGCGAAGGATACGAGATTACACCCTCCAACTTGGCCGTCATGACAAGCATGATCAACGTGGGCGAGTTGATAGGGTCCCTCTTGGCAGCTCCTATCAATGACCAGTTCGGCCGAAAAGGCGCTATACTCAGTGGCACTATTGCTGTTATCGTTGGTGTTGTGATGCAGCTCTGCACCACTTCGAGCCGTGCTCTTATCACAGCTGGGAGAGCGATTGCGGGCTTTGGCGTGGGTAACTTTTCTGTTACATCGCCTTTGTACATGGGAGTATGTCTGCCTCTTTTATATGCTGACATGTGTGAAAATGTTTGTTTGCTTATTAGTGATGATTCTTTGTAGGAGATTGCACCTGAAGGGTTGAGAAGTCCTCTTCTTATGTGCTGGCAGCTTGTTCTGTCTATATCGCAGATCATCGCAGCTGCTATAAACCGAGGTGTCGTCCACAACAACACGACTTTTGCGTATCGATTTCCAATTGGATTCCAGTTGATATTTCCACTGATACTGTTACTCGGTATCACATGGTTACCAGAATCACCGCGTTGGTTGTTGCGCCGTGGACATCATGATAAAGCGATGCGGTCCCTGAGTTTACTCCACCACGAAGACAAGCATTACGACTGCCAAGCCGTGATACAAAACATCGAAATTGATCTAGCGCAAGATTCCTCCGAAGAGGCAGAGAGCACATGGATGCAACTAATTACCGACCCCGTGGAGCGTCGCAAAGTGATCTACAGCGCCGGCGCTCTGATCGCCCAGCAAATCAACGGCATTCAATGGTTCTACTATTTCGGCACCGTCTTCTCTAAGGCAATTGGTCTCCGAGACCCCTTTCTAATGACTCTCATTGTCTTTGTCATTCAAGTTTTTGTTGTTCTTGCGGCTGTGCTACTGGCTAACAAGCTCCCTCGGCGGCCGCTTTTAATGGTGACTACGGGTATCATGACTGTGTCTATTTTTGTAGTCGGATGTTTGGGTATCCCTGGAGGACAGCCGAGTGAGACTATTGGAAAGGTGATTATAAGTTTTGTTATTATTGAGATTGTGGCCTTTAACTTTGCTTGGGGACCTCTTGGCTGGACCATTGTAAGTCTTCCTTCTTTGGAATATGGTACCTTCTAACAGAATGCCAGGCTTCTGAAATGGCAGTTGGAAGAAACCGCAACAAGATCTACGCAGTTGCTGTCGCTTCATTTTGGGTCACAGTCTGGGTTACAGTCTTTACTCTGCCCTATCTGTACTACTCGGCGGATCTTGGCCCCAAGACAGGTTTTGTATACACGGGACTATGCTTTGTAACATTGTCGTATGTGTACTTTTGCGTTGGTGAAGTCACAGGTCGCAGTATTGAGGAGATAAATGGCTTCTTTCGAGATGGTATTCCTGCTCGACACTGGAAGAAGCAACCGTTTGTTGAAGCACAAAGTCACTCGGGTGTAAGTGTTGTTCAGGTACAGGGACATGAAAAGGCTGAGAACCGCTAAGACGAGTTGTGAACTATGTACTTATGAGATATATACCCCAAGTCTATTATGCTGAGCTCCAATTCTAATCTAATACTGATATGCCCGTCTTGAGCTTCTTTACCGACTCGTTCCAGCTTGCCTATACCCGGTGTTGATAGAAAACCCTCGATTTGCCCATATTTGCTCGCCGGTGCATGTATTAATTCTCGGTAGATGAACATGTTGAATCGTCCTTGTCTGGGGTTGACTTGACTGTTGTTGTCCAAGTACTCATGCTATGTCACCTCCCATCCTATTCCTGGGTAGCACCTGAGGAATGTCCCTCGCAGGTTCTGGTAGTGGCGATACAGGCATCTGTCTGCCGAATAAAGGCTGAAGAGGCTCAGGCTCGTGAGTTCTAGATGGTGTCTCTGAAGTTACTCGTCCGTAGCCCATAGTATTTTGTGTAAAACGAGTTGTGAAGCCGACACTTCCCATCCAAACCTCTTGCCCTCTCATATGGCGATATGGGGAGAGCGAAGATGGGGGTTGCTGAGCTGTACTGGCGAACTGACTTGCAATCGCTGGGTTCGAGGGTCTGTTGGAGGCTGGAGGAGCCTTGGATGCCCCTTGCATCAGAAATGCTGGGTTGATAGTCTGCATGATGACTGACGCTTGTAAAGCAACTCGGCTGTATTGGAGTTCAAGAAGAATTAAAAGATATTATGTATTAATTGTATCTTAAAGAGCTTGTGTATGGTCATAGTAGTTTGAATCGTACGAGATCGTTGTTCTGCTCTCTTATATAAACCTCACTTACACGAACATCTATTTCCATCGCCAACCTCAATCCTGCACACGCCACAAATTCTTTTAATAGACGAAGGACACACTAAAACATGAAACGAACATCCAAAATGAAATAACCTCATACATATTCTGGTCTACGTTTCAGAACGACATCTCTTTCTTTGTTCTTTGTTCTCTTGGCAGGGGTATTACACCGTATGTATGCACATTGAAGATGCCCGAAATAGACACGGCAGCGCCGCCAATAACAAAGAAACTTTTAGCAGAAACGTGTATGATTATGTCATTGATTCGTCGTATGGGATTGACGGTGATGCCTTTTGTGGAATTGGTAGTTATTATTGACTTTAGTACTTCATTGATTACTGTGCCGACTTCAAGGCATGGTTTACTTGTTGTCCGGCCTATTTGGCCACATTGCGAAGGGCACCTCTACCCTTGGAACTATACATAAATATCTTCAAACATTGTCCTCCTTATGCTCAGTCACTGATGCACGTGGACCAAGCTTACCACCCATATCATCGCTCTCAGCGGGTGCTCGGTCGTGCATGTAACCAAACATGATATCCATCTCTTCGAGGGTCTTACCCTTGGTCTCAGGGAGGAAGAAGAAGGCCCACACGGTAGCAGTGATCATCCAGCATGCGAAGAAGAACCATGTTCCGTAGCCGAATGATTTGAAGATGTACGGAAGAGCCTTTGTAATGGCGAATTGAGTAAGCCTGGAGAGAGTTAGTCATTGTTTATAGAGAAAGGAGTGATTGGGAAGCCTTACCATTGAACACAGGCTGCGTATGTACCAGTCAGGGTACGGAGAGCACCGGGGAAGATCTCTGCGGAGACAATCCAAGGGATACCGTTGAGACCGAAAGACCAGCTATAACAAATTAGCATATTGTTCTTCTTTTCATCTTAGACGAAAACTTACAAGACAGAGTAGATCATAATCATGGCAGTGGCAGCCTTGCCACCAGCAGCAGTCGACGGGGAAAGCTCCTTGCCCTCAGCAATGATAGTAGCGGGATGTCCAATCTTGACATAAGCGCCGACGATCCAAAGGCAAACAGAGCACATGGCAGAAGAGATGATCGTGGGGTTTCTTCGTCCCCACATGTCGATAAGGGCGCCGTAAAAGATGATGGACGCAACGGCTACCAGACAGTTAGCAGAGACACAGTGAACAAAGATTACTTGAACATACCCTTAACGAGACCGTAAATTCCAGTGTACAGAGCAACATCTTGGATACCCAGAGAGCCGAAAAGAGTGGGTGAGTAGTAGTTAATGGCTAGAAGTTGATTAGCATTGTCACACCCACGACAAGAATATCTTGAACTTACCAGCAGCACCGGACATATTCTGCAGAGCGAAAGAGCAGAAAACAAGCAGGACACGGTTTCGCATTCCCTTCTTGGTCAGTTCAGAAATCGCACCTCGGAAAAGAGCCCAAGGTCCAGTTCCGAATCGGCTAGAAACCCGGGCCTCATCCGCGAGACGCTTGCGAATCATATCCAGATCCTCCTGGAGATACTGATGGTCCCGAGGAATCTGGCGAAGACTCTCAAGGGCCTGGGTAGCCTCTTCCTCGCGATTCTTGCGCATCAACCAAAGAGGACTCTCGTGCAAGAAGAAGCCACCGATGAAAAGTACACCGGCAGGGGCGATTTGGACGGCCATGGGAACACGCCATGCCGCAGTAGAGTTTGGGTTCATGTTCTGGTTGATGCCATAGTTGATCCAAAAGCCGATCAAGGATCCAGTCTGGTATGTGACTTCGAAAAGACCTGTGAGGATGCCACGAATGGAAACGATGGAAAGCTCGGCGATGTAACTGGGCACTGTAGCTGTGATGGCTCCGCACGCGATTCCCGTGAGAGCACGACCAGCGTCTGAAGTTGTCAGATACGACTGTGTGTAGACCGTTTTTGGAAGAGCGACTTACAGATATAGGATAATTGGTGAGTAGCGGCTGTCATAAGGATGGCACCGACAAGGAAGATGACAACATTAGCCTGGAGAGCCCATTTTCGACCAATCTTCTCAGTAACTATCCGAGCCATTAGCGATTTCACCTACAAATGTCACTTGGTATAAACATACTCAGATAGCATATAATAGCACCGAAAAAGGCACCAGCCTGGAATGTCGCAGTGATGTTTGATGAGATATCAGCCTGGTCGCTAGGCTGAATGTTAAAATCACGCTTGAAGCTCTCACGAGCAATCGTAGTGCCGACAAAGGCGGAATCATAACCAAATCTACAATCTTGTTAGTGACTTCAACTTAGAGTTTCTAACGGTGAGCTTACAGCAAAGATCCCGTAGCAATGACTGCTGCCTCGGTGTAAAGACGCCAATTGTAAACCTCCTTTGGCGTAGGCCGATCTTCAACAGCGCGAAAACCACCCATGATGATTTTGTCTGTACAAGCAAGTAAAGATTTCACTTGAAGTTAAGCAAATTGCTCAAGTCGACATTAAAAGATAAGAAGAAACCCTGTGGAACCAGTCTGCCGGATATGTCAATGCCTTTTCAAAAGGATCATCCAGGATAAGAACCGGTATTTAAAGCATAATCTCTCCAATTGACAAATCCGGGGGCGTGGGGAAGCGGAAACCTGGGGATTGTGTGGAGAAAGAGAGTCATCACAAACATGTTTTTTCCTTCTCTTACTCACGAGTCATGGCTGTTGTGCATACAAGATGCAGGGTTCATGGGAGGTGCTTTTCTTGGAGAAGTGATCCGACAGGCGAGCCGATGCGAGGGCAAGAGGCGATTGGACAATATAGTTTGCCGATGCGGGGAAATATCATGGATGGGCTAACGGTAACTTGTAGCGGAACTAGATCTTCTTCCTCAGAAGAGAACCATGATATTGAATCTTATGACCTACTTATTTTCTTCGCTTATGATGGCCTGAGTCTCAATTCAAGACTATAGCATGCGGAATTAGAGCGAAAAGCCAAGATCGGAACACACTGACTGTATCGATGCATATGAACTTCCAACAATTGGTCCCATACCAGATGGCTCAAAATATTTGACGTTGCATCATGGTCAGGCGGAGTTATTTCCTTTGTAGGGAGACTTGACCGACCAGACTTGGTGGCTATTCTGAATAGCCCTCCGATTGAATTCGTTACGATGTTGCAATGCATCTTCTGTAGAGTCTTAGTGTCTCATGCTATGAGATCAAGATAGTTAGATTGTTTTCGGTGATTTGTCAAAATAGCAACAGGCAGGGAACAAGAATGGTGAGAATTAAACATGAAATTTTATGTAATGTCTTTCAATATCTTTCAATCGGTCACACTAAATATCGGAACCCCTCTTGCCGAGACTCTTCTCGACATTTGAAAGAGGCTCAACCACCTTGTGAATCCACTCTTGCTTGCTCTCGTCGACATATTGAGGGTAAGGCTTTCTGCAATGACAGCTACCGTCGGGGTATCCCAGAAGCTTGGCCACAACCCACTTGGTACCATTGATACCGCCCTTAGCAAATCCCCATTCCATCTTAGCTAACTCAAGCTGTGCGGCCTCAGCTTCCTTTGTCTTGCCCGCCATGTACAAGTCAAAGATGCGTAGGCAAGTCTTGGGATACAAGTTCGCAACACCAGTGACAGCACCTGTGGCGCCAACAGATAGGGCAGGCACAAGCCAGTCACTCTGACCAGCGAGGGCAGTGAACTCCTCGGGCTTGAACTGAGCTGCCACGCGGGCGACCTTTGCGATACCACCGCATGTGAGCTTTACGCCAACAATGTTGGGGTGCTTAGCAAGGCGCTCGAGCATCTCAGAGTTAACATCGAGACCAGCAACAACACCGGGGAAGTTATAGATGACAACAGGAACAGGACTGTTATCGGCGAGTTCTTCGAAGAATGCGACAATGGCATCTTGTGTCATAGCGAAGTGGAAGTAGCTGGGTGTCAAGACAAGCACAAAGTCAGCACCGGCTTCCTTTGCCAGCTTTGTCTCGTTGATAGCGTCTCTTGTTGTTTGTGAGGAGGTTCCCATTGTAATTGTGATATCGGGGCGACCGCAAGATCTTGCGATCTCTCGTGTTGTTCGAACTAGTCGTGACTTCTCGTCTGCTGATAGCGTAACTGCCTCGCCATTTGTTCCCGCAATTACGACTATAAATTGTTAGTTCGGCTTAGAGAGGCCCTATTAATATACATACCGCCGTCAAGACCAGATTTGATCAGGAACTCGATATGGCGACTCTGCTGGTCCCAGTCGATCTCTTGGCTGGCATCATTTTGAAACCAAGTCAAAGAGGGGACATGGATGCCAGGTGGGAAGACCTTTCCTTGTGTTGAGATTGAACCCATATTGAATAGATAAGATGTGATATTTCGTTCTGGGCGTTAAGATGACGAGAGTATTGGTGCTAAAGGAGACAGAGTTGGAGTAAAGATTGAGGATTGTCGCAAGGTCAGTGAGGAGCTAGCTCGAGGGTTTTGTTCCAAGCATGACGCTGACCTAGTGGGGGTAGCCTCCGCTGCACCTCCATCGGCTTCGTCGGTTCAGTGGCTTCATGACACGTTCTGGGTGCTGCGATTCGTTGGTCGCTTCGACATTTTGTCGTGTAAATGCATTAGAGGTCATCCCCAGCTTTCGCCCACTTTAGCTTCGTGCGGGGGAGTTGGAGATCACCACATCCGATCGGCTCGACAAGTGTGGGTGGGGCCTCGATCCGACCGTTAAAGCAGAGAGTCAAGGATACCAGCGACCACTCGTGTGACATTCATTAATGGTCCGAGGCTTCAGCCAAGTCACTAGTTCGCCTGTCAAGAGCCAAGACAATTAGTATTGAGTTAGGAGCCTGACGAACAGTCCCCAATTTCGCGGAAATCATGCCCACGAACTACCATGATGAAGCTAGCCGTTGGAAGCCGGCCTCAACCTGACCTCAGACGATGGCAAAGCTCGAATTGAAGACCTCATGCATTACAGACCGGATGTCCATACGTGCCTTGGCCGCATCTTGCCGAGCCTGTACCTCTTCCAGCACTTGCGCTGTGATACGTGCGTTGCCAGCAACTTTCTCCATTCTGAGAATCTGCGTTCTAATCCAAGCCTTTTCGCTAGCGTCTTGCTCTTCCACGCCTAGCATCAAAAGCGGCCATAGCATATTGATTGGGAGTGTATCGTCGACATCCAAGGCTGCCACAATTTGCCGAGCGAGCTTCCGGATCTGGTCCAGAGCTTCGGATGCCTCTTTTGTCAGAGGTAGACTCTTGTAAGCTACACGATGAAGATGAACCTTGCTGGCGTAATAATTCGACAGGTATGTCCGAAAAGCTCGTGTGATTACAAAGGCTAGATGCTTCGAGACATGAGGTTGCGTCAACTTGCCTGCGACGGCATAGTCCATCAACGGTGGGCGATGTTCATACAGAGTACGTAGATCAGCCGCTATGACAGTACCGATGTTCATCACCTCGATTTCGTCCTCAACGGTACCCCGCGATCGATGCCACGGATCAATCTTGGATATCCTGCCCATAAAGCTTTGAACTTTTTGGTAAAACACAACGCCGGGTTGATATAACACCTGGAAGAGTACGTCTTCGATATCTTCCGCGGGATCATTTCTCGAGAAGTCGTCAGGTTCTCCATCGAAACTTGCGGGTGAAGCTTCTACCAGAAGGACCTCGTCGTCTTTGGTCAAAAACAGACCGTCACCCCCAGCCGATACTGCCCGACCATCGAGTAATCGTATCCATAGGAGCAATTGCTTTTCCACTTGTGTCAAGCCGTGCTTGTTACTGGCTTGGAAGAGCGTGTACGCACGCTTCAGGTTCGAGTGGGCAGCATCGAGGCGACTCTCCAGAATATCGATATAACTGAGAAAAAATAGGGCGGCAAGAAGATGTTCGCGTTCGCGAGTGTGTTCGGACATGGACACGCCATCATGGATTCTAATTTCTGTAACACCATGCTGGTAATGGTCTTCGTCGCTCATAGTCCAGTTCCCATCTTTTCTAGAAAGTAAAAGGTTCGAAAAGGCCATAATTGCATGACGAACCATAGGGGAGACGTTAGCCATCCCGATGACGATTTGGCGCATCGAAATCCATTTCTTTTGGGTCTCAACTTCGGCAATAATGGGCGGATTGACAGAGTTGGCAAAGAAATCCATCAGCTTTTCGCTGCCGTCCCTGATATCGGTCCCCCGACTATCATTGCTGTGGGTTGTTGAGGGCGCTTGAAATGTTGTTGCCAACGTCGTCCTGTCCGGGAATGAAACCTGCGATTGAGCAGTCTTTCTCGTGTCAGTAAACTCTTGTGATACGTTTGGGGCTTTTACGCCATGATCGTTAAGCCTACCAGTATGGGTGCCTCAAACCCCTGATTCTGGTGCATTTCAGGTGAAGCTTGTTGCCAAAAGTCCCCATAATCCCACATGAAACTTGCATAATCGAATACTTCGTCCACTGCATGGCCCGATTGGAACACGGATGTTCCCGGTGATGTATCCGTTGGTGATAAACTTTGCTCCAGAGTTTGTGAAAGTGATTCAGTGGTGGAGGCTTGTCTTCTTTGAACTCCTGGACGCTGCTGTGGGCGCCACTTGCACTCCATATTGAGTCTCTCACAATGTGAACATCGAGGTCTTTGTTCGTCACATTTGACTTTCCGCCTCCTGTATAAAGATCAGAGACGAATTTTCATAAGTTTTCTTGTACGTACTTGCATGTTAAGCATCCATCGCGTGAGCGGATCTGCCTCCTTGCCGAAGCTGTATGGCGTGTACTTGAAGTGCTATGGTTTTGGCTCTGGGGGGTCACACCGCTTGAAAGGCGTGGAATGAGAGGTCTTCCGCTATTCATATCTTATTAGACAGTCTTGCCGCATAAGCCAACGCTGGTAATATTAAGAAATATTGACTGCAGAAACCCGAAGTTGTATAATACAAGTTAAAGAAGCTAAGACCGTCTGTCACCTGATGCGGGAGAAGTTCATTTGCGGGGCGCCTTCCCGAAAATCAGGAACCACGATCAAGTGACAAAGTCCACATTTACCCCAACCTCTTAATCGAACTAGAGGTACAATTAATTAAGACGGTGATTAACATCTCCATATCTGGCATATACGGATAAGATAAAAGGATTTGGTTTGGTGTGAATCGAATTTGACTTTCTTGGCAATATTCATATCTGGGTTTCCAGTACTCTGCTTCGTCCTGTCTTGTCAAATGCTTAGTGGGCTCTTTAGGCTTTTCTGTCACCTTTGGCGCGACCCAAGCTGTCGGTACAGACTCGACTTATACCATCAGATAACAGTTTTTAGTCCATCACTAGATTAACAGTTCTTGTAGATCTATGGATATTTCAATGACCAGGCGGAAACTTCTATGCCATTTGAACGTAATTCTGTCCGGTCTGTTTCGTCTCCCGACTGGCGTCACTGCCGTTCCCAACCAGAGTTTCTGACTTAGAAAGCTCCAATGAGCTTCCACAATTATCTCTTACCTCAACTTTCTGTTGTACAAATGCAACCGCGATGGATGAAAAGCCACATGACTTGATGCACTCTATGAGCCTTTTGCAAATCTAAGTGACGTCAAAATGTTCAGCCAAAGGTTAGACATCGCCTTTACTTCAAATCCGCCCCTGTCTTCCCTTACAACTTACCTACCCAAGACACCTATAGCCCAACACCTTCAACTACATATTCGAACTTGATCACCCTGATACTTCAAACTTTTCTCAGAGACTGACTCCAAAATGCCCACCAAAGAAGTTCTCGACCAGTGGGAAGCTGTTTCCCCTACTGCTAAAGGCGAAGGCCCTCTTCAAGGCACAACAAACCGTTCGTTTTCCTCCGAATCGTCTTTTCCGCGTTCATACTAAGTTACCGCAATAGCTGCCCATTCTTTAGTCTCGGCACATGAATGTTTCGCCGCGCGGCCCAACGCCGAGGGGTGCGAACACCCCTACCACGATGGACGTCTTGGACCTGAACAAGTACTTGAGCCCCAGTACCACTTCTTATTCGTCAAGAAATTTCTAACAACTGAAATAGGACCGTGTTCGAAATAGCGGTGCCCGGACGCCAAACTCCATTCACGCCGATATCGTCGCACAGATAGAAGCGAAGCGAGAGCGAAAGGAGTCTGAAGTAGCCGAAAACAAAAAGAAACAGGCCGAGCTAGTGGGTAAATCAACATAGAATACGATTGATAGAATCCAGGGACATTATGTTTGATGATGCGGCGCTTTATTCGTGGGTTCAAAGTGGCATAGTGTCTGGTGGTTAAGATTGTTGCCGAAGTTATTTGCTGGTCATGAACACCAAGGAGAGTTAATAGTGTCATTTGTTACTCTAAGGGTCACTCTTCCCTGTTGAACTTGTACCTTCTAAGCTCTAGGTACTCAATAAAACCTTGGTCTGTATGAGAAGGCCACCTCGGTATCGGGACAAGTTGATTTGCGTAATGACTTTAGGTTGTGCACCCTTTTGAAACGTGCGTTTGTACGCCTTAATATCCATCTTTTCCCAGATTTTGGAATAGTAAGGTTCTCCAAAAGTCTTTCTATCATATATTTTGTAAGTCTAATCAAATCTATCATAATCATATCAACAAAAAGTCATTTAAACAAAGTTGCTTAATGGCCTTGAGAAAGGTTGACAACAGCCCACTTGCCGTTCCAGGCCCATTTCCTGGCACCCGAATCACCGCCGCCACCCTCAAGTTGTCTCAACTCCTCATCTTTACCTTCAGGAAGGCCAACAACAACATCGGCCTTGCAAGTTCTCAGGGAAAGGACATTGACGCCCGAAGAAGGACCCAGAGGACCCAGAGCCTCAGTGAAAGGTGTGGTAGGGGGCCAAGCAGCCTGGGCAATGTTAGTACTGTAATTCATATATTCATGGGGGTTGGCTTACATCGGCTGTGAGCTTTCGGTAGTTCAGATCGCCCTTGAAGATCACAAGCTCCGCAGACTTGAGATCCTCATGCAACTCGGGGTTCTCGGCGGGCAATCGCCAGAAGCTTCCACCATAAGTCCAGTATCGGTTGGGTCGGAGAGCAAGTTGTCCTTCAGCATGGAAAGTAGCCCACTCCTGGAAGAGGAAATGAAGGTCCTTCTCGCCCTCTTCGGAAAGAGGCTCAGGCTTTTTACCCTGAAGCTCCTCGTCCTCTGAGGGTGTATCATACAGTGCGCGAGGGTTGGCGACAGCGTTCAGGAGGCCGCTGAAATCGCTAGGTACGACATCGGAGACGAACCAGGGGATAGACTTAGGTCGCAAAACTACCTGGGTAGCGAGACCAGCCGAGAGAAGGTACCCAGCCAGGATCATATCGACATACAGCTCGAAACCAGCGTTGTCGAGAACAATATCGACACGGCGCTCCTTCTTGCCCTCACTCTGTGCCTTCTTGAGGATCTCGTATGCCTTGGGGAGATCATTGCACAAGATGTTCTTCTCGGCCGCCTTACGCGCCTCAGCGCCCTGCAGCTTCTGAATATCCTCATAAGTCAAGTTGGTGAGTAGTGACAAATCCGTCGCATTGCCCCACAAGCAGATCTCAAACATCTCTTGGAAAAGCATCTTCTCAGCTTCGGTATCGTGAGTCGACTCTTTATCGCTGCGAAGCTGCTGTACCAGTTGTCTATAGTTACTGGCGAGCTCGAGGACGGCGGGTCGCGATGATCGGAAGGTGTCCATCTTCTGTCGAGCGAAAATGTCATAGTTCTTCCAGTGCTCGCTCATGCGGAAGATGGAGCTGATTCGCCTACGATTTGTGAGTATCGTTGTCCCCTTATCTTCCTCCTGCTTCTTACCTGTATAGATAGCACTCGACAAAAAGCCATGGCACATCGTACCAGTGAGCATCAGGGCCGAGAGCCTCAATCTCCTTATTGTAGGTCGCAATCTCTTCAGTGAAGCCATCGTCAGGTATCGGGCTGAAGAAGTCAGTCGAAAGGTCTTCTAGTGTTATATAGGTGCCTCATACGTGAGTTTGCGGTCGTGTTCGACTTCGTACTTGAGACCAGCCATCTTCTCGATGATCTTCTTGCCCTCTGCTAGCTTCTCGGGGTCGGAGGTCTTGGTAACGGCACGGTAGACATCGTCAATTCCTTGAGTCTATACCAGAGTCAGCAATCGTCTCTATGAGGCATATTCTTCATCTCACCAGAATGACTGGCCATCGCTTCTTAACAGACTCGCTAGCAAACGAAGTAGGGTCGCTAGTTCGGTATTGGGCTGTCCGCGGAGTCAGTCGTGTTCGATCGTAGAGTCGAGAAGCACATACGGGTCTTGGTGTCGTGCTCCATCTTGAATTACTTCCGCTATGAATTAGAAAAAAAGAGAAGTCAACTTTTTTTCTGTCTAATGATCGATCGTCAGGAAGTCGCGATCTAAAAGGGTTCATCCAACGTTCTACCGCCGCAGCATGGAGGGGCACACGCGGGGCATTTTTAGTGGGGCTGTAGATGGGAATCTGGAATCTGACGTCAAGCCGCAATTGGAATGCCGAGCTGCTCGGGAAATGCTATGAGAGGCTTGAGCTGAATGCTTGGAGAACATGTTCAATTGCCAATTTAGGGAATAAGAAGCAATGCGCAAATTCACTATTGTACTTCTTGTCTTGAGATAGAGCCAGAAGAAAAATTTCCCCTGATGGTTATTCTCAAAACAAATGTCTGATGTATGACGTTATTGTAGTACCGGGACATCCATGTACTCACAATCTTACCAAACAACCATAGGTTGCTGTGTTGTGTCAGATTGAAGTATTCCAAGCCCTTCCTAATGTATACACTTTTATTGATGTCTTGAATAAATCATATTCAACCCGAGAAGTTGCGCTTGAAGTCTTGTCTTTACTCTTAACAAGCAACTTACCCCAGACCTATCTCAAGTTTGGTAAGTCTAAACCCCAACCACAGCCTCGACTCAAGTCCGAACAACTGATCCGGATTCGAACTCCTCGTAACTCCTAATATATACAGAGAAACTGTTTTTATACTCACCTGGATCTTTGTTTTCATTCCGCCACGACCTCTTTGGGACACTTTTCTCAATGCCGTGTTGGACTCGAAGCTATTGTGAATTTATATTATCCGTGTTACTGGACCATTTATCTAGAACATAGTCTATGGAAACACTATCGGTCCTTTCTTATGTTACAAGCACATACTGCGCCGTATTACTATGTATTTCACATCCATTATATCGCCTCAAGCGCCTTCTTCGCGTTAACCCCTGTCAATATTAGAACTTGTAAGAGAGTTCCCTAGGGTAGCTGCGCGGTGAACATGCCCACCGCTCAATCATGCTTGGTCCGCTTATACTATGTAAAATCATCATGGGGACTTTGTATAATAGCCATTCCGGGAAAGTTCAACTACCGCTCGAATTGGATCTCGTAGTCCATCATCTTGTAAGAAATCAAGCCTTGTCGTGAGGAGAACCATGCCAGTTGTGATCTACATCGAATGACATATTCATGGAAACAACAAGGAAGGTAGCATTCGATGCCGAATTAGGCGGATCGCCACGTTCGGAGGCACTCAATTAAGTTCGAAACGCATATCCCCAGCTGGGGAAGCTCAGAAAAGAGTATTTCGACCAACCGCACCAATTGATTGCGAGCGCATAGTGTTTTTGGCCTGATGATCAATTCCGATGTGAGACTTCCCCGGACCTGGAGAACGGGGATAGTGGAGATCTTCTCACTTATACGAATTTAACCTTCGGTACTCATCCATATTAGCCGGCAGTTCAGTAGTTCAGATGTCATTCACTTCATACTTTCTTTCTTGGAAAAGAGCTATGGAAAAGTATATAAAGAAGAAGGACAACTGCCTTTACTAACGAGAAACACTTGGACTTGCTCGGTAGCAAACTCACAAGTGCTTCCTAACTCACTCAAAATGCTCTTCTCTCAGTCTATTGGAGTTGTGGCTCTTGCCACTTTGTCTACTGCCCTTCCAGAGCGAAAGACTCTCGCAGAACGAGAAGTTGGAAAGCTTCCAGCTCTGGGATGGAATGGTTGGGTAAGTTGACTCAGTTGGAGATGTTCCCTAGTGATACTAACATGGTGAACAGAACCAAGGGCAATGCAATGCAGCCAGCGAGAAAGTTGCCCTTGACACAGCCAAGACATTCATCAGACTTGGCTTGAAGGATGCCGGTTACCAATACGTCAACATCGATGATTGCTGGTCTACAAAGCAGCGCGACTCGAAGGGCAACCTTGTCCCTGACCCAAAGAAATGGCCAAGAGGTATCAAGCCTGTCGTCGATGAGATCCACAACATGGGTCTCAAGTTTGGCCTCTACGGTGACAGAGGTGTCAAGACCTGCGCTGGTTACCCCGGAAGTCAAGGTCACGAGAAGCAGGATGCCCAACTTCTTGCCAGCTGGGGCGTTGACTATTGGAAGTACGACAACTGCTACACAGAGTGCTACACAGGCAACGCAGCCGACATCCAGACCTGCCCTGACGACAAGGGTCCTAGCTCTAGACCTGGCTACGAGCTGATGAGAGACATGCTCCGCAACACAGGAAAGGATATCCTCTACTCTCTTTGCAACTGGGGCTGGGATGAGGTCTGGACCTGGGGTGCTTCGGTCGGACACATGTGGCGTATGAGCGTCGACAACTGGGGTAAATGGGAGGATGTTGTTCGCATTGCCAACCAGGCTGCACCTATCCTCAAGTACACCCAGCCTGGTCGCTACAACGATCTTGACATGATGGTAAGCGCGATGATTCCCACGCTTATCGACGAAAGGATGAGTACTGACAGAAATCAAGATCCTTGCCAACGGTGCTTTGACACCGGCTGAGGAGCGAACACACTTCGCTATCTGGGCCATCACCAAGTCCCCTATCATCCTGGGAACAGATATGACCAAGATCAACAGCGACGAGGTCAAACTCATCACAAACAAGGTAAGTACACCATATCCTTTCCTCCGCTATAGACATAAGCTGACGGCATTAATCAAGGGCCTCCTTGCTATCAACCAAGACCCCCTGTCAAAGCCTGCCGTGCCTTTCACCCCTCCTGGAACCCCTACTAAGGGTAACGGCGAGATCTACCCTTACTGGTCCGGACCTCTATCATCCGGAACAGTTGTCGCCATTGTCGCCAGCAAGGGCAACCTCGATACCAAGCTGAGCCTCTCTCAGGTTCCTGGACTTAAGGACCAAGACTACTCATGGACCGAGATGTTGACTGGTGCTAAGGGAAGAGGCCGGACTGTTCAGGCCAAGCTCGAGAAGCACGACATTGCAGTTTTTCGAATTGACAACTAGTGGAAGAAATGAATACTTGTAAATAGCTTTCTTTCAGCTAGCGGCAGTTTCTTGTGGGTTTCCTTGGCCAACAGTTTCTGTCAAGAATACGTATATAGTCACAATTCTCAGTTTGCCATTCATAAATATTCTGCGTTGCAGTCAAAATGAAACCGTAGAAGTGGCGTCGCCGCTGTAAAGGAAAATTGCTCCAATTCGCTAAGCATCAAACCCAAGTCACTGATATCAGCATTAATTCAACAATAGAAGGGTCTGATTCCACTGTGTACGTGGATATTCTCAACCCTGTGCTGAACAATCCACCTGTTGTGCAAACCTTGACTCCGATCTTAAACTCCGCGGAGCGTGAGGACAAGGTCTTGATCTAAAAATGCGTAAAACATCAACCCATCCACAAGCTATATCCAGAACCTTTGTCATGCTCGCGGCACCGAGTGCACTCCTAGTCCGCCTTGGGCGCATCGGACTGCCCCTCCTTCTTCTCTGACTCCGGTTCAGTTCTCTTAGTTAGAATTTCGTCAATGACTCCCAAATCAAGGGCTTCTTCCGGCGTCAGGTACTTGTCTCGCTCCATCAAATCATTAATCTCCTCCAGCGAGTACTTGTCGTGACCCTTGGCTTTATTGAGATGATATTGCATGATTTTGTTGGACTGATCTCGGGTCTTTTGGATCTGGTTTGCGTAGATCATAATGTCCGATGCTTGACCACGAGTGCCACCGAGAGGTTGATGGATCATAATTGAGCTGTGAGGGAGCGAGAATCGCTTGCCAGCTTCACCCCCTGCCAGTAGGATAGCTGCCATCGACGCCGCGCCGCCTATACATACCGTAGAAACTGGCGACTTGATGTATGTCATGGTATCGTAGATAGCCATGCCTAAGCCGGTTGTAAGCATCGATCAGACTCGTAGTTGAGGGGGGCAATACCTGAAGTGACAGAACCACCAGGAGAATTGATGTACATCGTGATCGGCTTTTCGGGGGTATCGGACTCGAGCCAAAGAAGCTGTGAAACAATCGAAGCGGACATGTAGTCGTTGACTTCGCCATTAAGGCAGATGATTCGTTCCTGAAAATGTTAGCATCTGAAACCACGGGAACGATAGCCTGTACTTACTTGCAAGAGCTTAGAAAAGATGTCCCCTGTAACTAATCAGCTTATTATATCAACTTCAACAACAACTTAAAACGGACATGTTTTCCTTCCGGCAGCCTGGACATATTAGCGAGGCGCAATGATGCTCGCATCAAGAAGTAACTTTACCGACGACTCTTCAATATAGGGCATAGGGATGTTAGCCATTGGTGGTGTCATTGGTGATTGGCCGGAGGAGCTGGAGAACCCGAAAGCTCTCACATGCTGCTGCGACACGCCACGCAAAACGCGCAACGTTCTTGGTCGTAGAAACATTGTAGTGAGTACCTGGATGATGATGTTGAAGGACTGGGGCCGATCGGAAGTGGTGGGGGAGCTTTACGTAGCTCGGCGGCGTCTTATCGATAACAATTCGACCCCGGCTTAAACTTAGCTTCATCTTCTCTCCACCACGGAATTCGCGATTGAACAAGCACGACACCCACATACGATGAGTCGATCACGATAACTAGAAACGATGAACAGGTGTACCAAGGCCTGCGCAGGCCAGCTTCAGGGCCCACGACTGACAATCGACGGCCAAAAACGATGGATCTCTTACGATAGATCAAAACAGTCCCAGGGCCAAGTCCTCAAACAAATACAAGCCGAGATCACTAGGATAAAAACTTGCACGAACCAAATAGATCCGAAGAAGAAGACTATCAAAACAGAATCGGGGGAGCTACCGATATCCCCAGTTCTTGATCCGGAATGGAGCGCTAAAAGGAGACGAACGCGCAAACCAGAGGCAGGAAAAATGTCAGGTCAATTCCGTCGGCATCTTTCGAATAACCCGTACGGTATGTAATCCATACTTTTTATGGGAACAATGACTGAGAGGTTCGATAGCTGAGGCATTGATGACTCCGATGCGGTGGTGTAAGAATACGAATGCAATTCTTCCCAAATACTTTTTGCAGGACTTCGATCTGGTCAAACATCCGAATCCTGAGCAGAAGGAAGTGTGGTACGCTCCAGGTCCTCAATCTTTTGTGAACGTTATGCCATGGAACGCCCCAAGGCCAGTAGAGCAGGACGAAACCAACACAAATACGCAAAAGGACGAGACACCTGACATGACTTCGCAAACGAAAGTGTCCGCCAAACGTGGAGGCTTCATAGAAGACAAGGAAACCGAAGAGGTCGAAAACGCACGCCCAGAAGAATTGGAAGAAGACGGCGAATCTACAGAAGACTGGAGAGAAGATTCACACCGGGCCGGACGTTACGTCACCTACGCTCTCTCACGCAAAAGTTTAATCGAACAAATCGGAAGGAGCAAATCCCTTCAAATTAGGATGAGAGCTCAACGCAACGGAATGGCAACGCGGGGACTACCTGAACAACGAATTTTCCGGCCTGATATGGACGAAGTGCTGCTTAAGATGATGCAGCGCCAAGCTGCCGACGCGCTCATTGCAAGAAGCTACAGCAACCGCGATAGTAAAAAGGATCCACACAAATTCATCATACCGGTAGACAGCTGGGAAGAAGCCCAGAAGTATGTTGCCGGAGGGGCTATACTCTATATTCCCACAGAGCCATCGGATGATATGAACAATTATGCAACTCTAGACGTGGAAGGCGCCAACTACGGCGCAAAGGTTGCAGTGCACGACTTGAACTTCCTACTTGGAGACGAGGTTGAGCGACTGAAACAAGAATCAGAGGATTTTGTTGGCCAGGAACTGCTGATTCTGAAGAACTATAGAAGTGAAAGCATGCGAAGCTTGTTTTTGCTGCTTTGGAGGTTACAAGGATATTTGGCAGAGCCTCAAATAGAGCTTATCGAGCCCAGGCAATATTAAACTGTAAAAATAGAAAAATATTATGATTATATGCAAGACAACTTTGTATATGCCTCCTATCCAATGGTTCGATTCTATTGATGTTTGAGGTGCCGGCCGGCCCCCAATACGGCCCCGCAATTACCGATGGCGCCAACTGTCACCTCCGATACACGCCGATGGACCCGTTCCGTCTTTCATGATAGTTGCGGTAGCACAAGATCGTAAGTCTCCCTTTGTTTGCCACTTATCGCTGGAACATTTCTCATACTGTTTGTCCAGGCCTGAATTGCTTCTAAAGAAGATTGGGTGCGAAGTGTTTGAGCGATTTATTGTTCATCTTTTGGGCGTTTACAAAGCAGATTGGGAAGGTATAAGGGATCAACATCGGCGAAGATTTGATGTTGATCATTCCTTACTGTATCGAGAAACTCAACTGAAGAGAAGCTTCTACAGCATCAACCATCTCATATTCACGAGTCAAATATGGACAGCAACCCTGAATGCATTCAGCCCGCGGACTGGCAGGCCGGCCAAGCTGTCCCCGTCTTCCTCATCCACGACGGCGGCGGTACAACATTCTCCTATCACTGCTTGGAACCTCTGAAACGTCCTGTGTACGGCATTCATAATCCCAACTTCCACAGCGGAGAACCTTTCGACGGCGGACTCAAAGACATGGCTAAGCTCTACACACGTTTCATCACCGAGACTGTCGAGAAGCCCGACTTCCCCAAGCGATACAACTCAGACGGAAAGATCCAATTACTTCTCGGAGGATGGAGTATGGGCGGTCATCTGAGTCTCGAGATCGCAAAGCAACTCAACCCCGAGGACACTGATATTCGGGTCATTGGCATTCTCATGGTCGATACTATCTACCCCTTCAAATACTCCAGTGAAGATCGCAAGAGACCCGGTGAAGGCTCAGAAGAGGGCAAGAATAAGAACCAGATACTCGCCGATCGCGCCATGGCCGACGCTCGCCGCATGATCCAAGCTTGGACTCCCCCAGTATGGGATGAAGACTCCCTGGAAGGCCGACCTAGAATTTCTCTTCTCCGCGCCAAGGAGGCTGTGACCACGAGAGAAGGAGAAGGAGATATTGTTGATATGAGTCGCGAGGATCGGAACCTCGGTTGGGATATGTACGACAAGAATCTCTTTGCTGAGGTGGTGGACATTGATGGTCATCACTACGAGATATTCGCATTCAAGTACATTGAAGACATCTCGGAGAAAATCAGAGAGGCGTTGAGTAGGTTGGAACATGCTTCCAGGAAATAGATGGATAAGTGTATTAGAATGCTGAGCTCATCTTATTACTGGCACAAATCCTGACTACGAACTCTCAGATGCAAAGGGTATGGTAAAGATTTATCTGACCTTCAACATGATAACGATGCTAATAGATTAATAGATCACAATAGAATAGGACTTTTAGTAGCAAGGAACGCTCTGTGAGCATTATAACATATAGACAACTTGGACGGATTGCTTCTCAAACCACATAGCAGGGATTCACAAAGATCGCCGGTGTCGCTCGTGGGTTCTTGGCCAACGTAATGTTCGTAATTGAATCTCTTCTCCGGTACCGCTGAGGCTCTCGTAGCAACCCATGATAGGAATATCATAGTGTATACTGTCAAGTAGGTAGTCTCATAAGCTCGGAAGCTCGGCAGGGTAGATGTACGGAAGCTGTATCGGTAGCTTCGATGACATGACTCTGGTGGATAAAGTGGATAATGCGCTGAAGCCCCGCCGGAGTTGGAGAACTCCCCCCGGCGGAACCAAGCATTCCAGTTTCCAGCCAATCACGATACTCGAATTGTCATGCGGGGAGCACTTCAACGGGGGAGGAGCACCAAAGTCACAGGGAAGATGACAGGGAACCCAACTGGAAATTTTGTCCATCAAAAGGGCAGCCGACATCGCAGTTGAACCTAAGAAATTCCACAAACTCATCACTACTTGAATTTTGGGATCACTGGGTGATTGATCAATATCCCAATCCCACGCACGCTGTGACTTTTTGAGTTTGTCGTCAAAGCTCCAATTGGCCCTTGCTTTTCGTCTCAAGTCGTCATTATGCTTTCCCGGTCACTGCTGCGCTCGAGAGCTGTGGGAGCTTTCCCCCTCTCCTCCAGGAGCCATGGGTATGTTTATCACGATCCATTGCCAACGACCAACGATATCCTATATACAACCAATTCGTGCGTAAATACTAACTTGTCTCGTATTGTAGCCGCTTCCTATCTACCACCGCCATCCGCGCCGATGACAAGCTCAACAAGATCTCTTCCAACATCACCCAGCCCAAGGCCCAGGGCGCCTCCCAGGCTATGCTCTACGCCACCGGTCTCTCTGAGGATGACATGAACAAGGCTCAGGTTGGTATCTCATCGGTCTGGTACGAGGGAAACCCTTGTAACATGCACCTTATGGATCTCTCTGCCCATGTTAGGGAGTCCGTCGCTAAGGCTGGTCTCATTCCCTACCGATTCAACACCATCGGTGTCTCTGATGGTATCTCTATGGGTACCACCGGTATGCGATACTCTCTACAGAGCCGAGAGATCATCGCCGACAGTATCGAAACTGTCATGAACGGCCAGTGGTACGATGCCAACATCAGCTTGCCCGGTTGCGACAAGAACATGCCCGGTGTGGCCATCGCCATGGGCCGTGTCAACCGCCCCAGCATCATGGTTTACGGTGGTACCATTAAGCCCGGCTGCACCAAGCAGGGCGAGTCTATCGATATTGTTTCGGCTTTCCAGGCCTACGGTCAATACATCACTGGCGAGATCACCGAGGAGCAGCGATTCGACATCATCCGAAATGCTTGCCCTGGTGGTGGTGCTTGCGGTGGCATGTACACTGCCAACACCATGGCTACCGCACTTGAGACCCTGGGTCTTACCCTTCCTGGCAGCAGCAGCAGCCCTGCTGAGGATCCTAGCAAGGTCGCCGAGTGCGAAGCTGTTGGACCTGCTATCCGCAACATCCTAAAGGAGGACATCCGACCTCGTGACATCATGACTCGCCAGGCTTTCGAGAACGCCATGATCGTCACCACCATCCTTGGTGGTAGCACCAACGCTGTCCTGCACCTTATCGCCATTGCCGACTCCGTTGGTATCAAGCTCGACATCGAGGACTTCCAGAAGGTTTCCGACCGTACTCCCTTCCTTGCCGACCTGAAGCCCTCCGGAAAGTGGGTCATGGCCGATATGCACAAGATTGGTGGTACTCCTGCTCTCCTCAAGTTCCTGTTGAAGGAGGGCATCATTGACGGCTCTGGCATCACCGTCACCGGTAAGACCATGAAGCAGAACGTCGAGGAGCTGCCTGGTTTCCCCGAGGACCAGACCATCATCCGCCCCTTGAGCAACCCTATCAAGCCTACCGGCCACATCCAGATCCTCCGCGGCTCTCTGGCTCCTGGTGGCTGTGTTGGCAAGATCACTGGTAAGGAGGGTCTCCGATTCGAGGGCAAGGCCCGTGTATACGACTCCGAGCCTGCTTTCATCAGCAGTCTTGAGGCTGGTGAGATCAAGAAGGGTGAGAAGACCGTTGTTATTATCCGATATGACGGCCCCAAGGGTGGCCCCGGTATGCCTGAGATGCTGAAGCCTTCTTCTGCCATTATGGGTGCTGGTCTTGGAAAGGACGTTGCCCTTCTCACTGACGGCCGCTTCTCTGGTGGTTCTCACGGTTTCATTATCGGCCACATCGTCCCCGAGGCTATGGAGGGTGGCCCTATCGCCCTCGTTGAGGACGGAGACAAGATTGTCATTGACGCCGAGTCGCGTGCTATTGACCTCGTCGTTCCCGAGGAAGAGGTTGCTCGACGTCGCAAGGCCTGGAAGGCTCCCCCTCCCCGTTACACCAAGGGTACGCTCAGCAAGTACGCTCAGCTCGTGAGAAACGCGAGTGAGGGTTGTGTCACCGACAGCGGTCTCAAGAACTAAAAGGCTCATGAAAGCCAAACAAAAATGTTATATGTAACGATGTAATTCCTTTTAATGGGGGTTGGAAAAGGCGAATTTAGATTTTGGTCAGAATTTATATCCCAATGTTTTTCGTTTTAACTCGAGGCTTCTTCTTTCGTGATGGATATGCGTGAGATGCTCTGGGCTTGAAGAGTCTACCTCACTACCTGATAAAACGTAGAACTTGTATGTCAGAATAAATGCAAAGACCAGCCCAGAAGACAAACGCCGTTCTACAACGATCGTGGGTATTTGGCCAACTAAATAGAAACCTCCGGATAGCTCCTTGCAATGCGACAACTCCTTTTTCAAATTCTTTCCTAAAATCGTTTCTTCGATCTCAAACCAGGATCCTTCCGTTTTCTCCGATCGCCATCATCTCTTGCTGTTCAGTGCGTCCACAAACGCCGCCTTGTCCTTCAACGTGAGTCCAACACGCTTAACGCGGCTGAGTCTGGCAAGAGCTTCGCCTACACGATCAAGAACGCGCTGCTCCTCCGCCGTGACGCCCGCGCTCGTCTCATTACGTTGGCGCAGCTCACCAGAGGTAGATGGCGAGACACCGTTGGTCTTTGCAGCAGATGTGTTGATCTGGCCCTCAGCGATTCGGACGCGGATACACGTTGTCGGTCGAGAAAGGAGATCCCACAGGAATCGGAACCACTTTCCGGGCACAGGAGTTGTGACGTCGGATGGCGTGTATCGAATGCTAACTGGGAAAATGTGGACATCGGCTGGCGTTTGAAGAATGCTCGGGCTGAAAGGAAGAATGGCCTTTCCGTTGGTAGTTCCACATTCGGGAAAGACAGCAATGACCTGTCCAGGATTGCTGTCCAGGAGGTCCTTTATGTCAACGAGTTTGGCGTTCTGGGGCGGGGCAGTTCGCACAGGCGAGAGAGCTGCGAGAACAGCACCGAGCAAGCTTACACGCTGCACACGACGGGTTTCAGGATACGAGATCGTAAAGATTGGGTCGAAGATAGCGGCGAGATAAATCGCATCGACAGGACTCGAGAAATTGGCAGCGATAACTGAGCCAGGGTGAGGAAAGCGCTCGCGGGGCTGGTCGGCCAGGGTGCCACGTTTGACACCATCGAGCTGCAGGTCAACCCACCATATTCCCGGTATGGCCATCAACCCCCAAAGGGCGACTTTTCTAAAGATAACAGGCAAAGGAAGGAAGTGGAAGAAGAGGAAGTAACCGAGAAAATAGGTGATGAAGAATGGGAGGCGGAAGAGGAAGAGAGCGGCGTGGGTGAATGTTGCGACCGCTGATACGGGTGTCGAGACAGGAAGAAAGGGCGCGATACCCGTCGCTATAAAACATCAGCATGTGACAAACTCGAATTTCTGGAAATTAATTACCTCGATCGCGAAATTGGCTATACTTTTCCATTGCGATAGTGATCGCGTGCTGTAAGACAAGAGAAGAGGACAAGCGGAGGGGTAAGCTATCGAAACATGAGCAAGCTCAGAAGCTTTCGCTTTTATGTTTGCTGGCTGGTCTTTGAGAAGAAAAGCGACTCGGTTGAAGATGACGAGAACAAATGAGACGGCGTTGCGAGGTCAGATTCTGCGACAGCGCATGTTTTCATCAGGCGTCATACCATATGGATGTATGAGAGTGACATGTGAATGTGTGAACATGTGGCCCCCCACGTTGGGAAACTTGTCAACGGTGCAGGCTGAGTCAGCGTAGAAGCTGATGATTTTGGGTTAGGCCGAGAACAATTATCTACAGCATTCGGCTTAGAGATACAACAGCTTCATACAAATCTGAGTTTTCAGTTACTATAGTTAACAGTGAGCTTTCAAGCTGATCTAACTCCCTCCAGACCATTGTGGTATAGTATTAATATTAACTATTCTTTCGTTCCGGTTCATTGGGCAGGACTATGAAGTTCAAACAACACAAGCCCAATGTGATTGTTTCGAAACTGGGCCTACAGATAAGAGTGTTTGACTGGGTTTGGAGGCATCTATTTGTATAGGTATAGAAAGCTACGTTCTGAACAAGTATGGAGGGTTCAATGACTCCGAATAAGCTCAAAGTTTTGAGCTCATGTACGGAGAAACGACAAACCGTTGGGTAAGACGTCATACTCGGCAACGGTGTTTTGCAATATCAACTACGTTTGAGAAAACAACTGCAAAAGACCTGATAAACAGGTTATTAATATTATCCTGATTGAGATGTTGCATTTTACCCGGTTCTACAATGATGTTAACGTCGAAATCCCCTTTCCGTAGTGGGGTGTCTCCAAAAAGCGGATTTGGTCCATCGCCCCAGCAACGCGTTGACATAAACAACTTAACGCTTCCGCATCGCCAATCTCCAAGGCTATCCCGCATCAGGATCCTTCCAAATCAACCATAATAATAGCTCCATCAATGAGTTGAGCACCGAGCGTCTGCCATTTTGCTGTTACTGCTTCTGCTTTCATTATCTTTCGTGTATTACCAACGTCTCTTGCTACTGCGGTGTGAAGGTGCTCCGTTGCTCCCTGTTGTCCGTGCTCGTGCCTGGTGTCTCTCAACCGCGGGCGCACTGTTTTCACTATGGGAGAGGGTTCGGTACGTTGTTTACCCACCCAAAAACTTAAGACAGACACTCATCATACGTCTTCATAGCCGACTCGAACTTCAAAGATGAGCCGACTACCCGCGCCTTCTTCGTTGTCGATGTCAATAGGAGGAGGGGGTCTTACAGAATGGAGCGAGTCGCAACACAATGCTCGCATTGCCTCGACAGCGAGCTCTTTGTCCGCTCTGAAGAACCTCAAGCGCGAGATTCCTCAGCCAGGTAAACGCACCGCTGCGCATCTGGAAGTTTCTTCTGACATCATACAGCATCGCAATCCGATCCAAAGCGCAAACCTCTTTCTGACCGCGCCCTCGAGTATCCTTCAAAACCAACCACATATGGTGGCGGTGCAGCAGCCGCACGATCCAATGTGCGGCCTCAGAGTCTAGCGGGCATGTCTTCGGGGGTAAGTTCAGGTTTTTGTGACTTCAAGGTCTAGCTTCGGTGCCACGAGCACTCTTTGATTACAACAATTCGACTTTTCCAAGCGACATGACGACACGGATCCAGGGTTGAGACTCCGCTCCCAGCTGGGATTACAACGATGCTGTCCTGCCCAGTTGATGTAACGAATATGCGATTGGATGACACGACCGTCCATTTTTTGCGAGTTCAATATGGGTTCGCAGTTGCTGATTCAATGTCTCTAGCTCAAGCAGCCCTCGACTACCCAGTCACGATTCGGCGCGTCTACATCGATGGGCTTTAATAAAGCCACTCAAAACGGCGGTCGTTACGGCACGACGACAGCGACGACAACCACCACCACTCGAGTCAACGGAGTTAATGGGCGCCCTGCTCATGCCCGATCGAAGAGCCAAGCACCTCGCCCACGTACAGCACATGCCATCCGCGAAGAACAAAACGAGCCTCCACCCAGTAACGGTACGACAGAATTTCAACTATATTGTACTCCAGCATACGTTCAGCTCCCTCGACACAAGACAAGAATCTCACAGCCCGTTTCGGCCCTATCAACGATCAGAGACAGCTCTCTGACTTCGAGGTTCAATGATATGAGCCTCGAAGATGAAAATGAGCCCGGAAGTCAAGCGATTTCCCGCCCCCTGACACGCCAATCATCACAATCATCAATCACATCTCAAATATCCAACATTCCTTGCAAACGACGTGGCCGAGCTGGCCAGAATGACAAGAACGCCGCCTCTCGACAGGTGTCTTCAGAGCAGGCTTAGGGAGCTCCTCCGAAAGCACCGAACAATGAGCAGGTGAAGCGAAAGCTTGATCAGTTCGAAGAGTCGCTAGCTCTGTCACCTGTCAAGACCTTCCAATCCCCCGTCAAAGCACCATCCCCAAGCAAATGCTTTTTAAACAAAGATTCAAATCTGACATCATATGTAGCATGGGACGTCGACGGCCGAGTCGTGGATATGGAGTCCCAGTTTAAGGAACTCAAGGAGATGGTGAACACCACTCTCAGCGAACGAAAAGGACATGACGATGCTCTTGAGCTCGCTAAAAAACGAGGTATGTATTGCTTTGGGGGGTCCAAACTGGCTACTAACTCTACCTAGTACAAGAATTGGAAGGTGACAGAGAGAAGCTTGACCGGAGGAATGACGCTTTGAAGTCAGATCTTGACTCGGCAAGAGAGGAAGGACGACAAATTCGATACGAGATGGAGAAGCAAAAGTGGGAGTTTGAACGACAAGTGGACGACCAGGAACGAAAGAACCGAGAAAAGGTTGACGACATGTCAAGACAACACCGAGCAGCAGTCGACGAGCTCAGGAGGGAACTAGAGCGACTAAAGGATCAAGAGACAAAAGATCACGAGCAAAAGGTGGAAACCTTGACCAGACTTTACCACCAGGAATTGGCAGAAGAACGACAGAAGAAAGACCGCGAGATCCAAGAACTACGAACTCGAATGGGCAACGAGCATCAAGACATGGGTGTCGCTATCCAGAGGAAGGACCGTGAGCTTCAAGAAGCCAATTCTTTAGTGGAAAGTCTTCGTGGAGATCTCGAACGGGAACGCACCTTGAAGGGTAGCCTTCAAACCAACATTGCCGAACTATCAGCAGCCAACACAACCCTGGAGGCCAAGATCAACTCACTCAAGTCACACGTCGAATTTCTCGAATCCGATAACAAGGCACAGTCCGACTCATTTGCCAATATGGAAGCACGTCTACAAGAAGCCCTCCGTATAGCTGAGGAGGCCCAGCAGAAGCTCATCAAGGAGGAGACCGAGCGCCGAGTACTTTTCAACAAGTACCAAGAGCTCAAGGGCAACATTCGAGTCATGTGTCGTGTTCGACCCGCTCTGGGTAACGGCGAGGGGGAGGCAGCTCAGATGTCGTTCCCTGATGACAAAACCTCCTCTGAGATCGTTCTAGCTGGTCCCGAAGAGAAGAGCAGCCTGGGACAAATCACACGGAAGAACTATCCCTTCGAGTTCGATCGTGTGTTCGTTCCCGGTACCCAGAATCAAGAAATCTTTGGTGAGATTTCTCAGTTGGTTCAGAGCGCACTTGACGGCTATAATGTGTGCATCTTCTGTTACGGTCAAACTGGATCCGGAAAGACACATACCATGTCTTCTAGTGATGGTATGATCCCGCGTGCCACTCACATGATTTACGACACAATCACCAAACTCAAGGAGAAGTCCTGGGAGTACACCATGGAGGGTTCGTTTGTCGAGGTGTACAACGAGGAGCTCAACGACTTGTTGACACCTAACGATCGTGCTGCGGCAAGGAGGTTGGAGATCCGACATGACGAAGCTCGCAAGCAAACGACAATCACAAATTGCAAGTCAGTCCGCCTCGACAGCCCATCCAGCGTGGAGATGATGCTGGAGGAGGCGCAGAATAACCGATCCGTGGCTGCAACAAAGGCCAACGAACGGTCATCTCGATCTCACAGTATCTTTATCCTCAAGTTGATCGGAGAAAACGCCGCTACTGGCGAGCGATGCGAGGGTACCCTCAACCTGGTCGACTTGGCAGGTTCTGAGCGTCTCAAGCACTCACAGGCTGAGGGCGACCGTATGAAGGAAACCCAGAACATCAACAAGAGTCTGAGCTGCTTGGGCGATGTCATTGAGGCTCTTGGTCGCGGATCGGGCCACGTGCCATACCGTAACTCCAAGTTGACTCACTTGTTACAATACAGCTTGGGCGGCAACAGTAAGACACTGATGTTTGTCATGGTATCGCCGCTCGAGACGCATCTGAAGGAAACACTGACAAGTCTTCGGTTTGCGACAAAGGTATGTTTGTTCTCCGGCTATGATTGTAACAAAGCTAATAGGAACAGGTGCACAACACACATATTGGTACTGCCAAAGCCACCAAGAAGGTCCGCGATTCAACATAGGCCGGCCTATAGACTATCATGTGGAATATTGAGAAGACGTAGAAGTCTGACATGTCAATGCTGGAGTTGTGCTTTTGTTGCTTTTGAGTTGGGTCAATTCGGATAGCGTGGAATAGGGCGTCCAGGAACTGAAAGGTCTGGATAAGGAGTTGAGGAGCATATATGGTTAAGTGCTGTCGCCTACGGCCAGCTTATGATGTGTTTGTGTCAGGCGAGCAAGTAAACTTGATTGATTGAACGATTTCTGGACATTGGTTGGGTAGGCGAGGACATAGGCTTGCTGTGTCTGGAACGTCTATAGTGAAGATTGTATATATCGATACCTGAAATGTTTATGACCTGCATTGATCATCCTGATTGTAGGTACCTATTTATTAGTGATTGGGGTTGGTGGATGTCCCTTCCCGCAGCCAACAGTTAACCGCCGATGAATAAGCCAATCAGAGTTCAACTTCGTGCCTGTCGATCATCGATTGAGTTGGCCGCTTTCGTCCTCACATCTCTTTGATCTTGAAACCATTCTTTTTCCAACACAGTATTTTCTCTTTCATGATATCACGATCGCTTCTTTATCATTTCTCTGGTACAGCAGCTTCTCAATTGGATTGTTCACGGTCAAAGACCCACTAGAGTTTTCGAACAGCGCGTTACGAACCAAAGAAGCAAGGCATCGTCCCTGTTTCGGATCACTCACAGACCATTTGTCTCTCCCTCAGGTAAGTAACAGGGGAATTATCCTCCAAGCTTTAGGCTACCAAAATAGAGGCCTAAGTGCTGGTCCGAGTTAGGATAAAGGGACTAAGTTGTTTCGTCTCTTAGGCTTTTAGCGGCTCTCTTTCTCTCTCATATGCACGACACTTCACGCTCCACGTCTTCTCATCTCAACTCGTTATAATGTCAACAGGACTTAAAGGGTCAATCTGGGCTGTAGGAGGCCGCTCTCGCGTTCAAAATGCCCCCTCGGCACGCGCCTCATCTCAGCCATCGCGACCCCCGCCCCCACCAACAACTACCTCAGCACCAACTATCTCAGCGCCAACAGAACCGGCTGTGTCATTACCGGCTGTGTCAGTACCGGCTGTATCAGTACCGGATGTCTCAGCACCAGCTGTTTTACCACTGGCACCACTACCCAGCTCAAATCCTCCATCAACGCGCTTAACATCGTCTCAGGCTTTCCATCGCTTCGAACAAGCTTGTCAGAGACTGCGCTGGAAGTACGTCGACCTGCAGAACTCGTATCATCGCGCGCTGAACCCGGAGTCATCCGGATTTCCGGTGGGCGAAGCCGAAAAGAACTTCAAGGTTGACTTTCATGAATTTTACGTCTGGATCGAGCAAGCGCTCGTTCTTCTCCTTCTCGTATTCGACATCATGGTGCCGCAATCATCAAGAAGAGGAAGAGATGAGAAGCACCGCTATCATCATGACGTCCTTGCCACTTTGGAGAATAAGACAGGACCGCTGTACGAGGCGCTTGGGAAGGGAGAAGTGAACATGGCGCTCTGGAAGGCCAAGGAGCTTCGAAATCAGTGGAAGGACGTCAAGGATGGCAATGGCAAGGAGACGGCGCCGCTAAAGATGTACGACCTGACGTGGATCGTGACGCAAATTCTGGGTGGGTTGGAGGTTGGATATGGCCTTGCCTCGAGGAAGGTCGAGATGGATAACCGGGGCAGGTCATGGGCTGATGACTTTGATGATGAGGTGGTTATGGCTGAAGATGATCAGTGGGAGTGGATGGTTGAGCCCATGGATTGGGAGAGCGTAGGGGGGTGAAAGGATGTTTCTGACGGCGCAAAAATGGGAAAATCTTGGTAATTGGAGGCCAATCCACATGGCTTAGATTCCATAACAAAATCGTAGATAGCAGAAAACGGTTGTATACTCACTCGAAGGAATAGACAGCAATGAACACTTGAGACAACTTTAGCACAAGGAAATACAGCCACTTCACGTTCAATAAAGATAAAGCAACAACCCCAATGTATTTTCTATCAATTATCTACCCCCGTGAAGTTACATGTTCCAGATACAAATAAAAATGAATCAATCAAAGTAAGTAGAAAGACATCAAGTCATTCCAAGAAGGTAAAAAGAACAAGATTCCAACAGATCATCGCCTACTTTGTACGAAAACAACAGCTTACCATCCGAAACCCCAGCGCTTGCGGACATACGCAGGCTCACGGTAAGAAGGAGGCTCGTAAGCAGGAGGTTCGTAGTCGGGCTCCTTGATGCCGGTAGAAGTAGAAGCGGCATCGCTAACCTTGCTCGTAGTGAGGGTGGTGAATGAGGAGAAACCTGTTACTGCGTCGGCGCTTGACTCGAAGGAAAAGGTTGGCCAGCCGTTGTTTGCGGAGCTTGGAGAACCGAAGTCGTAGTTGTGAGGGTAACTTGGCTCCAAGGGGACAGTGATGGGTGTTGTTTGGGCGGATGCAGTGGATTGAGTGAGGGTTGTCTCGATGGAGGCTGCACCAGAGAAAGAAGTAGTCTCGGCTCCAGTAGCTGAGTCACCGGTAGTCTCAGATCCCACAGTGGTCGATAATCCAATTCCGGTGTCACCACTGGGCAAGGTAGTCTGCTCAACGACACCTGAAGTGGCAGAGATAACAACCGTTCCCCCAGAAAGAGTCGATGCAAATGATCCAGCCAGAGCAGACGAATCGACGCTCACATCAGCGGTGCTATGAACAATAGTTGTGTTCTCGTAGATGTGGGTATGCTGGGTCGATGTGCAATCCGAGGTGGTCGACTCTTCAACTTCAGCCGTACCGGTAGAAACTCCAGCGCTGGTGGTCTTGGGGCTGGAGTCGCTAGAAGTTGAATCAGTTTCAACAGCTGAAGTACCTGCAGAAAAAGTCTCGACGGTGCTGGCAGTTTCGACCTCGGTCTCAGAAGCAGTGGAGACATCTGTGCCAGAGGACGAGATGACCACTTGGGTAGTCTCCCCTGAAGCAGACTCGGATTCGGATGCAGATAAAGCCTCGGTACGAGTCAGGGTGATCGAAGATATCAGCTGAGTGAGACCAGTGGCTTCGGTTGTGACACCTTCAGTTGTCATAGAGCCTTGGTCAGTCTCGCTGCTGGAGCCCTCGACTTGAGAAGATGTTCCAAGGATCTCAGTGCTTCCCTCAGAGGTAGCTGGAAGCTCAGTAGAGTCGGTGGAGGCAGAGTATACAGTAGTGGTACTCTCAGTGATAGTGACTTGGCTGGTGAAAGTCGACTCCAAAGTAGTTGTGGAGGCTTGTTCAGTGACAATAGAAGTACCAGTCTTCCTAGTAACGATCGACCGACTCTTTTCGGGGACAAAGACATCGGTGCTAGTACTCTCAGTAGACGCTGACTCGGTACTGCCAGGGGCAGACTCCGAAAGTTGTTCGGTTGAAGCTTGGGTGACCTCAGAGGATCCGCTTGCCTCCGTGGACTGGGTAGTTCCAGATGCGAGAGCTGAAGATTCGACACTCGGAACAATAGTTGGCATAGTCTCAACATTTGTGAGACTTTCGGTGGTGCCAGATGCAAGAGCAGATGAGTCGGCGCTTGGGACAACAGTGGGAATAGTCTCCGTATCTGTGAGACTCTCAGTAGTTCCGATGCTGGTCAGAATCTCAGTAGTGCCTGAAGCAATACCTGAAGAGTTGGCACTAGCGACAACCGTGGGAATAGTTTCAACTTCGGTCAAACTCCCAGTAGTTCCAACGGTCGTCAAGATCTCGGTGGTACCAGAGGCAAGAGCTGAAGAGTTGGCAGTAGGGATTATCGTGGGAATAGTTTCAACATCCGTGAAGCTTCCAGTAGTTCCGATGTCAGTTGTGATCTTGGTGGTACCAGCAGCAAAAGAAGAAGAGTTGGCACTCGGAACAACAGTAGGCATGGTCTCGATATCTGTAAGACTCTCGGAGGTCATGGTAGAGTATCCATACAAGCTAGACTCCGACTCCGAGGTCTCACCAGCGAGAGCACTCGACCCAACGGTAACACCAGTAGATTCCGAAATGGTAATGGTAGTCTCGATGATAGAAGTAGAAGTGTATGAGCTAATCACGGCGCTAGTGTTGGCAAACTTGGTTGAGATCGAGGTACCAGAGACAGTGGGCAGAGAGATGATGTCGGTGGTGTCAATAGGAGAAGTCTCAGACAGGCTAGCCGAAGATACAGTAGGAAGCTCGATGAGTGAGGTCGTGCCGATGTAC
Source organism: Fusarium flagelliforme (assembly GCF_020744385.1). NCBI lineage: Eukaryota > Fungi > Ascomycota > Sordariomycetes > Hypocreales > Nectriaceae > Fusarium > Fusarium flagelliforme. Next base: position 6,703,995 of record NW_025763503.1, read on the forward strand.
TCAGTCGAGGTACACTGAGATACGACGGAGTAGCATGACGAAGCACACTCGGTAACTGTTTCGGTGACAGTCACGGTGCTCTGAGCAGCAACAGCTGAAGCCCTGTACAAGTTAGTTTAATAACCTTCCCCAAGGACAGGAGACACGAACCAGAGCCCCGCGAGGGCCAAGCGAAGGAAGAGAGACATATCCAGGTCTCAAGAAGGGAAGCGAAAGTACGAAGTCCAAAGACGAGAGTAGGAAACGAGTGACGAAAAAGAGTGAGGTTGGTTTCACTTCTGAACAAGAAGATCTTAGCACTACAAGATTTCTTTGGAAACTCATGTCCCCTCTTTATACCTATTCTTCCTCTCCATGAGATGAGGCCTCGCACGAGTCCCGTTGCCATGTAACCCCTGACGAAGCATTATGCCGTGGTACCGGAGAGACCGTCATGAGTATCTTCACGGCGTTATTAGAGGATATGGAAAGCATGTGTTTATCCGAACTGTACGTTTCGTCTTGCCGTTGATTTAATTATCCTCCCGCTGAAATGCCCTTCGGCTTCCGGCAGTGCCATGATATCCATGCTTTTCTCCTTGAAATCAACATCAGCAACGGATATTTTCGTTACAGCTTATGCGTTATGCCGACCGATCCGTATCTCATTACGAGCATCCAAGTTTAGGTATCTGACATGAAGGTACCTGACGTCGAGATGGAAATTAGAATAACTAATGCCAGCTGGCACTCGAGAGTCAGTTCAACGTCTCACAGTTACAGCGCACATTCAGACTCATTAATTCCTGGCCTAGACCTTGACCCTTCTACAAAAGGTCTTTTTTTAAGCCTCGTCGACCTTCTTAATTTCCCATTGTGCGGGATCGTGAAGCCGAGCCTTGCATCTGCTGTGTTCAGGCGTGTTACACGAGCACAGACACATGCTTCATATCTACAACCTGATAAAGTACAGTGACACAAAACTCATCACCGAGGCCTCAGGTTTAGTCATTGTGTGCATGCATATTTAGATATGTGGCGTTGACAAACACGCGTATGACTAGGGCCGACGGACGGAAAGGTGCATACGTCCGCATAATAGGAGCGAGATGGATCGAAAAGGGGCGAGGATAAAGGCACTCCAAGGAATGAATAGATACGTATTCAAAAGGAAGGACAAAAGAAGACTTGGCGGTCAAGATACGGGTGTACGGCATTGCTGCTGAGCGAGTCAAACGCAGGTTATGGTTGTGGGTAGCCAGCCGAGACTGAGTGTCAGATGTTGAGCACGTTGCTGGGGGCTTGTAGAGTGTCACTGCATCGCTGGAAAACTTGAGATTAAACCTTTTTGTTATTTGTTCTGTCTCAGAATAATATAAGATGGCATAACTGTGGAGAGACTGCGTAGCATCATTACTCTTCAATCCTCATGGTGCATCTCGACTTAGATGGAAGCTCGCAGAACCTTGAAAGCATCCTCCCGGGAGCCGGTGAAACGAGCCTCGGCCGTCTTCCAGTTGATGACATTCCAGATGTTATCGACATAAGCAGCCTTTCCGTTGAGATACTATATTCATGTTAGTACTGCACCGAAGTCAACAAAACTGTACAACTTACCTGCAGGTAGTACGCATGCTCCCACATATCAACACCAAAAATGGGCACCTCCCCTCCTACAACAGGGTCTTGGTCCTTGGTCGTAACGATGCGCAAGCCCTGCGTATCCTTGACCAGCCATCCCCAGCCACTGCCTTGCAGACCTAGCAGCGTCTTCTTGAAGGCTTCCTGGAAAGCCTCGATACCACCCCACGTCTTGGAGATCTCAGCGCTGAGGGTAGGCGCACTGTCAGGCTTGGAGTCTGGGGAGCTGGAAGGGCTGAGGTTCTCCCAGAAGAGGGAGTGGTTGATATGACCACCGCCGTTGAACTTGATAGCGGACTGTAGGGCGATTTGACCGGCGATGTCGTTGGATGAAGTAGCGGTGGCGTAGTTCTTGAGGGCGGCGTTGAGGTTTGTCACGTAGGCTTGGTGATGCTTGGAGTGGTGGAGTTCCATGATCTGAGCAGAGATGCTGGGCTCAAGGGCCTTTACTGCGTTAGCTCGTGTTACAACTTTATGGTCAGAGGATAGGTGGTGATCTCACATCGTAGGCGTACGGCAACGCCGGAAGAGAGTAGGTTCCAACAGACATGGCTGAATAAGAGTGAATGTTATCAGAGACGATAGTATAAGCTTGGTCTTTCTCAGAAGGACGATCAGATTCAGCGTTGACAAGAGAGGAAGATGAGGAAGAGACGAGAAGGAGGAGGGGTAGAAGTGAGGTCTTTGGGAGGAACATGATTGCGTCAGAGTTTAGAGTTATTAATATCTCTAGTTAATAGACTGTATAGAGGGATAGGTAGTGGGTGATTGGAGAGTTGTCAGTTCCATCAAGGTACTTTCTTTGGAGTGTTGTTGTTTCGAGAGCATTTCCCCTCAAACTTGCTCACCCAGAAGTTACCCGATTCGGGAACACCGCTAGATGTTGGGGCCTTGTGATTGGTGAGTTTGTGTGAGCACGTTTGACGGCACAACCCATGACTTTTGGAATGAGAGACTATGAGAAAGATGCTAAAACAAGGGATCAACTATATGAATAGGCCAAAAGGGTGTCTACAAGTTATGGATTATTATCAAGACGAGTTCTCTCTTATCATTCTATCAAACCCATATTGGTATACTCTACAAATCTATATTCACCAAGCATCTACACAATCTCATACAATCAATCATTCAGCATCATGTGCGGTCCTGAGAATACAAACCGTCCTCGAGGGGGCGCTCTCGTTGCTCTCAATCCTCCGACTAACTCCATGTCATCAAGAATATGCGGTGATCTCGCCTTTCATACACCTGGCAGCCCAGCAAGTTGCAACGCGACACACGCAAGACTCACCCCAAATGACGAATGCAACATGAAGGGGTTCTCTGATTTATATGTTGTTATTCAGTAAGTGTGCCCTTACTCTGAGAGTTGACCCAATGTTAACATTGAGAAGTTCTAGTGGTGATCTGACGAGAAACGCAAGCGAATGTGGCTTATTTCGCCAATTCCCCCTCGAAACACCCCCAACATCAAATGACTTTGTCGAATCACAGCTCCAAGGTCCACTATCTCTTGAAGTCGGAGGCGACGGGATTATTGGTCGTCGCGTTTCGGTCTATTCGCGCCTCGCAACAGGACAAGACAGAATCGTGGCCGAAGGTATCGTCGGCTTCAACTTTATGAGCCAAGAATTACCCGAGGAAACATCTTGCCCATCATCACCATCATCGTCAATCTAGTAAAGAACCTCTATGGGCGGTCTAACAGTTTGAGCTGGCCTACAGGGTCAGACCCATCAAGGTTGTCCGGATGTGTACCGGGTGGATTGAAGTTTGCATGCATTATGTTATCAAGGTCCTCTTTTTTGCTGGCGTTATAAGTTGTCACTCTGCCCGCGTGGAAGATATTTATTGGAACAGGCAAGCGACCTGGGACGGAGTTCATTCGGCGTTAATCGCAACATACGGGGTACAATTGCTTTGTTATTATTTGTTGCTCACTTACTCAATGAGAATTACCATATTATCATTCCTGGTTAGATTGCCGCTGGTGATGAGGATATTCTGTTTTTGGTATACTCATCGCGAAGCATGGTGCACCAATAGCGATTCAGGTTCAGGAACATTGTTTTCCTTGGTCCCTGAATCAGGTACAGAATTTCCAAGGCGAGCCAAAGTTCCTTGATTAGGAAAGTTCCCAGTAAATCTGTCAGTGTCAGGGATCAACCGTGGTTCGAATGACGTTTCAACGCTGTTAAAAATAGCACAGATCAACATGGAGTACCACCTCCAAACACAACATCATTGTTCAACCTCCATCACGAAATCACCGAAATCAGATGTAAACAATGTAGAAAAGCATCAATTGTTCACTGACAACTCATGTGCTTTCTGCAATAGCTGTTAGCCACAGAGGCTACCTCTCACTAGGGAGATTCAGCCTACCAGACACAGCCACGCACAGCCACAAACAACACACCTCTCCACTTAGGCTTCCCTTCTCCATCATTATCATGGATCCCTAGCCGCCTTCGACCTTGGCTTGGTCGCGACTGCAAGCCGAGCCAAGATGAGAAAAAACCAAGCTTCCCGTCAGGCCCTTCTTGGCTTTGAATCATTCCTCATCATCCCTTCTCTACATCCCTGAATCACTTCTCCACAACTCTCATTTTATATACAGAATCCTCTATCCGTGTACAGTTCCAACTACGACGCTTCATTGTTCTTCGACACAAACCCCATTGTTCGACACCGCTATTTGAGAACACAATACAATGCCCTTTGTCGCAAATACTCCCGAGTCCTTTCTCAACCGAGCCGACTCTAAACTCGCTGATGGAACATGTCGCGGTATAACCTCCAACGGACGACCCTGTCGTCGCGCCGTCGCCCAGCAAAATCCCAAAACCGATAAGCGTGGACGTCCTGTCACTCCTGACCCGCGCGATGAAACCCTTTACTGCTGGCAGCATCGCGAACAGGCGAATATGTCGGCGCATTCGAGTCCTGGGCCCCGAGCCACTTCGACGCCGATTCTGGAAGGGCGCACAAGCTTGGATACGTTGACGGATAGATTGGGATTGGTAGACTTGCAAGAGAAGAGGAAGCATGGGAAAGAGAGGATTGATTCGGGTCGCAAACCAAGCGGCTCAAAACCGAAACCACAAGCAAAGCAATCTTTGCTCTGCTGTTTCTGCTTCTCGGTCCCTGCTGAAGATGATGAATCTTCACGGCCATCACGACCAGACCCACGTCCAGTTCAGAAAAACAACTCCATACCTGTACCACCTAAGCGCAACTCAAAGCAAAGCTTCACATCCGGCGCCAAGTCACCCCGTCGGCCTCGCAAATCAACAGGCTCGCAAACAGCGACCATCAAGGATTTCATCCCCGACTCTTTAGACGCCGCTACCGCCTCGTCGCTTATGGCCGAACTAGCCCGCCCATTCGGCAATGGAGAAGAGCCCGGCTTCATCTACATGTTCTGGCTCACTCCTACATCTCCGGTCGCATCTGCTGCGCCCGTTGACGCAGCGCGCTCACTCCTGTCACCCCCATCACCAAATCACCAGTCACGCTCTCGAAGCGCAAGTAATGCTGTATCGAGTTTCGCAGCTGCGAATGCATCAAAATCTGGAAGCACCATGCTTCTTAAGATTGGGCGCGCACAAAACGTACAGCGTCGTTTGAACCAGTGGCAGCGCCAATGTGGTCATGAAGTTGAGATTCTGCGATACTACCCCTACCTCCCAGGGTCGCAAGAATCGTCGGGTGTGGTCCCTCACATGACGCAGCATGTACACCGTGTAGAGCGTCTGGTGCACATAGAGCTTGCAGGCCTGGGACTCAAGGCGGATGCGGGTAAATGTGATGCTTGTGGTAGAGAGCATCGTGAATGGTTCGAGGTGGAAGCCACAAGAGAAGGCATCAAAGCTGTTGATGGTGTTATTAGAAGATGGATAGAATGGGACGAAACGAACCCATAGACTTGAATTATGTTACATATATAAGTATGCATATATAGCCAGCGTTGGTTCACATGAACAATTACACGAAGTTACGATCCACAACCACAAACCGTGAGAAATGTCACGTTCAACCAGACCCGAGTCTACGGTCTCGGTATCCATTATATATAAGTATTCCTTCCCTCCCGGTCTATCAAACAATCGCACCAATGCCATCTGCTCATGAATCGTGAGAATCTCCTCGATCTCGCCCCAGTTAATGCACCTCCTAACCAATTTCCCGTTACACAAATCGCACCTCGTCGAATAGACCTGCTCTGACCTGTACGAGAGCAGCAAGCTCAAAAAGGAAGGACTGTAGGATGATGACGTTTGTGACAACGTGAGAGACTGACACAGTTGTTGTGTTCTCTCTCTGCTCTTTAGGCTGAGGAGTTTCTGGTTCTGGAATTTCGGAACTTCGAGTTTTCGGTCGCGGAGTCTCAGGATAGGATTCTTCGACTTCACGGTCTTCGATCTCAGCATTCTCGGTCTCAGGTTCTTCAATCTCAGCACCCTTGGTCTCAGGTTCTTTGACTTCGGGTTCTTCAATCTCAATGTCCTTGATATTAGGTTCCTGTGCCTTGACCTCTGCGGGTTCAGAATCTTCTGCAAGACCCTCTGCATCCGGCTCCTTCGCCTCAGATTCCTTAGTTTCGGTTTCCTTAGCCTCAGGCTCTTGGGATTCTGGCTCCTTGGCAGGTTCACTTTCTTCGGTCCCAGCAGCTTCGATGGCCTCGGTGGTCTCGACGTCCTCGGTTTTTGACTCGCTTGGTTCAGCTAGCTCAGTCGATACAGGCGCAGCCTCGACTGGCTCGGTTCCGGAAACTTCAGCCTCAGTCGCATCACCTTCGGGCTTCGCCTCCTCATCGAGCTTGACCTCGGCGGGGGGTTGCTCATCTTGTTCAGTTGCAGAACCTTCAGGCTCGTCCTTCTTGGCGTCATGCTCAGTGGATATTTCCTCGGTAGATATTTCCTTGGTGGGCTCCTCTTCCTTCGTGATTTCGGCCGGTTTGGGAATTGTCTTTTTGTCAAATGTGACAGGAACAGGCTCAAGAACAGGCTCAACCTTGACTTCCGGCAATCCCACCTTCTTAGAGAGGATAGTTTGGTCCATAGCTGCAAACTCCGCCATCTGTCGAGCAAGCACCTCCTCCCTTGCCTTCTGTACTGAGTCGATAGTATCTTGAACCCTACCCGGAGAATGGCTTCGTCCCGGAGTGCCTCGTCCCCTACTATGAGACGCCTCCTTTGAAGAGCTTAGACCAGATTTTCCGGGTGTCGCATTTCCGCTTCCAGGAGGACGCCCAGGTTCCTTACGACCTCGCGGGCTATTGGAGCGGCTTGGTGTTCCCAATTCAGACAGGAGACGGTGCGCTAGGCCTTCCAATGTCGATGGACGGGAAGGCGACGTGCTGCGCGATGGCCCTTCAAAGCTGCGCCGATCAGGGGGGTCTTCACTTATTGGGGTCGGCCTTGGCGTAGGACCCGCGTGGTGTAACATTGCATCCGCAGTCCTGAAAGCGTCGCGCCGTTGTTGCACGAGCTCGTCAAAGCGAGGAATGGTCCTTTTGTAAGAAGCTACTTGCTCCTCCAATCGTCTGAGAACACCATAAACACGTGGTAATGAAGCTTCAGACCATTGCGGGCGTTGACGACATTGTCCCATAGCTAAGAGTTGTTTTTGCTCGGCAGTTGGAGACGGCAGGTCGTCGAAGTCTTCATCATCGTCGCTCTCTGCAGCTTCCTGACCTTCAGGCGTATGTTTTTTATCGGCCTCTTCATATATATAGGAGCCTGGGTTGCGTGTCAACCATCCTTCGATCTTCATAAAACCACAGATAGCCAAGTCAACAAGAGTCTCTGTCACTGAGAGATTTGTCTCTACTTGATTAACAAAGAATGTCTCCAGAAGGTCCAACAGCGAGTTGAGGAGAGGATCATCCGGCCGAAGAGTATGGTCTCCAACATCCTTAGGTGCGCCAGGGAGGCTGTCGGGCAACCGTTGGTTATTCGTAGATGCCCTCGGTGCCACAAGCTTCAGCGAGCAAGGATGGGCCTCAAGTTTAGTCATAGTATCTCGAAGGACGAGCTGATATACTTCATCAAAATCATCTTCGCCGCCTATTGTCCCCGCCAACGACATGAAGAACTCAACTTCTTGCTCTTGAGCACCAACAGTTCTCGTAGCATTTTGCACTGGTACATGATCGGTTCTCAGAAGAGTGATAATAGCATATCGATGATGTCGCTTGAGAATGGCTGACACCAATTGTAACGTAACATGAATAGTCTGCTGGTTCCGTGATCTCAGACACGCAAGAATGAGATCGACCAGGTTGAAGAGTAGAGGAGTCACGGCAGGTTCTGCCCTTTCCGCCAACATTGTGGCTAGATCCATCGACTTTCGCTTGCGAGCCTTACTGACAGACGAGCTGGATCCAGGTCGAGCGGAGGCAATATTATCAGGCAATGCTAGAAGATAGTGGAGAATAAGGTTGATCATGTCAGGGTGGTCGAGAGATTCTAGGATACGGCGAAGATAAGTTAAAACAGCGACTGATGAACCTCCGTCGATATCAGAGGACTCAAGCAGCGAGGGGTATCTAATCTGTCAGCAAAGCTCACAATGAAGAGTAGAATAGCTTACAATAACTGTTGTAAGAAAATGACTTGAAAATGCTCCAGCAGAGTCGACTTGACCTCAACCGACCGGCAGTGGTTCAGAACGTCTTGCCAGAACAACAGGTGTGATAGGAAAACTTCAAGATGAGATTGAAACTCGGGGGAGCATGAGCTAATCACCTCGTAGTTGGATGTAGGGTGTTCGTAATCGGAGAAGGCGAGAATAGGGGGTAGGTTGTGAGGAAGATGGTCAACGACTAGTTTACGGCTCAGTTGGCTGTACAGGGCGCCAAGTCCTGTCGCCATCAATGTTGACAGGTCGCTTTCGACAATCCATTGTTCCAAAGGTCCCGAACTCGACGCTGCTTCGATGATGTAGAGCAATCCTGTTCGCGCAAAGTCGCCGACCTTTCCCTCATGGTGAATGTAGTCCATGAGGATATAGAAGAGAGGAAAGTCGGCCTTTTGTGTTCGCCCAACAAAAGCATCACGAGTGTTGTCGTTCTTCTCCCTGTTCTGGAGCGCTACGCCGCGATGCGTCTTGAACCATGCTGGAAGAATACTAGGATCCAGGCGAATCTTGGTGGTGATATTAAAGGCAAGTTCGACGACGCGCGACTCGGTATCAAGGCCCAGTCGCACACTGTTCAGACCGGTGATTCGCACGAGGAGGTTTGTCAGACTGGCGGAGAAGGTCTGGTTTTCGACAAAAGCTTCCTCTTCACTTTCGATCAGAGTCGCAAAGAAAAGGACGGCCTCCTTAATGATCCATTCGTTATACGAGGTCGTGGCGATCTTGCCAATGGGAACGTAGATTTGCTTGATCGAGCAGTATTGGATACAGGGATGCGGTAACGGCCGTCGGCTCTCGTCGCTGAGGATGTTGGTGAGTTCTTGGAGGCGGATTTCCAGGGTTTCGGCAGCGTCGCTATCTCGAGACAAATTGGACGATGCTCTCCAGGCGGACTGCAGTGGTTAGTGCCTATCGGATGTGGACGACTTCCGCTGGTGTCTCACTAATAAGCGGCTGTATTGTTTTTCAAATCGGTGCAGTCGTTTCGCAGGATCCTGTCCAAGGTCCTTGCGGGAGCCCCCAGACGAGAGAGGGCTCAATAGGCGCGACCACTATGCAAGACAATTAGCAGGTCGTCCTGATTGCAGAGACCGATGGTGACAAGACACTCACGAAATCCATGACGGTGTTGGATTCATCTCCCGGCGACTATAGCTAGGAAAATAAGGTCACCTTGACCACATAACGGCACCGCGCAGATTGGCAGTAAGTTGTTGGGTTGAGAGCTGTCGTCCCCTGTGTCGTTACAGTACCTAAGGTACTAGACAGACAACTGAGTGGACATGTGGCGTGACGTTGTGTGGCTTTGCAGGGGTGTGGCTAGTGGTTCAGGGTAGGAATTGCGACCCCTATTCTTCGGACAATGATTCGAGGCGAAGATGTTCGATTAAGAAAACATTCGAAAGAAAGATTTCTTCATGTTCTTTCGAATTCATTTTATTTCTCTAACCTTGGGTGTTTCCGTGTATGATAGCTCAAGAATCGCACTCATCATCTGCCAGACAATTCAACACTTGACTGCGAATTGCACTAATCCAAACCGAAATGGAATACTGGTACAAAAACGTGAACAACAGCATTATTCACTGGGATCGGACTTGACAAATGAATTTGGCTTCTTTGAGACTAAAGACTAAAACCACAACTTGTTAACTTTCATGGCATGAAAACCAGAGCCCATGGGCAATCTTCCGTTACACCGTAACCAGCATCATTTCACATCCTTCTCAACCTTCACACAACTGACGAAACGATCCATTGTTGACTGCCGACCGTTGACGGTATGAAAAAGTTTCCGAAATTGCACTTTCTCAGATACTTTCCACCAGGGCTACATATGCCCGAAGTGATCGTGACAGTACTCTCGCTGCCATAGACTAGTCCACGTTGTCAACGTTGCCTCCGGTATGGCTCCTCATGCTTGTCACTCGACGATGTTGACGCTCGCGCATAAGTTCCAAGGAAAGATCATTGCAACGATTTTCCAAACGGTTGACTCTTTGCAGGAGCTTCGCCAGAGACCCCTCCTCAATTCTTTTGACGTGCCAAGCAACGTCACGTCGAATCTGCTCGTTGTTTCCGTTCAAACGTTCCTTATAATGCTTCAATTTGTCTGAAAGGAGGGAATTTCGTTCATCCAAGACTTTGGTCATTTCAGCAATCTTGTTGTCCATGCGCTCTGTAGAACGGCGAAGGAAAGTCAAAAAGCAACGGTCGTACTTGTCTTCACGCGCGTAGTAGTGGCGATCCTACACAATATTAATGAGCTTCCGAACAACGAAGACGATACCAACTGGGAAACGAACCGGAAGATGACGATGTTTACATTTGGGCTTCACAACCTGAGGAGCAGGGCCATTCTCGTTTGAACCTGATGGGTCGCCGCCAGAGGGGGTTGTTGAGCTTTGAGCCGGGGCAGCGTGATTGTTCTGAGTTGAACTCTGGGCTTGGGCCAAAAATTTGCGCATAGCTTCCTTGTCCCTGCCCAGTCTTCTTCGCTTTTTAGAAGATGGACGGGGGCGAGACATCTCGGTGGTAACGTTCAAGTGTCGGCGTTGGGTGTTGCGACCTGTCAAGGGGCTCGGATGTGGTGATAGACTTGGGTTTCTTTTCTTCTTCTTTTTGTTTTTAAGACCTTAGGAGATCGGTAAACAGATGGAAAGCCGTGGAAAGAATAGACTATTCTATTTTGAAGGGGGAGGGTACCGGGAAGTGCTGATTGTACACTTCGCTGCCAGTTGCTGCCAGTGGCTGCCAGTTGCTGCCGGCTGCCAACGACCGGCATCCATTTACCTTGATTGTTTTTACACTCTGAACTGCATCTCCGCTTGCGCCCGCAACAGGACCACCTCAGGCAGCAGCTGAAGGCACTGGCACTGGCGCGCACGCGAGTGTTTGCAGGCCTTTCATTCACAATCACTCGCTCGTTCGGCTGCCTATAAATACCCTCCTCCCCCTCCCCCTCTCCTCATCTTCTTTTCTTCCCTTCATCATCCTCACTTCTTCTTTCCTTCAACTTCACCTTCACCACTTCGATCTATCACAGCTCTCTCTCCCAAGATGGGTCAACTCAAGCTGACTCTCCGCCAACGTGCTGCTCTCGCTGCTGCCAACAGTCAGGCTGCTACCGCTTCCCAACTCACTCCCCCAACGGTCAGTGTTTGGAGCCAAGTGGTCTCCAGCTACGGATCTAGCACTAATACTGACAGCACAGAGTGATGTCAACATGGATGGCGTGGAGACGCATCCTCATCAGGTATGTCTGCTTTTTCTTTTCTCATCCACCCTCGACTGCACTTCCCTCGGAGCCTCCTCTTACCCGCACGAGAACCGTAAGGCCTTTAGCTGTGTTGATGATGCTTCTTTGAGCATCTCCAAGCCCAGCTTGGATCTACAGCTTGAGCGTCTTCCAGATGCTCGAAGTCAAACCCTAGATATCGCTCGGCTCGGGGCGGTAATTCATGTTCCCCATGGAAACATGTTTGTTCCGTCGAGGATCAGGATATCTTTCAGGCTCAGCCTGGATCCCCCTGACTTTGAGTATCGTGGGTCTCGTCCAGTTTATTATGGGCGTACAGCTCATACTGTCTTTAAGATTCGTCTTGGACTTAGGTATTGCTTCGGCATATCGCATGGGGGCTGCCAGCAGGTCATCGACTGAAATGCGCTGGGACTGGAAAGCAGGGTTCAGTAGTTGCGGCACGAGAGGACCCAAAGTGCATATCGAGGTGCAGACATACTCAGCTTAGAACCCTTAGCTGACGGATGTGACTAGCAGAAATATACCCTTGACCAAGCCGCTACCTCTTTTGAGATCATGCAAATCAAGACGCAGCTTGAGAAGTATGGCGAGGATATTGCCGAGAACGAGGCAATGGTCACAAACACCGGCAACAAGGTTGAGCGTCTTGAAGGTGATATCGAAGCGGTGGACAAAGCAACTGGGAACAGGTTCCTCGACGAGGAAATACTCCGCCAGAAGCTGTCCGATCAGGTGGAAGATTCACTTGATGAATTTTATGAGTTCAAGAAAGAAGTAAGTAAACAGGCTTGAGCTTTTCCATGGGACCACGGGCTAATATTTTGACTCTTGTCGCAGATGGACAAGAAGTAGGGGATCTTGACCAAGACAAACCATCTCCTGAACTTACAGGTTGCTTGCCTAAGCACCGAGCTGGCTGATACGCAGCGACGTCTCGCAAACATCGAGTCATTTATACTCGCAACTCATGGGCCAGAAGTGCTGAACAGCCACGAGGTGCCCGGGAATGAATCCATGTGTTGTAAATAATTGTACTGAAGGACAAGAACCGTTCACAGTGTAGCTGATGCTGGAGTGTCTTGAAGTATTTCGGTCTGGGGAAATCACGAGAGCGTCAGGGTACGAAGTCGATGATAGTAAATGGCATGATTGGTTTTGCTTCCTGTGCTGCAGCCGAGCTCTTTATGTTTGAGAATCTGTCTATCTGACAGGTTGTTATTGTGCCTTATGGTAGTGCCTACTTACCCACCCAGCCAGCTAGATAGATCATAGATCCGACGGTCAAGGGAATGAGGGAGAATCTTGTAAGCTCACTGAGTATCACCACTTCCTCGACGGCCTACCCCATGGCTGACCTCCCATCACTCAGTCCGGCACATCGGGCGGTATACCAGCATGATCTGCAGGAACAATGAAGCACTCTTTGATCATCAGTCAGTCTTACCGTATCGTCACCAATTAACCTCTACTGGCATCATGTTTCCTTTGCTAAAACTCGCCGCGGCAGTTAGCTGTGGTGGTTGACCTCTTAAGCATTACAGAGGGCACAGGTCATCGCGACTATAAAGAACACCACAGTTCAACAGATAAAGGACTGTAACAAGGGCACTACTTTTATTCACTACAAGCGCTACCCAACAGCCTAGCCTGCCGAAGTTGAACCAATAGCCACTATCTTTCTACCATGGTCATAGATCACCCATTCCAAATCAGCCAAAATCTCCATCCCAGCACGGATCATGCCCGTATTGCACTCATCTGGGGCTTGTCGGATCACCATTGCTGCCGCTGCCGCTGCTACCACCACCGCTGGCCCTGGTGCGACTCGCCCAGATGTGCTTGACTCGGTAGGAGTCCATGGGTGGAGATGCGTACTCTTCGCCGCTCGACTGCGTAAAGCCGCTGATGTTACTAAGCATGCTTGAGCTGCGTCCTCGAGAACGAGTCATACGCGGCTCGAACGGTGGGGCGGTTGGGGGAGGCTGCCACGGGGACAGGGACGGGAGCGTAGGGGCAGAAACCGATGGGAGCATGTTGTCTGAAGCGGTCCAGTGTCCAGTTGGGTAATGAGGAGGAGCCGTGGGATCAGGATTCCAAGTACTCGAAGTCGTAGGCTGGAAAGGTGGGCCAAGGTGCGGGTGACCCGCGTCGAGAGGAGGCATCATGTCGTAGGGCATGCCATTGCCTGAGCTCATGAAATCGTGCATGCTCTGCAACTGCATTTGAAGATGTCGAATCTCTTCGCTCTTACCAGCATTATTGGCACGAACATGGGCCAGTCGCTCGTTGTAGTTAGCTTCGATACCAGCGACATGGCCCTGCCAGTGAGAACGCTCCTGATTGCGTCGCTCTGCCTCGTCCAGGCCACGGTTGTTTGCATCGGCGATGTTGGCAAGCTCGTTCTCAACCTTGGCAATACGTGTGGCAACCTTGTTTCGACGAGTATTAAGATTCGACTTCTCGACTTCCTTGGCTTTGATCTCCTTCTCCAGTCCAGCTTTGTATTCCTTGAAAGCCTTCTGTGCTGTCTCAAAAACTTTCTTCTCGCTACTGTACTGCTTCTCAACCTTCTTCTTACGTTCGGCAAGTTCAGGAGCAGTGTCAAAGTTCTTCAGTTGCTCAGTAAGCTGCTGGGTGTCACGCTCTGCTTGGGCCTTCTGGGTTTCTTGCTGACGAATCTTCTGCCGATACTTTTCGTCGTGGTTTCCGGCCGAGGAGAGCTGATTGTCCGTTGCCTCATTGTCCTTTCGCAGAGTGTTGGCGCGGTTCTTGTATTCCTTTCGCAGATTCTTGAGACGGAGCTTTTCTTCGCTAAGTTTGGCTTCAACTGCGGCAATTGATGTTCGTAAAGTCGTAGCAGGGGAGTCAGGGTGAAGAGATCGTTGGCCGTTAGCAACAGGTGGCGGAACGCCATCTGTCTCTCGTTGAGTGGCTTGAACGGTTCTGATACTGGTTGAGAACAGAACCTCGTCAGTTTGACTGTCAACAAATTCACAGACATATTTAGACGCAGGCCTGAGTCCGTAGATATCGCCCGTCCATCTCACGCCTCCCTGAGACTCTTCGGGAGACTCGTCGATCGGGAACATGCGTGTAGGTTGCCAAACAGCGTTGTTAACTCTGACATAGAATGGCTTCGAGGTATCGATATTGGCTGGTCTGGAATCCTCGCCCGATGATTCAACCGAACGGGTCTCATCGTCGTCGATTTCGGGAAAATAGCTAGTGTTAAAGCATACTTCGTCGCTGCCAATGTAGGAAATCCAAATTTGGTTGGGCTGATTGTTGAACGGAGCATTGCCAAGATTGTGAATGTCGGTAGCATTAGTCCCTGCTGACTCTGAAGCCGCATGGGACAGCTCATACTCCTTCACTACCACAATTTTGGTACTTGCCAATGCCGCCCATAAGGGCTGTTGAAGACGAACTTGAGTGCTTTGCTTTCTTCTTTTTTTGCTTGTGGGTACCGTAGACGTGGACGATAATCCTGTTTCAGTATCAGGCGTTGCGAATCCTCCTTCATTGGCCGTGTCTCCAGCCACGCTTGGTGGCTTTCCGGCCTCCGGGTCGCTGGCGCCAACTAAAGCGTTGGCCTTTTCACGCCTCAGATACCATTCTCGGATGTATCGTACGATGCCTTGAGTCAGAATATGTATAGCTAGAACACTTCGGACCCAACCATAGGCACTCATTTTATCGTATGCGCTGGAAGCAGAATCAAGTGAATTGCTGAAAACATGGGGTAGCCGCCAGTGCTCCGGTATGTGTCGAGCCACACGACCCCAATGGGCCTTGGTCCCCCGGAGCAAATGGTGGCCTATCACCCATGTGAAGCAGGTGGTAAGTCCCCTGGAGGTTCCATCTCTTGCACTCGTTCCCCCTCCTAAAGTGATAGCAATAACTGGCTTGGCAAAATCCAAGATAGCATCTTGGATTGGACCCCACAGAAAGAGCCATATCAGAAGGAAGAAAAAGTCGACGCATAAAACTGTCACAAGAGAGGGCATGGTGGAGTTGCCGTCAAAAATCTCAGCAAGGTTGATGTTCATGCCAGAACTGGTGGTGACGGGAGGAACAAAGGTAAGGAACGTAAAGATGGTGTATATAACGGTAAGTGAGAGCGATGGAACATGCATCAGAATGATAAGAATAGCGAGCGTGTCCTGCATAGGGAGCGATTTGAGAACAGTGGTTGCGAGGTCGAACGGTCCAGAGTCGCGGTGGACATCAGCGTTCTTCATGGCATTGACATCGATCTGGCGATGGCCAGCGTCGACACCACTAAGGCCGTTGGTGTTGGATGAATCGGAAGACATCTCGGAGACAGCGTCGAGGGAGGAGCGGCGGTTGTCGTCGGTTCGGGAGTCGTTGGATGCATCATAGACACTCTGCTTGTACGGGCTGTTGGCATGACCATTGACAGGCGTTGACTGTCCAGGGGCTCCGGAGGCACCTTGGTCAGATCGTCGGGCAGGGCTGTCGAGCTGCCCCGAGCCCTTCTTGTCGTTGGAACGCTTTGCAGGACCTACAAGCCCATTCTCATGGCGATTGTCGCGATGGTTGGCGGCACCTTGCTGTCGCTTACTCGAACCTGGAGCGCGAGGCATGCGCAACGACTTGTCTTGCTGCCACAGTCTGTCGAACCCGAGAACCACGTGGGAACAGGGCCGGCAGCCGGGACAAGCCTTTCAAAGTCAAGGGCTTGGTACTGAAAGTTGGCGACTCGAGCGATATGGCGTCTCGGTCGTTTTTTTAACACGATGCGACGGGTAGAAGAACGGATCTCGGGAAGATAGAAGGTAAAGTTGGGAGGCGGGCCGTTGCGTCAAGAGAGTTCGAGGCCGACATGTGCATTCGAATTGTGAACGGTCGTGGAACAAGACACGACAAGACAGGACAAGGCTATGATCAAATGATAAGGGCGACGACAGAAGAGGGGAACTACCGTCAAGTTAACTTCAACAAGCAAAACCTGCTAAGATCGGCCGGGGGGCCGCAGAGAGCAGGTAATGTTGCAACGAGTTTTGACTGGTTACGACGTGGTTTACAGTGGGATTTTGGAAGTGGATAGATACAAAATATTGGACGGCAAAGGAAGAAAAAAAGGTAATGCAAGGTAGGGTTGTTGGTGGTGGAGGTAAGGAGATTTTTTGGCTGTCAAAGCCCGGCTCGTGCTTGTGGAAGAATCGAGGTATTGAAAGAAACAGAGAGGAATGGAGTGGCCGAACGCAAAAAGGATAATGGAAGGATGGACGGGAACGGGAATAGCGGGGGACGGAGGCTCACACTGTGCACTGCGCGGCTGTTTCTGACGTTCTAAGAGTGCTGGAATCCACTGTAGTCTTAGTGGCTCGCATGATCTCAAAGCTCTAGCTGCCAATGGATGGCACTTTGAGACGCATGAGATGGGGCGCAATTGGGGCAGTTGGGGCCAGCCTATTCCAAAGTGCGCGCTAAAGGCGCGTCAAAGGGGATCCGATATCAGTGGAGTTGTGCTGATGAGAGCTGAAGTTGACAAAGGTGACCCTGTTATAGTATCTACACACTCCCTTACTCTTAACGATGGCTTCGTTCTAAATGTCTAGATCTTCAAAGTGGATCGTCTACCAGATAAGATTCCGCTTCTGGGAGATTTTGGCGTCTCGAAATGCCAACGGATCAGGTACCCAGGAACAAGGTTGAGTTGGTCAAGATGAGGCGCTATGCTGGGCTGCTTGGCTGGTTTGTCTACAAGTCAGCGATCTGCCTATAGACCCGTCATAACACTCATTGAGTTTGCCATTACCTTTAGAATGATCATCAGGTTTAAGACTTCAGCTTGTAAAAGCCTTTGCTAGCAAATGCGCCGTCATGAGTTTTTCTCAAGTAAAAACAACCGACAATTGAAGAGGAGTCACATGCTCCACCATGAAACACACCGTGCGCTGTACTGTGTGAACCCTGCTTTTTAGCAGAGATGAGATGAGGCGAAAGAACTCAAGTAATTGGCAGGAACTAAAGTCTTTGTCCACATTCGTCACAAAGACCTGAACTGAGTGACTCCAACAAAACGCTGACAGTTCTTTTCAAATCTACCCCTTTGATAGCCCGATACCCAATGGCTGTGTCCGTTTCCTGCAATTGACCTTCATCTCGATAGTACATCAACAATATGAACAAATGCAACACATCGCGTGCGCACGCCATCGCTTACAAGCTCTGTTAGACGAGCCAGCATTGGCCAGGGTTCACCCCGGTTCTGCCGTGCTGCTCTTACTGTACATAGTAGGGCTTCTCCGCAATGCAAAGGAAAGGACCATCACCAATTCCAGCCTCATCTTACGGTAAATCATCACTACTGTACTCTAACTTAGTACTGTATCAAGGCAAACCCTTTCCTCGGTACACTCCGATAGACACATGTCGGATCAAGATGGACGAATCAGGCAGGCAATCGCCTCCAAAGGTTAATCTCTAGGCTGTCGTCCTCTGAGATTTGGAACTGCAGCCAATACCTTGGAAGAGAATTCGCTGACGTCGTGGGCGTCACGGGCTGCCCATTGTGGGAAAGGCTCTGAGTTGGCTCAAGGGGAAAGATTTTAGAACAACATGGGTTGGTCAACTATGTCCTAGGGTCCTCAACCTGCACGACAAGGGCACGGCGAAGACACAGAGTTGCAATGAGACAACGGAACGAAGCGACTCTTGTTCCCAAAGTTTGACCTTTATATGGAAGCCTCTACAGTCAAGCCGGTCCAAAGACTGCACATCATGCTGCAAGGTTCCACGAAGTTTATCGGAATTCCTCAACTTGACCAACAACTAACAGTATTATTTCCCGACTCACCGATAATGATCAACTCCCCGGGACGGTACTTGAGTCATTAGACTCAGTCCAGGATTTACTTTCGGCAGTTTTTCTTGGCCCGTTTTTTGGTCTAATTTGATGTCCCGCTTTTATCATGCCCTTTTGCAACGATCAAGAACGAGCTTCGTCTCGATATGGATAAAAGCCGATGGAGGGCAGCAATTTTGAGCTTGGTTACATCGAACGATTTGCATGCTATTCCCTGGCAAATGCATACCATTTCTTTGATATACTCCACCTACGCGGAATGAAGCTGTCGGACCGTCGATAACGCGAGGGACAAGATACTGCACAACCAGACCAATACATCGTCTGTCTATTTTTGACGCTGACCAGAATGCTCGAGATAGCGGTTGTGGACATCAACACCAATGAAGCCCCTCTTGCGTGTGTCGTCAGTCGACAACTAAGAGCGCCGATCATCCCGCATAGGTTTATTTACGAAGAGATCATCGCACAGTGATCTGCTGCCACGACTCAAATGGCCGTGCTCCCACATACTTATGCAAGTCTACTACTGCTGACTCTCGTCCATTCACAAGCTGGGAACAGCTTTGAATAAGGACAGGCTCCCAGATGTTGAGCTTTGTGCAAAATAAGCACAATGCAGTTGTTAACTTTGTCCTCATTTTTCAGGGAAGAATTTTACAACAAACCCAGATTGGTAATAAGGGTATTGTGGCTCTTTACCAACGTTCAACGTCGGTTGTCTCAAAGCACCAACCCCACGATCTCATTACCACAAATGAACAACATCATGATGGAGTGCGATACTGTAATCGCTAATTACCCCGCCATGGCAAATCACAGCACCTCCTTCAGGTCTTGCTTGGCCTGATCCCTATCAACGGGGGCGATCTGTTTGGCTGCCACCCCTCGTCGGCACTTCTCGCACTTGTATCTTCGGCTCGCCCTATCAAAATGCACTTGCAACCCTGCATATTAGCTTTCTGTGCACTTTGTTTCGTGTGCCAGGCCACGAGGTGGTGTCAAATGACGGTGAGCGGATAAAGAGCCGGCCTCTGCGGATAAGGATCGTTGGTGATGTCTTAGGAGCAAGTGCTTCGACGTCAATCACGAAGCATCATACCGATACTCAGAGTTCATGACACAATTTCCAAATGCTACATTGAAGCTATTCAATAGCTAAGTGACAAGCTCCGGTACTTAAGACCCTGCTCAAGGCGGGGGAGCGTTGGAGCTTCCAACATGTTATGCGGGATGCCCCGTGCTGCTGCATGATGGACGCCACTTGAACCAGCCCTGTCTGGATGGGCGGAAGCGTTACATGACATGATGTGCTGTGATATATCCCGATATCACTTCTCGGTTGTGTTTCCGTTGCGTTGTTTTCTCTCCGGGGGGATTAACATGGATATTGCCTATATACAGCTTCAGAAACGAATAGGTCATCATTCGGCTTGACTGTTTGGATGCGTTGACTTGAAATACAGTACTGCCTGATCAGGCAAGCCGTTGTCTGGGTGTCTCATGTCTAGCAGGCACACTCAGAATTTGGTGTGGTCTTCATCAGCCCACTGTTCCGAGGTTCGTTATCTTGACTTTGGTTAGGCCGTCTTGGTTAATTTGGAGGCCTTTGAATCCGCTGCTGCCGACTGTGTTTGATGTCTGCCTCTTACGCGTGGCAGACCTAGGCACCAGTCACTAAGGAGGCGCTCGATTGAGACATGTGACTACGTTATGAGGCCATCCTTGAAGATTCCCGACGTCTGCCGCCGCCTGCCAATACGCAATGTCATCCCTCATCCGGTTGACGTGCCAACTCATTTTCCTAAATACATTCTCGACGTCACAAGTATGTCTCTGAGCGTGTTGACGGATATTACAGATGAGTAAAGTGGTGAGTCAAAGACTTCTACGTGTATTCATGGGCGTTTGCAGACAGTGGAACAGCACAACCGAGTAGTATAGTTGCCTTTTTAGGATCATGTCAATTTTAAGAGTACAGATATCTCAATATTTCAAGCCATCGGGCGTTGGCGACATTGTCTCTCACGGGTCTTTCCTCCCTGGATTTCTCTTCGGCAAGCTGTACGGGTATATCATCCACGCTCTGGATCCTTTCTAGTCGTCTTGCCTCTTGTATAGCTTTCCTTTCCCGGTTCTTCTCCAGTCTGACCGTCCTTTCTATCTTTTCCCAGACTTTCTTCTCAAGCTTCCACATCTTGTTCATCACGGCAATTGGAACATCATTTCTTCGTGCTATCGAGGCCGGCGCTTCATCGACGTACAACCGCTTTGCTTTGGGCTTTGGCTTCTGCAAAAACGCTTCAGGTTCGTCAGGATCGATTTCGTCGGAGTCAGCCGTGGTTCCGAACTTGTAGCTCGCACAGCCGAGAAAGTGCTTAGTGCCGACAGTGTGAAGCTCAACATCCACGAGGACTCTGTTGTGATAGACGACCGTGGCGACGTAGGCATCCACTGAAGTGACCCGGGGTCCATTGATGGTATTCTTTAAGATTGACTGTTAGCGCGCCAGAGGTATGGTACGCAGATGAGCGTAACTCACATTGATCAAGCCCATGCCGTCCATGTTTCTCTGTAGCCATAGCTTTTTGGTGTCCTTTATATACCTAAGTCCTGGCTTGGGACCATTCCCTAGGGACTCCCTTTTGGCCTGCCACTCGTCTCTCCATTTCCGAACTGCCAGATCGGTGAGTTCATCGAGACCTCTCGGATGCAAAAAGCCTCTCTATACAGAAATCAGCAAGGTGTTCTAGTTCAACTCGTGGTGTATCTACGCACCTCCGGCTTCAACTTATCATCGATGTGAGTTACTGGATTCACCGGCAGACGATATATGCTCCATTTATCATAAAAAACCTTTTTATCCCGATCATCAGCCCATGTGCAATACTGCAACCTGCCTTCATGTTTAACGATTCTGTTGAGCAAGTCTCCCACGATCTTCACCTGACTTTCATCAAGGCCCTCAAAAACCATCACACCGAGATCGCTATACATGTAAGGCATTAATTGTATAACCTCCTCGGGTCGGGCATCACGACTACCGCCAGATTTTACTGTTCCGTATGCTCGCGGATTCAGCGCAGGCCTGAACTCTTTAAGCTTCGGCCATTTTGTATACACCGGGGAATTGTTTGGAATGTTGTAAACTGTGATTGGTACAAGGTATTTCTTGTCTTCGTGTTTCCAAAAGTCTGTTATTGGCTTTCTGGCAGCATTTCCTGTTGGCCATCGTCGTTCCTTTTTGGGGATGTTGCTCTTGGAACGGACCAGAGTTGGGGATCTCGGGACCGGCTTTACACCTCTCAGCACTCCGATGCTTCTGGGTGACATTGCTATGAAGGCCGAGCCAGTGTGTACGCTGGCGCGAGGCCGCAATTTAAAAATAGTAAAAGAGTTGAGCTGGAGTTTTAAGAGTCAAGTTACGATGGCGCAATTAGAAGTCTCAAGCATTTTGTTGTGGCTGGAATCGCAAGGCTGATATAATCATTTGTTCAAGTGGGGGCGTTACCTAGCGCCACAGTCACAGTCTGGGGAAGTACCGCGGCATCATGCATCATTGGTATGCATCTCCCAAGAGCTGTTTTACCATGAGCTTCTCGACAATGCACAAACACAAACACAGCAACAATGAGCCCTAACCCGCAATTGAGACGCCAGGTCATCAATATCTACAAAGGTTCGTGGAAACATCATTCTCTGATATCAGAGCTGCGAACTGATGTATGATAGAGCTTCTGTACTTGGGCAGAGAATATCCCCTTGGCTTCGATTACTTCCGTCCTCGGCTGCACAAGGCCTTTATTTCTAAAGCTGGAGAGCACGACGAGGATAAGATTCGGCGGGGGATCGCGCAGGCTGAGTTTGTTAAGAAGGGTACGTTGAACATGAGCAACCTGATAATATCCACTGACATGAGACATAGAGATCGAAGCTTTGTAAGTCTACGAGTATCTTCAGCAATTACCTCACGCTTGGCAAATCACATGTGGTTGGATGTCTCAAGTGACACAGTCAATAATCACAAGATTGAACATCAACGCCCAATACCGAAAAGAATCCATTTCTCCTAAAAGTTACATTATCCTAAAATCCCAAGTTTCCATCCATCCTATCCATCCATCCATCCGTCCAATAACCTGCTTTTTTACTAATCATCTGGGTATAGGTACTATTTGAAAAGGTATCGCACACTGAGAAAACGTTATGACGCCGACGCGTAAATGGAGGAGTACGGGTATGTGTATGTAGAGACCAGCGAGGGTCGCTGTGGAGACTCGGTTCTCAGAGATGCATTCCAGCGGCGGCAGCTATCATGAGACATAGATGTGCCAAGACAGCCATTAGAGTTCACATGAAACATCATCCTGGCTTTTGCTCTCCAATGCCTTCATGACAATCTCAAGTCAAGACTCGCCCTTGCGCAGCCTCTTCCTCGCTGACCATACTCCTAACTCGAGACATTCTCCCCAGCTTGTTCCACTTTCGCTCATCAGATCCGCCATCATTTTGGCTACCCATGCATCCCACTCGTCTTGGCTCTTGCCGCTCGCATCTCGGAGAATAGGTTCCAATGCCGACACTTGCTGCGCAACAGTCAAAAGCGCCGTTTTGCGCAGCGCGGATTGTCCGGGAGTTAATGTCTTCTTTTCGACTTTTTGGTTTGGTGCTGATTTGGCCTTCATCTCCACGTACGACTTGCCATCTTTGGTGACAACACCGCCTACACCTTCGCGCTCCCATCTGACTTCGCTTAAGGGAATGGCCAGACGTTTTGACTTGATGTCCATGATATCTTCTGCCTCTTGATGAAGGAAAGCGCTAATAAGAGAGCATGGTACCGGCGAAAGTTGCCGACCTTCGAGAGTTCGCGACAGCCATGTGTTGTACTCGACCAGAAATGAGTTCAACGGCGCGGAGAGTGGCGTTTTTGATGTCATGAGGTAGGCGCCCAGATCGAGCGCAGCTTCGTGCTCTTCTGCCTCCTCTGAGCCTGGTAATGCGCTTGGGACATGTGGTCGCAACATTCTAAATGTTGGATCGCTATCCCAGATCTCCAGCACTCCACCAGGTCTGAGCAGGCGAAGATATTCTTCAACAAACAGTTGATAGACATGACTGGGGACCATGAGGCATGCATCCTTTACCATGATCAAGTCAAACTCTTCATCGCCAAAAGGCCATGGCCTCTGGCGAAGATCGTGTTGAATGAATCTCCACTTCATGTCCTTATCCGGTTTGCAGAGCTCGGCTGGAGATCCTGGACTGCCGGGTGCCAAAGGCGCGATGTCGATACCTGTAAAGTGTATACCAGTGTGGCCCCGGTCTTTGTAGTAGCGATGGCACATCATACTCCAGAAGCCTGTGCCACAACCAATTTCCAATACACGCTGTGGAGGATTGTTCTGGATGAAGGGTGTATAGACCGGTGCGCCATAAACCTGAATCATCAAGAGCGTTCGCAAGCTTTGGCGATGAAGCTCCGTAAGATCGGTAGGGAGAGGATATGCCGATGTAGGATCGTTGAAGTAAGTACGGCCATTTTTGACGATAAATGGTTTCGTCGCAGGGTCGGACGAGTTAGAGGGATCTGTTGAAGTCATTGTGTGGTTTGAGACTGTCGTGTTGCCGCTTGTGGAAGACACGGACTCGGTTCGAGGAAAATCGAGATTTATTTGCTTGGTTGTCCCTGACATAGGTTTGTTGCCTGCTTCCAACTGGGAGTACATTGTGACATTTTTCAAGTCAATAGAGCTGGAAGTTGGAGTAGTCGCGCCTGAGTGACGGGATAGAAGGTCGCGTTCTCGAGATTTGTCGATGATGACTGGGCGATTGAAGATAATAGGAGAGGACAAGGGCGCTGTTGCGCTTCTGGCGGTTGAAGTTGAGATAAAACGAGGTTTATTTGAGGTTGACGTCGATGCTGTCGAAGATTGTCGGCGCGAGTCAGATGATTGGACTTTTGAGTGCGAGTAATGAGAATTGTCTTCCCCCAGGGCGGGGCCGCTTTTGGTTATGGGGCTGGAGCTGGAATGCACGAGAGACGACTCGTGCGACGAGCGACTACCGCTATCCTGACTCCCACTAGAGGTCCTCGTATGCCGAAAAGGACGTCTTGTGTTGAGCTTGATGTCTTGTGAAGCCAAGTTGGATCGTGGGGGAGTTCCAGGGCGCTGCCACTCCTTTTCAGCCTTTGTCCGTCGAGCAAAGGTGGGTAAGGGGTTGGTAGAAGCGTAGTAAAATCCACTCCATTCCGACATTGTCGTCGTGGGCTGGGACTAACTATACTCTTTGGCGCAAGCTTGCCGATGAATAGGGATAGGATGGGGATGGGGATGGGGTGGTTTACCCAGACCAGACAGGGGTGTCCTAATACTGGACTGGACTTGACTGTACAGTAGTTTACCGTTTGTACAGTGCAGTGATAGCGACCTAACGCTAACGCAACGCAGCGCGGGCGGGCACAGAAACGCAATTGTTAGGCTGAGTTATCCAATCTGGTGTTGCAGTTTCACCGTCGCTAGCAAACACTGGAGGCTCGAGCTGAAGCCGCACCGCACCGTACCGTACTGAGTTGTGATACGGGTTGGGTTGGGAGCGTACCTAGCGGCAGGCACTGTAGGGGGAAATTTTGGTACCCCTGGGCCGGTTGCAGACCTTTTTGGCTCTTCTAGAACCCTTCTTTGGCCCGCGTAACTGGATTCCCAAGTCCGGGTGGTCGCCGGATTGCTTCCCGGAATATGCAGGGGGCGCTGAAGGAACCGATAGTCTAGTCCTTGGCTTTGCCGATGCTCGACTGATAGAGGATGTCGCTTAAATCGCTTGTGCCAGGATTTCGGATCAGCGTTGTGTTGAAGACAAGAATTCCCGCAATCTGGGAAGGTAGAGAGGTCCTGAAACTTTAGTATCCAGGACTAGTTGTCGACCTTCCCGTAAAGATCTCGCTGAAGGTTGCTACAAGAGCAAACGTCATTATCCGCAATTTCGTCGACAACTCTATTTTTCCAGTCCGTTTATTTTGGCGTCGTGCAGTAACCTTGGAAGCAACGGTGAAACCAACGTAGACTAATGCTCGATGACGGCGTTTCTGGAAGGTAGCAAGCCGTCCGTATCAATGGTTTGATGTCGTGAATGTTTGCTCGTTGTTTGTCCCTAGATATGATAACGGGAAGTGCCGCAGATACGCATGTCGTTTCAAGTTGTCAAAAGAACTTGGGCGTAACAACAAAACGGGTAGCCGCGTAGAGATCAAGTGCGAGTGCGAGTGCGAATGGAAGGACGATACTGTAGCAAACCGCATGTGCTGTGCAGTATGTATCGTACAGTAGGGAATTTCAGGTCAGGCAAACAATGAACAATCGAACAGTCCGAATGGAGGTGGCAGAGGTCACTTTCTATATACGGCATCTGGATTCTCGCAACAGGACACATCCATGGTCCCTCACGGTTAACGGTTTCTCGGATCCAAGCGATGACCATTTCCCCAGTTCGAGAATGTCTAAGGTGTGGAGCGCCGCAATTCGGTTGGCCATCAGATCCATGATCCCCCGCACATTAGACTCTTTGCCTGATGTTTTATTGACGCGTATCGTGTTAGCAGCTTCCTGTCCAGCCCTGGCGTTCCGAGGTCCTTCTGGTTGGTTAGAGCGGAACAATTACTTAAAAAAAAGACTTGTGATTCCTGCAGGTTGCGACCAGGTACTGTACATCGAGTTGGGTTTCCGTCCGAATCCATGCTGAAGGATCCAACATGCAATTTCAGCTGCAGCTGCGGTGATCAGAATCTGACAGCACAAAATGCATTCAGCCATGGATGTCTGCATGTTCACAACTGTTGATCGTTCCAGGGTCTGGGCAACATAGCCTAAGCGGGGAGTCGTTTGCATGAATGATAGCCGAAGGGAGTACAGGTATACCCCAGCTTTTCCCTGCCGAGTCCTTGTTGTATGTTGTACTCAGGTACGAGAGGGAACAGAACAATTGTTCTCTAAGACTTAGGCTGCCAAAACAAAGAAGTCAAAGTGCTAGCCTAAGCTCGCATAAGGTGACCAAGTTATTTCGTCCCTTATGCTTCCAGCATGTTGCTCTTGTTCCGCAGGTTAACAAGGGCTACCTGAAGGTAAAGCATGTCCAACGGTGCTACTCTCGGCCGAATGG
This sequence comes from Fusarium flagelliforme, assembly GCF_020744385.1. Lineage (NCBI taxonomy): Eukaryota > Fungi > Ascomycota > Sordariomycetes > Hypocreales > Nectriaceae > Fusarium > Fusarium flagelliforme. The sequence continues at coordinate 6,730,517 of NW_025763503.1, forward strand.
CAATTCTCTCTGCTGCACATGCCTTTCTGGGTTGAAGTCTTGCAATTGCGGCTCGAGGCTCCGTGATATGACATGAGTATTCAAATGATTGGGCGACGTTCATGCGGTTGAATCAGTGCAATGCTTCTTGGCTTCTGGCCCTCCCAACCTGGCCTGGGCGGTCCGTGTTAGCGGTTTGAACCATTGACTCGACTGGGTAAGACGCGCCAGTCCTCTCCTCTACGAGCTTGTAGTGCGGATTCATGTTGATTCCACCTACCTACTACCGAATCATGAAGGAAAGTGTCAGCATATCAGCCTGTACCATGATTCGGAAATGGGTTTCAAATGCAGAGGTGTTTCGTGTGATTTTGTCTCAGACGCCATGGCGCCTTGCAAAATGGGACCACAGTAATGGCGTTACTTTCACGATTCTTAGCTGCAGGCAACGCGGAATTTCCGAAGGTAAAAATACTATTGTTCCTGGAATATGCAGATGCAGTAAGTTACATGGCTTTAGAGGATCCGCAGGATCTCTCTTGAATAGCACAATGCGATATCGTGATAAACTTCTGGTTCATATGCGATACCCTTTATGTACGGACCACAACAAGGTTTGGAGTAAGCTCAAAACGTGATCTGTTGCCGAAGCATATTGCCTGAGTTTGCGTGGGTTCCTGTACACGTTTTTGACGCTGCAAACATGCTGCAGTTCGCAGGTCGAGTATTGCAAACAAGGCTACAATCTTCTGAGATGTGTCTCATCGAATTGCCGTTAGTTCGTTGAAATACTCCGCTTCAATTGACTTGACATGCAATGTTATCATGTTTCACTCGAAGCAGCCGTACCTTGCATAGAAGCAAGGCTGACTACGATGGTCTCAAGCATCTCACAATTGCGAGCGGCTGAAACTACACGTGATCTATGTTCGCCCGCACGAGCCATCAGATGCGGAGCAGCTGCACGTGACTCATGGAACGACGGTCCTTGGGCTTCAGTTGTTCGTCGCAGTGTCGGCCAGCATCACGGTCGTATTCCAAGTTCGTGCTTCCTTGACCATCTATTACTCTTGCTCTGTTCAAGTATCAGTTGATTTTAACCCATTATATGCATTGTTGCGCTCGCTCCTTACATGTGTGTGGCCCCGCACGAGCTAAAACAGACACCGCAACGTGTTCGCGAAAGCTCGGATCCCCCTCCCTATGATGCCCTTCTTTCATTCAAGCTCTGACTGACCATTATCCTTGCAGTATTTCTGAACTCTTATGCTCTGCTGTTCAGCTTGACCACAGAACCTTTATTGCTTCGATTCCTTCGTCAGTGACTAAGCATTGGGTTACCCACCGTCACCGAGCTAGAGACCTTACGAAATTATCGCGACGATACCTCCCATGAGCTCTTGACCTATCGACGAAACAACGTTTTCCAATCGAGCCACCAAGCCACCATCTTCCATACGAACTGGCTGTCAAAAGCTAATGCGTCAACGCGAGTCAACCTCAATCTCTCTCTTTTTGAACATTGGGTGAAGTGTCGAGCCGTTCGTCGCTGATCAAAATCACCCCGCGCGATTGACTACGCGAGCTGTTGAACCTAATTCATCCAGCGCTTTTACTCAACGGCCGATGAGCTACTCCAGCGACTTGCTATATTCACCTCCCTCAATAACGATTGCCGATCAACGATATCTGCTGCCGTGCTGCTCGCCGGCGCAACTTCCTAACCCGCCACCCTACTACATATAACCACCATAATCACCTCACACTTACCTGCCGGAATGTACCCTCAACACTCCGGGCAAGGTCAACATGCTCGGCTGAACGGCGCTGGGCGAGGCGGTATGCCAAATATGCTATATAACTACCAGCATACTCAACACCAACACCCATCTCAGACACAACACCATCAAGGGCTTCAACATGACCATGGCATGTCCGGCGTTAATGGCATGGGACATCACTCGACATTTACCCCCGGTGGCCTTTCGAACTCGAGTCCCTTCGCTCCGAATGCGCTTCAAAATGGGCACTCGGCTGGAAACCGAGGTCAGCCTCCCCCGAACGAGATGTGGCAAGAACAATTGAGAATGCACAAAGATGCTGAACGAGCGCACGCTGCCATGACCGATCAACAACAACCGCACTACTATGCTAGGCTCAAGGCGTCGGAAAACAGAGGCATAGGCGGCCCGCCACCGAACAGCTTACGTGCTCAGCCGGACGACGAGAACGATGGTGTCGATAGAAGACGACCCCTGGCAGTGGAGAAGGAAACAAGACGACAAGACTGGCACAACATGGACATGAGTGGGCAAGGCTTGCGAAACTTGGCACCGGAGTTGTTCAAGTACAAGTTCTTGAACGAGCTCTACATCGCTTCCAACAAGCTTAGAGTCCTGCCGAACGCGATTGGAGAACTACGAGCCTTACGCCATCTCGACGCCTCCTACAACAAAATTGTAGAGATCCCCCCCGAGATCGGAATGTGTACCTACCTCAAGAATTTGCTGCTCTTTAACAACCAAATCCACACTTTGCCCAACGAACTTGGATCGCTTCACCTTCTTGAAATGCTTGGAGTCGAGGGCAACCCCCTGAACTCCGATATCAAACACGAGATCATGGAAAAGGGGACAAAGAGCTTGATCAATTACCTAAAAGAGAACGCCCCCTGTACGTTACCTCCCAATCGTTGTGTGACCTGTGTTTGTGCTAACAACCTTTCTAGGTCCCCCTCCTCCCACACCTCGAAAGCTCATTCCAATTCAAGAGGATGTATCGCCCAATTTGGAACGAATCAAGGTCTTTTCATGGAATATTCTTTGCGACAAGTACGCGACCCCCCAGACCTATGGTTATACACCGACAGATGCTCTCGACTGGAATTATCGTAGAAGCTGCATCCTGGAGGAACTTCAACTCAGGGATGCAGATTTCCTTGCCCTTCAAGAGGTGTCCACAGATGCGTTCAAGGAGGATCTCAGTCCCGATCTGGCTCAGATGGATTACAAGGGTGTTCACTGGCCCAAGTCAAGAGCCAAAACCATGTCAGAGAGGGATGCCCAATCTGTTGACGGTTGCGCCGTCTTTTATAAGCAGAGCAAGTTCATTCTCCTCGACAAGCAGCTGATCGAGTTCGCCACTATCGCCATCAATCGACCCGATATGAAGAACCAGCATGACGTTTTCAACCGTGTCATGCCCAAGGACAACATTGCCGTCATCTGCTTCTTCGAATCCCGCCTTACTGGAGCTCGAATCATCCTCGTCAACGCCCATCTTACCTGGGACTCTGCTCTGGCTGATGTCAAGGTTATCCAGACCGGTATTTTGATGGAGCACGTCACCAAGCTTGCAGAGAAGTACGCTAGGTGGCCAGCTGTTAAGGACAAGAAGATGATCGTGCTACCGATGGGCGACGACGAAGTGCCTATCCCTCAAGCTGAACCAGGTCCCAGCCAAGAGTACCGCACCAACACCGAGATTCCCCTACTTGTTTGTGGTGATTTCAACTCAACAGAAGACTCTTCCGTTTACGAGCTGATGTCCATGGGACGTGTGCCTCCGGATCACTTCGATTTGAGCAGCTACCAGTACGGTAGCTTCACACGCGATGGTATTGAACACCCCTTTAGCTTGAGGGATGCATACGCCCATATTAAACAAACCGCCGACGAAATGCCATTCACGAACTATACGCCCGGATTCGCCGATGTGATTGATTATATCTGGTACTCAACAAACACTCTCGAGGTTGTAGACCTACTAGGACCTCCTGATCCCGAATATCTCAAGCGAGTGCCCGCTTTCCCCAACTGGCACTTCCCTGCCGATCACATTCAGATTATGTCTGAATTTGTGATCAAGGGGCGCAAAGAGAAAAAGCACCTTCCCGAGCGCGAACCCGACTTTGGACCCGGATCACGTAGCTAGAAGAAGCCACGGGTCTAAGACAGGATTCCCATCCTTCGTTTATAGGGGGAAATGTGTTTATAGTTGCATCTGGATGTAGTGATTTTGGTTTTTGCGTCATGGAGTTTTAAGGATCTTGCAGGTTCTTGGGGATGGGAGGACGGATGGGAGAGGGATGATGTGTCCAGCGGTATGTATACAAGAAGCGAAGATAAGAGGAGCCGATTGGGGGATTTGTAGGAATTGATTCGCAATGTTTTGCACCTTCAAACTAATTTTTATATCTTGTGTGATGTGATTTGCTGTGATGTCGATTGGGTAGCATGCATTGATTGTATCGAGCGTGCTTCAGTAAAAGTTAGTGCTCGCCCATTCCAAAGTTAATTCTATTTGCACATACATCTCACACTTTGATCTTGCATTGTGCAAGGGAATTCGACTGAGAGTAGCTCAAACTTGCACATTTCCAGAACACTATTAGATCCAGTGTCATTAGGTTCTCCAGAGTCAAAACGCATGTCATAAAGTAGGAATGCGCATATGATTCCACTGGACATCGTAAGAACTTTCTTTGCGCTCGAATCAGAACCCTTTCCATTGTCTTCCTTCGAACCTTCTAATAGCTATGTGTCAGACCTGGATTGACTCATCTCAGGGTTCGTATGGCAACCCTCTTCAAGCTTGTCCACAAGAATATAGCTTAAGGATCAGACACTCTAGGTTCATTCAAACAATTGCACAAGTCCAGCTTTGGGACTTGAAGAGCATGTTCTTGACCATGGGGTAGTTGGAGCAACTTGAGTAGAGAAAAGGAGTTGGTGCTATTCACTATGCACACGCCTATCTATACGTGTTGGTTTAATCATCGTGTCAGTTGCTTTTGCCCCAATATGTAATAAGAGAGTGTATTCTTTATAGTTAACCTAAATCGCTGCCTGGAAACTTCAGGTAGACTGTAGCATGAAGAGATTTATTATGCTTTAGCGAATGCATCAAATCCATTAAACTTACGTTCTTGACTCGTATTTACGGGTTTTATGGTTGTTGTTTTTCACTATATAAAGCGCCGTATGTTCCGTACTCATATTGCTGTTGCTTTCACCCATGATCATCAGTGTTCATCGCAGCTTTACCTCGTCCTTTGGCAATTGTGTCTTGATACTAAACCTCTTGGTACATTTATACCAGCTACAAAACAACACTTCTCGACATAACTTTTACTCACAAGAGTCCGAACATATTAAAGCTTCTTGAAATTTCTTACTCGAATCATCAACATGGAGAGTCCAGTCCAAACCACCAGCCCATCCATCCCACATATTCTCAAAACCATCCGACAACGGGACTCAAGATCCGCCCAAATACACCGTCAAATCGCAGCATTAGGGGCTCCAGGAGAAAAGGGTTATGAATCGAATGTATATCGGATAGTCGACCAATATTGCCATCACAACAATCGGGGACTCGCCGTTCTCTGCTTCAACCTCCACAGGATCCCTTTCAACCATCTACCTCATGGCCGAACCCTCGGTCGAGGCGAATGGGTGCAGGCATATTGGCCAAGCACTCTTGGCATACGGGAGAACCTCCAGGGATTCATAGAGTTGATGGACAATGCCAATCAGCTTGCGACGGCCTTTGCTGGAGTTCCAGATCCTGAGCGGCACTGGCGCGTGATGTGCCGTCGAGCTCTCCATCGATTTCCCTTTTTCAATGAGGCTGAGGATATCGAAGAAGAACGCATACAGACCCAAGCTTCTATGAACGCAATTAGCCTTGGTTTTCAAGTTTCCGCCAACCGAAATCCGCCTGGGAGCCCCCCTGTGGACATCACAGGCAATCCCATCAACTCAGACTTCTTCGCTCTCGTGCAACGGGAGTTTTTGATGTGGGAGTTCAAAACCAGGGCTTACAGTATTAGGTATTTATACAAAAGTGGCTATCTCCCGAAGAACAAACAGGTCCAAGATCTGGTCAGAATCGGTGTCGGGATGCCTCCCCAGATAAATATTCAGCCATTCAAACAGCTGGTGAAGCGGCAACGCCTAATCATAACGGGACAAAAGGCTACTATCGACCAAGACAAAGAAAAACTGGACTTTTCTTTCATTCTCAATGACGGGGACTTTTTTGCCCTTGGAGTTCAGGGGCTAGCCGCGAGTCTACCCAAACAAGGAGACCAATACGAGAAGGGGTTTCTCTACCTTTTAAATTTTGTCAACTATCAACTTGACATCTACATGGGAAACTACGGCTACGGGAGTCGGGAAGCGTGGTGCGACGGCTGGTTTGGAAAATACGCTGACGCCGGTCCTGCTGCTCACATCTCCCTTGACGACGACTACCTGAGTGCTGACGGAGAATATCCTAGTTGGCTTGAGCTATTCGTCGGGAAGAAACGTGCACCTGTCACCACCGCTCGCGAGTTTGGATTAATAACCGCAGTAGAGAGAGTCCTCCTCTGGGGACCGGTAGCTGATGCGTTCAGCTGTGACGTGTTGTGGGAGACTTTTGCTTGGCTTGACAATTGGTTCCCATCAGCGCGCATCTGCAATCTTTGGGACACAACCATGATTACACCACGGTCGCTCTTAGTTGAAACGCAGTGAAGGGGGCATTCCCCGGGGGCCGGCGGCTGATGAATTGAGTTATGAGATGTTGTGGAAGGCTTCTGCTTGGACCTTCCATACGATCGTACCAAGGCAACAAGTCAACCGGTAATACTGTGGAGGGGTATCTGTTGTTTCTATGTACCCAGTCTATCTATGTATATAAGCCCAAATAGAGGAGAATGTCTATCATACAGCACCAACGCCGTTACACCAGGCTTGCCCTTAGTGAAGTAGAATGTCATATCCATCCTTTGTGATTCTCACCTCTCCCTGTCCAAGTCCGTACTTGCGCCTAATCAACTCAAAAATGATCAAGCCTGCACTGGTACTGGGTACTTGACGAATTGCATTCCACCAGAATCCGCGATAAAGCCATTTCGTGAGACTTAAACCTTCCGCTGCTGCTTCACCTCTACAACCAGCCAGAGATTCCTGGTAAGCGCGGTAGTAGGCACGCAGCATCCTCCATCGTCGATGTGGCTTTTCGGGATTTTCTACTTTGGAAGCACGCAGTTTGGTGGCTTTCGCATCAAGGTCTTCGAGGTGGTCCCAGTGCTTGACTTGAAAATGCGTCAAAGGATGGAGGAGAATCTGCTGAGTGAATGAAGCACTCAAGCCTCCCAGAAGAAGAAACATAGGTTCCAGGGCGTAATGTGGTCGGATGAGTCTGATCCCTTCTTCTTCACGATGACGATGAGTCGGGCGCTTCATGGCTAACACATCGACAATATCCTGCGCCAGACCACCATAGTACCACGTAACGAAGCGGTAGTAGCCCTGTGCCTTGACGTATTCGAATGTGCTGAAGAAGATGGCGCTCCCAAGACTATCCTTGGCAAGAGATAAGCTCCATCCTGCAAAAATGCCTCTGAGGCCGATTTCTCGAAGTTTCTCCCAGCCAAATTTCCACATACTCCTGGGTTTGCCACTGCCGTCGTTCGGCATAAGATCTGTGTGGTCATATCGTGCCTGAAGGGCGTCCAAAGGTGCTGCTAAAACACTCTGAAGACCACCAGCGAGTAGACCAGCTGTGAAGGTGTGTGTTGGGTGAGGTGGTGGATACACTCTGGACCGTGCTTGACCGCTCTCTTCATGAAGTTGTCCTAGAATCTGGAGGTAACTCGTGTACAAGACCGCTCCAACACCAACATTCGCAATAAGAGGCGGCAAAATCTGGTTTGGCACGATTCCCCATCCTTGATGCTTGATAGCTGACGTTAAAACTCCAGGTGTCGTACTTCTTAATAATAGCCAACTTTGACGAAAAAACGTAGTCAAGGCTGAAGCAGAAGTGTCGTTTGCGGCAGCTTTCATCAATAGCTTCGTCTGCGACTGGTGGATGATTCTCGCATACGCAAGATAATCCACTCGCGTTCTGAAGAAAGCCTTTGCCGGTGCACGGAAGTAAAAAGCAATGAGTTGGGTACTCAAGGCGCGTACACCAGCTGCTGAAGCGGCGGTAGCAGCATTACTGCGTGGATCACGGTCCGGTAAAGATGCGTCGGGAGGTATTACCGGAAGGATACCGGTTCCATAATCCGGGACGTCATGTTGACGAGGTTTCATGGCGTTGAGAGAGTCATGTTTTTAAGAAGGAGTTGAGCACGAGAGGCAGCCTGTGAGAATGAGATAGATTGGGCTTGCTGAGGTTAGAAGTGGGTGACTAAGCGTTGTTGACCAATCGGGTGCTGCAGATGACGGTCATCCCTCCCGTCTCCTCCTACCTAGTCCCGAGATCTGAGGCAACCCCATGAATGGTCCAGGTGACCTGAAGCTGTAGGACTTGGTTGAAAATGGATAAGGTAAATCATCGAAACGAACTGAACGCCCGGGGACAATGAACAGTCTGGAGAAAAGGACATTAACTTGACTTCTGATGAAGTTAGATAAAGAGAGATACGTCATATCAATCAGTCAAGTACCTAGGGTTACGCTTCCACCAAGTCATTCACAAATGCTACAAGCCTAGGCAAACACAAACACCATGTATAAAATCGTCGTAACTTTTCATTCCCATCCAATGTACGCCGTCTATAAATGCAAAAGTCCCCAACCGTGAGATATTCCCAATGCCATTCATGCTATTCGTTACCCTGAAGCTGTCTCATTTATTCGGGTTGCTCGCGGCCATCCAACCACTTGCTCATATACGGTCCATCCAACCAGAAACCAAGCTTCTTGTAGTAGCTCCTCACTCCAACACCGGAGATAACGCTGATCTTGTCACTGCCGTGCTCTTCGAGTGCGATCCTCTCAGCCTCCTCCATCAGCAAGGTACCGAAACCCTGGTGCTGGAACTTGCGGGGATCACGAGCATGGACAGGGACGGCAGTACCGTAGACGTGAAGCTCTCGGACCATACTGGTGGGCTGACCGGTGAGCTCCTCTCGGTAGGTGTACTTCTCGGTACACTTTCGCAGACGAAGCAGCGCAACAAGAATATCCTGCTTGGGGTCCTCGTAGGCGAGGAAAGTCTCCCAACCGCCGTTGGCGACGTAATCTCTTCGCACCAGTTCAATCTGGTTAGGTCGGATCTTGTTCTTGATCTCATTGACACCGACCTCTCGTGTTCGCACATCTCGGCAAGTTGTTCCAAAGTCCTTCATTCGAGCCAAAGCCAGCTCACGCAGATTACCGTTCTCGACACCAGATGTAACCAGAGGCATGGGAATATCACGCTGAACACGGTAAATACGAGTCCAAGGAGGGATTAGAGCCATAATTCTCGCGATAAGATCGATCAGTCCGTTAGGAGTATAGTTCTGGTATCGTCCTGTTCGCCACAATTCGTACAAGCCTGTACCTCGAATGACCAGCGTGGGGTAGATCTTCAAACCATCGGTTCTGAAAGCAGGGTTCTCGAAATACTCTCTGAACTGATCGATATCGCGCTCCATACCGACGTTTGGCAAATCAGGCATCATGTGGCTGACAACCTTGTAACCAGCGTCCTTTGCAAGACAGAAGGTCTCTGCGACCGCGGCAACTGTGTGTCCTCGGTTGGAGTCTCGTGCAACATCTTCGTAGAGAGACTGCACTCCGACTTCAAGTCGAGTGCAGCCGTATCGCAGCATGTCAGAAAGATGAGGCTGTAGACAATAATCGGGTCGGGTTTCAATGGTGATACCGACACACTTGACATTACTCATCTCACCAGCCTCCACGGCCTCATCGACGTTGGTCGTTTGGTAGCCGCTGAGGGCGTTGTGAAGCTGTGCAATAAATTCCTCTCGGTATGACTCAGATAGAGACATGAAGGTTCCTCCCATGATGATGTATTCGACCTTGTCGACAGAATGACCGAGGGACTTGAGCTGGTCGACTCGTCCACGGGCTTGCTCAAATGGGTCGTATCGCGCACGAATGGCTCGCATTGAAGTAGGTTCGTAGCCAGTGTATGACTGTGTACTGTACTCGAAATCGGAGTCGGGTCCTCCAGGACAATAAACGCAGATGTTGCCGGTATAAGCGATATGAGGGCATCGGTGAGGCTTGCACATGACGGCAACAACAGCAATGCCAGAAGATGTTCGGATGGGCTTGGCGATGAGCTTTGGAAGGATGTACTTCTTGTAGTGCTCGGGAATGGAGGCGATGATAGCGGTCAAAGGTGGGATGTTCATGAGCTTATGCTTCTTGGCGAGCTTGTTTCGCAGCGAGTTGAGGTTGATGTCGCGTGTAGTACGGCCGGCCTTTGAGGCTTCGTGATCTTCGATGAGGGCATTCGCAACGTCGGCGCAACATCGCAGGAAACGCTCGCTCTCGGGAGCCATGTCGGGCTTCTTCTTGGTCGGCACGGCCGTCACTGTCATGGTGGCGGTCGCCATGATGAATGAAAAGAAGTTAGTACTTCGGTTGACGGACTTCTAGAAACTGTGGTATTTGGCGGTCGCGACAGTCGTTTGCAGTGGTTATAATTGCTGGGGCTGTGCGTCAAACCGACATGGAGGAGTTCGTTAATCGATCTTTTGCCCCTCCAAAAGAAGCTTGAGATGGAAAAATCTTGGTGGGGCTCTAGGTTTTCCCCACCCAATGCGGAGATGCGCAAAGGTCAATAAGACAGTCACGTGCACCCCTCAACTTCAACATGGCGTTATACGGCTGCAAGTGAGTCCATTATCTTGTATGTTGTAGAGCGGATTATGTTGCTCTGAAACTAGGAGCTTTAAGCTGACTGCCACTTTGATACTTCAACATAGGTTTAAATGGTGGCTTAGAAGACTCCCATAAAAATATTTATTGATGCCAACTTTGCTTCGAATTATCTTTACCCAGGGTCATCCTGATTGCTTTTCTCAAGGTAAAGACGATTTCTTAGACATCCAGTTGTCAACTGTTTTCTCTACAGTCACCCAGGAAACCGATGCTATTACGAAGATAGCCATTGATAGATTACTCTCTAACTGGTGCAAGGACTTTAATATTCGCCAATCGTCATAGTATCCAATCATGCCTACTATTGGTCAACTGTAGACCATCAGTAGCTTCAGAAAACCGATGTAAGACTGAAGTGACTCCCTGGTAGGGTGACCAGGGTATCTATCACATGATGGTGGGGGCCGAAACAGCCCCATGGCTTACTCGATGTTCTTCAGCTTTTGGATGGCATCAGCCTGGTTTCATATCTTCTCCTTCCTCACCGAACATTTTATTCAAAACCTACCCAAAGTTTCCCCAAGTCCGGACCTTCTTGTGATTGCGAGACCTTCACTGCGGGGTTGAACCAGAATGGCTTCACTCGACCTCAAAAGTCCGCCTTATCCGATGGGCGATACGGATGATGGGATCAGGAAAGATCCCAAGCTATGTCGGGTATGCTGGAACCTCTATCCAGGATCCGCTTCATCCGCTCTTCCTTTGGCTGGAATAGCTATGCACGAAAATGCCGGCACTAGAAATTCTCTCAAAGCCGCCAAGGCCGGTAACCTTGAGAAAGCACCGACCTGGGCGGGACAGGGCCGTATTGACTATACCTCTTGGGAGATCAAAGTCTATCTTCCTGATGTCCCTGGATCAGCGATGGAAGGCTGTGTTTCTTGTTCTCTCCTTCAGGACATTCTGACAAAGCTAAATAAAGGAAAACTGGACTGCAGTGATCCCGAACTTTGGCTAGAGATGGTATTTTGCAAAGGGAATGTTTTGAGGGCCAGACTCGTTCGTGGAAGTCCGCCAGAAGATGATTTCGATATGTTCTCTTCGGGTGGAGATAGTTCCGAAGGTGTTCTTCTCGAGACATATGAAATATACACACTGCCCGGTAATAGGACCAGCAAATGAGATCAAAGAGCACAGGCTAATCATGACTCAGGTTCTCCTTGTCCATGGCCTACCATCGGCTCTTGTATGAATCTCGAACGCCCAGATTGGAGTCTTGACGCTGAAATTGGCGGACATGCGGGACATATTGAACCAGACCCTACTTCTCGTTCATCTTTCGATAGAGCGAGGCACTGGATTCAAACATGCAAAGAGAAGCATACTATCTGCTCTGAAGCAGAGGCTGCTTCCAAACCAAGGCTGCCGAAACGAGTAGTCGATATTGGACCCGAGACCAATGATGGGATTCACATCTTCGTCCACGATGACTCCAAGGAGCAGATTACTGAGCCATATATCGCGCTCTCGCATTGTTGGGGCAGAACCCAGCACTTGAAGTCAGAGAAGGCCACTCTTGAGCAGTGGAAGAGGAATATTCCTTTCACTCGCTTTGCGAAAACCTTTCAGGATGCCATTGTTATCTCACGAGAACTTGGTATACGATATGTCTGGATAGACTCTCTTTGTATTGTTCAAGATGATAGCAAAGACTGGGAAATCGAGGCTGCTAAGATGGCATCCATCTATAACGGCGCAGAACTTGTTCTGTCGGCTACTGGATCGGTCGATGGATCAGGGGGTTGCCTGTTTCCTCGAGAGCCTTATGTCACAGTGTCAGGCACATACTCTGACGGGAAGCCTTTTGATATTTATGGACGAAAGATATCTCAACATTCTGCATTTGGGTGGAATACGGATCGGAACGTGGCCAAAGGTTCTTCCAATCCCATCACTGGAACTAGGGTGTCCGATATCCAAGACCACCCTTTGTTGACGCGTGCTTGGTGCTTTCAGGAGAGGCTGTTAGCTACAAGAATTCTCCACTATACCAAAAGCGAGATGATATTTGATTGCCTCTCGGCCATGGACTGTGAGTGTGGGGCACTTGAGAAGCATGAAGACGACCCCCTTGTCCCGGCACGCCGAATTATCAAGACAGGCCACAAGTACATAACAGGCACCAAAAGCTACAGAGGGTCTTCTTTCAGACCATCTAAACCTCTTCAAGGCGAGACCAAGGAATTCCAGGAACACCATGAGCTTTGGCGTGATTTAATTGTTCAATATTCTCAGAAGAATATCACGTTTCGGACTGATGGTCTCCCAGCTGTTGCAGGATTAGCTACGGAATGGTCCGGTAAGATGACCAAGAGATATCTTGCTGGTCTTTGGGAGGGAGATCTGCTCAATAGTCTGCGCTGGATGCCAGACGAAAAAGACTCTGGTCTCGAGCTGAAGTACATTGCACCAAGCTGGAGTTGGCTCAGTGTCCATCGCGGTGTCACATGGGGATTACACAGCTTCGAGTATGACAAATTCTTTGTTAATGTCGACTTCAACCGCACAACCTGTATCGTCAAAGGTGAAAACCAGTTCGGAAAGGTAAAATCTGGCTACATATTTGTCACAGGTCGCGCCATGCCGATGACATTCACCCTCGACGGAGATAATGCTTGGTTAGAAAAGCAAGGAAGTTCCATCAGGAAGCCATTCGAAAGACCGGACAGTTTATTCCGTCTACGTAATCTGAAGACGAAAGACTTGTTGTGTCTGAGGCTTTGTACGAGTTACACGACGCGAAACGCCTGGGATGATGATTGTGCGTTAGTCTTGGTGAAGGCGGACGAGGAAGAGTTGAATAAGCCGGATGAGGAAGAGCTGAGTAAACTAGATGATGAGGAGAAGAAGAAGGCAATTAAGGACGGGCTTTTGCAGCCTAGGCTACCTCAGGAGGTTCGGGAGTTTGGGAATGTCTATCAACGAGTAGGATATATCACAAATTATCTGGTTGGAGGATGGAACCATGAACGAGACTCGACGGAGATGGAGATGTATATCATTTAGCCTTGGTGTTGAAGACTGGGGTAGCAACTAGGTCTGATGAACTAGAAATATATGGAGAGGGTTAAATCTAGCAATGAACATGCATTTCAGAGATATGCTAGCGAACTATACTTAGAAAGATCACTCTTGAAGTAGCACAGGGCAACAGACTCGAGTCTTTGATTTTGGTACTACGTTACAGTATGACAGGAGGTACCTGAGAGCAGAATGGTCATTACAACATGATGTAATTAACTTTAGACTCCGTTTATCCCAGTTAGTTATTTGAGGAATGAAGAATCATCACTGGTGAAGATACACCTGATACTTTCAACTCTTCGAGGAACGTACACTCAGCGAAGGACGTCTTGGCCAGCATCCAATTGATAGTATATTAGACCAAAAAGTAATAAAGTCTCTCCCTCCGTCTTACTTACTGTTCATGATAGTAAGAAGTTACAATCTGTGAGATAAAGAGGCAGGGCAAAAAAAGCAAACTCCGGTACAGGGAATCGAACCCTGGGCTCCGCGGAATTGATCTCTTAACTGATGTTGAGAGCGCGAAATGTTAGCCACTACACCATACCGGATTGGATTCTGGTGATTTCTTGAAAACGGTCTGCCCAAATTGATGTCATGATGTGATGCGGTTTCTCCGTCGGTTGGAGATATGACCTGATTCTTAGGGCTGAAGGTATTGATAGGAGCCAGTCATGCACATATGAAATATCATAAACAGTTTTGTTACGGCTTATGAAGGAGAAATGACCGACCAGGCAATCATGCAAATCGAAAACTGCACACCAGCTGAGGCTTTCCTCACAAGGATGAGTCTATTCCGCCCCGGTCCCTGACTATCGTGAGATGATATATCAAGTACGTCACAATGAACCACCTTTCAAAACCTCGACAACTTTCTAGTTTTTCCTTCTTTTTCAACTGTAAACTTTTCTGACCTGGTGACGAAAATAGTAGCACCATGTCGGACCTTTGCCTCTGTAACATGAGACTTGGTCGGATGTCGTGATAAACATGATCTGATGCTATCCTTAGCAACTACTAGCGGCGGGATTACCACCGCACTGGGTCCAGATCTGATGTGACCGGCAAATCTCGGAATTACACGACTCCATTGAGACACGGATCGCCCGGTGGGACATAGACGTCTCGCGATATGGGTCAGGCCATGTCACCATGATAATGCGGTCAAGACATCACAGGAGCGTATAAATAGCATAAGGGTAGCAGACCCAGAAGTCCAAGCCATACTCCATCATATTCTCTTACTCGCTGATATTAATTTCATCTGTCACAAATCAAAATGCCAAAATACGTTCTTACAGGTGCAGACGGCAACCTTGGCCGAATCGCAGCTAGCTTCGCCTTGGAGATTGCCAAGCCGGATGATGAACTTGTTTTCACCACCTACAAAGAAGAGGCCATCCCAGCTGATCTTCGAAAATCATGGACCGACAAAGGTGCAAAAGTCGTCACCGCTACCTACGACGATATCGAAAGCCTCAAGGCAGTCTTTCAGGGTGCTGAAGCCGTCTCACTGATTTCAACGTGGCTCTTTGGCGAAGGTCGACGCCGACAAGCTCAGACCGTTGTTGATGCTGCTAAAGCATGCGGTGTCAAGAGAGTCTGCTACACCTCCTTTGTCGGGGCTGGTATCGAGGCTGAGAACGAAGAGGATATTCCTTTTCTCCCCCGAGATCACCATTTTATCGAGAAGATTATCTATGCTTCTGGATTGCAGTGGAATATTCAGCGCAATTATCTATACGCAGATAACATCCCAACTCTCTTCGCACCGTCATGGAAGTTCTGCGGTGATCACTGGTTAGTCAACACCCACGGTCAAGCCGGTGCATACGTCGCACGAGAAGACTGCGGAAACGTCCTAGCTGCTCTGCTACTCGGACGAGGAGAACCGAATACTGTCTATGAAGTGAGTGGTCCTGAAGCCGTCACCAACGAAGAGGTTTTCAAATGGATGTGCGAGCAAACTGGCTACAAGGGAGAGATTGTAGACATGCCTGTTGAGGAGCTCAAAGCCTGGTGGTTGGATCATGGATTACCGACTGACTTCTTTGGTGATTTTTCGAAATTGCCTATGAAGCTTTGTATCGGCGATCTCTTGTGCTGTGGTGAGATGGTCGCGAGGGGATTCATGGCGAAAACGACGGATAGTGTTGAGAAGTTGACGGGGAGGAAGCCTAAGCCCTACAAGGAGGCTTTGTTGCAGTATAAAGATATGTTTCCCAAGGCATAAGTTATTCTAATTTTATCTTTTTCAAATGTTTTCCCAAGGTTTTATACTTGCAATGGCTTTATCGTGCCGTTCTTCCGTCTGAACCGGATTTCATTACCGGTATCTCGGCTCTGACACAAAACTCTGTCCACATCAACGCCCGGCTGGGCGTATCTTCTCCGGCGACTGGTGGGCGAAGTTATCAAACAAGGAGGCTTTGAGGATTCAGACGTTGAGAGCATAAAAGACGCAACAGTTTAAACATCATATGCACATGTAGGCTGAATCTTGGGGAGATTTGTCGTGTTGGTGTTTAAGAAATAGTCTTGAGGGCTCTATTATATAAAATATCATTACATTATAAGATGTTTGTTTCGTGGCATTCTCCATGCTATGAATACGAAGCCTACAGTTCCGTTATATCAATGGGGATGGAACTCAGTTCCCGATGACCGGAAGGGTAATAGAGTCCCCAATGATTGGGACTGTAATAGAGACTTGTAGAAGCTGGCAGAAACCCTCGACGCATCCGCATCGACTTGCGTCACAAAACGAAACCATTTGACAATCCGCTTCCGTGTCACACTCAAAGAGATCGGCTGGGACCCCGGCACGAGAAGTAGTGGCAGGAGCCTCAGTGGTGGTTGTATCGGTGGTGAGGGTGATGAAAGAGGTAATGTCGGTTGTAAAGTCGAACCCTTGGGTGCTCTCAAGAGTGGTTGTCAAGTCATCCTCTGTCACAAAAGATGTCTCAATTGATGTCTCGGCTGATGTGAATGCGGTTGTGGTTTCGAGAGTTGTAGTCTCGTCGGCAGTGGTGGAGGATGTCTCAGCCTCGTTGGAAGTTTGGAACGAGGTCTCCGCGGTTGTGGTTTCTTCAAGAGTGGTTGTCTCGTCGGAAGTGAAGGCGGATGTCTCCGTCTCGAATGAAGTTTGGAACGAGGTCTCAGAGGTTGTGAGTGTGGTGTCTGTCCCATAGATGATTGTAGAGCTGGGTCTGGGACGGCATGCTCCAGCATT
Organism: Fusarium flagelliforme; assembly: GCF_020744385.1. Lineage (NCBI taxonomy): Eukaryota > Fungi > Ascomycota > Sordariomycetes > Hypocreales > Nectriaceae > Fusarium > Fusarium flagelliforme. The sequence continues at coordinate 6,747,434 of NW_025763503.1, forward strand.
GACGGCGTGGAGGGAAGCAAGGGCAATGAAGCCAGCAAAGAGTCTTGATGAAACCATTGTAGCGAATGAATTGTTGGAAACGAGTGGTAGGATGATTCCAATTAGACAACAATAACCCAGTACTTTGCTTCGAGATATATAGAGGTTAGTGCACAGACATTGCCTGCCTACAAAAACAAGGTGTTGGTTAGGTCTGAATTTCTAGCACCAAGCTAAGCACAAACTATTGAACTTGGCGCTGCAGCTAACACTTTTATTTCTTGTTTCTTGTTGATCGCGATAGATGGGAAAAGAAACAAGCATGTTTACCCCTGAGACGCTAAGATCAAAAGACGAATCAACGGCTAGGGCCTTGCATTAGCGGGTTGGGGCTGACAGGAAATACAGATCGACATCGTCACTTTTGTTAGTTTCTTATCTTTGTGGTTTTCTTTTGGTGTCGATGACGAAATACGGAAAAGATTCTCCTTTCTTGTTTAGCTGGATGTCTTAGTTGATATTGTCATAAAAAGTATTATGAATTAAACATTATGGGTTCGGTGTATATATTCTAAGTCTATCTATTCCAGAGACATCCTTCTCGACGGTCCAATCCTCGAACCCTCAGGCTTTGTAACATCACGCTTCCAAATCGGTGCACCCACAACTTCGAGGATATCAACTGCCCTCCGACCTTGCTTGTCTTTCAGATCTTGATCAACACCAGCCTCGATTAGAAGTCCAGCGATCTGATATAACTTGTACTCTTCCCCATTATCCATCTCTTCCCATTCCCTCTTCGCTCTTCCCAAAGCAATCTCGTTGGCAACATGATGTAAAGCAGTCCAACCTTGATGATCAGCGTGATTAACAGACGCACCAGAATCCAAAAGGGGCTGCAATATGTCTTTTGGGTCAACATCAGGCCAACCCAGATGCATCGAGGAAATGGCTAGCATCAGAGGTGTCTTACCGCTTGGGAACGGCCCAAGGGCTTGGAAAGTAATTCCACAAGTATGTAGGAACTGCAATACTCCGTGTTTCCACTTCCTCAAGCCCAGACTTTCATCATATGATGCGATACCGTCCGGGGATGCGCCCGCTCGGAGCAAAAAGGTTGCATATTGCTCGAACCTGGACTCATCGTATGGATATGGTGTGGCGTCGTTGGAAAGATGTAGCAAAGCATGCGTGACTTCATCTCGCTTTGAGGTTTTGTTCGCCCAAATGTCATCATCAGAGCGACAGAGAAACCTAACCACGTCTAGACGATTGTTCGTGATCGCGGTACTGATAGGCCCTTCTAAGTCTCTAGGAGGTCTTATCTTTAGGGCTCCAGCTCCTATTAATAACTTGACAATATCCTTATCGCATCGACTGATGGCAGTCTCCAGAGCAAAGATCGAATCAGGCCGCAAGCTAGAATGTGAGTGACGCTCCAGTAAAAGAGCCACGACATCCTTGTGCCCTTCGATAACAGCTAGTTCGAGAGGGTTCATCGCCACAAGTTCTGCCGTGGCTAACAATGGACAGCCTCTCCGCGTGCCTATTAGACGAGTCTCGTTCCTGGATTGTGTATGGAAGAAACCGTAGAGCGAAGAGCGAATGTTGGTCTGTCTCAAGTACCTCAATAAGCTTGTTGTATCGACAATCTTGCGAACAATGGATGTTATGCCAAGTAGTGAAGCTAGTTGCAAAGCGTTGAGTTTATCTGCCGAGGTGAAATCCTTCGGCTCCTCGCAAAGGATGATATCAGTGATCACTCCGAGTCCGTTGATCGTGGAAAAGTGATGACCGTGTTTGATTGCAGTCCATGGAGCCTTTATGTGTTCTTGTGCATCTCTGAGGTCGGAAAGGTACGTGAACCAGAGTCCTCGGTTGACATGACCCTGCGTCAAAAAAGCCATTGCTCTTGATGCTAGTTTGTCATCTTGAAGCTTTTGGGGGCATTGTCTTAGATGTCGAAACCAGAATCGTGTCGCATAAGGGAGTACTAAATTGCACTTGTCGTCTGCTATTCCTTTTGACAAGGCAGGAAGTAACTCCTCCATTAAATCCAAACACCGAGACGCAATCTGCTCGTGATCTTTTTCGGGAAATATTTGAGTGATTCCTGCACCAAATCTCTCGCCCGAGGTGGCTCGAGTTAGGAAATTCTTGAGTGAGCGTTGAGATAACTGAACCGTCTCGACAGTCTCATATCCCAGGCCAGACTTCCTAATCTCCGGCTTGATAACGAGAAAGGCTCTGCAGATCTTCATGCAGGTCTTGAGATCCTCAAGTCCAGTATCTGGGGTCGAGGTTTGATCGCCCATCAAGATGTTCAGCTCTTCAAGAGTAAGAGGATTGTATGCAAGCAATACCCAGCTGAGCAATAGCCGTATCCGTTTTCTGTGTTGAATTGGGCCATCCTGTAGCTTTCCGTGGTAGATTGTGTCGGTGCTATTGGTTAAGAACTTGAGGTGCAGCGGTACAGAAACTTGAGCTTGGTATTCAAGGTCGAAAATCACCAATCTCGCCCAGTGAAATGACTGATTGGGTCTTGTGCCGAGGGCCTCCGTGACCTGATTGTGAAGTTCTTGAGGCCAGCCTTTATCTTGTGCAATCCTCTTGAGGTTCGTTTCTATATAGAGCTCGACGTCTTGGGTAATTTTCTCCTGTAATTCCGAATTCAGAGACAAGCTCGAAAAAGCGTCTTTGAACTTCATGGTTGGGGGTAGTAAGAGAGAAGTCAGGAGTAGTTTGAAGTTCCGAGGGCTCGTTCTCATGGTCAACAAGTCAGAGAACCGATCTGTCAGAGCTTTGGCCGATGATGCGTCACACTCATCGATTCCATCGAGGATGCAAGTGATGTTGCCTGCCGACGGATCTCGGATCATCGCCACGAAAATCTGCCACATCGTTTCAAAAGAACCCCTTGCCATAACCACTCGATCACTACCATGAGCTTCAACCTTTTCCAGCGCGTGCGACAAGAGTTCTGGTTTTAATTTACCCAGTTGCCATATAAGTCCACGAAGAACGATTGTTGCAGAGCTTTTGCAGATGTCGCCTTGGTTACAGAAGAAGTAGATGACTGTGTTGTCGGGTATGCGTTCGTACAGTCGCTCTAATTGCTTGGCGAGATATATGGCGAGCATGGTCTTGCCTGTACCTTCGCTTCCTTCGATGATAAGACCTTTACACTTGCTAGGAGATAGGAGCCAGTAACGAAACTCAGACTGTTCAGTAATCCAGGAGCAAGTTCCTTCAAGAATATTGCCCTTTATCAGTTCAAGTGATGCCAGGTCTTGTCGTGGGTCTGTGGCAAACAAATAGTGCAAAAGCTCTTTCTCTCGTTCGCTGATAGAGTTGGAATATTCTAAGCGAAGTGGAGAGTCGACGGAGACTCTGGAGAGTGTTTTGAATCTATCAAATTGTTAGCTCATCCAACTAACAAGTGCTTTCGTTACTTACTCTGACTCTCGGAAAGCTGCAAGGCACATCTGTTCTCGTTCCAAATCATCAAAGAGGCCGTTGACTCTATTCCCATTCAGGTCATCATATAATCTCAAAGGCCCAGACTCATTCAAGGCGATATCACAGTCATTGCTGTTATAATTGAACTCAGTCAGAATGTCTCTGATAATCTCAGCGCAACAAAGTAACATCTGTTTCGTAAATTCAAGCTCTTCTTGACTGTCATTGTCGTTAGTCGAAGGCTTCAAATGAACCTCTTTTGCTAGTTTCGATAAGGCCTCCAGTTGTTTGACTCGTTTTAAGGCGGACTCTTCATGAGAAAAGAGTTTCTGGAAGAAATGAATAGCTTCGTCTGTGAATTCGGCGAGCCGAGAAGCAGCATCCGTTACATCGGTTGCTGCATCCATGATGGCTTGACAGAAGTGAGATAGAGAGTAATATTTTCGAAAGCCAAGTGCATCCTCATTCCGTAGAAGAAGAATAAGAAAAAAAGATGGCGCATGTGCGGGATTCACGAGACGTGTCGAGGAAGGCTCACCCTGGCCTGTGTGTAAGTGCATTGAAGGCTTAGTCAGACGGCTATTTTTATGTCAGTCTAGCCAATAGAAACAGCAGGATATCTACCAAGACAGCTGGCGGGTACTTTGGTGCTAGCTGCGCCACGTCTACCTGGACAAGGCTTTTTCATGCCAGCATTTAACAACAAGATGATAGAGAATAGCTTCTGCCTAGACTTTTGACGTCATACTAGATTTCCATATATATATTTATCCCTCGCTCTCCATTCTTGGATTCTATACGGGACCGACTTTACTAAAATAACCTCCAACCTAAGGTTACGAATAAATCATTGGTTACGAAGTCTCGTCGTATTTCTTTTCTTAGAAATTCCCAGAATAGCATTGATGTTATCAGGGACGCTCTGTATACTAAAGGACATATTCGAATCATATTTGAAACTTAGGATAGTTGCTTCATGATTCGTCCATATACCCATCAACTATTCGTCGATTCAATTATTATATTCTACTTTGACCTATTTATCATTGCAGTATTTTGCTTTATATATATATATATATATCATATAGATACATGTGGTGTTTTGCCTTGTGGCGTCGTTTGTTGACTAAATACAAATTCGTTATTGTAGACAAAACGTTCTCGGTCAATGTTAGTTATGTATGAAACAATAGGTGACATCAACATAATCACAAATCACCGGAGATGCAAGAGGAGCACATCTCCGATCCTCGGAACTTGAATTAAAAAATCCACGAGTCTTGTTGGTTGAGCCAACAGTCTCGCGTGACGTATATCTTAAGTCTGCTGATGTTTAGTGGGGTGTTGAATCCTCCATCGATTGCACTCGGAATCATATTTCCATTCTGAAAATCAACTGGCAGACACCCCCTCTACTACTGCAGGTCCTTATGAGTTCCGAAGTCCGGACACGTGGGAGGCTCCGCAATGGGTTGAAGGAACTTGAACTCCAGACATCATCATCCCGCTTCTGAATTCTTGCATGTACGTCTATATGCGATTGCGACGCTGACAATCCATTTTGAAGGTATTGGTTCTTTCAAAAGGATTTAATACCGCTCATTACGTCTAAATCACCAGTTTGGAGTTATCGATATTGGTGCGGGTGAAGAGGATAATTGCTCTGCCTCTTGATGTGCTGCACAAGAACGAAACTGTGCAGCCGCCAGACGCCGGTGGTAACAGGAGATATTCTCCACACCATTTGGAGCAAATTGGGGTTTACAAATATGTCACCTTCTGCTTACAGCCAATATTCTTACCAAAAAGCTCTTTGGGGGCGGAAGTCTGCTTGCGGCTCAGCGATGGAACTGAAACCCATCAAAGTCCGAATCAGCTCACTTCCCTATAGGAAATATTCATGATCCCACTGCGGAGATTCATTAGATAACTTTACGGTTGGAAGGAAACACGAGACCATGTTAACCAGGGTGAAAAAAGGCTATTGACCCCACGGGGTCAGCTGGCTTTGCCGCATCTCCGCGGATAAAGGTACATTCAAGCGCGGCTCAACGTACAATTTACGTTTCGATTATTCGCATTTCCGGTCTAAGGTTTATAGTTTTACTGATGTGATATGATCTGATTGACGTCAATTGACTCTTCGGATGTGGCACCATAACAATATCAGAATGGGCTGATGGAGGGTTTTGTGTTATAAGATGAAGCGAAGTCGCTTCTCTACCGAGCATTGACTCACACAATCGAAATACATTTGAATTACCATATACCCCAGTCACTACAACTCAATACAATCAGCATGTTGTCATCAAGCAATATGCTGCGAACTCAAGTCCTCCGATCAGGGAGGTCAGCCACTCGAAGCACAGCACTTGTTGCACGCTCAGCAACAACAACAATTCAGGCAACCCGTCGAACCTTTTCAACTACCCAAAGAACTCTCTGCGCAGGCTGCGCAACTTCTGGGGCTCAGGCATGTTCTCGTCACAAGCCAAATAGCCGCGCTAGCGCCAGCAATATCACCACAAACTTCAATACAACCAGCCCAAGCAAGAATGCTGCATACGCAACAGCAGCAAGCCCTAATATTCCCACTGAGCAATGGGCACAGGTTTTGGAGAATACTGGAGGAGGTAAGTGAACTCTTCGCCTTTTGGTAAATAGAGCTAACGAATAAGCTGTTCAATACAAGAAGATCCCAGTTCCTACACCGGGATCAGATGAAGTCCTCATCAACGTCAAGTACAGTGGAGTTTGTCATACAGACCTCCACGCTGTAAACGGTGACTGGCCACTTGCTCCCAAGATGCCCCTAGTCGGAGGCCACGAAGGTGCAGGTGTGGTAGTAGCAAGAGGGGAACTTGTGAAAGACGTTGAAATCGGCGACCATGTAGGTCTCAAGTGGCTCCACGGCTCGTGTATGAGCTGCGAGCAATGTCGCCAGTCCAACGAATCACTTTGTTCTCACGCTTCATTATCCGGTTACACAGTCGATGGCTCGTTCCAGCAGTATGCCGTTGGCAAAGCAGCGCATGTAGCGCGTATTCCCAAGGACTGCGACCTCGCCGGTGTAGCACCCATTCTATGTGCCGGCCTAACTGTTTACAAAGCTCTCAAGTCTTCTGGCGTTCGTCCAGGACAGAGCGTAGTTATCGCGGGTGCAGGTGGAGGCCTTGGTGTTTTTGCGATCCAGTACGCTAAGGCTATGGGGTTGCGTGTAACGGCTCTCGACGGCGGCGAGGAGAAGCGCAAGGTCTGCACTGAACTCGGTGCTGATTCTTTTGTCGATTTCAAAACTTCTACGGATATCGTTGGGGAGATTAAGAACGCTACTGGGGGTTTAGGACCTGACGGTGTTCTGCTTCTGGCGGCGAGTGAGAAGCCTTTCCAACAGGCGAGTCAGTATGTCAAGAGCAAAGGGACCATCGTTTGTGTGGGGTTGCCGGCCAATGCTTTCGTTAAGGCACCTGTGTTCGATACTGTTGTTCGGTAAGTGAGAGACTGCCTCTGTTGAAAGTAAGCTAACAAAGAATGAAATAGGGAAATCAATATCAAAGGTAGTTATGTTGGCAACAGGCAAGATACTGCCGAAGCCATCGAGTTTTACAGACAAGGGCTTATCAAAGCGCCATATAAGTAAGTCGACTTATCAGAAGGACATTGCAGATGACTGATTCTTTATTTAGGATTGTTGGTCTATCAGAGCTTCAGAAGGTTTATGACATGATGATTGAGGGAAATATCGCTGGTCGCTATGTAGTAGACACCAGCAGATGATGTTACAATATTGAATCCGAGGATAGCTAGCCATTATGACGTCGAAGAGGACATATATTTACGAATTCTCTCATACATTCTCAACATTAGTGACCTGATGTTAGTGTTGGAACGATAATCTTGTAATCCCTGAGTGATATAATAAAGGCATCTATCTCACGCCTCTAGACTCTAGTTCAACTCTATCAATCATAAACGCTTACACATCTTTCACATCAGAAATCTTAAATCCTCCAGGTACCAGCTTTTGAAAAACCTGATCAGGATCATACTTGGCCGCCGCATCCTTCATCTTCCTAATATTCTCAGTCCCATAACTACCAAGAGGATCCTGACTCTTGTCCGCATAGTTAAGATACGTCCATTCAAGGTTTCCTCCCTCGATAGTCGCTGCAAAATTTTGCACCTCCTGGATCCAAGCCTGTACCTTTGGTCTTGCAAAGGCTTCTTGTTCGGCAGTTTTAACCATTGCGACGGCGAGAAACAAGATGCCGTTGTCTTTCTGGCGCTCGACGCCCATCACATTACCGCCGGCTTCGGCGCAGCGTTGACCAAAGAGAGCGGGGAGAGGTTGGAATAAACATTGGGTAATGAAATTTCCATCGGGGATGAACTCTTTAAGTTCCTCCACGAGCTTGTCGTGCAACTCTGAGGCTTTGGTGAGGATCCGAGTATCGTTTTTGAAGCAGCATGTAAACCAAGTATCACTATAGTAACACGTTAGCACAGTCGAGAGTGCATCCAAGAAGGGTATGGCTTACTAGTAGTTAGCAGGAATATTATACTCAAAGGCCATTTCGGAGATAGTAGTGTTCTTGACACTATTCGTGATTTCAGGCAGAGCAAGCCATTTCTCATATGCTGCGGGCTTCTCAACGCCTTCCATATTAGCATACAGAGTGGCGATGCCGATGTCTTTGAGCTCGGGCATGTGACCAATGATAGTAACGAGGTTGCTATGAATGTCGTTGGGCACATTATTTGTGAACTCGGAGAGAGCTTCAATAGCCCCAGGAATGACCTGTTTGGGGAAGAGTGTCATGCCGCCCCATACGCGATCGGTTTTGATGGCTTTCATAGTGAAGTTTATCACGATGCCAAAGTTGTTGGAGCCGCCTTTGAGAACTCGGAACAAGTCATTGTTGGTATTCTCGTTCGCAGTAACGACCTCACCACTAGCGAGAACGACTTGATACGACACAACGTTGTCGCATCCAAAACCCTGTCGTGCTGTGAAGAAGGCATTGCCGCCTCCTAGGAGTAGACCAGCAACGCCGACATTGCCCTCACGGCCTCCAGCAACAGCGCGGCCATGTTTACTCAATTGAGAGTAAACATCTCTCCATTTGCAACCTGGACCAATATCGACCGTCTCGGTAGAGGCGTCAAAAGAGACATGATTCAAGTGAACAAGATCAACAGTGACTCCCCCCTCGATGTTGTTCGAGCCAGCCCAATTCGTATGACCGCCGCTGCGAATAGCAAACTTTTGACCAGCAGCCACAAGAGTCTTGACGATAGCGGCGACTTCCTCAGGAGTTCGAGGCTGGACTATACAAGCGGGTTCGATTTTAGCGCTGTTGGACCAGTAGGATTCTTGACGAGCTGTGAATTCAGCATCAGTTGGTACTAGGATGCGAGCCTCAATACCGGCTGCGACGAGGCATTCGGCCTGGGGAGTTGACGTTGCCACTTGGTGGATAAGGAGAGTCATGATTTGAGAGGCAAAGTAAAGATGAGAGGGGCAGGATGCTCAATTCAGCAGCGATGCATCTAGATAATGTCATGTCGGTGCCGATATGGAATTTAGCTCTTCTTCCGTCTCGGGGTCTTGCTATTCCCCGTGGGATCAAGACCCAGGACCCTGGATCTTTTGGTGATGATCTATTCGCCAATTGATCCTGCCTCATGCAGGGCCAAGAGGTTGCATTTCCATTTCCATCAACCAACATGCATATAGCCCTTGCATGCTCTCTCACAACTTGACAGTTGGGTCCTCTCATTTCTTATTCCCTTCCAAAAGAAATCAAGAATCAATCTCATGCGATACAAATGCTGTCTCCTCTCTGAAGAATTCTCTCGATTGGTCATTTGTTCAATTAATGTATGCTCTCACTCAACTATCGGATTGTTCGTTCATAACTCGCTTATCCTTAGCGTCCTGTCGAATATTCCTTCAGCTAGGATCTGTAACATTACTTTGTGATATCATATTTTCTGGTCTTGTCTTGTCTGATAGTCTTCTTCTCATTCGCTGTCACGCGGTATCGGTTCCTTGTCTCCCTCGCCTCGAGCCAACTGCATTAACCTAATGCCTTAGCCCTGTATTGACAAAAGTACCTGAGTATCACCATATTTCAGGATGTAGATCCTGCTACCAAATACTTGGCAAGATTCGAGTCCATGAATAACTGAAGCGTTCTTGCCTAACCCTGTGGAAAATGCTGTGCCTCTGTAGATAGTAATACAAAGAAATGCCCCCGGGAGGTTTATATGTGCAATTGATACCTCATATAATTTCTTGTAAATTGTATCTTCTGTTCTGTCCTTTCTCTGAGATTGAGGGTTAGTAGTTACCATGGCTGCTGTTGTTGACGGCGTTCCAGTCGCCATCCCACCACCGGACGATTATGAAGTAAACTTCGAAAACCCGCAGCGCAATAGTGTCACTGAAGCGTACTGGCTTTATGGCGTTGGTAATTTCCTGAGTCTCGCATTCATATTGCAGAGAGTCTACGTGAAAGGTTTTCTACAGAGGACGTTCCGTATAGAAGATGGTGAGTCAAACGCCCCTATCCTTTAGGGGGTCTGCTAATGTTGGTAGCTTGCTTGGGCATCGCCTATGTGCGTCTTTCCTGGAGAATTGTTTGCATTCACTAACTGGTATATCCAGGTATTCTCTGTGGTACTACAAACACTGATTATACGTAAGTGTGAGATCCCTCCTACTACAATCACTAATGTCGAACATTACAGGCGACTTCATCCGGGGCATAATGGGAACCCATGGATGGGAGGTGCCGATTACCAAATTCGCCCTCTTTGCACGCGCTTTATACCTCCTGCCGATCCTTTATAACCCGATTCAATGCGGTGCCAAGCTGGCCCTTTTGCTTGTCTACCGTCGACTCGCGCCACTGAAGTGGTTCCAAATTCTTATCTGGATCACAGGATTCGTCGTGGTCGGCTCTTCAGTCGCGATAACATTCGCCACGATCTTTCCTTGCCGGCCGGTACGAGCGGGCTGGGATATCACTATTACTGATGCCAAGTGCATTGACAGACCTGCAGTGTACCAGGCTACTGCTATCCTGGGGGCTATCACTGATGCCATGGTCCTTGCGATCCCTCTACCAGTAGTGATACGTCTCAAAATCTCGTGGAGACAGAAGGTTGGGTTGCTGTGCTTCTTCTGTATCGGTGGAGTGTGAGTTCTCCTGCTACTCTGAGCACGGAACAAGCTGACTGAGGTCTAACCAGTACTGTTTTCACATCCATCATGAGACTTATCACATTGATCAACTCTATGGGCAATGAAGACCAATCTTGGGGTGGAGGGCCCGTCCTGCTTTGGATGTAAGTATTGTCTGTCTTGTTGGCCATGTTTAATTGTTGACCGTGATAGCTTTGCTGAGGCCAACCTCTCGATAATATGCGCTAGTCTGACGACATTCAAACCCTTCCTCAAACACCTAGCTCCCCGAATACTAGGCACTTCGCGCATGCGATCAGATGATGGCTTGTCGGATCCAAATGCGCCACCAACTATCGGGGCGATACCTACGAATGGCAGGCTCCGACACGATCGTTACGAGCGGTTCGATGAAGATCCTATGTATCCGTTAAAAACTGTCTCTAAGGCTGAAGGATCTAGTGCGCGTATGAGTAAGAGTGAAGGGATGCACGACGTTATGCGCCGGAACTCGGGGCATAGCCAGGGCGATTCCGGTTCAGAAAAGGCAATTGTTCAGACTCGGACCACAACGGTCTCATACTCGTAATATGCGATGAACGGCGATTGATCGTATAGTCTTTATCTGCGATAGACCGGCTAGGTGGGTGTCAGAAGAATTGTTCTCCAAGGGTTGGGCTACATAAATAACGTAGACTGACTACTAGTCCAAGCTCGCCTAAGGTGATCAAATTATTTCATCTCTTTACTTTTAGGGACTAATTCTTCTGACACCCTGACGACGGGGAGATAAGAGGCATTGTTTGCGCTCAATAAACGCCTTTGCGTAATTACTAAAGCTTCTTAATACACCGACTGACTGAGCGCCTCACCTTGACAACTGCTGTCGCGTATTTCTACCACAATCAACTAAAGCTTGATGTCTTCTCGTCAGAGTATCAGAAGAATTGACCGCCAAAAGCATAAGCCGAAATAATTTGGTCACCTTGTGCTACATATCTTAGACCAGCACTTAGGCTATTTTACTTTAGTAGCCTAAGCCTTATAGGACAATTCTTCCATCACCAGCCTCCTTCTCAAGTCCTCTCATAAATACCCATCTACCATATGCAGTACCTATGTCATGTCTGGAACAGTGACGCAAGTATATAGCGCAGTCGCTCATATGTCGGGCGCTCGGCGGCGCCGGGTATTGCATATTATTTCCGTTGAGCGACCAGTAGAAGCTGAAGCGCGAGAAAAACAAGCTTATGGGGTAAGCTTAAAACCCAAAGTGCATTAGGCTAGACCACACCCTCTTCTCTCTAAGCAATAGCCATCAATGGGAGTGAGGGTCGTCGCATTGCGTGATTGAACGATTCCATTTTGATCTGCAGTTGTAGGGATCATGTTGGGACTTGATGATTCCATGGTTGAACCTTCTGAGCACGTCATGGTCCATAGTCCAGTCTCCGCAGTTGATTGATCGTCTTAGCTTTGATTTGCCATGGAACTCAACGCCTTGACGCCTCCTCATGCAGGCTCTCGGGGAGTTCGTGCAGTTGTCGTTGCAGTAAATGCAGTCGCAGTCAAGAAAGTACTACCGTTCCTTCGCCTCCGCTACCTTGGAATTGACTCAATTTGACTTGGACTAGAGGTAGCATCAGGTAGGCAGGTACATCCGGCCACTCCTTCCCGCGATGAGGTACTTTCGTGACTGCCGTTTCGCTATATGTGATCGACTCCCATCAATTTCTTTCCTTCATTTTCTCTTCATTCGCATCTTCTAGCGCCATCCTACCTATTTTAGTTGATCCCCTGCGCATCTGTATCGTTTCGCCCGCCCAGTATCATTTTCAGAATCGCCATGGAGTCCAAAACCTCCAACCTTGATGGAGCTGAACGCATGCCAAGCTCAGGAACCACGAGTAGATCGCCTTGGCTCGCATCAGCTTTTGGAGGTTCCAAAGTCACTATTGGTCCCCGCGTCGAACCCCTCGCCGAGCACTTGGCATCCAACCTTCTCTCCGAAACAGACAGCACTTCAGCCGCAGACTTGCACGACAAGCAGGTCGCTTCCGAAGCGGGAAATGCCATCCAATACAGGACATGTTCTTGGCAAAAGACGGCGGGCCTTCTCTTTAGCGAGTACATTGTGCTCTCTATTATGAGCTTTCCTTGGTCCTACAGTCTTCTTGGCCTTGTTCCTGGGTTGATCCTGACAGCTGTCGTCGCTGGTCTGGTCTTATATACAAGTCTTATTCTGTGGGAGTTCTGTCTACGACACCCCGAGGTTCGCGATGTTTGCGATATCGGACAGATGATCTGGTGGAACGGAAAGTGGGCTTGGTGGTGGACGGCAGTCATGTTCGTCCTCAACAATACCTTCATTCAAGCTCTCCACGTGCTGGTGGGCGCAATCTACTTAAACACCATGACCGAAGCCGACAACATCAAAGGCTGTAGAACCGTTATCTTCGCCGTAGTGGTGACCGCCATCAGCTGGATCGGATCGCTTCCACGCACTTTTAGCATGCTGTCAAAGCTCGCCTTTGCGTCGACCGTGTTCACATTCACGTCGGTCATTCTAGCAACAGTCTTCGCGGGCGTTCAAGGTACACCTGCTGGATATCCTAGCAAGGGAGAACCTATTATCTCTATATGGACGCCAAGCAGCACCACTCTCGTCACGGGCATGTCAGCTTTCATGAATATGAGCTACACATTCATCGGACAAACCACCATTCCTAGCTTTATCGCTGAGATGCGCGATCCGCGGTAAGCTGTAGTGTTAATTGACAAACTTCACATTGCTAATCATTATATAGGGACTTCCCTAAAGCATTGTGGGCTTGCACTTGTGCCGAGATCATTACCTTCAGCATTGTCGGCGCTGTCATCTACGCTTACACAGGCGACCAGTACATGGTCACGCCAGCTTTTGGAGTTCTCGGCGATCTTTACAAGAAGGTCTCGTATTCCTTCATGATTCCTACCATCATCTTTGTAGGATGCCTTTACGCCAGCGTAACAGGCAGGTTCATCTTCTTTCGCATGTTCAAAGACTCGGTACATCTCACTTCTCATACCGTAAAGGGTTGGGCCTGGTGGGGGTTCATTCTATTCCTTAGTTGGGCTGCATCATTCCTTATCGCCGAGGTCATTCCTTTCTTCTCATCATGTAAGTCATTGCCCTCGAGCTTGGTTCTGAACAATACTCATAAGCATTATAGTGTTATCGGTCATGTCATCCCTGTTCAATTGCTGGTTTGGCTTTATCTTTTGGGCGCTGGCCTACTTTCGCATGCGAAATGCCGATAAGAAAGTGGGAAGGACAAGACAGCCTGTGCTCGACTACCTCTCTGTAGCTCTAAACGTCATCATCATGTTGACTGGCGTTCTGTACCTCACTTTGGGAACGTATGTCAGTGTTCAGGGTATCATAGACCAGTTTGAAGCTGGACAGGTATCTGGCGTATTCTCATGCAAGAGCAACGGTCTTTGAGGGGTTAGCTTGGCTATCACTTAGTATAATTATGGCGCTTTGTTTGTATGCAGCTTGACCAGCATAGTTATTTAATAGAATACGAGAAGGGGGGAAAGGGGTTCTGTATTATTTGGTCTTTAAACCTTTACACACATACTCATCGGTTAGACCATTGGCAGCCACGGTAGGTTATCCGCTTGCGACTTTGCAGATCCAAAAGCAAGTACTGTGAGCATAGGTTTGAGAGGTCGACATATCGTGTGTGTGATTGTATGTCTGTGTTTCACTCAAAGTTATGAGGAATTCTCACCCTCAGGTATCGATGTTCTTGTCAACCTATTGCTGTTTCAACATGACAACGGCATATGTAATCCACTCGCATACGAACCATCTCCGTTATTGTTTATTCAGTGACATTGCTATAGTCCAACTCATACCGATCGTAAACATCGTTCATCCTTACTTGCCAGGATAAAGATTTGTCTGCCGTATGCGGGTACGCATATGGGTGATGGCGGGCGCCTCACACTGCTGCTATGTATCACAAATTCTTACATTACAATATGGGCGCATATGTTAGTCGACGACAGTTTAAAGCCTATGTACAATAAGAGACTCGACAGGATTCGTCAAGTTGAGTGGCTGAAACTGAGACGGGAGGGAATGCGTGTCGGGTGGTACGGGAAGGGTAGACGTTTGCTGTCAATGCGACGATTAATCCAGCCTCCCACCAACAAGAATCTACTAAACATAGCCTATACCATTCAATTGGAGACTCGTCAGCGACAAGCAATAGTCTTATGTATTGCCGTTGTTGATTGCTAAAGACCCTGCATCTCGGTGAGCGCTACCGCGAGTCGAGACCAGCTTCTCCTATGCAGCTCAAGCAAACATTGAATGATAATGTAACATAAGCTTGATCCCCTGTATGATTGATCAAATACGAATCGGACTCGCACATATCGATCATTACAATAACGGGTATCGGTGCAGGTTATGTCAAGATCCAGTCAATGTGATTCGTTGGGAGATCTTCAATTGATCACGGCTAGGACATCCGACGGCCCCAGACGTTAGCTCAAGCTTCAAAGATGGGGCAAAACGGGCTCTAACTGGAACTGTAACTGGACATCCGTCAGTGAATCAGATCATTCATTTCATCGTCATAGAAGAAATTGCCATTGATGTTTCTTTGACTCATAGAACATGTAATAAGCGAATAGCCTACAGTAAAGTGCCAAGTCCTGCAGCTCTGCGCCCTCCAACTAGCAAACAGATTTCGTTATAGTAAGAGTCACTTGTAGATAGCGCCCAACCTAGTCCAACATGCAATGCAATGTAATGTCCTGTAATGGCAATTATTAACCAAGCCAAGTCCATCGGCTACGCATCCCGGCACATAAATTCTTCCCACTCCCCTCCCCTTCCGCGGAACTGATCAACTCTTCCTTCTCAAGTCATACTCCATGTGAATTTACTTGCCATTGTAAAAATCTCGTTTTGTGATCCCAAAGGTTTTGTTAGTTACCACATGACCTACAACGAACACAATGCAGAGGACAGCTGCCTAAAAAACCAGCACGGATCCTGCCCTGCGCAGGACGAGTCTATCAGTTTTAACCCTTCCCCTTCTCCGCGTGGAGATCCCGAAAAGTCTTCGGCCCCGGCAACGGCCCCGGAGCAGCAGCCCGGCCTCGAGTACGGAGCCATCGAATCCTCCTCCACCAGCGACAGTCCGACCGAGAATCATCATGAGCCCGATCTTGAGTTTCCTGAGGGCGGCCTTCAAGCATGGCTTGTAGTCTTTGGGTCCTTTTGCGGAATGTTTTCCGTCTACGGTCTCATTAATACTGCTGCTGTGTTTGAGTCGTACTTTTCTGAGAATCAACTCCGAGCCTATTCGTCTTCTCAGATTGGATGGATCTTTAGTCTGTACTTGTTTGTCGTTTTTATCGTGGGCATTCAGGTCGGACCTGTTTTTGACAAATATGGTCCAAGACTTATTGTTCTTACTGGTGGTTTACTTATCGCTGCCAGTTTATTTATCCTCAGTGTTTGTGAAGGTGAATTGTTCAATTCCTTGTGACTTGTTGCAGCCTCTAATTATCGTGTACAGAGTTCTACCAGATCCTCCTATCGTACTCAGTCGTTGGTGGCCTAGGAGGAGCCCTCCTCAACTCCCCCTCATATGCATCCATCGCCCACTGGTTTGATGTCCGTCGCGGTCTCGCAACTGGTTGTGCAATGACCGCCGGATCGATCGGTGGTATCATCTTTCCGATCGTCCTGCAGAAGCTCCTCCCTACCATTGGCTTTGCATGGACAACCCGCATCCTCGGGTTCATCATCCTGGGTCTTACTGTCCCGGCTACCCTCTTTATGCGGTCGCGTCTCCCACGGCAGAACAAAGTGACTTCTGTTTGGCCGGACCTTACCATCTTCAAAGACCTCAAGTTCACGTTCGCTGCCCTAGGGATCTTCTTTATGGAATGGGGTCTCTTCGTGCCGTTGACCTACATCGTGTCTTATGCCGGTAGATACTCTGGCGATGCCAATAGCTCTTACACTCTGATTTCGATCCTCAATGCTGGTTCATTGCTCGGTCGTTTTCTCCCTGGCTTTCTAGCCGACAAGATTGGCCGCTTCAACGTCATTCTTCTTACCCTCGGGCTGTGCATCATCTCAGCTTTCGCCTTGTGGTTGCCGGCTGGTGACTCCCAGGGCATGATTATCGCCTTCGCCGTTGTCTTTGGTTTCGCCTCTGGCTCGAACCTTGGATTGACACCTGTTTGTGTCGGTCAACTCTGCGACCCGCGCGACTATGGACGCTTCATTTCCACGGCTTTCATGGTCGCTAGCTTCGGAACTCTCAGCAGTCTGCCCATCGCTGGTGCTCTTCTCGAAGCTGGAGGTAATGGCGATACAGGCTGGACAGCTCTTATCGTCTTTGATGGACTGTCGTATGTATTGGCACTTGCCTGCTTCCTCGCTGCGAGGGTGATGGCTGTTGGCTGGAACGTTAAGAGCGTCTACTAAGACTGTTCTTTATTGAAGATGAGTGCGATGAACTGAAATGTCATGCGCGCGACATCTTTTTTTGGATTCAGGGGTGCCGACGTGGTCATAATTGGTCCGGTGATCAATTGTCGAGTCGGTCATGCATATCAGGGATGCATCAACTGACTTTTTCTGGGATGCTTCCTCGGAAGTGAACCAGGTATCATTACTTTCTCAACATTCGTTAAACACTTGTTTGGAACATTTAATTGGAATCAGTATGGGAGACAGATTGAAGGAAAGATTGAATAAGATAGGGAACACATTTTGGTAAATAGAACACTCGTTTGTTAGATAGATCGGTAGATAGTTCATAGTAGAATACTACATCACGCTCATTCATTCCCACGGGATCAGGTTGTCAATGTCCGCGAGTTTAATCGAAATTTCGTTGGACCTTCGCGAAATCCATCATTAGGACTTACAAGTCCGTATGCAAAAGAGGGTCCAGAGCCCCCACGATGCCCAATGACGCACGTTCCCGTTAGTTATCGCTCTCACCGAGATCCCGCGATTAACCGTGTACCAAAACGCTCACCTCTCCACGGGCACTTCTGAGTGGCTATTAGCACACTTCAGACCGGATCATTATTGTTCCTCTCGGTACAGTGCCTCCGACACCACCCGTAGCGTCAAGGTCAAGCACCAAAAAACTGACACACTGCTAAGGTAAACTGACCTTGCAAAATGTGTGAGTCGACCCGTTCTGGTTTAGGCCGTTGCATCCCGGCCACGGGATAATCTTGATACGAACAAGAACAAGCTCCTGTATCGACGTTTTTCCTTTCCAGCTCCTCCAGTCCAGTCCCCGTCCCCAGGAACAGACCCCCCAACCAATATCCTCATATCCAATCTCTAAACGTTGCAAATTCAAAGCAGCGTTTTTTTCTCCTTTTTTCTCCCTCTCCTTCCATATCCTCGACATCATGCAGTCCGTTACCAGAGCCGCTCGCGCTTCTGCGCTGAAAAATGTTGGCCGCCGCGCCTACTCTTCATCGCAGTACGCCAAGACCATCAACAACCTCCGCATCAACAGCGACACCAAGGTCATCTACCAGGGATTCACTGGAAAGCAGGGAACGTGAGTATTGCGAAGACTCTAATTTATGTGCAGGAACAATTTAAACTGACAAATGACGTAGTTTCCACGCTGAGCAAGCTATCGAATACGGTACGGTCTTCCCGCTATATCGAACTCGACACAGATCATGATATACATGTGACAGGGGTCAACGACAACATAGACTGACAATCGATTGAACAGGCACCAAGGTTGTCGGTGGAACAAACCCCAAGAAGGCTGGCCAGACTCACCTCGGCCTCCCCGTCTTCAAGAACGTCCAAGAAGCCGTCAAGGAGACTGGCGCTACCGCTACTGGTCTCTTCGTCCCGTACGTCTACTCAACCACATCCACATAACGAACAAAACGCCCCTAACAATATTCCCAGTCCTCCTCTGGCCGCTGCCGGTATCGAGGAGGCCCTCGAGGCCGAGATTCCCCTCGTTGTCTGCATTACTGAGGGTATCCCCCAGCACGGTAGGTTTTTATACATGTCGATCTCAGGCCAATTGTGAAGGTTTCTAACTCAGGGCCCACTTAGACATGGTTCGCATCACCGACATGCTCAAGACCCAAGACAAGACCCGTCTCGTCGGTCCCAACTGCCCCGGTATCATCGCCCCCGAACAGTGCAAGATTGGTATCATGCCTGGTTTCATCCACAAGCGCGGTCGCATCGGTATCGTCTCTCGTTCCGGTACTCTGACCTACGAGGCCGTCAACCAGACCACCCAGGCCGGTCTCGGTCAGTCTCTCGTCGTCGGTATTGGCGGTGACCCCTTCTCCGGTACCAACTTCATCGACTGCCTCAAGGTCTTCACCGAGGACCCCAACACCGACGGTATCATCATGATTGGTGAGATTGGTGGTTCCGCCGAGGAGGACGCCGCCGAGTTCCTCAAGCAGGCCAACACCGTCAACGGTGGTAAGCCCGTTGTCAGCTTCATCGCTGGTATCTCCGCTCCCCCTGGACGACGAATGGGTCACGCCGGTGCCATCGTCTCCGGTGGTAAGGGTGGTGCCGACACCAAGATCAAGGCCCTCGAGGATGCTGGTGTCATTGTCGAGCGCTCCCCCGCTGGTCTGGGCAAGGCTCTCTACAACGAGTTTGTCCGCCGCGATCTGCTATAATTTTATAACTAAATTACGTCTGCGTCTTTTAAAGGGGCTGAACCTTTTGGGAGGCGAGGTCTGTATGAGATGAGTTGGAGAAAGTGAGTCAGCAGAGCCCGGTACATAGATGTTGACCGAGACTCGCTCATGGAGGGCTATTTGCATCATATTGCATGATTTCTTCGTACGTACCTGATAGAGCAAGATGGTCTGGCTCGCGCGCAGGCTAGATTGTGGAAAGGAGTATCAACCTTCCGCAGGCGAGTGCGTGCTATACCATAACCCTCAGCACGCAATGCGCCAAAATGTCACATTACACCATGAACTATCTAATGTCGAAAAGTGTTTCAAGCAACCTTTAATCAGGAGTCTATCTGCGTGAGAATGTGGTCTGGTGCACGTAAAAATGTCGTAGTTGTCTCAGAAGATATGCATCATGCACGTTGATCGAATCATAATGTCACATCATGTTCGACTTCAAATTAGTTGCTATCATACGGCCGCCATTTAAACCGATGGCCTTTGGGAATGGCCCACAGCTCTTTCATCCTGGAGCTAGTCTATACTAAACAAATAAAGAGGAAACAAAAAGAAGCAAATCCGGAACGCAGTCTAACTCCCCGTACCATGCTGAAAATTGTTTATAGAAACACTATTCCTTCTCTTTGCACGTCAAGTGGCGGTGAATTATTGCTCGCCAAGCAGTCTGGCAACAACATCACCCATGTATGCCTCCTCCAGTTCGTAGTCCCTGCCTCCGTTGCGCTCTATGCCGAAAAACATGAAGGCCTCAACAACACTCTCAAGAGCGAAGCCCATGTTGACAAATCTTTCCACGAGGTCCTTGTTGTATCCTTGGTAACTGCATTTGGGGTTAGTCATAGCCAGTTCCCGTTCGTATTGGTTACATACCGAGCGTTATCATCTTTGGGAGGGGCGGGAGTGCCTTCTTGACGGTATTGACTCAAATCAACCTCTTGTCGTGGAGCTCCAGCGTATTTGACTGCCCACTCGTGGGCCATGACAGCGAACCGTTCGGGGCTGTCCAACATCATCTTTGCAACCTCTGCGTCTTGAGGGTCCTTGGGGTTGGGGCACTCGAGGAGCATGCGAAGGGAAAGGAGGGCGGTCTTGATGGTCTGGACGGGAGACCAGTTGGAGCTGAGTGTGTCAAGGCAGATAGCACCCTAAAGAAGGCTTAGTCAATAACTGCTTGTTTCCGTGATTGCTTTCTCAACCAAAGTTCTGTCTCTAATTTGTCCAGTCTTGATTTCCTGTCAAAACATAGGCTGGTTCCCTTATCCCCATTCCAACCCATCCGATCTTGCACAACTTACCGTCTGACTGCTGACATTGGGGTGCCAAATCTTTGTATCGAACTTCATCACCGGTGCCTTGAAGGGATATTGATCAGGAATCTGAATGTCGATCGTATAGGTTCCCCCTGAGTAAGGAGTATCGGGAGGAGCGGGAAATGTGCCCTTCAGGTGCCTCATGGATCCTTCGGAAGCGGGAGCAGCAATAATACCCGAGCTGTCATGATCCTGTTGGATGTCGGCAAGCTCCTTCATGATACGGCGATCTCTTGACATGATGTCGGTTGTGGAAGCGTAAGATGTCGAGTAACGGGTTGGATTTTTGGAACAATATGAGGTTGAAGCAAGAAGAAAAGATGTCGCCTTTTGGCGTAAGTTTTTGACTGCAGCTGATCGTGTGCAAAGGGCGGGTTGGGTTCCGTTGGTGATGGAAGGAGGGGTTCTTGATTTTTGTCAGGCTGTGGCGTAGCGTTCTCAGCCGACGTCACTCCACTGAAAGTTAGCGTCCTGCGGGGGGTGGTAGCAGCCGGGTTGTTCAAAAATAGACCGAGGACAAGAAGGGAATGAATGAATGGATCACCACCTTTTTAAGATGTCTAAGTCGAGGAACAGTGAGTTTCTGAGCTCTTTCTCTATTGACAGTGAAGCTGAGTAAGAGACAAAGAGGGAAGCATGCTACATGCATAGATCATATCATACATACGGCTCACATAATATCTACAAGCTTTCATATTCAGCCAGTCAAACTCTTATGCAAAAAGTGACATGGCCGTCCCCCCTGTCTAAGTTCTGTAGAGATGCTTATTCCGCCTGGTCTGTATGGCCACGGCTCAGAAGCAAAGACATTTTGTACGCCTCAACTGAAAATGAAGCTTCGGTCGCCTTACAGAGAAAAGAATTGAATTTGAACATTCTATCAACGTCTTTCGCATTCTCACATCCTCTTCAATTGGCTATCAAGGTGCATTGAGCATCTTGTAGTAGGTATCCGTAGATTTCTCAACCTAACGGCATAATAGGCAAGTTTTTGTTCGGGACCAGCTGAGACGCGTTACAATCCTCATCATATATACCAAGATCTCATCTATAAAAGCATTTCACGAGCTGAGTCTTGACAAAAATGTTCTTCTCTTCAATGTTTGCTATTAGCTGGGTGCTAATGAGAAAGGCTGCAACAGCCAGTCAAGAACCTGGTGGGACAAACAGAACGATGTCCATCTCTCAAAACAAAAGGCATCAAAACACAAATGAAATTATAAACCACAGCAATATTATTCGATTCATTTATATGACCAACTTACTCAATTAGTTACAAATCAGAGTACAGGTTATGGTCGTCCTCGAGATGTGCACGTGACTGACTTAGCTCTAACACGTGACTAGGCTGGAGCTGCTGTCGTGTTTCCCTGGCGCCTGGTGGTCGCTTTCATCATCACTAAGCTCTGGAGCCTCGACCTCGACCTCTCCTCCACACCAAAACACATCCACCATCACAGCTCTCTTTCACGTAGAGGGGTCTCGACACACGAATTATCGAAATAGAATAGAATCAGCTCTAGGAGCTTGATTTAACAGGATGGTTCGTTTTATACTACCGCCATGACGCTGCGGATGTACTGACGTTATCTAGGGTCAAGGACAATCCGGTATGGGAGAAGGGGGACGTGATGACAAGGACAAGAAGGCAAGCAATTCGCATCCAACTCCTGGATAACTCTTCTAATACCCTGACAGAAGGATAAGCCCAAGTACGAGCCCCCGCCAAGGCCTACAACGCGAGTTGGTCGCAAGAAGAGAAAGGCCGGTGGCACCAGCGCCGCTCAGAAGCTTCCCGCCGTTTATCCTACCAGCCGATGCAAGCTCCGACTCTTGCGAATGCAGCGAATCCACGATCATCTTTTGCTCGAGGAAGAATATGTAGAGAACCAGGAGCGTCTACGCAAAGCCAAGGCAGCCAAGGAAGGACAAACTGCTGGCGCTGGCGCTGACGCCGACGTCGACCGACTTGCCGATGAACGTGGTCGTGTCGATGACATGCGAGGAAGCCCCATGGGTGTCGGAACTCTGGAGGAGCTTATTGATGACGACCATGCTATCGTTAGTAGCACTACAGGTCCTGAGTACTACGTCAGCATCATGAGCTTTGTCGACAAGGACCTTTTGGAGCCCGGTGCCAGTGTGCTACTACATCACAAGAGTGTTAGCATTGTTGGTGTTTTGACAGACGACGCCGACCCTATCGTCAGTGTGATGAAGCTCGACAAGGCGCCGACAGAGTCATATGCCGATATTGGTGGTTTGGAACAACAGATCCAGGAAGTCAGAGAATCGGTGGAGTTGCCACTGCTTCACCCCGAGCTTTACGAGGAGATGGGTATCAAGCCCCCGAAGGGTGTCATTCTCTATGGTGCACCTGGTACCGGAAAGACGCTACTGGCCAAGGCTGTTGCCAATCAAACATCTGCCACTTTCCTACGTATCGTGGGTAGTGAGCTTATTCAGAAGTATCTCGGTGACGGACCTCGACTTGTTCGACAGCTTTTCCAGGTATGCGGCTTTCATTGAAGGATTCGACCTTTGCTAACATTGTCAGGTTGCTGGCGAAAACGCACCCTCTATTGTCTTTATTGACGAAATCGATGCCATTGGTACGAAGCGTTACGACTCGACATCGGGTGGTGAGAGGGAAGTCCAGCGAACCATGCTGGAGCTTCTCAACCAGCTGGACGGTTTCGATGACCGTGGTGACGTCAAGGTCATCATGGCCACCAACAAGATCGATACCCTGGATCCCGCTCTGATTCGACCTGGACGTATCGACCGAAAGATTCTGTTCGAGAACCCCGATCAGAACACCAAGCGCAAGATTTTCACCCTCCACACTTCCAAGATGAACCTCAACGACGATGTCGATTTGGAAGAGTTCATCTCCCAGAAGGACGACCTTTCAGGTGCCGACATCAAGGCCATTTGCTCCGAGGCTGGTCTTTTGGCCCTTCGAGAGCGAAGAATGCGGGTGCAGATGGCAGACTTCCGATCAGCGCGTGAAAGAGTGCTCCGTACAAAGCAGGAGGGTGAGCCAGAGGGTCTGTATTTGTAAGGTACCAGCGCGTTTGGGACATAGATGGGTCTCGGCCATTTAATGAGGAATAGAGGTTGAACAACAGCGAATTCTGGTGCAAATTATTATGATAGGCATTAATTCTAGGTCGGCAATTGCCCTAGGACTCGGTGTAAAGTGTATTGATCGTGTTGCAGCGTCGCATTTTGACATGAACCCTTGGTTTGAGTGTCCCTGGCTTGGCAATACCAAGATTCCATTGCCCTGGTGAATAAACACAGAACTCCTGCCCTCACATAAGAAAAATATCATTCTCCTTGATACCCTCCATAACCTATACACGGATCCCAAAGCGCAGACATATCGTGAGGATCCCAATCGGCCCCGATGCTAAGTTGCCAGGAGGTGTAGGCGTAAAACTAATTGCCGTTCTCCTTCTTCACAACCTCCCCGTTCTGCACGCCGACAGAAGAAAGGTTGTACAGCCACCGCGCAACAACGAAGCTGCCAATTGCCCAGCCCCAGACAAGCACTGCAATAGACGAGGTGACGAGCAGCGCGGGGACAAGGACCAAGAGTGCGACACCAATCCAGAACAGGGCAAAGATGATGGCGGAGCCAAGGGCGAAAAGAATAGTTGACAGAGAAAAGATCACAAAGATGAGAAGAGGCAGGAATGAAAGAAGAAGCTGTGACACAATGAAAGACTGCTTGTTGTTAGCTGAGTTGAGAGTGAAGGGAGCAGAGACTTACGAAAAGAATAGGTCGCGAGGAAGCAAAGGACATAGTATTATCATAAGCTCTCTGTCGTGAACTGGGAGGGACGACTCGATCGACAGAGTTACGCGCATAGTTGATGAAACCAGATGCTTTCTCGTCTTGCGAGTGCGTCCACGAGTCTGTTGCGCTTGGAGCCATTATTGTTACTGCTTTGACGTCAATTGACGAAAGGATTAAAGACTTCAATTGCCGAGAGAATTAAAGAGTATGATGATGAAGAGTTGGTTTACAGCACAATTCTCGAGGTGCTAAGGGAAGATGAGGATGACAGTAAGGTTAGTAGGTAGGTAATCTTCCATGACCGGGGATGACGTGGGGGATGTGCTGGTGCATACCTACTAAGTACTAAGGTACGTTGCTCCACGGCAAGTACAATCTCCCCCTGTAAGTTTGGGTGCAGAATACCTCTGTCTTAGAGCGCCACCAGACTTCAAAAGGTGGTAGAAGTTCATATAAAATAGCTATTTTAAAGCAGGAAAATAAGTATATGGATTCTTTTACAGAGAAGAATAGCTTTTTAGATATTTTTCTTTAAAATTAGTAGAATATAGCATAAATTAAATACAGATATCCTAAATATTAGTAGAACTCCCAAACATTCAAGGGTCGAATTGTAGGTCCCGGAGGGTTTCAGGCCAATCAAGTAATACAGATGATTCTCCCTCGTTTTACACCATTCCAGTTTGTTGACGAGTAGACTTTGAAGGGAAGAGGAGAACATCTGCATTAAATGACATGTGATAATTGAGAGTTACTTATATATGCGGGATAAGTACCATGCTGTTCCATTCACCTACTTCCATCGCATCGATCCTCTGTGTATACGACGCCAATCCAGAACAGGGCAAAGATGATGGCGGAGCCAGGAGCGAAAAGAATAGGTAGTTGACAATCAAGATGAGAAGAGGCAGGAATGATTGACGACCCGCGAAATAGAGCAGGTGAGCCACAGCATCGTTAAAGCTCCATTACCAAGTCTTGAAATAACCGTTACATAACACGATACTATCATTTCCTCTGTGAAACTCTATTGAAGCTGTCTTAAGCTCAATTTGCTCACGATCAGTCATCCAATGATGGTCGAGAATTCCTAATTCAGACTAACGGTTTTGACCTTCAAGTTAAAAGCGTTGGTTTCGTGGTCTAACGGTTATGACTGCGGATTCTGATTCCGCCAGCGAGGGTTCGACTCCCTCCGAGACCTTTCTTTTTGCGCTTCTATCATATTCTCTAGAGACCATGCTGCATGCTTATAGAAACTTTTTGTCTCTGTAAAGCACGAAATTCTGAGTAGTGTGCGTACAAGCAACTGGATGTATCCTTGTTTGTAAACCTAGGTGCTACCTTGTGCTGTTGTCCTCAATTGACATATGTTTAAACTCACCTGACAAAGAGGCAAGTGAACAGAAGTAGAGTCAGTGAAAGAATGGTATGTTGGATGGCATGCAGTATGATCGCTTCCCGTCCGTTGAGTAAGTAGGGATTTAACTGTCAACATAAGAGACGAAAGGAATTAAATACTTTTTCGAATATAAGCTAAAACTTAGACTTTCTTTCTATTCCTCCGAAGCTCAGAGAGGAACTCTGCTGCTGTACAGTAGCTACCTTGAATTCTTAAGAGAGCATCGCTATAAGCTTCAGGCCGTTATGCCCGCCACGGTCGACCTTTTCAACAACCTAGAAGTTCATCGTTCATCAGCAAAAAGAGAGCCATCTGAACTGCAAAACTGCAAAAGAGAAACTCCGGTACAGGGAATCGAACCCTGGGCTCCGCGGTACTGATCTCTCAGGTTATGAGAGCGCGAAATGTTAGCCACTACACCATACCGGACGTTGACTTGTTAAAGGTCGCAAAGATATCGCCAACCATGTACAGCGCCCGTCAAACTCCTCACCACGTACTTCACACTCCTCTATCAACATCAGTCACTCTTCACGTTTGGACTTGTTACAGGGACACACTTTGTTACCCTCCGTCTATAGTAATGTACACGTCCCGTTCCATAGCTGATTGCCTTATTATCTTTAGGCATTTTCACTTCCAACTCCACCTATTGACGGTCCATCGCCATGACTAGACAAAGAAAATCCTAACGTAGCAAATAAACGAATAACTCCCTTGATGACCCACGAGCCTATGAGGCTCCAAGTTACGCATCTATTAAGACACCGCTCACTCTCTATTCCATCATTCCATCATGCCATCAGCGATTGCCAGCCTTTGCTTGGCCGTCTTGGCTCTCTTAGTTCCTTTACGACCCTTCTTCCCTTTACCGTCGCTGTCGGCAGGGGTTGCAGCCGTAGCTGGAGTGGCAGTACCAGAGACACCCTTTGAACCATCATCGAAATTACCCTCGCCTGGATACTGTTAGCTGGAAGAAGAATAAAACCGAAACTTGCGTTGCTCACCTTCATGGTACATTTCATCCAAACTGGCCGTGTTCTCGGCCTTGCGCCGCTTGCCGCCCTTCTTCTTTTGCTGCTTCTCTAACTCGCCCGACTCAAGAAGCTCCTTCTCGCGACGTTCGATCATCTCAGCCTGCTCATCATCGGCCAACCACATAGCAATATCACGATTGCGGTTCTCAGGAGCACGGCGGCCAGAGAAGTCCACGCTTGCACCACCACCTTGGATGACAACACGTTGGACCTCCTCCTTCTGCATGGCACGCTTTCGAATACGTTCTTCGATCGTGCCACGGGTGATGAGACGATAAACCGTGACTTGTTTGGTCTGTCCCAGACGATGAGCTCGGTCCATGGCCTGAGAGTCAATGGTAGGATTCCAATCGGAATCATAGAAGATGACAGTGTCGGCAGACGTAAGGTTGATACCAAGACCACCAGCACGGGTGGATAGAAGGAAGATGAAGATTTCTGGACGAGTCTGGAAGTCGTGCACAGTGTCTCGTCGATCTTCAAGCTTGGTCGAACCATCCAGTCGGCAGTACTTGTAGTTGCGGTATGTCAAGTACTCCTCCATCATGTCAATCATGCGAGTCATCTGGAAGTACAAAAGTACACGATGACCTTCACTCTTGAGCTTGAACAACAGCTCGTCGAGCTTGGCCAGTTTGCCACTGTCAGTGACAAAGCGCTGCATCGAAGGAACACTGATGTTGGTGAAGCCCTTCTTCTCATGATCAGGCTTGGGGATCATCTCTCGAGTGGGCCACATCTCTAGAGGAAGCTTCTTCTCGACCAATGCCTTCTCCTCAAAGACCGTAGGTCCGTAAAGGATCTTGCGGATTGGTGCATTGAACAAAACTTCACTGCGCTCGAACTCGGTTCCCCAGCTGCGGCAAGATACCTGGATAGGAGGTGCAGAAGCCCGAGGTCTGCCAGCAGGCTCCAAACGACCAAGTCCAGATTCGCTGTAGTCTCCCTTGGCAACATTCATCAGCCGGCTCAGAATACCCTCGTTGGTAATTTCCGCCAGAGGCTTTCGGTTCTGTCGGGCGCAAATCTGGAACAGAGCATGAGCGGGAGTAAAGTTTGCATCCTCAGTATCGCTATAAGCCACATTCATATATCCAAGTCTGTCGCGTTTTTGAAGCTCCTTGGCGGCTCGGACGATCAGACTTTGGTGGGTGGCCTGGTAGGCTTCGTTAGGGGATGTGTCCGCAAACCTGAGCCACGAGAATGCCTTTGACCCGTCGCTGCTGTCTCGAATGTTATCAGGACTCCAGATGTTCATCAAATGGTTCAATGTTCGGTTCTTCCAGCCTGCAACCTGGCTGTCTGGGCCAGCCTTGTGGATTCGACCTCCATTTCTCCAAACAAGGCGAGGAAGATCGTATTCGATCAAGTTTCGGCTTGAATAACCGACGGCGACTTCATTGCCTTCGCGAACGAATGATGCGGTTTCCGCGAAGTAGGCACAAGCAAATGGAGAGTTGACCTCAGCACGTTCGAACAGATCAGGATGATTGCAGACCTTTCGGAACTGCATAACCAAATTCATGAGCGTACCAGAATCTTGCTCGTCTCCCATTGTTGCCTTCTCGACGAGATCCATGAAGTTGATCTGGTTTCGCAGGTTGCTGTAGTATGCGCGCTGTCTGTAAGTAAGATCGCAGAAAATATCGAGCTCGATCTTGTCACCAAGTTCCTTCTGCACATGCTTCTTGACACGCCGGAGCATGAAGGGCTTGAGAATCATGTGTAGACGTTTGAGCTGATCTTCGTTGAGCTTAGTATTACTTTGGGCGTGTGACTCAATATCCTTTGAGAACCATTCGCTGAACTCGTCGTGGGAATCGAAGAGTGACGGCATGATGAAATGAAGCAGCGCCCAAAGTTCCTGCATGTTGTTCTGGATGGGTGTTCCGGTAAGAAGCAATCTGTTTCGGCAGTGGAAGTTGAGCAATGCCTTCCATCGCGAACTTTGTGAACTCTTGATGGCCTGGGCTTCATCCAGAATCATGTACTGCCATCTCATCTTTTGGAAATACGCCACATCAGAGACAACCAGCTGATACGAGGTAACGCACACGTGGAAAGGTGCATCCTTTCGGTACGTCGTGTGCTTGCGATCCCAGAACTTTCGAAGAACCTTTCGATCGCTTCCACTTCCCCAGTACGGAAGGATTTTGAATTCGGGAACGAACTTGGCGATTTCCTGCTGCCAGTTGTGGAGAGTGGAAGCAGGGGCGACAACGAGGAAAGGTCCCCAGATGTCGTGCTTCTCTGCAAGATAAGCCATGACGGAAATGGACTGGACAGTCTTTCCGAGACCCATTTCGTCTGCCAAAATACCGTTGATACCCTGCTCGTACAGGTTGACAAGCCAGTTGAGACCCTTGAGCTGGTACTCCTTGAGTTGAGCGTTGATAAGCTTGGGCTGCTCAATCTCAACATCGCCGAGACCTGTAGGATTCTGGAAGTTCATCTCGCCCTCATCATCCATGTCTAGACCTTGGTTGTTGAAGTCGCGGGCCTTCTTTTGAGCCTCGGCAATGGCATTCTGAGCGTTGGCCATGGCGGCAGCACGGAGAGCCTCGTCGCTACCTTCCTCGAAATCGAGATTCTCAAAATTGGTGACCTTACCGACAGGACCAGTAGGCTCGTCAATGTCAAGCATCTGCTGATCAATTTGGTGGGCATCCTTGGCAACCTCGGGGTTGTCTGTGCTTCGTTCCACCTCATCAGTCTTGATCTTCTTGCCGATAAAGTGAGAGTAAAGCTCGGTCTGAGAGATAAGGAAGTTAAGCTTTCTCTTTTGACGAGCGGCTTCGCGGTCGGCTTCTTCTTTGCGAGCGTTTTCGATCTCCTGCTTTTCAGCAGCCTTGCGAAGATCTCGTTCCTCTCGCTCGTTGCGCTTCCAGAAGCCCATCATATCACGCATAACACGTTTCGCACGAGCTTGAAGATCCTTGGTGCCCTTGTTTGTTCGCAGCTGCCATCTTTTGGCTTCTTTCGATGCCAAAATAGCCGTCTTCTTGAGGTTGGAGGCCTTGGTGGCATAAGAATCGACAGCAAGCTTAAAGGTTTTGTTGACATCTTTCCGGGCCATGTCGCGCCAAATCTGGTCATAAATTTGGTTGTAACCCTTGGACATGAATCTTTTCTCGTTATCGGGGATGTCGTCAACCTTCTCCTTGTCCTTGTCTTTGTCTTTGCCCTTCTTGGTCTTCTTCTCGACAGGCTCTTCATCGGTCTTATCGCCCTCATCCTTGTCCTTCTCGGCATCGGCAGAGACGTCCTTCTTGGATTTCTTGATCTTGATGCGAACCCGGTTCTCCTCTTTGGTCGGCAGCTCCTCTCCGGCATCCAGTGCAGCCTGTGCAGCTTCGGCGGAATCCTTCTCGGCCTGCTTTTGCTCTTTCGATTTCTTAAGACGAGGTCCACTGCGGCCTTTAGCCTTGCGCTTACCGGATGGAGTACCTGCTTCTCCAGATTCAACGTCAGAAGCTTGGAACGAAGACATGGTGCCACCCTCCAAGTTAATCTCAAGATTTCGGGCGGGTCCCTTGATACCCTTCTGCAGGATAAGCTTCGTTTGCTGTGCCTTCTTGCTGGCGCGCTCGGCATCCCGAAGATGCTTTTGGCGCTCTGTCTCGTCTTCGGCGGCTTCGGCACGAGCAAGAGCTGCTTGCTTCTGCTCCATGGTAACTGCCATAGACTTCTCACGACGTCGCTTGCGTTGCATATCCTTCTTGCGTTCCTTCTCAGCATAGACTTCTTGTTCGCGTACTTCATGGAGCGCTTCATCATAGAAAACATCGTCGTATCGTCGCTTGCCAAGTTCAGCATGAAGCATCAATTTCTTACTGACGGCGGTCGCAAATGCATCGCGTCGAGAAAGACCATGCTCAACGTCGAGCTCATTCATCACGCGACGTCGCTTTTGGGCTCGTTCCTTATATTGTTGTTCGTCGAACTCGTCGGCGTCCAAGTTTGCGGCTTTGTTCTCGATCTGTGTCTCGGCATTCTGGATCTTCTTCTCCATCTCCGGCGACCAAGTCTTTGGTTTTGGTTGGCCATTAGCCTGTCGCTTAGCCGGCAGACGAGGCGTCGGTGATTCCTTCTTGACTGATAATTTACGACCATTCTTAGGCGTTGCAGCGTCTCTTATATCAGAAGCACGACCTTTGGTTGACTTGCGGCCTCCCCGTTTCTTAGCAGCAGGCTCCTTCTCCCTTTCCCTGCTAGGAATGGGTTCGGGTTCTGTCTCGACATCTTTCTCGACTTCGGTGTCGTGATCGGGTTCGGGCTCTAATGAACGTTTTGTTTGCTTGGGTTCCCGTGAATCGCGTCTCATTTCGCGATCACGTCTAGGCTCTCGTTCCTGCTTAATTTCTGGTTCTCGAGAAATAACGGGAGAAGGTTCCTTAGGCTTTGACGCAGGCTCGGAGCTAGACAGGATGCTATCAAACGACATAGGGTTCGCTCTTGACGTCTTTGGTGATATTAGTACAAAAAAAGCATTCGTGTATTCCTGGTTACTTACCATTGATGAAGGCGCAGGCTTGGGAGGTGACGGAGCCGCGAGATCCGACTTGAAGGGCGGCATCGCATTGCCATTAGTTGTTGGGTTCATGTTGGCTGTGGTACCATGTCTCACACTCGGAGAAGCCAGGAGAGGTTGTTGCCCCGGAGGGCTGAGCGATCCAGCTGGAGGATTCTGATGCGAGTGTGATAAAGGGCTACGCGGGCGAGTGTATGATGATGGGCCTCGAGGAGATGTATAAGACCCGTTGTAATATGGAGTCTGTTGATCGTTTGTTTGCGAATAACTGTACGGATCGCGGGTCTGTTGTGTGAAAAAGAGAAAAGTTAGCTCCACGTCAGCAAGCTTTTGTGGTTATGGCGTTTCTGACTTCGGATTGGAAGGAGCAGATTATACGAAAGAGTTAAGGAGTGTGATGATGAAATTAAAAAGGTGATGTGATGGTTGCAGCCAAAGGAAATTAAGCTCGACAAGAGGAAAGAAATAAAACAGGCATTGATGGCCTGTGTGTGATGGCTAAAGATCTTGATGATCAAGAAAGAATTGAAGGTTGATAGGAAAGAGGAAAATCAAAGGCCAGCAAGTGCAATCAATCTAATCAAATCGAGTCTGGGCGAAACGAGAGTCAAAGACAAAAAAGAAGTGGATTTGCCCCCCTTACCTTCGGAGTGCCAGCCGGGGGCGCGTTGGCGTTGGCGTTGTGCCAGGAGGCTCCAGGCGTCGCCGCGTCAGAAATTCGACGTTCCTTTGTTGTATCAGTTGTAGGGTCGTAAAAACCTCGCGATGCAGGTTTGGGATCACGAGGTACATAAATATCCGTATTCGATGAGGGAGGATAGTACGCAACAGGAGGATGCAGCGGCGACACGGGCGGAGGACCAGAAGCTTGGTGTTGATGAGCTGGTGCTCCAGGTTGGTGATGATGCTGATGAAGTCCAGCAGCCGATGATCCAGGCGATGAAGACGAGTTTAGGCCTACAGGAGGTGGCAGAGAAGGAGCGACGGGGCCACCGGGTGCGCCTGTGGACGATGACATGTAGGGATTGGGCAACGCCGGACGAGGCGGGGATTGAAGGGAATGGTTGGCAGTTGGAGTGCTGGTGTTGTGATGACTATGATTATGATTATGGCCGTTAGGAGAAGAGAAGGGAGGCGGGCGATATTCGCTTTTAGGTGAGCGCAGGCTAAAGGTGGAGTGCTGATGCGCATTCGCGCCGCCTGCATTCGATGAGGCTGTCGCCGCTTCTCCAGCTGCAGGTCCCGAAGCTAAATCACCGTCGCGACGGTGGTGATGATGGTGATGGTGGTGACGATGGTGGTGATGCGGACGAGAGTCTCGTTCATCATCGCCCCCATCATCCCCTCTACGCGGTGGCCGCTGCAGCGCCGAGGAGTTGTAGCCGTTCTGATCCATGGTGATTGATGGTCTAGCGCCTGGTTTGGCAGAACAGAACAATGCTAAACACCCAAGAGAACAGGGAATATGTTATAGTCGAGCGGCCGGTGGTAATCAGATTTGAGAACCCATGTGCTCGACAAGGCAATGTTGCGACGATTGAGGGGGGTGGATTCGATGTGCGAGGGTTATGTTTCCGTGACAAAGATGCGCAGTCGATCGGCCAGAGATTCGCGATGCGCACGCGAGGCTTTGTGTAATCTGACTGTATGCGATGCGATGCGATTCGCAAGTCGCGACCGGGGATGCAGCGGGCTGCGACTGACGAAGGGAATGGAAACGATAATCGATGGAGATGAATCGCGACAATGTTAGGTCCAAGTTGAGCCCAAATCCAAGGCAGCTCGAATGAGGATGCCCTGGCTGCTTGGGGGGCAAAGTGTTTTGGTGTGGAGGTGTTGGACGTAGTAGCGTGGCGCTGGGATACGGCGATGCAAGCGGCAGTCGATATGGGGAAGGGGATTGGAGACAAGGTACGATACTAGGTACAAAGTATTGGTATAGGTGGAATGAGGATGATGAAAAGCAAAAAATACCCAATGGATGGACAAAGCTACAATAGAGTATGTAGAGCACAGTGGGGGAAAGGATAATGGGAATGGGAATGCCAATGATGAGAGCGTCGAAGGATGACCCGGGGAACAACAAAGTGGAGTTGTTCTAGACGGGAGCTGTAAACCAGGCTGAGCTGGTTGGTGATGGAGTAACTGACAGCCTAGGCCAGCTAACGTGTCTAACGGTAGGTACCCGTGTCTTTGAGTGTAATGCGAGTTTAGATGAGATTTCCAAATACTACATTTACTTTAGATGGGGATTAGGATAGGTTTTGGCTAAATACACCGTCGATTACAACCAAGGCCACAGTCTTTTGTGATGAACAATGACGATGGTGGTGGTGTGGGCGATGGTGGAGCAGCCATCCAGATGAGAGAGAGTAAGGAGAGACAACAAAAAACGAGACAAGAGGAGGTAATGCAGACGCCGTGATAGTCATTTGCGAAGCTGCACGCACGGTTATCTAGGGGCTGGGATGGGTCAGATTATGACCACTGAGATGAGAATCATCGGCGCAACAAGCTCCATGCAACAGTGAAGTAATCTGATCAAGTTTTTGCATTCGTGTATCACACCAACCGTTCCAAGGCACGATTCCCTAAAGAGGAATTGGCGATAGGTTCAGTGTTGATTGACTGTTTACAAACGGCCATCGGGTATTAGTCGTTGAGTATAACGTATGTTTATTGTCAATGCCTGGGTAGCATGTTAAAAAGCCTCATAGTAACCGTGGCAAATGCAGGTGCGATAAATGCAAATCAAGGCACGCACGCGTACACGATCCGATCTCGACTCGACTCGCCTCGCCTCGTCTCGATTTGGTGCGTGTCAATGTCAGTCTCAGTCTCGTCTCTTTTTTTCACGTCAACTTTGGTTCACTGCCCCTGGCTTGGCTTTGTCCCGTTGGTCCCCGTTCCATTGTGGGTCTGACTCAACGCTAGTCCCTCTAAAGTTAACCCAGTTTTGGATTCCCCCGTCAGCGCATCCCATCTCCCCAGTCACCGGCACCCGGGGATAGTTCCCGAGGATCGGTTAACATGTCAACAAGAAATGTCAGTCATCTGTATAGGGTAGGAGAAGTGGAAGAAGCATGAGTGCGGGATGCTGTCAAATCTAAACACCATCATTGGCCTTGACAACGTGCGTGGTGCGTGGTTGACCAGCCAGCTTTTCGTTTTCATTCAATGACCCAGCTATATTGAAAGAAAACTTGACCCCTCACGCACAAAACTACCAATGATTTCCATCAGTGCCAATAGACAGACCTGCTACTAGTCTTGTTTTACCGAAGAGTTGTTGTTTGGACTGTCATGTGTTGAAGACGCTGGGATTTGACGCACCTGCTGGGGGCTGTACATCCAGGTAGGTAATAGAAGAATTGACTTCTACGGCTTAGGCTATTAGAAGAAGCATCTCTTCGAGGCTTTTGACGGACACTTCCTCTCGCTTGTTCAGCACTAATTCGCAAGTCACTGTTGTGAGGCCCTCTTTTTGCGCCCTGCAGGTGTGGTGTCGCAGGAGCTTTCTGGTTTTGTGGTTAACACCAAGGGCACCGATACAGACGATACGAAGCCTGAGACTTCAATGGAGGAAGGCTTAGGCTACTATAATAAACTGGCCTAAGTCCTGGTCTAAGCTAGCATAAAGTGACCAAATTGTTTTATCTCTTAGGCTTTTGGGGATTCTTCTGATGCTCTCAGGACACCGTGAAGGCAAAGGTAGCGACGAAGCGGGCATAGAACCTCTAGCCTCACCAAAACAGAGGACTCTCAATCCTCGGCTGCTACATAATCCTGCAGACATACAAAGCACTCTAGATTACTGGTATTGGGGCATGGCACATCATCGATCTCACTGTGATGGCAGCAAAATTGAATTGTTGCATTACTTTATCAAATTATAATCACTAATAGATCACAGATTGGCATAGCAATCGCGCAAGATAGCATTAGACATCTAATCTCGTTCTAATTACAAGCCATGTAAACACCGGCGATGCTAGATACACAAAAAGAAAAAGACACACAAAGGTGGGAATACGCACATTCCAAAAGGCCACCGCAAAGAAGCTCTAATCATACCAAAATTGATCCATTCAAGAAACGGAGTTTACAGAAGGACCATACCGGCACCGACAACACCGGCGACGGCCATGTAGGCGCCGACGGCGTAGTCACCCATGCTGAAGAGGCGGCCGATGGAAGCGGCCTGAAGACCGAAGCTCTCGTCGTCCTCCTCGCTGTTCTGAGCGTCACCAGTGGAAGAAGCACCACCAGCAGCAGCGGTAGCGGTGGCAACCTCCTCGTTAATCTTGCTGGCAGCATCGAGCTTGGACTTGCAAGAGTCCTGGTTCTGAGCCTTCTGGGTGGTGGCCTTGCCCTTGAAGTCACAAGCATCAGCGTTGTTGTTCTGGGACTTGTAGTAGGCGTCAAGGATGTAAGCAAGCTTGGCCTCGCTATCACACATGCTGTAAGCACCGTAGATACCAGCGGTAGCGTTGGCGTTGATGGCAGTGCAGATCTTCTTGTCCTCACCGCAGATGTAACCAAACATGTCGTTGAAGTCCTTGGTCTTGAGGTCATCAGCGGGAACACAGGTTCGGCTCTTGACCATGCAGTCACAGAGCTCCTTGTCGGGGGTAGGAGGGAGAGAAGAGTCGACCCTCCAGGTCTTGGACTGGCTGGGGCAAGAAGCGGCCTTTCCAGAGGGCTTGTAGTCATCCTTGTCGACACCCTGGGGCTGAGCAGCAGTGGCCTTCTTCTTGAGCTGGTTGAAGTCCTTCTGCTTAACGGCGTCACCGTTCTTGCTGATCTTGACCAGACCGTAGTCGTTGGCCTCCTGGTGGTACATGTAGACGATACCACCGCTGAAGACATCAGTCATCTCCTTCTCGTAAAGAGCAGTGGTCTCATCGAAGATACGCTCGGCAGCACCACCGGGCTCGTTGCAACCGTACTCGGCGAAGAAGACAGGAACAGAGTAGTCCTTGAAGAACTTGGCCTGGTCAGAGTAACCAGAGTCCTTCATGCTGCTCTTACCACACCAAGAGTAGATGTTGTAACCCCAGTAGTCGATGCGCTCATCGTCCTTACCGCAGTTGAAGTAGTCGGCAATATCCTCACGAATGTCGACATCGTCGTTGGAGGCGTAACCGACACCGAGCCAGCGGTCAAACTTGGCCTTGATGTGCTTCTTGGTGTCACGGACGGCAGCCTTGACAAAGGCAGAAGCCTGAGTGTTGGAGACGTTGTTGGAGACCTCGTTACCGGCAAAGAAACCGACAACGTTGTCGTACTGGGCGAGCTCGTCAACGACACCAATGTATCGCTCGTACAGCTCGATGTCCCACTTGGGGTCGTCTCGGTTGATGGAGACGGAGGGCTCTGAAAGATCAGAGATGACGTAGATACCGGCGTCGTCGAGAAGCTTCATGCAAGCCTTGTGGTCGGCCTCGGGATCGATGGCGTAGGTTCGGATGATGTTGGTACCGAGCTCCTTGAGGAGAGGAATATCACGCTTGCAAGCCTTCTCATCGGCAAGAGGGTCCATGTACTTGGTCTTCTTGTCGTTGGTCTCACCTCCAGCGGCGGAATCCTGCTGGTAGGCAACACCCTTCATGAAGAACTCAGTTCCGTTGGTGTAGAAGAGCTTGGAACCCTGGGAGCTCGTTAGTATACTGTAGACGTTCCAACTCATATGCGCCACGAACCTTCATGGTGATGGGCTCCAGCTTGGCGTTGGCAGCCGCGGCCGCCGCGACGGCAATGACGGCGGAGTACTTCATTGTGTGTTGTGTATCAAACGGCTAATAAAAGAACGGAGAGTAATGAGTGTCGAGAATCAAGCGCTGATGTATATCAACGCAAAGTAATTGTTTGAATGCTGAACCCCTTTTTCCTTCAATTCGCGTCGAAAAGAGGTCAATCGGATCGTAGTAGCAAGAGCGTTTTTGTAAATGAGTGTCGGGAAAAGTTAAAAATCGGTCTCAAAGTAACGAGAACCGACAAAGAAAAACGGAGATGAAGAATTAAAGGTTAGCGAAGGGTTGTTGGAGGAGGGAAGAAAGAAGGATTAAAGACGAGTCGAGGGATGGGGCGAGCGCATTTGAAAAGTAAAATGGAATGCATGGGTGGCAGGGACTAATCGCCCCTACTGGACCACTGGCTCTGGAGCCCCCTGAGCTCCAGTGACCCAAGCCGCTAATTGTCGTGGCAAGGGGTTGGCAGCGGCTGTGTTGTAGTGGATGAGGGACACTGTGCCTGCTACGGTGAAGCTGTCGGTCCCCAAGAGAAGGTAGATCTCGTCGACGAGCGGGAAATGAGCCAACCACGGGATAAAGAACCCCTGTCGATTATGAGGCGCAGTCCAGAAATTGAAGCTTGTTTGGGTCTTGACCGGCGCCATCCGTGTCCAATCAGGGATTGTGAAAGCGGGATCTCATCTTGTTGACGGTGGTATAGTGCTTGGTATCAATGCACACCGTAGCTCTATCTCGCTCTAGCAAAAGCTTGGCCTCGCCTAGGACATGGCGCGTTAGGACCCCATTCGCAAACACAATGCTGCACTGTGCAGAAAAGGGGACAATCTCCACCGGATATCCGTCTTTGCCAAAACACCAGGGGTCTCACTTCCTCTATTATTTCGCCTTCTAGACGTATACGACGTCTCGAATGACTCTTGGGAAATTGTCTTGAAACGCTTCCGGCGGTCCACAGCAGTTGCCCAGTCCCCGGAGCTGCACTTGGCATCATGAGTATGAACTTGCAATAAAATAAATGCCTATGTCTTGTCTCCTTGGCTTAATCCGACAAGCAGCCTCATTTCAATTGACAATATCGAATTGTTTGTAGGTCCATCCCTGGTCTATGTAAAATAACCCCAAGCTTACGCGTGTTAATATCCTCTCTCCAGGATCACAGATCGCTCTTCCACCTCGGCCCGGTTTGTCTCTTTGTCTCAAGTCTTTGAAGTATGTCATTCCTGACCCTGACACTGTATCTCACTCCTGTCTGCTGGTTGGTTCCTTGATCCATCGTACTCTGAAACCAAAGTAAAGCAGAGCATAGACGCCTTCGCGCCCATCAATGGGTCCATAAAATTATCCCTGGTGCGGCTTGCATTGCTGATGAGCTTGACTGTTGTATTTTTGGATGGTTCTTTGTTCTTTTTTCCTTGATCAGCGCTGGGACATTGTCTATCATCATCAGATATAGTGGTTCAGTAGACGCCATCACAAAGCTTGATCTTGTTGACTGGAGGGTGAATAGTGGGTAACACCGAAACAGTTTCTTTCGATGGCTGGTTGAATGTTTCCGATCATCGATTTCATTCCTCTCTCGTATATGCGTCGTCATCGTCGTCGTCGTTCAATGTCCTCGAATCTTGAAATAGGCGTTACCAACGCCATAGAGTACACGACCCCAAGCATCGTGAGTTTTCTGCAACAACCCATTTTGTTGAGGACGTTTTTGGTCATGCCGTTGTTCCGGCCGGTCTGCCGAAGTGCGGTGATAGTGACCGTCGTGGTAAACGAGTTCCCGACCTGGCATCGTATCGAGTTGGGTTTAATTAATTAAGAGTGGAGTCTGCTTGAATCTCTCAATGCGAATATTCGGTAGTCCAGAGTCTAGTTGCGTAGGTATGTTTCTAGAGCTTGGATTGCTCTATGCACCTAGGGACCACACTCATGTTTAAATAAACTCACAACTGAGTTAGTTCCAGGCTGGTGGTTGTCAACCTTCCAGGCGCATGCCCTCCGATGACTCCAATAGCACTTCACCTGTTCATTCATTGCATCAACATTCTCATCACTTCCTGCAAGAAATTCTACAGTTCGTTGAGTTTTGACCTCTTAGATGCCTTGAAATGTCCAGCGGCTCTGAATTGGTTCCACAAATGGTCGATCATGCGCCGCTGCAGTTGACTACAGGGTGGCAATACTGCCTCTCGGGGCCGAATCCTCTTCATTCTTGCGTCAGGTGTACGAAACATGAGCCTTGGCCGATGGCTTGGCAGCAGAGCCTTGTGAAGATCTTGCTTCTTTATCTCTGAATATCATTGTGGTGGTTGTCTTTTTTGCAAATTCTTCTGTAGGACGAACCTGTTTTGAGCTGCGAAGAATGAAGGGAGTGATACTGAATGCATGTTATGTCCAAGAGGGACATTCGCCATCAGCCGAGCAGTGCCAAGACGTGCCAATTTCTTGTCAACAGGTAGCAACATGCTTAGGACAGTCTCTTAACTTTATCCTTGCGGTCAACTTCAACATGATAGCGATGAATCTACTCATACTGTACACTCCAGCCTTAGTATTACGCCTAGAACTTGGCATCATCTAACACGAACAGTCGATCAACTTGGCTGACAGGCTCATAAAATTGATCTTGTCGTTAAATTCCCCAAGAAAAACTCCTTACTGATAGGATAGGGGCTGCAAACGAAAATGTTGACTTCGCATGACGATCAGCACAGTATTCAGTGGTGGACAAATCAAATCAGAGACTGCGAAGGCTCAGCACACAGAACATCACAGCCTGAATACTTGTCAAATACTCTTCAAACTTGTCTCTTGCATATGATTTCACGTGACTGCGGCTTGTTGGCCGTCGAGCGATCTGATACTTCAAGAATGATACCATTTACATGCATGTAAATGCAGGCACCTAAGATCCTTAAATGACACTGACACCTGGCAAGTTTGATGATCGGAAGTGTTTGGATATAAAGTATACAAATTACATAAATGTGACCGTTGTTACCTTAATAATTGGACAGTTTTGCTTTGCTACGGACAGGATCCGGCGTTGTAGATTTGATCAAAGTCCTTATCCGCAGTACTTCATGAAACCCAACTACTCAATAAGAACTCACCATAGTATATGGAGATCATACTTGACATTTGGTCTTGCAAAGCCGATGGTCCAAACCATTGTCGGTATTGCCATTGTGTGTTCAGCGAGTTGCATCGCCTCTCTGTGCTGGATCGATGCTCACTCGAGTAACTCTTGTAGACCGAATATAGCTGATATGTCGGCTGAACAGCAAAAACGACGTCCAGTATGGGGGCACTCGTAACTAAGATATAAATGTATGAAACATTTATGGCATTCCAATCAGCTGATATTATAGCCTATATGATTCGAGAATAGGTATCATTCATATAGGGCTGTTAGATAAGTGACCACTCTAGTCCACAGTCATATTGTCGGGCTGGGTATTAAAACTACCATGGCACCTAGCTACAGCAAGACTGGTCACATTCAAGAGTGACCGCACATATTGACTTTGATGAGACACGTGCAAAGGATCTATCCTGATACAAATCATGCATGCCTTCTAGCGAACTTATACGCGAGCGCACGTGGGTCCGCTATCAGCGCTCCTACGTTCTGCGCCTAACATACTCGTCTTATGGCACATCGTGAAACTGTACAACGCAATCATGTATTTGTCCTTAGTTGGATCGGTACAATTATAAAGATGGTCCTGCATTAGGTCCAAGTTGTCAGTACAGATATCAAGGTGAAGAGAGTTGGAGGCGTATGCCAAGACCTTTCTCCACGTCCCAGCATTTCACAGACATGGTGAGTGGCCAGTAAACAGGCAAGGAGGTGCAAAAGCTCCGGGTGCTCCAATATGTATCTGGAGACAGGGTGCATGAAGTTTGGTGTTGGTGTTGTTGATATGATGGTCGTCTGATAAGATGCTTCTTATGGCGGGCAGACATCATGTCTCTGCCAGACGCCGTCATCTTTCTGTCACGGCAATGAATGCCGACAGGGCTGAATTGTTCCTGTGTATGATCATAAGCTTCTTTTTATTCTGCCGTAGCTTTGATACTACTCTTGGCTGTAGTATCCCGTCAATGTTGCGTTACAACATATGCATGTATCACCCGTCTTACATGGCACGGCTTCCGCAGCTCAGATCTCGATGTCTATGGAGTAGTGCTCTCCGTCGAACTTTCCAACCCATTCGCTTATTGAACTGTAAAAGTCGTTGGTTCCTATTCTTTTGCTTGTTTTCCTGGCCAAAGCCTCGTCGC
Source organism: Fusarium flagelliforme (assembly GCF_020744385.1). Taxonomy (NCBI): domain Eukaryota; kingdom Fungi; phylum Ascomycota; class Sordariomycetes; order Hypocreales; family Nectriaceae; genus Fusarium; species Fusarium flagelliforme. The sequence continues at coordinate 6,788,922 of NW_025763503.1, forward strand.
TAGGACTTACATGATGTAATTCGGCGTCATGCTGGACCTCAAAGGCGTCAGTGAGGGACAACCACCATGATGTCATGCAACTGTCAAATCGCAATATATCACTGAGCCCAAGACCGTTTCTCAAGCAATATCTGCTCTCAATCATACTCTGCAACATCATCTCTCCAATCACAAACACCAATTCAATCCCTTTCTTCATCACCAACACCAAACAACAACATCATGGCTCCCAAGGCTCCCAGTGAAGGTCAGAAGGTAAGCTTCATCAGAGAAACTCCCCAATGATCTCCCATAAATACTTACACGACCCAGGTCGATCTCGGCCAGAACGCTCCCGTCAAGGAGGAGGGCCCTGGCAAGGTTGCCCCCGAGTCTCTTGCTGCTGAATCCGCTAAGGAGGGCGGCGGCTTCGCTTCCAACGAGGGCATCCGCAGCGAGAACCAAGCATCATCCGGATCCGAGAACACCAGCGCTGGCCGCACCACCAAGACCTCTTCTGTCCATAGCGCCAACAACTCTTTCGCCCCTAGCTCCAACTCCAACTCCAACTCCAACTCCAACTCCGCTCAGTCTGGCTCTGCCAAGTCCAACGGTGGCACTGCCCCCAGCTACGTTGAGAACCAGTACATCAAGTCCTCTGGTGGCCCTCACGGCAAGAACATCACCGAGGGTTTCGACGACTCCAAGACCGAGGATGGCCTCAAGAAGGCTTTGAACTCTGAGCCTGGTAGCGAGAACGACCCCAGCCGGGTTGCTGAGCTCCAGTTCCAGCAGAGCCAGACTGCCGCTGGCCGGGATGCTGGTCCCAAGCAGACTGGTCTCGCCAATGAGAGCTCTTTTGATGCTCTCAACAACGAGACTTCCTCTTAATTTGTCGAGGATGTAATGATACCTGTACCATAGCGACTTTAGTATCAATGATGAAATGACTCATGAAACAAAAACAAGACACTCATGGTGGAATGTGATGTTATTGATCTGATATTGGGATATAGACTATGCCAATTTCTATCCTCATTGAATGCTTTGGATAATATACTTCACTCGAGATCCCAACTCGTGAGAACCTCTTAGCGTGGGGTAAACCAGAAAACCCAATCTTCACTAGTAATCCTCAGCAACAGACGGTAGTGTATCAGGTGGTCTTTATGCAATGTTGATGACAACCATGACAAGTGTCAGCCTGGAAATCATCATAATAAGTGATAGGTTAAGCTGGAAAGGGAATAACTGCCTGATACAACTCAGCTACAAGGATCGAGTCAGCGACTGCTACTGTGCTGTCCCAGGCGCAACGCGCGGCAGTATCACCTTCAGGTGACCGTGCTTTCAATTGACGATTTCGAGCAGAGGCAAAGTTGACTCGCGCTTGTCCCAACGATTTAACCGGTAAGTCCGAATTCAAATCATCAAGAAGATAGAAACTTTCAAGTCAGCATAACTACGGGCTTGCCGTTCCTCAGGGTTGCCAACACGATAACGAGATGGCGGGCAGCGTGAAAATCCTGAAGACAACAGCCAATCAGATTGAGCGGATTGATGACGTCAAGTTCTAAAAAAGATACCGATTAATTGGGGTTTTGATAAGAGAGCAGTGGGTTTTACTACACAAAGACAACACTTCTCGAAATAATACTATTAAAAAGGACAATAGAAATAGAAACTCTTGCTATTCAATATTCTATCAAGATCTAATAAAATCTAAATATTGCCGCACGTCGGAAAATAACATGCAGCTTGCTGCCTTAGTTGGTGCCTGACTCTGTCGTCAGTCAAAAAATCTGTAAATCTGCCCCACCAAATAAAAATTCACCCCGCCTTGCCTCTCAGAAGCCTTGACGGCCTGTACGTGCATTATTCAACCGGGAACTGGAACCGCCACACTCATTGTTTGGCTAGGTTTTTTTTTAATCCTTTGTCGGTCAACTTAACTTTTCCTCTCTCCTTCTCTTTTTTCCCCTCTTCATCGAACGGTCCTTTTCCAAACTAACATCACATATACCCCTCGGTTTGGACTTGATTTCTTAGATAGACCGTCCATTCACCCCGCCGACAGTCTCCGTTCTTTCAACCCCGCGGTCTTTTTTTTTCTTCACACAAAAAATCGTCATCATGGCTCCCTCTTCTTCCAAGGAGAAGCGTCTCGCTAAGAAGGCTGCCGAGGGCAAGCTCAAGGGCAAGAAGGGCAAGAAGACCGAAGAGCCCGAGCTCGATGCCAACGGCAACCCCATTGTTGACGATGCCCCCGCGACTTCAGGCGAGAAGCTCGACGAGGTGAAGCGTCTCACCGAGCAGATGGATAAGCACGGTATCTCTGACCGTGTCACCACCGGTGTTCTCGCTTCCACTCAGACCAGCAAGGACGTCAAGATCACCAGTACCTCTCTGGTGTTCCACGGCCGAGTCCTTATCACAGATTCTACCCTCGAGCTCACGTACGGTCGACGATACGGTCTCCTCGGTGAGAACGGTTGCGGAAAGTCCACTTTCCTCAAGGCCATCGCCGCTCGCGAGTACCCCATCCCCGAGCATCTCGACATCTACCTTCTCAATGAGGGTGCTCCTCCCAGTGACTTGGGTGCCCTTGAGTGGGTCGTCCGAGAGGCTGAGATGGAGCTTGAGCGTCTCGACCACCAGGCTGAGAAGCTTCTCGAGGATGAGGGCCCTGAGAGCCCTGTTCTCCTTGACCTTTACGAGCACATGGACAAGCTTGACCCCTCAACCTTTGCTACCCGTGCTTCCCTGATTCTGACTGGTCTCGGTTTCAACAAGAAGACCATCCACAAGAAGACCAAGGATATGTCCGGTGGTTGGCGTATGCGAGTCGCCCTTGCCAAGGCCCTCTTCGTCAAGCCCTCCGTTCTGCTTCTCGATGACCCCACTGCCCATTTGGATTTGGAGGCCTGTGTGTGGCTTGAGGAGTACCTCAAGAAGTGGGAGCGAACTCTTGTTCTCGTTTCCCACTCCATGGATTTCCTCAACGGTGTCTGTTCCAACATGATCGACATGCGAGGCAAGCAGCTCGTCTACTACGGTGGTAACTACGACTCGTACAGCAAGACGCGATACGAGAACGAGACCAACCAGATGAAGGCCTACCAGAAGCAGCAGGACGAAATTGTCCACATCAAGAAGTTCATTGCCAGTGCTGGTACTTACGCCAACCTGGTGCGACAGGCCAAGTCCCGACAGAAGATTCTCGACAAGATGGAGGCCGATGGTTTCATCCAGCCTGTCGAGCAGGACCGTGTCTTCTCTTTCCGTTTCGCCGATGTCGACAAGCTTCCTCCTCCCGTCCTGTCATTTGACAACGTTACCTTCTCCTACTCTGGAAACCCCGAGGATGACCTGTACCGCAACCTTGACCTCGGTTTCGACATGGACTCCCGAACTGCCCTTGTCGGACCCAACGGTGTGGGCAAGTCCACTCTCCTCCGTCTCATGACTGGCAAGCTTTCTCCCACTGGTGGTGTCGTTACCCGACACACCCACTTGAAGCTCGGTCTCTACTCCCAGCACAGTGCTGAGCAGCTTGACTTGACAAAGTCTGCTCTTGACTTCGTTCGTGACAAGTACAGTGAGAAGTCTCAGGACTACCAGTACTGGCGCCAGCAGCTCGGCAAGTACGGTCTCAGTGGTGAATCCCAGACTGCCCTGATGGGTACCCTGTCTGAGGGTCAGAAGAGTCGTATCGTCTTTGCTCTCCTTGCCATTGACAGCCCCAACATGTTGCTTCTTGACGAGCCTACCAACGGTCTGGATATCCCCACCATTGACAGTTTGGCCGACGCTATCAACGCTTTCAGTGGAGGTGTTATTGTCGTCTCCCACGACTTCAGGTAAGCACCCTTTACAAAATATTAATGACAAATTACTAACGATGTATAGATTGCTCGACAAGATTGCCAAGCAGATTCTTGTTTGCGAGAACCAGACCATCCGCACATGGGACGGTCCTATCTCCGAATACAAGAACTACCTCCGAAAGAAGATGATCAACGCCGGTGCTGTCTAAGGCAATAAAAAAGTGTTTATGACGATATTTTGATTTTTGGGCACGAATGCATGAAAGGAAATTGACTATAGAGGATATTCAATCCACAAAAAGTTGATGAGTGCCATTAGCATCATGTGGGTATTTTCATGGGATATGAGCGGTGGGTGGCTAGACCATCAGGATATGGATATTTGATACCAACCTTATGATGGGAAATGAATGGCCACGACGACGCTACAGGACGCATGGGCATGGCCTCAATAGAGAGGCCCGGAAGCGTTCAAGATGGAAATGTTCACGATAGATTTTCTTTTTTCTTTGGGTCTGGCTTATCAAGCCTTTATTACGTACGAATAAATGGGAAACCCATTAAAGCAATTTAGACTCTTGTGTGACTGTGATGACTCGCTGTGAGAGAATTATGATTGATCGTTGAGAGCATTTCTTTGTTCGATTTTGAAAACTCCCTCTCTGGTAACGTTAGCACACAACTATTGACTCAATAAAGTCTGCGCCTTGTTATGGCTTATCATTTTCCCAGACATCTCTTCAGCTTCCACGTGCTAAGAAAGAAGCATGCTTAAAATTAAGTGAACAGTCCTATGTTCAAACTCGGCAAGCCTCAAAACGACCTCAAGACTTGTCGAGGCTAACAGTTGGCTCCCTTTCGGACACGGAGACGAAGCTGACGCCCCTTGATATCAAGCGACTTGACTTCTGCCAGTAAGGGACAAAATGATTGACTTGGGTTATGCCATTTTTAGGCCATTCTTGATCTATTTGCTTTTTCGATCCAAAGCCTGAATGTCAAGTTATCTGTCACCCACCATGAGGTAGGACTCGGGACGAAAAGAATGCACAGACGCGGCTGAAAACCCATGTCCTTTGAAGCACAGCTGAATACCTGCCCGTAGCTAGACGGATAAACGATGCCTCGTGGCGCTCTCTTAAAAATAGAAAATCTGTAAGGCAGAATGGCGGGGGACCAAAGATCCATTGTCAACGGCATTTCTGACTGGTCGTCAAGCCGCCTGCTTGAAACAGACCATGTTGATCTTACGCAAAGAGCGTCAACAACCAAGCAGAATTCCATCTTCGGAGCATCTGTAGCGGTTCATCTCATTCGTCTATTATTGATTTCTGGAAAATAAACGAAAATTGTCAGATTTCAACGTGGTTCCGATCTGATAGCTCCGCACACTCAGGTGGGTGTCACAAGAATTATCCTCTAAGGCTTAGGCTACAGAAATAAAGTAGCCTAACTGCTAGCCCAAGCTTGCATAAGGTGATCAAATTATTTCGTCTCTTATGTTCTCGGCACTGTCAGCACAGCCCATCAAACCACCACAAAGCAACCTCAGCGCTAAAGTCCACCCAGCCACAAGCCTCAATACAACATCAACTTCAAATGTTTGTATCAATGGATCCATGGTGGATGGTCGACATAAAAGGACTGGTAGGCGCCCAAAAGAAGGGCCCTGCCAGCCCTATCGCCCTTCTATATACCCATTATCATTATCATGATCATTCCTAGTCTGCTAGCCCTCGCTGGGGTTGGCTTTGCTGCCCTCGAGCCCAGGCAGATTATGCACCAGGCCAGAGATCTACCTTCTTTCATCACATCGCGCGATCTTTCAGATGCAAAAAATGCGCCTTGCAAGTTCTTGAGTCAGGCCTACGAGGAGGCGAACCCCGAGAAAGGAGAACCCGTTATCCTCGCTATTCCTCCCTCAGTTGGCATTGCCTGCCTCAAGTCTGTCCCTCTGGATAAGAAGCGAGACTTGGAGTTACTCGATTACCTTCAGCCTTTAATCGAGTTTCAGAGTACGCTCGAGATTCTTGCTGACCCCCCAAAAGAGTATCTTTTTCCTGGCGTCGACGTTTTGGGTGGCTTCGATACTATTCGAAGCAGGTTGGAGAACAACAAGTACAAGACTCAATATGAAGTCATGACAGATCTGCGAAGTATTGTAAGCAACTCACAGTTACTTAAATAGATAGGACTTCACTAACATTGACAGTTTGTCGCTGCCTACGACGGCCACTTCGACTATCCCCCAGCCCTTCTCAATGCCTTCATGTACGTCCGACGAGGTATTGACTTTGAATCCGTCTCAGCCAACGGCGTCCGCCTGCCCTTTATCTTTTCCCGCGTAGATGTAGCCCGCGGTACCCAAGGTATTCTTGAATATTCCCCATCAGCTATCAAGAGCATCGATGGCACCCCGATCGTCGAGTGGCTTGAGGAAGATGCCTCTCGCCTTACTGCCAATGCTCAAGATCCCGATGCTCAGTACAATGGGCTCTTTGCGTCCGTCCCTCGCGGCGCTGTTGGCTCATCAGCAAGTACGCTCTTCACTCAGTTCGAGATTCCTGATACGTATACCATTGAGTTCCACAACGGTACCAAGAAGTTGGTACACAATGAAATTATCATCCCAGCAACTGTTGACTTGTCCGGTATCGAGTCTGGGGAGGATTTCCATAAATACATCGAGGTCATGCCCACCAACGCGACCTCTGAAGAGCCTCCTGTCAATAAGCGCCGTTCTACTCAGCAGTCATCCAAGATCATCCCTGGATACCCCGTACCCATCGCGAAACATTCAGCCAACTCTATAGCCGCGTACTTCCTCGAAGGTAAAGGATTCGAAGACACTGCTGTTCTTTCCATCTTGAGCTTCGTTCCTATTGGACTCGATCTTGTCAATCCTCCTCCTGACTTCAGCATGGCTAAATTCATCTTGGAAGGGCAAGCTGTTGTGCTTGAGCTTATCCGCCAAGCCAAAGCAGCTGGTCGTGACAAGCTCATCATCGACATGTCTGCCAACGGCGGTGGCTCAGTCGTTCTGGCACAATCCATCTACCGTCTTTTGTTCCCTGACGGCAAGTTCACCGGCTGGGATCGATATCGCGCCAATGCTGCCCTCGAAGCAACCGCTGAGGCCGACTATGACAATCTCGTTAGGGCTTTGATTACCAAGTCAGAATACTACCCCATCGGTGTTGATGGCGAGCCCCTCAAAACCGGTAAGGAATTCTTCGGTCCGTACACTGTCAAGGGCCAAAATGTCACTGCGGCTTTCCAGATCGACAAGACTGTCCCCTGGGAGCCTAGCATTCCTGCTTACATCAACGGTTTCGACCCCAAGAGGAAGCCTTATGTGGAAGAAGCTCCGTGGAAGCCCGAAAACATACTCATTGTCACCGATGGTATTTGCGCATCAGCTTGTGGTATACTGACCGGCCTTCTCACCCGCAACCAGGGTATTCGCACGCTTGCTCTTGGTGGCCGACCTCTGAATCACGCTATGCAAGCAATGGGCGGTGTCAAGGGGACTTTGCTCAACTTCGACCACGATATTGTCAGTGCAATGGCTACCGTTCAAGCTGCAAGCAATGACAAAGAAGCACTTGCTATTCTTAGCGATGCGTCTGCTTCATTCCCCAGCTTGTCGAGCCCGCCCCTTCTGCCCCTTCCTAATGCTGGCAGTGTAAACTTGCTTAATGGCTACACTGAGGATGATCTTGAAGGATACCCAGTGCATTTCCGATACGAAGCAGCCAACTGTCGTCTTTTTTATACTCAAATGATGTTGGCTTCGCCTGTTGTCACCTGGAGACGTGCTAGAGGTGTGGCATGGAACGATGAGCCATGTGTGCCGGGTTCAACCGCAAACAAGAACGGGATGATTGGTGACGACACACTCAAGTATGACTCTCGGGTCCGCAGTCGAGCGAGTAGAATCAAAGGGCCCGGCATGTTGAAGTGATGATGGTAATGATTTATGTGTAATATGGAAGCATGGCGTTGGTATGGTGTTTGTTTGATGTTTGTTATTCGTGTTATGACGGAGTTGGATATACCATGATAGACGTTTATAGAATAATGGTTTTACTCAAGTGTTGAATACTTAACTGCGGAATAAGTGTGCTGGTGTTATAAACGATCAAAGCTCTTTCAAGCCATCCATGGCGAGGGATGTAGTGAATTATCACTGGTCGGGGAGCCATTTACTCGGGCAGTGCCCGCAAGTGCACAACAGCTGGCATCCAGTCGGAAGCTAAGGCATGAAGGTGTAGCTGAGCGCGTGCCGGTCACCTCACCACACGCGCCCCCGTTTTCCTTCCTCAAGCACATCCATTTCCAATCAACGCATCGAGAAACTGCGACCAACAACTTTTCTTTTTATTCTGTACAAAATCAGTCCTACAACCATGGGGTTTCCCGAGTCCGAGGGGAGTGATGCCTCCTTGCCCATGTTCCACTGGAACGTGGAAGTCGACGAAGATGAATTCCTCCAATTCAAGCGTGAGTACCTCTATATCACCTTGAAAAGAAATGATGCAAATGCTAAGAATCAATGCTTCTTATAGGTCCCCCCCCTCTACCAATGTGTAAGCCCACTTCCTCACGTCTCGGCTGAGTCGAGGCTGATTTAAGCATAGTGAAGAGAGAGCGAGAGGAGGAGGAGGAGGAGGTCGCTCCTTCTCTTGAGTCCATGGGGAGTGATGCCCCCCTGCCTATGTTCCACTGGAACGCTGAAGTGGACGACGACGAATGGCTCGACTTCGAGCGTGAGTAGTACCTCTATGTTACTTAGAACCTAGAAGGGTGATGCAAATGCTAAGAATTAATGCTTCTCATAGGTCTCCCTCCTCTGCCAACGTGTAAGTCCACTTCCTCGATCTTGGCTGGGCTGAGTCTGACTTAAGATCTAGGGAAGAGAGAGCGAGAGGAGAAGGAGGTCTCTCCTTCTCTCGAGATCTGCCAGGCGCCTGCTCCTGCTCCTGATGCCACCGCCGACCAAGTAAGCTAACATATTCGATTATTCTTAACAACCTCTACCCTCGCTCGAATTGTCACTTACCCAGGTTACCCATGATACCGCACATTACGCACTTCGAACCTCCGCAATCTAAGCCAAGTGGGTGTGTGTAGAGCCGAGTGCCCTTGCCTTCCACGATGGTCGGGTTCTGCAATACTCACTGTCTCTTTGCCTGTCCATCTGCTTTCTCAGTCCCCTTCTACCTATTTGTCAATTTCTCTCGGGTCGTACCTGAGCGGCAAAGATCGCATGCACCCCATGTCGGCCGAGCACCTCGATCCATACGAAAAGACGATCTTGTGCCTATAGACATGCAATACTTCCGCATTTCCTTTCATCCCCAATTCATGACAAGATGTTCATGAATTTTGTTTCGCGAAATTTAAGATAGACCATACTAATATTTCCATAGCTGCCGCGAACTTAGGAACAGCGCGTTGCTGCGGCTCGGGCAACGGTTGACAGGAAATTGAAGTTGCGGCAGGCTATGGCAGAAATGCCCGAATCTGAACCTGAGAAGAGCTCGAGCCTCAGCTTCAGCCACAATCTCTGGGGCGTTGAGCTGGTGCCGACTACTACAACTGTAAGTTGAGATCAGTTCTTAGGACAATTATTTTTGGCGTCTTAACCTTAGGGGGGTGGTTTGGACGATCCCGATCGCTCATGCATCCAATGACGTCAGTCACTGAAAGCAGGCACGCGATGTACAATCACAGCCATCTTATGTCTCTCTCTTCTTCATCAACATCTTGACCTACCGATAATATAATTTCTAATCTGACATTCTTTTTTGTTAGGTCGCCATGCCTCTCCTCCCAAGAATCAACTCGGATGCTGCGAGGCCTGAATCCAAGAGAGCGACGCTCAAGGCCTTCTTGCGAAAATGGTTAAAGGTGAACTACCAGGACCTGCTTTGCATGGCTTTCGTTGGCGCTCTTGCCTACGGTGTACGTATTTCATCGGGTGGGTGTCAGAAGAATTGTCCTCTCAGGCTTAGGGTACAGAAATAAAGAAGCCTAAACGCCAGCCTAAGCCGGCATAAGATGACCAAATGATTTCGTCTCTTATGCTCTAGGCGGCCAACTCTTCTGACATCCTGACAGCCCTCCATATTTGTGTTTCTATTGCTGACAACTTCAAGATCTACCATTCTCCGGTCATTATCACACGAACATTCCCAGTAACCTTCGATGCGACGTCTGGCGATATCGTTTACCCCCAGTGGGCGTACCCTGACCGCGGCTGGATCCTTCCTGCATGGCTCTCCGGACTTATCTCTATCGCGCTACCAATCATCACCTACATTGTCGCTCAGATCCAGATCAAGTCGGTATGGGATGCCAGCAATGCTATAATTGGAACAGTATGGTCCGTCACTTTGGCCTCGCTTTTCCAGGTCACACTGAAGCAGCTCGTTGGTGGTTTCAGACCTTACTTCCTTGACGTTTGCATGCCCGACATTTCGCTCGCAAAGTCACACAACAAAACTGGTTTGAATGGAGTGGGCTTCTACCAGATCATGTACACCACCGAGATCTGCACGCAGCCTGATCAGTCGAGGATACAAAACGCTATTACTTCGTTTCCAAGCGGACACACGACTGCCGCCTTTGCCGGGTTTGGATTCCTCTTCTTGTGGCTCAATGCCAAGCTCAAAGTCTGGGCAGACCACAAACCAGCCTTTTGGAAGCTTTCACTCACTTTCGTTCCTCTGCTCGCGGCAGTTCTCATCGCTGGCTCGCTCACCATCGACGCTGCACACAACTGGTACGATATCTTGGGTGGAGGTTTTATCGGCACAATCATGGCATTCGCGAGCTACCGATCTACGTACGCTTCAGTCTGGGACTGGCGTTTCAACCATCTCCCGCTTCAAGAAACAGAGTCTTTCCGATATGGCTTTGACGGCGACTTGGACTATGCGGCACAGACAATATCCATGGCTGCTGGATGGGGAGGCAGAAAGGTTAGGTTGCCTGAAAGCTCGAGCGCCCCTGCTATCAGTACTGAGTCTACCCTTCGAAGTGGCGCTGAAGAGATAGAGAACTTGGATGCGAATACTAGGAGGAAGCGAAGGGGGCCTGTTGGTGAGGAGGCTGTTTAGGCGTGTCAAGTGCCTGGATCAACTTAGGTTCAGACTTCAATAATCATACAACTAACGGTAATACAAACAACAACAATAAACCTCGTATAAGCCATTAGCAGTAGAATAAACTGATGCCATTGTATAGAGTGTGCCGTTGTTATATCAAGTGTGGCAAGAACTCTTGTCGCTGCTTCCTTATCGAGTGACTCATGACCAGAGTGGGCTAGGGAGGATTGGGTAGAAGGAGAAGAAGAGAGAATACGGAGACAGAAAAAGGGAAAAAGAAGAAATAAAAAGATAAAAGATAAAAAGAAGCACATAAAAAGATGAGATATAGGGGGAAATAGCAAAAAAACTCTAGCATCTCCTTTTTTGAATTGTCATCCTTAGTACAGGGGCAATGCTGATCTTCTCTGTAATGTTACTATTCAGACCGGTCCCTAGGGACAATAGGATCGATGTTATTTTGAATTATATACCCTTCCCAGTCCCAAGTCTCCAGGCAGCAAGTGTTCCCATCAAAGTTTTGTCTTGAGTTTGCCTAGATTTGGAACACACCACCTACCACGACACTCCCCAGCCCACTTCTTTCCAGTATACCACTTACAATTTAGATATAACGAATCATGTTAGTTTCCCACAAGCTCAAAAGCCATCTTTGTGTCCTATTGTTGGTTGAGCAGCGATTCACAGCAGCTGATGCCGTGCAGTCAAAAGTCAAACCTCTCATGTATATATCAGTTATGCAGACCTGCACAATCTCTTCATTCCAAGACGTTTACCGTACGACAACAGACACGAAAAGTCACGGTGGTTTTTTGTTATTTTCATTTTCATTATAGGTACGAGGTTAAACCAGACTATGGGGTTCTATCCGGCTGGTGCCAAATAACCACGCAAGTAGTTGTATGACACCACACAGTTCCCCATGAATATACTATCGATACTTAATGGATATTATCGAGATCGATTGAGTCTTGGAGTATTGTGAGGTTGAAAGTTCGAGTTCTGAGTAAGTGACCAGTACTCATAACCACAGTGGCAGATGATCTTAGAGAGGTAGTTATTGCATGACACTGTGATTTGATCAGAAACATAGGTAGGTACCTAGGTCTCTTCAAGGTTCAACCCCGGCTTCCCCCTTGAAGTAATCCATAGGTAGCTTGTGTACCAGGCGCCAGCGCAGTGCGAGTGCGGTGCCAGTATCAAGAATAGAGTCTATAATCAGACACACCTCACCCGAAACGCGTCTGAGAAATATAAAGCAAGACGCGTAGATTCTTTACTCGTGCAAATCAAGATTACCAACTGTGAATGAATCCAGGTATGTAGGTTTAAGTGTTGCAACAGAGTGAGTTATCCTCTTCCTCAAGCATCACTGAATCACCGCCGTCGTCCGTTCGTCCAGCCAACTACATATACCAACAAAATACCACCCGCTAGACTGTAAGCTACAGTCACCGTCTCTCTTCTTCTTGTTTCTTTTCTAGTATTACCTACAATGTGGGAGGACGAATTGGCTGAGGAAATGAGGAGTGGTGCCCCTAGCATCTTTTGGGATGAGAACTTCGTCCCAGATGCCAGCATCTGCCTTTCGTGGGTAAGTACTTGAACATATGCGCCTACATCAGTACCTACCTACCTACTTATAGTAATATTCTAACATTGCAAGATGACGAGCAGAAGGAGAGGAAGAAGGAAGGGGAGGATGCCGCTGTCGCCGCCGCAACTCCGGTACGCATACGCTTATCTCCTTTACTCCTTGTTTGCCTCCCGTACTGACATTACATGCACAGCGTCCCCGCACCTAGAAGAAGCAAACTGCCGTAGGCAAGTGCACAACAGCTGGCATCCAACGTTGGAACCTGAGGCATAAAGGGGCAGCTTATCGCGTGCCGTTTCGTCCCTTCCCAATCCTGAAGCCAGTCACCTAACAACACGCGCCCCCGGTTTCCCCCGGTTTCCTTCGTTTCTCTTCCTCAAGCACATTATTTCCTATCCAACGCGTTGAGACATTGAAGCCAACAACCTTTTATTTTTATTTCATATATATACTAAGTCCTCCAACAATGTCTTCTTCTAAGTCTATGGGGAGTGATGCCCCCTTGCCCATGTTCCATTGGAACACAGAATTCGACGACGACGACGAATACGAATGGCCCGATCTCAAGCGTGAGTACCTCCGTATCACTTAAAAGGATTATTCAGATGCTAAGAATCAATGCTTCTCATAGGCCACCCACCTCTCTTCCTCGCGTATCTTAGCTACGTGGAGGCTAATTCAAGATCTATTGAAAAGAAGGCGAGGGGGGGAGGAGGGAGGGAGGGAAGGAGAGGGAGGTCGTCCTTTCTTCAAAGATGCGGCAGGCACGTTGCTGCGGCTTGAGCCGTAGTTAGGATGAAGTTGAAAATGCGGAAATCGATGGAGAAAATGGCCAAGTCCGAACCAGAGCCAGAACCAGAACCAGAGCCCGCGCCCACGCCCCAGCTCCAACTCCAACATCTGGGGCGCTGGGCCGGTGCTGACTATTACGACCTCTGAGCCATGTGCTCGTTGAGTAGATTTACCACTGCCTAGTGCAATTTAACAGAATATTCTAACATTGCTCCCTGTTGCCCCTGCCCGTATACCCAAGCCCGTCTCTCACTACTCTCTCACTAACATTGAATTTAGTAAAGGGAAAGGGAAAGGATGTGGAAACTGGTTCAAGTGCGTGAAGGTGACATGAGCTTCCCAAAGCCAGTCATGTTGTAGACTATCTCGGCGAGGGCATCACTCCCCCATGGAACCAGTTGATAGCACAATCTCAAATTAAATGTGTGCTACCAATGTGAACCATATAACCGGATTTCCTTCCGATCAGTTGTGATGATTTGTCTAGAGTCAGAAGATCGGGACAGGGCTTATCAGGGGGTGGGCAGTCGCCTATAACAAGACACTGTTTGAAGAAATCACGAACCCTGTTGCGACAAGGACTACACACTCTTCCCTAGAGCGTTGTGTTCTGGTTGCCATCGCCAGTTCAGCAAAGCCGTGAGTCCCGAAACCTCCTCCCCACTGATACTCCTTACCTGGTGGTGATCATGAGTTCCAACCAACGGAGGGCCCCTACCTCTGTAAGAACTTTTATAGCTTTAGGGCAACGAAGACAAGATGCTCCAAGACTGGCCTAAGCTGGCATGAATTGGCCAGATGATTTTGTCTTTTATATCTACATAGCGATACGACTTTGCTGTTTTAAGATTGGGAGGGATGGGGCATTATGGAGATAGACAACAAGCAATTTTGGACTTTCTTTGGATCTGGCTAACCAAGCCTTTATTGTAGAACGGTGGACTGTTTTTCACTGATGTAAACTTAGATTCCCATTCCAAGGAGTATCAACTCCCCGAATGACCTGACCCGTGACAATTTACTACCTAGAATACCTGTACTTACTGGTCAGGTACAGTAACAAACCCCTTGCGTTCCCAAGAACTACCTACTAAGGTATCAGAGTAGACATACCTACTAATAGATAGGCATCTATTTTCCTTTTGTAAAACTATAAAAGTGTAAGTGTAAGAACGACTTCCTTTACTCCAGAGGCTGCCACTTGGCCTGCGAAGCATGTGCATCACGGTATTGATAAAGTCATACTACCGACTTGCCTGAGCTATTCAACTAGCTCTGAAAAACTCATGTCTACATTGTAATTGCTATAATGGATTAATGATGTTATTTTGGGACATTCTTTTATCTTTTCTCGCGGTCAAGTTTCCTTTATTAAACTCCGTGCTCCTGAAATAATGAACGGTAAAGTCTACAAGCTTAGTACCCAGATGCAGCGAGCCTGGCCTTTTCGTCAACAATCTTCTCCCGCCCATCATTCTTATCCACGACCTCATAACCAGGAAGCTCCTCTCTGGCATCAATAGTGGTAGGAGAGGTGACCACCAGCATTGGAGGCTCTCGAGCTATTTCGGCCGGAGATACTTCAGTGGACTCGGCATGCTTTTCAGATCCAACAATTTCAGACTCTTCAGGCTCATCAGTATACCTCTCCTTGTCAGACAAAACAGAATCACCAGGTGTAGGGGCTTCACCGACTGCATCGGCGACACTGCGGTCGTAGGCAGTTCGTCCCTCGAGGGCTTGAAGCACCTCAAAGAGAGGCTTAGCACCCATGGGCCAAGCAACATCACCAAGTAAAATTCTCTCCGCCGTGATGCCGCGCTCTTCATAAAACGTAGCATTAGCATCTCCTCGAGCAACAGCAATAGTGCCGTCAATCTGAAGACCTATCCACAAACCACGGCTCTTCATGTAACTCCAAACTGGGCGTGCGGTCTTGCTAAGGGCAGCCTCAACACTGCCGCCTGTTCCAACAGGACCAACAGCAACAGAGCCTTCTGCGCCGAAAGAGAGGCGAGGTTTGGTGAATGCAGCGACTTGTTCAGGAGTGTTGAGGACACAGACACAATCGTACACGTCGAGACCAAAGACGAAACCTGCACCGAGTGTGCTTATGATGAATGAAGAGGGAGGAGACCAGGTTCCGTCTGAGCGGCGGGCGATAACTACACCGGAGCCACCGGAGAGAGATCCATGGCCAGTTCCGGCACGGATGACGTTGAAGATAGCGAGACCGGCGGCACTTTGAAGAACAGAAGGAGGGATTTTGACCATGGATTTGCGAGTGAGGCCAGTTGGATGGAGAGGCCCTTTGCTCTTGGGAGATGTAGATGAGCTCAAATCTGAGAATGGGTCAGTAATGGTCCGCTCATTCACATAGCATTACTTACTAGTAAAGGAGTGAAGAATGCGAGCAGCCTTGCTGCACTCCTTGTCCATAGTCGTAGGCCACCATCCTTCAGCTCCAATCAAGTTTGCAGCTTTGTTGAGCGGCGACCCAGCCTTGGAGCTGATCTTGTGGAATCGCTCACCCACGGTTGGCTTTTTGGTAGGAACAGCATCTTGAACTTGTGGTTGAGTGTGGTAGTATTCTGCGTTATCGGGCTGGACGTTGTAAAGGGGAAGCTGGCCAGCTTGCTTGAGAGGATCAATGTCCTCGATGGACTTGTTGGAGGTGGAATAGACGGTCATGATGAAGATGGGTATCAAAAGTTTGTATGAAATAGAAGCAGATCAATAGAAAGGTGATGTTTGCTGAAGTAAATCTTGTGATGTTCTGATCAATGTCTTCACCTAGGTTTACCCATATTCTTATATGCCAACATCTTCGCATCTACCGTACCTCGCATTCTCTTACAAAATAAAGCCTACGCAATCTTGTCCAACCAAACGACAAATCATCAGCGCCTCCAGGCGAAGTAAAACGCGGCCGCCTAGAATTGATGGATGTGTGGTGCGTGGACGCGCGAGGCGCAGCATTGCCGTAAGAAGATCAAAGGGCGAAGCGAGAGCGAATGACGATGCGCGAACCTAAGAAGAGCGAGACGATCTGACCAATGCTCCCTACATGAATGGTAAAAAGATGAATTTTTCTCAACGTCGGTGTGGCTCAGTTGGTTAGAGCGTTGGTCTCATATCTGAAATCAGATTGACCTGGTCAAACACCAGGGTCATCCAAAGGTCGAGAGTTCGAGCCTCTCCACCGACATTCTTTTGCTTTTTGCACCTGTAAGCCGCATGTGTTGCCTGCCTTGAATTTCCAACATTGTACAGAGCTTATCGACAGTCATTGCAGATATGATGGTTGGGACGAGGCCTTTCGGCCGGGTTCCCAACCCGAATGTGTTCCAGCATCTGGAGGTACAGGAGAAACTGAACGAGGAGCCTCTTGAAAAAGATGATGACTAGCTTGAAAGTGGAGTTTGGGAAATTGATGGGAGGATGTCAGGAACAGAATTATTTAGCCACTTATTTCTATCGCCCTCAGGACGGTCTTCCAGCAGGGTAGATGTCGATATTTGCTTGCGAGCGCGTGGGGTTTCATCCAGTTGCTGGAGCTGTGTCTGGTAGCCACACGGTTCCCCCATGAACTTCAGGGTAGAGAGAGGTTAATTGAAGAGTTTTGGAGTGATCTAGGTAGGAGTGCAAGTTTAAAATGGAGCACGGATCTTTCCTTTTGTTTCGCGTTGTTATCATGAGTATTGTACTGTATGTCTCAGCCTGTGGTATCTTACTGACTACAAGTCTTGCAGTATTCCGATTTCTTCTCCGTTAAAATCTCGCAAAAGCTAGCCTACATTAAACTCATTGTTCCATGAGAGGTTTATGTTCAGCCCCACCACCCTTTAGGAATGGCACACAATTTTGTATATCATTACTTTCTTTTGCCACAAAGATATTGATTTTAGACTTGTAAAAACTTTGAATCCCATCTGTTGCAGTGTCTCTGACATCTGGCGCACATGTTGAGTCCTGGAGCTTGTGTGAACACGGTATTGCTTTACAACGAAAGTCGTTTACACAAGTTCAACTGGAACGGCTTTGCGAGACGAGCTTCTGCTCCAACAATAATGGCAAGGAAAATTTCAAGCAGATATGTCTACTTCTAGACCGCTGGGCCAATACGAACCAATAGACCAAGGTGGCGCGGTTGCCAGTTCCAGCAGTAGTGCTAATTGAAATGATAGGTATATAAGTTGTAATGATTCTGTCTCCTTCGACGCGGGTCAAACCGCGTCACATTGGTCGTAAGTGGTCGAACGGTTAAACTTTGAAAGGATGCAAGCTAACATGGAAAAGTATTGAAACGATACAGAGGTTCGAAGCCCCAAACTCTGCTCAACACAACAACATACTAATATCCGTTTAGAAGATTAGCATGGCCCCTGCACTAAGGATGGTGAGTTACAGCGACAGTTGCCTCTATATCTTCATATTCTAACCAGTCCTCTTAGACACGCTCAATCAAAGAGAAGCTACCAATTTTTTTGTAATTTTTTGCGTTGATTTGATATCCCTGTTTGTTATAATCGCGATCCCGGTGATGGTGGCACAGCTCCACACCAACCTCCTTATTTCCACAGCCCCCCGTGCCGAGATGAGCCCCACAGAAATTAAGCTTCTCATGCAATCAATTTAGATGTGCCGTCATGATGCCATGTGTTTCTCTGCACCTGAAGGACAATGACAATGGACATATGATACCGGTGCGAAGAACTGTCTGTCTTGCACCTGATAGCAAAGTAACTGGTTTATCTGTTTCTGATACTCTAGTCTGAGTCTCACTAAGTGTCTGCATGATATGCCAGAGTTGCACTCTGATTACTTACTTGAGGTTGGATTCTAAGTACTCACTTCTCAAGTATGCTCTTTGAGTCAAGTATATCAACAAACAGAACGCGCCTCTGTAAAGACCTCCCTTGAGAACCTTAGGCACTTGAACAGTCGGACGGGTTCGCGGGCCATGTTAAGCAGTGACGGTGCATCGCTCAGCTAACCACCTGGTGATCGGTAGAACTAAAAGCTCAAGCTTCCACAACTGCTTCTCCGTAAACCAAGGCACCTTTCCTTTAACTCGATAAAACAGACGTTATATTCAACAGCAGGCAAATAACACTCTCTTCATGTGCATTAATTTTTCCAAGTCTTTCCCTAATATGCTTGACAGTAAAGTCAACCTCCACAGGCAGGGCAAATCTTCTTATTGGAGTCATCACAGAAGAAGTCGCCTACAGCAACTAAACTCTAACTATCGCTAACACAGCTGTGACTCAATCCCACAAAAAGCTGCTGTGCGAGACACAGCAGCCTTCTCTTCCTTCCTTCCAACAACTACATCGGCCTCCTGTCCTCTCTTTATGTACACTATGCAGTCGCTTGTTCTATTCACCAGACCTTCGTTTACTCTCCAACGACGACATGGGTGTTTCCTCAATCACCCATGATTACCATGCCTGATATGCCAGATCAAACATGCCAAAGCGATCTCGCCACTCTCTGACCATGTGAAGACCACAGCCAAGTAAATGAGCAAAACAGGCGTTAATGGCTCTCAATGGAAGTGTCCACTGTCCTGCACAACACCACGACGAGTTTGACGCGATGTATTGCCCCGGCTTTCAACAAGTTAGCATCCGGTATGGTGTAGTGGCTAACATTTCGCGCTCTCAACGTCAGTTAAGAGATCAGTTCCGCGGAGCCCAGGGTTCGATTCCCTGTACCGGAGTCCTTCTATTTTTGCTTGTCGCAGCTCTGTAGAAGGAGTAACCTTTTGCAGTAATGGCAAGCAAGCAACAAGGGCGGAGGCGGCGGATATGTTCGATGTGCTAGCCATCCAAGTATCCATTGTATAGCACTTGCTTATCTTGTTAGATCTCAACTAGCAACACTGATGTAATCGCGTGTATCAGTGTATGCCGCAAAGTCATCAGGACATGTTGTGGTGACTGGCATGCTTCCTCAGCAGTTCCAACCAATCCTGGTATTGTATGACTGATAAAGGTGGGAAAGGCGGAAGCACCTTTGCTGATCAGAAAGCTACCATCTGTGACACTTGAACAATAAAGTGCTTCCCTTTCAATTGGGCCTTCTGTAACCGGAAGAAGATGTAAAATGCCCCGGATTACCGGCTCCATCCTAGAGAGGATACCCTCTGGCACATTCTTAAACAAAAAAAAAAAAAACACCATTGGACTGCTGTCTCTAGCATTGGACATAGTAGCAAGTGCAAAATAGCTGCAGCCATACCTTCCACCTACTCAGGCAAAAAGATCAGCATCCCAGGTTCCATCCAATGCTGAGAGGCAACTCTGAACGTCACCAGTAGATCGTCCAGCAAAAAGACAAGACAGACAAAAGATAACTCCGGTACAGGGAATCGAACCCTGGGCTCCGCGGATCGAGAAGATTCTCCCTCATTGAATGAGAGCGCGAAATGTTAGCCACTACACCATACCGGACGGTGGTTGACTGTTGATGGAGGCTTCCGAGCTGTACAGGACCTAAGACGACGAAAGGCCATTGTGCATGGGATGTTGAGGCTTCGCATTACTTGCGCACTGGAGACCGGCAATTCGCGATGAGTTGTCTATTAGGCTCCCGATAATGTTGATGATGTGTTGATGAAGGAGTCAGGTTAGACCTGGCGGTTGCTGAATGTTAATTCCCGCAAGCATGGAGAACAGTCGGGCCAAAGCCTAACCTTCCTGTTCCGAAACGTGGTTTCTAGAAATGGCAAGTCCCCATTTCATGTCATCATCAATTGCCAGGATCGTTAGTCATCTATCGAAAGCTGACGAACCCCTTAATGACTTGTCCTTGATCCTGTCTTTCTTCTCATCAACAACAAATTGACCGAGAAGACCAAGCTAGATCAACCTCTGTAGAGTCTGTTCCATCCCAACCAACACCAATCATATGTCACTTAACCACCACCAGCCGATGAAGATGACCGCAAAAAGAACGCCAGAACGACAAGTGTCGTAATCACAACGAGTTGCAAAAAGAAACTCCGGTACAGGGAATCGAACCCTGGGCTCCGCGGTACTTGATCTCTCAGGTTCTGAGAGCGCGAAATGTTAGCCACTACACCATACCGGACGGATATGGCTGTTGTTGAAGTGCGGTGCAGCAACAGCCACCAGGTTCTTCGCAAGTTGTTGAATCTCGCTGAAGTTGATCCAGGAGATTGTTTCATCAGCTGAGGGATCAACAGCGTTCTCGATCTCCTCGATGTTCTTGACGTATCGTAGTCATGCCACTACTGATGTATCGATGTAGGCAACAGATCATTATCTCTTATTCGACTGAGAGTCTTGTTTGCTTCGAACTGTCTGAAACTGAGAAAGGGAACTGTTTGCTTAACATTTTCCAAGATTCTGGAGAAGTGAGGGACAGCATAATACCGATATCGCCTCGCTGATATAATTCCCTGGCTTTATATACTACTGACACTTCGGAATTACCCGTAGTCTGTCGAAGACGCTGCGATGATAAGGCCCTCCGCGGCTACTATCAACTCGCTCTACAATGTGAACAAAGCTGGTGTCCTAAATGAAACGAAAGAAGTAGAGCTGGAGAGAACCGGCTGCATCATTGTTGTGATCCTGTTCGAGAAAGCAATCCGGGATTCGAGCTTCACATTGACTAAATGCGAACTGACTGGAAACGATCGCAGTCCCAGGGGCTTTTTCGTGCACAGATAGTTCAAAACTAATCACTCAGTACATTAGAGTAATTACTTCATTAGTATTTAGGAAACTTAACAGCGCAAGCGTGTATCTCTAGGCATCAACACCCGCGGTAATACTGCGATTTGCAGTGCAAGTGTGAGCTGCAGTGCACGACTCATTTCCAGTCAGGTCGTGAATCACTGTCGGCCAGCTGCGGCCAGTCACTGCTGCCAGATGCACAGTTGTTTGTTTACATCCTCTTCTTTACCTCATCTTTCCATCATATCCTTAATCTTCTCCTGTATTGATTCTCCTGTACTGGGTCTCCCCTAAGCCAACACTACTTCCCAAGGTTGAAGACATTCAGGTTTAAATCCACTTGCTCTTTTTACGATTAGTCCTACACGAGCATTGCGCTTGAAAACATCACCATTCCCTTGTGAGTTCTTGGCAATCTAATGACTGCGAAGATGTTTGCTAATATGGAACGTGAAGAAACCGTGTGAATTCTTACCGCCTACACGCGTTTACAATGGCACAGCAAATGACCGACCGGACTGCTTCACCACCAAAGCGCATCCGGCCGCAGCTCATCGAGGCCACCTATATCATGAGTCGTGACCAGGCGATGGACGAGGCGGGCGACATTGTGAGTCGTCTCGGACATCGCGACTATGACCAGTCAACACTTGTTTCTCAGATGGCCGAATGGCTATCTGAACCTGTTATCAAGGTACTAAGTGAAGATCTCAAAAACAGAGTGTTTTGGTGGTGCGCGCAATACGACCCAGAATGGTTGGAAACTATCCGGGGAGCAAACGAAGATCTATTGGAGTACCGCTATGTGTCCCCAATCGAAGAGCCTCCTGCGTCTGTCAATATCGAAGACAAGATGGTGGAAAAACTTGACGCTATCAAGGAAGAAATTTTGGAAACTCAGCGAGAGGGGCTCGCTGCTATAATGGCTAAATTAGAACTGCAACAGCCTCAAGGCCAGACTTCCCCCATGGGCTCACCGACGAAGCGACGACGGATCAACACAAGAAGCTCGGCAAACGCGACGGCCGAGAAGGCTGAAAAGATTCACCAAGCTCTTCGGCACCTACTCGGAGACAACAGTCAACTCCTTACAACATTTGAGGAGTTTGTTGGGAGCATTGACGCCGACATGCTACTCTCAAAGAAGAAGCCACTTTGGTCGAAGGAAGAGTTGGACAGTTTGAAGAAGGAAGCGCGGGCACAAGGAGTCAGCGTAATCGAGTATAAACTACTCGATAGGAGCCTGCAAGAAATGCAAGATGCCGACCTACCCATCGCAAACTTGGCCGCCTTGGCCCGTCTTCTGGTGTCGACGGACCAATGCAACAAACTGGCAGAGAAGTTCCCCTTTCCCTTCCAGTGTGAAGATGAATAATGGGCTCAGGGGGAACCGAGCCATCATTTCTCTTACAACGAGTAAAGAGGAAACGCATTGCCGCAGTCTCTGGAACCCTACGAACCACCACTGGGTCATAAACTCAAAAAACTCCTTCAAGACCCCGACTTCCGAGATGTCACAAACACCGAGAAACCTGGATGAGTAATGATACAGACTCCTTACAGCGTTGCTATGCGGCAAGACGCTCATGCGGTATGGCATAGTAGTATTGTGTTTGGAGCCTTTGCGTTTGCAGAGGTAGGGCCATAGGTTGGAAGTGTACGGATGGAGGTTCTGCCCTTCCATAGAGCATTCTTTGATCAGACATGTATAGCAGCAGACAGCATGCGAAGAACCTGAAACAAATGATCTGAAATCTCGTCTGCATAAGCACAAAGTGAATAAAAAGTTCCGTTCCTCATTTTGATAGAGTCAGGTTTGGTTACGGTGATGAGCCAAGCTGTATGGCTTAGCCCATCTCGCGTGTAATGAGACAGCCATTCATCCCATGTCACTCTTTTCAACCGTTTCACTTAATGATCCGAGTGGCTCACTTGCTTATAGAAAGCAGAGAGCCTCATAATGGCGTCAATGTTCCATGTCTCCTCTAATCTCTATATTCATGTGGACACTTCATCATGCAGGTCCAGGGCCCTCTATTGCTTCTAAGCTTCCAGACAAGCATGCGCCAATATGTGATGGTAATATGGTGATTACCCCAAAGTTCACTCAGTGCAATTCTTTGCTTTGTAGAATAGGCAATTGGCAGCTAACATAACATTGAAATCAGGATGCGTTATGTGCAGCCTAGGACGGAAATAAACCCCCCAATGGATGAGCTTACGGATCGTCGTTGCGTAACCTGATCGTAGCCAATGTCATGTTAGTTGTTGACAAGGAGGTACCAATACTACCCAAGACACTTTGGCGATGAATCGAGAAACGACCGGGGATAACGAGGAGACATATGCTGCAAGGATTCTGATACGAAACGAATCACATCAGACAACGTTAACCTTCGAAACCAGCTGTCAGCGAATAAGAGCAAAGAAAGGGGCACGCGAATGGAAAGAAGAATACGGCGGTACATGATACGCGTATAGTTCCTAATCTAGTAGGGGTCTGCGCAAGAGGCGATAACTCTGGACGATGTTTCGTGATAGCGTAATTTTGTTTTATGATGGACTCTGCCTAGATAAGGCGAATTGATTGACTAGAATTAATTCTCGGGTCACAAGGTGAATGCGTTGTCATTTGTAGAGAGACAATACTTGAGTGCGTGCAGAAATGACGAAGGACCCCCATGTTCTAGGGTTACGTCATGAGAGAAGGAGAAAAGTTAGGGGTTCACCCGCCAAAAAAAGGGCACCTGCAACTGGAGCTCTCCAAGTCTATCTCCATAGTGTATCCATCTCCAGCTGTCATCAAGAGCCAAGCCAAGCCCTACAGTACGCCGCTGCTTCCGCTGTAAGGTGACCGTGACCCCCAATCCAACCTGACCCAATATTTGGATCCTTTTTCTGTAGCGTGGTTCCTTCAAGGATTCAAACAAACAAGTATTCACATTTCTTGGCTGTCCTACAGCTACGTCGTTCCTTCTTTTTCCCCTTCTAGGGTTATACCTGCCGCTCATCTTTTCTCATTACCCCCCTCTTTTGCTTATAGTACCGTTTTCCAGCATCATTGACGACATCTCGAGTCTTGAAGCCAAGACTACTTTAGTTCCGTTAGGGCCAATCGCTGCCGTGTCTCACATTGTACGACTAAAACAACAAACTTGGTCTTGACTCAAGTCTTGTTTCCGACTCTCCGTCTTCGCCGAGCTACTAGACTACAGTAGTACATTAGCCAAGTCTTCCCCCCCAAGACGTGGTCGGATGAATCCCCAACATTGATCGCGATATACCACAACACCACAAGATACGATCGCGACCATGAGCTCTTCCATAGAGGCTCTTCCTAACGGGAATGGCCATGTTGGAGATCATGACCACGTCCTTCGCCCGCGACCGCGCAAACCTCAACATTCACAAGTCTCTGATGTTGTTCGTATGTCGACGACAAGTGATGGCGAAGGACACCTCATGCCCGACAACGTCAGCATAGGAACAGCCAGTGGATTGACTAGGTATGCCAGAGACCAGGTCTTAATTGCGTGCTGAAGCTAATTGCATACAGCGGTCGTTCTACACCCGTCCCAGAGAATGCGCCTCCATCCGCCAAGTCACTATCCACCGCTCGAAAACAAGTCCGCGCTGAACAACGCCGCCGTATATTCCCCGCGACCGACTTTGCCTCGCGTGTGAGCCACTTCGACCCCGAGAGCGAATATCGAGATTTTCATGGCTTCTTCAACTTGTTCTGGATAGGTCTTGCTATTATGGGCATTACCTCTATGCTGCGCAACCTGAAAGACACAGGGTTTCCTCTAAGAGTGCAAATATGGGGTCTATTTACGGTCAAGCTTTGGCATCTTGCCATTGCTGATTTTCTCATGGTTGCGACGACTGCCGTCAGTTTACCTCTGAACCGCGCGGCAAGGAATGCCAAAGCAGGAAGCTTCCTCGACTGGAATCGAGGTGGAGTCGCCATTCAGAGCATCTACCAGGTTGCTTGGCTCTCTCTTTGGATCGTTGTACCTTTTTACTTTGAGTGGACATGGACTTCTCAAGTATTCTTCCTTCTGCATACCATGGTGCTTCTGATGAAAATGCACTCGTATGCTTTCTACAACGGACACTTGTCGCATACGGAGAAGCGACTGCACGCTCTTGACAACCCCTTTTCGCCTCACGACCGACGACCGGCCTACCAGTACCCCAGCACCGATTTCCCTGGCAGTGTTACGACTGGAGACTCTACCAGCGCCAGTGCGAAGAAGCGTCGTCGACAACGCCAGAAGAAGCAAGAGGCCAAGCAGAACATCGCCAATGGGAACAAGAGCCATGATGAGGCAGAGCCTGTCAACAACGACCTTCTAGCTCCTAGCCCCGTTGGTAGCGCCAACAACAGTGCTGATGAAGTCGATGAGCTACGAGAGGACCTTGCCCGTGAGCTTACGAGTCCCATTGGCAATGTCACCTACCCGAACAACTTGACCTGGTCGAATTACACGGATTATATCTTTTGCCCGACACTCTGTTACGAAATCGAGTACCCCCGGACTTCGCATATCAACTGGACTTCCCTAATTGCAAAGATCGTTGCCACTTTTGGCTGCATTTTTCTTCTAACTATTATTTCGGAAGACTTCATCCTGCCCGTCCTTTTGGACGCCTCGGAGCGTCTCGACGCCGTCCCTGCTGTGTCGTCCGTATCCGAAAAGCTACTCATCTTAGCCGAGACTATCTCATGGCTACTTTTCCCTTTTATGCTTACGTTTCTCCTTGTATTCCTCGTCATCTTCGAATACGTCCTCGGTGCATTCGCTGAAATCACTCGCTTCGCTGATCGACATTTCTACTCTGATTGGTGGAACTCAACCGACTGGATGGAGTTCTCCCGCGAATGGAACATTCCTGTATACAGCTTCCTTCGGCGCCATGTTTATAGCGCTTCCCGAGCTCGCATCGGTAGAGGTGCTGCCACTGCGCTCACGTTCCTCATCTCTGCTTTCGGTCATGAGATCGTCATGGCTTGTATCACCAAGAAGCTCCGAGGATATGGCTTCGTCTGCCAGATGCTTCAGCTACCCATCGTTATGCTCCAACGTACACGATGGGTCCGTGGCAAGGAGACCTTGAACAATGTCTGTTTCTGGGCTTCAATGGTCCTTGGTCTCAGCATGGTAAGTCTCTAATCTTTTCTCTCCTGAATATCGCTAACCTTCCGCAGATTTGTGCTCTCTACGTTCTTGTGTAGTCGACCATCATGTTACAGAACAAACATTACGACAGCATGGATATGCTGGCCATATCCAGCGATATTCTACCAGGAGAGTTGGAGAAGATAAGGACTCATGGTCCCTGTAAAAGTCGCCGTTGTGACTTGTGTACAAGTGAGCTTTTAGAATCAAGTACAGGATCGGATGGAGAATTGGACTGTTGTTTATCACATACTACAGATATATAGATATATACCCCTTAGTCAATATTGAGTTTATCCTTTGTTTTAGTCAAATGCCTACTAAGTGAACGAAATGCTTGCATTGACTCAGACGTATCCTATATAAACATGATGTGTATGTTGACAAGATTTATACATATCGAACCCCAATGTGATACTGGCTAGATCCGCACTACTATATACACACCTATGCCGAATTCTTGACTGCGGCAGCCTTGTTGCATCCCTTTTCCAAGCTACTCCAGGAATACGGCCTTACAACAATCTCATTCTTGAAGCCAAACTCAATTCCGCTCTGAACCCCTCTCTTTGGCGTTGGTTCCCATCCCATCCGGGTCAAACCCGCCGATGGATCCTGCGCGAAGGCGAGCCAACAATCCTGCATGGCATGACTGACTTCGTATTCGAACTCGCTGGACTTCTCGCGAGCTTCGTCATGGGTTCCCATGATCAGAGGGAGCTCAGCGCTGTGGAATGCGCCTTCTCCGCCGGGCATGATGTTGGTAAAGTTGGGGGAGTACATGTAACGCCATGTGTTCACACCCGCAGAGGACCGGACGATGGTTTCGTAGTGTGCTGGGCAGTGGAAGGTGTCGTCGGGCTTGACTTGATCTGGTGTATTGGCTCCTGTATGCTCGGGCTTGGCAGTCAAGTCGCCTTCGTCTCGGGTTGATCCAATGATTGCAGGCTAATAGATAGAGATCAGTACGGGAATACGGATATGCGATTCCGACCAACTTACAAGCTTGGTGACATTCAAGATCCTCTCAGTATAGTTGGAGAAAACAGTCCGCTCATCAACAACAGGGACAAAGCTCATAGTCTTTGCCTCATCAACATGTCTCTGGACGTCCTTCCAGGGAACACGGCGCAGACACTCAACATAGTCACGCCTGCACCCGAAAGACCTAGCAAGCGAAGTGAAGTTGCTGTTGGTATCATCTCTGTTCCTGAGTCCGAGGAAAGCTGAACCTGAGTTCTCGATGTATCCAGCAGCGATGGGTGTTTTAGGATACGCATATTGGTAGAAAGCCACAGACATAGCGCCGGCGCTTTGACCCCAGAGGATAATACGCTTGGGATCACCGCCGAAACGAGAGATGTTATCGTTGACCCATTGCATGGCAAGACGCTGGTCTAGGAGTCCTAGATTCTGCTGTTTGGGGCCGAGGCTTGGGGCATTGGGAAAGCCAAAGACTCCGAGACGATAGCTATCGAGTAACAGACTGGTTAGTATATGGACCAGGAGAATTCCTAGAGATTCACATACTTGATGCTGACAACAATGTGCTTTTGGCTTCTCTCGACCCATTTCTTAGGAATCTGATAAGCAATACCACCGCCGCCCTATATCAAATCAGTCCGAGCTGTTGTACATGGAGCAGAGAACATACCTCTACAAAACCTCCTCCATGAATCCAAACTATAACAGGAAGCGGCTCCGTCTCAGGACACAGAGCATGCGATGGTGCCCAGACGTTCAAAAACAAACAATTCTCGCTTGTGCTGTTAGGCTTAATGAGAAATTCAGGAGCCCAAGGACCAGTGGCAGCAGGTTCACTCTGAGGACAATTCGGACCAAACGACGTAGCATTAAGTTTTCCAAACTTCCCTTTAGGTATCGCTGGAGACCATCGTAGCTGTTCACCGTAAGGAATACCGAGGAACTGGGCGACGTTGGAGGACTCGTCTCTGAAGCCTTTCACCTCACCTTGGTCAGTTTTGACCGTTAAACTTGGCGCTGTGCAGATGTCGTTAGCGAATACAACGGCCAATCCCGAGAGGACGGCTACAACGTTGAAAACGCCGATCTGCATGGCTGATTATTGACAGCGTTACCAAGTCAGACATCAACGGTGAGCCGAGTAAAAAACTGTCTGCGGCTTTATAATCGCATCGCTTCTATCAAAACAAGGATCGAACCCATTTCCATTTCCTATAGCCGAGAATAAAGATGCGGGGGGAAATCTGGGTCTTGGTGTAGTATTGCGACGATCATGGCCAAGAAAGTCTTGTTGATCCGAGTTGGAGTCTTGAAAAGGCAATCATGGATACGCCCGACCCGACCCGACATATAAGTCAAGTTACATTTAAAGGAAACACTCATACACATCGAGATGCATCAGTCACGCGATCAAAGACCAAAAGTTATTGTTCTATACCATTTCCATTTCGCATCTACTTCATCTCTCTCGTGATCATAGAGCTAACTAGAGTTACACCCCGTCCTCTCGAACTGGGGAATTATGGCAGATAAGGCGGCTGCTCAAATCCGACGAGTCCGCATAAAACCAGAAAACACAAAGACCTTGTTGCTCATAAAAACCGAAACCCTTCAACTCCGTTGACTTTTTATGGTATCCCGTTTAGCATGCATAGATCGTTTAGTCGACCTCCTCCATGGCGCTGTCACCAGCGGCGGCAGCGGCAGGGGCGTCGGTGGCAGCAGCATCGGCAGGAGCGGAGTCGTCCTCCTCGATGTTGAGGCCAAGCTGGACAAGCTTGTGGATGCGGTCGGCGAAACCAGCGGGCTCCTCAATAGTGAAGCCAGAGACAAGGAGAGAGGTCTCGAACAGAAGCTGGACAATAGACTTAACGGTGCGGTCGTTCTCGCCGTCGGTCTCGACCTTCTTCTTGAGCTCCTGGACGATGTGAGACTTGGGAGAGATCTCGAAAGTCTTCTTGGAGGACATGTAGCTGGACATGGAGGTGTCGCGGAGGGCCTGAGCCTTCATGATACGCTCCATGTTAGCGGACCAACCGAACTGACCAGTTCGGATGGCGCAAGGAGAGGAGCCGAGCTTGTGGGAGACGACAACCTTCTCGACCTTGTCGCCGAGAACGTTCTTGAGAGCCTTGGCAAGGTTCTCGTACTCCTTCTCCTCCTCCTCACGGGCCTTCTTCTCCTCCTCGGTCTCCTCAAGCTCGAAGTCCTTGGTGATATCAACAAGCTTCTTACCCTCGAACTCCTTGAGCTGAGTCATGGCGTACTCATCAATGGGGTCGGTGAGGAACAGAACCTCGAAGCCCTTCTCACGGAGAGCGTCAAGGAAGGGAGACTTCTTGACAGCGTTGGTAGACTCGCCAGTGATGTAGTACATGTTGTTCTGGTGCTCGGGCATGCGAGTGACGTAGTCGGAGAGGGAGGTAAGCTCATCACCAGACTTGGTGGAGTGGAATCGGAGGAGCTTGGCGAGGATGGATCGGTTCTGGGAGTCCTCGTGGATACCAAGCTTGAGGTTCTTGGAGAAGGCGCTGTAGAACTTGTCGAACTGCTCCTTGTCCTCAGCGATCTCCTGGAAGAGCTCAAGAGACTTCTTGACGATGTTCTTCTTGATGACCTTCATGATCTTGTTCTGCTGGAGGGTCTCACGAGACAGGTTGAGAGGGAGATCCTCAGAGTCGACAACACCCTTGACGAAGCCGAGCCACTCAGGAATGAGGTCAGTGGCATCATCGGTGATGAAGACACGGCGGACGTAGAGCTTGATGTTGTTCTTGGTCTTCTTGGTCTCGAAGAGATCGAAGGGAGCGCGCTTGGGGACGAAGAGGATAGCACGGAACTCGAGCTGACCCTCAACGGAGAAGTGCTTGACAGCAAGGTGGTCCTCCCAGTCGTTGGAGAGAGACTTGTAGAAGGAAGCATACTCCTCTTGGGAGATGTCCTGGGGGTTGCGAGTCCAGATGGGCTTCTGCTTGTTGAGCTCCTCCTCCTCGATCTTGGTCTCCTTGACCTTCTTGGTCTTGGGCTTCTTCTCCTCCTCCTCGTCATCGACCTCCTCGATCTTGGGCTTCTTGTCATCACCCTCCTCGGTGACCTCCTCGGCGTCCTCATCAGGGACCTCGGTCTCGGTCTCCTTCTCGACGTGGAGGTAGATGGGGTAAGAGATGAACTCGGAGTGCTTCTTGATAACCTCCTTGATCTTGCTCTCGTTCAGGTACTCCATCTGCTCATCCTTGAGGTGGAGGATGATGGCGGTACCACGGCCGAGCTGCTCGCCCTCGGTGTCCTCGGCGATGGAGAAAGTACCACCAGCGCTGGACTCCCAGATGTACTGCTCATCATCGTTGTTCTTGGAGATGACCTTGACCTGATCGGCGACAAGGTAGGCGGAGTAGAAACCGACACCGAACTGACCAATCATAGAAACATCGGCACCGGCAGTAAGAGCCTCCATGAACTGCTTGGTACCGGATCGGGCAATCGTACCCAGGTTGTTGACAAGGTCCTGCATTTTGTTAGTTACTGAAACAGGCAACTGGCAAACGATCTAACTTACAGCCTTGGTCATACCAATACCGGTATCACGGATGGTAAGAGTCTTGTTGACCTTATCGGGGATGATGTCAATTCGGAGGTCCTTGCCAGAGTCAAGCTGGCTAGGGTCCGAAAGGGCCTTGTATCGGATCTTGTCGAGAGCATCGGAAGCGTTGGAGACAAGCTCTCGGAGGAAAATCTCCTTGTTGGAGTAGACGGTGTTGATGATAAGGGAGAGAAGCTGAGAGATCTCAGCCTGGAACTCGAAAGTCTCAGACATTGTGTCGGGTATCAAAGGAAATCGTGACTGTTGAAAAACGTTAGATATTGAAGAGGAAAGAGTAGATTTATAGTTGTAACGTCTTGATCGGTGAGCTAGGGTGGGAAGTGGATGGAGGGGTACAGAATGCTCTGGAATTCAAGCTTGCAACAACCATGAGCCACCAGTGTAAGCAAGAATAGCAAATTCAGTAAACAGTAATCTGGTAGAAGATTCTGAAGCTATTCAAGCTGTAACAAAAGGTATTCCAAATGATCGTGAGGAAGAATTCGAGACAAGCTGCGTGCAAGGCTGATAGAGGTGTAGCGGGGGGACCGCAACGGCGAACGCACGTACCTTGAGATATTCGTTACAAAAAAGAAAAGGCTAAAGACAAGATGGCTCGTCTAAAGGTAAAGTGAATCTCCTGGTGAGAGAGAAAAGGAGAATTTGCAAAAGCGTGAGAGAGATGATGTTTGGAGAGAAAGGGAAGAAAGGTCGAAGCAGAGGTAGGTACAAGAAAAATATGTATGCTGGCGGCCGGCCCCTCCTTCCTTCCATCTGTTTCTCCCAATGTGAAGGGTTCCATGAGATTCCACGGCCCAAGAGTCCACCTAGCGCCGCCTACAGCTGCTCTCCCCCGCCTTCCGCTGCTACTAGCCTACGACTGTGTACTTACTGAGGGGCGCTGCAAAAAGGCAGCCATAGCAACCGCCCGACTTTGCACTACTGTACCGTACGGCAAGTGGCCAACGCAGCTACTGCAGTTTGCCTCTGACTTGTCCGGTCCCCATTCCTTTTGCCTTCTCTTTTCCTTTGCGGTCTACAATCATCGAATAGAAGAGTACGTACACGCTTACTCCAAAAAAGCACAAAGGGACCAGGCGGCAAATATCCACGTTTGTCTAGCTTGGTCTCGATTGATTGGCCAAACCCTGCCAGAGTCTTCCACGTTCTTCCCCAACCTTGATGTGCATCGCCTCAGAATGTTCATCTTTTGCGAATTCAGGTACCACAAGCTCCCGAATCAAACATTCGACTATTGAGATAGCGGGAGCAGAGATTTCACCGATCTACATGAATCATAAAAAGGTCATTATGAAGGCAAATCCCGTTTGTTATTGTTAGTGCAAGTTAGCAGAGCCTTTCTTTATCGCCATTGTATTTTTTCGTCCTCGAGATTCTCGGCTGCGACACAATACGACCCCTCATTCGAGGCTGAAAAGGACCCCTGTTCACGTTCCTAGGCTTTCTAACAAAGTCCCACCGCTTCCTTTCCCCAGCAAAAAACGACAACCCCTCGATTTGATCGAATCTTCTAGCCATTTAGACGGGCTAATGCTTCTGTTGCCTGTTACCTGCCTGCAAGATGGATCTAATTGAGGCCTGTCAACCGCAGCAAACTAGGCTTCAACTGTGCCAAACCGTTTCTGTTTTATGTATAGACCAATAGAATTCATTATCGACACTGACAAGGCTGAGTTTTGGTGTGTACAAATAGCTGATGTACCAATCGGGGGCCAAAAACGAGGCGGACTGCATAAGACTTCAAACATCAGTTGTCAGATCTTGGTGTTTGTTCTAGGCTCTAGGCTCTCTCTAGGCTCTCTCTAGGCTCACTTACCATATCTGGAAGTTTTCATCCATACCATTGCCCACTGCTCTTCAGAAGATCATGGAGTCTTCTCCCCCGGCTTCCAAAGTCAATTCTAGCGACTAGGGTATCAGAAGACTACCGACTGAGACATAGGTACAGCTTACACCATAGCATGGCGGAGAATATTCTACTGCGTTCCTACTCAATAATAAATTCCTCGTAATCATCGATCGTGAACTTTCGAGAAGCAAATACGACCTCATGATTCCATGTAAACATACATCTAGTCATAAAATACAAGTTACTATACATAGTACAGCATACGCTGGCTCTGCCTCAGGCTTTCGCACACTCCCAGCTTTTGATATAC
Source organism: Fusarium flagelliforme (assembly GCF_020744385.1). Classification (NCBI taxonomy): domain Eukaryota; kingdom Fungi; phylum Ascomycota; class Sordariomycetes; order Hypocreales; family Nectriaceae; genus Fusarium; species Fusarium flagelliforme. Next base: position 6,821,865 of record NW_025763503.1, read on the forward strand.
AACACTTACATCTCCAAGATTCCTCCAGCCTGTCTATATCTTCTATCCGCGTATACAAGACCAAAATCCTCATCCTGCTCTTCTCCAACCCTGACCATCTCAACCACTTCACCAACCACAATGACATGATCCCTCACTCTCATAAGACCCTCTTCCGGTGCATCTTGTAGCACCCTGCATCGAAGTGCAAACATGACGCCATCTTCCTTCAACACTGGTGCCTCATTGCCATCTTGTGTATAATCAAGTCCTTGAAATGCATGCCCGCCAACATTGCCTTTTGTAAAGTGACTTGCTACATTCGCGCCCCGCTCATCCCCAGAGAGGACGTGCACGTTGAACTCCCCGCTTGCTCTTATAGCATCCAGCGTTCTGCTCGGTATCGCAATGTTGAACGTAACAAGAGGCGTCGGTGTAAGTGTAAGAGAGGTGAAAGATGACATTGTCATAGCTCGTGGGCCGTCGCCGGGTTGGTTGGATGTGCATACCACGACACTATGGGGGAGAAGTCGCATTATGGAGCGGAGTTGTTCGGGAAGAGGAACATCTTTGGTCGGATGAGTGGTAGGAGGTGTGGCTGGTGATTTATGCCATGGGTTTGAAGTCGTAGAAGTATGATTTCTTCTATCTATAGTATATATCATTAGCTAGAGTATCGACCCGGACAAAGAAGACTCACGATGTAGCGACCATTGCCACGCGCAAGACGTGGGTATCGACCTAGAAGGTCTCTCATAGCCTGATATTCCTTGATTCAAGCCTCTCGAACATCTGGTACTCCGTATAGAGCTCAATCCTCTTATCCCACCTCTCGTCATGACAAGTGCTGTCGCAGCGCCATTGCGCAGCGCTCGGGAGCTGTTCATTGCCCACCACAGCGCATTATCGACAAATGCACTCGAAAGAACCGTAATAGGCGATCAGGATTCTCCTTGCAATAGAAAAGCGATGCACGTTTATTTAACTCGTTTCGCAGGTTTCGGACTCCGACGCCAGTCTAGAAATGACGAAGAACAATTACCGTTTTCTTATCGATAAGCCACAGAGCCCCTGCTTGGTGGTACCCGCCCTTCGGACCTCGCATCCTAAATTTTACCGATCAACTTCAGGTCGATCTCAAGCTTCACCACCACCAGCCAAACGGTCCTCAATCGCTATACCCTGTCTTCAGGGTCGTCAAATCGTTTCCTCCGGCCCCGCTCGTAGCAGCACTTTAATTCACGATGGCCAAATTCTCTGTCTCACCAGCGACTCTGTCGCCAATTCGAACAACGCTCTCCTCAACATCATCATACTCACCAAGCCGCTTCTCCCTCGGCCAAGTCCGTCACGCAACCTTTATCCCCCGACCTCGCCGACCCTACACATTCACTCAGCTCGTCACATTGTCAGACGGCTCTTCATACACCATGCGAACAACGTCACCGCTACCCATCTACCGAGCCGCAAAGGACACACGCAACACACTGCTATGGCAGCCATCCGAGAAGTCACTCAAGAACGTCGAGCTCGATGAGGCTGGTAGATTGGCTGCTTTCCGAGAACGTTTCGGTCGTGCCTACGATGCCGCTAATGCTGAAGAGGGCGAGGAGGCTGCCGAGGATGCAGATGGAAGTTACGCGGATCTTATCACTGGATATGCGCCTACACAAGATGCCAACACTATGAGGGATTCGGGACCTAAGAAGCAGGCTAAGAAGAGAAAGTAAACGATATGATATGTGAACGGAACAAGCGAAAAACGATTACCGCAACACCAGTTTCTCTACCCAAAATCCTTAGAGGGTATAAGTGCGTCTTGTATAAATTACTACTGGCAACGTCCGAGAATTGGAGCATGAGGTGGATGGGGGTGGTTCAATATGTACAACAGTTTAACAGTCCCCGAGGCTTGTAAGATATAAAAACACGTGCCCACGATTCTCGGAATTATTCAATGGTCAGACATCCCTGTGGACGTGAACATGAATCCCTTCTTTCGAGCGTGATGCCATTCCTAAACGACAGAACCGTGGTATTGCGCTGTGAACAGATGTATCGCGTGGATCTAGTCCGAGTCTTCGTCTATCCTTGCTCGAGCACGGTCGACAGCAGTATCACCTCCCTTTTGTTGCTGCTGCTGGTATACTGGAGGCCTATAAAACACTGACTCGTCGTCTTCAGCGTCGAGTTGCATCAAGAAGGTCTCCCATTTCTCAATAAGCTATGACTTGTTAGCACCCTTCTTGTCTGTCGGAAGCGATCTTTCTTACCTCCTTTTGTGCCTCGACTGCACTCTCAAGGAATGTCTCGACTCCACTCTTGAAATCCTCCACCTTCTCCTTTTCGAATCGATCAAGCTCATTCCTCATCAACCGGCCCATATCCTCAAATAGAAGTCTGGCTTGGTGCACCTTGCGCTCTGACTCGCCTACTTCGGCACTCATTTGGTTGAGTCGGTCTTGCTGACTCTTTCCTTGCCTCAACAGCTTGTCTTGAGTAGTCTTTTTCTTCTGAAGTTCTGATTCGGCAGCATGCCATGAGTAAAAGGCCTTTTGACGTTGACCGAACGCCATCTTAACTGAGCCGATAAGGCGGATGTACTCTTCAAGAATAATTCCAAATGTCAAAACATCCTGCTGGGCCTGACGATCGTAAACATCTCGAATAGTAAGTTGAAGCTCGGAGAGGGCATCAAGAGGCCCCGATAGTGATGGCGACAGCTCTACAGTAGATAGCGCATGAAGGGAAGCCGAAAAGTCACCGGCTGCCTCGGCCATCATCTTTCGCTGGCCAACCATAGTCTCCATAGCCTTGAGAAGGCCCTTGAGCTGGTTCTCGAGGGCATCAAGATAGACCTTTCGGTCATGGAACCAGTCGTCCTGCTCGACAAACTTGTTTCCGCCTCCAACATTGATACCCAAAGATCCAAGCACACCCTTGCTCTCAGTGGGAATAGGGTCCCTTCTCTCCTTGTGCTTGATATCTACATTAAAGGTCTCGCTTTCCAAGAAGAGCTTCAAGTCGGGGTCGTGCTGTAGTGTAGGGTGTATCGCGGTCTTGTTGAGCATTTTCTCGAGTGCAGCTCGTCGGCTCTCAACAAAGTTGCTGTCAAATCGACCAACAGCCTGCTTGTCCGGAGGAGGTGGGACGACAATTCCGGGGTTATTGCCATGAAGAGTAGTATAAAGCCAGAGGAAGTCCCGGTATCGTCGCTTGACTTCAAACTCAGGCTGCTTGTATCCCTTAGAAGTGGTCTGTTTCTTCCAAGTCAGTCTCAATTGAGGTAATTAAAATTTGTTCCTTATACCTTAGTTCTAACAGAATAAACAATGTGAGAGCTCGTCAGATCGCCAACTTTGTGAGGATCGCCAACGGTAATCTGGAAAGTTGGCTTGGCAGCTTGTTCAACGCTAACGCTAGGCTGATTGCTGCTCCTCACAGAGCTTGGCTGCGCAGCTTCAACTGGTGGAGGTGCGCGAGGTGCCTTAGGTCCATCGTTCTCCTCATCGTCAATATGGTGAGGATCCGTAGGTCGTCGTTGCTGCTGCTGTTGAGGCATGGTAGTACGAATCACCATCTGCTCCTTTTGCGGAGGCACCGGAGGAGCATCCTGGGCAAAGCCATTGTCTTCGGGAACAGCGCCGAGGGGACCGAGAGGATCATCGACAGCCTCGAGACGTGTGGGTTGAGCGACCAGGCGACGGGGCCCTCTCGACGGACGAGGGGCGGATGAGGAAGCGGAGGGAGCTGGGGTAGATGATTGCGAAGCGGAGGCCGAAGCTTCAGGCTGCGACGCCTGCTGCGAAGCCTGTGATGAATCGGCCCAAGGCGACTCTTCGACGTCCATGGCTAATTGATGCGATCACGAAACTTGAAGCTAAACTTCCACTGTCGTAATATGTCGTTAAGGTTAATGGAGTGGCTTGGGAGGTGAAGGTTGGAAGCTTGGAGAGCAAGCACCCACGCAGGCGGACGTCAGCGGAGACGGTCCCACTCTTCCCCGTACGGCAGGTACGTATCGCAATATCAGCTGCGCCGTCTCATTGCGACTTACAACTTACATCACCTTATACACTCACTGTAATTATTTTACATCCATCATCAGTACGAACAATAGTGATTGGGCATTATCAATTTCTATTATTATCGGGAGCCCAGTGTCTGCTGTTAAATCTCCAAGCAGTTCTCCCCAATACTGAATACAGCCAACGCCTTGAGCAACATCTATCTAGCATTGATGCATCCATTCCCAGTCAGGACCTATTTGTCCAGTGAATAGGGCAGTGAAATTCGTGCTGTTTTCTTCAAAGCGGGTATCTCGTCCGTTTCGTCACCCGCTTCCGTTGGCTGCTCAGGAGCCATGGTTGGCAATCCTAAATCTATCCCGAACTGTGCGGCAAATACTCGCTTTCGGTATTTCGCAAGCGCAATTGGGTCGGCACCCTCTCGCTCCTAACGCTCGGGGTCGTAACATCCTCCCACAATTACCAAGTTCATCCGTGTAAATTTGACCTTCATCACCGGCGTCTTCTTAGTTGGGAACGCGCTGATCTGGTCTGGGGTGATCATGACCTCCTTGTTCTTCTTCTTATGAGTTCCGGTGGTGCTGGCACCTCCATTTTGCCCCGAAGTTGCAGCTGCAACGCGAGAACCTTCACCAGCAGCGCCTCCAGCGTTTGCGCCATCCGTTCCCACTGCCGCTGCGTCATGGCCGGCTTGCTGCTGACTGGCCTTTTGCGGGTCAGCGGGCAGCTCAACATCCCATAGTCGAACTGTACCGTCTTGGCCACCAGATGCGAGTACGTTGGATTCGACACTGAAGCTTAGTGACCAGATACCACCCTTACCATGGCCACGTGATCGCTTGATGCGTGTTCCTTTAGCAAGGTCCCAAAAGAAGATGTTACCTGCGCAATCGGCACTTGCTAGGATCTTGCCATTTGGCGCGCATTCCATTGCGGTGATGTACTCGTTGTGGCCCGTGAAAACACGCATGCAAGCACCAGTCACTACGGACCACATACGGATCGACTTGTCAGTCTCATCAGAGGCGGAAAATACATAGAGACCGTTGGGATGCCATGCAAGCGCTGAGATGGCTGTATCATGGCCGACCAATAGTCGCTGAGGAGAAGCATGATCTTGCATCCATACTCTAACAGCCTTATCGTACCCTCCGCTGAGAAAGTAGTGCCCATGAGGGCCCCAGAGTGTTCTGAATGCAGGTCCGTCGTGAGACTTGTACAGGCACAGACAGCTCCAAGACTCCAACGACCATAGACGAATCTGGCCATCCGCCGATGCAGATAGCAGCAGCTTGGGCCGGGTGTCCATGGCTGGGTTTGATTTGCCTTCATCGCCAAAGAGCTTTTGCGGGGGACCAGATACGGCGTCAGAGAAGGATACGTCGTACACAGGGCCCGAGTGCCCGATAAGCTTGCGGCTGTTGAACTTGGCGTCCTTCTCGTGCGCGTTCATCGTGGGCAGGGCTTTGCCATCCAACGACCATACTCTGATATAAGATTCAGTGGTACCGGCAGCCACCAGCTGCCCATCGTTGGAAAAGTCCATAGAAGCGACACTGCAATTTGTTAGCGCGAAGCTCTCAGTGTTCATCTAGATTACTCACCTCCCAAGTGTGTTGTGGAAAGTGAACATGCATGCGCTGATCGGCACGCCTACGCCTCCGGTGGCACCATCAATCTTGAATCGATCGCGATTCTCCCTGAGCTTTTGCATCTCGAGCATGATGTCTCTCGGTCTAGATGGCGGTAGAGGCAGTTCTGTTCTGCTGGGGGCATCTGCACTCTCCTCACGCTTGATCTTCTGGTCAAACTCATCCACTAATGATGCTTTTCCTGGAGGGGGTGGGTTTCGTCTTTCTTCTTCTTCTAGTTCGGCGCGCACATCGTCACGAAGATCTGCGTCCATAGGCAAGGGACCGAGCTTCAGGGGAGTGGTAGGGTCCAGAACATCCTTGTTAGACAACCCGATATTGACACCTGGAATACCCTCGTTGGTATCCACGCTCTCTATTTCCATGTTTCTTGATCGTCTGTAGACGGCCTCGAAGCTAAAAGGAGTGATAGGCCCGCGAGCTGTAGAGTCAATCTGACAATACGTTGCCAAAAGCTGTCGAATAACGGAACCGCCTTGATCAGACTCGCGCTCGAGGAAATTGAAAAGATCCCCGCTAGCGTGTTGGTTTAGAGGAATCCGGTACTTGTTCTCCCGGTACAGCTTTGTCATGGGATTCTCATTGATGTGTTGAGGCAGGGTGATGGTCCCAAGCGTCTTAAGATCGTCTGCATGGACTGGCTGGAAGTTGGGACCAATATCCCTTAGGAAGGCTTTGGCATCTTCAGTGTAGGCATGGTTGACAAGCTCTAGGAAAGAGTAGACAAAGACAGGCCAAAGCAGTTTAGACAGTTCAAACTGGAGTTGTTAGCGGGACAAGAATAAAATGAAGATCTCGGCTTACCTTGTAGATGTCCAGGTTGTTTTCTACCCATTCGCGAAGAAGAGCAAAGGCCTTTTGGTACTTTTTTGGGCCAAGATTAGCCAGCTGATAGATGGGTTTACCATCTGGGCCAAGATGCTTCGATTCTTGACGAAAGACTTCCTCTGTGCGATTGAAACCTCGCTTGAGTAGATAATCAGTCACCTATGAACGATTATGTGTCAGTCTCAAGTTCCCCTGAAGTCCATAGTGGCTGGGCACGCATGCGCTGAATCAAGATAAAGCAAAAGAGGAGGCGATGAAAGGAAAGGCTGACCACTTCATCATGAGTAGATGGAGGGAGAGCACCGGAAGGTTGAAAGGGCGGCATCGGCGTGATGTGTACGGATAACGAATGAACCGCAACGATAATCAACAGGCATGATACCCTTGTTTAATGCGCATCCAGAGGTATCGAACAAGTGTGATTGCTAAGAGAGCGCCTGAGTTGTCGGTTCGTTGAAGTTCGAGTGGATAAGTTCATCAAGCTTTCTTGTTAGAGCGGCATTGCGAGTTGAGCTTTGCAGAGCCCTCTAGGCATCAGAGCTATGCCACTCAGTGTTTATGCAACTGACTGACAGCAGGCATTGTGCTGATTCATCCAACAAACACGCAATCGGGGAGAAAAGAAACAACAAGATATAAAAGAAAACCTACTATCTGGTTAAGGTTTTGATTAGACATTGGTCCTCCCGTCGTGCTGGTGCCTGTTTGTCCTGTTGTTGATGTAGTTGTATGCGCGGGAGCTGGAGGAGTAGCAGCAGGCCCTCCTTGATATGCACCAGGCGCAGGGGCGCCTGGTGTTTGCGATGGGGCTGACATGATGAAAACTGATGGTCGGTACCAGAATGCTGCCTAAGTAGTATCGAAAGCACCCAGACACGCCTATCCGTTGCGCGTACTGAGAATGAAAAAGCCTCTCAATTAATGACCATGTCCCAATGACAGGCCTTCGTGTAGATGGTTGCTGGCTTGCCGACAGAAGTTGGTGAGGTGAAATGACCGACGCTGTATGACGAGTTATTGTTTAATGGTGGTTGAGCAGGGTTAAAAGTGATTCGACACTGAGTATTATAACTGATTGAAGGTGCTTCTGATGAAACTTTCAAAACGTAAAAGTAAATTTGATGGCAATCTTGAATATGTATCCTTGAGTATGCTAAAGGTTAATGTCCGTGACAGACTCAAGCGCGCCCCAACTCGTGAACGCGACCGTTAGCCGAAGATTAAGCGATCAGATATCCTAAGAAGCTTCAGAACATTCAAGAGCATCTTGTAAATATTTTCCAATGGAAAAAAGGATTAACATTATTTTCTTCTTTCTTGTAACTCTATTCTTTATTGGTCACTAATCTTTGGCTAACTGGATATCTCGTGGCTGGAACACAGATCAAGTGAGGATACACGCTTGAGCCCACGAACGAGATCTGCTCAGGCAGTGGCAGGAGCTACAAGATACGTACCTTCCAACCTCACAGGAACAATTCCATCAAGTCCCAGTGCTTTGAACACATCATTCATCAAAATTTAAGAACAAGCACAACATCTTCACTTTTGGAGAGTTCATTTACCATTACAATATCGTACCTACCCACCACATACTTTTGTCTACGCGTACTGCTCGTGTTGAAGCTTCTGTTCAGCAAATATCAATCATACGAAGCTACATCCAGCCATCACAGTGAACAAGGAGTCCCTCTCCTTCCAGTCACAATATGTCTTCTCCGAACGATGTTAGTATGGGGGGCGCCGAAACTTCGCGCACCTATGAACCCTTCACTGTGGAGGAAAACATCCGACAGCTCAATGCCATCGATCAACAAATTGTTCAGCTTATGAAGCACACTGCCACAGCCCTCAACGCACTCACAATACCGTCCACGCCAGAGTCCAACCAAAACCAGGACCCAACAGCTGAGCCTCCTAAGCCATCATTGGACCCTCCCGCACAGAAGGATGCTTTTCGCTCAGCGACAGATTCGTTCCTCACCTCACTACATGCTGTTGACGTCAAGATGAAGCGACAGATCTTTGCTCTCGAGGAAGCTAGTATCATCAATCTGGCGCCTCCGCAGCGTCAAGAGAATAACGGACCTGTTCTGGCATCACAAAAACCCAACGGTGTAGGAGCCGTCGGTAATATCGGTGCTGGCTGGCTGAACAGCCGGGGCACGAGGGTGGAGAGGGATATGGAGGCAGAACTTTGGGAAAAGGCCAAGGACTTGCTGAAGAAGAACGAAGCATCTTAGCAATTCTGACCACGAAATGACATACGAATGGGCAAACACTCAGCTTTGAGGATGCTTACAGCCTACCCTCGACACTCTTGGCCCGGCCGCCAGTACTCGGAATCGTGATTATTGAAACACATCACTCTCTGAGCCAGCTATAAAGCAAAAACTAGTTGAAGCCAAGGTTACTAATGATACGCTGGATTGGTAGCTTGGATCTCGGGTGACATTAGGAATAACGGTGGTCATGTCTTGGAACCTCCATTTCATGTCTAAAACAAAGGATAGCTCAAAAGACGGTACCACTAATGAATATGTAAACGCGACTGTCTGAGTTCCGGTGTTGAATGAAGACTAACTTTTTGTTTCTTGGATTAGAGAGCCAATGTTGTCGTTCCAGTAGTACAGTATCTACCCTGTAGATCCAGTCTTTCATATCGGGCGGATCTTAAAACCTGTACTATCTTCCTATTCTGTTTTACATAAAGATCTTGTGAGACACGAAGGGAGATGACAAGGAGTATGGATATATACAGTTGTCAGTATGAGGAATAGTATCGCTTGACTACTAGGTACCGTCGACATCTCGATCATGTTGCAGTCAACGGGCTGGCTACGATCCACCCAATCGGGAGCTCCTCAACGCCTACCAGGCATGTGGACACTGATAAGTATGGTGATAAAGTGAACAGTGGACCTACTTTGCGTCTTTTTTCAAGGTCGCAATCTGAGCTCCTTAAAAACCACTTACACCTGGTGTATCTGTCGATTCTTCGGATATACAGATCCTAGGCATCCTGGGAGAAGCCAGTGCTAGACCTTGGATGCTTATGCCCTTGAGAGCACATAAGGACTGATAGTGCTTCTCATTGCTGTCTGATTCCACCGCTCTTGGAATGGGGAAGAATACAGTTTAAGCTATCGAGACCAAGGAATCCCAAAAAATTAGCCTAGAAAATATAAACATGGCATTCTTGGATCCGGGTATATCGGGACCCAGAAGATGCACGTCGCTCTATTAGCGGACATGAAAGCTCCGGAGCACCCCCTGGTCGTCCAAGGATTTAGCGGGCAAGGACCAAGCTTCATACTGCAGGTAGCCAATCAGGATGGCTGTCAAGGTAATGTTAGACCTGCCGAAGACTCCGGAATGACGCCCTCCATCGATGCAAACCCCCCCTGCGGCTTCAAGTTTTATGGAGGTCCCGGAGGTGAAGCGACACAAGGAAACAACAAATCTTTGGGGTTTCCCATTTTTGTTTTCGCTCTCCTAAACCTTCTTTTCTTTTCGTCTTCGGTCTCCCGAGAGGAGTTGTATTCTACCGTCTTCAACGAGCGCAGACATTTACTTGCTCTGCCTTTAAAGTCGCTATCGATTCGCTTGTCGACGCCAGTATCTACTGCTTACAACCGAACCATCAGCGCCGCTAAATCATCGTGACGATCCCCCGCTGACCCAACGGTTGTTGCGACGGGAGGACGCAACCAATATTGCAATTTTGGAATTATTCTCGACGACATTACTCAATACATATAAGTATCGCAATGGTCGGCACTCATAAGGCAAATGCCCTGGCGGTGCCTTCGTTATTTAGCATCGTGACAATTGCACTTCTTGCTCCAGTTACACAAGCTCACGAACACGACACAACTCAGATTCCCGAAGGCGAAACTGTTTCTTTAGAGCCATTAGTACGTTTTATAACGGACAAGACTTGGAGCATCGCCTGATGAGTAGCAGGATACCGTATTATGGATACACATCTTCATCCAGATGCTGGCTTACGGCGTTATTTTCCCGGTTGGCATGGTTTTGGGTGTAAGTATTTTCTTGGCGCAAGCTCAGACATAGCGTTGACAAGTTCTAGATGACCAAGAACCGATGGCATGTGCCAACTCAAGCCGTAGGCACAGTATTTGCTATTCTTGGCTTTTTCCTTGGTCATGCGCATAAAGGCCGCCAATTCATTCCGAATCACGTCCATGGGAAATTCGCACACATTCTTCAGCTTTCCCTCGTTGCGCAGGTTGTTCTTGGACTGTATCTCAAGGGACACTGGGAAAAGGGCATCAATGGCAAGATTCGAAAACTGATTCGCCCTTGCCATTCGTTTCTTGGCAAGCTGATGCCTGTGATGGCATGGACACAGATGATTTTTGGTGGTATCACTGCGCTTGGCTTTTGTCAAGGAGACCACACCGGCCAATGCGCAGCCCATTTCATTATGGGAGGTGCATTTATCGCATATGGAATTCTTCTTACAATTATTCTGGTCGTTGGTCAGCTTTGGATCCGTCGAAATGGTCGCTCTCAAGAGTTCTACGACAGCGTTGCCATTGCCGCCTGGGGCTGCGTCAATACCTTTACTGAGCACCGCTGGGGTACCGACTGGGTCAAGAACGACTGGCAACACACTACAATGGGCATCATATGGTGGTCTGCTGGTCTCGGAGGCATTTGGCTAAGCAAGGACCGCGATGGAAACCCCAAGCGCAACTTTATTCCGGCTTTTGTCATCTTTATCACTGGCTGGGCTATGTCTGCTCATCCTCAGGAGCTCATGGTTAGTGCTGCTACGCACACCATGTTCGGATACACTTTGATGGGAGTTGGTATTACTCGAATTATCGAGATTGCCTTTATCCTAAGAGATGCCCACTCCATTTCAGAGGATGGCCGAGCAGCCAACAGCTTCCAGTTTATCCCTTGTTTCGTAAGTTTAACCATATTGACTATTGATCGCGCGACTGACATTCGTAGCTTATGTATGTCGCTGGATTCCTCTTCATGGGGGCGACAGAAGAGCAGATGGTGCTTGTTGCCGACTCTGCGATGGACCACGTCTCGTACATCCTCATCACTTTCTCGCTCGCATCACTGATGTTCCTGTTCGTCAACATGCTCATTGGCCTTTGGGACCGCCTTGCCCACCCCGCACTGGACACCAAAGAGCTTGGTAACAACCATTATGCCAACGGCCAGGCGGTTGAGAATGGGCAACTGCGCGATGCTCAAGAGTTTGAATTGGACGGTTTGATGAGCGACGACGACGACGATCCTAGCCGACAAATGCTCAACGACAACAACACGAGAACTGCGCAAAGGAACTAACGGAGCGCTGGGAGTGCGAACATTGAAAGGCTCGTATAATTCGAAGGCGGAAATGGTGACTGTTCATAAGACTGTATATATATTTCTCTGGCGCTTTGCATGGCATGTTCATGATGCAACGACTTTTGGCGCAACTATTCGGTGGATGGGAATGCGGCTTTCTTTAGAACTTAAATATGTACGTATTGTAGGCGCAATGAATAGGAATTGATACAAGGCTGCAAAGAAGAACAATGTAGGCGTGTCATCTAGTTCCCATGATGAAAATGAAGCCCATACCTCGAAGGAACAGCTTGGCCTGCAAGATTTGATGCACCGTTCCACCGCGATTTTTCTGTACACACTTTTGTATAGAACCATTGCACATGTCAACGCAGGTACGCAACGGGAAGGATTCTAACCAGGCGTTGGAGGCTCTACTAGCTTGCCAAGTGTTGGAGGAGGGTGTAGAGCGAGGTACCTTGGGTATAAGTGCTGAATTCGAGATATTCGTTCGTGACGATTAGTGGAACTTGCCAACTGATCTAGATTGAACTCCCTATAAGAATAATGTGAAAGCAGCTTCCATATGAACTAAATCTGCCAAACTCTCGCTCTTCCATCATTGCCATCAAAACGTCGATGCTTTCCTCATCTCTTATCTTATCTTTCGCAGAAGCGGCGTTCTGGAACATGCAAGACTGCCGATCCCCACGGCGGGGCAGACCTTTAGCGCAATCCCTCACCGAGAGTTCACCGAGATTTTCGACCCCAGAGTAAAAAAAAGTTTAGTTCGAGCCTCTGATCGCAAAACCTCCCAACATTACAACCAAAAAACCACATCACAATGCCGTCCGTCAGCAACCCCAACGGACCCTCCAAGAACCGCCTTGCGGCGCGCGCTTCAAAAGCCCGCAAGGAGCGACGCAAGAAGTCCGAGACTCCCAAGGACAAGGTCGCAAAGGCCGACACAACTCGAGGCGCGCGAAAGGGCCTTTTGCCTACGAGCGGACCTAGAGCCAAGATGAGCGCTAAGAAGCAGCGCAAGGTTGAGAAGAGAGCGGCGCACGCTCTGAAGAGAAAGATGGAGGCCGAGGGGGAGGCTGAGATGAAGGGTGAGTTAAGAACGGATTGAGGTTTAGAGGACTTAATACTGACTGATTTGGTGTAGATGCGCCCGAGGTTGAGACTGAGGAGAAGACCGAGGAGGCGGAGATGGCCGATATCCAGTGAGGGACATGCAATGGGGAAGAAGAACAGATAAAACGAACGAACGAGCGGACAAACGGACTCGCAACAAGCGCCGGAAAAAGAGCTACCAACAATACGATCCTTGAACAATCCACCGACGATAATGGCGAAGGATGAAAGTTGTATCGAAGGACATGCGATGTGAACAACCTTGAAGAAGTCTGCATCGGATATTGGCACGGACTGGAGAATGTCTATCTCGACGAACCATTAATCATCGAGTGTCGCAACGGCGCATATTGAGGGAAACAAATTTTAGAGACCCCCGAGAATAATGAACATAACGATCTGTTTTCGATCTTGACATATTTGGCTTTTATGCTGGTCTCTCTGGCGATAGTGTTGGCAAGATGTTCTATTCTTCCTGGTTGAATATGTGAGACTTTGATGATGAAGCGGACACTGCCTCCGTCCCAGCGTGATACGAACTGGATGGAACCTGTTTGAGTGTATCGTGGGCGGAATGGTCCGCAGTTGCTAACCTCTTCGAACTTCTTATCCATCTGTTGATGCTATGATTGTGCTGGCGCAGTGCTGTCTCTGGAACCTCGTCGCTTCTTGGCCTTCTTTGTCTTCTTCCTGGAGCCTGTCTTCTTGCGTTTGGGTTTCATAAACACCTTCTCAGGCGGCCCTGAGTTGTCAGCCAAGCTTGCGTATTCGTAATAGTCAGAACGCCTACCAGGAGCAACATTGTCTATCCATGCCAGGACCTTGTCGGTAGCCTTGTTTTTGGTTGTAGCAGAGTCAGCTGCGCGACGCCTCTTACTTTTGTTTCCATTGGTGAGATGACTGAAGAATCTGTTTATGCGTGTTGCTATAGGCCATATACATCGAACGAGAAAATCGCAGAACCACATGATGGCGTATATGATGTGGTACACCATGCTGGGCTTGGATGTAAATCGGAACGCTGAGCTATGGAGTCAAATGTAGGGAGGATCTCCAAAAGAAAATTGAGGTTGTCAAGAAAATGGAGGATTAAAGCTGATGCCTTGACAACGGCATCTTGTTGTTTTCCAAACCTAAAATTGTCACATAGACATTGTTCAAGTATCAACGTTCTACATCTCTGCATTTAAATACGGGTTATTATGGGAGTTATATTACTTCATGAATACAAACCCCAGCCCTTTCTTCTGGTAGTTTGTTTGGATTTGCATAGGATGCGATCGACTGCGTTTTCCCCCTGAATCGTCTACATCACTCCGAGTTTATAATGTTGACCAGTGAATCTCAACCAGCCAATCATGACAGATAACAACGAGAAGATAGATCTGTATCAACAAATGTGGCTTATCAGTTGGTGATCTGGCTCACTTATGCCTGAGTTGCGAGCAGTCTCTCAGAGTTCATTCCTTGAGCTATATGTCTGTATATCTTATACGAAGCCCCTGTTTCCCGGTCATAAGATGTGAATGGTATCTTGATAAGAAAACAACTAACTTAGAAGTCATCATGCTATCAGAAAGAGTGATAGGTCGAACGCTCATGTTTGCCTAGTTGTCATCCTACCTTAATAAAGGGTTGCAGTCCGACATTGACAAACATTGTTGTTCGAAAGTTCTTTGTCCGATAGAATATAGGTTACCTACTAGGTATAGACTGAGACTGATCCTCTTAGGCCGATCTCCTGCCGATGTATTGATACAGTCTACTGGACATGTTTGCATCCATCCTACTGATACCCACCACAAGCAGTGATTCACATCCATTACCTTCAAAATCGATTCCCCACTCTACGTATCTCTACTTCAACCTGATAACCCAGGCTGGTACCTTCTTCTTTCATCCTTCATCCTTCAACTTGTTTCTTTTCACCTTAACGCTTTCATCCCTCCCCATCATAAATTGCCAGAATGGACAATACCAACTCTACTGCGGATGAAATGTCTCTCACCAACAACCCAGACGAACCAGGCCCTTCTGATACTCGCTCTTCCCCAGAAAACGCTATTGTAATTGATCCCGATAGCGATGATTCCAGCAGAACTGAATGGTTCTCTCCACCGGAGACTCCACGTATGAATATTTATTCCTAAGTCCTACAACCCCTTACCTAACATGGAATACAGAAGGAAATGTCACCGCTACTGAGACCAACAGGTTCAGTCAACTCCGTCTTGATGGCATCCCTGTCAATCTCATGACCGCCGACTTCAAGAACTATCTCTTCTACACCTCGAACTTCCGCCTCCAACAAGCCAAAGAAAGCGGTGTTAGTCTTGACGATATTGTCGTTGGTGATGATTGCCTCCCTACTTGGTCCGGTCGTACTTGGGACCCTGCTTCAGAATCCCTTCACAACAACATCCAGTCTCGTCTTACTGCTCACGATGAATCCCAGCAAGCTAATAAGCTAGTACGCGAGGACATCATCTGGAAGACTGGCTTGAAGTTGGAAGAAGCTAGAGCTCAGGAGCTTGCACTGGAGGATATTTATATCGGATTGAACCTGCTACCTGTCTAGGGCGCGGCAGCAGAGGAAGCGATCCGATTCCTGCAAACAGAGGACGAAGATGAGCATTGCACTCCAGATCTCGAAGAAGATGGTCTCGCCTTTACCGAGAATCTTGGTAATTCCAGCCCCTTGGGCCTGCCGTCTTCCTTTTCCTCCGACAGCGATAGCGACAGTGAGTCTGACCCCGACAACGAACCAAACTCCATCGAAAACTTTGACGACACGTTTCAAGCCGATGCCATGTTTGATCCCGAGCCGCACTACCCTGACTCTGATGATGAGCCTACCATCTTCCATGGCGCCCACGTTACAGAAGTTCCATCTCCATATGGCGATATTGATCTCGAGATCTATGAGGTATACGATGATGAGGATGTTGAGAATCTTCCCGAGATGGAGCTTTGTCTGGAAGGAGAGATCTATGAAGAGCTATTCAACACTGGGGAGGCAGTTGATGTTGAGATCGAAGGGAGTCAGCTAATTTGCACCGGTGGACTTTTTGAAGAAGGAGAAGAAATGGATTTAGATGACTTACAGGACGATGGTGCTAGTAATGGTGCTCGGGAAGATGGAGAAGGCGGGACTATGGATCTTTCTCGTGGGTGTTTTGGGAATGAGGTGATTCGGCAGCGAGTTGGCGCCGAGAACGAAACGGATGATGGTTTTCTTTCCAGCTCTCGGGAGGGTCCTGTTGTGGAACAGGCGACTTCATACATTTGGACTGGCGATATGTTTCGGGAGACTGAGGAGGGGTTCTCATGGTGATTTAGAGGGTATTTGGCGTCAATCGGGTTCTGTCATTTCATGCATCTAAACTCTTGCAAAGCTACTAATTACAAGCAAAGTATTGATCGTCGTATAGTTCAGTCCAATTCTCTCATTTAGTTCTCTCATTTGATCTTCTCATGCAGTCTTCTCATGCAGTCATCTCATCCAGTGCCAAATAGCAACAGCTTCCCAGCTTCATCATACCATCGTTTAGAACCTGCCAACCTCCCACACCTCGTCCTCATCTACATCCATAGGCACAATAGGACGAAAGATTTGCTGTACATACTGGGTCAAAGCCTCCATACTTCCGGATGAGGCGGGCGATGAGAGAGAAGACGACCGAGCATTGGACGCCGACGCAGCAGATGCCTGTGCAGCAAGTAATCCAGGGATAGGCGAGCGAGGAACACAGGGACTCTTCAACTCAACGACCTGAGCCATCTTCAACTCCAACTCCGTGACGCGGTCCTTCAGCTGCTGACTTTCCTTCTCGAGTTCTGCAATTCGCTTCCCAACAGCGGGGCTAATGGCAGAAGATCGTCGAACTCGAATCTGTCTTGGAGTTTGAGTGGAAGCATCGTTCTGAGGACTGCCATCCGGGTGCCTCACATTGATCGAGCCTCGACCAGCGGAAGGACTTCCAGGGCTGACAAGAACTGTGGAATCATCCATGTCAATAGGTGTAAGAAGTGAACCGGGGAAGGAACGCTTCAGACGCTTCGGGGTCCTGAAAAAATGCGCAGTTGGCTGCGTAGGTGTCGCCGCGTTTTCACCAGCCTTCAAATGAGAAGCGCATTGAGCGTGTTGTCGAGCGAAGCCAAAATGAGCAAACGGTATGCCACGACGCTTGCAAGCGGCCTTTGTGCAAACCCAGGCAGCCTTATCGTCGTCATATTCCACGTCAACAAGCGGTTCTTCTGGCTCTGGGCTCGGTTCTTTGGCAAGAGCATGGGCGTTTGTCGAGCAATGCTGTTTGGCGTTGTGCAGGAGGCGATAGGTAGCCCCAAGTTTTTGGCAGCCTGGCTTCACACATCTCCAACCACCGCCGCTTTGGGCGGCTTCCATACCCTCTAATTCGTCTTGGGATTCGTCGGAGGAACTGAGTTCGAAAGCTGCCGTAGCATGCGCATTAGAGTTGAAGTGCGACCGGGTGTTGTTCAGGCTTTTCATGATCTTGTGGTAGCCCTTGCAGCCTTGCTTGACACATCTCCATAGACCCTCATCTTGAGTGACTTCCATGCCGTAAAGATCACTTGTCTGCCAAATCTCTTCGTCGTCATCGTCGGAGTTTTCAGTGTCTGAAGAGACCAGGTCATCCCCGGTCAGGGCGTGACCAAAAGATCTGCTGTGTTGCCTCATGGCCGTGTAGGTGTCGAACTTCAAACCAACTCTGGGACACTTTTCGTTGATACACATTCCCATGTGATCGCCCACATAGAGGGCTATTCCAGGAAATGATTCGGGGCCGCTGTTGTACTCAAAGTCCTCATCTTGGAGCGGGAGCTCCCACCCATTGCGATGGTCTTCCTCTTGAAGATGTCTGTAAAAGGCTCTTGCATTCTTAAACTCCCCCCCGAACAGCTCGCAGTCGGACCAGTTGCATTTCAGGGCTCGCATGGCTTCTTGCTCAGCGCAGAGGTCTTCGGCGGGAGTATTCTTCAACAGAACTCGATTCAGGTTGGCAGCAATCTGGTGAGCGCCGGTATCTGCATGGCGGTTGAGCTCAGACTTGCACTTGTAATCCTTGAGGTATCGGTGACAACAAGGCTCGTCACAAAAGTAATCACTAGAATAAGTGACTTGAAGGGTAGGGTGGTAGGCATCGTCTTCAGTGTTTTGGGCACCGGTGGTGGAAGAAGGCGAAAAGATGGATTCGGTATCCTGACGTTCACCATCGCCCTTGTCGTTTCGGCGGTGACCCGACGAATAACGGAGATGTTCGACATACAGAGCACCAGTGAAGAACTTGTCTCCAAAATCCTCACAGTCTCCATCGCGACAAAACCACTCAACTTGATGGCCGCTTTCTCGCGCGTGCCTGCTTAAAGCAGGCGCGGCTGCGAACCTGTACCCACACTCGCCACAAGCGTATGGGCCTTTGTGCCAGTTAAGCTCGTGCTTCTAGCACTCTTCAGCTGAGGCGAATTTAAAGCCATCGCATCCGATGTAGGGACATGTGAGAGTCTTGCTTTCGGGTGTGTTCGGACAGTCGAGAGACGTGTAGTCCTCGGGAGGATCATATGTACCCTCCATGGACTCCATGTCGGATGAAGCAAGTGAGATAGCAAGATGAACGAGATGTTGGAGGTTTGTGTTTTTGTAATCCTGAAACTGATTGATCTCTGAGAACTTGTATCTCAGGCAGGCATTTCTATTCACAGCGAAATTAGGGGCAGTGACAGTGAATCAGTCACCCGGCAACGCGGGGTATCTCTGTGCAAGCACACTTGCTTCCAATATTATGCAAAATTGCTAACAATCGAATTTCAATTATTTACACCGAGGGGTTCTAGCGCAATTGAAGTCAAGTGCGGAACGTTCTGCTGTTGTTATGGTGGTGGGCTATGTCTCGAGTTCGTGTTCGCCCCTTTTTGTAACTCAACCACCAGCATTTAAGTGTTCAACAACTACTGTCAACAATATTCAAGGATTGATCATAACTATATCCACTGTCTGAGGAGCTAATTTAGTAGTAATATATTTGCTTAAAAGAATGTAGCAAGTGTGAAAAGGTGAGTGTTTGGACGAGGTAGGTTTCACGCAAGAGTCACAGCGACAGAGGCTAAGGAACCATATTCCTGAATCTCAAACAAACTTTCAACAATTAGCCGTCCGGTATGGTGTAGTGGCTAACATTTCGCGCTCTCAACATCAGTTAAGAGATCAGTACCGCGGAGCCCAGGGTTCGATTCCCTGTACCGGAGTTTGCTTTTTGCCTTCGTACCTTTTGTTCTTGCCCAGTGTCTAATCTGTTATAACATTTTTGAATCCGGCGGAGTTCGTTGTGGTAAGTAACTCGACTATTCGTACATTGTGCTCGCTGGACTTACGAGTGTAAGTCGTTGGATGGGCTCGGGGATTCCTTTCGAGGATGGCATAGAGTGTATTAAGCGCGTTCAACTGCCCAAACAAAGGCAGTCGATTGATCAGTTTATGAACTTGGACTAAGTTTCCTCGAGGTGTTAGGATTGTTTGTATATGACTTGTTCAGAAAGGGTCTCGCTGGCCTCTCTACTCACATGTACAATCGATATGAGACAAGGCCTTTGATCAACCTTTCATTATCGAGACAAAAAATATGTATTCATCCGAGGACTAGTGAAAAACGAATGACAAAAACACTGGCTCTATTACATTCTCTGACACGATCAACATAGGCATGTTTTATACGTCCTCTTATAACCTCCTTCTCAAAACCCAATATACTGCTCCCAAGTGCAGAGTGCTTTCTCCTAGTAGAACACCATTCCCATCAAGTGAAGCCTGATATTGATTTACTGCATCTAACTCTCCTGAAATCACTCTCAATTTTCCTTCAGATTGTTGTACCGCTCCTTGGAAATGGGAGAACATTTCCCTCCCATGAAACGTTCTCCCTTCTGGTGCTACTAGCAGTAGAAATCATGAGCCACTTTGAGGAGAGGGTTGAGGCAAAGCCATATACGCTCCAGGACTCTCGTCATCTCTTCTGGGTGTCTTTATAAAGGAGTCGAGGGTTTGTCTCTAGCATCTGTCGCTCGCTTATGCTGATTCTTAGACCGCCAGCGAGACGGAGCTCGAGGATCAACAACTCCAGCGTATAGTTATGTCTCACGCTCAGATCCTCGTGTGGGATAGAAGGTCGGAGGTACTAGTTCAAACTGGTCGGTGGACTGGCTCGAAGGCCAAGCAAGCCACAACCCGTTCTCTTGTAATACTCGATGCTTGAGACTCGACCGAAATTAGGAAGAGCACCCGTAGAACTAAAGCCTCCTACTAGCCATGATACGCTCGGGATAATGACAGTCAGGTTTCCCTCAACAAAGTAATTACATCACTGGGCTAGGAAAGAAACAAAAAAAGAAGAATTGGAGGTGTTCGACTCCCCAATGCCATTGAGCTGGAATAGTCCATCTGACAAGGCACTGCCGTCTATTTGACTTCCTTCTTGCGCCTGGGTGGACAGCGCTTGGAGCTCGAGCCTAACAGCATCGAGTTGCTCATTTGCGATATGTTCTTGTAACGCCGCAACATCTAAGATTCGGTCCATGGTGGCCGGGAATAGTAGGATCAGTGACCATGCCTTGCCCAGTTCCCTCTTCCCACTGGGTTGATCGGTCAGGGGTAGTTAGATGGATGAACTGGACTCGTTCAGTTTTCTATGTCCATGTGTTCAGGAGAACCGCCAGGTAACACTAGTAGCAACGCCTCTCAAGGTCTTCCATGTACTCGCTAACGGCCTGGTTCTCTCAATCTCGGACGCAACCATCGGACACAGAGTTCAGGGGATTTCGAATGGTGGCCCATGCTTTGTCTTGTCCATCTTGCTACCAGACAAAGAGGAAACCTTGGTGTAGTGACCCAGGGAGGGTGATATAATCGTACTCTGCTTGTCAGGTTACAATTTTGAGGGGCGAGAGCTCAACTAACCCTCCGAATACTCCTATTCTTTCAGGTTGTTAGCAGAGTCTTGTCCACTCGGTCGACATGCGATGCAAGGATCCTCTGGTCCTGTCGGGTATATAGATCATCATGCAAATCATCTGTTAGATCCGCTGGTGGATGAAATTCACTATCAGGGTGACCCTGTTCATCATAGGAACGCCTGAAAGCCACTGAATTGTTCATTTCAGCGAGCCTCTCGTCGCAGTGAAGCACCAGTACTCCACTCAGTAGGGGAGGTTTTTTCGGAAACAGAGAAGGGCAAAGTTCTCCTGTACCGTGCTGCTGTTCATGATCACAGTTGTTGTGTGCCTTCAGATGCGATGCACTCTTGTCCATCTCTGCCCCTTTCTGCGCCTGGCTGAAATCAGACTGATGCTGGCTGATAATGATAAGAATGAATCGTTGTCGATATCAATTTGCTTGAGGGACTTCTTCCTATGGTGGTTTTCGTAGAGCTATCTCTTCGTTACCAGGCGGTTGTTGTCAAGCCACTCAACACGGACTCTGCTGTTGGCAAGCAGCTCAGAAACTAACTTGCTGTTGTACACTCCTCGAGCTCCCGAGTTTTATCTCATCTTGGGGAATATCTGGGCGTCGATACCCTTAGGCTGATCAATACAACCGCCTGCTTCGACCTCGTAAGATGGATTCAAGACCCGCCGCCGCAACGCACACGAGCACCCCAAGGCGAACCCGCGCGAATAACGCGCACCCAGCGACCTAGCACAACGAGGTCATAGCGTAGCTGTTGGACGAATGGAAACCGCCGACGAAGGCGAAGAGGAAGAGCTCGGTGGGGACGCGTTCTACAACAGCCTACCCGCATGTGCTGCTAGCATCAGAGTTTCTGGAAGTCTCTCGATGGAAGCTACTGGCTAGCATTCTCTTGAGTCGTGCGATGACCCCCATTCTGTATAATAGTGAACCAAGCTCATGGCGCATTAGGGTTGAGGATCCCCATAAAGGAATCCTTTTTGCAGGTTTAGCTGGTCATGTATGGCAAGCTTTGGGCTAACAGCGTACTGGCATCTCATTGTGACGCCTAAGTAGGTATCTTGTTGTTCTAACCGTTTGGCCTTAGACTGGCGCATGGGACGTGAAGGATAATCCCCTTCGTACTGATGCGTAATGATCGAGATTATGTATCATCGCGACAACATAGGCTAAATGTCCTGGTGTATCGAAGACCCGATATCTTGAGCTGACAACTGTCCAGAAACGATGGTCGCAAACTGGGCCCGTGTCCTGAGATGAATAGTTTCGAGAGCAACGTCTCTAACTGCATGAGCCAGTTGGTAGGATTTTCAGTCTGATGGTGTCAGATTTGACGGAAGGTTGAGTATTGGGTACTGTTGACGGAGAAAGTTGACAATAGGTTTAAGGGAGGTGGATGCAGTGGATGATATTATCGTTGATGATGCAGGCTGATACTTCCGAGGGAGTGGTGGCCGAACAGATCGAGGTGTTGGTGGTATTGATTGGAAGGTTTGAGGGGGACGGAGCAACAACTGTTGCAGTATCATTATGGCTGGATCGTGTGGTGCGGATGAGAGATGGGAGTCGCATTGGTAGTCTTGTGGTTTGTCATGAAACTGGCTATCCTCAAGGACAAATGTCCTCATAACCATGATGAGCTTATAAGTCGTCTGAAACAGGACACCAAGGATGCTTTAGATTGAATCGAGTGAGTTCCATTTGTAACTTTTGCGTTGCACGGCTCGGGGGCAGATGCGCGACTGAACAAATGCACACTGAGCTATCCTCGCAGTAAATCGTCCGTTCTTTGCGTGCTCGGCACACTGTTCCATACGTCTCATAAGCTCATCGTGATTAGAGGATATTGGTACTTAAGGAAGTTCCAATCGCCATCTCCAGAGACTGGGCGGGACGCAGGATGTTTGTTGGCGATAAACTGAACGGCGGTTTTGGCCCACTCGTCGCTACCTCGGTAGGGTACTGAAGAAGGGATTGTAGGCATCTGAACACCGCATGAAGGTTGCTCCTTCTTAGGCAACGTATATATATATTGGCAACTTCAGGGTCTGCAAGTGTTAGATGGGAAAGATAGTGCGTTGAGGGATAACGTACTTAGCCCATGTTTGGGTTGCTGAACTTCTTTCAGCGATACTTATTTGGTGTTCCTAACGAAGTGATCTCTTGCGGTGAGAAGTTGAGAACTTGTGCTTGATGAATGGAGAAGCCTGTAGGTTGTGGCGATGGCGATTGATCTGGGGAAGCAAGTGGTGGTGTGTTTGAGCCTGAGCTTCCAAGTGACGGTAGTCTTCTCACAGCTCATACTGGGTCAGTTCTGAGAAAGTAACAAGGGACTCATGGTCAAACTTACTTCGATATCTGTCAGGGTCAATGGGCTGTGCAAGTCCGTCGATGCCAAAGGTCGGATGCATAGCGCCCATATTATCCTGGTTTCAATAGCAACGACTCCAAGACAACACTCATTCGAGTTCATTCTCAAGGCTGACATGAAATGATGGGCTATGCCGAATTTGCCAAGCGTATGGACACGATGTGCTCGGGATAACAGCAATTCTCAAAGAGCGGCTACCTTTTGGTGGACATGGTATAGTATAAGCAAAAGAAAACGACTCTCTGCCAAGTGCCGTGTAAGTGTGAAGAAGCAATTGAACTCAAAGGAAGGAGCCAACACTTGTTCTTTACAAATTACTAAGCCAGATGATTACCATCCATTCTACAGATACCTACCATGAGTCGCCAATTGATATCATTTGGCTGGATACCTACATATCGCATTGAGGTGACGGGACACCGCAGCTGGGAAGTTGAAGTCACGATGGACATGACGTTGCATATCGTGCGCATGCTCCCGTTTCAATTACATGTACCCTATCTGTTTGTTTATGAAGCTGGAGTTGCTATTATCTATTGGATCTTTGACACGGCATAGTGCATGGTCATTAGGACCACTTTCATCCTTCTGATACATGCCAATCCACAACTATCTCCTTGATTTAGTGCATCTGCATTGACTATTGAAGTCTGTTCTATTCCGGCATGTTCACACGATGTCACTCCTTCACGCGGATCCGCGACGGAGCGTGTTGTTGGCATTGCATCACTAATATTAACCCACAGACTTGAAGGATCAAGACACGCTGTAAGTAAACAAACAACATCTCCACGATATCAACTTCGCTTAAAGCTTGACTGCACGTGGCCACCTACCAGGCATCTCCTCTCGCCACCTCACTAATCCCCACTGACACTTCAGCTCTCAATAGTCCCGACAAGACGTCCTGTGATACTCCAGCCTTCCTTCATCATGATTCAAGGCAACAATCTGGAGACGCCCTTCGTTACGCGTCTACCCGCGGCTCAGCATCCCAAAGAAGATACCCTCCCGGAGGCGCAAGCAAGATTCCGTGCAAAGATGTCACTTTTCGTGTCAAAACAATCTAGTCCCATTTCTGTGTATGAACGAATCAGACATGGACGTGTGCTTGTATCGCTACGGCGTGTACTACGTCGGGGGCTACAAGTGGTGAGTTGGGATGCGGGTCTTGTCACTCACGATACTTGCCGAGAGGATAAATGCGACCTATCAAAGGAGCTCCGTTCAATCCGGGGCAATTAGACACCTCGGCCGATCATAACCCGTGAAATTGTTCACGGCACAGAATCTTGTGTCAGCTTATGCTTGTGTGCGATCAAAGTCGCCACCAAGATACTGTGATAGTGTAAAGGTGGCTGGGTAGTATAGCCTCACGGTAGGAATGCTCATGTAGATATTAGCAAACAGGTTTATATCACAATAGAACAGTAAAAGTGCGAGGCGAATTAGCTTCATTTCTAATCAAGCCAGGCCATATCTCAGGCCTGCCTCCTATCTCTATCTGATATAAATCTCGTCATCCGAGTAAGTAAGAAACCCGAGCGAGTGTGGTATCCCCAACGCCGATGATGATATGGAAAAACAGGACTAAAAACAGATAGAGCCGCCCAACGTGTCCCTTACCGATGCCATGAATGCTGCGCTCCCATACAGCGTACAATAAGTGGCCCTGAGGTCACAAGAACACACAGCGATAAAGCCAAGAAAACACGTCTATCATGCAAACTTGTCTTTCCACAGCGATCCATGCATGCCTTCCAGATGCCAGGAGCTAAACTCAACAAAATGGTGGTGAAATCAAGCAACCACTACCCTTCACGCCAATCATCCCGCATCCCAATCGCCTGGCTGCGATCGAGGAAAGTTTCGTATTTCGTAAGACATATTTCGTGTCGTTAAGTATGAAAACAAGATAAATGATAAATATCAATGCCGAGGCTAGGATAGTAAAAAAAACCCAAGTGCTGAATACATTCGTTCGAACGCCGTGGAATGATGCCGCGAGACGATATATGTGAAGGATGACTTGCTAACTAGGCAGCGTACGCTTCATGGTACTTGGGGTACTCGCTGAATTGCACGTCACCGTAACTTGAAGTCTTGACCTTGGAGAATTGGGCGCCGTAGCTACCAGAGTAGCTAGCGTCACGAGAAGGCATGGAAGGGCGCTCAACGACACGTACACCAGGTGTGTTGGCGTAGTATCCGTAGGCATCGGTGGGCTCAGTGGTGCGCGAGTAAGAGTTCTGGAGCGTTGTACGGCCACCATCCACTCGGTACTGCATCACATGCTCGCCACGCGATTCGGGAGAGCGGTGCTTCTTGCTGCTGCGATGAGCCTTGCGCTCACGTCGAAGACGCTCGTACTCGTCCTCGGAATCACTCTCAGGAATCTGGGCCTGATGCCTGGTGCGGCCTCGACCGCGGGGGTCCAATTCGGGATACGCGCCGCTGAAGGTCTGAGCTCTCGCAATGCCTGGTGCGTAACGGCTGTGGCCGCCTTCAGCAGGCAGAGTAGAAGTCCGGGGAAGGTCGCGTCGGGGAGGAGAGCTCGTAGGTACACCAGTAGCAGTAGCAGACTTGTGCATATGAGGGCGAGCAGTGGGAGGAGTAGCCTCAACGGGATCATCAACAACCTCAGGCTTGGGGTAAGCCTTCTCGCCAGATGAGTTACGTCTGGGCTTGGCGGATGATCGGCGAGCGTCGTCGTCTTCGGCAGCGGGGGCGGCGAAAGGTGAGCCAACGGGAGGTGGAGTGGGCGCAGGAGGCTGAACGTGCCGGGCGAAAGAAGATTGGCCCTTGCTTCGAGAGGCCTGGATGTAGCTCATCGCAGCATCGGCCTTGCTCTGATATTCGGCGGTCTGATATTGAGCAGGAATAGGAGGCGGGGGCATCGAGCTGGTAGGAGGAGGAACAATCTCTTCACGGTGCGTTGACCGATCACGCTCGCGTCGCTCGTCGTGCTTCTTACTTGACTTCTTCTTGTCGGACTTTGAAACGGGCTCACCGTCAAAGGTCTCGATGTAAGGTTTCGTCTTCTTGCTCTCCGTTTCCCGCTTGCGAGACTTATCGCGAGTCTTCTTCTCGGCGCGTCGAGCTTCCTTAGCGGCTTCCTTGGCTTCCTTCTCGGCACGTCGAATGGCTTCTTCGGCTCTCCTTTTTTGCTGACGCTCACGTTCCTTCTCCTTCTCTCGCTCGCGCAACTCCCGTGCGTACTCCTTCTCTCGTTCCCTCTCCTCTCTTTCCCTGTCTTCACGTCTTGAAGTCTTTTCCTGGTAGGACTTTTCTCTCCTCACAGTTCGGACTCCCTCAAAGATATCAGCGGCGCGAGGATGATCATCCTCGTAAGAACGCGAATATGAAGAGTAGCCTCTAGGACCTGGTGAAGGCCCTCGAGTAGCCTTGTAAGTGCGCTCAGGGGTGTGAATTTCGTATTTATATGTAGTTGATGTAGGTGTAGGTCGAGCTGAAGAGGGGCTTGCCGCAGCGGCTGTCTGACGACTTGATGCGCTTGCAGCTGCCTTTGCCCTCATTTGCTCCCGAAGTTCCGCGAGTCTGGCCTGATCATCGTAGCGTTTCCGCTCCTTCTCGTCGGCCAGTAGTTCGTAAGCGGTTTGAACCCGTTGGAACTCGTCCTGCTTCTGAGCCTTTAATGTTGGATCCTGGACTTTGTCGGGGTGACATTTAAGAACAAGCTTTCGGTGCGCGGATCGAATTTCGGGCAGCTGTGCATCCTTGGCAACACCCAGGATTTTGTAAGGATCAGGAGTTTGTGTAGACATATTGGATGAGTTGATGTCGACTACCGTTTAAAGTGTCGAGTATATAAAATAGACAAATGTTGTTCGTGAAAGTGTCTATTGCATGGATCCGAAGGTCGTCGGAAGGGCGAGGCTTTGGCGGGTTTGATAAGGCTGTATCCTACAAGCAAGGCAGGGCTGGGAGGCTGTTTGTATATTAAAAGCCAGTTGGGTATAAGTTGATGTTGTTGAGTGGTCTGGGCTTTTGGGGGCGGTGTCTTGTGAGTCTCGTCGCCAGAGCACCTAAGGTGGGTGGATGCTC
Source organism: Fusarium flagelliforme (assembly GCF_020744385.1). NCBI lineage: Eukaryota > Fungi > Ascomycota > Sordariomycetes > Hypocreales > Nectriaceae > Fusarium > Fusarium flagelliforme. The sequence continues at coordinate 6,849,222 of NW_025763503.1, forward strand.
GGATTTGCAGGGTACCGTAGACCAGGCAGAAAACTTGAACTTGCAAGTAAATGCAATCAATGCCAGATCAAACGAAAGACCGGGGTAGGCAGGCGAGAGTCTTGACGTGAGCAGCCGGCTGCTGAACACGAGAGAAAGTGAAGATGTGAAGTTTGGTGGTGTTGATTTGGTTGTTCACGTCCACGGGGAACAGAGAAACAATGCGGGAGAAGGAGACAGCGGTCGTTGGGGTATTGAAGAACAAGAGGAATATGAGGTCACGGGCGAAGCGTGGTAGAAGACAGGGGGGACTGATTCGCCGGTACAAGGGGTCGATAGAGAGGACGGGCTAGAGTCTTGATCGTCGACGCCAGGGAAGGGGGTCCACGACTGTGGAGGGTCGCCTTTGGCTTTGGGGGTGCCCGGTCGCCGGTCAAGGCGGTCCACCTGTGCTGTCTCGTCTGGTGGTGCGTCGCGCTGAGCTGCTTGCTAGTGGTCGCTGTTGGTCCAGAAGGTGGTCCCCTGGAGGGGTGCTGTAAGCGGTACTGGTTGTGGCCGCAAGTACTTGAGAGGTAGTCAGAGTCCCTCTTTACGATGGAGTTGGGTCCCGTCTGGTCTGGTCTGGCCGTTGTGGAGTTTTTTTTTCTCGAGTCGTGACTTGGTTATGGACTCGCGAGACCTGAAAAGAGTCACTTCTCTACCGATGAAATCCGTCTATTGTCTCTGAAATCTTGATTTTCTAGAATGAATCAAGTAGCTACGAGCTACTGATTAAATCGAATGGTTTGACTCGTGAGGCGTGTGATTGAAACGAGGTGGCTGGGCGCTCCAAAGCAATGTAGGCGTAAGTACCTTCCCTGTGCCAAGGACTTTCTGCCTGAGGCTTGAGATGGCTAAATAGTGTTGAGGTACGTACTCGAGTGGAGCGGAAAAGAATCAAAACGCAATGAAAGATCAGAGTCAATTGGGCGAGGGGATTTTGTTCCTTGCTTCAAAAGGCAAAGAATCCAGGAACGTGGCGAGTTGAGTTTACTTTAATTCAGTTTTAAAAGTCTTATTCGTGTTAAAGAGGCCTGGACGTTTTAATAATCGCCTCCTCAGCCTCCTTTAGAGTCGTGTTTCCGCTTCGTGTTTTGTCCTCGTCGGCGGCGGCGGCGATTAATCATGAGCTGACTAGTACCTTGAACTGAACTGACACGACGGAACGATAATGCTTGGTAAAAGGGATCGGTGGTTTTTTCCCTCTTGCAGTATCCGTACGTCTTGGGCGAATAGCGTCACGGTATATGGAGAATCCTGTTGGAAGAGACTGGAAGGGCATCGAATGCTTTGAGCCCAGCCAAGAACAGCGCTGCTGCAGCCCGCACTTATACCAGGTTAGTGACTGGTCCCCTGGTTGTTAGTGGTCAATTGCGCGCTCTTTCACTGAAATGGCTCGTGAAATGCGTGCCCGGGGGGCTTCATTCACTGGAAGTGGGTTTGTGGCGCGGTTCGCTATAGGTACGCGGATCTTACGAGTCGAGACACGTGGAGGTACATGCATCTTAGTGGCGAGTTAACCGAGCTAAAGGTACCATGCTAGATGAGTCAGGTAATTGCTCATGTACCGCGTCACTGTTTCGCTGCGCGAGGACGACGCTGAAAGGAAGTGGCCGCGGAGGGCGATGAATCAGGATGACTGGCTATGAGCGGTGATGGATCATTATCTCAACATGGATGTAAGGTCAGATACAGCCTTGGATTTTAGATCAATTACTGGATTCGAATAATCCCCGTATCCAAAAGTGTCAATCTTGATTACTTAGTTCCCCTTGATAATCAATTGCTTAGTAGAAGGCGATTCCGGTGTGGTGTAGTGTAGTAACTGTTTAAGGCAAAACATTCGGTACCTCGCATTCAGCTATGCTAAGCCCGACTCTAAAGTCCTCAATAATTGGAGTGGCTGGTGTGGCGAGTAAGACCCTTCATTCAAGTCTGTCCGTCTTTGTTGAGCTCGGAGCAAACCTCGGAAATGTCCTTGAATATCTTGTACATTTACCGTAAAGATGAGCCATCAGAATCATGTACAATGATGAGGCAAGGCTTTCCAATGCTCCGGGTCTGTCGTCAATTCAGGGTCCGAGTGGAGATCATCGTCCATTGAGTAGCCCGACTCCGAGGTACCGTAGCCCGACAACTCCATGAAGCTGCTGAGCTGTATGAATCAGCCCAGGAACATCCTGACACTTGAATCGGCCCAGTTAAAACATCATCAGTTCCTGGAATACAGTTCAGGCGTTCATCAAGCCCCGTGATGAGACTGCAAGCCTTGGCCTGACTGCAGGGCAATGCATCGCAGCTGGATACCTGAAGGTGCCCGCTGTACTCTGAAGTAAGCCTGACATTTCCTAAGGCTAATCATCTGAAGGTGCCCAGCGGGAGGGATGGGAGCGGAAGCGGGAGGGAGCGGGACGAAGCCCAGAGGCGGTGAGGCTGATGACTGGCGCCTTTCCTTAAATTTAGCATTGCACCGAAAGATCGTGTCTGAACCAGCTGAAAATACGTGAGGCGGTGCTGAAAGCGAATGAAGGTTTCTATTTCAGCAGTATCAACAAGGCTGAAAAAATGAACTAAATGATTACGATGATGATGGCAGTAAGCATCTTTTACAATATCACCGAGGTAAAGTGAAGCAGAATGTTACAGTGCTGAGGCAGTATAGTTGAAAGTAGAGCTGTCTCAGAGCGTCCCTTAGATTGGGCAACCAAAGTGCATAGTGCAAACAACGACATATCACTTTCCAACAGTCGACACAGTTGCCTTATCTCATCCCATTGGGCCACTAACACCTATGGGCTGACTGGCTGCTTCTCTTCATTGGGCTGAATGAGTTGGTCGTGAGGCCATCCGACAAGAATTCGAATTGGAATACAGCATCATGCCTGTTGTGAAAGTCGACAGCACAATGTACAAGTGATTTTCCCACCACGAGGACATGAGCACAGATCGTCGATCAATTACTCGGTGTGTAGAGCTCTAGGGATCGACAGCTTGAGCTGTCAGAGCTTGGTGTGTAAGCTAAACGAGCCAAGCAAGATCCAAGCTATGCCCTGGTGATGTTCCACGATACAGTATAGACAAGTGCGGTCAATTGCTTCAAGGAAGTTGCATGTAATCACTATAGCGACGAACGTCTCATGAGCTCTTTTAGCTTCAGATGCTGTTCCATGTTTCTGTTCCTTGGACCTTACTCAGCTCGCTTGATCAACCGATGCCGCTAGGCGAGCTCCAGCAAGGGACCTACTTCTCTCTCGTGCGATTCTATTCATCAGCCTAGGAGACTTGTCGACAAGCTGCAGCAGATATCCCTGGAATGAAGCTCCCATTGAACCCCTTGTGAGACGGCCGATAGTGATAGTGGGCACGCAGCTCGCAGGCCATCGCATCACGAGGCCTGCATTTCCAAGTTGCACCACGTCTCTAGACTCTCGCTTCACCCCCTGTAACCCGCTATAGGTGGATAAAATTGTGTGGTTGCTGTGGCTTTCAGGTCATTGTCCCAGGAACCTCATGATGGTAAACAATCGTCAATTACTGTACTCCGCAAGTAACCAGATATTCGGTGAAAAGAGGATTCCAAGGTTCGAGAAAGCCATGTGTTGAGTATCTCCACATTCGACGTAAAAGATACCCCCACGGCAGATGTACAGAAGCAAAGCAGAGAGCCAAGCACAAGTGGAGTGATTACCATGAAGCAAAGAGTGTCATGATGCGGATGCTACACCAGACAGACACACGAGAATTCCTGCAGAAGGCTTCTCTGTGGACTCCTCATCCGATAGGAGATGGACCTGCAGAAAGACCAAAGAGATGCAGTGGGCACAGGCTGACAAAGACCAATGAACCATAGAGGAGAGATGGGAGATGGTGGTGAGGGGCAGTCTGGTCTGTTTCTTCTGCATGACACCATCCAGGAGAAGTATCGAGTCCTATGTATGTACGTTTGATACCCAAAAGGTCGTCGTCTACTGGACTCATCACATCTCTCGCACAGGACTTCACAAATAAGCGCCTGTGTGACGGCAGAACGAACCACACATCACGTTTATCACTTGTAGAGAATTAACAATTGCTCCGATTGCTGACGAGACTTGAAGAGGAAGAGGAAAAGAGAAAAAAAGTCAGATGCTCCCCAGATCAGAGGCTCTTGTGATGGGTGGTCATCAGCGTCATGGCCCAGTACCGTTGGGCTGAAGCCAGGCCAAGACAGAGGGATAAAAGAAGGTGGGACATCTGACGCTTGATTGGATAAAAAGCAAAACTCCCCCGTCCTCGGGAAAGGGCGGGGCCGTCCAACGGGCTTCGCATCTGATCACATCTAGGATGATATCTCGACCAATCAAGTCCTTCTTCCTCGTCTCTGATTTTCTTCAAGTGAGGTCTTTTATGGGAGGAAAGATGACAAAGATACAGATCAGGCCTAAATCGTACATATGCCCGTAAGCAACTCGAGCGGAACTTTGATCTGGGCCTCCGCAACTGGCCAGGTTACAGCCGGGAGCTGAGGCAATACATAGACTACAGGACACAGGTACACAAACAAAGGGGACCAGAATCCTGGGGAAACAAGCGAACCAAAGGGGGCCACCGCCAGAACGAGCGAAGCAAGAGGAAGATCATCGACCTTCTCGCCCAGGGGGCTTTCCTCTCTGAGTAAGGAGCCAGGAAGGGAGACTTCTGTGTTAGGAATAGCAGGCGGCAGAAGATTGATAAAAGACCCCTCCTCACGAGAGCTCTCTAGCCATCTCTAGGTAAGGCCGGATTGCTTGAATCTGATCGCAGCATGTGGCTTTGAGGATCACAGGCTTGATTTACTAGGCTAGTCCTTGACCAGAAAGAAAAGACGGAGAGAAGCCAAAGTACTTTTTGCGCTTACTGAAAGCGTAGAGTGACTTAACAACACAAAACACCTGTGGCAGTAGAGTTTCTAGAAGGGTTCTCCCTCTGAGAGCTTCACTGAGCAAGGTTGATGATCAAATTCCTGTCGTTCGATACCCGCTATCAGGCACCATACCACATCATCAATCTCGCGATGGAAGCAGGTATGGACAATGACAAACAATCATCCAGTTGGATAAAAGGGTGGGCAGCATTCAAGTGTGTGGCTCTGGCACGAGCTCTTTGACGTTATTTCTCGGTCCATAGCTTGAGATGGCAGGATGGGATTCGATAGCGCGGTGCACCACGTGGGCGTGCTCTCTACCAGACGTCGAATCCTTGGATCCGGCTTTTTTACCTTACCTCTTGTATGATTCAACCTTTTTGTTCCAAGTTTTTTTGCTCTCAGTTGACGAAACATTGGGAAATGTCATATCCACCTTGTGAGCCCAAAGATGGGTGTACTTCCCTTTCCTATTGTACCTGTAGAAATCTTGGTCTTTAGGTGCTACACGCATCGATCGATACCGATACCCTTTGACGATCCCGCGATTGGCGATGCCGATGTCATTCATGACCTTGACCATGACTGACTGACCCCTCGAACGCGTTAATGGACGAGCAGGGAACAGGCCGCTTCAACCAGCGTCGGTCAAATGCCTCAAGCGCCATGTTCCTGGGAAGATCCCCGTGAGCGTTTGTCTTTTGCCGATTAATCTTTTTGCTTTTTCCCTTTTCTCCTATGTATGCATTGTCGCTAAACGCGGGGTCGTATTTTGTGAAGCGAAGCGTAATATCGTATTACAGTATCCATAGGTAGGTCGCGTTGGTTTCATGGAGGAACTGCCGTACCTGATCTAGCCTTGTATTAAAATACGCAGAAAAGGGGGACAAGCTTTGTGCTTCGCCATTCCCAAGATAGAACAGAAAAAATACAGGGACTAAGCACCGCGCTATTGGGCTGAGGGTATCACGACAAAGACTGGCGGTGAGGAGACGAGACTGGACTGGTTCAATGTTGGGTTTCCCACTCTTGCTGCGGAGCCCTCCCCGCAGGTATGAAGCAAATCCCTCGTTGTGGTTATTTGTTTGTATTGGACTGGGCAGAGATTCTGTAACTCGGGACGACGATGAACAAGGAGAAGGTTTGTTCGATCTTCATGCTATAGGCACGTGGATGTCCATCAACGGGATTCCCTTGTTTCATGTGCCAAGGAGGCGTTTCCTTTGTCCTCTTGGCGTCTCAACGGGAGGGGCTATGAGTTCATCGTAGAGCCAGAGATGCATTGGATGTGGTGTTGTAATTACGGTGAACGTTTGGCAGCATTGAACTGATTACTTCCTTGATTACTCAAGGATGGTGTTGTGAAAGTCGTGAAACCAAACTTTGCATTTGGCTCTAGGGTAGTTTACACTCCAGGACTGGGATGGATACCTACAACTACATCTTGGAGACATGATGCCAGACGTCAAGTACACCAAGATATTGATGAAGCTCAATTACTGGCTAAACTATATACTTGGAAGTACTCGAGCAGCCATTGGCACCACGTTCCTGCACTAGAATTGTAGTTCATCTTTTGGACTCGACCATGACATGCATCTGCCAATGTTGGTGCACGACGTCAAATACCACCATATTTACATCCCAATCCAGCACAATGCAGGAGGTGCGTCACAGCGTAGCAAACATATCAATAGCCTATGGCCAACTGTAAGCTCCATCAGAAGCTATCGCCTGAACTTTCTTTGAGGCCATCTTCTCTCCCAACATGGTGGTTCGTTGGGCATCAACTCGAGCCTGAGTCTAGGGTAAGCACGAGCGAATCAATGGTCATCGATATGGCCGTCCTGTTCCCAAACAGGGAGATCAAGGTCGACTACGATGGGCTTATTGAATTGCTTTCCTCCAACATGTGGATATCGACTCTTCATGATCGCCGCATTAACAACACATGTTTCTCTGCGACCCATTCTCCCAAACAGAGCTATCTGATCGCTTCGTGGCGAAGCGGGATCACCCCCTAATCCGATGGTTCCATGAGAAGCATGATTATCTGTAGGGTTAGATCCGAATGCATATGAACTCATTGCTGACTCTTTGGGGCGATAAACGTCCGTTACGTCAGAGTCTCTTGTACTTGTTCCATAGCGGCCTGGATGAGAGCCATCGTTGTCGAGTGACGGCACCTTCTTTCCTGTCAGATCTACCAGACAGGTTTTGTTATTGCCTTCTCCGGGGTCCTCCCAGCGTACGACACTCTTCTCTTGATAGGCAATGTTTCGACAACTTAGATCCCACATCACTCGCTGAGCACCTCTTCCGTCATGAATATGGCCACAGACGGCGAGCTGTGGCCTCACTCGCCAAAGCGCTTGCCTTAGAGCCTCACAGCCAGTAGCTCGTCGCTCGTCTGTTTCATCGCAATGCATTCTCGGAGGCGTATGTGTCACGACGATATCCGTATCAAGTGGTATGGACTCCCAGAGCGACGTCAGGTCTGACCAGTTGCTGGGGTTCTGAGGAGCGTCATAATAGAATGCCCACAGTCCGTGTCGCGGAGAGTATGGTGACCCGAAGACCTTGAAGTGCGTACATGGTCCCGAAGGCGATGTGAGGCGGACGTTGGCTGAGCCATGGGCGAGATACGTTATCGAAGGCGAAGAAGTGAACAGTCGTAGACACTCGTCATGAGACTGGGGGCTCTTGTTGTGAAAGTAAAGACCATGCTCGGTGTAGAACTCTGAATCTAGAGTGATATCATGGTTGCCTGGAGTTTGAAAGGCAAGTTAGACACTTCTCGACAGTCATCGAGTCTTGAAGAGCCATACCAGCGATGACAATTTTGGCCTCGAAGTCCTGCTTCTCTAACCAAGCGACTGTCTTTGCAAGCTGAAGATGTATCAGCCTCCGCCTCGTATATGGTCATTAAGAACATTTGTGAGTCAGAACTACAGACCTCAGCATGACTCCCTTGGTTGGTCAAGTCTCCTGCGTGAATGAGAACATCACCCTTGGGTAGTTTAACTTGACAGTTGTGAGTGTCCGAGATGCAGACTATTCTAGTCCTTCTCCTCATTAATGTTGTCATAATGTCGTCAAAAGCAAAGCCAATTGTGCAACGGGCGAACCCAAGGAAACGGTTGACTTGGAGTAAACTTGAGGAACCGAAAGTGTAATCACTACTAGCGTTGATCTTCGGTGGAGTTATTGTCTAAGACACTTGCTCTTCTTTTCAGAATACGGAAATCAAGTTCATGTCAAGTGGTCGAGTTGGTTTCTTTTTCCTCTGCAAGGGAGACTCTCGGGGCATCTGTCAGACGGGAGTAACCGTTGAAGCACGTTTCGAGGGCGTCTTTTACTTGATTCTCGTCCTTATGAGGCTCTCGCTTAAACCCGTAATGCGACGCGAGAGTGATGTGCAGGCTGCAGATATGGTGGATCGAGCCTATCGATGATATGCTGCTGAGACCACCAAAGGTTCATGTGATAATTCTAGAAGATAATATCAACATCAACAGAACGCCCAAATGTAGCAGAGAACTCAAAGATCAAGGGATACTCGGATAAGAATGCTACGTAATTTAAGCATGACGGAGGTTGCAAGAGTGAACCGAGATGCTGGAGAAACAAGTGCCGTTGGAATCTGTGGGACCGTTTCACGGACACAATACAGTGCACAGACAGTGCGCCGCTAATTCGAGCGCTAGAAGGACCCTAAATGGCAACCTCTTCACGCTCTATGGTGGCCAAGTTTCTTCCCGCTTTTGCTTGTTTCTTGGTCTGTGAATGACTTCATTAAAGAAAGCCTCATGCAAGTTTGCTCTCCAAAGAGTGTCTGTCTGTTTGTTTGGGCCCCCTTTCCCATATAACTAAATGTGTGATTTCTCGTTTAGTTGACCCCTGTTGACGTGCAATTCAACAGTGTTGCATAAACCAAGGCGATGATGAATTATAATATGTCCCCTGTCGCTCAACACAGGGGCCAGCTGATTGACAGTCCATTCCCAGCGCAACGGTCCAGCCTTTTTGGAGGGAATCTAATCTCGGTATCATCCATTTGAGTTAAAGCACGCCGTTTTTCTGCCTATAGCAGGTCAGTTAGTGATTAAAAAAAAAAGACAAACAAAGCATTGATCAAAGGACTTGACATCTATCACTTTCTGTCTCTCTAGCGCATGAAGCGCTGACGTTGCCAGAATATTTCCGTATGGGGTATACCTTGCTTTGACCAAGAAAAGAAAAAGGAATCCTCACTGACGAAACGACTTACGAAAAAAAGCAACGAAATTTCAGGTAAAGACGTGGACGTCCACCGTCGGGTTCCTTCATCAAATTGGCCCGTTGCTTTTTACCCCTGTTCAGTGGCTTCTTGACCCTGGCGCGGCTTATTCTCATCAGGGGAAACCATGAATATTCCCCTTCCACTCGCTGGCTTGCAGTTATCTGTGCGTCGACAGCATGATCCATTCCATTCTTTTTGTTGCTGCCCATCGAGCAATTAGAATGAAACAAACGGCGCCGGCAGCTAAGGGGGACCGCCTTTGGAGTTAGGGTCTTTCAATTAACTGGCCTTCAATCAATGCTCCGGCTTGCGGCCTTTGGTCATTGTACATGAAGCGTGGCGCAATCATGGATTCTAGTTTGGTTTCTTCCAACCATTGGCTGAAAGCTTTAGCCACGAGATACCCGATCAGATCCATCAACCACACCGCTGATGCGTACTATGAATGGTAGTGCAGAATGGACACTATCTGTCAGGTGCAAAACAAGCGACAAGCTCTAAACCTGCCTAGTACAGAATGTCTCTCCATCATCACAAATTTCATATCCCATCTCAAGCCACTTGACTGTTCCTTTGACAATCCCTGCCTCTTCTCTGCTGTATTTCCGTCTGTGTCCACTTAGAGCTCGCTGAGTCCGTACAGGGGGCTTTCCAGGGGATCTAGCCCGCCCGGGTGAGGGGCCGTGCAGTGGTTGTACCTAGTGGCAGCGCCGTTCAGGTGCCATTTATTTGCACACCAACACAGTGTAAACTCTGCCGCAGACCAGCCCCCTCATGGGAATTCTCTCGTCTCGCCTCATCTTCTGTCCTACCTTCTCTTCTCTCTGCACAGCTCTCTCGGAGCCCGACGCGCCTCGATTTACCAAAGAATGATATCTTAGAGACGACGATATCTTTCAACGTATCGCTGGCCGTCGATAGTCTCTTTTCAACATTCTACTCCATTAAACTAAAAGTTATCACTTCTTCTTACGATCTCTCTCCACCCCTTAACTTCTTGCCGGATCCCCTCGTTAGCCGCCTCGATCAACCTTCGCACTACCGATTGCGTCCTACAAACACCACCTTTACTTTAGCTAACAGCTACTACTCCGAAATCTTGCGGCCTTGATCACGATATCGCTCTCTTTCCGTCTTAACAAACATCGAAACACATACCTTTCTTTTACCGCCTTGCGCGCCGCCAAGTCATTCCTAGGAGGTCGCGGGCGCCATCTACAAGGCGACAATGGCTCCAGCCCCGACCTCGACCGAGAATATAACCCCGCCGCGTAGCAGTCATGGGCAGAGGGATTCATGGGGATACAACTTGTCCCAGAAGGAGGTATGAAGCTCTGCGTCTTAAGATGCCGTCTACAGCGATCGAGGTTGCAGGGGTTAGTTGCTGACGATTGGCTAGGACTTTGATAACGATATGAATGCTGTGACCAGTCACGACTTCTCTCAGAGGAACCATTTCTCTACCCAAAATGGCAACTCCAACTCTTACCACTCCGGAATGGACCGAGTAGGTCGCAAAGTAAATTCCCACGACAATCTTTCGAGTGCAAAGCTTCACAACTCCGTTGACGGAGCCGGAGCTCGTCATATCACTGAGTCCAAGACAAGCCCGGCCTTGAACGGCGGCTCCTGGGAACAAACATATGGCCCTGATGAGGGTGAAGACGAATACAGTCGCAATGCTGTGCCTATCGATCAACCACCTGTCGACGAGGGCTCCAAATGGATTCACCGTGACAAATTGGCAAGGATAGAAAACGAAGAGCTTCAAGCTGCCGGTATCTATATGCCAAGAGCTCGTAACCAAAGTAAACAACGACGAGGCGACCGAGACCGAAGCCGCAGTGCTATGCGTCGGGGAACAGATGCATCTGAGACTCGATCTCGCAAGAACTCAACAGCCGTCGATGCGCGAAGTCCCGAGACTACAGGCGAAGCTTGGGATTTGAGAACTCCAGAAGAGATTGCTGAGGAAGAAAGCAATGCTTACTTTCATCCAAACAACCATAAAGGAGGCTCTCGCATTCCGGTTGCCAAGGTTAGTCCAGTGCCCATCAGTATTGATCGTTTTGAGCGAGCATCCATTGCTACGAGAAAGACGAGCTCGAGCCCCGAAGATGAACGGACTTTGACAAATGAAAAGGCTCGACCTGGAAGCGCACATATGATGAAGGGATCCGATGCCATGTCGATCAATAGCAACTTCAACAGTAGCTTGCCCGCACCAAAGCGAGCGGCTACCGAGAACCCCTCGCCCAAGAAGAACGCGAACGGCCCACGCAAAACATCTGGTCCTTCGAAGACAGGCACGACCGGAACCGCTAGGCCAAAGACGAGATCTGGTTCTATAGGAAATAGCATCTCTACTACACGACCTTCGACTCGATCTGGCGAGTTGTCTGCGGCGACTAAGGCTCCCGAAGGTGACCCTCCATGGATGATTAACTCTTATAAACCTGATCCACGACTCCCTCCTGACCAACAACTCTTACCCACGGTGGCGCGCCGCCTACAGCAAGAGAAGTGGGAGAAGGAGGGTAAGTTCGGCGACGTCTACGATAAGGACTTTCGGCCGCTCAACGACAACGCTTTGGGCAAAGAACATCGCGACCACGCCGATAGATCTGAAGAGGAGAACGAGCGGAAAGAAGATGGAAACGCACCAGAGGGCGAATGGCCGCTCAAGCTGGAGCCTGTCAGGAGCCCAACACTACGTGCTGGAGGTTACTCCACGATGCCCAAGATCTCGGACAAGCCTCTTACCAGTCCTCTTCCGAGCCCAAGGACACCTCTTTCCCCCAACGCACCTATTTCGCCCAATGCGCCGGCTTCGGAACAACCGAAAGAAGAGCAATCTACTGAGCCTCCTGTGCAAGAACCTCAGCGTCCTCAACGCCAACAACCTGCGGACGACGATAGCAAGGGAGGCTGCGGATGCTGCGTGGTCATGTAAGCCTCTTACACACCAAATTGTCGATCGAACCACGATACCGAAACACACACTCCTTACCGCACGTGCCTGACAACACCTTACGACGTAACGAATTTCTTTTTCGAATTGTTTACATTCAGCCACTGTGTTACACCATATCATACCAAACCAGTCTGCCATCTGGTTAGCGACGCAAATTTCATTCCCTTTGTTCTACTTTTTCAGCGATTCGTTCCGCCCCATCCGAACAAAAGATAGCGACCTTGTCACAACGACACATCCGATATAGGAAAGTTCATGCATTCACCGACGTGACGGGCTCATTCGGTGAGCTGCCCGAGTCTCTGGTGAAGCAAGGGCACACATGTCTTTCCTGGAGTCCTTCATTACATGTATTTAATTTCAGGCGTTCGAGCTTCCTGCTTTGTCTTTTGGTAACTGATTACCGTTTTGTCGTTGAAACGGTGTTTCTTGCTATATTCTTGCCCATGGAGAAGGAGTACAAATGGGGCGGATTGATAGAAGGCGGCTTTTTGATGGTGAAATTCTACAGACTTTGAGTGAAAGTCTGAAGATGCTGGCATGTGGGTTAGTTCTACTCACCAAGATGCATCTTGTTACTGGGGAGATTTTTGGAGATTGAGAGTCGAAGAGGATGAATTAAAAAAGATTAAATATTATGAAATGTCCTCCTGCATCGTGATTATGCTATTCTTACAATTGTGTTGTAGTGCATCAAGGGCTTGTCACATCTGTAGTGGTGATCTGCAGATATCCAATGTCAATCTCGATAGCTCGAAACCATAACAAGAACTCAATTGGCAAGCATTCTAGAACTGAAATGTTGAGTAATACCAAGATCTAGTACTATGAACTGTAATTGTCATGAAGTTTGAACCCCAAAATAGATCAAGATCTTTTGGAGAAGCCCAGACTTGGAAGAAACGCCAGCAACGTCATCATGATTTTTTAATTGGTCTTGCTAGTTCGGGAGATCGGCACAATCATCGACAAAGCAATGCGCCTTGCATTCTTGGGGGAAAAGGTAACAAGAAATTATCAGGGAATTGATTGAATACGGATAACGGCACTTTATAAACGGGTACTTCGGAGAGGGGTTAGCACGGTAATGCCCGGGGGTGGAGTTGGGAGCTTCAGCTGCTTGTAAGTCTGAAGGGGGGGTTTACATCATCGAGATTTAGCTGACGTATTACTGACTAGTAAGTGAAGTGATTGAGCTTGAAGACGGAGCACGGAGAGGAGGAGTCCTATATAGAACCCTTGGCTTGGCAATTGAAGCTGGGCTGATCTCAACTTGTTCTTCAGTATCATACGCAGTCAAGAACATATTCAGTAAAGACACAACAGCAGCAAACATGGTTCATCAACACGGCGACCACCACAAAATCCCCTCCAAGCACCGCATTCACAAGTGAGATTCACTTTCTACTTGTCTCTGGTATAGCTAACTCAATTCTTTCAGGCCTGGTGCATGGCTTCCCGCCGACCACCGCGTGCACAAAGAGTACATGCGTCGGGTGACAAAACACGCTGATGAGAACCCCAAAGAGCTTGTCCCCGTCCTTAGAGAATTCAAGGAATTCATTGAGACGACACCCCGTATATACATGTACTTTGTACAGATGTTTGAAGAGATCCCCCAGAAGCATCCCTACGAAAATGATCCTACGGGGACGCCGCAGCTGCGCGACTATGAGCACATGCTGCAGGTGCTGAACCATATCTTTAGCACGGCTCCTGAGTGGACGGATGCGGCGGAGAGTGTGGGCATGGTTGGTGTGCCGCTTTGTGCCATCTTTGATTACCCTATGGGAACACCCAGGTGAGTTTTCACTGAGATGGGAACTGTGTGGGTGAGACTGATGAGTGTAGTGGTTATGCGGCTTTCTTGGATCCTGATGTGAACCGAATGCTGAAGAAGGTCCTCAATTATTGGGGCAGATATCTTCAGGTATGTTATCTATGTAGGAAGGCTGGAGAATTGAACTAATTCTGTACAGACGCCTGACTCGGCAAAGGTCCTGGGAGATCACAAGGAGGGCTGGTTTGGCCCGACTGGTCTTCACGATCTTGTCGAAGTTGCCAACAAGCCCCTAGGCACGGATATGAAGTTCGAAGACATGTTTGAGTGTGATGCTTCAGCTCAATACTATGGCTACAAGTCATGGGACGGTAAGATATCACTTTGCCGACACAGCTCTTTCACCTACTAACTGATTAGACTTCTTCACCCGTAAGGTCCGCGACAGTGCTCGCCCCGTAGCATCGCCCGATGACGATCTAGTCATCGCCAACTGCTGTGAATCGCGCGTTTACAACATCGAGCACGACGTTAAGCTCCGAGACCGATTCTTCGCCAAGGGTCAACCCTACTCTATCCTCGATATGCTCGCTCACGACCCTCTTGCCGAGAAGTTCGCCGGCGGCACCATCTACCAGGCCTTCCTTTCCGCTCTGTCCTACCATCGTTGGCACACTCCCGTCTCTGGCAAGATCGTGCGTGCTTTTGTACAGGACGGTACTTACTTTAGTGAGCCTCTCTTTGAGGGTGTGGGAGAGCCTGGCTCGACCGAGATTTCATCGGCTGGTTTGTCACAAAGTCAAGGGTACCTGAGTGCGTTGGCCACGAGAGCGATCATTATTATCGAAGCCGATGAGCCCGCCATTGGACTGCTGGCGTTTGTCGGTATTGGTATGGATGAAGTGAGCACATGTGAGATTACGGTTAAGGAGGGCGACCATGTCAAGAAGGGGCAGGAGACAGGTATGTTCCACTTCGGAGGCTCGACACATTGTGTTATCTTCCGAAAGGGAGTCAAGGTTGAGGGCTTCCCCGAGGTTGGAAGAGAGGAGAACGTTCCTGTGCGAAGCAAGCTGGCTGTTGTCAAGAAGTAATGAGTCAGCGATGATTACGTACAGTCAAGCACTCGGCATATGTGTCATCTATGAATTAAGAAGTTTGTATGTATTATTGTTTGAGTAATTATTCGACTTTCATGTTCTCGTTAATTCATTTCTTGGCATCATCCTTCATACCGGCCTGCACCCACTTCTTGGCTCCAGAGGCCTTCTCCTCGAGCTCCTCCTCGGAGAGCTTGTTCATCTCAAAGGCACCATGAGGGGTAGGAACATGGCGACCGGCCTCGAATCCAGGTCGCTCAAGCAGCTTGTAGAGCCACTTCTCCAGGTTGGGGAACTCGGAGAGGTCGACACCAGCCCACTCTGTCAGGGTGTGTTAGTATGTGAAATGCGATGAGAGAAGAGAGAGACTTACTGGCACTGGCGACCCAGCCCCAGATGGAGATATCGGCAATGGTCACCTTGCCGCCGACGATGTAGCCAGATGGTTGCTCGGCGAGATGAGTGTCGAGAGTGCGGTACAGACGGCGGGTCTCGTTGGTGTAGCGGTTGATGCCGTACTCAATCTTCTCAGGAGCGTAGCCTGAGCACTGTCAGCATTCGATACGTGAATGGAGACAATGATACATACGCTTGAAGTGGTTGGCCTGTCCCTGCATGGGACCAAGACCACCCATCTGCCACATCAACCAGCTAGTCATCTCCCAATGCTCAGCAGAGTCATAGGGGAAAGAAAGCTTGTGATCCTTGTCATAGCGATCAACGAGGTACTGCAGCATAGCACCGCTCTCAAAGACACGGATCTGCTTGCCGTCGAGGGTATCAGTGAGAGCAGGAATGCGACCGTTGGGGTTGATCTTGAGGAACCATTCTTCCTTTTGCTCATTCTCGGTCATCTTGATGGCGTGGACCTGGGGTTATTAGACACTGGTTGTGTTGGTGCAAGACAGATGGTTTACCTTGTACTCGAGGTTGAGCTCCTCGAGCAGAATGGAAGGCTTGATGCCATTGGGAGTGTTGGTGGTGTAGAGGGTGATGTCGGTCTTGATCTTTTGAGCCATGTTGAAGAATTGTTTGCCTAGCTGGGCAATGCGCGTTGTCATTAATGTAGTGGTAAGTGAGTGAGGTGAGTTTCGAAGGGGGAATGATGAGAGCTTTATAAGAATGGATAGAAGATCTTAACCTCTACTAAGGCAATGTGCATATGCAAGTTATAGTGAGGGGGTCACTTGTCTGGGGGAATGAAATGGACTGGATCGATTATTCATAAGGTGCCCGATTTAGATTTCTAATCCGAGGTCCTGGAGGGTGGAGGAGCTGAACCCACATCCACAATTGGACCAAGGCCAAGGTAACTCAATTGCGCGATTGTTACAGCAATCTTTGTAATCAACCCGTCTCCGAATGCCCCATGGAGACAATTCTTACGCCCAACGATGTATGTCTTTCTTGCGATATGACATGTTCATGTGCTTCTTGATTATTGTTGATGATCTGATATTGCCCTTCCTGGCAATTATACAATCAGAGTCAGCACTTTGAATGACCCAGGATCGTTGATGTCATCCCGCTACTGACAGCACAATTGCCGAATAATGGTGAAAGCTTTATCGATAAGTGATTCCCCAGTTCTTCGGTCCTTCCTTCTACCGTCCGTCACTCTTCTCAAATCTCCTCGATTCCTCCGCCCCGAGTAACTTGTCGGCCCCACTTCCGGATCCGAATTTCACTCCGGATGTAGTCGAAGAGCTTACATATGTACAAGCTATTCGTTTTGCCATTGAGTCCAGATGTTCTAAGTAGGCAAACAAGGCAGGAGAGAGGGCCTGCTTGTAGTTCTGTTTATCAAGTTGGAGGGAGGCATTCATTGACTGGCAAAAAGGTAGATAGATAAGTGCTTGAGGTAGCAAAAGGAAACTCCGGTACAGGGAATCGAACCCTGGGCTCCGCGGTACTGATCTCTCAGGTTATGAGAGCGCGAAATGTTAGCCACTACACCATACCGGACTTAGCATCCATGTTAGGCCGTTGTTGCAAGGGTCTCAGAAAAGTAAGACTATACTGGCCGGAACATTCGAATGGCATCCCTCGCGTGTTGTTCATAATGTTCTGTTGTCTTTACCGATCTCTCCATGTATGTGTGCTAGGGTTGCTTCTCATGTAACTTTGGGATATAAAGAGCTTCTTCATGCAGCAAGTTTTATTATTGAGGTCTCGAATGCCAAGTTAAAATAAAGTGTCAGCAAAGCGCCATTATTGCTGTCAACACAGAGCATGAGGCAGTATATCCTACAGTTTGTATAATTAGACCAGGTATTAAAATGAGGGAAGCATTGTATTATGTAGATGTTACCTGCGTCAATAGAGGCGCATAGAGGTTAAGGCGTCACGACCCCTTTCTCTTCAAGTGGTCGCTAAATACTGCCACATCGGTTCTTGGCCGGGTAAGACTCAAGGTCTTCCCTGCCAGTAAGTCGCCCACCGTGAGTTTGAGTAATCTTTCATAGGTGGGGGAACCGAGTCTATCCGATGGACCAGTTTATAGAAATGGAGATACATCAAGTGTACCCCTTCATCATCTATCGCGTTGTTTATCAAGTTCAAGTTGCGTTGAGGAATGGTGAGACCTCTAGCCTGGACTTCATGAATGGCTAGCCTTATTTCCTCAGGAATGAGATCATACGGTGCAAGGAAGCGAGGGAGCCCAGAACCATGTCGGATCAACTCTGCCACAGATGTATAGCATCGGGTAATCGCTGCCTCGTCAACGGGCAGTAAGCCGAAAATGTCTGGAATATTTGACAGACAGCCATGTGACACGAGTAACTTTATAATTTGACAATTCGTATGCACATCCTCTCCTTCCCTGGCGTAGTCGAGGCTGTGGAGCGCTCCTGCCTGGCAGCCATCACGTATGGTGTTGATGGTGCTGGCGACTCCGGAGATACTCAACAGGATGTCGACGAGACTGAGATCACAGTACGACACGGCTTGATGTAAAGCATGGATACGAGTGCCTATGTGGGTGTCAAGGCTCGCCCCCCTCTCGATCAGTAATATCACCGTGCGCAAGTCTCCTCCTTCAATGGCGAAGTAGAGGGGGTTCGCTCCGTGTTCCAAGGCCCGGACTGCGACAGCTCTATCGACACCACGCAGCAATTTGTGGCCTGCGCTGACGTTTTGCCTTACGAGATAGCAGCAGATGTTCGTAGGGTATGAGTAAGCCACCTGATCTTGATCGATGTAACGGCGTATATCAAGTTTTAGCCCAGCATCAACACGGACGCGGTGGTCGATGTCGGCGCCACGATCCAGCAGCAGAGTCACAACGTCAATGTGGCCGTAATAAGCAGCCCAGTGAAGAGCAGTGAATTGGTCGCTTAGGTCCCAAGGACACCATGTTCGAATCGAGATCTCCTTGGCTCGACCGGTTGCAGGGAATCCATAGTTGCTACCACGGACACGGACAACAAAACCCTGGGTAGTGTCGCCCATATGGATATCGGCGCCGGCATCAAGAGATCGCACGACGCCAGCTACACTCCCCTTGATTGTTGACCTCAGTAGCGCAGCGGATCTATTATGCCGCACATCCTTGTGATAGATCCCCTTAGTAAGGCATGCATAGAGGCCTTTGCATGTCGCAGCCAGGCTAAGTGCATCCTGGTACGCCTGCAGAGGGTTGAACATAGGTTCGGGCTCTTCATCAGGGTCCCATGACCACTTCATGGGGTGGCAACGATCATTTTTCATCTCGAGCATAGCGTCGACGATGCAAAGAAGAACGTCCCGTGGCAGTTCCGTCAGTGACAGTTTCGGAGAGGGAGTAACATTTCTATCCATCCTGGAGGTTCGATAAAAGTCTTGATGTCAAGACAAAAGCTGCCGCAAAGATTAGTACCAGTCATTCAGGGGTGTGCTGGTTGAGCTGGTAGAAAGGACTTTGATGAAAGAGAATTGATACCTACTTGGTATGATATAAGAGTGAGTTGTATTCGTAGAACTCGATGTGTTTATCTTTGTACTGCGAAGGGGACCGTTCGAAGGTAGGATCGTAAAAGATATATTTCTCTGACCGCCGACGATTTGAACGATGGATTTGTGAACAGTCTCTATGAGGTATGTTCCTGCCTTTGTATAGAAGAAAATGTATGATGAATTGGAGTAGGTTTCGTGAATGCGCTCGAGATATATCTTAAGGTTGAGCAGGCACAAGACGGGAATGAGGATTTTAAGAAGATTGCTACTGGATTGCGATAGCACTGAGATGTACTACACCTTACCTAAGAATCTACTGGGTATTATTTCCAGTGTATAACTACTACATACAGGAAGATATACCCAGTGTACCAGAGTTCGATCTTGTGGACCCTTGCGGTCTTAATAATAGATAGAGTTCTAACGGGACAGTTTAAAGACGAGGTGGGCAACAGAAGAGCTGTTGTCTAAGGTTTAGGCTATACAAATAAAGCAGTCCAAGTGCTAGTCTAAGCTGGCATAAAGAGACCAAATCTTTTCGTCTCTAATGCTTGAGGCGGCCGATTCTTCTGACTCTCTGACGGCGACGAAGCCACGACGCCCTATGCCTTGCCGCTACTGCGACAAATATCCATCCACCTCTCTACTTCAGCCTGCAACACTTCGATCCCTTCATCAGTACGTTGCATCAAAGGCAGATGGGCGTTCTCTCTCTGATGAACATGCCACACTTGGAGGAGTAACTTGTTGACATTGAGTTTTACAGCGCCAGCCGCGATGCAATCTCGCATAATCCCTGGTGTGAAGTCATTTGTGCCGTGAAGTGCCAGTTGCGCTCGTCCCTTGATCTGTTTACTGATAGCTGACAGTCTGTTAAAGTCGATATCGGGTCCCTTGGGACCGTAGTCACCGTGAATGTTACCGACGCTTGGGGCAAGAATGTCGATGTCTGCTTTGAGAAAGTCCTCCACCTCTTCAGGCGTTGTGAGAAGAGCTACAGCTTGTCAGAAACTATATTGGAAAGAGTTTTGAGGAATATGAACCTTCGAGGTCACCAGTGTCTGCGATGCCATCTTCACCACCGTTGATGCGACCGCACTCTGCCTCAACAGCTTTCTCATTGTCGTGACACCATTTGGTGAGGTCTTTAGTCCTAGCGAGGTTCTCTTCATGCTCATGGTGACTCATATCGACCATGATAGAGTCAAAAGGGAGTGTACACGCCACCTCTTCGATCTGGACAGGGTCTTGTGCGTGGTCCAGGTGAAGGGCGAGTGGGACTGTGGCAGACTCGATGGCTGCTGATGCTGCCCATGCCAACGTGGGGAGCTGCTTCAGAGTGGAAGGGAACAGCAGTAAAATGAGAGGTGAGCGCTTAGACTCAGCTGCTCTGACCATGGCTGTCAGATGTTCAATGTTGTAACTGTTATCGATGGTCAGCGGTCATGTAGATAGCTTCATTTAAGGACTAACCATATCGCTGCCAACACTCCATAATTGCCCTCTTCGGCATCCCGCAAGATGCTAAGAGTTCTGTTATGGTTGAAAGATTTGCTTGTTGGCATATGGCGAGGCATAGTTATTTGGATGGTTAGATTGGCATATATCCATTGACAGTGTTGCAAGGTATTGGGGTGGAGTGATGAGATGGACCACTCAAAGGGAGATTTCGTAAGCACCTAATGAGGTAATCGGAACCACCAGTTACATGGTCGGCTGGAAATACACGACTGCATACAAGAAGAGTCCTTGACATCAAGAACAATTGGCGTCAGCCTTATGCGACAAGTCGCACAGCATATCTCCATGTTCAACCTGGCGCAATATGCCGTGGATACTAACACCCTCCCGAAGCAGACGGAGGATGAGGCCTGCTTCTTCCTGGCTCCTTGACTGCAGCAGCTCGATAATCTTTCGATTCGGTTCCTGTTCCGTTTCTAGGTGCCTCACTCGCCGTCGTAGCTCTTGATCTTTTATGGGTATAGCGTAGGTACATGCCACATTGCTTTGAAGGCAGCCTGCGCATCGAGGTCTACTCCCGTTACACTACACTGGCAGTCAGATATAGTACGTCATTGACAAGTATGAGGTTCGTACTCGAACTTTTCGCTTTCGACAAGAATCGCAGGCTACTGAGACGCCGATTCGGGGTTGGCGAGGAAGAATGGCTCGACGAGGAGGAGGAGGTATTGGGTGTTGGGCTGGAGGAGCGGGGAGAAGAGGACGGTTACAACTTGAGTCTGAACTAGACATTGTTCAAAAGACTGTACAATAAATGTGGTAAAATTGAGATGAAGATTGGTACCTTAAAAGGTCTTCCCATGACAGGAGACCGCGAGAAACTCCAACGTAAGGGAAAGCAAGGGAGTTTTGACCTATTTCTCAACAAACGAGGTCCATGGAACGAACGACTGAGCCAGGTCCCTGTTATGCAAGTCTACTGAAACCGTCTAACCTAACCCAGCTGAACTTCACGGCTTGGCCTCCGGTGTATCTGATTGGCTCATTTCTAATTCCTCAAATGATCGTCATAGTAGTGGCATCTACAGACCGTTATACCGGGTCCATGGCCATAATGAGCGAAGGATTTAAAGGATATTCTAGAGTCTAAACCGCATGTGAAACCACGGGCCAAGTACTGTACCTACCTACTGCCAATAGCTGCCGTCGGCATAGACCCTCCAGTGATAGCTTGTCTTCAACACACCATCAGAATACGGGCCACGGCTGTCACGGCGGGCGGTACTGTACTTATGCGGTCAAGCATTCTTCAATAAATTGATACAGTACCCGTTCAGGTTTCTTGGATCGACGGAGAATACCCGAGACAGTCTGGGTGCTGATGGCCCTGCCATGGATCTAGTGTCTTGGGAGCACCTCAATATATCCCGCCTTTTTGCTACAAGATAACCTACAATCGCGTCACTATGTTGATGTAAGCTGCAAATAATATCTAAATCGTCATTAATAGCGCACACTGACCGTTTCTCACCCCTGAAGCAAGATATCTAAAGCCCACGATTCCCTGTCTTCAACACCAAAAAGCACGCATATCTAGCGTCATAGCCTTTTTATCCCTCTAACTCATGTCTTTCGTCTTCTTTTCCTCATACCTTCTGCGGCCTTCTTCTTTCAGCTTCGAGTCATCAGGTCGAGTAAGATTGACCTGCGGCATAAGCAGATATGCAAAAACGAATGCAAGACTGGCTACGCCCGCGCCAATCAGGAAGATTATGCGGAATCCTTGTCTGTAAGCTGGGATGAGAACTGATCGAATTCTTGCTGCTTCTTCTGGCGAGACTAAGTCGAGAAAGGTTTGTGGATTGCCTAGTAGAGTCTTGGTCTCGTGGTCTCTTAGGTCTAAGGATGATAGTGAACCGGCCAGGACGTTGTTCCTAGATTAGTTAGTTGACGAACGTCACTAGAGGGCATTCACAACATACAAGACTGTGCCGCACACCGCAAGGCCTAATGTTGCTCCCAAGTTTCTCACAAAACTGTCACATATCATTAATATTCGCTATTCAATATGTTTAATATAAGTCACTTACTTGCGAAATGACGTGACAACTGCCATATCACGTCTCTCAACACCAGCTTGCGTAGCAATGAGCGCACTATCATCTTATCAGCTCCTCTTGATCTCATTCAAACATCACAAAGCTTCGCTACTCACGGTTGCAACGTATTTCCTACCCCAACACCAATGAGTACTGAGTATCCGATCTGTTTGCCTACGCCAGTATTCTCATCCAGGGTTGACATCAGGCCAAGACCTACGGCCCAGCAAAGCCAGCCGAAGAGGATACACTCGCGGTAGCGGCCGACCCAATGTACTATGAGGCCTGAGAGGGTGCTGCTGGCAGTTTGAAGCAGCGTGATTGGGAGGACCATTGCTCCAGCTTTGGTGGCTGAGTAGCCGTAGACGAGTTGGTAGAACGACGGTATGTAGTAGACTTGCATAACGAAGTTCCAGCCGTTGATGGCCATGGTTAAACATGCGCCGTTGACGATCTTTGACGTGAATATGTGCACTTATATCGGTCAGAAGATAAAGCGCAATGCGATTAGAGGTGCTTACACGGTATCAAAGGGTATTTGGGACCCTTCCACTGCCAGAGCACGAAAGCAACAGATGCTGCTGTACCTACCACCAGGGTCGCAATGACTTGATCAGAGTTCCAAGCATAGTCCTTTCCTCCCCAAGTCAGTCCCAGAATGACCACAGTCATACCGGCTAGGGCGAGGAATATGCCTAAGAAGTCCACGGCCTTGAGCTTCCTGTTTCCTTGTCAGTCGGGTTTCATCGCATTCACTGGGCCACTCACAACTTCCAGTCCCCTTCCACATTCTTCAATGGCATGAAGAATAGGACACACAAAGTCGTCAGAAGCGTCAAAGGAAGCTGCATTCTAAAGATCCATCGCCATGAGTCTTCCGAGCTTGATGAGAGTGCACCTCCTATCACAGGCCCTATTCCATTTGCGATAGCGACCACAGCACCCTGGTAGCAAATCTCATCAGCCATTGGACTTCAATCACAGAGTCAAAGATACTCACCAAAATGCCCTGGTACTTTCCTCTTTCTCTCAAAGGAACCACATCACTAACTATCAGTTGCGCAACAGTCATGAGTCCACCTCCTCCGATACCAGTAAAAGCACGAAAGATAGTGAGTTGCAGCACAGACTGTGCAAGAGAAGAGGCGAGTGATCCAATGAAGAATATTGTAAGGCCCATGAGAAGGATGATCTTGCGAGACCAAATGTCTGATAGTCTCCCATACATGAGTTGTCCGACGGTCGAAGTTCTACAGTCTGTTAAGGCTTTATTCGAATATTATCAGGGGAAAACTCACATAAAATATCCGCTTGCTATCCATGAGACTTGAGCCGTTGAACCGAGGGCATTTCCAATAATGTATAGACTGGTTGCCAGCATGGTCTGGTCCATCAATGCTAACAAGTCGACACTTGCACATGCTAGGAATATCTATCGAAGATGTCAGCCCTAAGCTTCTTTTATGGCTACTCATAACGTACGGTGATAATGGCTCTTTTGGGGACATAATTCGTCTGGTCGTTGAACTGGTGAGTCTTGCCATTCTCAGATCCTCCATCGACAACGATGGTATTCGTCGAGCCAAGATCACGGCCCATGACCACATTGGGGTCTGCGGCACGACTGTCAGCCATTGTTCCTCGTGGTCTAAGGTACACCTTTGGGACTGTCAATGGGGACGGTTGATCTGTCTGCAGTTGAACTCTTTTAACCTAGCCCCAGAGTTCCAAAAGACCTTGATTGATGCCAGGGCTCTTGTGTCTACATAGGTTGCTGTTGCAGTCCTCTTTTTCAAATTACATACCTGAGGGATCGACAAGTATGATGAGAACCTGTTTGGATAGTTCAAATTTCCCCATGCATACCGCTTTGACTCTTGGGCAACTGCCGTTCTCTGCAAAAAGACAAGTAACTACCTTTATGGACTACGTTTCAGGAAATTTGACAGAATTCTAGATCACGATCTAGTCAATTTGATGGAGAAGAAATTACAATGTCTGTCGATCTTTAACGTTGTAATAAAGTTTTAAGCATCAACATTTAAGTTATCAAGAAGCACTTTAAATCAGCCACCAAGTACATCGCAAGTTGATTTACGAGGTACAAACGTCCCTGATGACTACGGTCTTAACTGTATAAAATCAAATCTTGTGAGATACTGCAACTGACTAGAGAGTGACAAGTGCTAGATGGCTAATGCATTTTCCATGACGCGAGGGATCATCAAGGTTCTTCCATAAGTTATTAATTGGATCCGAATTTGTATGACTCCCTAGGAGATCTGCACTGCAAATCGCCTTAAGTAAAAACTATCAGGGTCCTTGGCAGGGGCTGGTAAGCTAGACAAAATCGAGCTTGCATGAGTGACACACATAGTTGCAAATCATGTGTATTTAGAGTGGGTTAAAATACAATGTTATCAAGTACACGACTCTACATACACTGGACTATGTAATGATAGGTAGATGTGTATTTGCTTCATATCAATGACACTACCTTGATGGGTAAACACGCCATCTCAAGCCACAGATGCACCACGAAAGTGGACATCAACAACCTCATTGTGCCAACCAAAGAGTCTCCAACTGGAGGAAAACTGCTACAGTCTGTTGATCAATGAGTGAAATTGAGCAAAGGCCTCATCGAGTTACCACACTTCAACCCTTATTACATCTTACCCGAGTCTATCCACAACATTCACCCCATTTTCTGCAGAAAGGCGAAGATCTTAGTGCCGTGAAAATGTCGACTGTGGGTTGTAACCAGGTAAGCTGATTGGTATACGGAACTTGAACGAAGAAGGATGCGTTGGTCAGTTCGACGTCCCACGGCTATATGCAGCCGGAGCAAAGTCTACTGTACTGCAACCCAAAGATTCTCGCAAGAAGGCTGGTAAGCAGAGGGTATTGCTCCAAGTCGCTTATATAGCGGCTCGATTACGCTCCTAGACTTATCTGCTTACTGTCTTGTGCCTTTGCCTACACCTCTTTCAAGCCATAGTTTAACTTTATCTCAACATGGCCAACCCCAACCCCCTCAACGTATACAAGGGACAAGACTCTGTCAAGAAGTACTTCGATCCCCAATCGGCGCCACCACTTCCTCTAGTCGAGATCCCGGACTCACTCAATCCTTATCGCCAGGATGGAGTACGTATCTACGCAAAGATGATGACTATGCACCCTGCGAATAATGTCAAAGCTATGCCAGGTACGAGGATCATCTTATCTAGCTTGAGGTTATCTAACAGAAGAGCAGCGTTGAACCTTTTGAATAACTGTGTCGTGCCAGGAAAGACAAAGACAGTCGTGGAATATAGTTCTGGATCCACTGTTTTGTCCATGTCTTTGATCTCGAGGGCCATCCACGGTATTGATGATGTGCGAGCATTCTTGAGTAACAAGACGAGCGCAACGAAACTTCAGCTTATGCAATTCTTTGGTATCGATATGTCAGTTGATCAACCCACATACACTGTTAGTTGCTAATACGACTATAGTACTCTCTTCGGTGGCCCATCGCAGCCAGAACCTCTCGATGAGCGCGGCGGTATCAGAGCAGCCCAGCGATTGGCCCAGGAATCAGACGAGTCTATCATAAATCCGAACCAATATGAGAATGATCTTAACTGGAATGCCCATGTCAAGTGGACAGGTCCACAGATTCACGCACAACTACCAGAAATCAACTTGGTATGCGCAGGAATGGGGACATCTGGTAAGCTTAGCAGGTTATTATGTGCGAGTACAACCACTAAATGCGCGGCTCAGGCACTATGACTGGTCTTGGAACCTACTTTAAAGAAGCCAAGCCATCCGTATATCGACTAGGGTGAGTCTTAATATTTTACCACAAACGTCAGAGCTAACAAACTCATAGTGTGTGTACCGCACCTGGAGATCGAGTCCCTGGACCTAGATCGTTCGCCCTCATGGCTCCCGTCCAATTCCCCTGGAAGAAGTCAGTCAACCACATTGAGGAAGTCGATTCTCACAACTCCTTCTCCAAGTCCTTAGACCTCTGCCGTAACGGCATTGTCTGCGGACCATCGTCTGGATTCAACTTGACGGGACTATTCCAGCTCATCGAGAAACGCAAGAATGAGGGTTCTCTTTCGGATCTGGCTGGACCAGATGGAACTATCAACTGCGTGTTTCTCTGCTGCGATTTACCGTACCAGTATATCAGCGAGTACTTTGACAAGCTTGGAGAGAGTTACTTTCCTTCAATCAAGAACGAGGTATGTTGCATCGGGGAATGGACTTTTCAAACCTAATCTTGTCTAGGACCTTTTGAAAGTTGACCTATACCGATATGATGAGAAGTGGGAGCGAACAGCATCCGAAGCCCTCGATGCATTCTTCGACGTCGACCGCGGGGCTCTGCTCGATCTGGTCCTCGCCGACCCTAAGAGTGCATCTGTAAACACACTCGATTTGCAGAGTATTCTTCGCTCAAGACAAGATACGACAATCATCGACCTACGACAACCACATGATTTTAACAACTTCCATCTTCCTGGCGCTGTCAACATGCCCTTCGTGTCCGACAATACACCGAGTCCTTTCTCGGATGCTAAGCTGCTAGAAGGTCTATGGAAGAGCCTTGAAGAGAGTTTCAAAACTCCTGGAACGGAGCTCCAGAGTCTTCTACATGGCAGAAGAATTCTTCTCACTTGTTATGACGGAGATAGTTCTCGTGTGGCGACGAGTGTGCTTCAAGCCAAGGGCTATGAAGCGGATAGTATCAGAGGAGGTTTCCAAGCGCTGAACAAGATGAGACAAAGTTCGAACCAGACATCTGTCAACGGTGCCAGAGGGTCGTCGCCATGGGCTGAGTTAAGCCGGGAGATTCTGAGTGTTGGACCGTCACAGTCGGCTCGGGTTTCGTTATAGCCGATGAAGTGGAGACTGAAAAAGATGTACATGCATTGACTAGATAGTTGGTGGCTTATACCTGGGCTTTAAAATTGATATTGATTTTGATATATGAGATCTATTTGAGAATGCGAAGTCCTTCAACTGCACACGAGACGTATTGGGAGACACCTAACTGACACCCCAGGCCCCGAGAACATTCCTCCTGTTCTCACCTTGAGCCTTTTGACTCCCAATCTCCAATTTTCTGACTCGATTGACGATGAGTCCAACAGAAATCGGTCCAATCACAGTACAAAGGGTGATCGCCCAAGTGACAATGAGAAAAAGCTCAGTTGACTCACCATTTTCTGAACGACCAAAGATTCCCTTACTCTCAGCAAGTGCAGAAATCAGATAACCAATCTCACCTCTAGCTACCATACCGATGCCAACGATACAGGCCGGATAAAGAGATAGAGCCTTTTCAGGTTTGGGTGTCGAATTGCGTATTTGAGGGGAGGTTTGCGATGTGTCCGTATCGGCAAGTGGCTCAAGAGGCACAGCGTCGCGATCTTCAGCCCGATGAGTAGAATCGCTAGTCTCATTACGGGGTGTAGTATCCGCACATTGAGCACCCGGAACAAGGGTCTTCGAAGACTTCTTGAGTTGGGGTGTAAATTTGCGAATAGGCTTCGCGAGGATGTGGAAAGGGTTAGTGAAAGAAACGAGCCATAATCCGCATGCGAGCTTTGCGATTATCATTAGAATAGTATAGATTACACCACGCCAGACGATGGGACCAGTGAATAGCTTTGTGATGGGAACAGAGAAGCCAATAGAGGCCTAGAAATGTCAGTGGCTGTGCGTAGAATGGAAAGTGGTTAACCTACAAAGAAGAATGGTTTGAGAAGTCGCTGCAGTACAGGCTCGTAGTAATCATGGAAGATCTCAGCACCTGAACCACCTTCCATGACCTTAGGCGAGGCTTGGGCCGAGGTGGACTCGTCCATAGTCTGATCATCGGTTGCTGCAGCTTGCTCAGAGTTTTGGGCTGTACGACTGCTGGAATCCTGATGTTGCAGATGCGGAACCTCAGAGTCCCACCAGCTGATTGCAGCACCGGCAATATAAGCGGCCAAGAGACTCGAAGTACCAGCAAAAGTCGCCCCAACAACAATACCGAGCAGAAATGCCGTATGGATAACAAAAGCAGTCTGCCTAGAAGCAAAAAGCTTCGACATCTTGGAAGTCGGATTTGCCTCGCGATAAGAGTTGAGGCAGACGGTAGCTGGTGCAACAATGAATCTGCACATGATGGGAATAACAATCGCAAAAGCCAGAGAAACCATAATGGGTCTGACAACAGTGACAGCGTCAAAAGAGCCACTTCCGAGGTTCGATATGACCTGAACCATGATTAGACCAACGACATCATCCATCATAGCAGCGCTCGTCAGAACAACGCCAAGACGAGTTGTAGAAAGGCCGCTGGTGCCAAGGATAGTGAAAGTCGTGCCAAGGCTGGTTGAACAAAGTGCCGCGCCTGCTGCAAACGCTTGAAGTGGGGTCGTGTTGAGCATAGACATGACGGCGAAGGAAAGGCCGATAGGAATTAGAATTCCAGTAGTGGCAACGGCAGATGAGAGGCCGAGGTTGGCTTTCAAAGATCTGAAAGAGGTTGATAGGCCACCTGCCACGGTATTAGTATGTGTCTTGATGATCGAAACACCGGTATATACCTTCAAATACCAAAAGAATAAGGCCGAGGTAGCCCAATTGCACGACTGCATCTTCAACGTCACGAGATAGCCATTTTGCTCCTGGCGTACCCCAAGCTATCCCTATCGCGACTTGGCCGATCAGTCCACAGTAAGCAAGTTTGTCCAGGCCATAGTTGATGATGTTCAACAGAAGCAGAAAGCCAGATAATATGGCAACGATCGTAATTTGGGGCTCATGATAAGGGAGTGAAGCTTCCATTCCGTATCGGTGATGGCGTCCATGGTGTTTTTGCTAGCTTGACGTGAAACGCGTTGTCGGACGTGGTGGAGCATTAATCTTCCGGGCCGGGAGATTGCCAGGTTCTTCAGCAAACCTGGGCCAGGTAATGATCGACGACTGATTTCCGACGTTTTTTGAATTGCTATTTTGAGAATTCTAGCATTGCTCCGATACCCACAGCGGAGTTTAAACAAGCCGATACCATGCGAATTCGAGGAATCGATGTGAACTGCCGACTCTTGGCAGAATAATTCTCCATAATTAAGTCTCAATACAGGAAGTCTTGGTATAAGGCCCCTCTTAAATTGATATTGTCCAGGTATTAGAAACGACGACAAACCTGTATCCGGCTTCATCAGTATGCACGGATATCACGAGTTCTTACACTTGGAGTTCCCATGCTACTTCGGACGTATCATCCCGTTCTTCGACGGGAAGCTGCACATCATGAATGACTAGCCGTGGGTAAGCGACAACCAACAACTAACGGGTAGATCGCGAGATGCGAGTCATGAGCCAAACTCTAATGGTCAGTAATGTTACTGATCAAGGGTCCAAGCCACAGGGGTCATAAGTTCATGGATCGCAAGGCGGCTCCCCTGACATATACCTCAACCCTAATCTCTACTTGTCCCTCGTCATGGAATGCTCTCAAGAATCCGTGCGCGTAACAGCATGAAACTCGGTATACAAGACGATGATTGTGTGTAGAAGTCTCTACCACTGAAGAGGCTGCTCGCGATGTGATTAAAGTGAAAGAAATATTATTGTAATCAAGGATAAATGGATATCTATATAGCACATCTATATGCTTTATCACCGTTACATCCAATAAATTATAGTTTACACATGGTCCCGGTCCTTGGCTGCCGTGACGTCAAGGCTTACGAGCTCAACGTCGCTACTATTACTCTTCTTATCATTCCATCCCGTTGCGCCAAGCTCAGGCGAATGTGAAACTGCCCACGGGCCGGGCCTTGGATCGCCTTCTAAGGACGGTGTCTCGTCGATCTCTGTGAAGCCTCGGTCCACGGTCCTGCGTGCAGGATGGGTTGAGTTTCCTGTAGGACGGCCTGAATCGGCGTAACTGTATTTGGCGCCCTTCCGTCGAAGGTAAGGCCGGAGAGCGGGTAGGAAGGCGATTATTAGGCCGATGTAGACATCGAGCGCACTCCATAGTTCTGGGTATTCGTTAGATGTATCCTTGTACAGGAAGTCGAAGCGACTTACCAACTGCTGTGATAGATCGGAAATCTCCAACAACAGTGAGTTGTATATTGAGGAAACGAGTCAAGGAAAAAGCGATGTCGATGAAGCCGAGAAGAAAAATGGCGTAAACACTGATTTTCACTTGAGGGCGCATGTTGAGTTTGTGAAGAATCAAGAATGGCAAAAGGAATACTACGTAATATTGTGAGCTGGATTCTACTGCGACGGCAAAGCTGAGCGTACTTACAAGCAAGAGATCCAATAAAATGTAGCGCCCAAGCAGTTTGGAAGGTTGTGATAAGCGACCAGTCACTGCAGGCCTTTTCGGGTTCCTTTACTTCCCTGTATTGAAGATTAGAAGTCGAGGTGGACATGAGAGGACATATTGACATACCAGTTTCTTGTTATGGGGAAGCAGAGAAATAGCTGAAGGCACATCGAGGCAATAAATGCGCACACGCAGTAAACAGACACTGCCCAGAGCGCCATTCGTCTCTTTTTCATGAAAGGCGGGAACAACTGAAAGTATACAACAATAAGAGATGCTTTGCAGAGGTAGAATGTCGTGAAGAAAGGTATCATCGAGGCCCATGTAAACTGAGCCAATTCGGTCAGTATCTGATCGCCGTGTTGGCATGATTCTGACGATGCTTACCCTGAGAACCCTTTCCATCTTTTCTGGTGGCACATCCCAATTGACCAGAGTATAATTGTTTGCGGGATCTAATGACCCTTCGACCGCGTAAACTATGTCAGAGGACGCCGTGGCGAGAGCAGATAACCATGCTAGTATCCGTAGCCAGTCTGCGGCTATGAGCTTCTGCTTCTGTATGACAAGACGTAGGTAGATTCGAGCGACCAATATGACGAATGCCACCCCGACGAGTGTGAAGACGACAGCCTGGATCCATCAGCATCTCGGTACTTGGAGTGGGGAGAGAGTGGAGGAACTGGAGGCGGAACTTACCAGTACGGCGGCGCCAGACGGCGCAGCAACCATTGTAAAAGTTTCAATGGGATCAAAGCATTAGAAAAGCAAATCGTGTATCATGCAAATACTTAACGAATGGACTGATGCTGCGATTGTCGAGAGAGATAAAAAGAAAATAACACAAAAGCATGATGCAGAAAGATGGGATGAGTGCCCTTGATAAACCCGAAACCTAATTACTTTGCATCAAACATGGTCATGGCTGCTAGTTGGTGTACCTTTGTACGGACATGTTCCAGTTCAGCTCAAAAGACTGCAAGGGTCCTCCCGGAAGTGGCTTGAGTATTGACTGGTGACGGGAGTAAAGTAAAGGGTTCACCCCGTTGCAGATTTTACGTCTAGTCCAGTCTACAGTGGCAGTGGCTTGACTGTTGGTGGACGGAAACTCACAGACATCATGCAACAAGCTTGGAGACACTTGGCTTGGACCAAGAATTGATTGACAGTATACGGGCCCAAAGAAGAAGGTTGTCTCAGTAAAGTTTAGTCTAGAACTTTTGCTCATTTATTCTTTTGCCAAGTGGTGCATTTTACGAATACAGTTGAAGCATTAATTGGCTGAACAAGAGTCAGGGAAGTCGAGCAGAGAGGTCAGCACATAATTAGGGAGGTACCTAAGGATTTTAGGCCTCGCGGGGGGACTTTTAGGTGGGATAATTAGAGTTTGCGCTAGAGTCTCGGACATGCCCACCCGGAAGTGGACCTACCTTGTCTACGCGAGGGAACTAACTTTTAGTGGCATTACTCGCTATCATCACAGTTGCATTCACTAATCTCATACGACCCTACAACAGCAATCGCGTTCCCTTCCCTTGTCCAGACCGGAGATAACAAACCGATTCATCCTGTTGATTGTTGGTCAAAGTTACGAGTATAAACTCTTTTTTAGAGATCTACAGGGCTGAACGAACTCTTCTCGCTCCGAGAGATCGTCGTCTCTGTGACACACTTGACAGTTCAAACATGAATCGCGTCACAGGCGCCACACCTGAGAAATGCTGCATCTTGAACCAACACCTCTAAACAAACCACATCATTTGTAGTCCGTGTTATCGACTACTCGGCCAAATCGGCAGATACTGATACCCAACATGAACGCCTCCTTGGAATCCTACCTTGCCGGAATCATGTTCCTGATTTCCGGTAGATCCTAAGCCGCTTCGGAGCCTTGGTACCGCATCGTGGCTGAACTATTGACGCGATTCGCTGATCCCTTGTTTATAGTGCCATTTCTCTTATAGTCTTGATCCTTTTCAGGGTTATTGCCTGTTTCTGGTCAAGTACTTGGTAGTCGAGCGGACATAACGTGGCATGATGAGACGTGCTAACTGAACACAGGGGAAAAAGGCGCCAGTAAGGGATCTGCATCCCCGACCGCACTGACATCGTACTATTTCTCCGTAGCCTTAGCTGTAAACGCTCTGGTAGTCAGCAGGTTGGTAACGCTCTTCTGCATAGGGGAAGTCGTAAGTTGAAGGGTAAGTCGATCCAATCAATTATCTGCACACAATTTTCATGATACCGCACAGACTCCCCGGAGTTATCTGAAAGGTTATGTTTAGCATGGAGAGTCGTAATCACAATCACACGATCTGTGCGTTCAGGGGCTCTTCTTGGAACTTTGCTTCAATGCTCAATTGAACAAGTCAAATATTAATTATATACTAAGAATTCACGTTCCGGTAAATAGTACTCGGCACTTCCACGTAGCGTTCTTCTAGTGCTTGTGAACGCAGGCACCTCGCTTTCGAAGCTTTGCGGCATCCGCCTTGGCCTCCTCTGACAGCTCCTGGGCGTTGAACCCTCCGATGGTGCGCCGAGCCAACTTGGCACTAGCCTTGTCGTCGTTGGGGAACTTGGCCTTGACACCAAAGTCGTGACCCTTAGCCACGTAAACCACCTCACCACCAACCATGGTAAGTAGCACCTTCTGACGACCGAGCTCCTCCTCGGGGACCTTGAAGAAGTCGTTCTCGAGCACAATGATGTCGGCCAGCTTCCCCTTCTCCAATGAGCCGATCTGCTTGTCGGCGCGAAGGAAGCGGGCACCGTTGATAGTGATGGATCGTAAGGCAGAAATGCGTGAGATGCCACTGCCTGGGAAGACACCATCAAAAGGAGGGCCTTGAGCAGCGGGTGAGTTGGGGTTCTCAGGGTCACCTGAGCGAGTGACTGCGACCTTGAGAGCGAGGAACTCGTCAAGGGGATCAATCTACCATTATTAGTCTCTTATTGTAGAACTGGATTGGTCAAAAACTTACAGGCCAGTCGCTTCCGTATACAAGAGGGCGACCTCGCTTCTCAATTTGAGCCCATGCCTGGAGGTTGTTCAGACGGTATTCGGCGATAGCGTTAAACGTGTTGGGGATGTAAAATGAGCTGAGCTGAGACCACTGGTAGCTGACAATAGGGTCAACACCAAGCTCGGCGAAGCGACCCCAATCATCCTGGTGAGAGAGCTCGTCGTGAGCAAGACCGAGGCGAATGTCCTTGCCAGGGTGCTTCTTGCGGAAAGACTCGGCAGCATCAAGAGCAATACGGACAGCGAGATCACCGTCGACGTGAAGCTGGGCGTCAATGCCAGCGAGGAAGAGGGACTCGAGAGTCTTGGTAAGCACGGCAGGCTTCCAGTAGGGATCGTTGAGGGAGCTCTTGTCAGGAGCCCAGGTACCGTTCTCGTTAGAGGCGTCGACGGGTGCCCAGTAAGGTTCAATCAGAGCAGCAGTATTGGATGGGTAAGTGATAACACCGTCAATGAAAGCCTTGATGGCTTGCCACTTAAGGCTAGGCTTAGGACCAAGAGGCTTCTTGTCGTTCCTGGGCTTGATCGTGTCGGTGACGTTCTTGACAAGAGCAGGTACCCCGTCCACAGAATCGGGTGCCTCGACCCAGAAGTCAAAGTAACCGCGCGCAGAGAGCCCATCCTCCTTCCTGATGGTGTCAAAAACATCGTGGTGGTTGTCAGCAGCGGCAGCCTCCTGGAATGTAGTGATGCCAGCTTCGCGGAAAAGCTTGAGGGCAGCACGGGCAGCCTCGAGGTTCTCTGCGTCAGAGGGAGGAGGGACCTTGATAAGGTCGCGAGCACCATCTTGAAGGGAACCAGAAGGCTCTTTGCTTCCGGGCAGACGGTCAACCTTTCCACCTGCGGGGTCCTTGGTGTTTTCATCTATGCCGGAGACCTCAAGCGCGCGGGAGTTGGCAAGGACAGTGTGGTAGTCGCTTGAGCGGATAAAAACAGGTCGCTTAGTGCTCAGCTTGTCGAGCTGCTTCTTCCCAACGGTTCCGCTCTTTGACACAAGACCAGCGTAGTCCATATTGACGACTTCTAGCCAATCATCATCAGTCTTGTCCGTCTCATTATCAAGACAACCCTGGATGTGCTCCAGGGTCTCTTCAAGCGATAAGGTTTGATAGCTCAGATCGCACTTCAAAAGGGAAAGCCCTCCAGAGATGACGTGCATGTGTGAGTCCACAAGACCAGGCATAGCCATGCGGCCCTCGAGATCAATGACCTTGGTGTTTTTTCCAATGTAGGTATGCGCCTGCTTCTTGTTGCCGACGTATTCGATCTTGCCTCCGCGGACAGCCATGGCCGTAGCCGTACTGTTGCCAGGGCCCATGGTGTAAATGTTTCCATTGTAGAATACCACGTCGGCTGGCTTAGCGGCGCCAGCGACGGCAACGAGGGCGCTGACGCAGAGAGTGAGAAGACCGCGAGCCATGGCGTTGGATTGACGGTAATAACAACGATGGTGGTGAACTATCGACGGTAAACGAGCGGCAGTGGCGGTTTATATGCCATCTATTTCATCTGGTCCTTGCATCCAAAAACAAGGGTCCACCAACAGTTGAGATGGTGTTGACTTGCCATTGACCTAATCGAGTCAAGGAGCCGACCCGTATTCCAGGCCCCCCGGACTCAACGTTGTGATGAGCCGGCGGCTCTATCACCCCGGTTTGGTCAAGCTTCATGCCAAGCCACTGCTTGATTTTCCTTTTTGTGGATAAGTACATTTTGGACCCTGTCCCTGGAATGTTATGCCAGGGACCACCACATTCAATCGCGATGGATCATCAACTTACCGGAAGCTAAATGAAAATCCCGCAGTGTTTAATCCTAACTAACATCCAGCATGACCCTTACCACTCTTCGTCGCCCGCAAATAAACGGCTTCAAGTGGGAACTGAAAGCTTATTATACAGTGGCACCTCCCGCATCTTCTAAATCTGTCTAAAATTGCATAATAAAAGGCCCAAAATTTGAAAAGAAAGGCTCCTATCCTGGAGATTTATACGACTATCCCGCCCTCGCTTGCTATTATCCCATCAGAGTCTCGTACCCGTTGTCCATCATCACATCCATCCAATACGTATCCTTCTTTTCCTCGTCCATACAAGCCCATGTCTTCTTGACAAGCATCAACATTCGCCGGATCGGCTTAGCTGCCAAGATATTCTCGAATGCCGATAGACGGGAGATGACAATCTTCCTTGCTTGAAGAACTTCCAGGCCGTTCAAGGGCGCTCTAAATCGAGGACTGGCTGCTATACTCGCCACAGGAGATTGCTGCAGATTTGAAATTGTGCAGTATGGACGACACATTGAGAGTTCGCTGCAGATACTCACGAACAGCAAGGGCTGAATAGACCGACTTCGAGATGTTGTCGGGATATCCTTGACCAGATCTAGCACATGAAGAGCCAAGCAGGTCAACCATGTATCTGTAAAGGCCCTCTCGTCCGGATAAGACCCTGATGAGTCAGGCGAGCCCGTCATATAATGCGCTGATTGCGCAAAAGGCACAAGAAGATCTGGAAAATTCCGATACAGCTGAAGTAATCCAGTGCATCGATATGCTTCCGCAATATTCACCAGATGAATCGCTGGGGTCAAATCATCACCAGCGTCAACGATATCACCCTCTTGTGGTAACTCAATCGTACAAAGTTCCGCGTGCAGTCGTTCTGAAGCAATAATGGCATCTTGGGCTTGCTGAATATCATCCTTGGAAACAAATCGACGAGTGCGCAGCCGCTTTCGCTCTTTTCGTACAAGGCTACCCACACTTGCTACCAACTCCTGTACCTCGATGCCAATACCTGTCTGTGGATGAGGCATGCGAGGCTCGTGCTTATCAAGAGAGTCCGGCGGGATTGGCTGAGGCTGAGCACTTCTCATGTTCGGGTCCATATCCGTGACGAAAGAAAGCAGCATTTTCCAATACACCAGCGAATTGTAGAAGAAAAACTCCTTCTTTTTATCGGCCAATGCCAAAGGATCACCCCGCGCTTCTGCTGACATAACCTTTCGGGCGAGGACATCGAACTGTGGTTGTCCAAGGCTGTCTGGGTCATGCCATGAAAGGCTCATCCCCAGCATGACCAAAGCTAACAGAGATGATGTTTCTAATTCAGCGATCTTGGCTTCCCTGGACAAGCATATCATAGCTTGGTCGCGTAGTCGATGGCCAACTGATGCAAACGTGGGTGAGACCTCTGAAAGACACGCAGCGGCCATGCTCTGTGTGATGTAGTAGAGGGACTGTGATCCGGACCACATGTTTGAAATTGTAGTTCGATATGGGTTCATCGGGCTATCGTAGCAGGACATCATTCCGCATACCTCCTTGAAGTAGTATTCGACAAGGACAGAGGAATGATCCTGAAGGGCTTGTGCTAACGGCATCTCGACAACTTGCTCGGAAGCTTGATTCGGTTCCACTCTGGTCAAAGCTTGCGAATATACTTGTGGCGGCCCCATAGTATTAGCTGGCCAAAGTCTCTCCTCATTTTGCTCCTGGGATCCATTATCTGGTGGTGTCTGTCCAAGTGACTGGTCTGGATATAGCTGTAGCATGTCATCGGTGAATTGCATGAGAGGCATAGAGGCATCCAGGGCCTCCTGCCCTTGGGGCTCCATACACCCAGCGTCAATAGCATTGGTGAGATGGTCTAAGAGTCCTGGATCATAATAGTTGGTGACAAACTGTTCCGCCTGCTGAGTTCGAGGTTGAGATTGAGGCTGAAGCGGTGGAGGCTGGGGTTGTTGTGGTTGATGCTGTGGTTGGTAAGTCGTATACATTGGGCTTGGTTGAGGCTGTTGCGGGGGTAACGCGGTATTATCAGGGGATGCATCTGCAGGAGTCTCTGGAGGGTCCTTGGGTGGTGATTTTGAGCCGCCCTTCCAACGCAAAGGCTTTTGATACCCAGGACACGGGATGCCTAGTCTTACACATCGGGAACAAGCGGGCTTAGATTCATCACATTTGAGCTAGATGAGCGGTCAGGGAGGGCTATCGCGGGGGAGGCAAAGACAGGGCCTTACCCTTTTAGACTTACACACGGCGCAACCCGTGCGTGATCTAGTGATGTTCATGCGCGCCGCTGAGTGTGTTGATGAGAGCATTATGACCCGTTTGGTTGTATCCGCGTTGAGGAGTGGAGATTTCAAGGTGCGGGATAGTCGGGGGTGGAGAAGAGAGATAGAGGCTCCAGGCTCCCCCATATCACGTGATTCTTTAGCGTAAAGCCATCGGCTCCTCATTGGATATCATTTCTGAGTTATCATTCCATTGTATTCTCCGAGGGACGTGTCTCATTGCAGGGTTCTTCACGATGTTGGTTCATTGTGCTGGTAATTCTCAGCCTCAACTGGAGTGCTTTTTTCTCGTACAGTATCAAAGTACAGGTGCTTATATCAAAGTGGAACTAGCTTTGTACTACAATCTCCACCTGACTATTTCCATTGCCACATCTTCCAAGGTCCTCGAGATTGCCAAAATTGATCAAACAATGCGGAATTGCGGAATGAATGACACGATATGCATATCTCATCACATTGCGTCTCATTTTACTTCCTGTTCAAGACACGAGGTAACATGTCTATCAAAATCCCCGAGGAAATGGTCCATCCTTCTCCAAGCCTCGCTATTGCTCCACCAACCCATTCCAAACTTAGTATTAATAGGCTAAGGATATCAATACCAGAAACGGAAGTCGTTAACATAGGAATCACGGCTATTACTTTCCCTTCTTGACCATTGTTACCGAACTGCGTCGGTCATTGCCAGCTATCTAAGCTATCAGTACCAGGAACGCACGCCATGCTGATGCTCTCTCGCTTCTACAGTTGTCAAGATCAAAGCTAATCGATATGGCGTTGATAACATCAAGTCCTTCATTCAAGGTGGCTCTTGTGCAAATGAAGCCAAAGGTAAGAGATAATGAAGTTGATATTAGATACTTGCTAACAGTTACAAAGCCCCTTGACGCTGAACATAACTTTGCACTTGCGGCCGAACAGATACGACTCGCGGCGGTTCAGGGTGCCTCACTAGCAGTCCTGCCAGAGTACCACCTTACGGGTTGGGTGCCAGAAGAACCATCTTTTGCACTTACACCTGAAGATGCTGAGAAATATCGACAAAAGTACCAGGCATTAGCAGCAGAGCTTCACATCAACATCTGTGCTGGAACGTTTGTAACTCAGACTTCCAACGATGCTGATTTAGCCACTACTGATGCCAGACCCACTCTACTCAATACTTCTGACTTTATCGACCACGATGGCAACCTTCTGGGCACTTACACCAAGACCAACCTCTGGATTCCAGAGCGTCTTACATTGACGTCCTTCGTTGATCATGCCCGCAATACGTCCAAAGACAACTACGAAGCCCCCAACCCCCATCAAGTCATCGATACCCCCCTCGGCCGAGTCGGCATCCTCGTATGCTGGGACCTTGCCTTCCCCGAAGCCTTCCGACAGCTGGTGCTCGCCGGCGCCAAGATAATAATAATTCCTTCATACTGGACATCAGGAGACATGTCAGAAGAGGGGCTTGCATACAATGCCAACTGCGAAAAGATGTTCATACAGTCCGCACTGGTGACTCGAGCTTTCGAGAACACTGCCGCGGTAATCTACTGCAATGTTGGCGGACCAGCAGAAGAGGGCTTCTTCGGTTGCAGTCAAGTCACTTTACCTATTGTTGGGACTGTACCTGGGAGCTTTACCGATGGCGAGGAGGCGATGCGTATCTTGGATGTTGACATGCAGACGGTGGATATTGCGGAACGCAACTATCAGATTAGGCAAGATTTGGCGAGGGAGGATTGGCATTACGGATACGTGAGGAGTACATCAGCAAAGCTGTGAGTTATAACAAGCATCTTCTTTCCTTATCACACCAGGGGTTATCGTGCAGGGGTTGTTCCGAGTCAGCACTGTCTTTCCTATCCGCCTATACAAACAAGTACAATACCATAGCACAGCAAGCCATAGGCTAAAGTTAGTATAACGTTGTCAAGACTTATTAATAAAGTTCCTTATTAAGTCTGAGCCTATGTATCCCATATTTATATTCTCAAGCTCCCGTATCGTTTGCTAATAGATCACTAGTCCTTGATGTGCCAGTCAAAGGTATCCTTATTCGCCACATTTATTTTACTCAACTTTCTTGGAGGGTTTTAATTGAAAATTCCGTTGTGGTCAATTTACAATATGAAATGAGGATTGGAACTAATTACAGAGATACATGAATGAGAATACCCAATAACAATAACTAAATCAATATCCTTCGCTAAATCCATTCGCTTGCTTGCATATACCCGCCTTCCATGCTGACGACTCATTCTTCCTGCTTGGAATGTGAGCTAGAGACAACTTCTTTTTCTGTGCCCTTTGGCTCCAGGTCAGCCACGGGCAATTCTTCCCCCAAGATGCACTCAAGTTTGGGCCCTTCGTAGGACTTCTTCTTCATGAACCACAGTCCTGTGACGAAAATGATGAAGATGCCCAAGACGGCTGTCACGTAGTCTGGAGATGTTAGCTGGTTGATAAAGAAACTCAGAACAGAAAATGCTTACTCATGGTTGATACGTTGATAGGAATCGCTGGTGGGAAACAGAAAAACTGTTTGATGATTGTTAGCATAGCTGAATTATGATACTTCATGTGACAAGGCGTGACTTACAACCGATGTCACAAGAACAAAGATGACTGCGATATAGTTTACAGTATACCCAAATGCATGTCCAAGGGAGAACTCAGGAGGCTCTGTGAGAACAAGTTGCCGACCTCTGATAAGAAGGATCAGAACGGGCGCGGCATATGACAGATTGAGGAAGAGCGTGCAGCTAGCGATATAGGCATTGAAAGCAACTTCCGGGCCTTTAATTGGTCAGTATACAGCGTCGAGGGCTTGACCACTAACAACTTACCTAGATATAATAATCCAAAGCAAAGATTGAAGACAGCTTGTACCAAGATAGCTCGGACGGGAACATTGAGCTTAGGGTGAAGATGTGAAAGACTACATAGATCAGTCATTATATCTCGGTATGCAATGGCCAAAAGGTTCTTACTAGTTGGAAAAGGGTGTTCCATTATCTCGAGCCATAGACCAAAGTAGACGACTTCCAGAAGTAACACAGCCATTGGCTCCGTTGACAAAGCACAGGGCAACGGCAACACTCAAAACTGTTGCCGCGACTTGGCTGCCGGTGGCTTGAAAGATCATCTCAGTGAGAGGACTCTGAGTGGGTGATGCGAGAAGGAGGTCAAGGTCAACGAAGCAGAAGAGCATGACCAAGATGAACACGATACCACTAGGTTGAAATTAGCACAGGTTCATGGAAGTTGTAGAGCAAACTCACGTTACACCACCGACGAGTACAGCAGCAACCATGGCTTGAGGGGCATCTTTGGAAGGTCGAGGCATTTCTTCCGTCATGTGTGCCACGGCATCAAAGCTATACTTGTTAGCGACCTGACAAGTTTTGGTTGGGAAGAAACGTACCCAATCATGCTAAGAGCTGACTGAAGCAGTCCAAGCATCCAAGCCGTGCCATCACTCCATCCAGTTGTGTTAGAAAAGTTGGTAAAGACGAACTTGGCATCAGTCTTTGGAGAAGTAGACAAAAGCACGATGCTGATCACCACAACACTGGTTATGGACCAATACACTATCATAATTAGCACCTTACCGAAGACCCTGAGTGGTTGGACAAGACTCACGAGCACCCTCATTCCATCGGTTCAAAATTGGATAGGCAAAGATATTTAGGAACACGCCGACAATTGATACTGCGACAAACATCAAATACGTGCCCCATTGAGTGATCTCATACGTGCCACCAGAGCCAGCTACTGCGGCTGCGGCAAGGAAGCGAGCTAATTTACTGTAAGCGATATGCTCTTTGACAATTCAGGGGTAAATTACCTCCAAAGTAGGCCGCAGTTGTGTTAAGGGTTAACCATCCAGCGATATTTATCCATCCAACGAGAAAGCTCTGTTGAAGTTAGTTTGGTAGTAATTGAGGTGTTGACGTCGTTCCTACCATGAGGTTTCTCCATTTTTTGGTTGATAAGGCAAATGAATAGTGATATTGTCCTCCAGCTGTAGGATACAGGGATGCTAATTCCCCTACGCTTGCGCTCAAGCAGATATTGCAGATAACGCAAAAAATAAAGCCGTATACGAAACTGACAGAGCCACCTGAAGGCATAACAAGTCCCAGTGATCCGGCGAGAGAGATCCAAGTGCTGCGCGAATTAGCATTGAGTGTCATATCATTGTTTCATTGGGTGTCTTACTTGAGAATTGCAAACGCCATGCCGATCATAGTGATCTTTGAGAACCTCTTTTGGAGGTGGCCCTCTTGGGCCGGAGTATCTGCCGCCATGTTGTGGTCCAGTAACTAATTGATGAATGCTGTTCTTGGCGACAAAGGGAAAGAAGACGCGCCCGTCCAAATATAAAAAGCTGATTGATCCCTTATCTTGAGCTGAGAGCCCATTCGATTGGGGATACGAAGTTTGATGTCACCTTACTCGCGTCCTACTGGGATCCACTGGCCAATCGGGGGTAGGCCGCCCGGTCACTCCGCGTTGCGGGGGAAATGGAGCTTACCAACAGACTAAACCAAGACCGGCAAAAATAAGCTTAGGAATTCCCTGTTATTCGGGCCTGAGGAGATGAAAGATGACCTGCTCACGGCAGATAATGATAAAGGATCCCTGTTCTCCTCTTGCTTTCTTGTTTCGATATCGCCATCACATGGTGCTGACAGTCTCAAGATAGGCCAATTCTATACAGATTTTAATTGATAAGAGTTACTCACAGGAATAATAATGAAATAATCAACAGGTTCAGCCTTGTCGGATGTTCCCGGCCATCTCCGTTGCCTGCCGGAGCTCCAGGGTAATGTCCCGCAGGAATGTCAACCATTGTTGCTGAATGCTTTTGGTCAGCGTGTTGGTCCGTCCTCTAATGTTAAAGTGAGGAAACCTTATTTTGCACAGAGTCGCAGAGTATCTGTGCAATAAGCCAATAACAAGGCGAAAGAGCACATAAATGCTTTTCAGCTCGCCATTCGAAACCAATATTCAGCACGGAACTTACCACAGCGCACAGCAATATGGTATGATATGATACATCGAATTGGAGAAATTCCCCTCCCCAACCTACGCGTCCGACCGGTCACGATTCTGATTCGTCGCCACAAAGCTGTACATTACATCCTACCAATTGGAAATCTGTCCGACAACACAGAAGAAGTTTGGAATGTTCATGGAAACTTACCCCTGGCTTCAACTCTATTTAAGCTCGGCACTTGAAGGTGCATTAGTTTGCATATTTAGAAGAATCATGGAACAATAAATGTTTCTGAGAGTTAACATGTCATGGAGTGTGCGCATTGGGAGACTACAGTTTCGTCATGGTCACCAAAGCGCATTATATGCAGTCTCGTCTGTTTTTCTGACATGTTCGGTTTTTACTCGGCGACCAAGTCAATTTCTCATCACTCTTCAAGGATTGTGTGAGTCGATACAATATTGTCTTGAACCTTTGATTGAATAAAAGGAAACTATATACTAGAAACTATGTACAAGCTTTTTAGGAGGCTAAGAGTACTCCCCTATATACCTCCATCCATTCGTATATCCGTAAGTGTGACATGGAATCGGACGCCGTGAAATTATTAATATTCGTACTAA
Organism: Fusarium flagelliforme; assembly: GCF_020744385.1. Taxonomy (NCBI): domain Eukaryota; kingdom Fungi; phylum Ascomycota; class Sordariomycetes; order Hypocreales; family Nectriaceae; genus Fusarium; species Fusarium flagelliforme. The sequence continues at coordinate 6,892,816 of NW_025763503.1, forward strand.
GACAGAAGGAAAAGAAGTCATCCAGGTGGCTAGGACCCCTTATTCGAAATTTCAACCGTTGTCATGGTTGTTTTCGTGATACCAACTGGGTAAGAACCTTTGTGTCCTCTGCTACCTGTGCTCAGCTCATCACTCGATCGTCCGCCAAGATCACTGAGCACTGTTGTTGTGTTGGCACCAGCAGGGCTAGCTATTCTATCCCGAAGCTCATAATCGTTAATGTGCTCTTGACTGGCTGTCTCATCATCTTGTCTGTGCCCGCTTGATAAAGTGTGCCAGTTCTTGCTGTTACGCAGAGTTGCACTGCGCAATGTACCACGTCCATAGCCAGTATTGCCAGTTGTTGGAGTCTTCTTGGAGTTCTTTCCATAGTAGCTGCCGAGGAAGCGACGGAAGAGAGGCTTGAGGCAGGGTAAACTAGCGGCGATGACACCGACGTTGAGCTCGACAACGGTCCAGATGGTGATGTTGCGGGAGTCCCAAAGCCAGTCGCCGAGTTTACCGTAGTTGGTGACATAACCAACTTTGACGATGGCGGCGACGCAGGCAAAGATACCGAGGCCGAGAATGGCGAGGAGTGTCATACGAGTGCGGAAATGGACGTTAAGATTCCATAACATGGGTGTAGGAATGATAATGGCGAAGAAAAGATCAGTCAAGATGTTGAGAGCAGAGTTTGTGTATGATAGACTTTGTAGTGTGTTTTGTGACCAACACTGACGAGGGACCAGAGGATCCCAGAGGGCGCGAAGGTCTGTACATTGGAGCACCACGGTCTGAGCATGTTAGTAATTTGTAACTTGTGATGAGAAATATGACTTACGAAGAAGCATCCGATGGTGTAGATTGACATGAAAATCATAATACCAAGGATCAACCAACGGTAGAACTTGGTCGAGGCGATTCGTAATAGAGCGCATCCCACCGACAATTTGACGACGCAGATGGCTATGAGAAAGATGGGTTGAGTAATGAAGTTGAGTTTCATTCCGGTTTGGAAGACAGCTGGGTCAACATCGCCAATATGCCTTCCAGCACCATAGGCCACAGAAGCAATGACTACACCCTCGCCGGCCCAGTTCATGGCCATTGTCAATAGCATGAAGGCATCCTGGGGAAGTGATTAGTACTCTGCTAGAAAAGCTTTGGGCAATTATCCAGGGGAGAAGTGGAGGGGATAGAGGTGAGAGAGCGTAAAAAGCAATAAAGAACATGCATAGACGAGATAACAAACTTACATCCCATCCAGTGCCTCGGATGATAAACACCCTCACATACAAACGAGCAAGTACAACAATTGTAGCTAAGCAAACAACAAACAGAGTAGAACCAAGAATGTCAGCTGCTCCATTCTCGTCTGGATTTGAGGGTATGTTGGCTGGATCCATGATTGGTGATGTAAAAATTTGCAAGAGAGACCCCAGAACTTGGGAATGATGGAGCAACGAGGCAGGGGATGCAGGATACATAAGAAGCAAACACAAGAGGGGGGGACAAGAAGATCCTGTCAGGGGCATCGTTCCAAGGAGAAGGTGTCTTGCAGCCCAGCTGGACACCACGTTTCTAACAGGGTTTCATCATGAGCTAGAACATGCAGGTTCCCATAATTTGGAACTGTAGAGGAACTTTTACGATGGGTGTAAGAAATAAGGACATGAATGACTTGCTCCAACAACTAATAAAGTGACCATATTATTTCGTCTTCTACCTGTAGTACCGTATTTGGTCCAACCAGAACCTATCACGCCAGAATATCCGTACCTCGGCCGAGTATTGGCGAATTTCCTCTTTGATCCTTCGGAGGAAACTAGTGACCTACTGCCAGACTAGTTTGAACTGAACTAAGATCGGGTCAACTACCCAGTTGATCTAAGGTTATCATGTTGCCGAGACGTTATGACCGGCTCTCTGACATTTAGGCGTATCACAGACGCTGTACGAGCTGGTCGACGGCGAGTGGAAACCCTGGGCTCCCCTGACAGGCGCACTAGCCCGGTAAACTCGGTACATGAACATGATCTGATGAGGGCCCGGGGATCCACCCATCGCATTGGCCAGGTTCCGATCGTCACAGGCTCTGCTTTGTCGTATGAAACGCTCGGGCTCAAATGTGAAGTATATTCCTTGGTTGAGATTAGTGCCGAGACTAAGAATATGCATGCATGCAGAGAACCTACCTGAGTAATATCCGCTGAATTGCCCTGCCCCGTGGCGCGCCCAAAGCGTTACAGGATTTTAGCGGTGGTGGTTAGGGGTTCTCCACTAAGAGTCAACTGAACGAGGGCTCTGTGCAGTTGTTGCTCGACTGAAATGCACTGTAACTGTAGCGGCCTGCGTACCAAACTCGCGTCATGGATGTATGATCCATGTTTATACTTATATTGAAAGTGATATAAAGCGTTTCTGGGGTTGAACGAGTTGAGTTGCATGTCAACTGGATCCCACTAACTTCTGTATGATTCGCGAGAGGGATCGACATGTCGATCAAGGAGTTCGGATGGAATGTCTTAGCTTGGAGTTGGTTTCTCCTCTTTCTTCGTGTCGCGCTGTCCATCTAATCTGATCCCTCACTAATTGCTTCGTCGGAGAATAGGAATTAGTGCAAAAAATTACGAGTCATGCTTTTTCTTGTTCTCCCCGGTGGCCCTAACGGGTAAATTCAGCGGCTGGCCGGGAACGACTGCTCGCTCTTGTTAGTGTCGGGGATCCTCTCACAAATGGATACAATCTCCACCTACCGACTCTCTACCCATGGATTTTCTAGGAACGGAACTCTTCCGGATCTTCGTCCATCCATCGCTCGCAATCGCCCCGTTTATGTGGTAGTTAAATGGATACTGAGCTGGCCCTATATTCTCCACCGTCAGCACTACATGGAGGGTGCTGTCAAGTTCATGATAAAGAAAACTGCCGTCCTCTCATATTTGTGATAGAGTTTATCCTAACCCAGCCTTTTCTATATGTGCTCATTTACGACAGCATGCTGCATTGATATGATAGGCCTGTAAGCACCATATTCCCCTGAACTAATACCTTTACCAACAAATGCTCCGTTGCTGTACCTCGGTCTTGCAGATCAATCCCTGCCCCTCTCACGACTGTGCCGCAGTCCACTATTAGACCCTGCCAGTTCTTCAGGATTACGATCCTAAATCGGATTAGATCTGATTGACACGAAACCCCTGCCTCGGTTGAACTGCATGGAAAAGGTATAGAGGATCTTATGTGTCCACGCGAAAAAGGGTTCTTCCGTCTACTTTCTAGCTTTCCAGTCTCGATTCCGCGAATGTTTACCGTGGGCTCGAACCTTTGTACGGTAGACCTGCCGTTCTGTCTACTCTAGTTGTGTTGGTAATGAACCATCCATGATCATTATGGGTTCCCCGATGGAGAGCCAAGACCGCTATTTCTGGCCCCGGACCTTGGGCCTGTACTTCATGCAGAGTGTGATGGAAAAGTCCGTTCAGGAGGTCCTCCTGCAGTATATAGCTCAATCACTTTCTGCTTGATCGTCACTCTTTATTCACTGGTCCTTCAAGCCACATCTGCCAGTGTTGAAACCGGAGCAATCCCTGTCCCTTCTTTATCCCACTCCCCTCACTCTCTTCATCATGCGTGCTGGACTCCTTTCGCTTCTGGCCCTTAACGCCGCCGGCGTTTTGGCTGCCCCTCAGCCTACCACTGTTGATGCCTCTGCTCCTGAGGTCACCAACATTGATGAGGTCAATGATCTTGCTGCTGCCGCCTACAAGGCTGCCCAAGAGCTTGCTGGTGATAAGACCAAGCGTGACAGCACCTGCAGCTGGAAGAACATCCGTGTCAGACGGGAATGGTAAGACTCACTGTGCCACTGGCGGAGAATAACCGATTCTAACTACCGACAGGAACACCCTTTCAAAGTCGGAGAAGAAGTCTTACATCTCTGCTGTCAAGTGTCTTCAGTCACAACCTGCCAAGGGTCCTGAGACTTTTGCAGCTGGCGCCAAGACTCGCTTTGATGATTGGGTTTCAATTCACTTGAATAGCACTCAATCTATTCATTATACGGGAAATTTCCTCTCATGGCATCGATATTTCACTTGGCTGTACGAGGAGGCTCTTCGAAACGAGTGTGGTTACAAGGGAACTCAACCTGTAAGTACCCAATCAGGACTCGCGGAGTTGGTTAGCGTCGGTGGATACCCGCCCCACCTATCAGGGTACTGCTCTGATAGGCTCAACAAGTCATCATCCACTTGCTGAGCATCTCTTTGATGGTGCTAAGCCATCAGTTTGCTCTTCGCACCATCAAGGAGATGAGCTATTGCCTATCTATGCCCTCGCTACCGGACTTAATGAGTTGACACTGTAGATCTCTCATTTACTGACTTCTTTAATAGTACTGGGACTGGTCCCTCACTGCCATCACCGGCCTTGCCAAGTCCTCCATCTTCGATGGTAGCGACACCTCCCTCTCTGGCGACGGCGAGAACATTGGCGAGCAAGATGATATCATCCTCGGCGCCTCCAGCGGACTTCCTCCCGTCTACCTCAAGACTGGTAATGGAGGTGGCTGTGTCACCTCTGGTCCCTTCAAGGATATGAGCGTCAACCTCGGCCCTGCCGCCCTCGACCTTCCCGGTGGCAAGGTCGAAGCTAACCCTCACCCTCTTGAATACAACCCCCGTTGCCTGAAGCGTGACCTTTCAGACACGGTCAATAAACGATTTGCTAACGCAACATCCGTTCTTAACAATATCCTCAAGCCTAAGAACGTCCTAGACTTCCAGATGCAGATGCAGGGTGTCCCCGGCACTGGTGACATCGGTATCCACGGTGGCGGTCACTACTCCATGGGTGGTGACCCTGGTCGTGACGTCTACACTTCCCCTGGCGACCCTGCCTTCTACCTGCACCACTCCATGATTGACCGTGTCTGGTGGATCTGGCAGATGCTTGACTCTAAGAACCGTATCTATGGAAAGGATGCTCTTGCCGGCACCAACACCTTCCTCAACATGCCTCCTAGCGCCGAAACCACCTTCGACGACTACGTCCGCCTTGGCTGGGTTGGAGCTGATAGACAGATCAAGGATCTCATGAGCACACTCTCTGGTCCCTTCTGCTACGTCTATCTGTAGACTGAGCGCCGGCGGACAACCTGTACATAGAAACTTTCATCTTCATGCGCCAGCTCGCTTTACTTCATTACAATAATAATTCCAAGTAAAATTGGTTCTACACTTGCTGTATCTCGACGTTGTTTTGTGTGTAACTTGATCAAAGCTCATGGATAAATACTGACTCATTTGCAAGTTTACCTACTCACCACTAATTTCTAGCCTATCTGGGACACAATAGGGCTCATACTATGCTCGTGGGTTGAGCCTGACCAGCTACAAGGCCGTTCATTTCCTCTGCTCGAAGCTTAAGTTTAACCCTGCTGCTATTGCTTGAATATTCGCAAACAAAGCCTAATTAGGTCAACCTTAATAGCACCTATATCTCAAACACGAGATCATGCAACTCTGGAGACAAATCATAGTGGAGTGTGCCGACATGCCAAGCGAGGCGTTCCCGGTCCGAGTCCCCGGTTCTCGTCCGATACCCATGCCATCTCTATCTTTGTGATTTCTCAAAAGGTACCTTCTACTTATAGACACCTGAATCCGCCACTATGAACCAACTGCCTGTCTTGGCCTCCGTCTCCTGAGACAAACTTAGACACGTGATAGTCCATCCCTGTACGTCCCCTGCAGGCTGCACTTCTGTGTTCCCTACCTGGCCAGTGTTATTTGTTCCTGAACGGGCCGTGCCTGATGACACCCACCCGGCGTAAATGATCATCCCCGACGGTTACTCCCTAGTCGATACTACGGTCCAGGGCGGTCGAATTCGACAACGTGGGACATACCAAGACGTTTTATACTTGTTTGAGACTGGGGTCTATGAGAGAAATGTTTCAAGTATATCAGGATTGACATATAACCGTCTTAAAGTTATCAAACAGGATATAGAACTGTGCCGCATTGCGGAGCAATCCTCCCGTCGTCGTTGTCAACTACAGTATGTTTCTTGCCTATCGATCTCGATACCATTACGACTTTTACTTTTTGCTGTAGTCGTAGAAACCCTGTCCAGTCTTGATACCCAAGTTTCCTTCATCCAGATACTTCTGCAAATATTCGCGGGGTGCGGTCGGAATATTGCCCCTCGCATCGGCATAATGCTGCTCGATATCCATTACAACGTCCAAGCCGACCAAGTCCATCTGCTCAAAAGGACCTTTGGGTGTTTTCAACACTCCCTTGAAAATACCATCAATTTCCTCTGGCGTGGCAGCACCCTCTGCGGCAGTGAGAAGCGCTTCTCTTTTGATGGCAGCCCATATCCTGGTAGGTCAGCCACACTGCATCAGTGACATCTGGAAGAGCAGCAAAGGCTTACCTATTATAGATGTATCCCATAGAGGGCTTCTTGACGTGGAAGGGTGGAAACCCGTGAGCTTTGCACTGTTCCATCATCAACTGAATATGCGAAGGATCAGTAGTTTCATGTCCCATGATTTCGATTTCTGACATCGTTAGCACGATACTTTCTTTTTTAAGTAAGACCTTAGTGCTTACGAGGTACTTCAGGTGGCCAATCTCCAGATATCGAAGTCAGTACTGGTTCGTAAGATATTCATCACCTTCGCTTACAAGAGTGAGCACTCAGGAACCGGCTCTCATTCTTCAACTCAAGACCCTTCAAAATCTCCGAACAAGAATAACTGCTAGAATTCGAGGCAATGATTGTTTCTTTCGGAGCAAGGGAATCTAGTTGCGAGATGACCTGCTGCTTGAGCTCCAGACGCTCAGGGACACACTAAAATATCAATATCTCGCCGTTACATACGCATTAGGATTATTTACCTCTACAACCAACCAAGAAGCTCCCAGAGCTTCTTGAAGAGTATCAAGCGAGTGGGTGATGATTCTCCCCCAAGAAGTATTCCCGTTGGTAGAGTTTGATCGGAACTCGTCAATCGCTTCAATGCTCGCCTGAAGCTGAGCCTCTTGGCTGTCGACTAGATGTACATCGTTGCCGGTACTCGACCACTAGAGAAACCTCGTGTCAGCTCTGAAAGATGCAGCGTGCGTGACGCGCTCTAGCTCATCGTGACACTGACCATGAAAGCAAGGCGTCTCCCTTGGGTGCCAGCTCCGAGCAGAGTGACGGCCTGTCTGTCAGTTACTGTGAGTACCATAGTTTCGACTTGTGTTCAGATTGGAGATGCAAATACCTTCAGATTGTCTTTGTTCAAGAACCTGGAGTAGGTAGTCGAATTGTGGAGAAGCCTTGGCACAAGACACCAATAGAAATGATCACATCATCATTCCGGATCCGACGTTCAATGGAGTAGCCTATGCAGACTGGCAAACAACCCCAACCCCTCTCAGCCCCAAAAGCGTTGTCGGATCCGTCACCAAAATCAGGACAACCGCTAGCCGTGAGCGCAGTTATGAGGTAGGTGGCTAACGCTAAGGCAATTGGGACGGTTTCCGCATTGCGGAAATAACCCCTTCTGAGACATTAAAAATGTCACCGGAACATCATAAGCGATAAAAATAACGAATGGATTAAGGGCATGCTGACCAATCTTATTATTCTAGAGTTCCGAGGCCGAGGTTTCGGCAGACTCTCGGGTTCAACCCCTGAGCCAGAGGTAATGAAGCAAATTCAGACTTCATACGTTCAGACATCGGCTGACTCGTCTGCAGGCGAGGACATTCCTTTTGTCACCCACTTGGCAGGTCAGAATCAAGCCAATTCCTTAGATCGTAGCCGGTAATCCAGACTATGGTATCTGGTGCACTGGTGCTATTACGTCCGAAACACCCGAGAGCTTCACTATCGCGGCTTGAACAGACTTCGAGCTCTGCGGCAAGTGTTTCAACGTATCCTCCAATGTCGATAGTAGACTCTGATGTGTATCTTCCGTGATCTTGCTCAACCCGAAATCGCGATCAATAGCCTTCCGTAATAGCTGTATTCCTACAACTGCGTGATGCGGATATGGATCAATAGAAACGATGGGTACTGTAAATGCTGTTTTGCTTCCCTCAAGCGAAATATCGTGGGGCCGCTTCAGTGTGAAAGTATTGTGAAGTCCAAAGGCTAGTGTGTTCATGATTGTGTTTTCGGCGTCGATGCTTATATCTGTAATGTCTGGGAGTAAGTCCTGACGATCGGTGGCCTCTATCATATCGACTAGCATCAATATGCTGAGATGGTAGTGAAGCATAAGAGAAACTACAGCATCAGTTAATACCATCTTTCTTTGAAATTATCTCGTACTTACACCACCGAAGCTTGGTTTGCTGGCCAAGAAAGGGCATTCTCTTGTGGCATTCATCCAAAGGCGGGCGAAAAATGATGCCAAACTGCTTGATGGAATCCACCACAGCGAAAAAGGCTTTCCGTACTTCAGGCTCTTCGTGGCCATCACGTAGCGCTTCTTTGAATATCGCGGTTAGCTTCCAGCCGAGAAGCTTCCAGCAGGCACCGGCAGCGATAATTTGGTTTGCCTTCTCATCTGTCATATTTGAGCTTGCCTGCTTCCACTGTCGGGCATTTTCGTCAAACATCTTTGCGCAAGTTCTGACTAGACGCCAAGGGAGTTCAGACTCAAAGCCGAATAGGCCCGATGATAGCAAAGGGCGGCAGTTGAGAGTCAAGGAAGCTGAGGTATCGAAAGTCAGTGCTGCCCAGTATACAGTACTTTCGGCATTGATGAAACCCGAAGACTCGATCGATTCAGGCGTTGTGACGATCGTCTCTGATCCTAGAGAAGGAGAGACTTTGGAACCGCTAAACTGAAGATTCTTTTGGCGAGCTCGTAAGGTCTGGACCTGCTGCAACGCTGCATGAACACACGCCTGGCCAGATATGCCATCTGCCTCTTCATCCTCGGAAATCCCTTCGGGTATTGGTGTCAAGGCGAAGAGAAATAGCGACAGCATCGATCGATAGCATGGTCTATTAATGACGCGTAACATGTCTCTTCTTGCATATCTCCAAAGTCTCTGTACAAGATTACAGTGATCTTCGTCGGTCTCCAGAGACGTCACAGGGAGCCAGCGCGCGGCGAAGGAAGAGATAGTGCTCTGGAGAGACTGTTCGGCTTGTTCACTTCTGCGAACGAGTTGACTGTTTCCAGAATCTACTATACACCCGTCTAGGTGACGACAGAGATCAGATATGCTGACATATCTTTCGGCTCGGGTATCGCCAAATCTATAGGTATAAGCTTGGCTTTAGAAGATTTGGGTGTGACTTACAGAAATGGACAACTGTATTTACCCATCCAAGAGCCAAATACTGCCTCAAACCCTTCCCTGTATATTGTTTCGAGCCACTTTGCATCCGCTTCATTCATTGTGACACTGTCAATCGAGCTTCTAGTGACTGTGTACCATGGCTGCGACACCGACTCTGAAACTACTGACGGAGCTGAGCTACTGTCACCATCGCCGTCCGCTCTTGGAGAACGCGCTTGGTAAACATCCAGACCTTCAGAGGCATCCGCGGTCCGGCCCCCGTGCGTCGCCGATGTTTCGCTTGCCGGTCGTGATACAGTCCTCCTGCGAGGCTTCCTCCTTACGCCCGAAGCAGTGTTCGTTTTGGCATTTTGAAGCCACTATAAAGATACCCAATCAGCTATCGAAAAGACATTCAAGATCCCTTCATACCTGAAAGGTACATGCTTTATTTCGGTTCCGACATCGTGTACACTGTGGAGAAGAGTCTCCCTCTGCATTGTTGGCGTTGCTTTGGGCATCACACGCTACACGTGATCGGCGGCACTCGTCGCAGCTGGAAAACTGGGTGCGGCGCGTAACGAGGCGGGTCGGCATGATTGTCTCGCTAGAGTCCCGTTTCGTTCATCTCGGACGGTAATAAGAGTGGTACGAGATGGAAGCTTTTCGGATCCGGGAGTTGTTGACGAGAGATTCCACTTTGGAGGAAAGAACAAGGAACTGGCATGGGATGCGGGGTAGCTCCGGTTCTAGCGGGTGCCATCGCCAAGTTCAGTGAATCTGGGGTAGCGTCACTGGAGTTAGTGGACTGGGTTAGGGATGCGATCGTCACCCACCTTCACCTGACGAACTTGGAGACAACAAACGAGCAAATAATGAGCGATACCATTTAAACGGTAGCTTAAGGTTACGGGAAATGGTAACCTTGAATGTTGCCTTGCGTCAAGCTGTTAACGGGCGCCGCCACTGGATTAGTTGAACCCAATCGACTGGAAAGAAGAAAAGCCATGTGCTGGCAGGGATCATCGGAACCGTCTGTTGAGATGACGCCTACTTCGAAGGGGGCGTAAAAGCTTGACTTTGTGAGCAAAGGGGACGATATAACTTCGTCGCCTGTGGTAGTCTAGGTAGACGATTTCTTTTTGTATGTTCTATGCCTCAGATGGAAGCTCTGACCTTCGTAAACGAATGCCAGCCCAATGAACTCAACAAGAACCATCGTGAAGGAAGCATGACTCAATTGAGAGACGGCATCGGATCCGATCCCTGCCATGCTGTGGATCTATCATCAGCATCTTCGCAGTCTCAATTTCTTAATCCAGATAAGCGTTCACTAGATATCACTTTTGTTCCATCCCACAGCAATTTCTGACCAATTCCGCCCCTCCCTTGTCGCAACATCGTCCGCTCCGTCTGCGTCTGCCGGTTCCTCCGCCCACAAGCCTCTTACGACTGTGACACGCCTACAATCTAGGGCCGATTCTACTTTAGACCAGAGATCTACAATACCAGCTGCTTGATTTTGCGGGGAAAACATGGGGAAAGACATGGGGGTTCCTTGACGTACTTAAGGACGTTGATCGTCCACGTTTTTGGCGTTCAGATCAAGCTCCCAGCAATTCTTTTTGGTGTTAACTATTCAAGAGATCCAGTCATGGCACCTTCTTCTACTCCACCGAATGAAAAGGCAGAGGTCTTCCAAGCAGAGACAGCGCCTAATCATGGCCACATTAAAGGACAGGTTGGGCGCATCGGCGCTATGGCAACCGCGCCTGGCACGACACTCGAGTCTTTTTCCCATCTTGACGAGAAGAAGATTCTACGCAAGGTAAATCCAATGCTCTACTGGGGCGCTGCTTTAGCTAATGCTTGTTAAGATGGACTTGCGCTTGATTCCCATGCTTGCACTACTCTATCTTCTCTCGTTCCTCGACCGTACGTTACCACCAATCTGATCCCAGAACCCACGCTGACCTCGTTGTTAGGAGGTAATATCGGAAACGCAAAGATCGAAGGCCTTCAAGAGGATCTCGAGATGAGTCCTGACCAATACAACTGGTGTCTCACTGTTTTCTTCTTCACGTACGCCGCCTTCGAAGTCCCCTCCAACCTGCTCCTCAAAAAGCTCCGTCCAAGCATTTGGCTTCCTACAATCATGGTAGCATGGGGTATTGTGATGACCTTGATGGGTATTGTTCAGAACTATACTGGTCTTCTCATCGCTCGTGTTTTCCTGGGTGTTACCGAGGCTGGTTTATTCCCTGGCGTCGCGGTAAGTCCACAGAACTCTGACCTTCAGTATGTAAACTAATAACAGTATCAATAGTATTACCTGACAATGTGGTACTGCCGACATGAAATCCAATTCCGACAGGCCCTTTTCTTTTCCGCCGCTTCTATTGCCGGCGCCTTCAGTGGTCTACTTGCATTCGCCATTGGAAAGATGGACGGTGTCGGTGGACTTGAAGGATGGCGCTGGATCTTCATTCTTGAGGGTATTGTCACTGTTCTCGTTGCTGTCTTTGCCTTCTGGGCTCTTTACGACTTCCCTGAGACAGCAGGGTTTTTGACTGAGGAAGAGCGAGCTTTTGTCGTCTTCCGACTCAAGTACCAGGGCCAAAGCCAGTCTCGTGTTGCCCAGACCGATGAGTTCAAATGGACTTATGTCTGGGACGCGTTCAAAGACTGGCAGATTTGGGTCAACATTTTTGTCTACTGGGGGGTGAGTTAAACCATGCATACGTCTTTTGTGAACGATACTAATAAGCCAACAGATTGTTTGTCCTCTCTACGGAATCAGTCTCTTCTTGCCGACCATTATTCGAAATCTTGGCTACAGTTCAAGTACCGCTCAACTGATGACTGTACCTATATACATCACTGCAGCTATCCTGGCTGTAATTGTTGCATGGACATCAGATCGGGTTGGAAAGAGGAGTCCTTTCATCGTAGTATTCCTCTGCATCATGATCGTCGGTTTCTCAATGCAAGTCCCTGAAGCTGCTTTTCCTAATAAATTCACGCTAACAATGAGACAGGTGCATTTCCACCACCAATCCAAAGGTCGTGTATGGCGGCGTTTTCATTGCGGCTTGCGCTATTTACCCAGCATTCCCTGGAGTCATCACATGGTTGGCCAACAATCTGTCCGGAAGCTACAAGCGAAGTGTTGGTATGGCCATTCAAATCGGTGTTGGAAACCTTGGCGGCGTAAGTACTCTTAGTCAGCTGGATTGTTACTCTTACTGACAGACTTAGGCTATGGCATCGAACTTCTATCGACAAAAGGACGGTCCTCGCTACATCCTGGGCCATGCCTTGGAACTTGGATTTATCAGCGGAGGTATTATTGCAGCTCTTATCTTGATCTTTGGATATAGCCGTATCAACAAGAGTCGCGAGAGAAGGATGGCGGCTGGCGAGCACGAGACAATATCCGAAGAAGAGCTTTCGGCCAAGGGAGACAAGGCTGTGACCTGGAGATATATGCACTAGGAGTCCATATATGTCCTATTTTAAATCTGTTTAGGAGCAGGTCGGACAGATTATAAGGACAAACGTCCATGATATTTCAGCGTGCACCAGTCCATTATTGGTTAATGAAAGTCTATCATGCCCTATTTCATGGTAAAAATTGCATCTCTTGGCGGCATTTGTGAATATGCTACTAATAGCCTAAGAAGCGAGATAATCCGCATAACTTAGGCAGTTTTAGGTCATGTTTGATCCTCAGCCAGGCGATGTCTGATCAAGTATCATCATGTCAGAGATAAAAAGTCTGTTCCTCCTCTGCTGCGATTGAACTCTCTTGCCCTCCCCCCTCGTTCAATGATGGGCCAGCATCTCCACTTGAAATTTGACCTCTCCAGGCAGGTCAAAGGTCGACTCATCCCAGTTGAAGTCGCCCACAGTCACTGAACTCTAACTATCGCCACTACAGTGACTCACGCGCACGCGCACAAAAGGCTGTTGCACCTTGCATTAGCCCTCCCTTCCTTCTTCGTAACACTACCCCGACCGGCAAGAGCAGTAAGTCAGTTGACTCCCATCACTCCACATCGCTCCGCTTCATAGCGATATAAATCCCGTTCAAGCGCTGCATCATCACACCGATCGAGGTGATCCCCCCCATCCAACAAGGATATTCAGCTGTATACTAAGTCACCCATTATGGCATCCTCCTGGAAATCATTGCCTCCAGAGATTCGTCTCTTAGTTCTAGAATATATCATCCCTCGATATGGACTCGAAGAAACCACCATCGTCCGCGGGTTCCCTCCAGCATCTCTACTAGCCACTGTGTGCAAAGAGTGGCAAGGCTTTTTCGAGAAAGAAACCTTTTTAAAAATGGATCTAGAAGCGACTGATTTGTATACCTTTTCCAGAACAATTCTGGGAGAGAACGTTATCAGGTTGAATTATATGACTCGTGTGGTATTGACTATCAAGCTTGCAACATACACCTGGCTTATCACAGGCGAACCAGAGAGTGCAACGACTGTTACCCAGTAAGAGACACCATTTTCCTCCCGGCTTGAGACACGGCTAACACCTTGGGCACAGCAACAACGAGACCTTTACGCAAGCTATGGAGGTTCTCCTCAAGACACTATCTTCTTGGGAGGGCTCGTTGGAGATTCGCTGCCACTGTCCCAGTACTGGATATTCCCTCCACGCAGGAGAACAAATATCGGGGCTCTTGGCCAAGACCGGCCATGACTTTACTCAGTGCTTCCTCCCATATGACAAATCTATCAATTGGTTTTGGGTTTTCGCTGAATTGACGGGAGGAGATAGGCACCAGGACTCCAAGCTTGAGAACCTAGCTTTCAGGACAAGGTAACTTGGCCACAGATCGAACCAGGAGGCAGTGGCAGCATGTTTGTGCTACATCGGTGACGCAGCAAGACATTTAGCTGCACTGCGGACTGTGGAACTATGGGATGCTGGCGATGGATTCGGATGTTTATTCCGATGCACCAAAAATCACTCCAGAATTACAATCACATGGCGATGCATCGACGAACGGTTCACTTTGGAGGAGAAAGTGATAGAATAATGAGCTAAACTGGCCCCAGATCACCAACTCAAAGTTCGACGAATTCCGCTGACGAAGAACGTGGAGTTGAACAAAAGGTTCAAGCTCTCAACTATCCTACCAGCCCTATCTGACCCTACTTACGAAGCCGATACAGTGAAAATGAAGGTCCAATACCGACATTGAGTCTCAAGTATGTTACTTCTGCAAGGCTTGGTCTAGATGGTCAGAAGGAGTTCGTATGGAGCCAAGTTAGTGTACTTCATACGTTAGTTTTACAAGTGTATGGACATTCACATTCATATTTTGATTGCCCTCTGATGCTTGAAATGGCCGGTTTACACAACAAGTTAAAACGATATGGCACGGGCAACGGGTTCCTCCTAATAGGCACTATTTACTTGAATTCCAGAGCAGCAGTAGAAATAGTGTAACATCTATACCTACACTCGGGGTATCAATAGAGTTAGCCCTCAAAGCCTAAGAGATGAAAGAATTTAGTCACTTTATGTTAGCTTAGACAAGCACTTATACCACTTTGCTATAGTGTCCTAAGCTTTAGGCAGAGAACAGTTCTACTGTTACCTATCTGCCTAGGTATGCCGTGGCGTAGGACATAACAAACATGCAATATATCCACATCTTTGTTGGCAGTGTTTGCCAGTGCCTGACAGCCGTCAGTCGAACTTGAATTTGCCTGAACAATATCAGCTACGCGTCACGCGTTAGGGCTCCCACATCTAGGTGATTTTAATTTCTCCTGTTTACTTTTCTCTGCCTTCGCCTTCCTCGTCTGCATATTCATCGCACAACATCACGTCACATCTGCATCTGCATCTGCATCGCACAAGTTAACCACAACGCAACCACACGATACCTCTTTACTCTAACGTAAAGAGACGAGCAAGAAGAAGACGAAAAAGACGACGACGACGACATCTCTGACTAGGAAAGGTATGTTTTCATCTCCTCATTCAGATACCCTTCACGGTTGAGGGCAGTTCCCTGAATTGCCCTCAAACTCTCTGGGTTCACAACCACTAACATTCCATTCACCCTAGATGTCTTACCACAGCGCACAGATCGGCACCCTCATCGGTGAGACCATTGCCGCACTCCATCGGGAGGGACGCCTTGGTGGCGGTCGCCGAGGTGGAGGTGGTCGCCGAGGTGGCCGCGGAGGTGGTGGCCGTGGCGGTATTCGGAAGGGTCCCAAACGCTGCTTTCATGTAGGTTCTCTCCTGACATCTCCACAGCTTATAAACTGATACTTACTTATCTATAGTGCGGCTCAGAGGAGCATCTTGTGAAAGACTGTCCTCGCAAGGCCAGACGAGTCGCTCAGGAAGCGCAACAGGAGGCCTCTCCTCCTCGAGAGACTCCTCCTGCTCCTGTTGAGCGCCCTGCCCTCCCTTTTCCTCCTCCTCCTCCTCCTCCTTCTGACCGCCCTTCTCCCTGCCCGGCGGCAACACAGTCCCCGGTGCAGGAGACTATTGACGTCCGTGTAGGAATTATCCTGCCTCCACATGGGCCTCAGTTTGCCCCCCCTCCCGCTCCGGAACCGCAAACCGGTAGACCTCCCGCGCGCCTGGGACGTACCGTTGAATGGTCTGAGCTATTCAACCGATGGTTTTACGTCCATTTCCTTGACGGCAGTGTTGAGTGGTATGAGGAGCAGCGATAGGTTGGGGTGGAATGATTGTGGTAAGGCTGTGTTGTTCGTCTTGTTACTCTTGCTGTGTGCTCCTGCTTTCTTTCCTTTGCTTTTTCCTTTCTTTTTTTGGTCAGGATCGCAGGCCCAATGGACTGCTCTTTACTTATCTCGCTAGTCTCTTTCAGTGTTGAGATGTCACGGAAGAGGGACATATCTCTACAACCTTGGCGCGAGAAACATACCGCCATGGGTTGAGAAGCATGACACCTTGGCGCGAGAAACATACCGCCTTGATGTAAAAGGGAACATACCACCTTGACGCGGGAAACATACCGTCTTGGTGCGAGGGGAACATACCACCTTGGCGCGGGAAACATACCGTCTTGGTGCGAGGGGAACATACCACCTTGGCGCGGGAAACATACCGTCTTGGTGCGAGGGGAACATACCACCTTGGCGCGGGAAACATACCGCCTTGGTGCGAGGGGAACATACCACCTTGGCGCGGGAAACATACCGCCTTGGTGCGAGGGGAACATACCACCTTGGCGCGGGAAACATACCGTCTTGGTGCGAGGGGAACATACCACCTTGGCGCGGGAAACATACCGCCTTGGTGCGAGGGGAGGGACTAGAACGATAGGCTGGCACCTTCACGTGGTGTTCTAGGTCAGTAGCTAGGGATTTCTAACGATCCTTAGTGAAGCTAAGACCAGCCTCATAGATAATTATATAGTCATGGAATACTATGAGAATAGGCCTTCTTGAGTGCCACATATTACCTATTTGATGAAAAGTATTGCATCTGCAGTGTTGTACCGTCCTATTTAACGCTGTGAAGTCTGAACTGAACACGGTCTGAGTAGTCGGTGGAGAAGGACAAGAACAGAAAACAAATCCTCCGAGAAGTACTACCAATGTCACTGGAGGATACTGTCCAGATTGATTGAAGGAGTGTAGTTCTGAGCATCACATGCCAGCAGGCCAAGACGAGCTAGGATGGATCACAAAGTGCTTGCAGATCCAAGTCTGGGCGAAACAAAGAATGGGGTCAGGAAGATAACTAGAAGCAACAGCAGACAGAGACCGCCGAGATCTGAGATCCGAAGACCTTAACGT
Source organism: Fusarium flagelliforme (assembly GCF_020744385.1). Taxonomy (NCBI): domain Eukaryota; kingdom Fungi; phylum Ascomycota; class Sordariomycetes; order Hypocreales; family Nectriaceae; genus Fusarium; species Fusarium flagelliforme. The sequence continues at coordinate 6,909,908 of NW_025763503.1, forward strand.
TGAAGTATCCCCATATGTCAAAACATGCAACATGGATTTAATCACTTAAGTCACTTGGAACATGGAGACAATTCTGAGTGGTCGCAGTAATCTGCAAGCAAGTATTTCATATATACACGAAATAAATACGGATCCTTTCACTTCTGTACAAAAGGTACAAGAAGCTGTTTGATGCCCATCATCCAACACTAGCCAAACTTTCGATCGCCTTGAAAGATGTCCTGGTTCAGGTTCCTAGCTTTCCACCTTACTTGCGCTGGCAAGACTCGCCGGCCTCCTGCTGCTGAGGCTGGAAACCACCCTGCTGTCCGGGGTTACCGCCCTGCTGCTGACCAGGGTTTCCGAAGGCAGGCTGCTGCTGGCCGTTACCCTGTCCTTGACCCTGGTCCTGACCGTTACCCTGACCAGCACCGGGCTGCTGCTGACCATTTCCGGCATCAGGCTGTCCCTGACCGTTACCAGCATCGGGGGCTTGGCCGTTACCAGCACCAGAGTCACCACCGTTGCCGGCACCGGGCTGAGCATCACCGCCGTTACCGGCGCCAGTGTCGGGCTCAGTAGTGTTGCCACCAGTAGAGGCACCACCACCTGAAGAAGCACCGCCCTCAGAGACGGTCATGTGGGAAGATCCGCTGCTGAAGTAACCCTCAGTGGCGAGAATCTGGTAGTCGTGGGTACCGAGCTTCATGCCGTTCTTCTCCCAAGCCTCGAAGTGAGCACCGACATCGATGCTACCGGTGGATCGGTGATCCTTGCGGACGGACCAGTACTGCTCAAAGGTCTGAGTGCCGTCGATAGAGGGGGCGTTGGTACGGGTCTGGGTGAAGATGTCGTAGGTGCTGCCGTCAACCTCGACGGTGCCCTTCTTCTGAGCACCAGTGGAGGGGTCGTAGTCACCGAACTGCTCGACGATGTAGTACTCGATCAGAGGGTTCTTGGTCCATCCGTAGACGGAGAGGTAGCTGTTGCCGTTGGGCTTGTACTCTCCCTCGTAAGAGATGGTTCTGTAAATGTTAGTATAGTGTTATGATCACTTGGAAGAGGTACTTACCGAGCCTTTCCGGGGCTCCAACCCTTTCCACCGACGACGTTACCACCAGTCTGCCAAGACATGGTGTAAGAACCGCCGGGGCCGTTCTCGTAAGTGGCCTCGGCGCCACCATCAGACCACCAAGAGTAGTAGAAGCCATCGTGAGTACCGGAGCTGTTGGGAGTACCGCCTCGCTTGGCAAGCTTGGAGAAAAGGCCTTCGGGAGAGGGCGCGGCGATAGAACCAGCTACGAGCGACAGCCCAAAGACGAAGGAAGTAATTTGAACCATTTTGTCAAAAAATGAAGTGATTCCAGATCAGAGTTGAAAGAGAAAAGAATGTATAAGATTGAATAGAAAGCGAGTGATGGTGAGCTGAAAGGATGATTTGGACCAAGAAGCGGAAGAAGAACGTAAAATATATAGTCAGATGAAGTCTGTAGACGATAAAGTAAAAGTCCCTTGTTTCATGTGGTTGCTGAGGCTGAAACGACCATCACGTATTGTTTACCAGGATGCGGGCCGGACTTCCGATCGTCCCATGGCCTAAGCTTTTGATGAAGGAGGATCGACTCGATAGTTTTTCCGTCCGCTTATCGACCGACTTGGCGATATCTTCATGTTTATGAAACAGGGCGTTCAATGCGTTAATGCCGGGTGGACAATCAACGTGGAGCGATTGTGGGACGAGGAACCCGATATGCCAAGACGATATTATGCCGTTCTTCAGCCTCATGATGATATATTCTCGGCTAAATGTGACTGACAGATCTTGCGTAGTATTTTTGACCTTGGCATTGCTTGATTTTGAATGCCATGACACCACTTGTGAGACTTGGATGTCGGAATATTTTGGATATTATGATTGGGAATCTCATGTTTGGTGTTTTAAATGCGTCTCTTCTCTTGGAACGAAACAGTAGTTTACAAACATTAATTGTAACAATAATCACTTAGTTTCCTGTCAAACTCATTTTCGTTCTCTTCTTCTTTTTCGTCACCGGCGACCCATAATTAATTTCGATTGAAACAAGTGTAACCGTTTTGGTGTAGATTATCGGTACTTTTACCCATCTTGGCACTCGCTCGACTAGAACCTCTCTTCAATTTGAAACATGCGAAAAAGCCAGGACCAGGTGTCAAAGTTGAATCGTTTCAGGTACCATAATAACCGGAAATCAGGCTGTTCTCGGTGACGATGTTGATTGACATTCGGAACTTTGAGCTGTGATGCGATTGGATGATTTATGGTATTTTATAAATATCCTTGGGATTAATAGCTCATCGGGGATTATTTTTGACAGTTACTTGGCAGAGATCAACAGTCGGGTAACTACTCGGCACTGCACTCTGTAGGTGTCGGGCAATCTCAACGCGCTCTCAGGATGTGATGGCACAAGGTCATTCCCCCGCAGACACTCAGTTCACCAAGGATCAATACAATATTCACGAATTAATCTAGATATATTAAAACCCCAACGTAAAATGATCCTAACGGAGGATAAGCTTTGCCATTTAGCCTAAGGTCATCAACAGGCGGAAGCTTCCGTGATATCGCCGGACTCCAGGATATCAAAGCTTGGGCTTCGACCAACAGTTGGTCTTTGCACGACAGACTACAGCCGAACTGTAACAAACTATTGCTCACAACCTGAAATCTGCCGACGCTTCATCTCGGAGGAGGCCTGAGCGATTGATGGACCATGAGTTTGTTTATAGATCAGATAAGTCAAGGATTGTCTATTATGACTCGTGCTTTTTGAAGTATCACGACAAGCTTGGCTGAGTTCATTCTCCTGACCAATATGTTGGATTTCCAAGATCTGTATGACATTCTCTATTCTAATCATTGCGCAATGAACATGCATCTATCTCTTTCCAAGTTCTTCATTGCGTTAACCTGTTTGATTTCTTCTCGATTCGAATTTGTTGCCTTTGCGATGACGACTTTATGTCGTTCCGTTCGTCTGGTTCGGGGGTTTCTCTCCAACGTACAACAATACCCTATAGCCATCAGTTAAAGCTCCATTAAAAGATCACCCGAGCAGAAACTTACCAAGAAATCCTCCAATAAGACTTTCCATTCAACCTCTTACACATCCCCCTACTTCCATCATTGTCAGGCGCAACATCAGCACAGCACCAACCATCGTCCGCAAACTCGAGTGACCTTTCGCGAAATAGCTTCGCAGCGAGTACCTTGGCCAGCCCACGTCGTCGATACGGTTCCTATACATAATCAGTTGTCGTCTTGTCGCTGTAGAAGGTATACTTACTTCGCAGTGAAGACTGACCAGCGAACCGTCGAAGCCTAGACCCGTTAGAATCGACCCACATTCTCAACCCTTAGCGCTCATACCTAAGAATGCCCAGGATATAGGAGTCCCGTCTTCGAGTTTGATTACCAAACTTGGCATGCGACTCAACACCTCTCTGTGCAAACCTATCAGCGAGGCACATACCACAAGGTGTTAGAACTTACACTGTCCTAGGGATATCTGTCCGCGAGACGACCACCCGACAATCATCCTCGGTCGCTGTCGCCCAGTGCATGCCCTTGGGTAGCTCTACTTCATCTTTAGGCAAATCTTCGTACTTGAACAGCCACTTGTCGTATGCTCCAGTCTCTCTTGGCTCAACTCGACCAGACTTGCAAAGAAGCTCGCGGACAGAATCGTGAATTGTCCCTAGTAGAACAGCATCACCGTATGCAAGCTCTTGACCATACTCCTTTGCTATTGCTATGCTTTCTTGGACGATCCTACCAAGTTGTTGCTCATAAATAGTCGAATCCTTTATTGTAGCATCCGGATGTTCGTAGCTAGAGTAGACCCATGCTTGCGTATCAGGTCCCCCGGCGATATCGACGTACATTGCCGTGAATGCCTCTGGATATTTCGAGTCACTAATCTCGGAATCTGCGGCCAAGATAACTTTTGCAGTTTGTCGTAATCCTCCCTCCAGTTGGGCGAATTGTAGTCGACGAAGGAGGGGTAACGAGTAGGGTAGCTCGCGGCTCAGCAGCGTCAGTAATTCAGTCGGAACGGTCGGGTAAACCGTGACGAAATTAGCCATTTTGATTTCTGTCCTGGATTTGTTGGAAAGTCGAATTAGAGGTAAATTGAGAGGTTTAGACAATGACATCAAGATTGGAGTCCGAAGACCGGAGAAATGATTCACGTGGGCTAAATATCGGTTATCTAATCGATGGTACGCGGACCAAGTAGCCTACGGCAACCTTCTCTTTCTACTGTCATGCCGTAACAACTTGGTCTTCAACCTGTTAAAAGCATCGACTGTCTATATCTGTGTTTTCGTGTGGTTTTGCCAACCCTACCCCGCCCAACATGCTGGAAAAATAATCCGGGTAATGATCGCTGGCATTGCAACCTACCATTCTACCGACACCTGTCTGACCATTGCTAGCCAACAGTTGTCACGATGGCACCGGATGTGGTTGCTGATGATGGAACAGCTGAGACAGAACATACCTACAAGGATGAGTCGAAGAAGCGTTTCCAATATCCCGTTCTTTTACCTTCAGACATTCGCATACTCGAACTAAACCCTGGAAAACATGGCGACCCTCTCACTGGTACCATCTTGCACCGGACATTGTTGCCCGACGAAGACGAGATACCTTACTATAATGCTATATCTTACTTCTGGGGCGACCAGTCCGAACCAGATTCTATCACGCTGGCGCAGGAGCATCATATTCGAAGAGGTGGCTCACTTCAGAGTCAGACTCCCGCCATGGGACAGCTAGCAATTGGCAAGAACCTAGCCGCAGCCTTGAGAGCTCTTCGAGATCATCAAAAGAAGCGGAATCTTTGGTGTGACTCCATCTGTATCAACCAGAGCGACCTTCACGACCGCGCGACCCAAGTTCAGATGATACATCATATATATCACTGCGCTGCAAGTGTAGTAATGTGGCTGGGACCAGAAACCTCCTGGAGTGTTCTAGCCATGGATACCCTACGATCATGTGCCGACTTGGTCGAATCGGTCACGATGAACCATAGTATCCGCAGAGAGATCTTTGCCTTCAAAGATCCAGCAAACCATGGAGTCTTGGCCAGAGATGGTCTCCCACTAACAGTGAACCAGCGACAAGCCATCGAGAAAGTGTTGGCATTGGACTGGCATAGACGTCTGTGGACTCACCAGGAGGCTGTGTTGGCGAACAAGCTGACAAGTGTGGTGATGCTAGGATATGAGGAGATATCTTGGAAAGACTTCCGCCATGCAGTCAGCCTTATTTGTTTCTTGATGCCCTCGCCGCGCGATGCTGTCGATGATATTGTTGCATACAATAATAACGCAGAAATTGTTGGAGGCAGGATATTAGCTTGCGCAGACGACGAACAAAAAAGCGACTATTGGCTTGGAGCCCTTACCGTTACAGGATACATGGAATGCTCTGATGATCGGGATAGGATATACGCGTTACGCGGCTTAGTCGAGCCAGATGTTGCTAAATCGATCGAGGTAGACTATACCAGATCCTTGAAAGAGATCTTCACCTCAGTTTGCCTTGATGAAATCACAAGACAGCGGGATCTCGATTTTATGACGCTCTGCAATGCAGCTACAAGCCCAAGCTGGGTGGCGGATCTGGAAAGATCATGGGGAAACCTTGTTCTGGATTCAAATGCAGCAGGGAATTCGGCACCTGCAGTGAGTCTTATCGAGCCACATGTGTTGGAGGTGACGGGAGTCGCATGCGATGAGATTCTCACAGAACCACAACCACATCGTTGCAAAGCATTAGTTGAAACGGCTGCTGAGTTTCGTCAGAAAACTCTTTATACCCTTTTAGCTTTGGTTAATGAAGAGTCACTCCAGGATGACACGGTTCTCGACCAGTTGATTATGATGCTCACTTGGGGGAGTGTGAGGGATTACAGCACAGAGAAGCTTCACCCGCCTCAAGCCCACTCACTTCGAAGTCTAGAAGGCTGGAGAGGAAAGATACGTAAATGGTTACGTAAATGGTTAATGGGCGATGTGGACGATACACAGGATCCTTTGGAGACCGACGATGGATACATAAAGTCTTTGCCCATAGGGACTTCGGCATATGGTTGTGTAAAGACCAGACGTGGAGACTTCATTCGTGTCCCAATGCATACGCGCAAGGGAGATATAGTCGCTGCATTTCTCGGTCTGACCACATCGATTATTTTACGGCCTCAAGCTACAGATGACTCTTACCTTGTTATAGGCGCAGGCTACCATCCTGGCTTCTCGGCAGCTCAAGCATTTCTTGGCGGCGACTTCCACGGATGGGATAGGCTATGGAACAGGGAATTTATGATGTATGGTTTCTACAAAGAAGGGCATCCTATTCGCTACACAGACCCTCGTCTGGACGGTGTTCCATTCACTGACGGATTTGTGGAGGTCATACTTGATGGAGCGCAAAGTGGCATGCCTGTCTGGGCTAGAGATGGGCATGGCTTTTCAATGAAAGATCCTAGGATATCAGAGGCAGCATTGAGGGAGAGGGACGTTCGGTTGCAGAAGTTCCGGCTTATATAACTAGTCAAATAGATATAACAACTCTAACAAACTTGAATATGGCCTTCATGGAACTATATGAGTTGCATTGAAAAGGAGCCTTGAATTTATACGTATCGAATACTACAGGAATAGTGAAAGTGCAATACTGCCAGAAAGAGCACCAAGTACAGTCAAGATCCCACTCATACCACCAAAGCTGAGGCTCTGTGTCCCACTATCATTATCAGCACCACTACCCTCGCCATTGCCCGTCGACACTCCAGTATCTGTCGGCGCAGTGCCGCTATTTGTTCCCGTCGCCACACCTGCATCTATAGTTTTGCTAGGGAGCTCAGTAAGACTCGTAGTAGGCTTAGCCACGGCCTCTGCAAGACTACTTCGGGCTTTCTTGACATCGAGGTCACAAGGCTTTGGCTTAGGAGATGCATCCTCGGCAAGGATGGGACAGCCAACTGTGTGATTTCTTTCAAGCTTGATGGCAGTGCCTGCAATGGCACAATCATCGTACTCGGCAATAGCTTTGCGAGCAGTCTTTGCGCCAGGACGGAGCTTGAAAGTAACGTTTCCAGATCGTTCAAATTGGTTGTTTTTCAAAAGAACGCTTCCATCAGATCGAGGCTCGCAGATAGTAGTCCATCGGAAGTCCCACTTGAGGATACAAGAGTCTTCTTCTTCGCGCCAGTATTGAAACTGGTCCTCATCAGGATCGGCTTTGGCATCACTGGTGTTGAGAAAGTAGTATGGCTCGGAGTCAGGCATGAAGTCGAGGTACAGTCTTCCAATGCCAAAAAGCGTGTAGCGGCAGTTGAGTTCCCAGTTGAGCGTGCCGCTGAAAGTGGTCAAGACTGGGGCGTTTTGGAGGCCGAAAATAACAGGGAAAGGTGCTTCTACGGCGTATGTATCGTTTCGTGGGAAGACGACGTCGACTTCTCCGATGGCGGGGAATGAGACGACATCTTCGTCGTTGGCGGCTACCAAGACTGAAAGCCCTAGGCTGATGAATGTTGTGAAGCGCATGTTTACTCCAGAGATAAAGGCACGAGAAAAAGGAATCAGCGCTCCGTGGGTGCGGAGAGTACAAGGATATTTAAGCTTATTGCGCCAGGAGATGGTGGTGAATAACCGGTTAGCGGGTATTACAAAAGCTGCCTAAGATTGAGACTGACATAAATTACTAGTCTAGATGCCACTCTAAAGCACTGTTGGGGTGTTCAGGTTATTAGGCTCCCGGTCAAGTCATTCAGCCCTTCTGGAGCATGGATCCATCCTTGTTCATTGCATTTGAACCAACGCGATTCGGGGTCCAGCTGAAAAGGCTGAAACTTGTCGGGCGTCTCGACTTTAATTGCGAGTTACTCTCCTCCAATTATCAGCGCATTCATTCCATAGCGCAGTACTGGAATAAATATGAGTTGACAAACAATAAAAATGGACGATACAGGTCGACGACGGTCGTTCCTCGATCTTGGAATCGGGGTCATTAGTCATAACTTTATCTCAAACTCTACGAGCTTAATTCGATGTTGACTAACACTGGCTGAAGAATAAGCAACAGTGCAAGTTTACTTGGCAATAGATGATTCGAAACTGTGCAATTAATTGATCTTGCTAAAACGTTGGGGTTATAGGCAGACACCATGTGGTGGTGAGAGTCAGCCTAGACGTGGCTGTGGAAGATAGTGTCAAATTTCAGCGTCATTTTCAAAAAAAACCATTAAGACAACGTGGCCGAGTGGTTAAGGCGCCGCACTCGAAAATTATCTAGATATGCTGTTCCTTCGGGAGCGCAGGTTCGAATCCTGCCGTTGTCGGTATCTTTTGCTTTTCCAAGTTATTTTTTGCATATCGAGAGGCCAGACGCATGGTGTTGAGTGATAGATAGTACGTGGGTTATAGGTACTGTTGTGACATATACTGACTTCGTTTTTGTTATAAGACATTCCCTGCGTCTCTAATATTATTGGAACTTGACATGCGACTAGAAGACGCTAGCTTGTGTTTCCACTTGTACAATCGCATTGACTGAAATGAACTGTAGGTATTGTTTATGCCAGTACGGATAATCAGCATTTCATAAACTTGGTCGCGCCGGTAATACGACTCCGGTCGACCCGGTCAATGTCCGGCGCATCGCATAACGAATACCGGGAACACCCGGAAACTCCACGGACTTGTCATACCTGGACTGACAAGTGAGCAATTGCAATGATACAATTGGCGGATTGACTTACAAGCACTTTGACGTCGGAAATGAAAGGGCGAAGTTACCGCTGTTGTTTGTATATAAGTCCCTTTACCCGGAGCCGAGCGAAGGATTCGTGAGTTGATTCCCGAGTCCAGTTGCGCGTTGTTTGACTGTAAGCTGGGCGATACTTACATGCTTTTATCTTCTCTCTATTGCTGTTAGCTTGTTTCAAAATGATTCTACAAAAACCTGGCCTCCGTGCTATGCTCGGTCTGTTACCCTTCTTAGCTGTACCTTACCCGGACAACAACTGATATATGAGCAGTTTCAGGAAGACCAAGCACCATCCTCAATCGCAGCACCACTAGATTAGCATGTACCCGTTTACTATCCAACCAAAGCCCACAAAAGTCGCAGTAATTCTTCCTCATGACCCAGAAACGAATGTGTATAAAGACTCTGACCATCTGCAGAGCACCGACCATCACAAGACTGAACCCGGATGAAGGTCAGCAAATCCTCGTAAAACAGCGACTAAACCGCCCTGTCACCCCAAACCTCAGCGTCTACAAGATCGAACAAATCTGGTTCAGCGCCTCAGCCTGGACTAGAATCACGGGACTGCTTGTCGGTGGTACGGCATATCTCACCTTAGGTGCTCATGCCATTGCTCCTTACCTCGGACTAGGTTTTGATACCGCGGCTCTAGTGTCGGCTTTTGGCGCGTTACCCTTTGCTGCCAAGGCGGCTATCAAATTTGGATTGCTGGGATTTCCGTTTTCCTATCACTTCATCAATGGAATTCGGCACTTGGTATTTGATTTGGGATTTGGATACAAGAAGGCCCAATTCAAGAGATCTGAAGCCGCTACATGGGCGCTTAGTATCATAAGTGGCCTTGTTCTGGCCTTCTGGTTGTGAATATAGCGAGACTGTAATTTTAGTGTAGGAATAAGAGTGTAAATTTAACTATCATCACATACTCAACAGGTTCCAGCTCTTCCTACTTATCGTGTACAACTAAATATCAAACTCAGTACCAGACTGACATCTAAACATTCCCATATGACCCTACACGAATCGACATCCTCTTGCGGCACAGCCACAGACTCGGCAATGCCGCATAAATCGGTAAAGAAAACTAATCATATGATCGGCATTCCATTTAAGCGTCAGGGGAAGCCGGAGGTGTGCTTCCAGGAGTGCTTCCAGGAGGGGATCCAGAAGGAGGGCCACCGGCACCACCAGGTCCGCCGGCGCCAGAGTTCTCATTAGCAACACCGCCCTCCTTCCAGTAGTAAGCAGCGGGAGTAACGGAGCTGGATCGGGTAGAGTTGATGCCGAATGCGAGCCAGGCAAACAGACCGTCGCTGATGCTGTCCCCGATAAGAGTGTACTCCATCATGGGATCGACGCCATCGGTCTTGGCTTCCTCGATCAGGATGCTGTCGTCCTCGTTGAGAGTGAGCTCCTGAGTGTTTGAAGCATAAGGCTCAAGAGTCTCGACTTGGGCGATGAGCTCCTGGTCGAAGAAAGCCTGTCCGACGTGGCTAGCATAGTTGTCACTGCCGAGAGTGTGGTTTGCGAGGAGAGTTGCATTGGTGTGAACCATGACGTGAATGTGAGTGGCTCGGCCGGTGTAGTGACCAGGGAAGATGGACTCAAACTGAGCGACACCATCAGAGTTGGTCTTCTGAATACCTCGGAGCCAGGTGTTGTCGATGTTGGTCTCATCGGATTGATCGCCATTGCCACCTGCGATAACTCCAGAGTAGACTCCGGTAGAGTTGCAGTGCCACATCTCGAGGTATACATTAGGAACAGGATCGCAAGTTTCGACGTCGATGACTTGGTAATCGAGGACGATGTTGAGTCCCTCTTGTTCTTCGATGACGTTCTCTCGGACATACTCGCCAGCAACATCTATCTGTGTTAGTCTCTTCGTCTAGAACATAGCTTACACGATGACTTACAGTAAGGACCCTGAGTAACTTCAGGAGTCAAAACACAAGAGTTGATGCTTGCGAAAAGAGTAGCAGGATCAGTACACTCGGTAAAGCCTTGGTCAGTCTGGTTGTGAGAAGCGGCCAAAACACTATCGGCATCTCGCTTCTTCAAAGCCCGCTTCTGGCGAGCCTTGTTGACTTGGACTGCACGACGGGCAACATTGCGAGCTTCAACACCACGAGCCTTGAGCTTAGGGGCGCAGTGAGCGAGAGAGGATCTCTTGACAGAGCCGAGGAATTCTCGACGCTCGGCGGCTTCGTGGGCGACGTCGTGTCCTGGATGGGCAGAGGCGATGTTGGCCGCGAGGGCGAGGCTGGCAAGGACGGTTTTAACAGAAGGCATTGCAAGGAATTCTGAGAATTGGTGATAGGAGTTGAGAGTGATGGAAGTCTTAGTCTTAGTTGTCTGTGTAGTTCTTGGGAGATATTCATTTAATGCCAAGGGACCCTCTGCTTTTATAAATGTTCTTTGCCAAGACTTCTTCTTGCTTCATCGTCAACATTTCAGATAGTAGCCCACATACCGCATGTCTTTCCTCAATCGCATCATCAAATTCACAGCCTGAGAGAGGCGCATTGAGACTTCTCTCCGGTGACGCGTTACATCAAAGATATCGAAACCGCCAATCCTCTCCAAATAGAGTTAAAGACGGGCTATTCAACGAACTAAGCATGAAGCATAGACGGCAACTAAGGAGCACTGCCGGGGACATCGTTAATTGTCCTATAGGATTCACTGTAAAAAATGTCTGGGCGAGTCAAGGTGACGACGATTGGCTCTTGGTGTCGTTAGTTACACGCAAGCTTCCGAGCCTTGTGGGGAGGCTCGGCTTTCTCCCACATCACGAAAGATGGGATCCACGACTTGAAGCAGAAGGTAGGAATTTTTAATTTTTAATGCTGTGACTGCGCATGCATTCTTACATTGCGTATCTTCCGATTGGTTATCAGATGTGATCTCGGAGGATATATTTTTCTAGAACAGGAGTGCTGCATCCCGTCACGAGGGTGTGGGGGTTGAATACGACTGAGCCATGTTTTTCGCAAATTTCGGTTGAGAACAACTTCAGTAAAATACGTTGCTCGAATCTGATTTCAATATCTGTGATAAACCAGATTGATCGCCTGAATCTAAGCATATTGATTGTCGCTATGTATTGTAAAGTCAGATGAGAAAAGTCAATGTTTCAGCTTCTCAAATATCGGCGATCAACTCGGACCCTTTGCCTAATTCTGTCCGGAGAGAACCACGCGAAAGACCATGCAATGTTAACCTAACCTGTACCTTATTCCGTGTGTCTTTAAGAAAAATACACTCTCTCACTTCTCTTCTCTCGACGCCCGTCTTCTGCGCCATGTTCCAAGCCCACGGATCTCCATTCGAGTCCGATGGCATTCATGTCTACACTAGAATTTTCCAGATGCGGTTTTAATGTCGATATTGATTAGTATGGGTCTATTGTCCCGTGTTTGCTTCATTCCTGGCCCAGAGTTAATGGACAGCCGCATTCTGTTCCATGTCTTGGCAATGTCTTAGCCTGGTTGGCGGGCCTTGGGCGAGAACGTGGTGCGGCGTCGGGTTAAACTGTCCTTATGCTAACAGTAGTCTCTACTAATCCAGTCTATCTTTGTCAAAGCGTGTATACTGAGGCATTTATTTGGGATAAAACTGGAAGGGAATTCAATGCTATTGTTACAGAAAAGAAGTGACATTGGATGGTGACCATTACATGCTTCAAGCAGTGCCAATGCCCATGACCAGTAAGCATTCCACTCTTGCTCGTGCTACAGCCACAAACTCTCTGTAAAGATCCGAGGGACCCTTTATCACAAGCCACCAACTTTCGCAATTGGTTCCGCGGGGACCTTCCAAATTGCCGACCTTTGGAATGATGGCTGTGCATTTCTCGGGGAAAGAGAAAACTACTGTCTTCTAGTGAATGTTGACAAATGGTCCGGGACCAAGGCAATGCAAGGGACATTGTCAGCCGTTCACTCCTTGCACTAATAACCACGAGGTGCGGGCAACGACTGAGACAACTCGGTTAGAGGACATCAACGAACTAGCGGGGATGTAGCTTATCATTTCGGGCATGCTGGTAGTCCCTCGCAGGTAGTCTGTGGTGGTAATCTCCAGGCGCTAAGGAGATGCAGAGCTAAGAACAGAGGGGACAAAATTAGCGCATCGTTTCATTGCACTTCAGCGTATGGTCTTGTACTATCTATTTATTACACTTATAGGAGTCTTAATTTGATAGCAATGAGGACTTCCTAGTGTCGCTGAATCTCAGGCCACTCAGGCCCGGATCTACGGTCGCGTCCTCCGGAGAGAGATCTATTGATGCAAAAGGCCTGCTAGTCTTCCCAAGCTTCCAGCATGTCTCATAGAGTTTGAAGCTATTGTCTAGCGGCCCTACCGAGCTGACATGTTAGTCTCAGGTCCAGATCCAAGCGATGTTACCAACGGGAGAGACACGGCTTGCCAGAATTCCTTAAAACCGACAACCCCTTTGCTGTTGTTTTCAGGGTCGTCTCCGTATTTTCTCTTTCACTCCATAATAACCAAAGATCCAATACCAAAATGCCTATCTCCGAAGTCGACAAGTACCTTTGGCTGGCGTACTGTAAGGCAGTGCAGAATGCTGTCGGTGGCCTGCCTGGACACAAGCCTGCCCTGTTCTTCACCAAGAAGGCACAAAAGGCACCTGTTGCGTCGCCAGATATTGATCCTGCTTATACCAATTATGGCATTAACAACATTATCAACAACTTTTTGCAGACCAATGATTTGTTCTATGATCCGTCTCATCACAAGACGTACACTCAATGTCTTCTTGAGTAGGTACATTTGGCCTTGTCTTTTGGAAATCCACTGACCTTTACTGGATACCTTCTCTCAGTCAAAGTCGTAAGTAAACAGCAGGGTTACCTCAAGCATCTCTAACAAGACCCAGGGCGATGGCGACCAGACTCGCATCACAATGACAGGTCGAAACTTGACCAGCGCGCTCGATCAAGCTCTACGAGAGAGAGCGCGTGCTCTAGAAAATTTTGAGAAGGAGGAAGGCTACGGATTAACTGGCGATGAAGACTTTTCTCAGTGGTGGCCTTCACATGCTCCAGCATTCTCTGCTGCTAAGCAAAAAGTTGATGCTGTAGCTGCAGACTATAGAGCTATGCTCCTCAACGCTGGAGGTCCGGCTGCCACTTCGCTAGCCAGAGATGTCAACAGGATTATTCAAGCTCTTGTTGGCGGACAGTCTATTGACGGGTGAGAAACCAAAGCAAACCCACACCTGTTCATCATCTAACTTTCATAGGATCACTATGCCCGCTTGTCACGCATCAGCTGAGATCACTCGAGAGCTTCTTGAGAAAGATAGGACACCACACGCTATCACATACGTGCCCGAATTCATCTCACCGCACTACACATCCCAGGTTGAACACTGGATAAACGGTGTTGGTGACGGAGATTCATCGACTCAGATTAATGTCGCGGATGGAAAGCAAGTTGATGAGTCTGACTTTGGTCATGCTGCTACAGACGGCTTTTCTTACGGCCACTGGATCTCCTTCTCCGCTAGTAAGGGAAGCACAAGCGAGAAGTCAGTGTCTTTCGACTCTCTAGATACTGATACCGGTCTCGATATTCAATTTTCATATGATGAAATCCAGACAGTTGCGATCCCAGCCGGTGATTGGTAAGTTTCAAAGCTCTCAGTCACATACTCTCCGCTGACACTACTTCATAGGAACGTCCCTAGTCCTGGAAGACGATACCAACTGTCAAACACCGCTTCAGAAGAATCTCGTAAGCTGGCATTCCCAGACTATCTCGTTGTGGTTCGAAACCTCGGTTTCAAAATCAGCATCCGAGATACAAAGTTCGCTAGACAGGTCGATGAGATGTTTGAAAATGCCAAGACATCAGGAGGGTCTGTGCGAGTCTTTGGTATTCCTGCTACCCCAGATGGTGACTCTGAGAAGGCTACTGAGGAGAATGCTCATGTTGCTGAGTGGGACTTGGGTAATGGAGTGCTTTCGATTAGACCAACGGCTGATGCAGGTTTTGCTTCCGTTGTTGCGCTTGTTGGCGAGTTGAATATTAGTTAAGTGGTAGGAGTTTTCGATAGCTTTTGTATGATCAACAGTGGCAGGTTCGTACTTTTGTGTTGTTTTAGTTAGATTAATATGATATATCAAGACATTAGTCAAGTGTATAACGAACACTGAAAGGATATCCATGCCCAAGATGAATCGAACCAGGACTTTCCATCGTAGTTCCGTGGAAATTCCTGGAAAGTTCCAAGTGATTCAACAGTTGACAAGTTGCCAGGTGATGGATCTAAGTGTAACATCTC
The DNA here is from genome assembly GCF_020744385.1 of Fusarium flagelliforme. Taxonomy (NCBI): domain Eukaryota; kingdom Fungi; phylum Ascomycota; class Sordariomycetes; order Hypocreales; family Nectriaceae; genus Fusarium; species Fusarium flagelliforme. The sequence goes on from NW_025763503.1 coordinate 6,925,021, forward strand.
ATGGTATCACAACAGCCAAAACGACAACTTCCTGTATTCTCACAGCAACGAACCAACACTCCATACTCTTGAATCTTATCTGATATCATTTCTGGCCCACCAAAAAGTCTCACCGCTGGCAAAAAGCTAGCCTCTGATCCACAACAACAAGACCCAGAATCATGATACACCAAAAAGAACAATCGACAACGGCAGGATTCGAACCTGCGCTCCCGAAGGAACAGCATATCTAGATAATTTTCGAGTGCGGCGCCTTAACCACTCGGCCACGTTGCCTAAAGGATGAAACGTTTCGAGATATTCTGTGTATATCAATATGACGGAATCGTGGATAGGACAAATTTTCGAACAATCTTTTCCGAAGGACAGGCAGCCCAAACAACTAGTGGAAGGGTAATTGAGTTACTGAAAAGAAGCTTATCTGTTTGATTAGATCATTTAGAGCTCTCTTGGAGAGTTCATTCTTGAAGCGCGATTCAAAGCGTCTCTGTCGTATTCGCAATATGGCTTCTGGAAGCTGCAAGACATTCCTAAGTAATACTCAACTCATGGGATTTAGCGGGTGATATCATATTCTCAAACACTTTTCAATCGTGGAATGGCGGTTTGGTTCGGCAACCATGATAGTGAAGTTTTGTTTTGTTTAGATGTTCCAGCCATATTCACAACCAGCAATCAACAGAGCCGCTCAAATCACCCGTGATTCGCATACACATCTCAAGTTCTTTCAAAAGAGAGTCTGTGAAGTCTAGAAAAATATCCACGGCTCGTTTCTAAGTCTTGGAGCTTATTCTCTACTAACCAGTAACATGGGTTGACGGCTTTGAGTTGACATATTGAGTGTACCTTGGAGCATAGGGAAATCCATTAGAATTCTCTTGCAAGATGCATCGAAAGAATCTCCCCACGACCCTGCTCTCGCACTCTAGCGTCTGCTATCTTCTAGGATGATCAGTCAAGGAGCGCGCCCTTGAATTAACTTTAGCCCCACCAAACCCCGCCTTCGTCTTTCAACTCCATCACCTACCTTGCCATAAATACAGCCAGGAATTGCACAAGATTATCTGCGTTTTACCATTGGACAAAGCTAAAAATGTCACTTTACGTCAGACAACTCAGTATCAACGACCTTGAACAGTCCCTCGTCGTCGAGACGGCGGCGTTTCCACCAGCCGAAGCAGCAACTCGAGAAAAGGTACGTAAATCCATCCGCCGGAAGATCAAGTAAACTCACACTTCTCAGATCGATTACCGCTTGAGTGTATGCCCAGAGCTATGTATGGGTTTGTTCCTTCGCGCGGGGGCTAGTCTTCCATCGCCTGTTCCTCAAGACATACCCTTCATCGAGACTCCTGAATCCAAAGATGATGTGCTCCTCGCACACGTCATCTCCACCAAGTCTACCAACAAGCCCGTCAGGGATGAAGACATGGACTATCCACGCGACTGGAAGTCTGATCCTCAGGGCGATTACGACGTAGGCCACAAGAAAAACGGAAGAACAATCGCTCTTCATGCCCTTGCCGTTTCTCCTGATTACCAGAGGTCAGGTTTAGGAAAGGCGGCTATGCGAGCATATATCGAACGGATGAAGCAAATCGACGCAGGAGATAGAATCTCAATTCTGACATACGATCGACTGGTACCATACTATCAAAAGCTTGGGTTCGAGCACTATGGTAAAAGCGACTCTGAATATGCCGGCGTGGCCTGGCATGATCTTGTGGGTAGAACCCCTACAAATATTGGAATATTTCTAACTTTGATGCAGTCTTACATTCTCTCGCAATCTTGATAAACATACATATTTCGCCCAGAACTGCATACCGCGAAATCTAGAACAAAGGGCAACCGTCCTCATGATGCTATGCTATACTATTGATGAATGTTGATGAATGAAATGGTCTTTAATCTCCCAGGGATTAATCACGGGAGGCGCAGACGAAGTGAGCGGGTTGAAGATACTGAGTAAGGATGATAAAGGGGGAAAAACAGTTGTTGGTTAAGAAATATTCCTAGTTGACTTACCATCAAGATGATAGGTACACAGAAGCTAGGAACTTGCCAGAATAAAGATTATTATTCCTCATTCGTCTCCTCATATTTTTCCTTCTACTTCTTTTTCATCCTCTCTTCCTCCTCAGCCTTGGCGTCATTCGTCGGATTGGGAATCTGATAGAGCCAACGGAGAAAAAGGTGTTTATTCTACCAATAAGTATGATAAGGACGTTCATAAAAATAGAGACAATGACTATATTTGCGCCTAGGTAGTGTCAAGAATGCAAAGTTCAGTTGATGTCCTCGGATAGGTAGGAGAGACACTTGAGAGTTGAGTTCCGATATATGGTCTAGAACATCTATAAGGTAGGAGAAGGTCAGTACCTACAGAATAGAAGACTTTTCTTAAGGTATCTATCTCTATACAGTATTCCAAGCGTATCCACTGGTTTCTCTTTTCTGCTTTTAGCTATTCTAGCTACAGTCACTGCCGGCCCTTGACAGTTGTCTGGCAGTGCCAGCCCGTTAATTTCAAAGCTGCAAATGCGTTAGGGCATCCGCCATTACGAATCACTCGCTTGTTGCTTGCCTTTTCACATCATTCTGCTCTTCCTTCCTTCTCTTCTCTTCATTCCTTTCTTCACACGCATCGCATCGCAACATCCACGCAACGCAACCCAAGTTCACAACACACCAACACAACGATATCCTCTTTACACCGAGTAAAGAGACAAAGAAGAAGAAGACGACGAAGACGAAGAAGAAGACATACTCGCACAAACAAGGTAAGCTTTCATTTCTTTCTTTCAAACACTCTCTGCAGCTTCAGCCGAACCTTCCCAGGAGGCTGCATAGCAGAAGAACTTTTGTTCCCGCGGGTCAAATAAACACTCTCCATTACCTCGAACTCACTAACATCAATCTTAGATGTCTTTCAACGATGATGACCTCGAACTTTTTATGAGTGCAGCCATTTCCGCCTTACGCCAAGGCAGCGCTTCTGGTGGTTCTGGTTCCGGTGGTCGCCGAGGCGGTCGTGGTGGCCGCGGAGGTGGCCGTGGCGGCGGTATTCGCAAGGATACCAGACCGCGCTGCCACCGCGTAAGTTCTCGAGGTTCTTGCCCAATATCTCCAATTTGGATACTAATACCTGAACATAGTGCCGCTCATCGGAGCATCTCATCGCTGACTGCCCTCACAAGGATGAGTCTCGCCGCAAGGTCAGACAGCGGCTGCGGGAGGCTGCTTCCGCTCAGGAAACTCTCCCTGCTCCTGCTGAGCAGCCTGCCCTCCTATCTCCTCCTCCTCCTCCTCCTGCCGCTTCTGTCGCCCCCATCGCCCCTACTGTCGCCCCTGCTGCCGCCCCTGCTGCCGCTCCTGCTGCTCCTACTGAGCAACCTACCGACAGTTTTGCGATGCCTCGAGACGGGCCTCAGTATCCTCCCTCTCCTCCTCCTGCTGCCGAACCGCAAACCGGTAGACCTCCCGCGCGCCTGGGATGGACTGTCCAGTGGTCTCCAAAATGGAACCGGTGGTTTTACGTCCACTACCTTGATAGTAGTGTTGAGTGGTACGAGCAGTGATGGACTGACTGGAGTTATTTTGTTTCGTGGTTGTTGGTTTTGATGATTGGTTTGATGTTGTTGTTGATAAGGCAGCGTTTGACTGCTGACATCATGGAAGAAGGTAATAGCTATTCGTGGTACCCTTGTCATTTGTTTCTCCTTTCTTTGCTTTCATTTTCTTTTCTTTCCTTATTGTTCTTTCGTTTTCCCAGGGTAGCAGGCACATCGGCTTGTTCTTTGTTCATTTGTCTATTTACCTTTCTTGTTTTGCGACGTCACAGACGTCATTACATGTATCCCAAGGAAAGGCCCCCTTCCCACTTCAGCACCGATGGACAGCATGGACAGGTTACTGCTCAAGTTGGAAACGGAAACGTACGCTTGAGCTGCAACAAGATACCGCTTTAGCTGGAGACAAGATACACTCGATGGAAACGCTCGAGCTGTAACAAGATGCACTCGATGGAAACTCTCGAGCTGTAACAAGATGCCACTTTAGCTGGTGACAAGATGCACTCGATGGAAACGCTCGAGCTGCTTCAAAATGCCGCTTTAGCTGGGTGCCACTTTAGCTGGGTGCCACTTTAGCTGGTGACAACGTACTGCCATAGAGCTGGAGGTGCTGAAGCTGGATCCTGTGTATGGATAAAACTTTCCTTGGACTTTCCTTGCTATTACTATGTACATGTATTTTATGTATTGGAGAAGGGGGTCTAGAACGACAGGCTGGCACCTTCACGTGGTGTTCTAGGTCAGTAGCTAAGGATCTTCAATGATCCTTAGTGAAACTAAGACCAGCCTCTCTGTATTTTTAATATTAGGTAGTGTCTCAACTTCAGGATCCAATAGGACAGAAACTTTGGGGTGTTATCACACGGCTATATGGCAGATGTTTGTGTCGAATACCTAGTCATAGAAGGGGCCTACTGTGTGAGTCGAAGGGTCAGATTGGTCTCATAAGCCATTCCGGCGATAAGTCTTGACTGTCGCCTGAAACCCGCTCTCAGAGACTTGTCAATGTGGGTGCAGAAATGACGAGTCGCGACGAAGGCATTGCTAATAAGTTTGATCTGCAGGATGTGGTTGTAACTGATGACGTGTAGCTAGACCTCAGTACGTCAGAAGGATTGACCTAAAAGGCATAAGAGACGAATCAATTCAGTCATCTTATGCTAACTTCGACCAGCACTGAGACAACTTCATTTTGGCAGCCTAAGCCTTGAGGGACGATTCTCCTGTTGCCTACTTGCTAGTTATTATTTAAGAAGAGTGAACTATACAATTGGAGAGACAAGAAAAAGGTCATACCGTAAATGGTCGAGGTGGCCTGTCATACTAGGCTCTGATGAGGCGGCTTGCTCCGGGGGATTGAGTGTGCCTTCTGGGCTAAGCGATGGAAGATCAGTTACGACCTTGTTGGCAAGTTTACTTCTTTGTCGATGTGCGGTTGGAGTATAGAGAAGGGAAGTGTCCTCTAGATAATGCTTGGGTGTGAGGATACGGCCTGAAAGAGAATGTGCAACCCGGCGCTCGCCGGACGGCGGCCGGAGGGGGACGAAGAAAATGTTCTCCACATGCCGGAAGCCCGATGGCCGTTGTTCTTCCATCTGGCGCCGGAACGATGCAAATGGTTCACCGTCACTGCTAAGAAAGCTTCACGAGGGAGTCTCAAGATATTTTAAACATATGAATTCTGTAGCTAGTAATATTCGTTTACATCAGAAGGCACAGCCTACTGAAGATAATCGTCTAGAGGTTTTCATCCAGGCTTGGTATCTAAAGGGGGAATTGTAAACAATAAACATGTCGCAAACCAGTACAAAAGAAATCGGTATCACAACCCCATCGAAAACAATCCTCATTACAAAGCCCTTCAAGTAAGAATTGTAGGCCTTATCCTTCGTTCGTCATTTAACACTCCTGCCCTCCTCATGCGTTCAATTCGTGCAAAGTGTGGTATCGGTATGGTATCTTAAGAAACGCAAAGAAACCCATTCTACCCTCGCTAATCTTTCGCTAGCACGGTGATGATGTTGGTATTTTTCTTTTTCTTTTTCGTGTTGGTAGTTTAGTCGGTGAAGAACTTGATCACGTTCTGCAAGTCGCGCAGGCCGACACCCTTCTTGGGGTAGCAAATGTAAATCTCTTCTCCCAGGGCACCGAACTTGGATCGGAAGGAAGCCTTGCGGCGGAGACCGAGACTGTCGATGATAGATCGGTAGCTGGCGCTGAGGAACTTGGCGCGGAGTCCGCCAACGTGCTCACCAGGGGTAAGCTTCTCGGAGACACCTGCACCGAAGGTGACCTTTCCGGTGACGTTAGACAAGGCGTGGCTGACCAGAACCTCAATGGCACCGTTGACGGCACCGGGGAAGTCGAGCGCCCACTTCACTTGCCAGCCGTGACGAGGAGCAAGCTTGGCCAAGACGACCATAGACATGACCTTGCCGTCCTTCTCGGCAGCAAAGTAGCGGCGGTGCTCCTGGTCGATCCAGGGACGAACCTCAGTAAGATGCACCTGCTTGCCCTTACGAGCGCTCTTCCATTCCTCAATGGCGGGGTCAGCGCGAGAAATGAAATCTTCGTCAGGCTTAACCTCGTGGATCTTGACTCCTTCACGCTCGACACGTCGAGCCTTGGCAGCAAGTCCTTCGATCTGAGCACTGTTGTGCTTGTCTGCATCAACACGCTGCTCTTCGGTACAAGTCAAACTTCGCCAGCGAAGCTCAGATGCAAGGATCTTTTGGACTTCGTAGGAGACGAGCATCCAGAACGGTGTCAAGCGAAGGTCAACGGTAAGGTGCTGAATGAAGGCCCGGATGACCTGAGTGTATTGGCTGCGGTCACAGAGGGGATCACCAGTGATCATGGCAAACTTCTCGCGCTGGACCCAGCCGATAGCTGCGCCAGTTTCGTGTCGCCAGATCTGGAATCGCTCATCAAGCCAAGATGTATTAGTGGCATCACCATAGTTGGCAATGAGCTTCTCCAGAGGGGGAGGAGAGTCGGCGTGGTGAGGCTTCGTGGTATCAGCCTCGGGGTGGGGTAGACCAGGGGCCTTGGTAGGGAGAGACTTGGGGTCTCGGTGGAAGAGAGAGGCATATCGGACATCGCCAAGCTCGAGCATCCAGGCGACAATACGCTCAAGACCAAGACCAGCACCAGCGTGAGGAGGAGCACCCAGTTCGAAGGCAGTGAGATAGTCTTCCATACCATCCTCAACCATACCAGCTTCGGCCATGTTGGCTCGCAGCTCATCAACATTGTGAATACGCTGACCTCCAGAGCAGATTTCTTGACCACGGATGAAAATATCAAATGATCGAGTGAACTTGGGGTCGTCGATGTCCTTGGCAGTGTAGAAAGGACGAGCGCTGGCGGGGAACTTGTCCAGCACGTAGTAGTCGGTGTTATACTTCTCGCGGACAAGCTGTCCAAGTCGCATCTCATCAGGAGTTGACAGATCCTCCATTTCGACATCGCGCCCGTCGTCGCGGAGCATCTGGATACCCTCGCTGAAGGGAAGGATAAGAGTCTCCTCGAGCCACTTGAACTCCTTGCTGGGCCATCGTGTCTGGACGACTTCGAGCTCTCGAGAGGCATAAACGGTTTTGAAGACTTCCTTGAGGAAGATGTCGATGAAAGAAATTACCTCGTGGTAATCGGTGTCAATGGCCATCTCAAGATCGAGACCAGTGTACTCGGTCAAGTGACGATGTGTGTTCGAGTTCTCGGCACGGAAAACAGGGCCAACCTCGAATACGCGACCAAAATCAGCAGAAATAGCCTCCTGCTTAGCGAGCTGGGGGCTCTGAGCAAGGAATGCCCGACGACCGAAGTAGTTTACGGGGAATACAGCAGCACCACTCTCGGTGGCGGCAGGCTGCAGCTTAGGGGTGTTGATCTCAACAAAGCCTTGCTCCTCGAGGGTGTTTCGAAAGATTCTCGTGACCATGGAGCGAATACGGAAGAGAGCCTGGTTGGAGGGATGTCGGAGATCGAGAATACGGGCGTTCATACGGTTGCGAAGAGTCTCTGGGGGCTTGTAGTTGCTGAAAGGTAGGTTCTGGGCAAGGTTGACAAGGTGGACAGAGTCGACAGCCACCTCAACGCCAGAATGTGTGGCCGATCGAATAGGCTCAGGAGGCTGCTTGAGTGTACCGGTGATCTGAACCAGAGACTCGGAGTTGATCTTGCGAACCCAAGCAATGAAGTCGGCATTATCGGCATCACGTGCGAGAACACCTTGAACGGAGTGTGTTTGGTCTCGGAGGAGGAGGAAGTCGAGCACCTTTGAGATAGGTCGCTGGGTCTCGATACGGGCTCGAAATGTGACTTCGGTGCCAAAAGGCAAAGTGTCGAGCTGAGCAATTGTATTGACCTCACCAGGATGAATTGGCCAGTCAGAGCTCATGCTAGTTCGACCGCTGTCGAGAGAGGTTCGGCTGCTAGGGGCAATAGCGCCGTTGGTAGTGGCGGTCGTGCCATCCATGCTGGATCGAGCCGAATCTCTGTGGGGGAGTTCGACGGCGCTGTCGTGCATGGTTTCGTGAATGGTTCTGGAGGGTGAGGCGGAACGAGGCGATGAGAAAGCTGAGCTCAAAATGGCTCCCGAGGGTCTTGTATCAGCGCTCCTCAACGAGGCCGCGCTGATTGAGGCCGAGGCAGGCCGGTGGGTGGTATCCGGGCTCGCCATTCGAGCGGTATTGAACGACGTCGACGATGATGTCAGAGTCGCAGTGGGTTCTGAAAGGACCGAGTCGATGGAGACAGATGAAAGTGGGCTTGATGTTAAAGCCGGGGCTGGAGTTGGGGTAAAGGAGGTGATCAAAGGTGAAGGATGTTTAGGTAGAGAAGAGGAAGAAAAAGATCTAGGAGTTGAAGGAGAAGACGGAACAGAATTTGTGGTGGCCGCGGGACCTTTTTGACGATATTTAGACGGTAGCGGCATGCCAAAGGCTGATGCGACGGGAGCCAGGATCCCCGTCATAGTTAGTGCCCAGCGAATGCAATGATGATGGAGGGTGTGGCACGGTGGGTCAGCCACACTCGAAATCTTGGAACACCCTGACTTGGCTCAGGTTCTGATTAGGTACAGAGTACAGGCAGTGTTTCCCGCGATAGACTACCCCTGCTCTGCAGTCGATGACGATCGGGTGGGCTGCTTTCGGTTGTTCAGGTTCTCTTTTGGGTGATTTAGGGACAGGCACTTGTCTCGATGATCGTGGCTGTGGCGATGAAATGAGGTGTAGGAGTAGCAGTATCAGGGACACCTGTGGCTAATAACCACAGAAGAAAATGAATCAGGGACTGATTTTTGATGTGCGTGTGCCAGTGTGAAAATGTGCCCTTTAAAATCGTTGAAAAAGCATGTTTGATCAGAGAGGGCTCAACTGACAGTTTATATGACCCTAAAAGTAAACTATAAACCACATTCCCTCGCACTCACGGCATCGTCGGCGTCCCGGAAGGAGACACGACTGATGTCTGCTTACACGACCAAGGAACAGAAAAACTGTGATCCATCTTTGTCAAATTCCGACAGCTTACTCAATCAGCCACCATCTATTTCGGCCTCGGCTCTGTACATAAAATCCGTTAGGTTGGGCTAGACTGACAGATGACTCGGCATGGCGTGGGGAATGGATGTAACTCTCCCGCACCCGTCCTGTATGTACCGAGAAATTCCTACACCCCAGGGCATTGCTTAGAATTGATGCCCGCTGTAAGAAGTGAAATGTCAGCACCTGCACGCACGGTCGTTAGGCTCGTGCTAGCACTAGCAGCCCTAGAGCACCTCATCATTCATCGCGATAAGTAACGGGGCCGGTAACTGTGGCGGGCGGACATACCGTCAGTTAGAGCCTCCATCGCACTTATCGCATCAGATCGACTGCGAAGCCCGAGTGTTCAAATCTGCGTCATAGCTCCATGTCTTTGTCCCTCTGATGCACAGAAAATGTCTCAACAATTGATACACTGATTCGTGTCTGAGAATCAGACTCGCAGTTAGCCACAAGAGCTGAAATGAAGTGTGCTGTACCACGTAACAAACAAGCAGAACAGAGGACAAACGTGCGCCACAGATACCCCCGACAGCCAAGATGTTATTGCCGTCAGTCGTTCAGGTCCCAGTCTTGGCTTCACCCTGAAAGAGCAACACATTCAAGGGATGGCTGCCGTTTACCGTCTCGGCGTCCCTCTACGTACCTCGTGAAGTACCGGATACACTAATGGGTCATACCCTTTTGAGTAATGCGATAAACTCTGTGACATCAGTGACAGTGACAGAGTGCTAGGGTCGTTGTCGATTTTCCCTCTTAGAGGACGGGACTCCTCTAAAAGCATTAGGACACTGAAAATTACCCGCCCCCGGATATATCTGGGGCTGCACGGAGCCTGTGATTGGAGTTCCGGTGGAGATGCTCCGGATAATGCAGCCAAGCCCATGACATATTCTTAATCCCATCGGCGATTAGGGATGATCAAACGAGGATTTTCGCAATTTGTAACCTCGTGGCTCATCTATAACCTGTTATTTCCCCATTAATTATTTCATCCAAGCCTTATTGTGGTCAGAAACAATATCTGAATCGCTCAGGGGTCTCTTTCATATCAAATAACAAGTTTAAATTACTATCAGCGCATTGAATTGACGTCAAGTAGCGAATCGAGTACATCGGAACTAAAAACGACCAACTAATTGGCCGTGAATGATTTGAATAGGTCACCAAGCAAATGGAAAGTTCTCGTATCTGCTTGGCCTGTCTCTTTTGTCTAAGTCAAGTTCTAGGCTCCTTCCTTTTTTCTCCTTTATTAATAGAGAGGTTGGCTCCACTTGATTGAGTCTTGTCGTGCCGTTTCCGCACTGACCATTTTGACCCAGCAAAGCGGGAGACACAAAACAAGCCTCGCTACGTCATAGTCTTCGGCTCTCTCATGTCACTCCAGGGCCTCTAACGTCACGAAACAGTTTTGGTTGGATAAACCAGGTTTTACATATCTCGGCGCGTTCTGTTGACGTTTATGCGTACTACTGTATCAATTCACCACAGAGAAGATCACTCACTGATTGCTAAACCTGCTTTTGTTTTTTGTTCTCTCTTCTTGTCAATTCAGCTCTCCAGCGGCTCGGTGTCAAATCTGACTTGAGCTCGTCATTAGTAGGAATTGGGCCCAGCAACAAACAACTAGACGCTATCAACCGCCCATCAGCAAACTATCTCTTTTTCTATTCATTTTGATCAGCATTCTTCTTACCAACCCAGCCAATCCTTGCTTCCATCATATTATCGCGCTTACAGAACAGTCCAGTCTGTCAGGCTCAGCTCAAACAAACCACGTGTTGTACCGCACACGAAGGAACTCCCCACCGCTTCTCTATTCCGTCGTAGCCGGGGCTCGTCTTGGCTTGTAGCTCTTTGGCTTCTGGTTGCTTGTGCCTCCTCACAGTCTTCTCTTTGGAGGTTCTATCCTTCCCTACAGTACAGTAGTAGCCCGCTGGCTGCAGTCTCACCCCAAGGTCTCAAGCTGGGACCACTCCCTACCTCTCCCCCTCCTCCCTATAATCAAATCTGATATGGAGACTGAGGCCACCCCCTCTGAGTCACGACCAACTACCCCGGAACCTCCGGGCTACGTGAATCCTCTCGAGTCCAGCTCTCGATGGTACCTGATCGCTCGTGCCCAAGCCATTCGTTCCGCTGCAAGTCTGGGCTTCAGCATCGCCAATCGAACTGAACCTCCTGCACCATCGCCTACGCGAGACATTTGGCTAGATGCCACGCTATCAAAGGCTGCCCCCAGCCGCAGCGACCGCGCCAAGACTAAAATCAAGGCCGAAGTATGGGTACCGCCCCGTCCCGCCCTCGGGGCCCGGGCTGCCGTTATAAACTTTCACGGCGGCGGTTGGATCCTCGGCCAGGGTACTGACGACGCCCGATGGGCCGGAGCTATCATGGCCAATTTGGATGCCGTTGTCTTTACTGTCAACTACCGTCTAGCGCCTTCATGTCCCTTTCCAACTCCCATTGAGGATTGTGTGGATGCTGTTCTCCAGATCAAGCATCGCGCTGCCGAGTTTGGCATTGACCCTGATCGCATTATCCTTTCGGGATTTTCCGCTGGAGCTACAAATGCCATAGCAAGCTGGCTTATTCTGAATGACCCTGACCGTTGGGGCTACAAATTCCCCATCGAACCTCCGAAGATTGCCGGTATAACGCTCTACTATCCTGTTCTAGACTGGACCATATCCCGTCCCGAGAAGCGACTCACATGCTCGAAGCCCGAATTCACCCTACCCAAGGGTCTCACGGATCTGATTGATGCTTCCTTCATCTACCCAATCATTCCTCGAGAGCAACGGTCTGATCCACGGCTGTCGCCGGGTCTGATGGAGGACGAGATGCTGAAGAAGCTTCCACCGATCCACCTGGTCCTGTGCGAGTATGACATGCTTCTCGCTGAAGGTCTTAAGTTCGCGAATCGTCTCAAGGCTCATGAGAAGAAGTTCACGTTGCGCATTGTCGAAGGCGAGAGACACGCCTGGGATTGTCCACCGCCCATGACTCCAAAAGAGAGTGTCATGATAGAATACCAAGAAGCTGTTGAAAACATGGCTAGTTGGTTTGGAAAGAAGTGCGAGACTGACAAAGAATCGTTGCGATCCATGAAACTCAAGCGCGCAGTTTTCAAGCGACCCAAATATCTTTCTTACAATACCTGGTCCGGGTGGTAGTGGCTTCTGGCAGGAATCTCGGTCGTTGTTACTGTGGTGATATTTCTTTCCCTTTTGTATATTTCTACCCAGCGAGGCGCTTCATCCGATTGATCAGACAAAGAGCTGGCAAGACATACAAGGTGCGAGGTCAGGCTTTGGATTGTACATAATCTGTTTTCGGAGCGAATTCAATGCATATAGACATCAATAAAACCAGCTCACAGGATGATCTCAGGAACACGTGGCGGTGCAAGTTTTAAGGGTCTGAGGAGCAATCGCCAAGTTCGTGATCATCAGCCACTTGTCAACTCAATTGAAGAGAAGCATTCTTGGAACCTTCAACGGCGGGTATCTCGCTAAACAACCTTCGGCATTTAATTTCTTGGTTGTTCACCAGTTCCACCCCAAGGTGTAAGCGAAAGTATAGAGAACCAGGTACTTGAAATTTTGCAAAAGATACTTTGCCAAGGTCTCGGGGTCCTCCCGGAAGCGTCGGAAGTACAGTAGGGTCCTAGACCCTGAGATTGGACAGTGAAGATACAGACGTCCATGTGGCTTTTGGAGCATGAATAGCATTGGCTGCGTAGGATGATGTCTTTCGCATATGCTTTTGTCTCTCATTTCTCGTCATCGTGAAAGCATTTAGTGTTTTAGGGGACTCTCAGCTTAGACTAGTCTCGCCTTACAAACAACATGCGGAGAGGAGATGGCATACGGAGTACCCTTGGTCAGCTGCTTATCTTTTGCATCTATGCATTAGTAGCTTAATTAATGTTTCATAAGGGTGTGACTGAGACTGGATCTTTTCATCGGGGTTTTGGGCATTGCAAGATGCCGCGCTGTTTTACCGTTCGGACTGTCCGACGTTCCCGGTGAATGACAAGCCGCGGAATGGTGCCGTTACTAATGACGATATATCAGGAGATATTGCGAAGTTCGTTTCCATAGTATGTCTTCTGCTACCAGTGATGACAATTTTGTTGTTGGATCGTCAACTTAATTAAGTCTTAAACCACCTGGTCTCACTCAGCGCTATCAATAAGCTCAATTCCTCTATTTTTGAAAAGGTTGATCGCCACACATCAACTCCAGAGATCGACTTTTCTGACTTTCCCATGCCGTCAACCATGGAGTGATGACTGCGATCCTTACTCTCACGGCCGTGAGGGTGTGCTCGGCTCCGAGTTGCCGAACTTGCTAAATAGACTGGTATGTGATCCTGGCGATCTTTGGAGGATCATGACATAACCTCAGCCACTCCATGATAATGTGTGGCGTCTTGTGATCGACGGTCGTGGCTTGACTCGTGAAGCAAGCTTGAAATTATGGTTGTGTTGGTTGACAAATCGTGATTTGATTGTCCGATCTACCAAAAGCACAGATTAGGGGTCAGTTTCATCATGATGACAGGAGTCACGATGATCGTTAGTACTTTATCTGTAGAAACCCGAACCGACCTAACCTGGAGGATGTTAGTGATACATAACGACACCTGGTCAATCTTCGTACATGAGGACTGCATATCCAGTGTAAGTAGACTTCACTGATATCTAAAACAGGAAACAGTGGATGAAATTGATAGTCATGTAAATATGTATTCGTTTTCGTTATCGTAATATGGGACTGGCTCTTCCACAGGTTTCTGTAGGATAGCCTCTCAACACCGATGCATCTGAGCAAAGTCGTGTTTCTCCAACATGTGACCGTCGTCACTTCAGTCCTGCCATGATCGCAGGCAACAAGTACACTAACATTTTTTGTAAATGATATATTATTTACCATTTCGCGTCAGGTCCATTAATAAACTTCTTAAGGATCGTGACGACCTTCGTAAAGGAAGCGAGGTAGGCCTTGAGCTCCTCCTGAACCTGCTCAGGGTTCTCGCCGAGCTTGGCGTAGAAGTCCTTTCGGTAGGGAACGGCGGACATGGCGGCGCTGAAGATGGGCTTGACCATGAAGCTGTGGTGGGGCTTCAGGGTGTTGCCGTAGGCATTGCGGAAAGAGTCAGCAAGCTCCTCTTTCTCGTCGGCGACGTTGTTCTCAAGACCCTGGCAGGTGAAGTCAAGGCCTCTGCAACATTGTTAGCTGTTGCTGCATATCGTCAGAGGGGTAATTCATACCGGACGAGCCAGAGGCAGCCCTCGGTGGCAGTGTGCTTGCCGGTCTTGAGCTCATTGCGGACGAGGTCCTGGATTGTGCCGGACTCAGCAGGAGCGGCAGCCTGGCGGGCACGGAGCTTCTGTAGATGAATTGTCAGATATATGATCGGAAACGAATGTTGTTGATAGCAGGGCTTGCTGTCGTGCAACGGATAGGGGCATGTCGTAACGAACCTCGACGTTGCCAAGGATATCCTTCTTGACGGGACCGAAAGCAACACCACCAATGGCGTCTAAGAGAAAACAGAGTTAGCATCATTGGACCCTTTTCATAGTGTCTAAGACATTGTCATACCGAAGATGGTGGTCAGGGACTCGGAAGCCTCAAGGAACTCGGTGGTAGAGACAGCCTCGCCGTTGGCCTCATCGACAGGGACGTCAGCGAAAGATCGCTTGAGGGACTGGACAATAGTGCCACCGGGGGGGTACGCAGCAGTAGACATGATGAATGATGATGGAGATGAATGGAAAAAGAAAGTTGAAGATTTGTTGGATGAGAAGAAGTAGATAAAGGATATCTGGAGAGATGTTGTTGAAGCGGTCAAGCTGAGCTGTCCCTTTGCGGGTAGGTACAGGCAATAGCAGTACAGGAGGGGTCTAGCTCAGGGGACCTAGGGAGGGGCAACGCGGCGAAAGAGGGGCAGTTGTACAGTGCATATAGATAAGATAAGAGCTCGGATGCATGCAGGTTGCCGATGGAAGTTGAAGCAATTATGCTATACGTATCAGAAGAGAACACTTGAAACAAGTACAGATATGCACGCTGCTAATTGCATGCATGATATGGTCAATTCGATGTGGAACTTGACTCAACTTGATACATTTCTAAATCATCTCGGCTTACCGTCTCGAGATGCAGGGACGGTTATTCACACTCGACACTGTGTTTCGGGGCCTGGATTTAGTTGTTCCGTCGACCGCTAGAAACCCCACGTTCTTCCATTGGATGTCGATCAACTTGTCAAATGGCGGAGAGAGCAGAGTCGAGACCTCAACGGATGATACGAGTTGGGCAAAATCTCAACTGAGAGAGAATTGCTGGGGCTTCTCAGGGGCTCACTCGTATGGAAAACCCACCGTTGGTGAGATGCTGTCGTGTTGTTTTAGCTTACGACGCTTCAAGGCGGGTCGAGCTTGGGCCATTGGTTCTGCCATGAGCTCTCCATGCTAAGCTTCGAGCTCGAGACAGTAGGGTAGGTGCATGTCCAGTTTAACCAGAAGGACTTTCTTGGATATCAACACAATGGCAAGACAGCACTCAGAAAGGATGGTAGATAATCTCGTGATCTTGTGATATCGGAGAATAGTCGGGGTCGAGGACCAGTTCAACTTCAAAACTACCTTACATAAGTTGTTCACCGGCATTAGCAGCCCCACCGAGATCTTATTCAGGTTCCATCTCAGAATAAACAAATGTCTTCATCACCAAACAACACGTGTGCAATGATTCCTCTCTTCTCTCCATTCTCCCCCTGACCATCGATGATACTGTCATGAGAATTGATACTTGGTGAAAGCGCTCTCGCTTCAGCCTCTATAATGATGACCTAGCCCTCATTCTATGTCGTTCAAAGCCAGAGCTATTATACTAACCACGCTGTTCTTCCTTTACTGCCACTTTTCAGTTTGGGAATCATTTGACGGTCGCCATGCTATTGTGTTAACCCTTAATGCTTCTTCTCCTTGGTGACGACTCCCCTATCATCTTGTAAAACAGCCACTCAACTTCGATTTAAAGCGTCAAGAGCATAACCACCTGGAAGAATTTGGAACAGTAATTGATCCGAGCTAGCAAAGCAACAAGAGATGGTTAGAGTAACGGTTGAAGAAAGCAAGGTGATCAGATTGACCAATGTCGCTCTTGTTTCCATCATGAGCTCAATTGAGGTTGGACCAATCAAGGCTCAAGACAACACAATCAAGATGGTGAACCTGGTATTAGTGGCTGTGAAACTTGGTTGAAGGAGTCGAACAGACCACAACTTGCCGATTCGGAAACTGCATCGAACCAGGAACCTGTTCACTATGAACAGTTGTGGAAGCTATATCGTCCACTAGTAAGAGGTTGGGTTACATTAGCCGCATCCTAAGCTTCTACTCAATGCGCTGAGTCTAGCTGGGCACTTCAGAGCCTCAGCAGGGGAAAGCAAGCGCTATTCGGCCGAACACCAGTTTAAGGTAAAGATTGTCAAGAGCAATCAATGGATATTTAAGTTTGCAATTTTAGCTTGAAACATGGACCAACGGCTGATTGTCACGAACTTTTGTGATACGCGAAAAGACGGGATATAGCTTCTGACGTCATCAACTCTAAAGGTCAAGACCAAGACGGGAGATGAGAGACTGAAATGGCTTGACTGGTTCTTGTCATGTTTAGAGTTAAAACGCAAGCTTTTTCTTGTCGTTGCTTGTTCTTTCCTAGTCCTTGCAGATAAAGGGAATAAAAAGCTTCGTATTCTGGGCATTTACGATAATTGGTTAATTCATATTCAGCCCTGTGCGTAGCCCATTACGTGTTTCGCTTGATGTGTGCGGGTCATGACGGATGCCGTGATCTTTTTTAGCTTGGCCCGAGGCTTGTATGAGAGGATCTTTAGCGGTTGAAAGAGGAGAAGTCCTGTTACATCCAATCCAAGACTTCTTTCGAGCCGTCTCGCCGGCTTGGCGTTTGTTTCTTGTCTTTGCTTCGAGCTGAGCTTGGCTCGTCGATGACATCGCTAGTTTCTTAGAAGCTTGTTTGTATGTAGGGATACTGCAGTTATCATTATCATGAGCTTGGCGTTTTCGTTTTGAGTTGTCGCGTGAGAGTAGTCCCTTGTAAAGCCAAGTCTTTCGATAACTCACTCATTCATCCACTCTCTGTACAAGACCAAGCCATTGTCACTCACCCTCGTAAATTTGATTTCTGTCTCCCCTCCTCTCTTCTCTTCTTTCGTCTCACTACCCCTCCAATTGGTTTCCCCTCATTGAATCTCACCAGCCCCTCATATTTCTCTCCGATCGATCTGCTGTGAGAGACCCTGCGCCGAGCGATCTGAGCGCTAGCAATCTGCTCTCTCATTAGACGGCCTCAGTGAAGCTGGGCCTCTGCGAAAATGGGGGAACACAAGCGCACCGAGTCGTTGCTTGACAAGCTTAAGATTAGCGACGGTCTTCACGATGCGAAAGTTCACTTGGTTCACCAAAAGTTAGTAATTATAAGCCGTATTGGAAATTCCGGCCTCTAACCTGTATTTTTAGACATAAAATCGGCAAATTGGCAAACCTGGTATGCTGCGCGCTCCCCAATTACTGATGTCGCATTGTCGCGATCGCACGACCGAATTGCTTCCTCGAACCATGAAGCTTACACAATAATTTTAGTTCAATCGAAACCATAGACACGACGAAGAGCATGAACAGCGTTGCGATGACAAGCGCACTGCTATTTGCGAGCAAAACCGCTACAAATCTTACTTCCCCATGCGCGCCGGTAACCGTGTGAAGTGGTATGTCAATTGGTCTTATTCTTGCGCCAGAAACTAACTTTGTAGGTATGTTGATGGTAGGGATTACTTCTGGGCTGTGTCTATCGCGCTCGAAAACGCCAAAGAGTCTATATACATTGCCGACTGGTGGCTGTCACCCGAACTCTTCCTCCGCCGTCCTGCCTATAAGGAGCAGGAGTTTCGATTGGACAAAATTATCAAGCGAAAGGCCGAACAAGGAGTCCAAATCTACGTTTCTGTATACAAGGAGGTTGAGCAGGCCTTGACGTGCAACTCAGCTCATACGAAACATGCGCTGAGAAAACTCTGTCCTAAAGGCAGCCCTGGACATGGAAACATCCATGTTGGCCGACATCCCGATCATAATGTTTTCGAGAACTTTGGGTGAGTTCAGAAATGATTGTCCAGGCGGCTTCTGCTGAGGTTGTGATGGCGCGCGACCCGGTCTCTCCTCAACGCCCACCACCCTGGTCATGTTATATTTTACTGACGCATTTGCTAGCGACATGACTTGGTACTGGGCTCACCATGAGAAGTTCATTGTCATTGATTACGAAATCGCTTTCGTTGGTGGTCTCGATCTCTGTTTCGGACGATGGGATAACAACCAACACCCTCTCGCCGACATCCACCCTACCGACGTACGCGACGAGGTGTGGCCAGGCCAGGACTTTAATAACAATCGTATTATGGACTTTCAAAACGTTGAAAGCTGGCAGGATAACGAATTGAGCAAGGCTGACTTCGGTCGCATGCCCTGGCATGATGTGGCGATGTGTATCCAAGGTATGTCGACCATTCAACACCAAAACTTCCCAGAACACCCAGAACACCCAAACTGACTCAAATGAAGGCCCTGCGGTCTATGACGTAGCTGAGCACTTCACGCTTCGTTGGAATTTCGTAAAGCGTGATAAATATAAAAGAGATGAAAGATTCGACTGGTTGACGTTGGAGGGTCGCGAAGGCGAGGACGAGGACCTCGTTGGAGTTCAGCGCCCCAAACACCCAGTCGGAGAATACGTCAAGCACCCAATAACTCCTCTAAATACCAAGGGACTGGATAACGTGGGCGGCACTGTTAACTGTCAAATTGTGCGGTCGAGCGCTGACTGGAGTCTCGGCATCTTGACGGACCACAGTATCCAGAACGCCTACATCGAGATTATTTCCAAGGCCCAGCACTACGTTTACATCGAGAATCAGTTCTTCATCACTGCAACGGGTGATCAACAGGCTCCGATCAAAAATCAGATTGGTCGTGCCATTGTCGACGCCATCGTCCGGGCCGCCAAGGAGGAACGTAAGTTCCGCGTTATGGTTCTCATCCCCGCAATTCCTGGATTTGCTGGCGACCTACGAGAGGAAGCTGCTACGGGCACGCGTGCTATCATGGATTACCAGTACAAGTCTATTTGTCGGGGTGAGCACTCCATTTATGGACAGTGTCGTGCTCAGGGCGTGGACCCCACCAAGTACATCTTCTTCTTCAACCTCCGATCGTACGATCGTCTTAACAAGACACCTGGTATCATCAAGGCAGAGAAGGAGACCGGTGTAAGCTACCAGCAAGTTCAACGTGCTGAAGCCGAAGAGATCATGGGTGAAGGAATTCACGGCTCTTATAATATCGGCGGCTCGGGCTCGGAGTCTGAAGGTGATGAACACATGCATCGCGACAAGAATAAGGGAGAGCTCGACGAAGATATCAAGAAGACATTCGAGGCGCGAAAGAAGTTCGAGGCCGCTCTGCCCCAGGAGGCCATTCACACAACATCTTCAGTCGCCCATCACGCAATGGCTAGTACTGGTGATGGCGTAGGTCTTAAGGAGGAGGCCTGGTTTGAAGAAGACCCTGAATCTGAGGTCAAAAACTGGATCCAAGAGGAACTCTACATTCATGGAAAACTCCTGCTTGTTGACGATAGAATCGCCGTTTGCGGAAGCAGTAACCTCAATGACCGAAGTCAACTCGGTGATCACGACAGTGAACTGAGTGTCGTTATGGAGGATACCCGCATGATTCCCAGTACCATGAACGGCCAGCCCTACGAGGCCGGCTACCATGCGGCCACGCTGCGCCGCTATCTCTGGCGCGAACACCTGGGACTCTTGCCCCCACAAGAGCACGACGCATCTAACGATATCAACGCCATGCCAGTCAATGTTAACCCCGAGAACAACATTCACGATCAGCACGAATCATACAAGTTTGTCGAGGATCCGCTCAGCGACGAACTCTGGGAGATGTGGACTGGCCGAGCGGATAAGAACACTCTTCTCTACCGACATCTCTTCCACGCCGACCCCGATGATCACAGTAAGTTCCACCATTTATTATCATCTATTCTCTCAAGTACTAGGGATATACTATGCCCCCTTTCTACTTTGATCCCGCTCCTTCCTTTGTCGTGAACAACAACATGCCCGATCTAGCCACCGCGTGTCTTCCCGCTGCGGGACCCACAGTTACCCTTTAACCTTCAACTCAATTCTTACCCTAGCCTCAACCTCTATACAACTTGCAGCTAAAAGCTACACTTCTGGCAACTCATCCCCGCCAAATCATACCCTATCGAAGCATCTGAATCATAGCTAACACTCCTCAAGTTAAAACCTTCGAAGACTATGACCAGTACTTGCCACCCAAGGGTGTTAAAGCCGGCCACATCTTTGACCTCTTCCAATTTCCCAACGACGTGAAGGACAAGCTAGCACAAATCCAAGGACATCTGGTTTGGTTTCCTCTAAAGTTCCTCGAGGATGCTGAGATGGCCGAGTGGGGACTTCAAGTAAATGCTGTTACTGAGTCTATTTACACCTAGTTTGACTCTGGATTCGTACAAAAGGTATAGGTTTGAGTCGGGACATATGATGAATAATGTGGATACCTTCTTATTGGCGTTTAATTTAGTAATAACGATCTACTTCTATGCTTTTTCATTCTACGTTTCGAACAGTACCTGGATCGATATGTCAAGGTGTGAACAGTTAGGGCGTGAAAGGGTACACTATGTCGAAGCCTGCCAGCAGGGCGGACAGGAACATGCTTATGGACATGGCCTCAACATATCGTGGACAATAGTGCGTTCCCGTTGCTGTAAAAACAAAAGCTTGGGAGCAAGTATACTGTCGAAAGACGAGTGCTGGAAGTTGGTCGAGTGCAATCTCCGTGGCGATCACATGAAGATAGGTCGAACAGCTGTTCTCCGAGGTTGGTGCTTAAGGGGCTATTCAAGCATGTAAAGGCGCACGAGAATTGAGATCTTGTAATTCGACTTTTGTTTGAGCATTGATTACATTACAAGGGTCGTTCCGACGGTGAGTCCGAGCTGATATATCTTGTACGAGTGTAGAGGTAGGAATAGGGTTAATACCGGGGCATAGCCTCAACCAAAGCCACTGTAGATCGAACCGAGGCGACCCAATAATAGTGAAACGTGTTAATGGCATTCAAAGTAATTGCGGTTGATATAAAAAGAATTGCATAATTAGTCTCGATGGCTGAGACGATAAGCCAAGCGTTTCATCTTAGCAACTGTAGCCAAAGTGAGTGATTGATTGAAGCACATGTCAGAGATCGGAGTTCACGGCGATCTATAAACTCCGGTCGAGGTGGGGTGATATGATCTACAACGCCGATGGGCCGCTCAGAGCCTCAGACGTTATCTTAGCGACGACAGTCAAACCGGCGAGATGTCTAATAATTGATTTGAATCAGATTGCTTGGGCTTTTTCATGCATTGATATTTCTCAATTCCACTTTGGCTCAGGGGATACCCGGGATAGTGGTGGAGTCAAGGCGTTGAAGTTGATTCTTCAAGTGAATGCTGGGGATAGATGAGAGCTAAAGACTGGTCTACGTCGACCAAAGTAAATTAAATGATTCCGTTATCAAGATCAAACTAACGCATACGAATAGTCTCCGAGATGGATACATATCTGATCCGCCTCAACAATGAATTGTCCCTTTATTCCCACCTCCGTTGGGGACGGGATTTAATCATACCGCTTTCGCCGCTAGACGGGATTCGGTACCGGATCAAAGAGTGGATCTTGGCGGTTTCGGCCGAGGCACAGCAAAAGAGTCAAGTTTATCACAGAAACGGCATGACTACCAAGTTCAGCAAGTTAATGCAATGCATCTCCTGCCATTGGTCAATTCATACGGCACTTGATACGGACGGGGCCGGACTTTGACCCAGCATTTAAAAGTTTTGGGCCATGTAGCTGGGTCTTGTTACGCCGTCGGTATCGGTATAGGCCGCGTTGGTATGACGTTTAGCATGTAGCTACCATTATTAACAGAATATAAAGGAGATCCATATCTTGTTCCATAAGACTGTCTGGTTACTGATAATCTGCAATACGAAACTCTGTCTCTTGATCGCCCTTCCCCTCATCAGTTCATGCCAACGCATCATACACTAACCGAAGAGGATTAAGAAACTTTTCATCATAGACGCCAAGGCTCACTCGGGCTTCAGCTTTGATCTTCCATTCACAAAGAACGACCTTTCCACATCTTCAGCTTTCACAAACACACACAATGGCTGAATCAGAACCCATCCCCGAGCCTCCTGGCTACCCTCTCATCGGAAACTTGGGAGAATTCAAGACGAATCCACTCAATGACTTGAACCGTCTGGCCGACACATACGGTAATTGATCTCCCGCTTTACGTTTTGACCGCCACTAACTCTTGGAAAGGTCCCATTTTCAGACTGCATCTCGGATCAAAGTCACCCATTTTTGTCGGAAGCAACGCTTTTATCAACGAAGTCTGCGATGAAAAGCGCTTCAAAAAGACACTCAAGTCTGTTCTTAGTGTATGTAAATCTCCATTTGGCCATCGGACTTCACTAACCTCACTAGGTCGTTCGAGAAGGTGTTCATGATGGTCTATTCACAGCATACGAGGATGAGCCCAATTGGGGCAAGGCACACAGAATCTTGATTCCCGCCTTTGGTCCTCTGAGTATCAGGAACATGTTCCCAGAAATGCACGAGATTGCCAATCAATTGTGCATGAAGATCGCCCGTGTTGGTGCCCATACACCAATTGATGCTAGTGATAACTTCACTCGTCTAGGTAAGTAATATGCGCATTCACAATCTCAATGTTCTCAACTGACGTCCTCAGCACTCGATACCCTGGCTCTATGTGCCATGGACTTCCGTTTCAACTCATACTACAAGGAAGAACTGCACCCTTTCATCGAGGCAATGGGTGATTTCCTCCTCGAGTCAGGAAACAGAAACAGGCGACCTGCTTTCGCTCCCAACTTTCTCTACCGCGCAGCCAACGAAAAGTTCTACGCCGACATTGAACTCATGAAATCAGTAGCAGACGAAGTTGTCGCATCACGAAAGCAGAACCCCAGCGACAGAAAAGACTTGCTCGCTGCTATGCTTGAGGGAAGTGACCCCCAAACAGGCGAGAAGTTGTCCGACGAAAACATCACCAACCAGCTCATCACATTCCTTATTGCTGGCCACGAGACAACCTCCGGTACTCTCTCATTTGCTATGTACCACCTTCTCAAGAACCCAGACTGCTACAGCAAGCTCCAGAAGGAAATCGACGAGGTCATCGGTCGCAACGCCGTCACTGTGGAACATCTCACCAAGCTCCCCTATCTCAGCGCCGTCTTGAGAGAAACCCTCCGAATCAGCTCTCCCATCACCGCCTTCGGCCTCGAGGCCATAGAGGATACCTTCCTTGGAGGAAAGTACCACATCAAGAAGGGCGAAATCGTTACTTCTCTCCTTTCCAAAGGCCACGTCGACCCCGTTGTATATGGTCCTGATGCCACCGAGTTCAAGCCCGAACGTATGCTCGACGACGAGTTCGCTAGATTGAACAAGGAGTTCCCCAACTGCTGGAAGCCTTTCGGCAACGGTAAGAGAGCTTGCATCGGAAGACCTTTCGCATGGCAAGAATCGCTCCTCTCCATGGCCCTTCTGTTCCAGAACTTCAACTTCACACAGACCGACCCCAACTACGAATTGCAGATCAAGCAGAACCTTACCATCAAGCCGGACGGTTTCTTCTTCAACGCTACTCTGCGACACGGCATGACACCGACAGAGCTTGAGGGCCAACTGGCTGGAAAGGGAGCCCCTACTAGCATCGCCTCTCGTCCCAAGACTTCTGGAACCGCTGGAGTTAAGGCTAACAATGGAAAGCCTATGGCCATTTACTACGGCTCCAACAGTGGTACCTGCGAGGCTCTGGCCAACAGACTTGCTTCAGACGCCGCTGGCCATGGCTTCAACGCATCAATTGTTGGTCCCTTGGACCAGGCCAAGCAGAACCTCCCTGAGGATCGACCTGTCGTCATCGTCACAGCTTCTTACGAAGGACAACCGCCTTCCAACGCCGCCCACTTCATTAAGTGGATGGAGGATCTAAGTGGTAATGAGATGGAGAAGGTTAACTACGCAGTCTTTGCCTGTGGTCACCACGACTGGGTCGATACCTTCCACCGAATCCCTAAGCTTGTCGATGCTACGCTTGAGAAGCGAGGTGGTACCCGCCTTGTTCCCATGGGCAGTGCTGACGCTGCCACCAGCGACATGTTCAGTGACTTTGAAGCCTGGGAGGATTCTGTTCTCTGGCCTGGCCTGAAGGAGAAGTACAATGTTACAGATGATGAGGCAAGTGGACAAAGGGGTCTTTTGGTCGAGGTTACGACACCACGAAAGACGACTCTCCGTCAGGATGTTGAGGAAGCCTTGGTTGTTTCTGAGAAGACCCTGACAAAGTCTGGTCCTGCCAAGAAGCACATTGAGATCCAGCTTCCTTCAGGAATGACCTACAAGGCTGGTGATTACCTCGCCATCCTTCCTCTGAACCCCAAGGCGACAGTATCAAGGGTCTTCCGACGATTTTCTCTGGCTTGGGATTCTTTCCTGAAGATTCAATCTGATGGACCTACTACTCTGCCTACCAACGTGGCTATTTCTGCGTTTGACGTGTTCAGTGCTTACGTGGAACTGTCGCAGCCAGCAACAAAGAGGGTATGTTTATCTATCACTGACTTGCGAGCCCTGCTAACTTTTCTAGAACATCCTTGCCCTCGCTGAAGCAACCGAAGACAAGAAGGTTATCCAGGAACTTGAGAGACTTGCTGGCGATGCTTACCAAGACGAAGTATCCGCTAAGAAGGTATCAGTTCTGGACCTGCTTGAGAAGTACCCAGCTGTTGCTCTTCCCATCAGCTCATATCTCGCCATGCTCCCTCCTATGAGAGTACGACAATAGTAAGTTCCCACTATCAACACTCACAATAAGCCGATGCTAACAGCGCCAGCTCTATCTCTTCATCACCCTTCGCCGACCCCAGCAGACTCACCCTCACATACTCTCTCCTCGACGTCCCTTCACTTTCCGGCCAAGGCCGTCACGTTGGTGTTGCCACAAACTTCCTCTCCCAACTTGTTGCTGGCGATAAGCTCCACGTCTCAGTTCGCGCTTCCAGTGCCGCCTTCCACCTGCCCGCTGACCCCGAGACCACTCCCATCATCTGCGTCGCCGCAGGAACAGGTCTCGCCCCCTTCCGTGGCTTTATCCAAGAACGCGCAGCTATGCTTGCCGCCGGCCGCAAGCTGGCTCCCGCTCTTCTCTTCTTCGGCTGTCGCGACCCTGAAATCGACGACCTCTACGCCGAAGAGCTAGTACGCTGGCAGGAGATGGGCGCTGTAGATATCCGTCGCGCCTACTCTCGTGCCACCGACAAGTCTGAAGGTTGCAAGTACGTCCAGGATCGTATTTACCATGATCGTGCAGATGTTTTCAAGGTCTGGGATGAGGGTGCCAAGGTCTTCATCTGTGGAAGCCGCGAGATCGGCAAGGCTGTTGAGGATGTCTGTGTTCGTCTTGCCATGGAGAGATCCCAAGAAATGCCGGAAGGAAAGGGCGCGACAGAAGAAAAGGCAAGGGCATGGTTTGAGAAGAGTAGAAACGAGCGTTTTGCTACGGATGTGTTTGATTAAGTGTTTTGTTCGATAGTCCTTGACGGCAGGATAGCTGTTCAATTTGTACTCTTTTCCTTCTCCTTTTGGTGTTATCTTCCATATCTAATTCTAAGCCGAATTTAATAAGTCTTTGGTGTCTCTAGTAATGTGGTCTGGACTGTCCAGGTCAGAATTCATAAGTTTAGAAGTTGCAAATCGTAGGTACCTGCGCACGATTCCTTCCTTCCTCAAAAGGCTACTGCGACTAGGTTCTACTTATTCCATCTCTTGTGAGATCACAACAACAAACATCAACAAAAGCATCATCACGACATCGCTACAAAAATGTCATTATCACTGCCAACAAACGAATCGCTTTCTGCTAGTCTCAATGATCTTTTAACCCCAGTTTCTTTTCTGGACTTGATTGTTGCCTACGCCTTCGGAGAAATGTACAGGCACTGGGATCTATATGACTTTCTCCATCTCAATGCCCCCCTGGTTGCTGGCGATCCCGACTACGAAGAAGATCTTCGAGTATTTGAGTCGCTTTATGACGAACTGGTAAGTTTTCTTCAACCAACTGCTCTCTTGATTTACGTTGCTGAAAGATCAGTATCGCACCGATAAAGATCCCAATCGTTATGCGTCTCACCGGACAATCTGGGCGACGACTGTGTCAAGTGAAGCAAGGACAGCATCATCAGAAGAGATAGCGGACGACATGAACCACGAACCCCATCAACAAAACCACGATGATTTATGAGCATAGTCCTCTTACCGGATGTTCTATGCTGGTTCCAGTAGTTCGGACTTATATCAACTTCTTTACATGCCTTATAACTCTTACGCCGACTTTGAGCCTGATTGGGCTGTCAGGACTTGCGGTTCTAGCGATTGTGTTATTGGAGATGGCGGTTCATCGAGATCAAATTTTGGAAGCGAATGGTCGGTTGGCTTTGTCAACTCTCAGAATCTGATTAGCGACGATATAGTTATCTGAATTGATTCGTAGTTTTACGACAGTGGTTCCCAGTCTACTATCAGCTGTCATTGTGCCATCTGACCATTCTGCCATTCTTTATGTTTTGCAACATCTGTGCAGAATACTCGTATCGGGCATTATAAACTTTGCTGAGTCGATATGAGAGATATCAGTGCCTGTTTATTCATGTTTAGCACCCCGAGCCTAGAGGTCAATGTTTCTGATGACCCCGAGCTTCAATTAGAACCCCCTAACTTATGGTAGCACAATGGGTAGATCATGTATGTTTCCTGGACTATAATCACGATCGAGTTGCTACGTCGCTGCTATAAGAGCCCCATTCCTTGTCACCAGACCAGAAAGATCACAGTGATCATTTGGTTACGCGACAGACTCAGGGGTAACACATGTATCACAGGCAGAGGAAGCGATCTCAGTCTTCATTTTGGTATGGGTATCACCTGACGTCCATTTATATAATAGCAATGCCGCTCGCAGCTCAATTCCAATCAATCCCCCTGTACCCCTTCGACGAGTTCTCTATTCTATTCCATACATAAAACGTCAAGTTCATGAGTTCAAGGCTTTGTTCCCAAGGTCATAGTCATGCTCCAGCGTATCAAAGTGCCATGATGCCCGCATGTCTTCTCCTCACCAAGACCCGTCTCTCGAGCCTCCTCTCCTCTCCAATCTAGCTAGCTAGCAAACGATGGGAAATCGGGTCGTCTGGTATCGTACCCAGCGCGTTTCCTCTGAAGTGTGGGGAGTGGTGATCCTACTGCCGTCCTCCGTCTCGTGGCGATCCGGTACCTGGCCCTCTGCTGAACTGACCACGGAGCCAGCTTATGGGACCCTGGCCGCCAGTTCGAGGTTGTTGATCCGATTCTGCTGTTGATCGTCGGCTGCTCTGGGAGGGGCTTCTTTGTCTCATACTAGCCCCATGCTCACTGGGAGCTCGTGCACGGGGGCTTGTGGGTGAATGCGAACTGCGGCGCTGAAGTCGAGAGGTGTCGTAACTGAACCCGGATGTTGTGGCGCGATCTCGCTCACGGTCGTGTTCTCGGTCTCTCTCTTCTCGCTGCGTTGAGATATTTCGAAATACCTCATTAAGACGGCTCTGGCCGTGGCTGGGGGGTCGTGAGTATCGCACCGGACGCGAGTGGCTATGATCATGGGAAGTCCAATTAAGCGACTCCCAACCTGGGTTTGATGTGGAATATGTGCGTGCTGTGAATATGCTGGGCCGGTCAGAGCTAGGCCCTGGAGCTGGCCCATGAGATTGGCTACCGCCATCACTGCTGTTGTTGTTACCACTATTACTGGCGCTTCGATCGTTCTTTTCGATCGGCGTTCGGCAAATGGGGCATGTGTTATGCTCCTTTAACCAAAGAGTAACGCATTCTTCATGAAACCAATGGCTGCAAGGCAAAAATGCCGCCATATCTCCCTCTTTCATCTCATCTATACAGATGGTACATTCTGCCTTGCCCTCCGGGCCCAACATCTGCTTGTCGACAGGTTTGCGCTCCAAATTCCGGAGAGCTTCTTCTGTAGCTGGAGGCGCCGCGTTAGATTGGGGGTTAGCCTCCATGAGGCTAGTGATGATCCGGTCCAAAGCTTCTTGGGAGTATACGGCGTCACCGTGCACAGCGCTTCCAGGAATGAAGAGGTTCAGCAGTTCATGTAGTCCTTGACCGAGGCCTGGTGGATGACCACCAAGACCACCCTCTCCGGCGTTTTCATGACCGGGTGGTGGCCCGATATCTCGCAATACATTATTAAATATACTGACACGTTGGTTAGCTCCCACTGTCATGGAAATGGCCGTAACCCGTAGACCCCTCGGTCCCTCTGGGCGTTGGGGAGGGGGTTGTGCGTACTCTTGGAATGCTTCTAGTGACGGGGCGCCTGGAGACCCAGTCTGTGTTGCGTGCATGGGGGTAGATATCACCGTTACGGTGGTTCTTCCTTGACCAAAAGGTCCGGCGAAGGTCGTCCGGTGTAGACGGGGAAAGTTCTGCTCAGCAGCTCCGTGTTCTCCCTGCTCTCCATGTCTTTGCTCTCCTTGTTCTTCATGCTCTCCATGTTCTCCGGGTCCACGAGGGAAGGATCTGTTATTATCAGGGACCTGGGCTCCTAGCCCATTCAGCATATGCACGAAACTCTGAAGAACGGGACCATATGCGGGTTCATGATGGTGGTGCTGGTGACCGGGACCATCTCGAACGGTTCTTCGAAATACAAATCCCTGGTTAGTATGTTCGTCTATGTCGGCTTCTTCGGGGTCCGAATCGTAAGGGCGAAGTTCCGGTGAGGTGGAGGCTGAGGAGTGGTGATCAAAGTCGCGAGGGTCGTTTTCGGGATCAATCTAGATATCATGGTCAGCAAGCTGGGAACGAAGATGTAGTGGGTGCAATGCAAGACTTACAATCTCGGTAATCTCCCCATGGCATTCGGGACATGTCAAACCATTCTCATCACGATACCATTCGTTGGCGCAGGCATGGCAATACACTACCTCACGCCCCGCGGTCGCGTCGAGGTGGCCATGCCTTTCGACCTCAGAAGACATCTGCTGCGCTTGATTGCGCTGGTAGGCAGTCAAGGCGCTTAAACCAAGGCCGACAGCAAGGCCTGCGAGACGAAAAGCGCGCGACGCCAGACTGAAGGTTGGTTAAGAGGATGTTTAAAGTGATGGTCGAGGTTATGTCGTAATAGACTAACCGCGGAAGTGCAGTCAGCTCTTACGAGAAGTCGAGATGTTAAGCTTAGCAACGCAGGTGGAGCAGCGATGTATTAGTTAGATATCAGAGGGAAAGCAAATAATGCGTAAAAGGTCTGACCCGTCCAGGAACCAAATGAGGTTATCAAGGAAGTTAGTTGGTGCTGCAAGGTGGTAGTCGTTTGACCTCTCTAGCTTTAGGGCGGTGGCGAATGAGTGCCCCAAAAGGTAAAGAACAACGGTGATGCAGTGCCAAGGCGAGGGTGGGACAGGCCAGAGCAGAGCAGAGTGGGATTCGAACGAAAAAGGTAAGAAACCAAAGATGAACAATGTAAAGGCGGAGTAATATCTTGTAGGAGGAGAGTAGGTAAAGTGATTCTAGGTACTGTAGGTAGTTGATGTGAAGGAGCTGACAGCCGTGGCTTGAGCTGTTAGAAGCTAATCGATACTGGCGGAATATGATCGGAGACACGAGAGCAACCCAGGCCAGAGTCGTACCTGAATGACGACAAAGCCTGAGTTTCCACGTGCAATGGAAAGCAAGTTTAATTAAATCAATCGCTGCAAAGACACACAGGTTGCTCAGTGATGCAAAATCGACAGCAAATCGATATATCAGTAAAGAGGGGAAAATGCAGCGAGGCAAGGTAGCACGCCTTGAAACCTCGGGAACAGTACAGTGCCAGAAGTGCTTTGCCTTGATACTGGGGTGCTCCAGGTAATACATGAATCTAGGGTCGGTAGTGACCTCAATGGCAGCGGCTTAAAGTGGACTCGAACAATTTAGTCCTTGCGTCCACGAAGTACCCCTGGATCCGAGACTTGGACCTGAACCCCGGGACATTGGGATCTAACCTAGGCTGCTCAAAGAACCAGCGAACACAATCATCAAGTGGGCTTTAGCAACTTGGTGTTTCTAGATATCCATGTTCTCCTGCCTACACCTTGAAGGCTGACTTCTTTCTGATACTGTATCATCAAGCCTGGGCTGACATGAGGTGTGCGTTCAGAGTGTTCCATTCATGGCTGGCAAGCTGCAGGCGCGCTGTCTTTACATGTGCGACAGTTCGTCTTGGACAACCGATGACCAATGATTCACAGCCGAGTCATTGTGAAATGTAATCTTTATCCGCTGTGATGCATTGGCATCAGGCAGTGAAGATATGAGGCGTACTTATGAGCTACTCCAGTGCTCAAAAGCTCATCATTAATGCCCAACAGGGTGATGTGTTTCTCTAATATTGACCTCCGAAAGAGAAGACCAGAATAATTTCCTCGGACGTCAGTCATCCTTCGTATTTCCGTTCCAATGCTTGTGTTTCGTCGCCTTCTTGTACAGTGAGTGAATTGCTGGCTAGGTAAGGACTCGCTTAAACTTCACAGACAAAGGTAGCTAAGACAGACTTCAAAAGGATCACTAACATAAACTGAATGAGATACGCTTACAATAGCGCAATTTGCAATTTTCTAAGCGTTTCGTCTCCTTTAGGCACATTTATTCTGCGATCCAACACGGACAATAAATCTACAGAGCCTTACCCAGAGCTATCAATCTGTCTTCTTGCTGTAGCGAACACCTAGCCACAGCACGGATCGAATGAACAACACACAGCATTCTTGAGGTATGGGGCCATGGTATTCATGTTATGCCTCGTGAAAGACTGTACGAATTTCCATATCGAGCCATTGGGCGAAATGGTACAATCTTTCTACCAGTCAAGTTAAGCTGCTGTAGAAGAGTACTCGAATAAGTAGATTGCCTAGACGAAACATCAAATATGAGGAAACGGACCAACTGCCATCGTAAGCCTTCTTTATAAGCCTACAAACAAGAACAGTAAACATGTTATACATCAAACTAAATTGTCGCCTCGCACAAATATGGCCCTTCTCTCATCACGCCTCTGGAATCTAAGACCAACAAGTCAATCAGTACAGCGGATTTAGAGCGGATATAATCATTCCCATAAGCATCTTTAGAATTGCTCTGATTTGCTCCCCAGAAAATGTGTAAACTACCGACACTGACCTTCCAGTGTAGAACTGCGATCTTTAAACAGGTTAAATGGCATATGAAAAGGTTTGGCCGTTTCAGGTCGCCATGATATCACCATTTCATTCAAATTGGAATCGTGCAGAAAGGAATACGTTCAATAAGGGCGTCGATCCTTTGATATCACAAGAGAGCATTGCAAAACCCCAAAATGTTCATCTTTAACTCAGAATTGTCTTCATCTGCCGCATAAATATACACTGTATCGTTTTGTCCAGACTCTATTCGCTCTTTGTTGAGTTGTTACGATCCTCAGCATCCCACTGCTTCAACTGCTTTGACCAGCTGTATCTCCACGTCAGCACTTTTACTCTCGCTCACATATCGGAATCATATAACGTACTGTCGGCTGGCGTACCATTGCCCAGGCTCGGGTCGGTGCGCCCATTGCTCTCGCTCAGCGCTGAACTTCCAAGTAACGGCTACGATGCCAGCCATGACGACACCAGCAATCAGAGTGTTGGCGCGCCAGTTGGCAGGCTGCGCGTACCAACCACCGGCTGGGGACCAGACGTGCTTGGGGTAACTGTCGTGAACAGCGTGTTAGGTACGGTCGCTTCGCTTTCGGTGCTCGGTTCGTGAGAGGTAAAACTTACGGGACTTTTCCGCCGCCGCCCTGGGTCAATTGTTAGCAGAGGTTCATACAGAGCAAAAGAGCGCCCACTTACCATTTTGGAGGATTTATCAATGGACGTAAAGGAGAGGATTAGGGTGCGCAATGGCGACGTTGAATTGATGTCGAATAGCCGGTTACCAACAGGTGAGGTCCCATCCCAAGCTTCCAAGGCTGGCCCGGGAGAAACGTTCAGCGGGCCGTGGTTGTTCCGACCAACCACACCCCAGCTCACACGACTCTAGCCTCTAGGCTTGTAGCGCAGAACTTTTTCCCAGTCGACGACCAAAAGAACAGGCGACAATTCCTCCCCGCCGCCCCCATTACGAACAGCAGGGAATTTGGAGATATTTGGGATAGAGGGAAATAAGCTGGCTCGATGAAGCGGGTACGGCTCGATCGATGGGGCGGCCAATTGCTGCAGGCCCAAGCCCGCAGTGGCATGAATATCACGAGGCAGGCCTTTCTGCAAACGACTCGACGACAGACTACTTCGGCTACCGCTCCCCAAATTGACGAAGACACACCTAAATCTCAACCTCTTCCCTCTCCTCCTCACCACCGCGCTGCTGAATCGGCTAAGCTTGCGGCCCTTCACGCCCGATTATCCCTCTCCAACAAGATCCCTCTGCAGACTCTCGCCCGCTCCCTCATCGTCCCATCAGCCGACAAGAACACCAGCTACAACAACGCAAACCTCGCTTTCCTCGGAAGCACGTTCATCAACTACCATGTCCTCGAATATCTCGTCTGCAAATGGCCTCGCTTGCCAATGGCCATCCTCTACGAGGCCCTCCGCGCCTATGCCGGAAAGGAATCGCTGCACCAAATAGCTCGTCGATGGGGTGTTGAGGCCGCAGCTGCCCCCGGAGAGGAGGTCGATCCAGGCCTGCTACAGTGGTTACCTCAAGACTCGGGTATGCAAACTCGCTGGGGATATGTTCGTCATGAGGCAGAATTTACCGACCGATTTAAGCCCCGCCGTGGAATGAGTAGCCGGGTGGTTTTCGATGACGAGTTCGGCGATCTTGTTGAACCGCCCAAGACTGGCGAGGACGGATTCAAGTACTATCAGCACGAGGCTTACTCTTCATTTGTTCAGGCCGTTGTCGGCTCCATCTACACCCACACCGGCCAGGACGCTGCCCGAGACTTTGTTAAGTCTCATGTTCTTTCACGACAGGTTGATCTTTCTAGCATGTTCGAGTTCAAGTTGCCCACACGAGAACTCGCCTTGCTGTGTGCCCGTGAAGGCTTCGAAGCCCCTATTGCCCGCCTGGAGAGTGAGACAGGTCGCCATTCACGAACACCCGTCTTCATCGTTGGTATTTACAGCAACTCCGAGAAGCTCGGCGAGGGAGCCGGCGCTAGTTTGGACATGGCAAGGTGGAAGGCTTCTATGAACGCTTTGAAGGCGTGGTACCTCTACAGTCCTGGCAACAAGGTCCGGGTGCCAAGTGATATGCACGAGTCAGGTGCTAAGCCCTGGAAGGCCCCTCACATTGATATTGGTGAGATTATCTAAAAGAGGCGTCGTCGTGTTGGATATATATGTACTCGGGGGCGGTGTAAAGGCGTCGGCCCTTATGTTGATAATGATCAATTCTTCGCCCAGGTTGGGCAGTGTATAAAAATTACATGGGAGCATAGGACCCTAGAGGATCGGGATGGGAAATGTCAATGTACGATACAATGTAGAACAATGACAAAACTCCTCGACAATTGCGAGTCGGAATCAATTTTGCATTACGGTTGCGTCCCTGACGCCCAAATGGGTATACTAGATACATGATTTTGTAAGTGAAAACAGTTCTTCTATCAATGAGTTTTGAAACTGCAGATTTAACTAAAATGATCACCCTCGCCCAGACGAATACCCTCTCCTCTTCTCATGAGGGATCGGTAGCGATCTTGGCGCTGTGCCTTTTCGGCTTCCTCGCGCATCTTCTTTTTGCGTTGGTACACTGCACGAATGGTATCTCGGATCTGCTGCTTTCCTTCATTGTAGTTGGCCCGCGCCAGCTCAACAACATTATCGATTTGCTCAGGTGTATAGATAAAGTTCCATGTGCTGAGGTAATCTGTAGTACCGGGAGAGATGCCGGGTACCTTATCATTCGATATGAAGGGCAGGTAGACGACGGCAATTCCAGCGTCCGGCTCCATTAGCTGCCAGGAGGTGTCGCCAGAGAGCGCTTTTGAGGGGGGTGGCGGCTTGGAACTACGCTCTTGATTTGTTCCGACCCAGACAGTGCAGTATCCCAAATCGCCGGATTCTTGATCACCATGTTCGAATTTGGTTTTGTCGTCTTCAGCCATAACCTTTTTACCCTCCTCGTGAGCTTCTTGGCGAAGTTCCTTCTGCTCTTCTTTAGCTTCTCGGAGCTTGTTCTCGGCCTCACGAGTAGATCTAGCCTGTGCTTCATCGAGCTCTTCGACGACTTGAGATGTGGCTTCATCCGATTTAGGCCAGCCAATTCCAACTGGCCAACCCTTGATGTTGCGTTGCTTGGCGTATCCATCCGCTACGGAAAGCCAGTTGTCGGTTTTGATGTCTGCAGAGGCATCAAATGCGACGAGAACATCAACGTCTCGGCCAGGTCGAAGAAGAGGGTAAATAGGCAAGTTGTTGGACATCCCAGCATCCATGAGTTGGATGTACTCGTCATCATAGACGCTGTTAGGGGTTGTCTCCGGTAGCCTCCCGTGCATACCATAAGCAAAGTTAGGGAGTTTCGCTGGGTCAATCGGATGTACTTTAATCAGATCATCATCTCGTGTTGAGATGAGTTCGTCAATGGTGCCAAACCCAGTCAATCCTTGTACTAGCGGCTTGATCTCTCGATAATAGTGGCTAAGGGTGGCACAGAATGCACTACCAAAGATGCCCATGAGTAGTGGCAATCGAACCTCAGGAAGATGGAATCCATGCTCCGGAGGAACATCAAGTCCTGCCTTGAACTTTCGGCCGAGGGCCCAAGTTGGAATGCCGGCGCCGAATTCTTCGCAAAAGAATTCGTAGGGGGTGATTTCATACCATTGAAACCAGGCTTCTTTCTTGGCTTTCTCCTTAGCGATTTCCGCTTCTATAGGACCCTGTTCAGCAGCCTCGGGCAGATTGGGAATCTCGTGCCTAACAGCGGTGTAAATGGGTAGTGGAAGTTGTCCATATTGTATATACTGCCGTTGATTTGAAAGCTTGAAATCACGGTCGTTGACACCGAGGTCTCCCTTGGGGACCAGGTACCGTGCTGCTAGCAGTACGCCGTAAACATCAACCAGACCAAAATCGGCCTTGGGATCACCCTTCAGCTTCTCAACCATACCACTGAGAAGGTATTTATTGGTCGGCATAGAAGCAAGTGCTTGAAATGCCACTGGCGGGTAGGCAATGTGAGTTGAAGACCTGGCTTTTAAGTGCTCAAGGAGGTTTTTGAGGCTCCCCTGGTTGAAGGAAGTCAAGTTCAGGGCCTGAAGCCAGCAGGAGCCGCTCACACCTGATGTATATGTCACACAGTCGAACAGCCCATCTTCCTCCGTCGCAAGGATTGAACCTGTTCCTGCAATGAGCGCTCTAAGGCCTCCTCCCGATCCACACATGGCGATCGTAGGAACATCGTCCGGGTGAACCTCATCCTCTTCGAGTCCAAGGTATTTGGCCAGCCCAACCCTAGCAACTCGTTTCCGACGAGACAAAAATTCCTTCTCCTCGTTGCAAAGGTCTGTAGATACTCGTACTGTGGCCGAATATCGAATTTCGGGGTTTATTAATGGATCATGGGCGTCTTGCCAAATTTCGTCCGCCAGCGAGCCTGGGGACATGGACAGCTCGCGCTGAAGTTTGCGAACATATCCGGGTATGAGTCTGGACCATTCCGGAAGGAGAGAGGTGACAATCTTATCGGAGAATGAGGAGAATTCAACGTTATTCAGGGTACAAAACGCCTCAAAACGGCGGGAAAAGTTAACCCAAGCTGACTGGTCTCCATCGGAGTTTTGGCTCCTTTCTCGGTTTTTGTCTTGTTCGGATTCCTGATCGGTTCGTAATCTTTCATGTTTGCCGGAGAGCTGTGCAAAGTCGTCAGAAGGGTAAAGCCACCAGATGAAAAGTCCGCCGGTGATTACTGCTACTGGCAACGTCGATCGTTGTTGTACTTCTTGCTTGGCATCGCGTTTGGAAGGTGAGGTCCAAAGTTGACGATGTTGACGATGCGCCAACCGCCTCCGAGGAAGCCGTGTGTGATGGCTGAA
This sequence comes from Fusarium flagelliforme, assembly GCF_020744385.1. NCBI lineage: Eukaryota > Fungi > Ascomycota > Sordariomycetes > Hypocreales > Nectriaceae > Fusarium > Fusarium flagelliforme. The sequence continues at coordinate 6,961,536 of NW_025763503.1, forward strand.
TCGAGAGGGGATTCTATTGAGGCTCTTCAGAGAGCCTCGGTAGTGTCTCATGGTTTTCGTGTTCAATTGGTGTGTTTATCGAGGGCTTCCTTATGGATTGGCTGCACACATGCTTTCTGTGGCTGTTTGCCCAAACTTAGTACATTGTCGCAAAGGGTTTATAGAGAACTCGGCAGTGTTGAAAAGAAATTAAAGAATTAGAATGACATGGTACTTCGAAGAATGAAATCACACACAATGTGACTGCGCGAGTTGCGTCGGACGCTGGTAGTTTATATGGCACGAGTTTGCGCAACTTGTTGAGAATAGCTTAAGATGGCTGATGTCATTCCCAAGTGCCTCCCTGCAAAAGTGGGAGGTGGGGTGAAATAAGGCGGCACTAGAGCGGTACTTCAGAGTTAATGGTCAGTCTCGAACAATTTCAAGTATCTCTCTATCAATGTCTGAGATCACAAGCACGTCGGACGCTCCCGCATCGGTAAAGTGGTGCCACAGATGAATCGAGAAAGTCGATAATTCCCGATGCCTGTCTGTTCTTTCCTCTGTTTGGGCAATCTCTGCCAATTTTTACCTGTGCCACGGATCTTCAGGTCCGCTTGGGACTTGGATGGTTGAAAAGCTTGGTTCCGAGCCAAGCAACCGTCTCGAGACCCAATCAGGTTACGGCTGACGGTCAACTTGGGGCTTCTAACTTCGCGGGAACTCAATCTGCTTTACTGCCAAGTTTTGAGGTGGTGGGAAAACTCGACACTCGACGTTTATCTTGGCAAAGGAAATAGATCTTAGATCTGCTTGGGCGATCTACCGTCGATAGTGCTGTAGACCTTATTTTATCGAGAAGCAACCTCTTTAATGACGAGTGCATTGTAATTATAGGGCAATATGATTCAAGTTTTCCTCTTTTGTCGATGTAGCTTCATTTGATCTCATTGCAAGCAACACAACCTAAGTTGGAGCTTCATAGCACGTCTCACCCACGGCAGGCAATCAATACCGGCACAACCCTCAACTCCAAGCAAAGCGGATGAATATCCTAGTGTGTTGAACGTAAAAGCATGAGATGCAGTCTATGTTCACTAATTGAAGACTTCCTGACACTTCAACTCATAATTGCTTAAAACACTGTAACTTGTTTATCACTGCTATGCAAAGAAGCTCTGATCTAGGCAATATGCCGACGAGAACAGATGGGCGAACATTGTGTTTAGTAATAATTATACCTGCGTAATGCGTAAGTTATTTCGCCTTTTATGCTCTCAAGGCTATATTTTCTCAGGCCCTGGTGTTTGTCTGCGGTTTTCAACTCTCCATGGATGCCTGGAGACAGAAAGACAGGCAGAAGGGTAGCACAAAAGAATTGTCCCTTGAGGCTCAGGATGCCAAAAACAAAGTGGCCTAAATGGCCATCTAAGCTAGCATAAGGTGACCAAGTTATTTCGTCTTTTATGGCACCCTGACGATTGGTAGAGATGATTTGACGCGGTTAAAAATACTGGATCACCGAGCAGCAGGAAAGTGGGGTCGGCTTCGGTGGGGGAGGTACAGAAAGAGCGTGTCGAGTCGACAAAAACGGCGGGCGGTGAAATCGCAAAGCTAACGATGGGCCTCTCGATGGGTTTTTTTCAAGTATTTTTTCTCTCGCGCCGGCAGAATTAATCAATCGCATTCTTGCATTTCATCGTGTAGCAAACTTGTTTCTACACAATCACTATCTCGTTTTGAACAATTCAATAGGTAAGCTTTCTTTCGCGTGTCTTCAGGCTCAGCCAAAAGTCTACGCCGATGACTCTTTCTTGTCGTACCCCGCCACCACCTTTTCAAGGGTACCTACATATTTTTCGCGACCTCTTCTAACCTAGCTTTTAGTTTCTCTCTTTCACATACCGCAACACTCCATTCTTCACCTCACATCGACTACACCGTCGCGGTCGCATACTATTTCCAATCGCAATTTCTCGATAAAAATACAAAATGAGCGACGCTGAAGCCCCCAAGCCCGTTGAGGCTCTCCAGCCTGAGGTCGAGGCTACCCCTACCACCCAGCCCATCGAAGAGAAGACAGAGGAGAAGTCAGAAGAGACCACACAAGAGTCATCAGAGGCTAAGTCTGAAGAGAAGAAGGAGATCCTCAAGACCACTGCCAAGCACGACGAGAACCCCCGCAACAACCGCAAATTCGACCCTTCGGTCCGAGAGGTTACTGATGATCCCAATGCTATCCGCAAGCAGGTATGTATAGCTCGTTTCCTCTCTTTCATGGCGCGCATACTTACTCCTCTAGGTTGAGTTTTACTTTGGCGATTGGAACTTCCCTCAAGACAAGTTCATGTGGGAGACATGCGGTGGAAGCGAGAACAAGCCCGTGAAGGTCAAGACTCTCCACTCCTTCAAGCGCATGCGAACGTTCCAGCCCTACAGCGCCGTTGTTGCCGCTCTCAAGGACAGCAAGTTCCTCGACATCTCTGGCGAGGAGGGCGAAGAGGAGGTCAAGCGCAAGACCCCTTACCAGCCTTTGAACGCCTCCAAGTCCAAGGTTGAGGCTGCCACCGTTTATGTCAAGGGCTTCGGTGACGAGGAACCCAACACTCAGTTCGACCTCGAAAGCTTCTTTGCCCAATTCGGCGAGGTTAAGGGCATCAAGCTTCGACGCACAAACGAGGGCCTCTTCAAGGGCTCCGTCTTTGTCACATTCTCCGATGAGGAGGAAGCCAGCAAGTTCCTCAAGACAGACCCTGCGCCCAAGTGGAAGGAGCATGACCTCAAGATCATGAGCAAGCGAGCTTACTGCGACGAGAAGAACGAGCTTATCCGACAGGGAAAGATCGAGCCCAACCACACTCAACCTAAGAAGTTTTACGAGGGTAGGGAATCTGGCAAGGCTGGACGAGGCCGTGGCCGTGGCGGTAATGACTCCGGCAGCCGCGATCAGGACAACTGGAAGCAGCGACGCGAGAACGATCAAAAGAACGGCTTCAAGGACCGACGAGGTGGTCGCGGAGGTCGCGGAGGCCGTGGCGGCCGTGGCCGCGGTCGTGGTGGACGCGATGGTGGCCGTGACCGGGATCAGGCTAAGGACGAGAAGCACAGCAGTAACGATACTATGCCTCGCATCCAGTCCACCGCCGATGACAGCGACAACAAGAAGCGAAGCCGCGATGAGGCTCCCGCCGGCGAGCCCGCTGCTAAGAAGGTCGACGTCAAGGCCGACTAGGTCGAGGTCAAGACTGAACCTGAAGAGGGTGACAATAATAAAGATCGAGAGGACAAGCCTGTGGTCAAAACAGAGTTAGAATCACACAATTAAAACGGGGAAGAAAAGGAACACGAAATGACAAAGTAGCATTGGCTTATACCACGCATTTTGACCAAAAAAAAGGGGGAGGTTTTGGGAACTAGGAAAGTTCTTATTACGAATAGAGCACAACGCTCATCTACTATAACTTTATCATGGGACTTTTTACGGAGCAATGGAGTGCTTTGCTGTCTTTTCTTGTTGTCCATCCCGGCACTACATATCGCCATTGACAATTGACAGAATCATCAAACAAAACAGTTCGCAAGTGACTCTAGACTTTACTTCTCATTGTCTCCATTCTATCTATAATCATTCTCTTTCCAAGCATTCATAATCATTCATTACATGACTCCTTAGTCTCTAAATAGAGTAATCTAGCTTATTGTCTCCAAGGACTCCCCAGAACTCCTCTACAAGCTCCTTCTGGCCACTTGGAGCGCCTCGGACAGCAAGGTACACGCGCGACTCAAGCTCAGGATCCCAGTTGCCTGGGTTTCCATGTACCATTCGACCACCGGCCTCATTGAGGATTGCCCATCCAGCACAGACATCCCATGCCCAGCATCCACCCTCCCAGTACAAGTCGCACTGGCCGGCCGCGACCGCAGCAATGTTCAGCGCAGCAGATCCCATTGATCGCAGGGAGTGTACCATCGAACCACCTGTCTCGCGACTCGCTGTGAGCTTCCTGAAAGCCTCAACCTTGACGTCAAAGTTTGGTCCATCGCGCTGCGCACCCCACTCAATGGCGACGAGCGAACTTCCGAGTCCCTCGATGGGTCGAGGAGAGCGTGCAAGAGGAAGGCGGCGAGGCTCCTTTCCACGACCGTGTGTGAGAAAGGCACCGCGACCCTTGATGGCGGTGTAGAGGGTGTCGAGCCAGGGGTTATAGATAACGCCGATGGCAGGCTTGCGATCGATAGCGAGACCGAGAGAGATGCAGGCGCTGGGGAACGAATGGACGAAGTTGGTAGTGCCGTCGATGGGGTCTACAACGAAGGTTGGTTCGGGACCAAGCTTCATGCCAGGCTGATATGTTTCCTCGCCCATGAATGAAACGTTAGGGAAAGAGGATGATAGACGGGTCGATACCATCTTCTCAACGCCCTTGTCTGCTTCGGTAACAATATCAACGGCTACATAGAAGTTTTAGTGCTGTCAGCAACTGAGCACAGGGTGAAACATACAGTTGAGCTTAGTATCAGTGTCGAGCTCAGCAGGGTTGGCAGCCAGAATCATGGCTCCGGCCTCGTAGGCCACTGAGACGAGCTCATCGTGAACAGCTTGAAGGTCGAGGTTTGCCATTGTTTTAATTGTGGTTGATAGTTGTACAAATCAAGTCAGTGGTGTTATGATGAAATCCGGAGGAGCAGATTTATGGAGGGGCTCCCATGTCATTTTGGCGGGGTAGCTCAGCGAGTGTCATACGGTTTCTGGTCCTGCTACTAAGAGTCGACATGAAGGGATCCATGGATACGAAGCAACGTTGGATATCGCCATGCGGTAAATTTACCATCTGCTAGTTAACATGGAGTTGTTCATCCTTGGTCAAGTTGTTAGAAGGGGCTTTAGATACTATATTTAACCATATCATGCATGTGTATGATCAAAAATAGTTTGTATCTGCAAGGTATACAAGACGATCTAATCATAAATTTGCTGAAAGAATATTGTATATATAGAGCCACATGTTTCTGAATTGACTTCTTATAGAAAGAAAACGTGAAGTTATTAAAGCTCCTGAAGGGGTATCACTGAATTGAACGATATTGTTGGAACTACAGCTGACACCGGGCCATCCGAGAAGCTGCTATATTCACCTACGTACTAAAGTAAACAGATTCCTAGAGAGAAACCTTTTTGTGTGTGACATCTTCCTGGAGATGGATCAAGGTTACAAAGATAAAAAATAGAATTCTTCGATATCCAACACATCAAGTCCCTTTGACCAATGGCTTCAACGAATGATACACTCCCCAATGATAACACAAAGGCCTAAACAGATTCTGTATAGATGCCGAGTCCTTATGGTTTTACTCAATTTATATCAACAAATCAAATGTCCGTTATCTGGCCATTCGTAACTCAAAGATCAAGACAAGATCATTCTCATACAGCAACTGAACTCTAACAACGATGAACACGCAGGTTGTGACTCACAGTAGCAATGACCAGCAGTATAAACCGGAGAGAAGAACTCAGAAGGCAAAATCGAAATCTTCCTTCTTCATCAATAAATCATGGAACAGTGTGAAGTGGGTTGGGTTCTCAGGGGGAAAGATCTGGAAAGATGATGATCAGTAACTGATCCTTTCTAGTCGTGATTTAACCTTGTACACAATAGAACAATGATGATAACTGGTCCCTTCTAATCGGGGTCAGCGAAACTGAGTTCTTCGAGTTATCTAGAAACTCATGTTGCTCTTTGGCGATCGAGCGAGATAGCTGTTCAAGTGAACTATTATCTCGCCAGCGCTTTTACACGTTCGTTTGTTATCTAGCTGGCCGGGCTTCTGCAGGCATTACTTACACGAGCTACCAGCTTCCCACACATCCTTAGCCTCGAGCTGACGTCTGTGAGGGGCCGAAAACCGGGGCCGGTCGGACAAGACCTCCATCCCATCCGGACTTGAAGAGATATTAGTAGGTACCGAATTACTCTGGGCATTTAAGACAGAACTCCGCGTTGTTCTCCTGCTCTGCTGTGAATTGGTCATGATGAGATTCTTCGATGGCTGAGCCAACATGTTAACATCGTAACGCCATTGATTCAAGAGTTAAACCACCTATCCATAAGGTACACAAGCGTTACATGAATTTCAATTTAGAAAGAAAACATATTTCAATCAAAATCATGATAAATCAAAGTCCCACCCAGCGAAGACACAAGCCACACCAAATCGAAAAGGACCCAAAGCCCATAAGTGAAAACACAAACCCTCAAGCAATCCGTGACCCTCGTAGCTTTTATCTTGTCTCATCCTGAAAATCGCAATAGCTCATCCGTCTCCCCTCTCACATGTTCTCCCTGAACACAGATCGTCGCTCTGTCGGACTGCTCTCAGCGCTTCCGCTTCTGTTCTTGGGCTTTCCGAACCCTGTATCAATGGGCCGAGGGCTCACGCCGCGCAAACTCGTAGCAGCAGCATCGTCATCGAAGGGGTTTCGTCCACCAGGTCCTGAGGTGGGACTCCTGCTTGCTCTGCGACCCCGGGCCTCTTCTTCGTCGCCGAATCTTTGTCCGCCCGACAGTCCCGGTGTTGCTGCCAAGTTCATGTTATAGCCTCCGCCATATCCGGTATCTCGGCCACGGCCACCAACTTCCTCCTCGTAGTATCCGTACTGATCGGCTTCGTTTCCAACGCGGGAGTCCCACGCCTCATCCGGATCGAGAGGACCGAAGCCACGGCGGCCGCGGGCTGCACCAGTTTGCTCGTAGGCGCCTGCGGCGGAGCGGTTGTTGCGGTTCTTCAGCTTGCGGAACTGGTCGTTGAACCATCCCATAACACCTCCTGGCGCAGGTTGCGGGGGTCCATAGCCGTTATCTTCTTTATGCCATGGTAGATATGACCCGAGACTTGGTGGTGGAAGCTGTAGACAGAAAGAGTCAGTATTGCTTGTCAGAGATTGGGGCAGCCAGGATAATCCGCTTACGCCGAGTCTGCGAGCGCGCAGTTGTGTAAAAATAAACCATCCTGCGGCACCTGCGAAGAGCAGGACGATAATGGCAATTGCGATGCCTCCAGCCGTCGACACCATGGTCTATTATCCCGCTTTGGTGTGTCCAGACGGTTTGCGATGCGCTTTCGGTCGCGTGATGACGATGGTTGACGTACGAATCCCAAAGGCGCAAGTCTCGCAATAGGTGCTCCAATGGAGAAGAATTGTTGTTGATAAGTATCGACCCGCGAGAAAGTAAAAGATAAAGATGGAGTTTTACGTTGGAATGTAAGATCTGGGTCCCTTTGTCTGACTTCAGCTTGTGTGGATGAGGTGGCGGTGCTCGAGGGGCTTCCAGGTTACCCGAGCTCCTGGGGAGATCCAAAGGAATGGTGGATGTTGCTCACGAATAGGCTGTCATCAATTACGATGGGAACCTGCAGCACCTACGGGAAAACAGCTTCCATCTCATAGAAACACTAAGGTGGAGAGCAAAACCTTACTATGGATGTAAGCAGCCAGCCCGCTTCAGTGGATGGCTGCACGGGCCAAGACATAACGTACAGGGCTGTTTATAGTGAGCTTGGCGCTGGTGCTGAGCGCTGCATTTAGCATCAATAGCCCCTGCCCCGCCGCTAGTGGAGAGTTCCATGATCCCTGGAACCGACGGGATGTCTTGGGCAGAACTAGGTATCAACCTGGAAACTGTTCAATCAACATCGATTATGTTGACCACTTGATGAAGAAACCAATGTTTGATCTCTGTTAGACTGACTGAAAATGACTTTGCCATGGCATCTCCTTTAACTTCAAGCTTCAATATGTTTCATAGTTCTTAATTGACTTCATTGGCATGCCCTGCCTTGGATATCTCGTATTCCTCTTCTAGACCAATCTATTCCAGGTCTATTTCAGGTACATTATGTCGGCTATCAACTTAGCCTGGCGAAAATAACAATAACGTGCAATTAACCGCTCTTTGCTTCAATCCATGGACTTAAAGCTCAAATATCACATCGATCCCAGTTCCCGCCTCTTCTGGCAAACGACAAACTCTCCACAAAGTCCTCCAACGTACATAGTCCGTCCTCATCTCCTCCGCATGTATCAAGTTCCATCACCCGGTCATTGATCAATACCCTCACATACTCCTCACCCTTCTGTTCTTTGGTACCGCCGCACTCGAGCTTCTCGACGTACATACGCGCCGCAAAAGGGACCACCCATGCTGACGAGTAGCCATGCGCCCTGACGGCTGGCACAATGTGGTGTTTCGGCAGCTTGCGTGTGTAGTTGTACAGACCCATGGCTGAAAAGATCGAGACCATGCTGTTGTCGTGGCTGAAATCCGCATACAAAGCCCTGTCAAGAGGGAACGTCTCTGGATTAGAGTCCAACGTGCTGTTCGTGGTTGTCTCATCCTTGACGGGCTTCCGTGTTAGACGGGAAATGAGTTCATTGACATATCCGACACCTTGTGTTGGTCCCATGGCGTTACCGTTACCGTACTTGTAGTACTTGCCAAGTGTTTGCCAGTAGTTATAGCTTCGCCAATCTTCTGTAGTAAAGAGGTCGCAAAACCTGGACTGTCCTGCGCCATCGGGAGTGTTAACCGTGTTGAAAGGGCACAAGTCCATCAAATAAACTGTTTCCTTCAACGACAACTTGGCCTTTACCAGATCTCTGTTCAGTCTGTCTCGGATAGGAGGCAGAAATTTGTTTCCCCAGGCGGTTTGTTCGTCGTTATCGCCAGGGGCGTCATCCTTTTCGAAAGATGTACATAACCCATGCGACATAGTGTTGTTGATGCCAGACTCTTCAGGGATTACCAGAATGTTGTCAGTGTAGCTGTCTCCGGACTCTCCGCGAGAAGCATAAAAGCCCTGCGTGAAGTTGTGAGATGAAACTACGACTCTATCCGACCCCGACGCCCGAATGAAAGGCTGTGAGTTCTCGGCGAGTCCAATATACCGCTCATAGAATGCCTTTCCGGAATTAATCATTTGCTCCTGACCGAAATCGGTCAGATCCTCGGACCCAAGATTGTAGTTGTAGTCCTTGAGCCATTCATAGCCACGACCGTACTTGGTCACAGACTTTTGAAGACGGGCAATGGTGGCTTCGTAGGCTTCAGATTTGGTGATGGTTGGATATCGTGCTCCATGGCGAGATAAGACAACGGCGACAGTGACATCGCAACCATCGGGTGTTGATGAGTCAATCTCTGATGGAACAGAAAAGAATGAAGAGTACTGGCCCCAAAGTTTGGAAATGTCGTTACAGCTTCCGTCGTACTCACACCCAGAAGTCAAAGTACTGGACAAAATATCAGTTTGAAATGAGAGATAAATTTCTCTTGAGAGACTTACTTATTATGGACCCAAATGGCAAGTGCTGTTATCAATGCGATTGTGCTAATTACCATAACGAGATAACTCCATCGTCTGGTCTCGCGCCGCTTATGCTGCAGGTGCCAGCTCTCAAGTCGCTCAGCATCCTCATAGCACTCGGTAGCATTAGCCTCATCATCGTTTCCTGATAGCAATCGTCCTCGCTCGGCATCAACGTCGGAAGAACTGGATCGTCCGGCCGTTGAAGGCGCATCGTCGTGTGAAATTCCCACCATGTCGGATGAGTTCGTTGTAGTAACAGGGATGTTCAGCGGTGGATGCCCGTATGAAAGAGAGAACCAGCAGCTAGTCTAGCTCCCAGCGAATGTGTTGATGACAAAGCGTCAAAGCAAGCTTATCGCGAATAATCACGCAGTCAGAGAGCGCTTGATGCCTCTTCCCATGAGAGCTTCACAGGTCGATGGCATCGGTTGGATTTGGGTCGTAACAGTGTTGAGTGAGCATCCCTGATGTTGTTCGAGGTTCGAGACAGCTGAGGTGGACCACGTGCACGATCATCAGACTGACCAGTGAGGTGCTGATCGGCCACATGCCGTCGTACGTACTGCAACAGTGATTGTGATCAATCCAATCATTTCTAATATGGATGCAATCACGGTGCATGGTTTCATAGGCTTCAAGAGACTTGAAAACTCTTCAAGTGGTAGACAGAAGCCATATATCGTTGAAAGAGATGACCTATTATTGGATCGCATACCCTAAAGCTTCAGCATAAAACCTCATATTCAAGAACCCCAACGAGACCTCACTTTAGGGAACTAGTTGCGAGCACCATTTGGTATGTGTGAAACAGCGCTCTGGGCGGTATGTATTGTAACTATCTACTGACGTCCTCCTTCAAAACCCCCAATACTAATGAACCTCGCCTATCACGAGGTGCCTATCGCATAACATGACATAAATTTTATAGCAGACCTGCCACCCAGATTCCCATTTTATCAGAACCCAGTTCCCAAATTCATTATCCATTACCGCAACAACATATATTCAAAAGCCCGTAACCTAGTCTAGCTAAGTAGGGGCTGTCGTATATGATAGAATGGTATCATCGATTGTAAAACAAATCATCAAAAACGTTGCAGTAAAAGTGCGGGGTATAAGTCAAACAGTGCATTCCAATCCCAATCCCAATCATTCCTTCACATTGCAACACCGACGCTCCTCCTCTGGGGTCGGATCTCGTTGCGACCAAACGTAGACGTGGCGAACCGCGATATCAGAGGCCCCTCGTCTTGTGATACAGCTGCCGTGCTACCAACTGAGCATGTCGTTGGAACAGTGCGAACCTCTTCGTCCGACTCCCAAGTACTAACAGTGTCGACAGAGTCCGTGCTCCGGCGTCGAAGTGATGTCCCGCCCTGCGAGACCTGATAGAAACCTTGATTGCCCCTGATAGGACGGGGAGCGTTTGTGACAGAATCGAAGCTCATATTCCGGCTATGCTGCGATCCGGGGAAGAGCCAGCTGGATACGCGAGAAAAGGACTTCTTCTTCCTCAGGGGAGGTCGAAGTACCAAAGGTAGAGGTGGTGGCGGAGGTAGATTCTCTCGCCTAGGAGGAGAGGAAGTGGAGGACGGGGTCCGTGGCTCTCCAGGAGTCCGGGCCCGACGAGGAGGGGTAACGGGAGTTCTCACAGGTGCACGAGGGGATCTGATAGGTGCCGTGTGCGGTCTCTCGATTATATCAGAGTTGAGGCGCTGAGCAAAAGACGGCGCTGCCGGGGGAAGAGCGGGAATTGAAGGCATGGGCTCCAACTCTGAGGGCATCAGCGGATGAGATTCGTCACCAGGACGATACGTAGAACTCATACCAGGCATGGGTTTGGCCACAGAGTGAGGAGTCGCCGGTCGGCTCGGAACATAAAGACTCTGTCTCTCAATAACATCGTCTATTTGTTTCTGGAGCTTCTCAACCTCAAGCATAGCACTCGCAACTCGTTCTTTGACCTTGTTAACGTCCGGCGAGCTGTAGGCTCGGGAACGACCTCGAGACTTGGGAGGGATTAGAGGGGGGATGTCATCTTCTCCAAATGAAGAGCCAGGAGCGCTGCCTGTAACGATTCTGCGTGGGGTGTGAAAGGACATAGGGGAGCCTGAGAAGCTCTTCTGATACTCTAACGAAGGCGGTACCTCTTCCGATGGGCAATCTGAAAGTTCCGATACACACTCCTCAGAAAAGTCGGATGAAGGAGCTGGGTTTGCAGGCCTAGGCTCAAAGTGAGGTAAAAGAGGAGATACACGATTGTCAGGCTGGTAGATGCTCAACTCGAGTGGTCGGTAAGGGCGATGAGGCAGCTGTTTAGCTGGTCGAAGATTGGAAGCCCGCGATGGTGTAGGTTCAGGATAGTCAAAGAAGGGATCGGCCGAGTGGGCAACATGGCGAAAGTCCGAGGGTGCTGAGATGAGGGGACGGCGTGAGTTGTTAGATGAGAACGACCAGAATCTCCTTCTCTTGGATGAGACACTGTCTCTTGTCGAACTCTCCGACATGTTACGATGCTTGGGCATGGCGACAGGTTTAGGGTGGTGAAGTGGTTGATCGTATATTACTGGATATGCTTGCTTCTCGTCGACTTGGCCTATCAGCAACTGTTCGTCGCTCAACCTGCCCACTGGCCACGAAATGTTCAAAGTAGAAGACGAATCCGAGGCCCAGGCAATGCCAGTGTGGGCAGAGTCAGATGTAGAAGTAGAAGTAGGCAAAGACTTACTACGACGCGGCCTCCTGTCCTCTGAGGAGACCAGCGGTGCGCAGCAGCTGGTTAGCCACGATGGCCAAGGGGACGATTGAGGGCCAGAGCCATGGGCACCGTTGATACCGGCGTGTGTCATGCTGCGAGAGAAGCTCTCACGTCATACCGAGAATGCGTATCGAACGCACGGGAGAAGGAAAAGGCGGGACAAGGGTGAAGATGAACGATTCGTTAGTTGTCAAAAACAAAAGAAAAGTCGGAGGCCAGCTGAAAAAGAAGCGGTTCAACGCATATAATGAGTAAGGTGAGATCCCAAGAGTGTATGTATATGTAACTGTGTGTGTGTGTTTGTATATATGTACGGCACACTCCTTCGTATATGTAAGCCAGCTCCTGCACAAGGGGATAGGATAAAAGCAGAAGCAGGACGGGAAAGCTGCAGGAAAAGGACCAGGGACCCGGCAGATAAAAAGAATCAAGAGAATCAAAGCAAAGCAGCGGCAAGCAACTTGCAGTCTAACCCAGCCCATCTCGTGGGTGACGGCTGGGCCGCGACGTTGAACCCACACCCATAGAGGCAACAAACTACAGCATTGGCATCCATGACCCTGTAATTGGGATCTGGGAAGTTTCAGGGACCCATTAGACTACGATCTCTCTGTAGAGAAAAAAGAAAATTAGTGAAGAAGAATAAAAAATGGGCGGCAGCCCAAGCAGATGCAAGACGACATATCGAGTGGTTGACATTTGTCCAAGACGAACCCACGGCGCAGGTGATGGACCGGGGTCGGTTGTTACGCCGGACCAGTCGGCGCTTAGAAGACGGACTTGACCATGTTAGCGCTCCACACCAACTTTATCAAAACACCACAGAGACACAGTGACTGGGCCACACGTAGCGGCCGAGATGGTGTCTAGTTTCCTCTACTACGAGTCGATGTCGTGCATTTGGTCCACTCTCTGCTTGCCACAGAGGGACCCAGACGAGGTCTCGTGCTGTCTCCGTATTGGACCCAATAGATGACTGGGGTTGAGTCTTGAGGCCTTTGCCTATGTTATGTTATGTTTTCTTCGAGGCTGTGTGTCGTCACGCTGCGCAATTCTCACTTTTTTTCCTCGTCAGACTGGTGTGAACTTGTATCTTGGCGATTGATATCAAGTTACCAGTATCACGTAGCACATCAAGAATTGTCCACTGCAGAGGATAAAGTCATAGCTTTACTGTAGCTCTCTGTCTGTACCCAGCAGCAGATCTTATCGCCTGCCTCGCTTGCTGGCTTCTAGTGCAAATCTTGCCCTTCTCGTCTTCCTTTGTCTTCCTCGAATCGACATCTGACGTCGCATTCGTGCATCTTATTTGGGGTTGCACCGCCGGTTTGGGCAACACCCTGGTCTAGGTGGGCTGATTGGTAGATGCACCCCGGGACCTAGTCTATTCATCATTTCTCCTCCGTCAAATCGGTACTCTGCACGTTTTGTTTGTTCCTGTCGCCTTCAACCCTGCGACTGACAGCCGCGGCTGCTGTATGAGATTGTCAGGGCCTCTTGAAACGTGGGAGCATCAGGAACGCATGTCAATCTGCCTCTCGTCAAATCCCGTTGCTTCTTTGGGCAAAACATGTTGCAACTTGGTTAGCAGAACTGGTCGTCGCGTCCCAAAACGGCCATGACGGTGTTTCAAGTCACCCAGAATAGTTACGAGATTGAGGCCGCTGTGATGGCCATTCTTCTGGCGTGAGCGGATGCGATACGATTCGCCTGCCATCCAAATTTGAGACAATTGGCGAGACCATGACACTCCCGAAATTTTAATATTTGGCGCTGACGAACGGAAAGGCTGAAAACCGTCTTGGCCTCAATGGGTACTGTGATGGTAAGCGGCCATGATACATTGTGTCGTATTCTTGTTGCCTTCTTGTTGCCTCTCTCAGCCGTAAATTGTGCACAGCCCGGCATTTGTCTCAGTAAGAACCACCAAACAATGACTAACATGAGCACAAGTTGATGGCTTCATGTGGGGTTGAAAGAGTGTGCCAGACGAACACTGTTAGGGGCCAATTCCACGCAGCTGGGTCGATGTCAAGCCTGATCGACAGCCGGACCGCTCCCTGCTGCTGCAAAGTGCAAACATGGTTGTAGGCTAAGGCGAGTGTACAGTTAGTAGTTTGTCTGCCCTGTAAGCCCTGTTCACTTCACGCTACGTTACGTTGTGCTGTGCTGTGCTGTGCTGAGCTGCTTCATGGTCGCCTCCACCATCTCCTCTACTGTACTCTATGGCTCGAGTCATAATTGTCAGATGAATGTGCTTGTCAAGGTGGTGCCCCTGACTTTGCCTTTCCTTGATTCTTAAAATAGCGACGTCCTATGGATGGCGAGTGAGGGGCTCTGCACTTTGGGAATTAGGTTTTGGCAGGGATGCATCCAGAAGCTCATCAGATTGTTCTAAAGTACTGCATCTGCTCTGATCAAGGCAAACACCATTCACATGCCATGATCTGTTCTGAAATAGAACTCAAATAAGACTGTGGGTTTTCAAGTGGCGATCTCTTGGTCATTCTTGTTGATGATTTTTTTTTTTATCTTGTCCCGCAGGAAGCGCAATATTCAGTTTGGAGGGCATCCTGTCTCAGTCTTCGGGACGGGAATGGCTGTTTAAGAGGATGGGGACCCCGTTTCCTTGTTTCTTGTGCATTTGAGTCTTTTGACGGATGCAACGGGTGTGGCGCAATGAGAAATCCACGATGTGGGATCCAAAGTGGCCTCTCTGATTCTTTTTAGTGAGTGGAGAGGAGAGAAAACAAGTCAGTTGACTTAGGTGACTCGATTTCATGGAGATGCTGCTGATAAAGAAAATTAAGGTGACACCCAGCCTTTAGCCAAGGTTGACTTCCAAGGCCGAAGGGTTACAGCCTGAAAGTAATTCGCTTCACTGAGGGCGTAAGTGTGTCGATAACAAGGAATGAATGAAAAGAACAGTATTGCGGGTTCTCAAAGATGCATCTCCATTATTTTCATCCCATGTGCTGGTGCTGGATCTTGGCCTGTAAGTGAGCGCGGGCTTCACAGGTGTCAGCTGTCAAGGTTTGCTTGGTATTGAGATCACACGTAATACTATAACATCTTCTGAATGAGTCCAACTTTATATTGAGGATCAAACTGGCTGTTTGTTTGTTCTAAATCCAACAAATAATATTTTAAGAAATGTGAGACCCTGAAGAAGGAGGTCTTTACAATCTGCAAGAGCGAACAGTGAGCGGAGTAGGTTTGACCGGCCGACGGGTAAATGCATCTACCGATGCTCCATAATAATCTCTTATCTGATACTCCCAATCCGGAAGGCGGAGAGAAAGGTCGTTAGTGGCAGAATTCCAAAATCTCAAGTAAATTCATGGACAAGAGTTACAGATTGCGACAAGCTACCAGGTCGTCAAGATGGGCAAACGGGACTTCGCCAACGCAGATGGCGCTGCTGCTTTTCGCAAGCGCCAAAAGATTACACACGAGGCCCCTACAAGTGAGGAGGTAACTTCGAGCGATCAATTGCGCAATCTCCTCTCTTTCGACCAGGATTTGCGCAACGCCAGACATGGTACGTCGTGATGCTATCGCGAGCTTCTGGACAACACAAACTTACATCCTCATCTTAGGTCTCCAATCTTTTAAGAATCTTCTCGATCAGATAGTTCACGAAGAAGGCGACCGCCGGGCAAACCTCGAAATTTTACACCAGTACCTCGAAGCCGTCAAGCCCAGAGACACATCCGAAGATGCTGTCTTCCTCAACGATATCATGGAGATGTGGTCCTTTGCTGTTCAGGCCCAAAACGATGGCGTCATGTCATCTGTTGCCGTAGTTCTGGCTCTACTGCTCCAGATCCTTTCCGGCTCATTGCAGCTTGTGGGCCATGGCCTCGGTATCTGCCAAACCCTCCTACAAGAATCACAGCTCAAGTTATTGGCAAAGAATCTCTCGGCTGAAAAAAGCAAGGGTTTCGTTATATCACCCACCCTGCGCCTCTTGCGAGAGGCTACATGCTTGGATGGAGGTGCCTATGCTAAGCGTATCTTCCGTGCTCGCAACTCTACATTGACTTCTCTTGGGCGAAATCTCGAGATTGGCCATATTGGAGACACCCCAGAAGAAGTGCATAAGGCTTCTGTTAGGACGAACGCTGTCCGTTGCTTCCTGAGTCTTTTAAAGTTTCTGGGTTCTGATGGAAGAAAAGAACTTCTTTCTCAAAAGGAGCTCCTTTCACACCTGACATACATGATCAGGAATGATCCTCCATACGTCGTCACGGATATTCTGGATTCTTTGAAAACCTACGTTCTGAAAGATGATAAGATCCCCCGCGATATCAAATTTCGAAGCTTCAACACCAAGACGCTCATCCGTTTCCTGGCTCTATACACTTATACCAACGACGGTGAGGATGTTGACGAGAAGTCGACTGTGAGCTACAAGGCCCACCAGCTTCTTATCTACATCTGCACAACACCGAGCGCTGGTGTTTTGTATCCTTCCACCGGTCTTTACCCTAAAGAATCCGAGGACGATCCGGTACCAAGCGGACGGGCAAAGGCCAGTGCACAAGGTGCGCTTTTCACAGACAAGTATAAGGAGGATATCCCTGTGTACAACTTTGTGCTCGCTGAATTCGCTCAAAAGCTACGTCCTTGGTCTAGTCTTAAGCACAGCGAACTGCTAGTTGAGATCTTTACAGCTGCTCCTGAGCTTACTGCGAAATATTTCCTCAGCAACAAGTCTTTCACTTTCGAACCAAAACTATCCATGACCTGGATTGGATACGCCGCCTTCCTCTTCAACACCATGCAGATTCCTCTGCTTCCTCGTTTCGGAGACCGCTCGCGATCTGCCAAAGCTCCTCCCCCTACATCTATCCTGCTCGACAACATCATCCCTCTCCCCATCAACCAGAAGGTTCTTATCCGATGTCTTTCCTCCAAGTCAAATCTCACATCCTTCTTTGCTACTCGTATCCTCATTGTGGCAGTCGAAAAGCTCGCTGAAGCGCTGAAGATGCATGAAGAAATCTCGAAGGGTAAAGACCCCGTTTGGACTGAGGCTAGCCGTCGCTTGATTGATGCCTTTTGCCAACGTATCCCTGACATGAAGGAGATCGTTCGATCTTATAAGGGCATACCCGCTGAGAATATTCTTCATAAGACCATGGCTAGTCGTTTGTTACGCCTGTACTATGAGGTCATTCCTCAAGTAGCCCTTGCTGCAAACTTTGACGTCTCGCCTTTCTTTACCGAAGTCCTGAAGTCGCTCAACAAGGATAGTGAGCAGCATGAGGATGAGTCTCTGAGAGTGATGGAACTTGAGAATCTTGTGTCGATTGCCAGCTATTCTCCCGGTATGCGATGGTTCTCAAAGATCGATAACCTTGTCGATGGAGCGGGAGCATCGCCATATACCGCGCTTCTGCGACTACTTTGTGATAAAAAGCGAGATCTTCCATTCCAGCAGCTGAAGAAGGTTCTTGGCGAGGTTGCCGTCGAGAATCAACTAGTCACAAAGGCATCTGTCATGATTCCCTTATTCGATGCTCTCCAAACTACACTGGCGGATGTCAAGGCAAAGGATATGGAGAAGGTTTGGTCATATGTTGATAACTGTATCAACCGATGTGCATCGTCGCCGATCAAATACCTCGACCTTCTGGAAACTTATGTGCAAGAAGACAAACTATCACCGCCCAGCAATGATACTGCCTTGGTCAATGTCACGATGGCGGAGCAGCTGTCGTTCGCTTTGAAATCTGCCAGCAGTGACGAACAGGCTGCGCTTGGCAAGTTCCTGTCTTCTTACTTCTCTGCCTCCTATAACTCGAAGCATGAAAAACAGCTTACCAAAGCTTTATACAAGCGCATCTCGGATCAATTCTCTGATAGCAAGATCAAGATGAAGAAGCTCAAGGAGGAAAAGTCAGACGACACAGACGCTGACGAGGACATGCCTGATGTCGACGCAGCTGAGACCAATGTTGCAAAGGATGGTTCTGCTATCGATTCTTCAAAACTCGAGGCTATGCTACATGTAACAATCGCTGAAGATGAAGATACCACAACCTTGACCAAATGGGCAGGCAAAAACCCTGAGGATCTGGTCGAAGATGGTTGGGCAGCAGGCCTAATCCGCCTCCTCTCTTCCGCCCACACCAACATTCGCAAAGAAGCTCTCACCAGCATTCTCAAGATGGCTGCCAAGCTTAAGGAGTCTTCATATGAAGAAAAGGAACAAGTCTGGCTTCTTCTCTCTGAGCTTGCGGAGTCCTCGCGGGATCAAGTCGACAAGGGTCCTGTTCCCTCAGCCTTTACAGCCTTCGCCATCCACGCCCTTGACGTCCTCAAGAACCCACTTCACCCTCTCTACCCCAAAATCAACAGCTTCCTCACCCGCAGTCCTTTTTGGTCCGCTGATAAACTTCCTCTCGCTCATGATGTCCTTCACGGTGAGCCTTCAGAAGATGACAAGTACTACACCGAAATCACATGGCTCCTTACCTATCTGCTCGACAGCCTGCGCACACCCTCCGACCTGAGCATCTTCCACCGCAAGCGCTGGTTCGAGAAGATCCTTGCTGTCGGTGTTAACCCTTACCTTCGCGTTAACCTTCGTACTCGTCTCCTGCGTCTGCTCTACCGCGCGACTTGCATTGAAGGCGGTAGCACCACGTTGATAACTCGTTTCGGTATTCTGAGCTGGCTTGACACACAGCGCGCGTCATTTGAAGGAGGTGAAGAGGCGGATGTGATGGCTGCACTTATGAAAAGAGTCTGGGGTACTTGTGACCAGGAGAAGGTCAAAGTTTGGAGTAAGGGAGGTGTTGAAAAGTTACTTGCTGCGCATGTTCTGTAAAAATCAGTGGTTCGGATCTACTTAGACTATATGATAATTGATATACCCGGCGTTATAATACGACGAAGCCAACTACAGTCTACCTAGTCTCTCGAAGGGGGGTAGACATTCTTGCGATTATTAAAAGCAGCGTCACGTAGCATTGTGGACGTAGCAGTAGAACGTCAAACTTGGTCAAATTTGTTCGTACATGTTGATATATGTACATATCCCTTGCCATCTACCAATAAACACGAAAAACCTACAGACACCATAGAATGAACACAAAAGCGCGTGTCTTCATACAAGATAATTTCCCCTCGCTAACCACACCCACGCATTATTATGGATAAGACCGGCCAAGCTTCTGCCGTTAAACAAAAATGTTGAGTTTTTAGTATACCCATCCTATATTCGCCGTTTGCAAAAAATAAATAATAAAAGATTTTCCAAGTTTAAATAAACAAGATTATCGCCAGGCTTTATGAAGACATTATCAAGACCGTTTCAGTTGGTTATTTGTGCAGTCTATAGTTGGCCAGAAAGCAAAGCTTCAGTTGCTGGAAGAATTGTTAGCTTAGTTGTGTGAGTAGGGAATGTAAAGGAACTTACCAGAGTTGATGTAGGCCCTCTTCGCGTCTAGAGGAACGTTGAAGCGTCTCTCCAGCTCTTGCTTGATGCCCTTCTTGGTGACGGTCATCAAGTCAGCTGTCTTGAGGATGTCGCGGATCTCGGCAAGGAGGGCATCGTCGCTGGGCATGCCAACCATCTCCTCAGGAGAGAAGAATTGTGAGCCACCGAACTGACTCATGCGGTTACCGGGCATCTCAGAGTGAGCCAGCGACATGCGAGACATGTTCTGGTGACCGAAACCAGCAGTAGAGCCAGGGCGGCTGGGTTGGTAACCACCACCACCACCGTACTCGGAGAAGGGACCTTGAGCCTTGGTGGCATAACTGTAGCCAGAAATCTCGGATCGGACATCGTCACGAGCAGTCTGGGTCTGGGTCTCCCAGAGCTCGGCTTGGTATTCCTCCCACTTCTTTCGAGGGATCGAGTTGGGATCAAACTTGCCTTCGTCGGAAACAACAATCTTCTTACCGGATTCACCAGCAATGACACGAGTGTTACCCCAGTTGAAGTCATCCATGTGCCAGAAAGAGTAAAGAGGCAGACCGAAGGAGAAGACGGGAATGGCAGCAATGTACATAATCATCCAACCAACCATCTCCCACTTGCGGCGCAAGATGAAGATGATGGCCTGCAGACCGTAGATAGCACCGAGCAACAAGAAAGCTGTGATGGGCACGACGGAGGGGTTGGATGCGACCTGGTAAATCAGGTACACAATGTACATGACGATGACGGGCTGGACAATGGTACTCAGGAGATCGATGAAGACGACGAATCTCATACTGAAACAACAGAAACCGCAAAGCTCGGCAAGAGGGATAAGTTCAGCCAAGTTATGCACAGTAGAGTTAATCCAACGACGTCGCTGAGACAGGAACACAGCCCAAGAGTCGGGGGCAATGGTCCAGGCCTGTGCGCTGTAGAGGTACTTGGTCTTGTACTTGGAGTGGTACTTAAGGAGCAGGGTAGTAAGGTATCTGTCCTCACCAAGGTGGAGCAAGTTCTTCATGTGGAGGGTATCAACACGAATCGTGGAATAGTCTTCGACAATTTCCTTGCTAACGAACAAGGGCTTGCCAGTCTCAGCAGCTCGGATTCGGTACATGGAGAAACAACCGGGCAAACAAGTGACGGAACCGAACAAACTCTCGAAAGCCTTGGACAAGTTGTGGGAAATCCAGTACTCGTAGACCTGAATCATAGTAATGAATGAACCCTTGGCGTTGGTAAGAGCTGTTTCACCACAGCAGGCAATCAGGCGAGTATCGTCGATGAAGGCTGAGATCATGCGGGTAGCTGAATCCTGGGCAACGACAGTATCGGCATCAATTTGGAACAGATATTCGTAGAAGGTTGGGTTGACTCCGATAATATTGCGGATTTGGTGGTACATTTCGAGTTCCATAGGGCTCATGGCGAGGTTGTAGTGAACGCGGTTGAGGAAGCGCATGAGAACCATCTGAGAGTCTCGCTTACCACGGTTACCAGGACGAGAGACCTCAGAAGGCTTGCCGACCTTGACGATGACCATGAAGGGGACAATGTGACCTTGGACTTCGTAGAGACCAGAGTAGATCTTACCCATGTTGTGCTGCTTCATACCCTCACCGAGAGCCTCAAAGCTGAGGGGCTCGGGGTCGACAGTCTCAGAGACACCAAGAATATCCAGAACAATGCGAGGTGTAGGTCTGTCGTTACCTTGACCGATAATCATACCGTCACAAACAACGACAAGAAGCTTACGCTTATCATCATACTTCATGCGAGAAAGCGAGTCGATGGCACGGCGCAGAGAGTCCTCGTCTTCGGTATAAGCGGGAATCATACACATGACGAACTTGTCAAGGTTCTCGGGTACATTCTTGCCACCAAACTGTAGCGCAGCAAGGAACTTGAAGACCAGAATAGATGCAAGCATGACGGAAATGGCCAAAATGAAGTACTCGGCAAATTGACAGCGGGTAGAGTTTCGGGTATCAGAGTCGCCGATGTAGAAAAGGTTGTTCAAACATGTCTCCATCCGTTGCTTCTTGACTGCGGAGAGCTTGATGTTATCCCAGTACTTGGAGACATCTTGACCCTTGGCACTTCGGAACAGCTGGATCACGCTATCCTCCATAAACTCAGTAGCACCGGGAATATTGGGCACGTCTTTGCCAGGCTTGGGCTTCATTCGAAGACCACCCTTGAGATACTGGGTCATATCGTACACTTTTCCATGGATAGTGACAATGTTCCAGGCGCTGTCACGGGCAAGCTTCTCAACGTACTTAGGACTGTAACCCATTCTGCCCTTGAGGTAAACATGCTTGAAGGTGTACATCTGCTCGAAGTACCAATCAGGTCGGCTGTCGTTGGTACCATATCGGAAATCGTGGTAAATGGAGTTAACATCGACATCTCGCTGGGCGAGAAGCTGAGGCTGGCCAGTGATGTTGGTGTTACGGTTGTCGAGAGTAACCTCAGGAGGAATAGCACCATCCTTGCCCTGGCACAGAGCAGAGACCTGGACGGGGAAAAGAGGGGTGATGTCCTTTCCAGCGTACTTCATGAGAGTGTTCTCGCTGACAAGATCACTACCGGGGTAATGGTTGGGAATGAACTTCTCGAGATCAATGACAAATCCGCGAATGGCAACGTAGGCGCCCTTGCTACCCTTGTCACCGTCGTAAGAAGAGAGTTCGCCAGCGCTGTAGACGAACTGCTTGGGGCAGATGAGCATAGGGAATCCAACCATGAAGAAGGCGGCAATAGCACACATCAACCAAATGAGCATGTTGATAGCAACCTTCTCTCGCCAGGCCATGCGAACATCCTTACGAGGCATACGTCCGATAAGTCTGATGGCGAAATCGGGGATGAACCATGTGAGGAAGAAAACCAAAGCAACCCAGCGCTTTCTGCTAGGCTTGTCTCTGTACTCTTCAACTTCCTCTAGTGACTTCTCGTTACCTCGCTCAGCCATCTGCTCACGGGTATCCAAGTTCTTGAACATGTCGCCTCCGCCAAAAGCGGAAACGCCTGCCTCAGACCGGGTGTCGTCAGTGAAGTAGCCGCCCTTGGCCTTCTCACCATACATCAGAGGGGTGTTGCCACCAGAAACCAGGTTCTCCTTGGAGGCACCGTAGGGAATAGACTCAGCAGGTGTGAGACCATCACCAGCATCTGATGAAGGTAGACCACCATATCGGCCACCAACGGAAACGACTTCTCCGAGTTGGGCAATCTCCATCCAACAGCGTTCGCTAAGGAACACACCAGTGGCGCCCACACGGACTTCGTTTTGGGGCCACTGCTTCTCTTCGATAACCATCTCGGCACGCTCTCGTTCGCTGCCCACCAAGATAGTCTCAGCGTCTGTCAAGCCAAGGAACTCGCCGAAGGGCAAGAATAGACTGAAGTCGGCGGATCGGAGGCGTTGGCTGATTTCAGCAATTCCAAAAGTCTGCACCTGCATACGCACACACTTGCTGTCGAACTGGTTGGCGATTCGTCGATCGTTGGGCTTCAAGCAGAAGATGAAGTAGGAGTTGGTGCCGGGATCTGTAACAGCCTTTTGGAGGTTGTCCAGAGAGGCAAGGAACTGGCCTGAAGCTCCCTGTTCTAGGACCATCTTGGAGTTCTTCTTGGAGTCTCCAGCTTGGCTCTGCTGATCGAGCTCCTCCATAGCCTCTTGTTGCTGGCGCTTGTAGGCGGTGCTGGGACGGCCAGTGCGGTGAGTCTTGCGAGACATGACACTGGGTGCTCGCATAGGCTTTGAGCTGACAGTAGCCTGCATGACAGTTGTGCGCTCGTTGGGGTGAGTGACGGTCTGTAGGGCATCCTGACCGAAAAGACGAGCAACAAACTCGCTCTTGGTGCCGTTGATCATGTTGAGAAGGTCACCAGAGATGACTTCGCTGTTCTCCTCGATAAGACCCTTAACGGGGTAGTCGACCTCACCAGCAAAATGCTTGACGGTGAAGCAGGCGGATGTGTTCTCGGTCATGAAGTTGCTACCAGGGAGCTTAGCTTGCGCAGAGCCAACCTCGATAGCAGCATTCTTGCCGTCAAAGCGTCTTCGGAGGGCCTCAAGGAACTGCATATCCGTTCGGTTGCGTCGAGTCTGGTCGTCGAGGATGCTAAGGAGGCCGTTGCCGGGCTTCAGGATACCTCGAACAGCATCGGAGTTGTCGAAGTAGCTGGTAGCAGCAACGCTAACCTCTTCAGACTCAAGCATATCGGCCTTGCGGTCGAAGAAGTTCTGAAGAGTCAGGTTGTAGATGCTCTCGGTGGCGGCATTGTTGAGGAGCTGGTCGAGGGCAGATCCAGTGGGAGACTGCTGGCAGAAACCAGGGAAGTCGACAATTGAGACAGTGTTAGCAATAGACTCTTCAGGAGCGCAGAGACGCTGGTTGATAGTCTCGAGAATCCATGCAACAAGCAGAGAGTACAGTGTTCGGGCAAGCTCTCCTGCATGGGCACGAGCGCCATTAGGGTCAAGCATAACCGTAACACGTTCTCGGTGAATCATCTTGGTCTTGTAACCCAGAGTTGTCTGAAGGTCGGCAGCGCTCACACCAAGGAAGGCCGCAACAATGCTGAGAACATCCTTGTTCTTGACAGCAGTGATAGTGGTGCCACCCTCGTGGGAGAAACCACCGCTGTCATCGCCAGTCACGCTGGTCTGGCTAGTTGTCTCAAACTCGAGCTGGCCGATGTGAAGGATACTGGCAAGAATCTGGCAGATTTCAGCAATCTCAGCACGAGGAAACTCGAGCTTTCGGAGAGCGTTCTTGAAGACTTGGAAACCCTCGGCGTCGTTGATTCCAACTTTGAGCTGAGTAGGGTGACCAAGATACTTCCAACGCTTCTGAGTGGTGCCAGCAGCGTTAGAGCCACCGTCCAAGCCAAGATGAGACTTTTCAGCCTCACTTGTACCAGCAAGGAGATAGTAAAGAACGTGGAAGTTTCGCTCTCCTGTAGGAACATCGGCAATACGGCTGCGCTCCAAACGATGGTCGAGGAGCTTACCACCAATCAAGATGGGGTTAGTGGTAGACGAAGTGTCATATTGCAACTCGTAGAACAGACCAGACTTTGAGGCAGTCGGTGTTGTGGCAGTCTTTGTAGTTGTGAGACTGTCAAAGACATATGCGGCTAGAGAAAGTTTGGTGGAGAGAGGTGTCGAGGATTTGTTGAGGAGAGCAGTAAGGAGGTGTGCTCGAATGGTGGACTTTCCAGCACCAGATTCACCACTGAAGAAGACATATTAGTATATTAGTCAAGCCAGGAGTTCTTGAATCACTTACAGGAATACAACTGCCTGGTTCTCGGATCTGTGTCCTAGTCGTAGGAAGGCACGGTCGGCAATATCCTCAGCGCCAGCCATGGCACTTCCCTCCTTGCCGCCATCGGGACCCTTTGACGAGTTGGTATAGGTGTTGAGCGAGATGAGGGCGTGAGAGGAAAGTCGAGCGGTAGGATGAGAGACATGGAAACGACTGGCGAGGTGAGCAGTAAGATGCGTGTCGGATTGGAGATGTGCTGGTAGCGAAGGTAGAGAGGGTTGAGTATGAGGGCCTCCTGCGCCGCCGAGCTGTGGGAGGCTCATGGCCATAACAGACAAGCCAACAAGTGGCTCTCAACAGTTAAAACGATTCGGTAGGTTGTGATGTCGATTCAAGTTGTGAATTGTTTATTAAGGACTCGATCGGTTGTCGTTGAACGGTATAGCTGGGGGTTGGTTGAATGCTTGGATGGTAGATCAAGTCAAACAACAAGTCAAACAGGCACTCTGAGCGAGGGTAAGGGTGCAAGTAGACAATGAACGAGCGTCAGAAAAACAACAATAAAGATGGGAAAAGGGAAGAAGTTCCGGATTCAGAAAGTCTTCACCAGAACGATTGGACGGTAGTGGTAAATCTACTTTCCCAACCGAAGGCAGTATGTATTAACAGAACAGAGCACCAACCAAAACAACCTGGACTGGACTGGCTCTGGACTGGGAAAAGGGATTGTTTTCTTGGGACGACTGGGCCACATGCAAGTCTTCTCGTACAAGACAGGGAGAGTGGAGGTGGGATTTTCTGAGTACGGAGGACTTTTGAGGCAGGTTATGCAGTTGGGGCATAGCGCAAGCCCCCCCCTTTGGCATTGGACTGATTACTATGTTTGGCTTGTCCCACGACCACGGCATAAAAATGGGCGTCCATACGAGGTTTTCCCTGTCCATAGCCACACGGCACTCCCGGACAGCACAACACATCCCCTAAACCCCCTGTCTCTGTCACTGTCTCTGCTTCGTTCTCGTCTGGCTCTTGGCAGGATATTCTTGGTGGAGAGAGCTGTCACGAGCTTCATCTATATTGATAGCTCGGGTAATTGGTAGATCTGTGAGCGATATGAGGAACAAGACCACAGTTCTTTGTTCATGCTCTGCCCTCACAGAATCTGCAAATACCATGAATCTATATACAAAAGCAACGACTAGATTAAAATCAATGAGATGGCAGACGCATGCATGGTCAAATCAATAAATGATGCAGGCAGCACCAATTAAAGTTGGCATATTCCCTTGCAGATCGATAGTTAACGGTTTCTGAAACTGCGCTTGTGAGTTGCTAATAGATGGACATATCATGATGAGATCAAGTAAACACATTAAAATGCCACTTAATAAAACGTCCGGTGGTAGCTCTGTGATGGGCTGTCTGTGCCAGCTCTAAAATCAATCTCAATCACGCCTCTCCCTCGCTAAGACTGAAATGCCCATCTCACTTAATTTGGACGCCACAACGGTCAGCCATGACGATATTAGCTGAGACTGAGCATTCCTCTTATTCTTCTGATATTCCTTTGAAGCCATTCACAACTTGCTAAACCTGCATCATTAGGGGGCTAAGTTAACCAACGGCCGACTTGTCATGGACCCATTAGTCCATCATGGTTTGTTAGAGCGAACTCTTTTCAGACCCCTAAAAAAGAAATCGATGCATCCCTGGCCCAGTAACCAACCAGTCACTTGCTCCGCGAATGGCATCTTTACAAATCCAGGTCTAACCCGCACAGACAGGGACAAGACGGGCGGGTCATACAGAAGGCTTGTTTACATTTTATGCTCCGTACTGTGCGCATTTAAAGTCCCCTATCATTCTCTGTCAACTTGTTGTTGAGACATGTTTCTGCTTCGGCTTCCAAGAGAACCGATGACCAGTTGACTGGAACCTGATCTGGCGGTCGAGACACTGCGGCAAATTTCATACGTAACTGTGTAGAGTCTCTTAAGACGGCCCAAGGGATCAAGACAGAACATTACCTCCGAGTGAGACAACATGTGGCCAATATTCTTTCAGGGTCAATCTACCCTACGGCAGGGCGGCGAGGCAAGAATGTGAGGACATATGGACGGTATTGACAATTTCTCCTGTGATATCTCAGGGGTCTAGGTTCTCCACTGTCGAGAGTTAAGACTCGCCTCAAAATCAGACAGGGAACACGCTGGATGGAGGAGTGTGCCGGCGGCTTACTAGGGTGTCATCGTCCGGCTCCAGTGATCGATCCTCCCCATCGACCTTCTGGAATGTGTGCCCGAAGTGTGAATGTCGATGCTAGCCTGCGATGTTCCCTTGCGGTTGTTATTTTAGGACCGGGAGATGGTTGGGATGACGGTCAAGTGGAGGAGGCTCAGTCATGAATCCTCCAGTCTTTGTTCATCATGACGCCAAATTATCACGAGATATGGATTTGTTTTCTATATCCGTATTGTCTCTCGTGATTATCTATTCTCGCTTATCCCGCCAAAGTCCCTTTACTCATGTCGTGAGACGTGCAAGTGAGAAACGCGTTTTTGTGGAAATATCCGAGACATCCTTACTACTGCTGATCTGAAAAGCTGGGTTGACTTTGACGCGACCTCCGACATCAATAGAAGGATGGAGAATTTCCGAACTCTTCTTTGCGTCAGATTATGACTGGGATTTGTCAAGAGCCGAAGCTCTAGTTCTTGCCATAATACTACATACTACGTAGCGTATCAGATACCTCACGCGAATGCAACTTTAGTCTTGAGAGTTTAGGTTGAAGATTCCATCATACCGTTGAAGTGGTCGATGCCGGTCCCAGCTGCGGATCATCCATAGGTACCGAGCGACTGACGACGGTGCGGCTCCCGCTGGAACTCGGAAGCCTTCCAACCAGTCATCAACTTTTCGAGCTTGGATGGATACTGGCGTTTAAGCCATACGCGCCATGAGCGCTTCTACCGGCGGGCGTGTTGAAGGCTAAAGAAGAAGTCCTGAGAAGCCCAGTCTAACAACATGAAGCCGTGGTAACTGCGGATCAGGCTAAAAGACAACAAAAAAGAACTGTTACATGTAGATCTGTGATGGTTCTCCTGGATTTTAGACCATAACCAGATAAGATCTTCGGGACGACGCGATTCTCGATTCTCGATCCCGTTGACGTCTGCCCTTGTTTTCCCGATTGACAAGATCAGAATGGATCAGATCAGTCCATGAGAGTTGAGTGTAACCACATGCAAGCCGAAAACCTGGGTTGTGTGATATGTGTAACGTATACGTGCGTACTGTACGGTAAACGTGTTGACACTGAATTGAATATAGGCTTCTTAACCTACATGTGCATGTGTCGATGTGCCAGCAGCTGGATCACGACACAGCCTTCCTGGGCTTCTTATAGATCACGAATAGATATCAAGTCAAGCATCATACCATCATGGTCACTCTAGCTGAAGAAACTGCATGTCGTGCATCGCGAGACTCACATCAAGGACGCGTAGTCAATGCGAGTGAATGAATGAATGGATTGCCTCGACCCTCGTATTTGGCTTGACCCACACACCACTCAACTCCAATCAGGGCCTGATCCTTACTGTAACCTACTAAACACAAGGTTCTTTGCCCTGCCCTCGGGTCGGGCCCCTTACCCCGACTGGCGATGGTACGGTCGTGTGTTCCAAGTTTAGATATGGCATGGACAGATCCATTTAGGAGTGACAGTCAGTACAGTATAGTACAGTGTTTTACGTGATGGTTATGTTGTCCCATACCATTATTCTCCGTAGTCTGAAGGACCAATATTGATTCTGTTGGTGTGCTTATGTGCGAACAAGTGCTGAAAACATGACCCGTCTTGTTCTTGACCAGTCAAATCACCCCTTTATAGAGCAAAGCCCGCCTGAAGCGCCACGTCCTATCGCTAAAAGTATCACGATGGGACGTTGGACCTGAAATATTGCACCAGCTTCCCTTGTGTCTCGCCGTACACAGTGCATCACTAGCTGTATCCATTTTCGGCGTCGCCCTTTTTTGCTGGGGCACGCTACTACCGCACTAGACCGTCTTGCTCGGCCTCCTACTGTACCGCTCCTGCTTCACACGCCCAGACAAGACACAAGACCCAGTCGTTTCTTCAACTCTAGGACAGTCTTCTTTCGTGAGCGTCTCGTCTTGTCTCGTAATTTTCTGCTTTTCGCTACAGCTTCATTGACCGGCCTCACTCGCTTTAGCTGCGTCTATTCTTCCACAATCGCTAACTTGTTCTAATATCTGACCTATTCACCAACCTCTCAGGCCCTGCACGCAGTTGCCTAGGCCGTGATACTTCGTTCGATCGGGCGAAAAGGAGGGCGGCGTTGCCCAGCGACCGAAACCTTCATCCTATCATTCGACCAACTTCCTGCAAGCCTTCCAGCCGCATTCAATTGCTTGGGAGTCGATCGCTATCAAGTTCATTCGTTCATACATCTAATTGTTATCGTCTGTCGTTCTTCTTCCGTTGCCCGGACGTAATATCCTTTTGCACCGTCTACGTTGTTGCACTTAAACTCGGCCGTTGAACCAACACCAAAACTCAATCCCGTGTACAACATCTACATCGCAACGTGCAATATCCTGTGATTGTCCCCATCGAGGGCATCACTTTCATCGACCATGGCGAGCCGAATGTCCATGTATTCGATGGCCTCTGAGGGCATGGGTGGTTCGCAACCCCCTCAGCAGGTGTCAACTACAACTCTCCTAAATGCCATCCACAACATCTACCTTTCCTCTCAACCGTTTCAACTCGATGCCAGCACCAGTCTGGTCGTTAACACATGGCTCACAGCGGCTCAGGCTGGCGCGACTGTTGATGCCACGCTCGCTGCTCGAGCATGGGAGCATGCCAGGCGTCGTGCGGAAGATGGCTGTGTTATTCTTGGGTATGTTTCCTTAATACTGTCGATTGTCTCCATTGCTAATAACTTTTAGCTCTCTCCACCAGTCAACTCCCTCGCTTCTCGTACCGTTCCTCAACACTTTCCCTTTTGCTATTCCCGCGTCCATCTATAAGTCATTGGAGGCTGTACGGCCGTTTCTTCGATGCGTCACTCCTTACAATGCTTCGGCCCCGCGACAGATCGCCCTCGGCGTAACGCTGACAATGAGCTTGGGAGGAAATGTTACAGGAGCTTCTTTGGCACTGGCCCAGGGTGGAATTGACACCGAGAACGGCCTGCTTAACATTCCCGCTGAGGCTGGTTACCGAGCTTTTGACGTTTTCTACTATCTACTCACATCAGCTTCGACACCCGCCGAGAGAGAGTTTCTGGGTCTCAAGTCACCTTCAGCCTACGCTCTTCTTGCTCGCTCAGGGACCTACGAGCCTCCATCTTACCTCATCACCGCCGACGATGGTGCCGCTGCCGACGACTTCCGCCAGGCTCTCAAGGAGATTGGCATCAAGGGATCTGCCCACCGTAACTTTATTTCCACACTAGCTGGACTCCTCAAGCTTGGTAACACTCTCGACTACGACGCCGATTCCGATGACTTCGAGGAGATCTGTGAAGATGTCAGCGGCCTTCTTGGAATGGAACCTGAGGTTCTCACGCAGCAGATGAGCACTGAGGATCGACGAACACTTGTTGCTGGCTTGTATGAAGCTCTCGTTGACTGGGTTATTTCCAAGGCCAATGCTGCCATCGCCGCTCAAATGCTTCGTATCCGAGATGGTGATGAATCTGTCGATGGCCGTGGTGTCCGTACTCCTACCTCGAACGAGGATGGTGACACGGTTTCTATCACTATTGTTGAAGTTCCCGAGCCCGCTCTGGGACGGGCTCTGGCTATGCGAACTATTTTTGACGACACTGTGGGCATCAATGCTGAGATGATTGAAGACGGCGTGGAAATTCACCCGGCTCCATCTTCAGTTGTACGTGAGATGCAGCAAGCCGTGTCGGATGTTGCACCTGATCTGGGTATCATGACTGGCCCCCAGGGCCGAGACCGACAACATGATCTCGAGAAGCGGGAAGTCATTCTGGAAAAGGCTGCGTACGCTTCAGAAGACGAGAGCTTCCTGAAGAAGTTGTTGTTCCCCATCGAGGGGCAAGGTATCAACCTTGGCCGTGCTGGTCGTTTTGACCTGCCTGCTCTTTTGAGCGCCAGCCGTGCTTGGTTCCATCTGTCTCTCCATCCTACAGACGATTCTCCTGCCAATTTGGCCACCCTCCCTGCCATCACTTCTGCGTGGTCAGCTGGCACAATCTCTCGACAGCTTCGTTCATGGAGACTTCCTGAATGGGCCAACCGCCGTAACAGAAATCTCGACTACACCGCCGACTTTGATGTCGATGAGTTTGTTGGTCGTTATGGAGCACTGGGCTGCAAGGACGGCAAGGATGGCATCGAGACGTGGATGCTTGAGAGAGGATGGAGCAACGGTGAAGTCTTCATTGGCAAGGAACGAATCTGGGTTCGCGAAGGTCCCTGGTGGGAGGCAGAGAGCATGCTTGATATCAGACCCGCCCACAGTCTTCAAAGCATGGGTCAAAATCCCTTCTCATCTGGGTTTGACACAAGCTACTCAGCCAACCCTCCTAATGGCAGCGGCTTCTTCCCTCCCCCTGCCATGGACAACAGCATGAATGGCAGCAATGACCACATCATGCACACCCGCAACTTCAGCCAGGGTAACATGAGCCAGGCTACCTTCAACCAGCACCCTCAATTGGTTCCTCAATCCGCACCTTCAATCGCCCCATCTGCGATGCGCAACGGTCCACCCCCTTCTGGTGACTATGGTCTCGGTAATAAGGGTGATACCTACAAGGGACAGGTGTACTACAATGAGGATGGAGAGTTCACCGGTGTGCTTGATGGAGAGCTTGCCAATGGCAAGAAGATCGAGACCAAGCCATTGACCTTTGGCCGACGAGCATGGGTTGCTTTCGTCTGGGCCTTGACTTTCTGGATTCCTTCACCTCTTCTCAAGTTTATCGGACGCATGCGACGACCTGATGTTCGTATGGCTTGGCGTGAAAAGCTTGTTCTGTTCTTCTTAATCATTCTCATCAACGGCCTGGTTATCTTCTGGATTATCGGCTTTGGAAAGCTTCTGTGCCCCAACGCCAACAAGGCATGGAACGTCAAGGAGCTCGCAGGCCACGCAGAAGATGAGGACGCTTTTTGGGTCGCTGTTAACGG
Source organism: Fusarium flagelliforme (assembly GCF_020744385.1). Classification (NCBI taxonomy): domain Eukaryota; kingdom Fungi; phylum Ascomycota; class Sordariomycetes; order Hypocreales; family Nectriaceae; genus Fusarium; species Fusarium flagelliforme. The sequence continues at coordinate 6,993,562 of NW_025763503.1, forward strand.
CAAGGTTTACGATATTACCGACTTCTGGCGACAGCAGCACAGTGACACCAATATTCGTGTCACCAAACAGAACATGCTGCCTCTCTCGGGTATGGTCCTGGATAACTACTTCATGCCTCCTCTGAACAGAGCCTGCAGAGGCCTCGGTATCAAGGAGACTACCCAGCTCACTTTCAACGAGACTCTCACCAACCCTCTTGCTCAGCACATCTCTGGCTTCTACACTCGTGACCGCACCAGCGCTCTCAAGGACCCTGATTGGTACTGGAAGAAGTTCCAGCCCAAGATCAAGGAATACTACCACGGTGATCTCGTGTTCAAAGAGAGCACTGTCAAAAAGGAGGGCGAGGGTAGCGAGCAACACCCGTGGGTTATGTATGGCAACCAGATCTACGATCTTACGGACTACCTGCACACTCTGGAGGTCAACGACAACTTCGACTCGTACAAGTTCTTGAACGAGGACATGGTCAACTTGTGGAAGAACAGCCCCGGTACCAACATCAAGAAGGATCTTGACGACATGATCGCAAATGCAAAGAATGAGACTGTGGCTGCCAACCTTAAGAACAGTTGGTCCTGCATTCAAAACATTGCGTACAAGGGTATCACCGACTTCCGTGACTCTCCCAGGTGTAGAGTCAACAACTACCTCCTGTTGGCGTTCGCCATCATCATCTGTATTGTCACAGCAGTCAAGTTCCTTGCTGCCCTTCAGTTTGGTTCCAAGCGACGTCCTTCGCCTCAAGACAAGTTTGTTATCTGCCAGGTCCCCGTCTACACTGAGGGTGAAGACTCTCTCCGTAAGGCTCTGGACTCGTTGACAGCTCTTCAGTACGACAACAAGCGCAAGCTCATCTGTGTCATCTGTGATGGTGTCGTCGTTGGTGAAGGTAATGATCGCCCTACACCCAAGATCGTTCTCGACATCCTCGGTGTTGATCCCAAGGTTGATCCTCCTGCGCTTCCCTTCAAGTCAGTTGGTGCTAGCAGCGAACAGCTCAACTACGGCAAAGTTTACTCTGGTCTTTATGAGTTTGAAGGCAACGTTGTTCCTTACATTGTTGTCGTCAAGGTTGGCAAGGAGTCTGAGCAGACCAAGTCTAAGCCTGGTAACCGTGGAAAGCGTGACTCTCAGATTCTCCTCATGAGCTTCCTCAACCGTGTACACCACCGCGCTCCCATGTCTCCTCTTGAGCTTGAGATGTTCCATCAGGTTAACAACATCATTGGTGTGGATCCTGAACTCTACGAGTATCTTCTTATGGTTGATGCCGATACTTGTGTCGAGGAAGACTCCCTGAACCGTCTTGTTGCCGCCTGTGCCCATAACGCCAAGATTGCTGGTATTTGTGGTGAAACCGCCCTGGAAAACGATGAGAAGACTTGGTGGACCATGATTCAAGTTTACGAGTACTTCATCTCTCATCATCTCTCCAAGGCTTTCGAATCCCTCTTTGGTAGTGTTACTTGTTTGCCTGGATGGTAAGCCTCTTCTCCCCCTCCCCATTGTTATAGTCTAGCTAACACCTCTCACAGTTTCACAATGTACCGTCTTCGAACTGTTGATAAGGGCAAGCCTCTCATTATCTCTGATGGTGTCATCAAGGATTACAGTGTTTGCGATGTCGACACTCTTCACAAGAAGAACCTGTTGTCTCTCGGTGAAGATCGTTACCTCACTACCCTGATGACCAAGTACTTCCCCGAGATGTCCTACAAGTTTATTGCCGATGCCCAATGTAAGACCGCTGCTCCTGAGTCCTGGAGTGTTTTGCTGTCTCAACGTCGACGATGGATTAACTCGACCATCCACAACCTGGTTGAACTTATGCAACTCAAGGAGCTCTGTGGTTTCTGCTGTTTCAGTATGCGCTTCGTCGTGTTTATCGATCTTTGCGGTACCATCATTCTCCCCTCAACCTGTGTATACATTGGATACCTCATCTACATCCTGGCTACCGGCAGTGGACCTATTCCTTACATTTCTCTTGCTATGATTGGTGCCGTTTACGGTCTTCAGGCTCTCATCTTCATTCTCAAGAGACAGTGGCAACACATCGGATGGATGATCATCTACATCCTTGCTTTCCCTATCTACTCCTTCATCCTTCCTCTCTACTCCTTCTGGAACCAGGACAACTTCTCGTGGGGTAACACACGTATCGTCATTGGAGAGAAGGGTGACAAGCAGGTCGTTGCTGTTGATGATGAAGGCTTCGACCCTCGCTCTATCCCCCTACAGCGCTGGGACGACTATGCCATGTCCAACAACCTTCCTGGTCGTCGTGGTGGCTACCACGAGAAGACTGATTACTCTTACGGTGACAACTACGAGCTTGATGAGATCAAGTCTGTGTACTCTGCCGGACCCCAGGGCTCTGTCCTGACTGGCATGCCCGGCCGTAACACTTACATGCCTCCTCAGTCTCCTGCTTTCAATAACGGCCGCACATCTACCATGGGCTTCCAAGATCAACAACCCTTGCAGCACCGCCAATCCATGATGTCTATGGGTACAGGTATTCATGACATGCGCAGCCAGTCACCGTACCAAGATTATCCTGGCCAACATCCTAGTGTCGCCAATCTCCGTGGTCAGGCCAACCTGTCGCCTGCTGCTGGCGGTGGCCATAGCAGATCAGGCACCGCTCTGGGCTTCAGCAGCGGCTCTCGTTCGCCTATGCCTGACGCCATGCGATCTCAGTCATCATTTGACTTCCAGCATGGTGGGGGTGGTCCCAACGACATGGCCATCGTCGAATCAATTCGCTCTGTTCTTTGCGAAGTCGATCTCGACACCGTGACCAAGAAGCAAGTTCGTGCACTGGTGGAACAACGCCTTCAGACCGAGCTTGTTGGCGAGCGCCGCACATTCATGGATCGACAGATCGATCACGAGCTCGAGAACATGTAATTTGAACACCAGAAATGTGGAAATGCGTAACTGTTTTATACTATAATCTTGGGTACATACCTTTCACTGGGTTTATACAGCGTGTCACAGCAGTATCCCCTATTTACTGGGTATAGCTGTTGGCGAAAGTCAAAGCATGATGGAAACATAGGTGTTCTTGAAAAGAAAATGAGGAAGTGAGAATACTGGCAGGCGTTTGATGATATTAATGGGCAGATATTGGGAGTCCTTCTTTGGAAATTTTATACTACTGGTTTACTGTAAAAATGGTTACATCTCTTACTATCTCTTAATGCTACAATGGCTGGCTGGGACCGCAATTGGTTCTTGTTTTTCGTATACTAATCTATATATGGCCAAATAATATGTTCACTGTGTCATGCATCCGATTATTCTCACGAATTGCAGTATAAACGACTGGTAACTAACCATCAGTCAAACTTGCAATAAACAATTGATAACATAAAAGAGACACGACACGGTCGTTGTTCAATCATTATTGGATCTGCTAACTTGTTCTCGTGCTACCATTCGCCTATCGCTAATGCTACTGCTCATGCTCTTTGTGTCGTTATCAATAACTGAAAAGTCAATCATCTTCTTCAAGCAAGACACTTGCGCCTACTGTTGCTTGTCCAAGTTCCCCACGCCCTTCAAACGTAGGTATACATCTGTTCCCCATCCGTACAGGCTCTGTACCGCAATCCCTCCACCAAAGTACTCCGCATAGGCTCTGCTCAATGGCAATCCGTAACCTAGGCCAGCGATGGAGCTACCACCAGTGCTGGCAGTAGATATGGCGCTGAGACCACCATCGTTGCCATTGGCGTCTCCAGGGAAGTCGTCAACGTCGTCAGAGAAAGTGGTAAACGAGTATGACCAGACATTGGGGCTGACCTCTGGCGGGATGCCGCCACCACGATCTCGGATACGGATTGTCACACCTGGAGCGTTGTCATCCAGAGGGACTATGGCGTCGTTGTTCTTGCTGTCATTGTCTTTTGAGGGCAGGCTATTTCGGTCTTCAGCAGATGAACTTGAGGCGGATGTTGAAGAGTCTTTGGGTAGAGCAGGCTCTGGGGCGATGGTGACTATTACTGGCTCGTTGGACTTGTTCTCGATAGTTGCGCGGAAGGCGTTCTTGAGAAGTTCAGTGACGATGTACTCGAGATGCATAGGCACAAATGCAAACGTCGTATCCGGTTCGCCGCGGATGTATAGGAGTGGTCGCACACCATAACGGAGCTCGCAGATATCGGCAACAAATCCAGCGCACGACTCTACGATTTGTGCTGGGCGAAGAGCTGTGTCAATGACTCCAATGTAAGATGGATGTTCAGGGCACGGTGTTGGACTGGCACTTGGGTCAAAATGTGGCTGGGAACTAAAATGCAATGCAATGTGCTGTTCTGCAATAAGTCGTGTCCCAATTCGAGCGCGAAGGTGTTGATCGAGAAATCGCGTTACCTCCTCAGGAGATATGTATCGTCGGCATTCGAGGAAGCCCTTTGCGAGGATGGGGATCGTATCCGTATGCGTCGCCACGAGCTCGGCAAGGACATTAGTGAAGTGTACTTCATCCTCGAGGGTGGAGATCGCCCGTCCCTCCCGGGTTGCGTGCCAGTATGGAAGTAAGATGGATAAAGAATGGAGGTAGTTGTTGTATATACGGGAGATATTCGGGTTCGAAACGACGATGTACGGGAGGTTGCGCAGAGCTTGGATACGGTGGGCGAGACGCACGGGAAGGAGGGAGAGCGCGAAGTTGGCGGAGGAAAGAAGAGATTTTGATGATAAAGGTGGACGTCCGTGTCTGCAAGGTCAGGCATGATTAGCTTGTGCAAAAGCTGTGTGGCTGGTGGAACATACCTCACAAGATCCGCAAGACACAACGGATGTTGATGAAGCCGGGCAAGAGTTGCAATTTCATCATCCGTTACCTTCTCAGAGTGTATACTCCGTCTTGATAGCAGGCCAGTCCCTGTGTATCTGTATGTCCATTGCGATCGTCTAGGTCCTTTCCAGTGCGACATATATCGTTGTGAGGTGCGGTAAGGACATGACCGGAGAATTACAGCGGCGGTAGGCATGCGCTGCCGAATTGACCTTGTGGAAGAAGTAATCATGATAGCATTCTGAGCTGGGCGCAAACAGTCTTCTTCCTTTGTATATACACCCACGTCTCGGAGGGCAGGTCGTCTAGACAACTAAAAAGATGCCGATATGTTGATGTGCGAGTAGCTGTATGTACGTATGATGGGATGGATGAACGGAGCTGGATGACTCGCCGTCTTTTGCTGTGTCCGGGGAAATATGTGGAGAAAGGTCACGGAACTTGAACGGCTTATCACCTCTTTGGGCCCGCTTGGGGCCGGCTTATCGCTTATCATGCCCGGCAGCTTTGAACTGCGGGGTGTTGGGCTTATCTGCTATACGTCACTGAGACTCCCCGCTAACGACAAGGCATCTTTAAGCTCCCGTCTCTACGGTAGGTAGGGGTCTTTTCATCTTTTTTGCTTGCAGGACAAGGACATTGTAGCAGTGTCAGGGTGTTTGAGCTCACGGAATATTGAAGAGAGGTATTGAATTGATAGTCATTGTAAAGTTGTTTCTCTCTCTTCCATCGCGATGAGAAGAGCTGAGTGACGGTATTCAGATTGAACACTATAGTTGACGAGTAAAGATGAGAACTTGCAACAGAGATATCTCACGCGATTCATTCATTTCTCAAGAACCCCACAATCACTTCAAAGATCTAGTAAGTCTTCAAGGCTCTGGCGAGTCACAAAGAGAGTCGAGTCAATGAATCCGACCTGAGACATGGGTAGGGTTGAGCGGCCCTGATGGAAGAAACCCCACAAAAAAAGTCATGACTCGAGGCGCCGTCTTCGGAGCTGGAGATACTATTATTCTAAGGCTCTGCCCGCACCTTTGCCGACCCGACTTCCATTGTATTGCGCCTGATACCGAGTTGATTTGTTTCTCGTATCAAACTTTTGGGTCCATCTCTCGCACTTGCCTATTCAGGTCACCTTTTGACACCAAAAAATCATCACAATGGCTCCCGAACGTGTTTGCCTGTAAGTCAACCCCTCCAGCCACGAGTGGTCCATGATCCAATTGACTGATAGCTAACCCAACTCAGTGCCTACTCTGGTGGTAAGTCGAGCAAGCTTTACATTATGCCATAGCTTCAATACTCACGATATACTAGGTCTTGACACCAGCACCATCCTCCGATGGTTGGTCCTTGAGGGTTACCAAGTTGTCTGCTTCCTTGCCGACTGTGGTCAGGAGGAGGACTTCGACGCTGTCAAGGAGAAGGCTCAGAAGCTCGGCGCTGAGCGCATGATCATCCAGGATGTTCAGCAGGAGCTTATCGATGACCTTGTCTGGCCTGCCGTCCAGTGTATGTTTAACCCCTTCCTTTGTATAGACCCAACAGCTTACTGACACTCGACAATTACAGGCAACGCCGTCTACGAGGACCGATGTAAGATGCGATATCCCGCTTATATCCTTATCCAAGACCAAGCTAACATCGAGACGACCTCCTCGGTACCAGTCTTGCCCGCCCTGTGATCGCCAGGGCCATGGTCAAGGTTGCTAAGGAGCACAACTGCACAATTCTCAGCCACGGATGCACTGGCAAGGGTGTAAGTTCTTCAATTATATCATCCATGTTTCTCCTGCTAACGTTTCCAGAACGAGTATGCTTCTCTATCCGATAAAGCTCTGGTTTAGTACTTACATCTCTCTAGTCAAGTTCGATTCGAGCTCGCATGGAAGGCTTGCGACCCCACCCTCAAGGTCATCGCTCCCTGGCGCATGCCCGAGTTCTACAACCGATTCGCGTTCGTAACTGTCTCCCATTGCTCCGTCGCAATTAAGCTGACAGCCCGATAGTGGACGTGCCGATCTGCTGAAGTTCGCTTCTGAGCAGAACATCCCCGTCAGCTCTACCCCTAAGGCTCCCTGGTCTATGGACGACAACATCATCCACTGCTCTTACGAGGCCGGTGTAAGCCTCCCTATATTTTTCAAACGTATCTTGTGACATACTGACTCTCTTAGATCCTTGAGCAAACCGAGCTCGAGCCCCCTAAGGATATGTGGAAGCGCACAGTCGGTAAGATGCCACTTATCATTATAGAAATTAGCAGATACTGACCTCTATCTGCAGACCCCATGCAGGCTCCCGATAAGCCTACTCCCTTCACCATTCACTTCGAGCAGGGTGTTCCCGTCAAGCTCGAGGTTGGCGACAAGACCATTACTGGATCCCTGGAGATCTTCAAGGAGGCCAACGAGATCGGCCGAGCCAACGGCATTGGACGTGTCGACATTGTCGAGTCTCGATTCATCGGCCTGAAGAGCCGAGGATGCTACGACACCCCTGGTCTTACCATCCTTCGACAGGCTCACATCGACCTTGAGGGACTCGTCCTCGACTCCAAGGTTCGAGCCATCCGTGACCGTCTTACTCAAGACTGGTCTGCCGCCATCTACAACGGCATGTACTTCAGCCCTGAGCGTGAGCTCGTTGAGCACGCCATCAAGTTCTCTCAGCGCCAAGTTGAGGGTAAGGTGAGCCTTGTCGCCTACAAGGGCAACGCCTACGTCGTTGGACGTTCCAGCGAGACCTCCAACCTCTACTCCGCCGACGAGAGCAGCATGGACACCCTCGACATGAACTGGACTCCTCAGGACACCTCCGGCTTCATTGCTATCCAGGGTATCCGTCTCGAGAAGTACGGCGCGAGGAAGATCAAGGACGGCGAGCCCCTTGCCCCCTAGAGTAGAAGTAGAAGGCGAAAACAAAATCCAACTTCCATTGTGCAGTAGTTTGTTGCTTTCAAGAGAGAAATAATAAAAATACAAATGCTATCAGATTACCTTGCCATGATATGTGCAGATGCCCATGCCCATGCCCATGAAGGGGGCTGAACAGCAACGTCCTCTGGTTCCTTGATCACCCCCAGGTCTCAGCTCGCACCAGTCGAACTCTTGAAGTATATCAGCATTGGCGAGGAATGAACTTGCTTGACTCGCAAAGTATCTATTGTGCGTTCTAGATCTGTAGTAGAAGTATATGAAGATAAGCGCAGTAGGATTCTCCCTAGCAGTTGCCGATACCCTTCATCTTTCTAGAACATTTACCACCCTCGATGCCATACGTCATGATTTCCTGCTATTACCACAACAGATCTGAACTTGAGATTCGTCGATGGGTTGTAGTCGATATCAAGCCTCCATCTGCGGGGTTGCGGGGTCAGCTTGAGCAAGCTCCCGCGAAGCTCTCACCCCGCTCCACTAGCTCGCGTGATTGGTTGCATCATGAGATGCCTAGGTACCTGTTATGGTTTGAGGTCCAATACTGTTGTAGAAGCAGAACAGTTATACGGATAGAATAGTTACTTGGGACTGTTCATGATCAGAAGATGAAAGCTCGAGCGTCTCACAAGACACTAGTAGAAGGGCAGTTTAATGATTATATTCCAGGACGCCAATGCAACAGAGCTCGAGATAATCTATGGGATATCGTCCGTCTCTCCTAATGCATTCCCACCATCTACTGTGTCTTCATTTCACCATCGTGCTCAACAGCCTTTACATGCTCGTGGCTCTCGAGGGTCTGAATGGAATCATTGTCGAATTCGACGCTGTTATCGTTATACAGTCAGTCTTCCATCCATCATATCAAAGGTGTAGCGAAGAGGATAACATACGAAAAGCCCTTGATAAGGCTGTACTCGTGTCCGATCTTTCCGCCTTGATCGATGGCGTGCTGCTTGGCCCTTTTAACTGTCAGTATTTGGATATTTTTCCTGTAGAGTGTAATCTAGTACATACGCCTTGACCTGATCGTCGGACGCATCGTCCTTGCAAGTAACCTGAAAGAAGGTGTCAGCTGATAGCCCTTGATCAAATAATCACGTTCGAGGTGGTCTTTACAATGTAGGAAGGCATATTGGATTTAGTTGTGTGATGAAAGTGCTGGTATCTTAGGATTGTTGTATATGAAACTTTCAAGTTGATGTGGCTGCGGATGCCGCGAGTTATATCCATCATTAGCTGGGCTGGAGCGTGACCGCGGCCCATCCTGCTTTGCCAACAGGCGCTTGCAGGTCTACGTAGCTCCTGTACGCATCCACTCCACTATCAGATATCCAATGAATCTTGCTTCCCCTCCTTTGTAACTGCTCGTTTCAATACACTTTCTTGGTGGAGAGACTGTGCTTGGCTGTTATAGGGTAGCCTCAGACTCGTGTCTGACGGCTTGTGAGCATGACGCAATCTTCAAGAACCGTGTGTGACGTCGATTAGTATCTGACATCAATGACGTACTTACCGGATTACACATTTGGCAACTCGATATTTTGAAGCTTTGAATCACAGGTTCAAGAGGTTTGCTTGTGAATGTACATGGTGTTGGGATGGTAGCTGTATGCTACGGAATGACGTTTATGGAGAGCAATGGTAGCCTGGGATATCGGGCCCGCTTGAGTTAGGACTGACCTGAAGAGATGCAACAAATCGATGATTAGACAAATAAAGATAAATCCAACATCATCATAGTATGGTTGACACATGCTAGGAAAGTTCAGGCACAAGGAAGTCTCACGAAATAGCACCGTGACGATACAGGGTAGGCAGAATCCCCATGATGCCCCTCATGAACTCGACGATCCCCCACCTCTAGCCGAGGAGCGCTTGTCAACGGCCAGAAACTCGAGAGTTGCATGACGTAGATGATAGATAACGGATAAGCATATTGGATTGCGCCAAAATAGCCCCCTATGATAAGCTTATCCATCTGCAGGTCTAGTGAGCAACACAGCTTGGCATTGTGTCCATCCTGACGGGTCATTGTAAGAGAGATCATGATGAGTAACCATGAGAAGCTACGGTCATAGTGGCTACCAGATGCAGGCAAATGCTAATTCCCACGTGAGTAGCTTGTACACTCCGGCAGTTTTTGTGCTGGTACCATTTTGATGAATTGATAAAATTGTCGGAAAGGTGCACTGTTGTCGGTCGGACGCCATAGGACAGTGACTGTGGAGAAGCTGGGACATCGCATTCGTATTCGGTCGCAGGACTCGGACCATCGAAGGTCAAAGGGAATGAAATCGGCATCAAAGTAAAGTCCGTCTCAGTTATTACCGTGCCACAGACGGATAATTTAAATGGTCGAGTTTGCTTTCTCATCAGAGCATTTTCATCATCATTGTTGCATCCATCCATTGACTAGGCCCTCAACTTATATCGATCAGTGACCACACACGTGATACGATTGAGCAGTTCAACCACTATCTGAACCTTGCTCACCTGATATCTGTTTGTTCTAAAAGTGAGACGCCTTTGTTTCTGTTTGGCAGACAAGCAGAATGTGACTTGAAGCCAAACCCGAATATTCCCAGATAAACGAATACGCCGTATCCACGTCGAACCGTTCCTCGGTGAAGTGTGGTGTGGGGCCCTAGACGATCGAGCTAGGGGCGGACCCTTGAGATGAGCCTTTGTAAGCACCAATCTGACTGGTTGCGTCCCTGGCCTTGTAAGTAAGATGGGCCAATAGCGGCTGATCTATGATACTGAGGTGGGTGAGGCGTGCAAGTAGTCTTCCAGGGCTGTCCGAATTTTATAGTGACCAGTCATGGAAAGCTCTTTATGTTAACAATCATGACTCCTTGATCAATACAGAAATGATGCTGTACAGTGCTTCGGAGTTAGGTATCCCGATTTGTTACCTCCATGTCTGCGTATCGGCAGACAATCGATCCATATTCCTAAGCGACCAGATCAAAGACAGCCAGGGGCCAACCGGCACTGACTTTTTAGATCTCTTGTCTGGAGACGCATTGGCCAAACAGTCTGTATAGTACTGATTGGTAATTGGGATTTAACGGTGCGTATGTGAGGCTCTCAGATAGGCTCAAGTCTGAGTCTCATATTGGCACCTATCATGTGCTCTGCAATAGACCAAAGAGGAGACCAGTTGCGGCGCATCGGATACCACCGATAACTTTGTTGGGAGCCCTGCATCAGACAATCAAGTACGTCCATGGCACAGTAGCGATGGCTTTCATGCTATGAGGCTGAATGGGAAACATACGATTAGGTAGATTACGGATAGAAGAATGGTCGCTAATAAGCGTTGTCCCGAATATCAGGCTAGGGCCCGCTTAGATCTGTGACGGAAGACGCGGAAGAAGGCGAGGCGGTGGACTTTATGAACAGCAGCTAGAAGCCAGCTAGCAGGGCTGTCTGTTCTATACATACGGATACGATTATGGATGGTGGGAGTCTCCAAAGACAAGACATCACAAATACGCGGGTTGTTAGCGCTCATTTTCTGTCTGCAAGTGAATCAACAGTCATGCGTACGCTATGTAGCAGCTTCATAAAGGTCATGCATTTTGGAGCCAACAATGAACATTGCCCGGCCTCATACATTGATCTGATGTGCGTATTCAAACACTATAGATCATGTAATTATACCCAAGTGGTCTGTCTGCTTTACAGGTCCTAATTACAGAGTACTTACTGCTATATGTGAACAAGCGAATGCTACCAACCAACTTAGACCCTTTACAGGATCGACAGTGCTCGAGTTTCGGAGACTAAACTTCAATGGGAGGTAGTCGGGTGTCAAACAGACTAGTAAATCAAGCGCCTTGATTAACACCAGGTCAAGGGGAATTTTCATATGAGACCCAGCAAAAAAAAAAAGATGGGAAATTGTCATACAAACGTGCGTATATTTTAATTTGAGAGCTGTCTCTCATCATTTTGTGCAATGCAGATCTGTAAGACGTTGGATAATGATGAGAATCAGCTCTCTTTCATTAAATGCCAGTCTTGAAGGTACATCAATAGGTCGAATCCAATATGCAACTCGATGCAGTTTACAGAGCCGACCCCCCTCCAACTTTAATCAACCACGCTACAAGCTGTCACGCCCTGCTCAACAGCGTCGCTTTTGGGAGACAGAGCCACAGTAAAGCTCGCCGGATAGAAAACAAAGAGTGAAAAATGTTCAGAAAGCATGTAGAATCCCTCACTTCATCAATTGGCCTTTTAAACGCAAAGATTCGATGACCAGATCATGATGGCTCTGCTCTGCTCTGTCGTCATGTTAAATCTCCGCTACTTAGCGAACTCGTTCCCGTTAATCGTCCACACCCTGCCCTTGCAAACTAACCCTTGACCTTGAGACCCCGGGGCCCTCTTTTTATTTTTTTTCTGGTCTTGTCAGGTCCGTTCCCTGTAAATGACTGGCAAGGAACGCACTGAAGCCATTAAGTGACGGATAGCAACTTACGCGGACTCTGCAGACGAGAGGCGTCTGCGGGTCAAGTCACTGTAAAAAAAACAGCCCAGAATGACAAGACATCCATCCATGGAACGGACGGGACGGACAATTACTAAGAAAGTTAACATTGGACCTCCCCAACGTGGAAAGAAATACAACCTCCACTTCCCCTTCTTTTAACATCCTCCTGTCCCCTTCCCTTCCCTTCCCTCCCACTCCTTACCCTCCCTCCTTTTCCTCTCACCTACATCTCCTCAGTCGCAGGGAGTATTCAGTGGTTGTGACGATAACCAACCAGCAGCACATCTCGCTTGGCTGGACTTCGAATTCGATTGCGACGCGACTCATCCGAGCGACTCTTGTCAGTCTTTGCCCATTGTCGCGTTAAACACAATGGAGGCTGTCAACTCAACCGCTAGCGGCTTCTCGTCCGTATTGGCCGGTACCAAATATGCCAACGTCAACCTTCCTCCTCAAATCGACTATGTTATCGAGGCCGTTTCCAATGCCGGTGTCTGGACCTGGGTGATCACTTTCATTGCGCTCTGCGTTGCCTATGATCAGAGTATGTGTCATTCTGTTAGGCTCGGACGCCATTTCGCTAACCACAGCTTCGCACAGTTGCATACATCATTAGGAAAGGTCCTATCGAGGGTCCTGCCATGAAGCTTCCCTTCATTGGCCCCTTCCTCGATTCCATGGACCCCCGATTCGACGGCTACCATGCCAAATGGAGCAGTGGTCCTCTCAGCTGTGTTTCTATCTTCCACAAGTAAGTTGCGACGACGGACCTGGATTGGGCCATACTGACATATATTAGATTCGTTGTTATCGCTTCCACTCGCGATATGGCTCGCAAGGTCTTCAACTCCCCTGCTTATGTCAAGCCCACAGTCGTCGATGTTGCCCCTAAGCTCCTTGGACACGACAACTGGGTGTTCCTCGACGGAAAGGCCCACGTTGACTTCCGCAAGGGCCTGAACGGCCTTTTCACCCGCAAGGCTCTCGAGCTCTACCTGCCCGGTCAGGAGGAGGCCTACAACACCTACTTCAAGCACTTCCTCAAGATGACCAAGGATGCTGGCGGCAAGCCCGTTCCTTTCATGCACGAGTTCCGTGAGGTCATGTGTGCTGTGTCATGCCGAACTTTCGTTGGTCACTACATCTCCGACGAGGCCGTCACCAAGATCGCCGAGGACTACTACCTGATCACCGCTGCTCTCGAGCTTGTCAACCTCCCCGTTATTCTCCCTTTCACCAAGTCTTGGTATGGCAAGAAGGCTGCTGATATGGTCTTGGCCGAGTTCTCCAAGTGTGCTGCCAAGAGCAAGGTTCGCATGGCTGCTGGTGGTGAGGTTACTTGTATTATGGACGCCTGGGTTCTGTCCATGATTCAGTCTGAGCGCTGGCGCGAGGCCGAGGAGAAGGGCGAGCCCCACGATGTTGAGAAGCCCACTCCTCTCCTCCGCATGTTCAACGATTACGAAATTTCTCAGACCATCTTCACCTTCCTCTTCGCTTCTCAGGATGCCACCAGCAGCGCCGCCACTTGGCTCTTCCAGGTTACCGCCCAGCGACCCGACGTCCTTGACCGTGTCCGAGAGGAGAACATCAAGATCCGCAACGGTGACCCCAACGCCCCCATCACCATGGACCAGCTCGAATCTCTTACCTACACCCGCGCTGTTGTCCGCGAGCTCCTCCGCTGGCGCCCTCCTGTCATCATGGTTCCTTACGTTACCAAGAAGGCTTTCCCCCTGACAGACGACTACACCGTTCCTAAGGGTAAGTTTGAAAACACCATGTACTTGCCGCATTGATCTCAAAACTGACTGTTCTCCCACAGGCTCCATGTTGATTCCCACCACTTTCATGGCTCTTCACGACCCCGAGGTCTACGACAACCCCAGCCACTTCGACCCCGAACGATACTACAGCGGTGACGCCGAGGAGAAGGGTTCCAAGAACTACTTGGTGTTCGGCACTGGTCCTCACTACTGCCTTGGCCAGGTCTACGCTCAGCTGAACCTGGCCCTCATGATCGGAAAGGCCTCTGTCATGCTTGACTGGAAGCACCATGCCACCCCCAAGTCCGAGGAGATCAAGGTCTTTGCCACCATTTTCCCCATGGTATGTGTGCAATCCCCGAATGGATATTTGACAACGACTAACCTGAATAGGATGATTGCCCTCTTACTTTCGAGGAGAGGAAGTGGTAAGCGGTACCGTGCGATATTTTCGTTTTAATTTAAGAGATACCGCTTCATCGGCCGCACCTTCGACGTTCCTGATGCCGTCATGGTAGGGTTCACCTACCAAGACGCATCTAATGAGGGACACGGAAAGCGGTGGGCGAGGAACCTGGCTGTGAAAAGCTTCAGTTCCAGCAAAGAAAACAAGGATGGAATACTTGACCTTCAATAATTCTGGAAGACATTCCGGGTATTGAACTTGAGGAGCCACGCAGCATCGATGTGGATGAAAAGAAGCGACATGATGGTTATCAGTTTTAATACCTATTCTCGGTGTATATATTGGCAGCCCGAGGGCATTTGGGATGAATGGGTCATAGAGATGATAGCCATGACTATAATAACATGGCATTTGGACAGCGCAATGAAAAATAATTCAAGATCAAACCAACGGAAGAGAGATGATTTGCGGTTGAACTAACGTCAGCGGGCACTATGGCGGATTCATGATCACGTTATTACTACCTCATGAGCTTATTAGCCACGGTTTTCAGACACCCTCGTTCGCGATTTCACTGGAAAATCTAAGCGCTGTGGATCTTGACATTGAGGATGAAATTGCAGTTGGCGTGTATGTACAGACGCCTTGTGCCAGTATCGTCATGGCATTTCATTGCTTGTTACATCATCCCCACCCAGGTTCCCGAAGTGACAGACCCCTAAATACCTTAGTCAGGCAACTTGGCTTAGGTAGTTAACTCGGTATAGTCTAAGATTCGCCATCTTAAACCTCAATACAACGTCACTACCGGAACGATACATAGCAAATCAACATGGCTTCCCGTCGTGCCTTTGTGTCTTCAGCTCTGCGCGCTTCAGCTGCCGTCCGCCCCGCGCGGCCCATCTTCTCTGTCGCAGTGCGTACAGCCAGGCCCTCATTAGCACCCCGAGCTTTTGCACCCTTTGCCAGATCGACGCGAGACTATAGTGTCAAGACAAGTGATTCGAAGCAATGGGAATTTGAAGACTTGAAGAACCTCGTGCAAAAGGGCGCCAATGACGAGATAGTCATTGTTGGTATGCTTCACGCTATTCGCGTTTACAAGACCCAAGATTGACATTATACTACAGACGTTCGAGAACCACACGAGCTCTATGAGACGGGCAAGATTCCCGGCGCGATTAACATTCCAATCACAACAGCAGTACAGAGCTTCCACATTCCCGAGGAGGATTTCGAGGAGATGTACGGGTTTGAAAGACCTTCGAAGGATAAGGAGCTGTTGTTCTATTGCAAAGCTGGTATTCGCGCAAAGTCGGCCGCACAATTGGCCAACCATGCTGGTTGGAAGAAGGTGAGCGATTATCCCGGGAGCTGGCTTGACTGGGCGGAGCACAATGGACCCGTCGAGAAGGTTAAGAAGTACAAGGCATCGCAGTGAGAAAGGCTGCAATGGAAAGGACGAGATGCATTGGGAGGTCAAACATTGATCAGATGAAAGCGCCTTCTAACTTATTATACAATGCCAAAATGATTCATTTCCTCCAAACTCCGTTTTGGCCACGCTACGCTGGGTCTGTAATCAGGGCCCAGGAACACATATTGTCTTACACGTGTTATTCAAACCCTCATATCCCATCTCATCTTTCTAACAAATTTCCCTGAATCTGTTCTTAAAACATGCGATCACCCTTGCCCTTGTCTGGTGTGCTTGACACAGGGCTGCCATGGGCAAAGAAGAGGATCTTGATGGCAAGCGCCAAACCAGCATGCAGTAGCACAACCACGACCAGCAGAATCTTGCTGACCTGGCGGTCTGTGGCGCTAAGGACGGGATACAGGTTGCGCAGCAGGAAGGCGACAGAGATACCAAAACCAACCCCAACAAAGACCCAGTTGAGAATGGAAATGGGGGATGAACTGATGAGAGCTACAGGAACCCAGATGAGGTTAGAGTAACCGTACAGAGCCCAGCACTCGAGAAGATTGGCAGATTCGCTGCCGAAATATCGCAGAGCTAGGAAGAGACCCATGGGGATGAAGAGGGTGTAGCCATAGATAAGGCCAGCGGCGCCTGGTTTATGTTAATGCGCACTCTAAAAAATAAAAAATAAAAGTGCTGTATAGATGCAAACATACCACTGAGGAGCTTAAAGTCGTAAAGGAACGGCCCCTTGCCTGTGTCAGACATGTACTGGCTGATGGTGCCGCCCAGGAAGAGAATCAGAACAACCGTTGTGGCGATCCAGAACGGTCCATACAAATCAGGGTTGCCTTCGAGGACATCGAGGAAGTTGGCCCGGGGGAAAAGAGCAGCCCAGCAGCGGGACAGAACAGCGGATGTATCGACGTCGAAGAACTGCGCGTAGAAGTTCATACTCCAAAGGAAGCGCTTCGATGACCCTGATCCGCTCGAGGCTGTGGCTGGCGCGGGAAGACCGCTGCCGCCAGAAGGAGGCTTGCGAGTATTGGGGTTTGTGTCGTTGAAGTTGGACGTATGGAATTCGAGGTCTTCTTGGAGATCGGTGTGGCCGAGGTCACCCTGAACAGATGTTAGTAGTTGCCAGAGCTTGGTGTAGCTAGAGGGGCTTGTATACCTCATCGTCGACGTCGACGACGGCATCATAACCAGAGCCAGACATTATAGATACTTGACAATCCTTGAATTGCTTTGATGTGGTATAAAGAGCGACTCGTTCTTGGTTGTCGATGTGTACGTGGTTGGAAGTGAATGGCACTATTACAAGGGAGGGTAAAGTTGCTGTTACTTGTTACAGGTCGCTGACAACTTCCAATTGGGACAGTTTGGCAGTTGTCGTAATTCAGGAGCGCGCAGCGTGTCAAGCTCCGGTCCCGAAGTTTAAGCGGCGCCTCATGATTTACGGCTTTTGTCTTATCACAACCCTGGCATGATTATCAGTGGAGCTATGTTGAACATGAAACACCCTGCATACCTGCATACCTACCAAGGTAGCGAGGGAGCGAACGGACTCCAAATTCTCCAATTGATATATGTTTGTATATATCGCGATAGAACTTGTCGCTATTCGAAATGCACGATATTGTGAGAAGCTCAATTATTGTTTTCGATATTGTAGTCCTGTGTCATCACTTATTCCTCCGAAGTTAAGAGGCACAAGTACAATTTCCCGCCCACAGACACACAAACACAACATAACTGTCCACAAGCATTGTTCGAAGCGTGAATGCTTTTTATTTCTTTTGGGGTCTGGCCGGGACACCTTGCGGTACGGCACATCATCATATGGGCATCATTTAGAATGTATTGCCTGAGCTGCACATGCTATTTTTAAAAACAACCAGCCTCGTGTGAACAAAAGAAAGCTCTCCTTCGTCCTTGCCATCGACCCCCAAATGCCAAATCCCAGACGCCACATCCATGGAGTAATCGTTTATTTGAGCTTCTTCTTGGGTCGGAGCTGGTTAGTGTGACCACACTTGCGCTTACGGCAGTTGGTGGCACGAGGGGGGAGACGAGCCTGGTAAAGTCTGTTAGAATCCGTTGCGCTCGGCGCGATGTGAAGCTAAACGTACGTAGCACTTGCGGCAGATCATCTTGTCGCAGTTGAACTTGGAGGCAAGAGCCTTGAGCGAAGGCTCAATGATACCACCACGGAGACGGAGGACCAGGTGGAGAGTGGACTCCTACAATACGGCGTAAGTATATGTTCCCATCATTTCCTTTAATGCCTTGCGGTCGCAAGCGCATTCCAAATTCCACGCACCTTCTGGATGTTGTAGTCGGAGAGAGTTCGGCCATCCTCGAGCTGCTTACCAGCGAAGATCAGTCGCTGTTGGTCCGGGGGGATGCCCTCCTTGTCCTGGATCTTGGACTTGACATTGTCGATGGTGTCCGAGGACTCGACCTCGAGGGTGATGGTCTTGCCCGTCAGGGTCTTCACGAAACTGGATGGCGCTGTTAGTACACGAACGGACGGAGGCGAGGTTTGTCGATATTTTCGGAATCGGCGGGTTCGAGCTTACATCTGCACTACATTGGGAGTCAGTATTCACGTCTTCACACATTCATTTTCGACCACTGGTAGGGGTATACTCACTCTTGACTGATTTCTGTGACGGTGACGATGTGAGGATTGGAAAGCCGGGCTTCTTTCTGCGTGCAATATTGGTGGGGCGAAAGCAAACGAAGGGAAGGAAAGCCCTAAGGTTCTGGTGGGTCACGTGCCTTCCTCACTTCGGGATTTTGACCTCGCTTCCATGGCTTGGGTGTGGACCCATCACCCAGCACTCATGATATCATGCCCTGGCGTTTTAAAGCTTACCTAGGTAGGTTATGAGGTGTAAGTCAAAATAGTTGGCTGGATATTATAGAATTATCTTTATGCTTTCAAGCAACCCTACATCATTCCGTTGGCCTGTCTACGGCGATTTAATTGCCAACCAAGTACCCTCTGCTCCAACATATAAACGGCCTGTACTGTTTCGTCTAACGATAAGCCTGAGATATGACCTTGACAACTGGTTAGCTTTGAAGGGTTTAAAAGGGCATGATGACTTACCACCAGTCTGATACAACGCCTGCGCTGTCCCAGTCAAGTCCTCTACTGACCGAAATGCCTCATAATTTGGCTCCAGTGCAGTATCATCCTGCTGTTCGGACCCCTCCTCTCCATTGACTGTAATGGCTCGGCCAAGGATCTGCCGCATTTTATGATCATTGTCCTTCTCAGTGCCCTCTTCTGGAGGGGCTTCAGTAGGCGGAGCATTTTCTGACGGGAAGAACCTTGTGATTGCCGAATCGTCTACAAACTGTTAGCATGTATCTTTCGACGTGCTCAAACAACCCACTCTTCCTATCAATCGTGCTCATGACGTGAGTAAAGTATTGGTTAAGCTCCTCCACTGTCATGGAGGTTACTTCGTCCGCCGTGACATTGTCAAAGCTAGGCTCCTGTTCAGAAACATGTGATACATCTGTCAATTGCTGGATGCCTTTTTTCCATCTTGTCCAGTCAAATCTGATAGCCTGCTCAGTATCGGCGACTTGAAGCAACGGAGCGTGACGTCCCAAGGGAAAGCACAGCTTTGCGGCAACAAGAATAGAAGAGATAAGGAGAATCTCAGGATAGTCAACATAGAATCGTCGTGACTGCTCGATAGGTAACTGGAAAGAGAATTGCATCACCGAAAGTATACTTTTGGCTGTGACCAGGGCTTCAACTAGGAGAATGGTCAGTATAGAGGCTCATCATACTTCGAAGAAGAACGTACTGGGCAAAGCGAGCTGCCTGACAAAGTGAACCAAAGTCGGCGTTTCGTTGACAGCAGGGAATATCATTCCGTAATTGTAATTGAATGATAATGCGAGATCTAGCACTGCATTGTGCAAGTCGATGCCTTTGAGAGAGGAGCGAAGGGGTAATTTGAGTGCTCTTGTGTAAGCAGACGGCAAACGATCCTGCATCTCTTGCGGCAGGTCGTAATACTGGAAGTCATTAGAACATGATCGCATTCCCTAGAATACAACTTACTGATCTCTTGTACGGTATTCGTCCGGTATTGGCCCAAAGACACAACTCGCCAATGGTTGTAGGTATTCTGAGCAGCAAGCATCCAAGATAGCACAAAGCCAGTGTATCGTTCAGGTTAGGCATTGGCCACTGTGAAGTCTCCTCTGGATTCCAGCTCTGAGCTCTAGTTTGCTGTGTCTTTGGCGTTTTGTCTTGGCTCTTCTCTTCCATTGTAGGCTGGGAGCTGAACATTGCCAGACCTTCATCTTGTCCTGTTTCTTGTTGTGTTTCCTCATTCACAGCAAGACCACCGCCGCGAGTACGGAGATCCCAAAGGTCTCGAACCACAGTCTCAAGCTCTTCCCGATGGCCTTTGCTCTTTACGAGCCATAGAAGCTGGTTCCTCAAAACTAGTTGCAGGCATTCTAGAAAGAGGTTCCTTCCTGCCTGGCCGGTGAGATGTCGCAGCTCCTTTTCTTTGATCTCCTTTTCTTTTCTGGCTTTAGTACCCAGATTGCCTGCATCTACCTCGTCGCCTATATCGAATTGGATGAACCCCTGTTTTGTTACATCAGTTGATGAGTCTCAAAGGTCAATGTTGTACCATACCTCGACTTGATGTCCATTGGAGCAGAAGCGCAGACCATACTCCAAGTACCATTTTCGGGCACCACATTCTGGGCATCTCTCACCACGAGGAAATTTGCGAAGATCTTGCCGTGCTTCCATGATTTTGACGGATCATAGCATTGAACTCCTAAGTCCTGGATCTGTTTTGTTTTTCTTTGCAGCCCGACTAGTTAGTACAGGGCGATGTGACCTGGCCGCTGTGATGTTTTGCAGACAAAAAAAAGTGGTCAAAGCATGGCAAACTCAGTATTACATATGATTTGTCGATGTCTGTCACAACCGAGAATTTACGCTAATAATACGAGAGCCAGGAGAGGTCAACAAAACATCAAAACATCTTTCCATGTTTGTCTGTCTCTTTCATGTGTTTCAAGAATATTGATTCTCCCATTATGCCCAAAGCGCTCTCTAGGTTACGGCCATGCATCTCACCAATTGTTGACGTCCACACGCAGGCCTGAGATTAAGTTTGACCACTCAAACATATTATTCTTGTCTCACGCGAACACGTCAACATGTTCCAAATAGAGTTTATGATAGTGCCATATTATTGAACAACTTCACATCACCAAGAAAAAAGAGTATAGTCAATCAACTCCAAAGCTCTCCCATTTTTCGTCATTTAATTGCTGCTACGTATCGTGACATGATGGTATTTGCAGCTTGTGAGCTAGGAACAAAGGAAAACATTTTCGAGCCTGAGGCTCGGGTCAAGGATTGCCTTATATCATAAACGGCAGGCAATCCCATCCAGGTAGAGGGAATCCTTCTGCGCAACGCCTACCCATGGCCCATGAATATTGATGCGCCGAAAGTCGATCAAAACAAAAAAGATCCCCTGGTCAGATCATCTTCTGAAATAGATCCTCAGGGGCCAAGTGCCATTAAGGTAGGGTCCGGATTAAGGGTCAAATAATTTAGCCCTGGTTGGGAGCCTCCTTGGCCTCCATAGCGCACTCCTCGCCCATGGAAGTGAGAACGATAACGTCTTAAAATCGTGGTTAGCGTGTCAATCGCATCGAAATCATGAAGCTACTCACTGGTGTCCTTCTCCTCCTCCTTGAAGAGCTTGGTGATCTTCTGGCCAACCTCGTTGTCGGGCAGAGGAACATCGTCCTTGGTGTCACCGTCATCGGTCATCAGGGAGAGGAAGCCGTCGTCGGAGATGTCGAGCTTGAATACTTGTTAGTCGAACCAATAACGGAAATGACCGGGGGTAAGCTCTTGAAGGAGGGGTTCTTCCTTTGTGGAGCGGGGCAAGGGTTCACACACCAGCTGGTACTCTCGGCGGGAGACGTTGGGGACGTCCATGTTGTGAGTAGAGGGGGAGAGATCCTCGTACTTCTTGCCGGTGAAAATGTCGGTAGCGACAAGATGGACCTTGGCGTGACCGTGCTTTCCAGTCTTGGAGGTGGACATGTCGATGATCTTGCAAGGGCGGTTCTTGATGACGACGAAACCGTTCTTACGCAGAGCAGAGCACTGCATAGGGTAGGTGAGAGACGCGCCGGCATCGGCGGAGTCGAAGGTCATCTCATGCTGAAGTAAGAATAAAATAATTAGCAAAAATATTCATAATATTCCAAGCAGTCTCGTAATCATGTAACGTCGCTGTCATGGCTTTTGAAGCTCAAATTGAGGACATAAACCATAAGACAACAATGTATCGTGGGGCACAAATCGCAATGCGGGGTGAAATCCCCAGGCGAAAAATGGGCGCAAGGGCAGATTTCGTGGGCGCGTGCGCATGGATTTCGAGACAATGCCAGGCAGGTAGGAACTCACCTCGTTGTCGTTAGGGGCGGACATTTTGGCGGTATTGACAAGAAATCGAGGGTCTTGAGGAGAAAGGAGTGAGGTTGAGGAGGAGAAGAAAAAAAAAGCTGAAAGTGGTGCTTAATAGTGGGATGGAGAAGGGAAGAAGGAGGAAAGGGCCCAAGTCGGAAAAAGAGATGGAGGGGGCAAGAAAAAGGCGAGAGGCCCTCGACGGAATTTTTTTCTCAAGGTTGTGATTGGGCCTTACTGGGTGGCAGCAGTGGAGTGGGCACTGTTTTTTCAGGCTGTGGATGGATGGACGGACGCTACCGATGGGCAAGAAATTAACAGCCCAGCTGATTTAGCTTAGGCAGGGTAGCTCTTGTCTCGTGAATTGATTAGGTTAATTCTGAACCTGAGGTTAACTCGGTGGATTGGGTCTTTGAGGTCCTGTTTGGGTCCTGTCCTTTGTCTGAAGGAGGGGTCTATCAAGTCTACGATGAAGCTCCATTTATTGTTGCATTGTGCCCCTCGCCTTTGTCCTCAACCCCTCTACAATCAGTGGAGGGGTCATCTTCTTACAGGGCACTTGTCCGCTACAAAGGCTGAGCGGGGTGGAGCGGAAGCAGCCTAAAAAGCGTTAATTGCCATGGACTGGCAGCTTCAGACCAAATCTGAGGTTGTCGCCTTGTCGATCAGTCAACAGATGTGACATGAGCTTGCGCCAGCGGGGTTCACTCGATTTAATTGTTTATCCTCCATCCCGAAGATACTTGGATTTGACTATCACAACCAGATCTAACAGAATTCCATTCTTTTTTTTTTTTTTTTTTTTTTTTTTTTTTTTTAGTTACCTGTTCACACTGTCTACAATGTTGGGTTTTGAAATCGAAGAAAACTTAATTCACTTACCTCTCAGACTTCAACAGCGTGAGAAACCAATCATGGCCACTTTATTAAAGCCTTCCTGCATGCTTGTGTATTTCTATTTCCTCAAGCCCTAGGAAGAGGTAGACCCAAGCACATGAGGCTACTGAGAACCTTCCAATGGCAAAGACCCGATCTAGCCAGCGAATTCGGGCGGTTGCGAGTCTAGACTACCAGGTCGGTAGGCAGGTAGTCAAAGGCACGAGATCTAAAAAGTCTTGTTGTCAACCTCCCAGGCTCAATGCAAAGAGGTGCAGCTACGCACGCGGGGTCAATTCTGATCTTTCTCTCCCATTGCAAATCCGAGGTTCAGTTTGGCACATAACCTCCCGGATTGGCTAGGCTGCCTTGCTGAATGCACTCCAAGCTCTTGCTTGCATGCAGTAGGTGCATTCAAAAGATTGCTACCACCATGTCCTAATTACTCGGTGCAAGCGTTGTAGTCGAAGGCCCACTACTACCAAGCTGCAGAATTGTCCGCCACCTTTTCCGTGATGTTCCCATCTCTGCATGTAAAATACTTGTAGTAAGTTGTTGGCAGGATGGATTGTCTTGTCGATGCAGGTAGCTAGCAGTAGAGAGCTAGGGAGTCTTATTAGTATCGGTATATACCTCGGGTGTCGGTTCTCCGAGATCCCGCTACTGGGGCTCCCTGCGCCACACGAGGCTGAGCTAGCACATGCTTCATGTAATCCGACATGACCAATCATTTTATACCTGACACCTACGCTTCAATAGCTGTTGACAGCCTCGCGTTGCAAGCTGGCCAAGCTGACCCTTATGCGCCCACTCCAGCTTCAACCATTGACTTAGTATTGACATATCGCCAGCACGCCCAACACCGATAAATGATACCATGACATTTAACACGAGTCTCGAAATTGATAATTAATCACCCTTCATCGAATTATCTCGCCGCCATTCTCCCATCAACATGTGGCTCGATCGACTGGCTGGAGGCCCGGCCACCAGTCCCGGACCCTCCACGCCTCAACCTGGCGGCAGACCTTATCCCAAGAGAACATCGAGTACTCTGAGTCCATATGTCACATCCCAGCGCCCTGGAGTATCTCCTCGTGGCTCCTCGCTCTCCCTGGCTTCCAACGATTCCTCTTCATCACTCCTATCTTCAGCGCGAAGGCCGAACGGGTCTGGTCTAAGGCAGGCCTCGACAATCGAAACAGGACCCGACTCTCTCGAGGTGTTGGAAACATTGTTGGCAGGGTTTTCTGACGCTAGCGACCAGCCTGAGAAGAATACTGCTATATACCAGGATGATCTCGACTTCGAAGCTGATTTTGGAGGATTGTCCTTGAAGGAGCTGGCTACATCTCAACCCCCTGACACAACCATCTCTAACAACCGCAAGCCAAAAACAACAGAAGAGAGTAGGTATTGTGCGCCCAGGGAATTTGAACCCTCAACTAACTTATGAAAGGCGAGAATGATAGAGCCAAACTCGAAGACCTTCACCGATCGATAGAAGCATGCGACGACGTTCTTAATTCGGTTGAGCTCAACCTTGCCAACTTTCGTAATGACCTCGCCATGGTCTCCGCAGACATTGAGTCTTTACAAAACCGATCTTCAGCACTGAACAAACGATTGGAGAACCGAAAGCAGGTGGAGAAGGCACTGGGACCGTTAGTAGAGGAGTTGAGTTTACCCCCTGAAGTCATCTCCAAGATCTCTGAGGGCCACATCGACGAATCATGGGCCAAGATGCTTGCCGAACTTGATCGCAGGTCGAACATGTTCAAGAAGAAGTCGGAAACCGAAACCTGTAATGCTGCAAAGGATCTCGAACCAATTCTGGAAAAGCTTACTATGAAGGTATGAGAGCAATGCGACTCTACAAACAATCTCATCTAACTCAAACAGGCAATTGAACGTATTCGCGACTTCATCGTAGCTCAAATCAAAGCGCTGAGGTCGCCGCATATTAACGCACAAATTATTCAACAACAAAACTTCCTTCGCTTCAAGGAACTGTTTACTTTCTTACATAAACAACATGCACAACTTGCCAATGAGATCGCCCTAGCATATATGAACACTATGCGATGGTATTATTTGAATCAGTTTTCCCGGTATGAGCGGGCTCTGGCCAAGATCAAACTACACATACTTGACAAGAATGATGCTCTTGGTCACGAGGACACGACTCGCAAAGCCACTGTCCTTTCAAGTAACCGAGCACCGGGACCCCCTCATGATGCCTTTAACCTAGGGAGACGCATTGATCTTCTGAAGACAAACAATCAGACGGCCATTTCATCCTACCTGGCTGAGGAGGACCAAACAACACATTATCTGGAAGTCCCTTTCCGCAATTTCAATCTTGCGCTCATTGACAATGCCACCGCTGAATACACTTTTATGGCCACCTTCTTCTCACCCGCCCTGTCTTTTAGTCAGATTTCAAAGAACTTTAACTACATCTTCGAGCCCACTTTCGAGCTCGGCCGGACACTATCGAAGACTCTCATAGGAGAGAGCTATGATGCTTTAGGTCTACTCCTCTGCATTCGCCTGAATCAACATTTTGCCTTTGAGCTTCAGCGCCGCAAGGTCCCAGCCGTTGACGGTTACATCAACGCCACGACTATGCTACTCTGGCCCCGTCTTCAGGTTATCATGGACCGTCATTGCGAGTCGGTCCGTCAATTGATTAATGCTATTCCTGCCAAACCAAGCCGTGCAGAAGCTGCGAAGCTTTCTGCAGCACCTCACGTTGTAACGCAACGCTTCGGGCAAATCTTGCACGGCCTTTTGGCTCTCAGCACTGACGCTGGCGATGACGAGCCTGTTGTGTCCAGTCTACGCCGATTGCGCTCTGACGTAGAGACTTTTCTCACTCGGCATGCCGAACTATTCGGCGACAAGCGCAAGAGCGGGCGCTTCTTATACAACAACTACTCGCTTGTCCTCACTATCATCAGTGATGCGAACGGCAAGCTGGCTGACGAGCAGCAGGAGCACTTTGAAGAGTTGAAGACTCAGCACCAAGAAGCATCGTAGAAATTCGCTTGTTATGATACTGCTGGCAATTTAGAGGTTAATGATGGTAGATAACTACATGCTTGAGTTCTCAGCTTGAGCAGTAAGCGCATGTTTTCTTTTCGCACGGCGTCAAGGGGAGAGGGTTCATCAATGGTTTTTGTAGCTGAACGAAGCTTTTGGTTTCTTTTCATTAGTAAGGAGAAAAGCTATTTTGTCGTCTAAGTACAAAGAAATTACTCTCTAGCTGCCAAATCTCTATACTGCACAGGACCGTCTTGAGCACTTCCAGAACCAGCTCCGCGTAAACGGAAGTAGCATATGCCTATCGGGCGAAAAAGGACGCCATACGATGAACAAGGGTTGGGTTGCGTCGAAGGTAGAAAGCCAAAGCCCCCACGACAAGAGCCATTCCGACCGTCCTTGCGGGTCGACGATAACGCCAAAGAGCCAGCTTGATGCGATCACCTATCTCTTGCCAGTGAATTTCATCCACTTGCTTGTCAAAAAGCTCAGCGCCCTCTTCCATAGTCTGTTTCGTGCTGGCTTCAATATCACGGGCCGTCTTGAGAGAACTGAATTTGGAAATCTGACGCCAATAACTTAGAGTCTCAGGAGGATAACGCTCAAAGAGAGCAGCCGACTTGATAATAAGCGCATCCAAATCCATTTTGGTAGGCACCTTGCCAAGGATAACGTGTAGCATGTCGGGCTCGTCAATCTCGAAGATCTCATCCCGGCGGTCAAGGATGATTTGGGCAAACATGTAGACAGTGAATACAGGCTCCCGCGCAAGAAAGACATCGAACAGTCGAGCGATGTCTTGGTACGTCTCGATATTATGCGCATACATTGTCAGTGTGCCCGCTAATGCGTAGAACGGCTCGACACCAGCAAGGTGTCGCCGGAGCTTCGGATCAGCCGCATGCAGGATATCAGGAAGAAGACGAAGCTGGGCGGTCGTTGGCCCAAAGCTAGGTAGCATGAAATCTCGTATCCTCAAAACCGATAGCCGCGCAAGTACCTGAGCTCGACATTCTGGGGCCAGCACCAAAAGCAGGACCTGGGAAATGTCGTGATAGCCCTGGAAGTAGCATAGATAAGGGTAGCGGCGGAGAACCTCTGTGATGAGAGATGAGAGCTCTGACTTGCGGAGACTTAACTCCGCCTCGGACTGATCTATTGGCACATTAGCTCTCGTAACTCTCACAAAAGGGAGAATGGAAAGGCAGGTGAGTACTATTTGGGTAGTAGATGAAGGAGCGGTTGACGTCAAGCTGAACCTGGTCCTCATCTCGATGGCGCGGTAATTGCTTCCAATCCCCAGAAGCGTCTTGTCTCGATGATAGATCCTCTTTATCACCGATTGGGACGTCGAGGCCCAGCACTATAGGCCCTGTGAGACGGTGTTAGTCGAGATAGACAACCCGTGTAAATAGGGACGAGCACGTACAGGCTTGCCTTCGTAATGTATCGGACAGGAATCCACCAGGCGCCTCAGCTAGGGATCGGAGGCGGCTTATGTCTTTCCATTTGCATGCTTCGATAACCTCGGCAGCTTTAGGATTGGACAGGACATCAGGTTCCTGGGAGACATCCGTGCTGGTATTGACATTGGTGTTGCTACTGGTGCGGCTGGCAGACAACGGCGTCTGATGGCCGTTTTCTTGAGGGCTATCCATGACAGGGACCAATGACGAACTTGATGGAATGACAAATCAAGGTAAAATAGGGATGCGAGACAGAGCGTGGATGAGATGGGAAGGGATGAGTATCAAATGCAGATTCTCGCCATGACCAAGAGACGGGACACCTCAGAAACAGAACAAGGCGTGTCTATTTCCTTGCTGAATGATATATGTGTTATTACTGGGCAATCTTGGAGTCTTTCTTCATTTCCCGTGATAAATGTGTCGAATCGAAAGGGGTTGTGATGTTTCGTGTCACTTGGTCTGCTCTTCGCTGTATGTAGGTACCTAGCAGGTAGGTACAGTAAGTTCAAGACGTTTTTGACCCCTGTTTGGCTGATGGGAGGTGTGAGGTTGATTCAGACTCAATGCGAGTTACTAACTTTGGGTAGCGTAATAGTGCCGTGCCTAGTACGTAAACCTCCAGGCACGCTCCAGCTGCTACTAGCCAGAAGGTACGTATCCACTTTGTTCGGGCCTGAACGGGACGGGCCCGAGAATCCCCCACGTTCGGGCATTTCTAACATTAATTACATACTTGCTGTTACTTAAAGTTGATGCCCTCAGTAACTGAAATACATAGTACCTAAGCCTTGTTTATTACCCAAGGTATTTCAGATTGTTTGGTTGCCCATAGCATCCACCAAATGATGGGAGTCTAGATACAGAACAAACCAACAAACCGGATTGCAACTTACTCTAGGGTGACTC
Source organism: Fusarium flagelliforme (assembly GCF_020744385.1). NCBI lineage: Eukaryota > Fungi > Ascomycota > Sordariomycetes > Hypocreales > Nectriaceae > Fusarium > Fusarium flagelliforme. The sequence goes on from NW_025763503.1 coordinate 7,022,194, forward strand.
GCTCATCACAATACCATCTTACTCCATGGTAACTAACTGATAGACCCCAAGCATCCGTTCTCATCAGACTAAGACACGAACGACAAAGAAAAGGATTCGACTGATGTGACGTCTAAGTTGGAACATGCAGTTGTTTGAGACATAACACATTTTTAGCTCTGGCTTACCATGCATTTGCTAATCAACTACAGAGTCCTGCGACCAATAACCACGAGGTTCCTGTCTAACATATTGTACACGTGAGCCTGCAAGTACATAAGCTTTAAACTCATGTAAGATGAATCAATACCAATGGCCATCACCCACCTGCAAGAAAGAGTTTGTCATTGTAATTAGACATCCTCAATTCGACAGCTGCAATCCTTTACTTCACTATACAAACCCCCTGTATCGCTCTAAGCTCTATGTACATTGTCTACTCTTAGAAAGTCCCCGAGATGGCTTGGCATAAATGATAGCTCGCGTTACACAAGGGAAGAGAGCCCCGTTTCACAGAGAAACAGGCCTTGACTTATGCCATCAACCGACGATCTCCATATTATGAGACACGTAACAGTGGAGGACTATACCTAGAGTACCAAGGTAGGTACATAATTGTCAGCGTCCCAATGAAAACTTGAGTCATTTACATTCCCTCTCAGCCTTTGCCTTGATTCTGGATATGGGGGCTAACTGTTAGTTCCCTTACTTAGTGTCCCAGTAGTAGATTGATATGGAGGCACACTGATGCCCCACTTGGCATTTGCATAGTCCATATTTGGTTTTGTCTGTATAGGTACCTACCTAGATCACATACCGTAATTGTGTACTTCTAGGTTAGAATATAACATGAAACTATAGTCTCTTGTTTCTGTCGAATATCTCAACGACATCGTAAAGGAAACAAGCTGATAGTACTTCTGCTCTTATTGGCCAATGGCTCGATGGCTTTCCTCGTCAGGGCTGAACAAATGCACACATGCAAGAATGGGTGGATGTGCAGAAAGAAAAGCAACGTGGCTTACTACCTATATCCACTATCATAGAATGAGTTATCGGACTCGAGTTGGCGTGGGAAAAAAGGAAGGAAAGAAGGGCAAAGAAAAGTTAAGACACAAAGACGGTCCAGACCAAACCTACAACAATTAAGAGCTCGTTGGACTCGGCATCTTCAAGATCCGAGATGCAAACAACATTGGCAACAGATTACTGTAGCCAGTCCAGAGTGAAAGAGCTAGTCTAATCGATCAGAACTAGGTCTGTGCTGAGAACAAGATCCGGGCACTTTTGCCTGACGTTAATTATACATGGGAGGGTATATTATTAGCCGAAAGTATAGCGAGCTCGCAGATAATATATAGCTTCTCTAGTAACCATTGGAGTATCCTTATACCTGGGTAGGTTAGTAGTAAGTTTCGTCACAACTCATAACAGAATCGCCGTAGTCGTCAGTGCATGTAGATCGATAACTAACCCGGCTGCACGGGGAGTATTGAAACCCAAGAGCCGCTCCGCTCTACCGACGCCCTGGTTCTCGGACGCCACTTTTAATACCCAAAGTAAGGAGAAACAGAAAGAAAAAACAAAGGGAGACAAAGCGTTATCGCAGCACTGTAAGTAGTTAGAAACAGGTTGGATGTGACCAAGTCTCATTACTTTTACATGTAAGACTGCGTCGTGCAAGACATTGTAATTATATCGGTGATTACACTGTTCCCGTCAAAGTTGCGTACATCAAGGTAGGCTAAGGAGGTCCCTCTCCATGAACGAACTTGTTCCGTGCTGTGTGCAGGGATCCAGGGCTGACCACTTAGGCTATGTCGGGGGCTAGGCCAGCTTAGAGACACTCAGGTTCTCTGCCCGTTACAGAGTACTACAGTAGATATTCTGCACTGCTGCGTCTGGCCTTGACTCGAGTTTGTAATGATTAACCCAAGACTGGACACAATGGATGCCTACCTACCTACCTATCTACCACGCCCAAGGCTCAGATCATGTTCGCGCTGCTGTCTTATTGGTGGCCCTAGAGCAATACGAGGGTGACAGACGCAGAAATCCACGCCGTTGAAGCCTGTTATAGGGCTGGTTGGTATAGACTAGGTACATAGCTAGGGTGAAACCGGGCTGTTGAGTCATCATGGTGAAGGCAACTTGCAGAATAGAACAAGGATTAATTCCAACTTGACCTAGGTACTCTGTACACTTACACCAACAGTGCAGTGATGGATTGGATGATTCTTAGTATCGGAGAACCACCCGACTGTTCGTAGGCCCTCTCCGCCTAAAAGTGCTAGGGTCTGGCGGGGCGCTAAAATCTATCCGCCCCGGGCTACTGGGGATCGATCCATCACATTCATCCATCCATCACACCCGACCTCCACTACTATCTGCGCCTAATTACTACCTAGGGATGGTATATTGATCCATACCAGGTACGTGTACCTCTCGTTCAACGGGTACCTGCTAAAGTACGGATAGCACTTAGGTAAATGCACAGAAAAGGTGGATCTCACCTCAGGCTTCTCTTCAGCTTCGGAGCCTCATGCTTCTCTCGTTCGAGTTGCTTTCAACCAACGCAGGTCAGATCACAGTCAGGTCAGACCAGATCACTTCGACCCATCGGACTCAATCCTTTGTGGCTTGCTCCGATTTTATCCTCCGAGACGAAACAGACTTGATCTGTATCACTATCTGCCCTTCACCTTGCGGGCCACAAATGCCAATCTCGACACGGATGGGGCGCTCTTGTCTAACAACAGCTTGCCCTGATCAATAATCAACTTTCCCCGAGGTTGATGTACTACACTCTACACTCTTCACGCTTTCTTCAATCTTTGCATTCCCTGTGGTGTCGTCAATAAGCACCTCATATCTGCGGATATCGACCACCCAGTCCGGCCCGGAACCATTCCGTTTGACCATTCAATCGACCATTAGCTTTATGCATCTCTGGCTCAGGCAGAAGACACTCGATCCTTGAATAACACCACATTGTTACCAAACACCTTCTTAGGTCAGCTCTGTCACTAAGGAAGCCTCTCCTGCTCAATGTTGCAGCTAGTGCAGGCAATTCTATCCTATCTCTGACAGCCTTCCGCCACTTGTACCTTATCTGCACCTGTACCTCAATACGATCGACCTGAGGCTTTGTCAAACTCCCGATATTCTCCTCTAGTTCTCACTCCGAGATTGCTCAACTACCCCTGGTTTGCCCGAACGATAGGCCGTTACTAGGCGGGATTCCAGCGGCGTCAAAATTAGTTGGCGTTCGGACTGGTGTGGACAGCCATTCACCGGACCGCACCAGTGCTGTGCAGCAGGGTACTTGCATACGCGACGCACCCGACGATTTGTCAAATTTACTAGAAAGAACCTCGGTCTGCCTTATTCTCCTTCTGTCCCGAGTTTACTACCTGATATTCCGGCGCATCGTCTGCTACGGGAACGTCACGAGTGCTCCACGCGGGAGCCGTCACTTGTCATCTTGACTGTTGCTTTTCAGCTTCGAAGCCTTCATAATTGGTATCGGAGCACTCGTTTGCGAAAATCGCCCCAGACTACGCTTTGTTAGTTTCTTTGATGCCATGAAGAGTTCAGCATGGCTTTCCAGAGCAGTGTTCTTAGAGATGGCGAGTGGGTGACGCAGACAGTCAGTTTCCAAGATGCTTTAAAGGCCTCTTCTTCTGTACCCAAGACCACCTCGGACCTCCATACCAAGAGACCGGCTTGCGGGATCCTTTCTAGAACTATTATAGAGAGCCCTGTCGTCCATTGGGTTCTTCCGGTTTGGTTGCGGTCGCGCTCCCACAATGACCTTGCGTTCATCGGGGTAAGTCTCACCTTTTTATTGAAACAAAAGCCAGCATGTACCAAGTCTTCCATCCACAAACAATCAAGTGATTGGCAGGATAAAGCTTGTCATGTTTTTGCTGCTATGGTCGATCTGTGTACATCCCTAAGTGCAAGTCTCGACCGACTACTTCTAAAGAGCAACTTGAATGTCGCCCGTTAAGGCCTATAATTAGGATTGGAACGTCTGCTGATCATTTTAGGATCGTTTTGTACAAATAAGTGAACTCCGCGAAGATGGGCAAGTTCATGAGGTTATACGAAAAGCTGATTTTGGCACGCGAATTCGCAACGCAATTGTCCTCGGAGCGCCGCCTGATGGTGCAGGTGTTGGTACAACCAAGGTCGAAGACCCTGACGTTGCCATGCAGGACGATGTTAGAGCGTACCAAACCGACGTACATCATACGTTACCACCACAACTATTGGTGCTGATGCTCGAGACCGGAGATGCAGTGTTCCTGTTTATTCGAGAGCGTGCGGATGGTACGCTTGAATTTGTGACAACAAAGTACGAGAGCCCTAGAAATTTACAATTTCTTGGATACCATCTTTCTATTGACCCGTCTTCCCGATACATGGCTGCTGGGTCTGCTCAAGGGGCGTTTGTCATTTACGAGTTAGAGTCACTTGCAGCCATGGATTCGCAATTCCGAAATCGCGGATCTTTTGAGCCTGTTAAGTCGATTCGGATCCGGACGACACAGGGCGTCATACATAAGATGGAATTCTTACATCCGCGACCCGAGGATGACTATCATATCATCCTCCTTCTAATCATTATCCGGCGTGAAGCTAGTAAGCAAGCTCATGTCTCTCGCATGGTCGTCTACGACTGGGAACTTGGTGATGAACTTACCACTGTATTTCGGTCAGAGAAGGGAACCCCTCTACCAAGAGAGCATCGAATGCCCCTCATGATCATTCCACTGAAACTCAACACTGCCTTTTTTGCGGTCTCGGAAAACTGTATTGGCATTGTCAAAAATGCATTTACTGGACAAACACTATTCGACACCATCGAGACTCATTCTCCCGGGCAAACCGACTTGCATCATGGAGCCTCTGAACCCCTCTGGACGGCTTGGTCAAGGCCATTTAGACTTAGTTCATGGCAGGAAAAAATGGACACTATCTACCTGGCTCGCGAAGATGGTGTCATTGCACACATAGAAATTGATGCAATGGCTCTAGTCCCGTCGGTGATTAACGTTGGAACGATCAATACGAATATTACGACTGCTTTCGCGACGGCATATGATGTCTTTTCAGACGTACTTGTGGTTGGTGGAGAGTCAGGCCCAGGGGGTATTTGGAAGGTATTCGATTCTATCCTCGTGGACAACGCTTGGACAACGCTCACATGTTCTAGATTGAAGCCCGCGGCGACCCTCAGCAAGTTAGTACTATACCGAACTGGTCACCCGTTGTAGACCTCGCCACCACCGATACGAATCTTTCATGGGCGGGCGGTAGCACACATAAAGAACCTTCGGCCAGACGCAAAGCTCCTACAAACATGAGACAGAAGGATCGTATCTTTTGTACTTCCGGCCGAGGACCTCAGTCGAGTCTAACAGAGTTGAGATGGGGTATCCAGGCAAGAATTGGACTTGAATTCGATTATGATCAGCCTGTTCGCCAGTCATGGATGTTTCCAATGGAAAGCCAAGGGGAGAGAGGATTCTATGCTGTGCTATCGTTGCCGCATTCCTCGGACGTGCTTCATTTCCCTGGTGATCTGAGTAACGCCAGTGCTCTGTCCCCAGAGGCTTGCCCATTTGATACCTCATCGCGAACAATCTCAGCGATTCAGAATGACCAAGGGACGATTATACAGATCACCGAAACATGCACAAGCTTCATCGCGCCCTTTCAGAGGTCAGCACACGATTAAAGAAAAACATCTGCAGACATGGAAAAGCTAACAGTACTTAGTTCAAGACACAACCATGGTGAAGCTTGTGGGAAGACCTCTCTAGTCGCGGACCATGCGTGCTGCTTCGACGACACGATAGTTTTATCTTCGCATGACGCCCAGGCATCACGGCTAGATGTTTTGCGAGTTGACCAGATGAATCTATCGCATGTAACTTCATTTGAAGCCAAGGGTGAGGTAACATGCCTGGGACTCTTTAAAAGGTCGCTCGAGACATGTATTGCGGTGGGCTCTGTTGGAGATGGCATGCCCTACTTAACAATATATTCCTTGGATGGTCGAGAGTTGTGCAGCAAGACTCCGCAACCGCACCTCAGTAGGTTTAGTATTTTAATGGCCGAAACACGACACTTATGCTAACAATTCACAAGATACCACCGAGCAGCAAGCTATCTTCCAGGTGGAAGCATTCACAAGTGTGCATGCAATCGCTGACACCGTCGACAAGACCATTTTATTGTTGGGCACCAGAACCGGTCACCTTGTGACTGTCCACCTTTCAGACGACGGCCTGGATCATAGTTCTTTTACAGTCGAGCAGATCGGTTTCTCACCTACCAACGTATTTGGGGCATCTGGCCCGTTCGATGGAAGTCACGCTGCCTTCGTATGCTGCGACAACATCTTATCAGTTGTGACCGGCTTTTCGGGAACGACCACCAAATTTCACACCAAGAATCAAATCTTGGCAACCGACTCTAACGAGCAATCAATGCCATCGCCACCCATTCACTCTGCGTTCTGTCTCGAACATAGCCTTTCTGGCTACCACCGGCACATGTCTCTTATGTTGCTATCTGGGACGCGAATTCTTCTCGTGGATATCTGGCCTCATGTCGGCCCAGTTCCTCGCAGCATCCCCCTGGACGGAACACCAATGCGTGTTATCTACTCTAAACAATGGAAGGCATTGGTGGTCGCACATCTGAAAGATGATCGTCCAACACTTTCTTTCATCGATCCGGACACGGGGGCCAATATTTCAGCTGCGGCTAACAAAGACAAGCAACCGTCCGATTTCATCTCGGGCTTGGGACATCCAGGAGATAGGATCTTTGGGCTATACGAGTGGTTCTATGTCAAAGATGGAAAAACATTTCCATTTATCATTGTGACCACCCAGCATGGTCGATTGATGATTGTGTCTGTGAAGGCACAAGAAGTTGAGAGTGCCGATGGACCGACGAGGCAATTGCAATACTGGACCAGGTACAAGAAGAAAGGTTTTACAGACCCAATTTACGCGGTTGTTGGAGATACCGTGGGTCTCCTATTCTGCGTTGGCAAGGTTCTCCATTGGGAAGTCCTTGATCTCACAGAAAAGAAACTCAAACCGATGAAGCAAATCAAGTTGGACTCACCAGCTACGTCACTTCGGGTTGAAGGCAACCAAGTCTGCGCATTGACTGCGCAGCACTCTCTACAAGTTATCGACCTTGAGGTGGGATCGGAGGAAACTCAGGCGTCCGTCATACACAGCGACCAGATAACGCGGTACACGGGGCATGTGATCGAAATGGGGGATACTGAAGAACAACCGGGCAAGTGGCCCGTGAATGTGATATCCACTTCGCAAGCTGGCCTTGCTGGAGTCTGGATTCCTTGGGGCCAACGCAATAAGGAGTTCGAGGTTGTTTTTGAAGGAACCTTGCCCACGTCTATTAGAAGATTCCGCAAGGGCCACACGCGGCCCTTCTGGCTGGCAGTCGACCGTCAGCGACAGTACGATACACTGTTTAGCACAACTGACCAAGCCGAAGTTCTAGGCGTGTCCCTGGATGGGTCACTTCAACATTTCTCCCTGATTGGAACGGACCTGTGGCGTTTCCTTCGACTGATACAGAATTTGGCATATCATAATACGAACGTATGCCCCTTTACACGCAACAACCAGCCATCAACAGGTAGCGGCATGGATCTCGATTTGGATTTAGAACTGGAGCCTCAACCTTATCCAGGGATGATGCATATCGACGGGGACTTGCTCAAACGTTGTTTCGACTTGGGCGCATTGAAAAGTCTTGTGTCCATTGGCGATGGCATCGATCTATTTTGCGAGTATCTGGACGGAATTGAAGATGGCATACATACAGAAGGTTTCCGGGACAGCGGCGCTGAAGGACAGGAGAAGTACATTGAGCTGGGCTATAAGATACTTGAGTATGTTCTGGCCCCAGCAATCTGATTTAGATTTAAAGAGGACACAAAAAAGACCTCACGCTCAAGGTAGCTTCAAGGCTGTATTACAAACTTGCATCACTTGGGTAGTTATGAAAGAGTTTCAAGAACAATTATCTATAAATTTTATTAAGTTTGACCCAGTAACTTGCCCTTCAGTTCAAAGAGAACGAAAGAATCTAGTCGCCTTCATGCGAATTTCAACAATTATTCAGCCTAGTTTATTTTGGCATCCTAAGCCTCACCAAGAAGACAATCTCGTTGCTACCCAAAAGGTTGTAGAGGCTATTCTCAGATCGTAGTAACGGGGGCTTACATAATATAGTGAATTCACAGAATAAACGATTCCTGCTTTTTATTTTTTTACTGCCCCGCACTGCATCAGAGGCTGAGGCGGCTTAAAATATTGTCAACGGTGTTTCAGTTTGGAAAGAAAGATCATGATAGCGAATTTCTTTCTCTAGGAAAAATCCACTGGTCGACTATTCAAGGTTGAACAGATCAATGGCATGAACAATGTATTTTACTGTGTAAACTCTCGCCTACCAAACACCAATGATAGAAGATAGATTCGCCACAATAAACTTTGTATTGCAGTATTGGATCAGGTTGTGATGGTACAGTGGCTCCCCGCTGGATTGCCCCGCCTTAAACTTGTGCAGCGTAGTTGACCCAACCCACCTACCTTTCACACTCCAACCTGACCATCCAGGCGCTCTTCTGTGTGTGTGAAGAGAGACCAAGAGCGAGCATTTGGTTGCCTTGTTCGTTTGGCACCTTTTTTTGTATTTTAATTTTTGGGCTCAGGTAGTTCGCCTCTTCCCCAAAATTTCCAGAAATACATCTGGTTCATCCACCAGTTTCGACGACCGTATCTCGACTTTCACTTAGCCGATCAGCCAACCGCCGAGATGCCGCCCAAGAAGAAGGGAAACAAGAAGAACCAGCAAGACGACTGGGAGGCCGAGTTGGGCGAGAGCATTGCCCCGCCCGCTGCCGATACCAACGGTGCTGATGGTGACGCCAACGACGATGACGAGGGTGGTGCTGGTGGACTGATGGCTACTCTGCGCAAGAACAAAGAGAAGCGCAAGAAGAAGGGCATTACCGAGCCCGAGCCTGCCCCCGAGCCTGCTGTCGAAGAGCCCCCTGCTCAAGCACCCGCCGAGGCCAACATTGACGATGAGTTCGCCATGCCAGAGAAGAAGGGCAAGGGTGGCAAGCAGAACAAGCAGCCTGCTAAGAAGCCCGAGCCTGCTGCCGCTGGAGATGATGCCGATGGTGGTCGTATCTTGACCAAGGCCGAGAAGGAGAAATTGAAGAAGGAGCGTGAGAAGCAGCGAAAGAAGGAGCAGGTATGTGTTACTACAGATGCTTTCTAGCACTGCTCACTTGAACATATAAACCGCTAACAACTATCTGTCAGGCCGCCGCCAAGAAGAAGGGTGGCCCTGCCCCCAAGGCCGAGCCTGCAAAGCCCGAAGTTACCGAGGAGAAAGCAGAGGCTGCCCCTGCTGAGCCTACCCCGGAGCCTGAGGCTGCTGGAGGAAAGAAGAAGAAGCTCCCCGCCCATCTCGCTAAGCTTCAGAAGCAGCAGGAGGAGCTCAAGCGTCAACGTGAAGAAGCCGCTCGAGCTGATGAGGAGGCCAAGGCTCGGGCTGAGGAGGAGGATCGCCTTGCTGCCGAGGAAGAGAAAAAGCGAGAAGAAGCCAGAGCTTTGAAGAAGCAGAAGGAAAAGGAACGCATTGAGCAGCTCAAGAAGGAGGGCAAGTACATGACCAAGGCCCAAAAGGAGGAGAAAGCCAGAAATGAGCGAAAGCTCCAACAGATGTTGGCTGCTGGTATCCAAGTTGGTCCTGCTGAGGCTGCCGAAAAGAAGAGCAAGCCCGCCGATACAAAGAGAAAGAAGGGCCGTGGCCAACAGAAGGTACAAACCCACGATATGCGGACATCGATACACTAGTGCATACTAACTGTTCCCAGATCGACGAGGAGAAGGCTCTTGCTGAAGCTGCCGAACGAGCGCGCCAAGAAGCCGAAAAGGCCCTGAAGGATGCCGAAGAGAAGGCTGCTCGCGAGAAGGCCGAAGCCGATGCTAAGGCTGCCGCCGAGAAGAAGGCCGCCGAGAGCGACATCGAAGATGACTGGGAGGCTGCTGCTGCCTCTGATGGCGATGTCAAGGACAGCTGGGATGCTGACTCTGACGACGAGGAGGCTGGAAAGGAGAAGAAGAACGGCCAAGATGAGTCTGACGAGGATGAATCTGAAGAAGAATCCTCAGATGATGAAGCTGCCACAGCCGCACAGCTCGCCGAGGAGAAGCGAAAGCGAGAGGCTGCCGAGCGCCGCGAGAAGGCTCACCAGGCCGCTCTGGCTGCCCGATCCGAAGACAACCTGCGATCACCAATTTGCTGTATTCTTGGCCACGTCGATACCGGAAAGACCAAGCTCCTTGACAAGATTCGACAGACCAATGTTCAGGAGGGCGAAGCTGGTGGTATTACTCAGCAGATTGGTGCGACATACTTCCCCCTCGAAGCCATCAAGCAGAAGACAGCTGTTGTCAACCAAGACGGCAAGTTCGAGTACAAGGTTCCTGGTCTTCTTGTTATCGATACCCCTGGTCACGAGTCTTTCTCCAACCTTCGATCTCGTGGTTCTTCGCTTTGTAACATTGCTATTCTGGTCGTCGATATCATGCACGGTCTTGAGCCCCAGACTCTTGAGTCTATGCGCATGTTGAGAGAGCGCAAGACTCCTTTCATTGTCGCCCTCAACAAGATTGATCGTCTTTACGGCTGGAAGCAGGTTGCCAACAATGGTTTCCAAGACAGTCTGGCTCTCCAGAGCAAGGCTGTCCGCAACGAATTTGAGACTCGTCTAGAGAAAACAAAGGTTGCGTTTGCCGAGCAGGGTTTCAACTCTGAGCTCTTCTACCAGAACAAATCCATGTCTAAGTACGTCTCGCTTGTGCCTACTTCAGCGCACACTGGTGAGGGTGTCCCCGACATGCTGAAGCTGATTGTCCAGCTCACTCAAGAGCGCATGGTTGGTTCTCTCATGTACCTTTCCGAGGTTCAGGCTACTGTCCTCGAGGTCAAGGCCATTGAAGGTTTCGGTATGACCATCGATGTTGTTCTCTCTAACGGTATCCTTCGGGAAGGTGACCGCATTGTACTGTGTGGTACAGAGGGAGCCATCAAGACAAATATTAGGGCACTTCTCACACCAGCTCCTCTGCGAGAACTTCGTCTCAAGTCAGCATATGTCCACAACAAAGAGGTCAAGGCTGCGCTGGGTGTAAAGATCAGTGCTCCTGGCCTGGAGGGTGCCATTGCTGGTTCACGCCTGATGGTTGTTGGCCCCGATGATGATGAGGATGACATCGAGGATGAGGTCGAGTCCGATCTTGCTGTTCTGTTCAACCGTGTTGAGAAGTCTGGCCGTGGTGTCAGCGTCCAAGCCTCAACTCTGGGTTCGCTCGAGGCCCTGCTTGATTTCCTCAAGGACTGCAAGATTCCTGTTGCCAACGTTGGTATCGGACCAGTCTACAAGCGTGATGTCATGCAGTGTGGTGTCATGTTGGAGAAGGCGCCTGATTATGCCATCATGTTGTGTTTCGATGTCAAGGTCGACAAGGAAGCACAGCAGTACGCCGAGGATCAGGGCGTCAAGATCTTCACAGCTGATATCATTTACCATCTCTTCGATGCTTTCACCAAACATATGGATGAGCAGCTTGAAAAGAAGAAGGAGGAATCTAAGATGCTTGCTGTTTTCCCTTGTGTACTCAAGCCCGTCAAGGTTTTCAACAAGAACGACCCCATCGTCATTGGTGTGGATGTTACTGAGGGCCAACTCCGACTCAACTGCCCTGTTGCTGCCGTTAGAAATAACCCTACAACTGGTGCCAAGGAAGTCGTCAAGCTCGGTAGAGTGTAAGTACTCTCCTGATTCTTCTATGTCGAAACCCCTATTAATACTTCACAGTACTTCAATCGAGCGAGAGCACAAACAGATCCCTGTGTGCAAGCGAAAGGAACCTTCGGTCGCTATCAAGATCGAGATGGGTGGCTCACAACCTATGTACGGCCGTCACCTTGAAGAAGAAGAGACGCTGTACAGTTTGATTTCACGAGCCAGTATCGACACTCTTAAAGAGTACTACCGCAAGGAAGTCAGCAACGAGGAGTGGCAGCTGATCATCAAGCTCAAGCCCTTGTTCGACGTTTCATAAGCAATCGGATTTGCCAGAAGCTCTGAGCTTGGAGGTTGTGAAAGTTCTCACCATTACCGGCGCCGGGAGCCTGGCTTTGCCCTGCACTCATAGGTGTATTCCCACAGTCAAACAAAGTGGAGGCAGAGTCAAGCCAGCTCCCTATTGGGGGAGAACAGTACGAGTCCTGTACTGCATTTTGAAGGGGAAGATCGGAAAAGAAATTGCGTCCATCCTGTTTGAAGGTTATAGTTTGTAGTATTGGCTTGCATTTTCCGGAGAACAAAAATGGCCGAGGGCTCGTATGGTGAGAGGACAAAGGGTTTCTTCAACCAGCGTAGCCGTATAGAAGAAAGATTTAATCCAAATCAAAGTTGAAATTCACATTGTCGCCGTATTTGTCACTGTTTGTCTTCCTCTCCTGTGTCATTCCTTCGACACCATGGCTGTGCACACACATGCCGCACCTCGTGCTGCCTGGTCAAATAGAGGCCATAGATGATGATATATAGTTTCTATCTTAAGATTTTACCAACATACCTATGCAAATAAATACCTGTGATTGCCTAACCATAGAGCAGGATTCACAGCCGAAGCAACAAAAAGATAACATGCACTTCAAACTTGAAACTTGGCGATTGTGATTGTCTGGACACTTACAATTAAGCTCCTTGTTCAAGTCACTTTAAGACCGCCAAGAGAAGACAGATAATCAAAACATGAACCAAACTCGAGTGTATGGATCCTAGCTACTAACTTAAAAGTGTAAAAAGTGGTCTAACGTTCGGGTAACATAATATCCGTCATGATAATCCGGGCCTCCTTCTCCCAATAAAACAAAGCCGTTTGCAATCATATCGCATGTTCTATCTCTCTTCTCCTTCTGATCCTGGTGACCTTTCTTTTTTCAACATCCGTTCGTAATCCTTTTTTAACGTCATTCATATCATGCACCGCGCCCCTTTGCTCATAATTTACTGGGGGTCGGCTGTGCCTTCAGTCTCCTGTTGCGGAGCATCGGCATCCTTCATCTCTTGGTCGGGGTTGGCCTTCTCGGCCTCTGCAGCCTTGCGAGCATCCTCCTCAGCCTTCTTCGCAGCCCGTTCGGTTTCGGCTTTCTCCAGAGCAGCTTGTCGCTCGGACTCGACTTTCTCAAAGTGGCGCTGGACAATGGGACCGGCCATAGCACGAATCTCGTCGATCTTGGCAACGTACACACCCTTAGTGGTATCCTCGCCCTCCTCGTACAGCCAATCCTACAATTCAAGTTAGAATCATTCCCTCAACATATAATCATGGTGCAGTCTTAAACATACCTCGGTGGCCTCAAGCTTAGCCTTGATAGTCTCCTTCTCCTCATCGCTGGCGAACTCAGAGTACTGCTCGTCAAGCTTGGCACGAAGGTCGTAGATGTAGGCCTCGAGCTCGTTCTTCTTCTCTTCGGTGTCGGCGACAAGCTTATCTTCCATGACCATGGCAGACTCCTTCTCGAGGAGGGCGGCCTTGGTAGAGTCGTCCAACGAAGCACTACCGGTGGAGATGGGCAGGTCACCCTTTCGGACCTGCTTCTTCACCTTGCGGGTCTTCTTGGGGGCATCCTTATCGGTTTCCATGGCCTTCGGGAAAATTTTTGTTAGCGTTCGGGGTTCATAAATCGAAGGTTCCAAATCTTCAGCGACAGCAGTGGCAAAACGAGAAAAGATGGGGTTATCATCGTCGAGGCGTTGACGCTTCGCAGGATAGGCACGACTATCATCTCCAACAGACGAAGATGATGACGATACAGTTGCCGTATCCTCAGAACAAACAGAAAAACTAGATGCCATTGGCGGCGCAGGCAAACTCACATCGGGGTCCTCAATTTCCTCCTCAACCTCTTCCTCCTCGACATAGTAGCCGGTCTCGACGTTCAGGACACCGTGAATGTTGACACGGGCCTTCAGCTTGCAGATCATGAAGTCGTCCTTACCATCAGCCTTGACGTTCTTGACGGAGAAGCGGCCGATCCAAGGGTTGGTCTTGCCGGGGAGTAGCTCGGGCTGGGCGTATCGAGCCTCGAGATCGAAGGGCTGCTTTCGGTAGAATGTGAGAATCTTAGTGGAGGGCATAACATTGCCCTTGTTGAAGACAGTCAGGCTAGTGTCCTCATCAGGAATATCAGGGGCCTTCTCCCAGCCAAACTCGATGGGGTAGCTGATGATGTCCTGGACAGAGAAGTCTCGGACACGGAAAACTGGGGAAAGGATGGCACAGCTGAAAGCGGAACCACGGGCAAGAGCCTCGTCGGCGTTAAGAGTGAAAGATAGAGGCTTGCCACCGAAGAAAGCCTGGATGCGCTCCTTGAGAGCAGGGACACGAGAGCCACCACCAACAACCTCAATAACGTCGATGTCGTCCTTGGTAAGCTTGGCCTGAGAAAGAGCCTCCTCGAGGGGAACGTGAGTTCGCTCGAGAAGGGGCTCGATCATAGCCTCAAACTCCTGTCGGCTGATCATGGCGGAAGCGTCGATATCGTTCATGAGCGACTCGATGTTGACGGGGGCCTGCTGGTTGGCGGACAGAATCTTCTTGGTCTTCTCGGCGGCGGCGATGGTACGGGCGAGGGCACGGCCGTGAGTCATGATGTCGACCTTGTATTTGCCCTTGAACTCCTTGGCGAGGTGCTCGACAAGAGCGCGGTCGAAGTCTCGGCCACCAAAGTCCTTGTCCCATGTAGTAGCCTTCACAGCGAGCTCACCCTTCTTGAACTCAACGATCGAGACAGTGTAGCTGCTGTGGCCGATGTCGACGAAGCAGACTCGGCGAGGCTTCTCCTCGGGAGCGGGCAGGTCGAGCTTTGTGATACCCCAACCAAGAGCGGCAGCAGTGCCGTCGTTGATGAGGCGCAGGACGCGGAGTCCAGCAATCTCGGCAGCATCAATAAGAGCGCGGCGCTGGACATCAGTGAACCAAGGAGGAACACTCATGCAAACATCTTGAACAGGTAGCTTGAGCTCGGCACCGGCGGTGTGCTTGATCTTGCTCAAGTACATGCCAACCAACTGGGTAGCTGTGAACTTCTCCTTCTTGCCAAGGTAGTTAACCTCAGCACCGACCTGGCCGTTAACATCGACCAGAGGAGCGGTAACATATTGCTGCTCAATCTGAATGTCGGTATCGTTGAATGCTCGGCCAGCAAGTCGCTTCAGAGAGCTGACGGTGTTCTTGAGGTTGGAGATCTCTTGGGTCTTGGCGGCCTCACCGAGGTAACGAGACTTGGGTCCGAATCCTACCAAAGAACTGTGAAGTTGTTAGTATAAAATCTTGGACAACCATGGTGGGGTTGCTTGACTGCGCGACAAGCGACGCGGTCAAGCAAAAGGAGATGACATACGGAGTTGCGCGGTTTGAGACTTCATTGGTGACCTAAACAAGACAAACAGAGTCAGCAACAAGCTTCAGCAGTATTGTCTATCTATCTCATCGAGGGTATACGAGCAGGGCGGTGGTCGACGAGTATGGAGGGGTAGGGCGGTCGGTTGAGATAGACAGATAGCGGGGGAATAGACAATGCGGGTATACGCACAACGTCGACGCCACGGTTTCGGGCGATGGCAATGACGGTCTTGAGGGTTCCGAAATCGATTCCTATAAGCAAATATCAGTTTGTTGTCCTGTAGCGACGTTTATTCATACAGCAGCAACGGGCTGGCTGAAAGGTAACTTACCAACGACACTCATGATTTCGACTGGTGGGGTTTGCCCCGAGACACGATATTAAGGTAAAATGAGAAGAGGGGGGATATAACTGAGCGATTCGAAAGATAGCTCAGAAAGGGAAAAGGAAAAGGGATCGCAAAGAGGCGGAATATAGAGAGAAGATCGTGAGAATATGGAGGGGAAGAGTAAGGTAAGGTCGACTTGGTTGGGCGGCGGTTGGTTGTTTATGGCCCGTCCTTGGTCCGCTGGGTCAATTTTTTTTTTGGTGGAGGGGCAGCGAATGGGGGATGCCGCCTACGTACTGAAGGTACAGAACTGAAATTTTCAAACGGCACCCTTCTTTTCAGTGGGTTTCCCACCTTTCACAGGGTTCGAGTACTCGGTACCTGCGGGTCTAAGCGCTACACACTGAGTAATAGCGTACAGCGATGATGTAAGTGAAGTACAGATTACTTTCTGGCTGCGATTCGACTCTTGTTTTAAGTTGTTTCTAGAAGATGCGAAGTTCCTTCTTTTTAGCAAGAAGAGAGAGACCAGACTTGAATGTTCTACTCGCGACTTATATATTCGTGATAATGGTCTAACTAGCAACAACAAAGGACAACACAATATCTTTGTGCCAGGATGCTGTGGTCACGTTGAACCGTCCACAATGGACTTGGTCGACCCTAGAAACGACGATAGATTTCTGTGCGATTCTGTCACCAAAGAATGTACCTTTCTGGGTTAAGGTACTTTGTCTGCTGTACTGTATCTACTCCAAGGTGTAGTACCTAAGCTAGGTGAGCTTCCTGTACGCAATCAATTGCCTTATAGTGGATGTCAGGGATTTACCCCACTACCCTTTACCCACTACTGTACTGTATGGTACAGTGTTGTACTGAACAGGAAAAACGCAAGGCACCAACCAGCCTCGAAACGTTGATACCCTTGACCTGAACGTGTCCAGTCAAGGTTGAACGAGGCGAGGCTATAAGGATAGGTATCCTGGGTAAGTCCGTAAATACACGTACTGTAGGTCACGGAAAGAAGAAAAAATAGTTGCCCCTCCCCCGCTAGGTATTCCGTCACTCCATTGCAAAGGTGAGGCAACTCAATGCTAGAAAACCCCTCTAGCGTCTCTGATAAGTTAAGTTAGTGAGATAAAGAGCGTTGCCACAATGGGACATTCAATATGGCATTATTTTTGCCATCTATCTATCCTAGCCTAGGTCCATGTACATACAGCTAAACAAACAATTGACAATATTGCAGTCTTTCTTATTCTTCCTTTTCAGTCTCTTTCCTGAAGATAAAAGAAATTTCGAGATGATGAACCTGCTTTAGAGTCGGGCTCAATCCTCCGCGCATCCATGACTAAGAGCAACCCAGCCTTCAAGATTTGCATGATCTTGACACAGCCAAAACAAACCATGCCAAGATGTTAAAAAGCCACCCAATATCATGCATTTTCTACTCCGCCGGCTTGTTTTGTACTAGAAATCTTTTTCAGGTGACCGACAGGCTCACCGACAAAATACGTGTGTCCTACCAGTATCTCCAAACTAGGTACTGTATATAATAAGGGCGCCTCAAAACTCCGGTATCTTGACGGATATAAGAATGATACAGCACGTTGTATAATGCCCATCTCGAGATGCGTGGATTACAGTAGTACTTCAGATCCATGTTCAATAATACTGTACGCAAGTAGCGCCGAAGTCGCTCAAGAGTACTACCTGACTCGACCCTGGTCAGGTCGTTTTGCATCCCTTCCTTCATCTTCATGTTCAACCCACGAGCTTTTATGTGTTGTCATGGCCCCGGCGGCTCCAGAATTGCGGGGTAGATTGTGGTCACTGTGGGCATGATGATGTCGGATCGACAAGCACGGGCTGTATGTTGTCGAGATAGCTTCATTTTCCTTACTGACTGCGGCCGAGACTACACTATCAGAAGCCAAACTCGTGCACCCAGAGCATGAGCATAAGATCAGCATTCTTAGAAGTTGAGCTTCTGGATGATAAAATAAATGCCTCCGTTATTTTGACAGGTAATTTGAGCATAGCTAACATAGAATACTATTTCAACCACCAGCAACCCGTGTTGCTTACCTTGTCTTAGCGACTTCCTCTCGGTTTCCCTTTTGCCATACGACTAGCAAAGGATAGGTTTCTGTCGTGTCTCGACCGTTCAGTGTCTGATCCTGTGCCTTCAGAGTATCTCTGAATGCCATCACTTCGACGGCCACTGACGACAGCATTAATGGCACTTATGCCACCCAAGATAACGTCATTCATGCTTGCCGATTGTCCTTGAGGAAAAGCTGGGAGCTCGTTTGCTTGGACGTAGGCACCTGTCGTGTCGTCGTTTCCAGAAACTCGACTCTGCATCCGTTGCGCAAGTTGATACTTCCGAAGATTCTCTTCATTCATCAAAAGCTTCATCCGTCGTGGTGTACCAACCCCCAGGCCGGCATCTCGAACCGACGGGATACTATCCAACGACTCGCGATCACTGAAGAAATCTCCAGCTACTCCTTTACCTTTCTCGACATCCACAGCGCTTGTATCGATCTCGTCCGGATGGGCATACGTTCCCAATGCAGTTTTTTGACGTGCCGAGAACTTTCCGTCGATCTTGTCAGGTGGACGTACCACGCTTCTTGACCGACTGTGTTCGCTTGTTGTAGTCGACTCACGGTTCGAGGCAACCTTACGTGCTTCGTGTGCCGCCTTGAAAGTCTCGGGGACGACGTTTAACTCGTCTCCTTGTTTCTCAGCCTGTTCAACCGCCTCTCTTGCTGTTGTATGACTGTCCGCTGCTGCAGCATCGGCTCGCGGCCCTCCCCATGTTCGCTGCCCTGCTGTGAAGATCCCGTACACCATGTAATACCAGTTGTAAAACGGGTTGAGAATGAACATGAGCGGGTATAGCCAGATCTTGAAACGCCGCAGCTTGGCCCCAAAATAGAGCATCAACATCCAGTTGAGGCCAAGAGAGACGGCCATGAATCCTACCGGGAGGTCATCCACTTTCTTTACTGTGGTCATCAAAGCCAATACCATGATGAAGAAGAGTAGAGCTGTTGTACGTATAGTATTCTGCATGAATCGGACCAGTATAAGTATAGGATATCGTTTCCACAAACGCCAATCGGTAAGCATACAAACTTCGTTCGTTATAAAACCGAGAAACCATCGGCGCCGCTGCTTAATCAGGGACCGAGTTGTCTGGACAGCCTCTGTCTTGCAGAATGCCGATGTGCACATCTGGATCTGGTGCCTTTTCTTGGCACCGATCATGAAGAGATGTGTCAACCAGCGGTCCTCTCCAAGATGGCATTTGGCGAAGTCAAACAGATCCTCACACTGTTCTGTCTTGTCCACAAAGTAGTATTTGGCCATTCTTCGGAAAGCCGAAAAGCGCAGCATGGTCAGCGCTCCTGGCAAACAAGTAACAGAGCCACAACCGGACTCAACTGTCCGCTCAAACAGCTGCCCATGAATATACTCCATATCCTGTAGTAGAGTGATAATGCTGTGTCTCTTTGTCGTCGAGGTGATGACGCCTGTCATAGCCAGCATCTCTCTAGTATTACCGGGACTGAGCTCCATATCGTAGACAAAGTTTTGCAAACATACTTTGTCCAATATGCAGTCAGAGTCGATAAAAAGGATGAAGAGGTTATCGTTTCTCTTAAGATACTCTTCATATACTCGGTCGATAAGTTTGAAAGTCACTTTTTGACAGTGACGCTTCCCTCCGTGTGGGAAACGGGAGATAGTCACACGTGCAGATCGGTACTTAACGTCGATACTTCTAGGATATGACTCTCTTGTCAACGTTACGCCCAGCTGACGGATGGTGTTGAGATATAGGTCGTCTTCGTCTTCTCCGTCGAATGATAGAAAAACATGAATACATGCCGGAGGGTAATCGCAGTCGACAACTGAGTTGATAGCTTTGATGAGGACTTCTGGCTCTTCCCGATAGCAGGGCATAACGATGACGACTTTGGGCGCCGTGACATCGTCTAGAACCTGCTTTATTCGCTTCGTTCGCCCGAGTTGGTTTGTCACGACTTGGTAAATGCAAAACAGCCATGGCACCGTCAAGAGGATGGCAAAGGCCCAAAAGGCGAACCACTGTAGGAATGACACCATCTTGTCTGGCCAGAGTCTTGTAATTGTATCGGGAAGGGGTAGTGTGACTACCATGATTGGAAGGAATATAACTCTATTATCAAGATTAACGATGCTCGCTTTGAATACAAAGACGAATATTACCGTAGAAGAACAAAGGCAGTTCCGACGACAATGCACAGTACATTGATAGACCAGTGTTCTGACTTTTGAAAGACCTTGACGAGGCAGTAAACAAAGGCTGCAAGCCATAAGAACCACTCGAGACATGCCATCAGGAGAACAACACCCATTATGCTGGTGTAGATAATCTGACCGAGGTAGATAAGCTTTTTTGCATCCATTTGGTCGCCTGCTTCAAGTCAACTTACATTCTCCGGAGGCCAGTCGTCCAGCACTGCCATGGTTGGGTTTCGCAACAACACTCTTTGGTATGATCGGACACTGTAGTCACCTGCCTATCGTCTAGGAGCGACGGCGAGAATCTGGAGAGTATGTATTTCTCTAGCCATCGGAGGACGATAAGACAGTTAATCCAGGCAGAGTGCTCAGAAAAGGGACGGGACGTCTCCTGAGACGGTATCTTGCGGGGGCTTCCAGCGGGCACCCGCTAGATATGACGAGTACTAGATCAACGGGACGATGGAAAAGAGAAATCATTTAGGTAATTGCTTGGGTGACACAAATAATATGAACCGCGGTCCTGTAAGGAAGGTAGACTCATATCTTCGGTCAAGATTGTCCAAAACTTGATAAGGGGAAGGTGTACTGGATCGAGACGTAGCAAAGCAAGAGAAAAAGAAGCAGAAAGAGAAAGATTACTTCCATTTAGGTACATTCGGTCAACGACAGTTGGAAATACCTTGGTACCTAGCTACTGCCGAATCTATCATCACAGTCCGCTGGATCACGGTTACACGATGTTTTATATCTCTCCAATGGATTACAAACAGGGAGACAAACGGGAGTTTGTCCTACGAGACCTCTCTTTTATTACGCTAGAAAGCAAAAACAACAATGGCCAGGCGTCTGAGCTCATATACAATCAAAACAAATCCCAGTGGCTAAGCAACGATGGCAAGCCTCAATCAAAGAGTGCCGACCATCTACCAAGGTACCTGTCAGTGTAATCTGGGACCCGCTATTGTAGTCTCGATAACATGGCATTGAAGTTTCTCAAGTCTTTGAGCTTGAAATTCTGTACTTTGCTGCCCTATCATCAACCACGCTGCTGCTCTGCGTGGTTAGTTGGACACAACCCGTTGAGCCTTTGTACACTGGCGATGCAAGGTTGAAGGTGGAATGTGAGGACAAACATACATGGCTTGAATCATAGGTTGCGTTATGCTAAACAAGTAACAGAGACACGAGATAATTATTCAGTTTTGGCACAAATTCCATTGATTCAGTCTTGACTTAAAATCTGCTGATCAGCATTCTTATGTGTTGGTATATGCCTCCGAGCAGCAATTCGAAGCCCATACAATATGCGCCAGGGTAGGGAGATATCAGCATTTGCTTGGGGCGCTGCGTTTTCAGTGGCAACTAATCTTCCTCGCCATGATTTAGTAGCAGAGTGTCGCCTTGACGTTCGAGCTCTCCTGACGCAATTTGCACACCCCTGCATCCACCACAAAAGACAGAGTCGCTCTTTGTTGTGAGTTATCCCTCAATAGCCCGGCTCGAGTCACTATGAGGGCGAGTCTCACAATCTATCGTGCTGCCATGTAGATGGCATCTAGCCACCTGGTACGTGGCTCAGATTGACGCACTGTTGCCGTGTGGCAGGAACCGAAGAGACATCTTCGGGGCATCGGTGTAAACCAGGGGTTTAGTGAGATTCGTCATCATACACGTTGGCTGGTTCAGCCATCATGGATCACCTAGTTAAAAGCCTTACCCATCGTTTATGTTTACCAATCGACATCACTGAGTTGGAGTTTGCGAGATCTCTGGCCTCGGTCTTTGCCTGACCTGTCTAATCGGTTGTGATAAAACGTCGCCGGTCTTTCGTTGCCTGAGTTGTTCTGTGAATATTGGTGTTTCGAAAAAGTCGTGGGGAGTGAGGGTATGTACCACCATCTTGATCCTCGTTCTGTTGAAGATCGTAGTTGAGCACCAAGTTCTTGATGCGCTGCTGTTCCTCCCGCTCAGCCTGTTGCTGGGTTTTCATGGCAATGGCAAATGTCGAATCAGAAGGAAGTTCAACGGTTCGTGTCTGGTACATGTTAGCATTAATTACGATGCTGGAACGAAGAGCTGTACTTGTTGGCGGTTGCCCTTCTTGGTCAACAAAGAAAAGGCCATAGTGTGACCTGGGGGAGCCTCCACTTCACCCCCCTCTGTGGGAGTTGTTTCTCGAGCCTTGGAGCGAACAGGGAGCGGCACGTCGAAAAGCTGTTTGCGCTCAAACTTGCGGGACTCGAGACTTTCCGCCATCATCTTGGCGTATTCGCGCTCAAAGTCAGCTTCGTCTTCGGGATCAACTTCCTCTTCTTGTCGGGTAACGACGATAGCCTCCTCGTCAAAGGTGCTCTCACTATCCGAGTCCTCCTCCACATCCTCTGCTTCTTCCTCTTCCGAGGCACTGTCATCATTTTCGTCGCCATCCTCGTCATTGTCCACATTGTCATCGTCAGATGATGCGTCGCTCGTAGCATCGTCCACGTCGACTGGCCTATCAACACCCGCAGACTTTTGGTCCTGAGCAACAGCAAGCTGGAAGGCTTTGACTGCCTCATCCAGCCCTGAGGCGAGCTTCCATTGTGGCCGTGTAAGAGCAAAGGTATCTTGGACCAGGAACTCGATATCCATGGGTAAGGACGCCTTGGTAAAGATGTAGTACTGGAAGAAAGAAAGGAAGTAATCCAACTTCTTGCCCGCTGCTCCACGGTTAAAGAACATACCGCATGTCTCTAACATCGTGGAGACGAGACGAATTCGGAAAAAGTCGTCGGGAGGATCCAGGGGGCTATACCTGCCAGGAACGGGCGGTCCGCCATACCCGAACGTCATGATCTTGTACATGGTGTCAAAGATGACCGGGTGCTCAAGCATGCGGTAGTTGTAGAGCTCGCCAAGGTACTTCACTTCAGCGATGCGACGCTGATAAAATCTGTAGTCATTCTGCTCAAGACCAAAGGTCATAGATTCAACCACGTTATCGATGACCTTGACCACAAAAGCGGGATGATAACGATAGAGCGCGCTCAGCAGGATTCCGAGGAGGTGGACACTTCCGTATTTGACCTTTCCTGGCTTCGAGAACACCTTTTCCAGTATAGCAACCACCTCTGCTTCCTCCCAATGAAGTCTTCGGATCTGCTTCAAGATCTTGCTATAATTTCTCTTGGTCATATCAACATAGATCAATTTGCGAACGAAGAGTTCCATGGGAGTACGTTCCTTTTGTTCAATAGCCGAACGTTCTGGCGGGTCAACGTAATAGACCGCATTGTCGATAAGCATACGCTCTGGCTGTCCGATGTGCTGAACCGACTTCTTTCGTTGAAGGGTTTCGAGAAAGCTCATCATACGCGGGGCCGTTTCGGGATTTCGAAGCAGGTATCGGCCGCAATTCTCGATAAGGTTGCAAAGAATCTCGATGTTCATGCGCGAAAAGTCATCCAGACTGACTTTCAGACAATGGAAGACAACATGTTCAGGAACAATGCCGAATTTTGTTAATTCGGCAAGATAGCGAATGTTGCTCAAGCGAACTTGTCCCAAAAAGTCCTTCTCTTTCCGCCTTTGCAAGCTTCGAAACTCAGCATCGAGGTAGTCGACGAGACCTTTCGGAACGTCGGGCATGTATCGTCCCAATGTAGCAACGAGTCGTGACCATGACGGCAACAAGTCGCTTCGGCCTTTTGGAACTTCGGTCAGTGCCTTGACAAGACGGTTGCGTGAGGCCTTGGAATTCAGAAAACAGAAGTCGATAGCCGTCTGGTCGACAATGTCCTTGTTTGTCAGTTCTGGCAGACGAGCAAGGAGAGCGTCCACCTGCGCTCCAATGGTTCGATTTGCAATGGATGTAGACTGATCATCGGCATTTTCAGCAGTCTTGGTGGTTTCGGATACTTCAGCCGGGTCCTGCTTCTTGCCCACCTGTTCGTCTGTGTCTATCTTTTTCTTTTTACCATCCTCCAGCAAAATAGCTGGTACTTTGCCTTTTAGATCGACTAGGTTTTCGTAGAAGCGACGCTCGTCTTCGTCCTCCCAGATTCCTGCACCGTCTCCCATAGAGCGAAGGTAATCCCCCGTCTTTACAAGACCGATGGAACCGTTGGAGGCTGCAAATGAATCGTCTGAATCTTTCAAATCGGGCATTTCGGCCCCAATAGCATCCGCGACCACTTGGGCGTTAGATACTAGGCGTTCCTGAGCCTTAACCTGCTTCTCATAATTCGACTGGCGATCTTCGAAAACCTCACCAGATTTGACATAGGCCTCAGCGTTGCGCCGGGCCTGCGACTGTATCGACTTCTGGTCTCGAGTAATATGTCCTTTAACATCGTCGAAATACTTTTTCAAGATACTTCTGAATCGCTCGCGCATTTCGGGTTCGGTAAAGGGCTGGTCTTCGTCCGCGGATGTTTCATTCTCGCCACCATCACCATGCTCGGCGTCGTGTCCTTCTGTTGTACCATCTTCCTCTACCGTCTTGCGGCCATCGGCTCCCGTCGGCTTCACGCCCAGAATGTCCCAGCTGAATGACTTGACAAAAATAACGAGAAGCGGGAGGTTTGCATGTTCGCGATCGTATCCGAGTAGATCCTTTAGCACTTCGAGAGGGAAAGGCTCTGCGCCGGTGCCCTTGTTTGTCCTGGTTTTCAATTCGGGAGTCTTGCCCGCAGCGCCTTTCATAGCGTCGTCGGGCTTGCTAACATCGTCGAGTGTCCTGATGACTCCTACAAGCCACAGCTCTGTTACAACACGCAGTAATGCGCGCTGTCGTGTAATGCGCTCCTTCTCCTCCTTTTCGCGAACCTCGGGTGCCAGAGACTTGAGAATACCCTTATCAGGGGTCGCCATGCCCTTCCCAAGCAGCCATGCCAGATATTCCGTAAATTCGCTAGGCCCAAATCGCTGATGGAGCGCACTGACGATCTCGACGCCAGCTTCGATTTCGCCGGGAGACTTGAGTCTACAAAGCCCTTCATAACAGGCAGATATGATCTCGGAAAGGTACTTGTGCAAGCTCAAGGTTCGAATTTCCTGGAGGAAGGTGCTGAGGGTTGCAGCAGTGACAGCAGTTCGTAGTCGTTTGATGAAAGCAGTATTCTTTTTGAGTGACGAATCGAGACTCTTCGCAACCGGGAACAAGTCTGTGATTGTTTATGTTAACTGACGAGGGCGGGGGAGGGAGTGGTGGGGTAGGTGTAGAGATGATTCATACCAGTTTCGCCATCCCATGCCTTTTCGTTCAACGTGCGCAGTTCGCCTAGAAAGATGGTAAGCTGCTGTGCATAAAAAGAAGAGAGACGAAGAGATCGTACGCTTTCTTGCGCGATCCATGGCGGGACACGACGTAATGGGGGGCGGTTCGCGACTTGGGTTGATGTTCTAAATCTGGATTATGATATGAAGTGGGTGGAGGCGGCGCTGCATTCGGCGCAGGCGGCCTGCTAAGGGATATGTTTCCCTAGGAATCGATGCTGTATGAAAGGCAAAAGAGCCGACATGGGTGATTCCGTCAAGCCAGGACGGAGGAAGTGCGAGGGGACAGAGCCGGTTGGTCGTCGTTGTCAATGTGTCGAGTTTTTGCCTTTACCTGACTTTGAGGTTTGGCAGTGCTAAGGCTAAGGTGAGGTAAGGTATCCCTAAAAGTGACTGCACTGCGTAGTGGTCGGAGGTTAAGGTACCGACAGACCAGAGCCTTGCCTCAGAGTGTAGAGTGGGGTTCCTGTGCCTGCTATTTTGTGGTGGCTCAACCTACTCTAACAGGGTGGTCCAGTGCGTGAGCTCTGATAGGTGACCTACACTGCTATGAAACATGAAACCAGACCATACCTAACTCTAACAAATGAGACTCTTCCAGCGAAATATTACAACCTTCTATGGAACATTTTTCAAAACCTTCCTTGAGTGAGTACCTGGCTTCATCACTGATAGGAATAGTAAATTCAACTGTACAGACTGCCTCCATACTAACTTACCTAGGGGCATTCCTACTGTCTACAGTATCAAATTGGCATCGTTAACATACCTAAATGGTAGTACTTCTCTAATAAATTCGATAGACCCCTTGTCAAGAAGGTCTATTCTTGGTATAAATAGCTTGCGGTCTTAGAATTGCCAACTTTTCTTTCTCTTGCCCACGTATGCGTACTAACTGACCACAGTACATACGATCATGACCAATTCCCGTCCAACGATACGATGATCATCCTTCCATGTTCAACCATCTCCGGCCAAAGCATTGATCATTGAAGACACAAGACTTGAACAAGCCGGGGTTAAGATAGACATGAATCTTGCTATCAGTATCACTTATCAGGCCAGTTGCAAGGTGGGCCCCAAGTTGGCTGGTTGATACATCTCCGGCGATAATCACAAAGCAACAAACGTGATTCGCCATCCGTCTTCATCTCCTGATAACGATAAACCTTCAACCTCCGCGGATCAGACCAGACCACATGCATCCACTTAATTGCAACTTGCATCTCCTCGCTACAAACCGGCAAACACGATATCATGAGCGAAGCCTCAGCAGACCCAATGGATACTATCAGGGGCCCTCCTAGGGCCAAGGAACGGACAAACGGCTGCCACATAATGTCAGATCACCCAAGATAAGAGTTATTATGCAGACTTCTGCCACCTACTTGGTGTTCAAATTCCCGTTGAAACAGTAATATCGATATCAATATCAATCCTCTCAGTTGTGTGACTTCTCATTCGAAGCTATTCACAACAAGCAGACCTTCAATCGCCATGGAAGGCTCAACAATCACCACAACTATCATTCCGCAAAATGATCACAGCCTTCCTCCATCACCTCCGAGCACGGCGAAGCCATCTCGGATAGGCAGTTTCCACGATCTACAAAGCATCTCATCGGCTGATCACACAACCCTTGATGAATTCAAGCCCTATCCCCTTCCCCCAAAGTCCTTACCAAAGTCTGTCCTAAAGGAAGATATAAAAACTCCTGACAATTTCGTCGAAAGAGATTCCCGTCTGATCCGTCTCACCGGAGTCCACCCCTTCAACGTCGAGCCACCCCTGAACGACTTGTACGACGAAGGCTTCCTGACTAGCGAGAACCTTCACTATGTGCGGAACCATGGCCATGTTCCCCGATGTGAAGATGACGAGATTCTCGATTGGGAATTTGAAGTCGGAGGCCTTGTCGAAAACCCAATCAAGATGACTGTACGGGATCTCATCAACGACTACCAGCAATTGACTTATCCGGTAACATTTGTATGTGCTGGAAACCGTCGCAAAGAGCAGAACATCGTCCGAAAGACCAAAGGGTTCTCCTGGGGCGCCGCAGGCTTATCGACCGCTCTTTGGACTGGTGTGGCTATTGGCGATTTACTTGCTGCTGCAAAGCCCAAGCGTGGTGCCAGATACGTTTGCTTCGAGGGAGCAGACAAGCTACCCAATGGCTACTATGGAACTTCTATCAAGCTCAACTGGTGCATGGATCCCAACAGAGGCGTCATGGTGGCGCACAAGATGAATGGAAAGACGTTACACCCAGATCACGGCAAACCTGTTCGTCTTGTTATCCCTGGGCAGATTGGTGGCCGAAGCGTCAAGTGGCTTAAGAAGATTACAATCACCCAAGAACCTAGCGATAATTGGTACCACATCTACGACAATCGTGTGCTGCCAACTATGGTCTCTCCCGAAGAGAGCGCAGATTTACCCGAAGTCTGGAAGGACGAGAAATACGCCATCTACGATCTCAGCACCAATAGCGCCATATGTTACCCTGCCCATCAAGAAAGAGTTCTTCACGCAAACGCGCCAGACAAATACAAGGTACGAGGATACGCCTACGGTGGTGGTGGAAGACGTATCACTAGAGTCGAGATTACCCTTGACAAGGGGAAGACATGGAGACTCGCGAACATCCGGTACCATGAAGATGATTATCGCAACGCACCTGAAGGTGATACGCTCTATGGTGGACGAGTCGACATGTGGTGGCGTGAAACATGCTTCTGCTGGTGCCTTTGGGATCTTGACATCCCCATGAATGAGCTGAAAGATGCAGACGACATCATGATGCGCGCCATGGATGAGTCCATGAACATCCAGCCCAGAGACATGTATTGGAGCGTTCTAGGAATGATGAACAACCCCTGGTTCCGTATCGTGATTCATAAGGAAGACGACGCACTTCGCTTCGAGCACCCTACACATGCTACTCTCAAGATCAAAGGCTGGATGGAACGTGTCAAGGAGGCCGGTGGAAACCTCACCAATGGTTACTGGGGTGAGGCTGCACCTGGTGAAACACAGCAAGTTGTCATCAAGGAGCCTGAGAAACAGATCTGTTTGACAAACCCCCGAGTTGACCGTCAGATTAACATCCAAGAGCTCAAAGCTCACGAAGGTGAAGACGAGCCTTGGTTTGTTATTCATGGCGAAGTTTATGACGGTACTCCTTATCTCTCGGGTCATCCTGGTGGCGCAGCATCCATTTTCGGTGCAGCTGGCCAAGATGCCACTGAAGAGTTTATGGCTATTCGTGAGTATACACTCAATAAGTCCACAGAAGACTATTTACTGACATTTCATATCCAGACAGCGAAAATGCAAAGGCCATGCTACGAACCTACCACATCGGCACTCTCGACAAGGAGTCCCGAGCCATACTCAGTGGCGACGCAGCCACAGCAACCGACAATACAACCCGAGAGACCTTCCTACAAGCCAAGACCTGGAGCAAAGCCATCTTATGCAAGAAGACATCCATCTCACCTGACACGAAGATTTTCACTTTCAAGCTTGACCATGAAAACCAGAAGATTGGTCTCCCTACCGGTCAACATCTTATGATGCGTCTACGCGATCCTGCTACAAGAGAAGCCATCATCCGCTCATATACACCCTACTCTGATGGGTCAGACTGCGGCCTCTTGGAGATCCTCATTAAAATCTACTACGATACACCTGAACGCAAGGGCGGTGTCATGACGCAGGCTCTAGACTCAATTCCTATTGGCCATTGGGTTGACTTCAAGGGTCCTGTGGGCAAGTTTGTCTACCAAGGTAATGGTCGCTGTACCATCAATGATAGAGAGCGCCGTGTCCGTCGCTTCATTATGGTCTGCGGAGGCTCTGGCATCACGCCTATCCGTCAGGTGCTTCGTGCCGTAATGCAAGACCCCGATGACACAACACCCTGTATTGTCTTTAACGGAAACCGCAGTGTGCAGGATATCCTCTGCAAGGAGGAGCTTGACAGTCTTGAGGCAGCCAATCCTTCAAAGTGCCGTATCGTCAATGCTCTGTCCGACCCACCGCCTGTCTGGAATGGCGTCAAGGGTTTTGTTAACCAAGCGTTGACCCCTGAGCAGATGGTTCTACCCAAAGCAAGCGGCGAGGGCGATGAGTTGGTGCTCGTGTGCGGACCTCCACCAATGGTCAAATCTGTCGAGGCGACATTTACGGCTTTAGGCTTCAA
This sequence comes from Fusarium flagelliforme, assembly GCF_020744385.1. Lineage (NCBI taxonomy): Eukaryota > Fungi > Ascomycota > Sordariomycetes > Hypocreales > Nectriaceae > Fusarium > Fusarium flagelliforme. Next base: position 7,051,824 of record NW_025763503.1, read on the forward strand.
AGCCGATGATTTTGTGTTCTTTTAAGAGACGGAACGAAGTAAAATTAATGATTTGAATGCATGTGTTTATCAAGTGGATTACAGGAAGGCGTTTTCAAGGGCGTATTTAGGATAAATAGTTTTGATAGGCTTTTAAGGCTATGCAGCTTCACGACTACAACTAACGTACAAAGAAACAAACACCATGCTATATATGCTTTCAATTTCCTGTGGCCCTACCCAACCACACCTTCCCCCAAATAATATCGAACATAGGATTTACTTGATCATTAGGTCGTAAATAATGCAACCGCATTCCTTTCTTTGGTTCCAGAACTCAAATCGAGATGGTTTATTTTGATTAATGTCCGCCCTCAGAGCTGCCTTCACTGCTTTCTCCTCCGGCTCCATGGTGAGCAGGGTCGGGGTAGTAGAATGCGGCAACAGCGATAGCAACATAAAGAATGATGAGCAGAAACCCTTCAAGGTAGTTGCTCTTTTGGTCTTGGAGAAATCGTCCGACAGTGAGGATGGCGAGAATAAGCATAACAAGGTCGAAGACGGCAAAGTTGAGATCAAGGGTCTTGTGGAGGCCCCAACTGACGATGACAGTGAGCGGGGCGTTGAAGAGGGCGGTTTGAAGCGTAGCACCGAGGACGTGGGACATGGCCAAGTTGATCTGATTGTCCCAAGCCTCATCGATAGCAGTCAGATGCTCAGCAAGCTTTTCGACCAAAGGAACAAGGATGAGGCCCATGAACGCGTCGCTGACATGTCCTCGTTCAATAACATACTCGATTTGCATGACAAGGATAACTGCAGTCCAAGCAACAAGGCCGACAGAAATCACCAAAGCAATTATGCATTCGGTCAAGGTTAACTTGGCCTTGGCCTGGTCCTTGTGCTTGTCACGATCGTTGTGCTCATCCTGTTCAAATACAGCGTCGTAGATACCATGGTGGGTTCGGGCTTGGAAAAAGACGTAGACCAAGTAGGCGATTATGAGAAGAATAGAGACGATTCGCGAAATCTGAAGGGTCTTGTGTTCGAGACTCTGGGAGGTGAGCGTCTCGCCGTTTCCTACACCATACTCGAAAACAGTAGGAAGAGCTAGAACAACGCCACTAATACTGGTCAGATGCTATCGTTTCACAAGTTAGGTCGAACAAAACTCACGCAGTCAATAGCAAGCCGCTTCCGGCCTCACTGATAGCCTCACTGAAAACCTGTTCGTCTTCCAGCATGCCACCGACGAAGAAGCAACAGCCCAAGCACAGGAGCATGGTAGCAAGAATCGAACCGAGAATAGCAGCCTTGATAACGTAGTACATGTTTTTGGAGAGGAGCACCATAAAGAGGATAATTTCGACAATAGAACCAATCCTGAGCAAAATTAGTCAACATATCCTGAAAGTTGGCTTTTTGGGTAGATGTACGTGATCTCGATGAGAACGCCCCAAACATGAGGCAGCTTCCGCGAAAGCTCTTGACCGGCGAAACCAATGAGGTTGGCACATGGGATCATGGCGATATAGGCCAACGCGAAGATGGTGACATGGTTATCGGGCATAGCATCTAATACATGTAAGCAATCCATAATCGCTATCTTCATATTATTTGAGACGTACAGCGAACGGCAATGGCAGCAGGAACGAAAGGCCATAAAAAGTTGCATAGCAGACTGGCTCGACTCGTAGATCTGAACGAAATCTTGGAAAAGTGAATAGGGTGGAATCCACTGCGACCACTCTCTCCTGCGGGTTTGATATATCGAGACATTTTGCCGTTTCCGTTTCCGTTTCGACCTCTGTCGCCTCTCTTTTCGCTGTACGTATTTGGGACGGGAAGTGTGCGGCCGTCAGAGGAGACTTGGCGCATGTCGGGAGAATTATGTGAGCGGGAGCGATGGCGAGGGTGGTGGGAGCGTGAAGAGGAGCGTTCTCGACGATGGTCTCGAGGCATGTTGGCGACCTTTTTGTAGTTACGAATTTCGGGAGCGTCGAGTTAGTTGAGTCAAAAGACCAGGTCTAGACCGGTTCAAATGCCGAAGTTGCACTTGTGCTTGTCCTTGTGTTGTTGTGGTCAAGGTCCAAAGGGGGAAGACAAAGCGCGGAGGGAGCCAAGGGGAAGAATCCTGGATGGATTGATATATGAGAGAGAAGGAACCAGCCAGTTGGTAGCACTTGCCATGCCAGCTCAAGGTGATGCCAGCAGACTTTATTCAGTATCAGTTTCCATGTTTCACCCTCCTGAAAATCAAGCTAACAGGGTCTCGTCCATATCTGTGCTCCCAGTAAACAAGAAGACCCCTTGTAAGAGCATCAGCCAATGAGACAGCTCCAGCATGATGAAGATGCGGTCACTCAGAGTCTGAGCCCTGCCAAGTTTCGGTGACGGTCTCGATTTTAGCATGGCCAAGCCGGGCCCAACCGTTAATTTTTGGCGGAGATTGCTTGGCGGTTCCTTGATCTCCGCCCTACATGCCTTAGCTTAGCTACGTCACTGATGCTGTGTGCCTCTAGGATCCCAACCACGACTACAGAATATTACAGTACTGCCTAAACAACGGGATAAATACCCAAGTTGAATACATCATTGTGCATTATGCTGTACAGAGCGCAATATATGAAGAGTTATTCTTAATTATTGTTATTCATTACTCTATTCTGGTGTTGATGATACCCATCCACCTCCTTGCTCAATCCACTGGTGGCTGGAAATCCTTTTTTTTACGCTTAATTCATTATCTTCACCCAATATTTCCCCTTAGGTAGTTCTAGACCCATTTCGTCTAGCCAACCCTAGAACACCAAATGACAGCGTAGACTTTATAGTTGAAGCTTATCCATCAGCCGGACAGGGGCATCTTGCTTTGTGGCCCCTTGTGCCGGTTTCCCGTCTACCTACACCCCCTTGACGCCCTGTCTGACTTCATATCGAATCTGCAAGCCAATGCTCAAATCCTCCGCCATCATCTGCTGTTCCAGAATCCCCAGGCTTAGCGCCATCCCCGGGCTCTTCCAACACAGACGCATTGCTGTTGGTCCCTTTTTCGAAAGCTGCCTCTTTGGCCCGGTATGGAACTGGTTCCGCGAGCACAACTGTTTCAGTGCCCATAGGAATGTTCAGCTCTGGCCCCATCGGCAGTGAATCCATGTCCACTTCAACGTTCAACAGAATCTTGAGAATCACTTGACTTCCGGTCTTGCTCATCACTTCGTTTGCCTGCTTGCACTGCTCTGATGCCACGCATTCCACGCAGCCTCGTTCGCAACGGCAGTTTTCGACTCGTTTCAGTGCATCTCGCAGTAGCTGATCCACATGGTCGAATGCTTTTGTACTGATACCTGAGCCTCCTGCGCCGCCTTTGGCATCGTAGAACGTCAACCGTGCTGGACGTTTCCGTTGGGATTCTTGTTTCGCAAACTCTTTTACTGCCGTCTTACACTCTGTCCTTACATCACCAGGCATGCTAATAACAAAGGCGGGCAGTAAGCTCATGATAGCATGCTCAGCAGCATGTATCGCGGCCGCAATGTGAAGTCGACGCTCCTGAAGAATAGCCATCGCCTTCTTAGGCACATCGAGCCACATTCCCTTGCTGAATCGAATTACTGGCGGATTGTCCACTTGTACTGCATCCAGCACTCTGTTTTTCTTGTCAACCTTCCAGAAACCGAAAACGTTTTGTTGTATCTTGATTGTTCCATAGTAAGCATGCGACCGGGAATCTGAAATCGTGCGAATAGCTTCTGTCTCGGTAGGATCAATATCGGTATAGTCGCGTTGAACAGTTGTCCATTCCACTTTAACTCTTTCCACCCTGGCCATCCCTTTGTCAGGCTGGAAGTCCCGTACAAGGTATGGATTACCCTGGTGAAGAAATATGGCTCCGTCATAAAGAGTGAAAGTTGCTCTGGAGGCCTCCAGTTCTTCCAACACGATGTTGCGGCCGTTGGTGATATCGACAATGGCGAAATGGTCATCTTCTGTGTCTCGAATAGCAACATACTTTGCAGGGATGGGTCGGAACCTATCGTGGCAATGGAAGAATCCCATGTCGTCTCTGATGAGACGTTCCACGCAAATCTTCGGCAGGTCCTTGCCAAAGTATTTCGCATCCTCTCTTGGACGAATAGGCATTTCATAAGCCGCACATTGGATATGCCCTTCACGTACCAGCATGTTCTCCAAGTCCACTTGCAACTCGCAATTTGGCTTCGTGAATAACTCGTCCGGGTTCTGCATGTAATGCTGGTCTGTAGCAAACCCATCGCCAACCAGTATTGAAAGTGAATCCTTGTTGCGACGGCCAGCACGGCCGCTTTGCTGGCGCAAATTAGCGATCGTGTAAGGAAATCCCCAGGTCATGACACAGTCGAGGGAGCCAATGTCAATTCCCAGCTCTAATGCAGTCGTCGCCACAATTCCGAGGAGCTGACCCTGAAACATCTCAGTCTCGATTCTTCTTCGATCTTGTGCTGTATAGCCGCCGCGATATCCCATCACTAGATTGGTGCATTCTGGTCGACCAAGATTCTCCAGCTCCTGTTTGATTGTGCTGACAAGCAGCTCGCATTGCGCTCTGACTCTACAGAATGCGATGATCCTAACGCCTCTTAGCATCAACGCACAGAATAAGCGCGCACACTCGAACTTTGTACTGCCTCGACCAGACGCAGGGTCGCCAGGGTCCTTGTAAGGGGTATTCCAGCAGAGGAATTCCTTGCGTCCTGATGGAGAACCGTCATAATCTATTAACTGAACATTCTCGATGCCAAAAATAGTTCGGAAATGTTGCTCAGGGTTGGCGACTGTGGCAGAGCACGATATAAACTTGACACGCCGATTGCCTACGGCGGCGCATATTCTTCGTAATCTCCGCATAATGAATGACATGTGGGAGCCCATTTGACCATTATAGTAGTGCAGTTCGTCCACTTGCAGCAGTAAGTATCCGATCAGGTGAAACAGTTTGCCAAAGTACGTACCAACAACATATTTCAGGTTCTTCAGGTATGACCTCCACCGCTCTTCTTGTGGTAGTATGGTGATGTGAAGCATATCTGGATTAGTAAAGATGATTCTTGCTTGCTCGCGGATCTCATTACGCTCGGTCATTGGGGTATCGCCATCAAAGGTCTCAATCATCGTCTCCTCCAGACCGGGCATATAACCCATCATGTCTTTCAGGCTCCTCTTCTGGTCTTGTGCCAATGCTTTGGTAGGAAAGATGTACATGGCCCTCGAATTGTAGTCTTCTTCTAGAGCACGGATAACAGGGAGTTGGTAAATCAAACTCTTGCCGGAGCTCGTTGATGTTGACACGACAACATGTTTTCCATCATGTAAACTGTTAAGGGCTTCTGACTGATGCGCATAGAACTGAGTGATTCCTTTGGCGTTGTATAGAGCGTTGACTAGATCTTGGCTTAGTAGAAAATTGAGGTCTCCATATACAGGCTCTTGTTGTTCGAAAACTCGATGTCCATCAGGAACAATTTGGCCAGTGTACCAAGGACTATCTTTGAGTTCTTGTACAATTTCTGGGACCGTCTTTCGTTCCTTTGGGATACTTTCTGGTATCGATTCGGCCGCCACTTCTGGGGGGAATTCTTCTTGGGCGGATGGCATCGGAGTGCATGCCTTTGTCTGTTCTTTCAGTGTCTCAAGGGGGTCGAGTCCTCCTTCTATGCATTTGTTGAGATAGATACTGATGGCGTTGTTGAATTTTTGGTTTCGTCTCTCAATGAGATTTGTCATTTGCTTTTGGCTATAAACAGGCATTTTCAACTGTTCGTCCCGGAGCTTTCTGTTCGGCTTCGTCGGTTCGCCTCCTTTTCCCTGGACTTGCCTTTTGAGATCTCCATCTATAAACTCAAGAAAGAGCACCTCCCGCCCTGAAGGTTCAAGGTCTCGATCATGGTGTTTGTCAAGACTATCCAGGCCAGTGTACCCACCTACCGAAGCATCGTGTGCAGGTGCTTGAGATCGGTACGACTTTCCAGTCCTGAAAACTTCATCTCTTTCGGTTCCTTTGACGTCCAGTTGCAGCATAGTCTCGTCGACATATGCAAAATAGATACCCTCGGGGCGGATCGCTACCATTGAAGCAATCTCCTCGACCAGCAACTCTCTCTTGATATGGGCTTCGACGGCAGATTTTACCGTGTCAAATGTTGTGGCAAGGTGTTTTCGAGTTGTGCAGAACGTGTAAACAAGGTTCAGAGCCCGATGGGTTCGTTCAATTTGCTTGAACTCCTCTGGCCACTCTACAACGCAGGGTACCACGACGCTGCTGGCTTCCTTCTGAAGACTTGGTCGCCCTTTTCCTCCCTTGCCAGCTCTTCTGGGTTTCGAGTTGCTCGATTGACTCGAAGCTGGGCTCCCAGCTGCAGAATCATCTTGAACATCCCTCTTGCGTTTTCCCTGATGTGATGAAGATGACGTTAATAGTTTAACGCCAGCATCAGAAGCATTCGCGTCTCGTTCTGAAGTTTCGTTGGGCATTTTCACGTCATTACCACCGTCGAGGGTTTATATGGAAGTTAATTGGAGTCGATACGACCCGCGAAATCTCGCGCGAAAGTAACGACGTCATTCATTCAGGAGTCGCGAAATTGATGCCACATCACGTGCATACAATTAGAGAATCCAAGTATGTTTTCATGAATAACATAGAAACCAACACTTCGTGATACGACTATTCCTGAGTGATTTATTTGATTTAAGTAAGTTTGTTTGCATGAATGTGACTGCATGACCAGCACACGGCTGTGATTCATCTCCTTCCGCCACCAAGAATGTCCAGTTCTTGTACAAAAGGCTTCCTAACCTTTCCCAAGGTCCAGTAATGATTCCCAAATGTAGTACGTAGACAGAATTTTATGATACCGTCCGAACCAGAAAACCATTGGACTTGCACGAGTGCCTCAACACGGCATGCCCATTCCAAGCTGGGCATGGCATCATATGTTTCCCGCCGCCGCTCTGCTGACCCATTCTGGAATCAGTAACTGGCGTGGCTAGAAAGCCTATGCACCATGCCAGATTCACGTATATAATTCCGCCATCTTGGTGGCATTCGTCACCTATGTCTGGTGTGTAACAGCTCTAAGCGCACCTCACCACCATCTAACTGTCTTGGAGCTCCTTTTGGATGCTGCCAATTTCATTCATGAATGTCTTAGCATTCGCGGCTGACATCTACGTAAAATTTGTTAGTCCAAACTAGGAACTTGAAGTCAAGGATATCACCACTTACCCGCATAGTGATGCTCACAGGCTTAGACTCTTCACCTTCAAAAGCCGTGAAGAGAATGCCCACGGACTTCAATGAAGCTTTTTCTTGGAATTTCATAGCAGCGACTAGTGCTGTGTTGAGAATGACTCGATGAGTCTGATCCTGGCGCATGATGAGACGGGCAACCTTATGTCCTTGAGTTCCCCCTGCTGCCTCCTCGTCCTCTTCAAGAGCTGAAGCGTCAAATGATCCGGGTATAACAGCGCCATTGTCGTCGTACTCGACACAGGCTACAGGCACGTTGATCTTCAGCATACCTGCACCTCGTTCTTTCCAGCCGGCTTCCTTGTCATGATAGAACATCTTGGCTCTCACGGATACAATTGTTGCTTCTCCAGCTTCGCCATCATTGACCTCAACTATAAAGTGTTAGCATTCATTTGACAAATTGGCAAATTGCTCCTTTACTTTTCTGTAGCTTAAGCTTCTTCTTTTCGTCAGATTCCTTCTCAGGGGAAGCGGCCCGCTCGGCCTCGGCAGGCTGTTCGCTCTCCTCCCTCTCATCATCTTCATCGTCCCCTTCCTCCTCCACGTCACTATCGGGAGCTCCAAAGGGTTTCGCAGGCTTCTCGCTCTTAGACGCCTCTGCTCCGGGTGCGGCGAAGCTCGAGAGAGGTTTGCCAGCCCCGAGAGCTGACCCAAAAGTGCTTCCACCGAAAGGGCTTCCGTTAGTCCCAGACGAAAGGCCAGCAAAAGGTGAGGCTCCGCCGGAGCCACCAAATGTCAGCTTGGGCGCTGCTGCCGGCTGCGCAGCTGGGGAAGCGGACGGAGAAGCAAATGAGCTCAGCGAGGGCTTGCCGGCGATGGCTGAACCAAAAGGACTGGACCCCTGGGAGCCACCGAGGGAAGCAAAAGGCGATGTTCCAGAGGATAGCTTGCCAAATCCAGATGCCGCAAAAGCGCTAGCAGATGTTTGTGTTTGAGACTTTTTCGTAGGTGACGTGCCCGCCTCGGTGTCTTTGGCCGCTTCTTGGTTGGAAGTAGCTGTCGAAGGCTATGGCAGAGTTAGTCAAGATCTTGTGCCCCCTATGGTAGTGATCTAGTAAACATACAGCCTCTGTATCCTCGTCGCGATGTCGCTTCTTCTCGGGCTCCAGTCTTAAAGATCTGTCTTTAGCCGAATCGGAAGAAGCTATGCTATTCGTATCATTCTCTTCTGCCTCCTTGCTTCCTTCTAGTTGATCATGTGCTCGCTTCTTCTTAGGTGAAGTGATCTGCTCCTTCATATCCTTATCGGGCGCATCCGAGGTGTTGGCAGCATCTTCGGCACCAGACGTTGGGGGATCAGAGATAGAAGACTGCTTAAGTTCGCGACGTGTGGCGCGTGTCTCTGCGTCCTCCTTTGTCTCGACGTTGAGGGGTTCGTTCTTGGGACTGGCGTCGGGAGCGTCGTCGGCCATGGCGTGCGGCGGCTCGGTGTGATGACGGTAGGATAGAGTTGAACTATTGCTGGATATGAGAAGGTAATAAGAAAAGACTTCCAATTATGGACCCGAAAGCTATTAGAAACTAGACAAGAAACAAAACTCTTATCGGTCGTAGGTGCTACTCGACAGATCTATGCGCTGTACTCGGGATCGGGCTGGGCGCAGGTTGTCTGAGTTGGGTCTTTTGTCGATGCTAGAAGCCGGCGGTTCAGTAAGTGGAACCAATCAAATATATGCAGAGTCGCCAACGTCGAAATAACTAAAACTAACCTACACCTTGTGCTTGGGTATTCACCGCCCACGTTTACACCAGCGACAGGGAGGGGTAGCAGAAGTGCAGAGATTGAACGTCATAATTGATGGGCGCTAATGATATTAATAAGATACAGAGGTCGTTTGTAAATTAGAAAGGTTTATTGAAATGGTCACAGGCGGTCTATCGAAACCCTTTATTCAGATTTGACTCGACAAGGTCATTTGTTCCGCCGAGGTTGGGTACCAGAATCATGGGACCAAACCCGCCGGTTCATGGTCACAGCAGGGGTTCTAGCCTGCCTTGATTTTCCAAATCCTGGTTTTCAATCATCGGGGAGGACGGAGACGATCCAGGGTGGCATATGCAATTGTGAGTCTGACTCTCATATGTTTTAGTTTGCAGCCGGAAATGCGTGTCTCGTAGATAGTTTGGTACCCGTAGCATGATTGGTAAACGCGGCTCTCACGCATGCATTAAGTTAGACACCCAATACGGATATCAGATACAGCATGCTACATTCCGCTTGCATGACAGCTTATTATCAAGCAAAACACTCCAGAAGACAAAATCGATATAGATTTCCCATCAAGTACCTAGGTCAATGGCCGAGGATCGTTCCCTGACGCTCGACCGCCACAATACAGCCCACAATTCTATCAAATTTCCATGGGTACAATTACACCGATTCTAAATCAATCGTTTTGATCCGCTGCTCCCTCGTATTTTGTAATAGCCGATTCTTAACACGTCATTTTCTTGGTAGAAGCCTGGACTTAGCTGATAAAACACAGGCAGCCCAGGCCAAGATAGAAGACGAGAAGAGGATACACTGCAAGGAAAACCCGGTTCTTGACTACACCACTGCCACCCAAGATGCTAACACCAGCGGCCAGAGACCAAGCGATCAAGACAAGATAGATTGGGATACGAGCGATCCAGTGGAGACCCAGGGCAGACATCATGGCAGCAAGAACCAGAGGGAAAAGAGTGTAGCCGATAATACAGACGCTCTGAGCAAATGAGCTGCACAATGAGTTAGTAACTAACACGTACGTTAGACCAAGGTGGGAAGACATACATATTTCCACCTAGCAGCTTGATTTGCAGAGTCACTACAGCCTCGCCGAGCCAGATCATAGCGAAAACACCGCTGAACACAGCATCTCGCTGTTCAGAACGAGCAGTGAAACTCAGAAGAACACTCAGAAGCAGGCAGAAGATCAGAGGACCCCAAAGATCCCAGTCGCGAAGGCCGGGTGTCATATTGCTCTGCAGCAAAGCTTCAGCGTCGACCATGCGACTTGCCAGTCCGGTGAGCTCCTCTCTTGTTCCTGAAAGACCCGCACCACGGATGCTTGAGTAGGCGCCGCGAAGGCCTCCCTCGCTGTCGAACATAGTGCCACCTAGGAGGTAACGGGGGTAAAGGACCTCTCTAAGCTTAGCCCAGACGGCAAGCAGGTCGCGACGCAATGTCTCCCATACGGTCTCGTCAATTGTGTTCAGAGGGGCGCTTCGGTCTTCGCCAGGGATGCGCGATGTCAGGTATCCTTCGTTCAGTGGTCGCGATGATGAGCTAGAGCCGATGTTGCCTGTCAAGGGCTGGCGGGAATTCGTCGCAAGGGGGTCGTCGAAGTCATTAAGATCAGCTATGCGAGTGTGAGTCCGACAGCTTCCACAGTAAAAGAGCTCATAGAACGTAGGGAAGTTCTATTGAGTATCGTGAATGGTCGCTTACCATCATCAGGATCAATCAGGTCGTCCTCATCCTCCAGAGGTGGGTTGGCATAGTGCCCTCGAGCGCTGGAGGCTGACATGATATGAGCTCGTTGTTAAAATTCGTTTCGGGAGTGAACGTGTCGGGGTATGCGCAAGGTCGTCGTGACTGTCGTAGATGAGGGTTCACGTTGTAGTGGAATCGGATCGTGGATTCAAAGAAGCGAAAGTTGCTGAGTATAAAGCTGACGTACGTTGAATCTCGAATAATTGCGAAACGTCCACGGTCGCCTCTCTGGAAACAACCCCTTGACGAGACGTGGCCCAAGCTTTCTTTTAGACGCCACCAATCAGAAGAGCCCATCTTAAACAGTACATGCCTACTTCAGGCACACTCAACTATTTGTTAGTGGAGGTCCAGTATGAGTCCCATCCCTTAATACAAGATTGTGTCGATTTTACCATTGTCGGCTTTTGAAGTCAACAATGAACTTATTATGAGATGCTTGCTTAAGAACTAGATAATTCTATTTGAATAGGTAACTATCAATGAACTCAGTTGATTCAATAAGATCATGGCAGTTCAGGTAAGTCACATCAGTTCGGTTCAATACCAGACAATCGCCGTCACGATAAATACTTGCACTCCATCTTGCACTCGATAGCAATTAGTAACTGGGATACATTTAGTCAATTATCTGTTGAGAACATATCAAAAAAAAAAAAAAGTTTGACAAGAACTCTTTACTTGCAGTACAACAAGCACCCTAGATATTCCAGACCAAGATGCCACGCCCTAGCCAAATAATTAAGACGCCAGCGTTCACATCATGTGGTCATACTACAGTACCAACTCCCCCGTCACTGCTTCACGACTCCACATGATGATTCAAATGACTTTACGCTCATGTCAAATGCTATCAATACCATCTGTGGATGTGGTCACGGGTTTCCTCAGCTGAAGAAGGTGCCTGTCCATTCCCAGGCCAATGCTGCCCGTTGTGCTGCCCATTGTTCCAATGGTCTGGATGCTGTTGTACGGAGTTGTCCGCGTAATTCGGTTGGACCCCGTGGCTTTGATGATTGTTGTACGCAAATGCATTCTGATTTTGCTGGTAAGCGGATGGCTGTGGGAGCCAAGAATTCCCATGGCCGTTGGTTGTATGGTTTTGGTACCCCCTCCCATGCGAGCTATAATCTGCCGTGCCTTCCATGGAAAAGTCAGTCGAGATTGAATCCTGTTGATATAACGAAGGTTGCTGTCGCTGAGCCTCTCGGGCCCAACGCTCAGCGGCTTGATTATATGGACCCTCGTACGAAGATTCAGCTCCTTCGGGATCCCAAATAGGTAGACCGTCTGGAGGCTGGGCTTCTCCCGATGGTTGACCATGGCCATATGAAGCTATATTTCCGTTGATACCACAAAGGGCCCAGGCAAAGACAGCAACATCTCTGATGGACTGCATGAGCTGGTCCATGGGTGGACCTCCAGCAGCTTGAACTCCGCTACGCAGCGGCATATGTTGCGGAGCCAAGGGGGACTGGAAATTGTGGAAAGTCTCGTGAGAGTACTGAGTCTGGAAGGGCTGCTGTGCCCAGGGAGCAGCAAAAACGCCGCGGTCGTTGGTAGAAGGGATGTTGGGGTTATGGGCATCGGGAATCTGAGGTCGTGCGCGGCGAATGATAACGACAAGGCCATCAGAAGTACAAGAAACAACAGCTTCTAGTTCAATAGAAGGTGCCAGCTGTGGTGCCGGGCGACTGCGTTCCCTGCTCGCCCGTGGTGTGTTAGTACCAACCGGCTGTGGAGATGGAGGGGTGGGAGGAGTCTGATATCCGCCAGCTTGTGAGTTACGAGAGTTAGAGCCCAAGGCGTTTGAGCTTGTGGTACGCGATTCCCCAGATGTCGTGTCCTCAACAGAAAGGAAACCATCTTGCATTTCCACGTCAGGCTCCGCCTTGACAGAAGGACCAGCACCAGCGCTGGCTCCAGGACGTTGGTAAGAACTCGAGTTGGAACGTGAGTCAAGGTCCATAGCGCCATCCAGTTTCACGCCCCCTCCTTCGGAATCACTGGAGCGGCGGCTTTCAGCCCGTTGCTGGCGGTTAGGTGCCAGGGAACCTCTATCAGACCTGTTCTGATCTGGACTTGGGCTGTTGGTATGCTGGTTAGAGTAGTAGGGCGGCTCCTCGCTCCTAGCAACTCCATCAATATTGGTTGCGTCAAGAGTGGACTCTCCATCGATGTTACTCTCTTCATCTTCGAAGTCTTCTGGTCGTCGAGGGTCTCTCGACCAGAAGCGCAAGTAAGCAATGGAATCGTTGGCCTTGGCACTCTCAAGACATCTGACAGCATCATCGAGGCAGCTTTCTCGAATACACTCGTAGAAGCTTTTGTGCTGAACTTGATCGGCCGGAATCCCGAGAATAGAAGCAATAGAATCCGTTGCAAACATCACAGTCAATGTTCTGGTAAAACGGTTCAAGATAAGAGCGGCTCGAGGCTCGCGCTCCACAGGCGGCAACCTGAACTTGGAGGACAGATGTTCCAACATGTGGTATCGTGGGTCTCGAGGAGAGCGAGAGAAGAGACGTCGGACCTGGGGCGCTGCCAAGGCACGTCCTGCTTCGAATTAGCAACGAAAACATGATATAACAAATCAGAGGTGCCTTCATAGGAGACTACCCGGGGTATAAACGTACTCTCGCTTTTAACATCACATCGATAAATACTGATACAGGCAAAAAGAACGTCGTGAACGATAGAAAAGACGCATTCGGTGCTTACCCAGCGACCGTCGCGAGAGCGAAGACGTGCATAGTGCAGAACAGCAGCCTTGTCCAGCAAGACGCCGCGACTATGGATGGATCGCGCATAAGGGATCTCCTCTGGGTGAAAATATTCGAAGGCGGACCTGCCAGACACCTCCTGTGGAGAGTAACCAAGAATTTCAAAGATGGAATCAGAGGCGTAAAGGATGTTGGCATCCGGATGTAAATCTTTTGGTTGAACATATGTTAGAGCAATCTGGAACTTGTGGTGATATCCTCACACGGCAGGGATAACTCACTATGTATAGTCAAAAAAGTATGCTCCATGAAGATGACGACGCAAGAGCAGCGAGCTCCGCAACGAATTGGTTTCGTCTGGTCTGTTTGGTTTGATAGAAAGGTTCTAATTGAGAAATATGCAGGGCTTGTCCAGTGATTGTTGGCTAATACCAACTAACTGGTCACTGGAGAGGCAAAACTTGGATATTCAGGAAATAGAGTTCAAGCAAGTGCACCAAGAGACCTCGGCGATAAATCGAGACAGGCGATTTGAAATAGGCTGAAGCACTCCCACCATGAACAAGTCTAACTCGCTAACTCGAGATAGTCTCTTCTGGCGTCAACTGCCAAAGTGGACACCAAGTGATAGTGGAGGATGGCTTGCAGGGGGGGTATGCTGAAGCCCTTGGATGACAGGAGCACAGACACGACGGAAGAAGACGAGAAGCGAGTAGGGTAATGGGTGGAAGAAAGGGACCAGAAGCTCTGAAGGTTGGAGTTTCTGGTAGACCTTAGAGGCTGACTTGAGTTGAGTATGGGAATAGACAGATAGAACAACAATTGGGGTCAAGCTGAGAGGAGAAAGGCTCTGGTACTGAAATACCTGGCGGTTAAGATATTCTCTATGGTGCCTAAGAGCACTGAGGAGCAATGGAAGGCAAACAGAGTGAATTAAGTTGTGTTATGTTGAGTTGAAGCTGCTTCAGATAGGAGCGGGCAGCGAGATATATAACTTGGTGACTCGACAGTAGGTACAGAGTACAGCACTGCAGATTTCAGGTCAAATACCCAGTCAAGGTGACAGGGACTCGGAGCAATCAGCATCCGGAACAAAGACCCTCGGTTCGGTAGTACAGTTCTGCAGAACAGAGCTGGCTGAGGGGAGGGGAGGGGAGGCTCAAAAACCAGGAAGCAAGTAAAAATAAAATGAAATAAAATGAAAAATGATAATTCTATAACGAACTTGGCTAGGGCCCTGCTCGAAGACAATCCAAGAAAAAAGTGGCTTGCTTGCTTCCAACGTCACTTGTGACTAACAGTACCTGAGTGCAGTAGCTCATTACAGTATGGAAACTCTGCCTATCTATCGTATTGTACGCTGGTCCTGTTGCTGTACTTAAATCTCCCTTGAGCCTAAGTGTTATCGTCAACGATGTACTGGACAAGCAGAGTCGTTGTCGACAATATATCGTCACTTTGGAGTACTGTCATTAGGCATGCATCCAAGACCAGGTTATGTGCAAGGTATACCCCAACCCATCACACAGAAGATTGATGTGAGGGAGAGAGGTCAGACACGAACTGCTACTTGCAGCGATGTCGAAGAAACCCCGACTCCCCTCGGGTGCACAGCCGCTGATTGTTACAGGTTTGCTGTACGGAGTACGTAGAAGAAGAAGAAGGAGAAGGGGGAAGGAAAGCGAGGTTAGGTCAGGCCAGGGCATGAACTCGGGATGAAGAATGAAGCTGCAGTCGCGTGGCTGCACTGAGGGACGATCACGATGTCTTGCTGGGTTACCGTTACGTCGCCCTGTAAAAAAGCAAAGAGGCTCAACCCCATCCTTGTTCCTTCATATCAATGGCCAATATTCAAAGGAGAAGGAGGGGAGACAACTAAAAAAATGTTTTCCAATGCTGCAGGTTGTCTTGTTTGGTAAGTCAATGGAGGAAACAATTGAGAGAAAATGATCATCCATGGCATGCACACCCCTTGGACACCTTGGCGACTGATAGGCGATTCCTAAATGTCGCTACTAGTCAGCTAGTCGTCCTAATTGTCCTCCTGACTGCAAGGCCGTTACCTGAAGAGAATATGATATGTAACAAGAATAAAGTTAGTACTGTACTATAGGCATTGACTACAGTACAATGCCATGTCGGATGAGGTGGTGAGAATACAGGTACACTACAGGTACCTTAGTACGCGACAGCAGGAATGACGTTGAACAAAATGACGACAGGGGCATTAGCATTAACGGAAGAGGAAAAGTGACAGTGGCTGATAGTGGAGCGGGGGCTCTAACGTTGGAACTAAAGCCGTCCCGATGCAACGGCAGGACAGCTGGAACAAGGATCGAGGATGTTGCCCGGGTTATCAATCGAATATAGCACCTAGGTACCTACCTCAAACCAATAAGCCATACCTAGTAGTATAATCAATGCCCTTCAATAACACAATAGATGGTAAGTGATATGGAATGAAGCCATTCCAGTACTCTTTCGATGCAGCTTGACCTCGAAACTTTGAAGTGACACAGTTCACCGTTGCTTCATCTTTTTTCAAGGTCTTATAAGCATTGTTACCTCAGATCAAGGACCAGGTGCATCCTATCTTTCACCGCATTCCTTCTGTCGACGATTGAATGCGTGCATGTCGGTACGACTCTTATCCAAATACCAAAGACATTTGTTACAATCGCCTTGTGAACCGTAGCACAGTACATGCCATACAATGCCAATATCCGGTTCAATATGCTGCACCCTCTCTCTGTTCATGGATGCTTGTTGGTTCCAGAAAGAACCATCACCCGTGGTACAGTAGCCAGCCGTTAGCTCTGTGGATACACGAATGACTTGAACATTGGCCTGTACCCTCCGAGACTCGAGAAAGAAGCAATTCATGAATTATACATGGAGGTATTCATGGCAAGACCCTTGTTTTAGTACATAGTAGATACCCACTACCTAAGGTAGGCTGTCTCTCAGACAGTAACGCCCTGGTGTAACTGTGCCACAGTACTACAGTAGTGTGGTCAGTACAGAATCATTCTCTACAAGCGCGGGATCTGAATGTCCTCGACTTATTTGGTTTCCAGCTTCTCAACTGACGGCACCTGGCCTTAGTTGTTGCACAATGCAGTATAGCCCATTTTCATGGCGTCCCAGCCATTCTCCCTTCTTCAAGCCACACCAAGGTACCAACGGACGGACGGATGCTTCTGATCCTGGTCAACCCTATTGCTTTGCAATTCTGCAAGGCGGACCTGGTAATATTTGTGTCCCTGAACCTTGCAATGTTCATTGGGAAGTCGTTGCGAGGACTCTCGATGACGAGCAACCTTATGGAAATAGTCTAACGGCACTAATTAGGCATGAATTAGATATTAAATATCCTAAGATTTTGAAGATCTTCTTATCTTATCTCTTCGCCTAGAGTACAGAGTCACGTGACTCTATGCGCACCGGGCCGTGCAAGTAGAACTCCTATCTTATCTACTGCTTAGGCAGCAATCTTCGAGAAGTGGCGGGGCCTTTTCAAGCCAATCAGAGGGTAGATTCACTCCTCTTAAGTCAGGCAAGGCAAGTCAAGTCAAGGGTCCAAATCCCTCTTCAATTCAAGCTAGGTCCCTGTGCATTAAGCCTACGAAATCGTCGACTTGACTTCAATATGGCCATCGCCCACGACCCCTTTGAACTACCAAAGCTACGTTCTTCGTTTATCCTAGAAGTAAGTACTTTACATACCATTTTGTGGTTTACGCGATCTGACGAGATGTATAGAACGATACAGAATTTTTAGAAAACGACAATGTTGCCGGTACGACTCCTCTTATTAATTAATCATCACTACCTCATTGCCTAACGCGGGAATCTCGATTCTCTACCGCAGAGTTCTTCGATGTCAAGTTTTGTCCATACCAACCTTTGGACGCTGCTCCTGTCTTTGCAGCTATTAGTAAAAAACATGTTAGTCTCCCTGAGTACAGCTCCCTCTTTCAAAACAGCTCCTCACGCTCAACTAGGTCGTTATCTGCACTCTTTCTCAAACAACCGATGGTAATCCGTGCGAAATACTCTCTGTGATAAGAGATGATGATGTAGGCATTACAAAATGCATCATGCATGCCCTAACAAGACCGCTGACTTTGCCTAGGAAGAGGCTTCTGCTTGCTGTTGTACTTGGACAAAGGATCCGGAAACTGGAGCTCCCTACCTTTGCATTGGTGGAGTCGATGCCAAAGTCAAGATCTATGATGTTGTGAACGGAAAACTCTACAGGGTAATACATTACCAGAAGAATGCTGTACGATGGCAATTGCTGACTTCTGTTTGACCAAAGTGCCTCACAGGCCACGGAGGTGTTCGTTCATCCACCCAACCCGTACATCTCTAACTCAGAAACTTATGCGAAGCAGGATGTCAACGATTTAGCAACTTCGCCTGCAGATCCGTGTATCATTGCCTCTGCCTCAGGTGATACGAGTATTCGTGTCTGGAGTCTTGACCCAGTACATGCTAACCGCCCATGCTTGGTTATCCTCTCTGGTGAAGGGCACTCATGGGATCTGCTCAGTTTGGTAAGTCCTCTTTACATTTGATTGAATGTGACGACAAGAATTAACACTGTATATCAGGCATTCCATGATACAGGCCGGTATCTTCTCTCAGCAGGCCACGATCAAGTCATCAACCTGGTAAGTACAATAGAACGATCAAAATACAACTCCTCTAACTAGCCAAAGTGGACGATTCCTGAACTGCCGACCGAGGCAATCCAAACCCCAGCTCGAATCCATTATCCTCACTTTTCAACGTCTGCTGTCCATAGTGGGATCATAGACTGGTAGGTTCTGCATATGTGCATGTACACCATGGCCGCATGGCTAACAAAGAAAGCGTGGCATTCTACGGCGACTGTATCATCTCCCGAGCATGCCATGACAACGTCATCTCGCTTTGGAGGATAGAAGGATTTTCGTCCTCAAACCCACCTCCTGCGGAGAGCGAGGCGCCGGTGGCTCAGACGACTATTCCAAGTAACTGCGAGGAAGCGAGCCGTCTTACGCTCTCGGCATTTGTTCCCACAGTCTCACCGCAATGCCCATCTCAATACACCACGCTGCTTCAATTCGCCACTCCCAATTGCGGCCCTCAGTTCTTTATGCGTTTCAAGTTGCATTTTGTACCGGATCAACACCCTGTTTTGGCTTTCTGTAATGCTGGCGGCAACGTTTTCTTCTGGGATTTCGAGCGTCTGGTAGCATATCGCGAATTTATGGAAGCTTACAAAGATCCCGGAAGGGATAAGAGTAAACAGCTTCCTCACCCCAGCTGGTTGAGACCCGTAAAGGCTCGCCCCAAGCAGGAAACTGGCAAAGGCCGGCATGGAGGTGGCGACAAAGACATTCCGAGTACTTTCAAAGAGGATGCTATCAGGTTAAGCGAAGAGATTGACGGCTACAATGCAGAAACCCTCGAGACCTGGGCGTCCAGGTACAGTACAGGTGATCCCCACGAGCCCCTGAAGGCACATAAGACGGAGTCTTCATCGGCAACCTTCGTAGGGCGACAAACAGCCTGGAGTCCTGGTGGTGAGTGGTGTGTCGTAGTGGGCAGTTCCAACCAGGCGTTGATTCTCCAGCGATGGGCCAACAAGGGCTCAACATCTAGGGCGTCTGCCTCGGCGTCCGTGCCTCCTTCTGCACCGGCGCAAAATAGCACGGCTTGAAGCTTCTAGCTTACGGTCAGAGTCCTCTTATCGGGAGACTGTTATATAATGATAGCGAAGTATCTCCCTCGGAACCATCCGAAGGATTCAATACATTCAATGTGATACTGTCCAGTTCGCCGCCTTCATTGACCATCCTCTCTAAATACCTTCTGGCCTCACCCTGTTCCTTTGATCTGGCTTGCTGTGCTTGCTCAGTCTGTAGCATTGAAACTGAACCGATGGGCACTACCAGATCTGCTAGGTAAAGAGAAGCCATTGCACGCAAGCGAAGATAATGCTGATTCTTCGAGTATGGTAGCTCTCGAATCAGTTCGTCCATCCTCTTCGTAATGTCCTGCATGGCAGATAGCGATTGAAGCCGCAGCTCTTCTTTTCTTCGAATCAGTCTCGCTTCAGGACTGTCCGTGTCATCACTGCCGAACTTATCGTCATGGCCAAATGATTCGTGAAGAGCTTCTTCTTCAATGTCATGTGCCAGTCGTTCCAAAAGCAACACGTGCTCTGCGTGTATGTTGTAAATTTCACAGCTGAACATAGCGATCCAGAAATCAACCGCCGAAACGATGTTGGGCATCTTTGAGTCGTATGGATGTTGTTGGATGAGTGTGTCGAAATAAGCCTTGACTTTGTTCATGTTTTCCGCTCGGCCCCATCTCTTGGAGAGCATCGGTTTTGTCTCACGGGCTTGTCCATGTTGGGCGTTTTCACCCTCTCGCATGAGAATCTCAGCACCGATAGCCCAGAGATTATGATGCCGAACATCAACAGGAAGACCAGTCGGTCGTAGTTGTAGAAGCAGGCTGTATGTGCGAGAAGCTTTCTCTATCTCTCCCTGGTCGATGAAGTGGTGGGTAGATTGCAGAAGCACATCAAAGTGTCCGCCGCGCTTGCTATCCTTTGCCTTTTTGGAATTGGGACGTGCCGCTTCATCGCCTTCTGTCTCTGGGTCTTCATCACTTTCAGGTTCAACTGCCGAGGCACCGCGGCCGACAAAACCGCGGTGCGGAAAGTCACGAATATGTTGTGAAGGGTTCTCGTCTGTTTCCGAGAGACCTGCGACGGCGAACTGTGCTACTAGACCGGGAGAGTGGCTCAGTGGGTTGATGGAGCTTGCGGGGAAAGAGCTTGGAAAATCATTATCCTCTGTGAGTTCCAGTCTCTTGCGTTTGTTAGACTGACTCTGCTGAGAAAAGAATGGCGGGTCTGGTAGCGTTGTCATTGTTGTGGTGAGGATGCAGATCAGTGTAATGTAGATGTTAATGTGAGGTGTTGAAAGTCTTGAATGGATGGCCCCACTATCGCAGTACAGCCAACTCTATATTATGCTTTGAGGTGAATACATAGGTGGGTGCTTAATTCATAGCACTTGCAAAGAACAAATTCAAGAAACGCGCAACTGGAACTATTCCCGCGTGCTAATCAAAGCGAGACGTTTGAAGGACGGCAAAAGACATGGGATAGTCACTTGACGAGATATCAACGTTGCCGCCCAACTTCATCGCAAACACAAACGGATTGATCAATGCTCTCTGTTTCATTTCAATTGACCCAATCACAAATCACAGCATACCCATCCTATATACATGACCTCCATTGTAGTTTTACAGCTGCTTTGTTTAGGTTCGGTCGAAGTAAGTCCACTGGCCAGGAACAGGCTTCTCCTCGAGGTCCTCCCAGCTGTAGCTTGTTATCAGTATAGCTGTAATATGACGTTGAGGATGATCGGAACTTACACCTTGGTCTTCTCCATAGTCTCAACAAGCTTAAGCTCGCCCTCGGCGACCTGGATAACCTCTTCAATAAGGCCAGCTCCGATCTTCTGCTCGAGCTCATGGACTCTGTCACGCCGGTTAGTTGAACTGTCGCCATTTCAAGCCATCGAGGACAAAACATACTGGTCGGCAGTCATCTGAGGCTCGTCCTCCCACTCAATCTTCTCGTGGTCCTCCAGCGGCTTGCGCTCCGCCCAGGTGACCTGGTCCTCTCGCTCCTTGAGCGTTCGGATACCTTCATACTCAGAACCCTCGTCCTCCTCGCCGTTCCACTCCTCAAGTCGGATATCGCCCGCCTCGTGCTTTCGCCCCACCACAAAGATCTTGTCGCCAAGCTTGACGGTGTGAGCCTCACTGCCATCGACGCGGCCGCTGGCAACGCGGAACTGTGACGAGTTCTTGCTGACGAGCTCCTTGGCGCGGGCTGCCCACTCATTGTAGCCGGGGGGAACAATCTCCTCGACAAAGGACATGCGGTGCTTTGTTACGGCCTCGACGGATTGGCGGTACATGGAGGTCTCGGGGATGTTCTGGAGTTTGCTGAGGGTCGTTCCGTAGAGGTAGAGGAGGGTCGATCTAGGCGTAGCATGAGTCCAGAGACCGGTGAGACCGGTAGGAGTACCGGCCTCCAAGTAGCGCGCAAACACACGAGCTGTTGGCCTCATCCTGGCGAGGTCAATTGCAATTACTTCGTCGTGACTTCGAGGTTGATGGAATGGTCAGAGGAAATTGAATTGACCTCATTGGACTCTAGCCCACCATTGCCGATCCAGCTTGCACGTGTGCCATCACGTGACCCAACAATTCGATCATAGCATCACCACTCATCTGGTAAATGGAATCGTTGGACGGCGCTTGGTCTAGAAATTAGATGGCTCAAACAAGTCTGGCTAGTTCTGGTAACGTTATGTGTTTCATGATAGCCAAAGATAGATTGAGCCCGAGTAACTGTATCATTGCGTACCTGACGTGAAGCCAGGACCAAGCTCTAGTTATACATCACAAGGATCCTCTTACTGTGGATCTTGATCTAGACATGGATTTAAGTCTTTTTACACATATATATCAAAAGAAACCCCTCCAATCTTTTGTTGATTGATATCTCAATACCTCAGTCAAGTCAATAACTTGTATCGTCCAGACATGTAACTTATAACCTTGACGCAGGAAAACTAGAAAAAAGAAACACACAAGCTCATGTCCGCTCAGATCATGGACCCCATGAGGCTCGACTCAGCATGGCCATTCCAAGATCTTCAACGGCTTTCATGGATATCATCTCTCCGATTGTCGCCGTTTTAAGAAGATTCCTCTCGGCTCTTGCGGTAAGCGGCCTAAAGCACAATATGTCAGCCCCTTTCCATAATGAATCAAAAGGCAGAGGCGCGCCGCACTTCTTGTTCGGACTGAAGACCCTCGATGACAGGGGCGAGCTCAGTGAGAATCTCATATGCCTTCTTGTGGTACTCAATTTGAGCAGAGACAAGCTCGGCAAGGTTTCGCAGAGGCTCGGGTGTATCAAGAACCTGGCAGAGTTAGCAATCCAACGGTTGATATTCTGTTTCAATTTCAAACTCACGTTCTTCATAACACCAACAGCCTCCTCGGTCTGGGTGACGAACTCGTCCTCGGCCTTCTCAACTTCTTCCTGGGCCTCAGGGCTCAACTCTGGCTCCTCGTGAGCCTGGTCGCCCTGGTGGCCGCCAATGCGGAAAGTGGTGCCCTTGGCGTGAGCCTTGACAGCATCCAGAGAGAGACGAGAGTTCTCAACGTTCTTGCGGGCGCGAGTAGCGAAGTTCAAGTTAGTGTTGAGAGTAGTGTTCCAACCAGCGAGGAATCGGCTCTGGATCTGAGCGTCCTGGGCAAGCCGGGCCTCGCCAACACGCTCGCTGGCAAGCGCATACTTCTCCAGGGCTGTCGCAAGGGGATCCTCGCCGGCACCGGTGTGGTGCTGGTGAAGCAGCTGGCTGCTAGACAGACTGGCGCGGGCGACAGCATGGCTGAAAGTCTTGGGCTGGGGCTTGGCAGCAGGAGGAGCGACGAGAGCGGCCTGGGCTTCGGCGGGAGAGGTGGCGGTGGAGAGAAGGCTGACCTTTTCGCTGACGGTGCGGCCAAGGTCCTGGAAGGTCTCCTTGATGTTAGGGGGGTAATCGTAGGCCTCGTTGGAGTATTGCGAGCTATAATTCCTTATCAGAACACCGACTTCTGACATGTGAAGGCACAAGTCAGTATTGTAAAGACTCACGTCACAGCAAGCATCTTTTGGTGGGCTTGCTTGAGGGCATCGACACGCTTCTCAAGGTCGATGTAGTCGGGAGGGAGCTGGGTCTGCAGGCCACATGTCAGAACAATGGTTGCGCGATAGAGTGCGAAAAGCTTCAACCCACCTTGTCCTCAGTCTGGCCGAACTGCTCCTTGGTGTACTGGAAAGTGCGCGACGCAAAGGGGGTGACAGAGGCCCCGAAGTTGCTGTTTTAAAGCGGTAAGCATCATATTGGATTGGATTATGACGAGAGCTTTGGGGGGTGACATGTTGCAAGCTTGCATCGCTTGCGAGTGCAAGGGGAGCACATACGAAAGCGACTTTCCAACGTTGCCGAAGGTTCCTCCAAGGTTTCCGAAATCCATTCTGACGGTTTGGTCGGGTCGATTAAGTGGCTTGACGGTTCGTAGGTATAAGCTTGGTTGGAGGTTTTGTTAGGGGCAAAATGACAAGGAGGCTCTTTGCGTCAGCGTAGTTCAGGTAGGTAGTTAATCAGGTACGGGAGATATTTGCCTGGACTGGACTCGATAGATATGAGAGCCCGGGCAGGTGAAACCCCCACCGCACCGCAGAGCACTGGCTGGACTTCTCTGTCCTCTCCTGTAGTTGGTTGGAGCTTGAGGCTTGGAACCTCCCTTCTCCAGGGGTACAACCCCACCTCATCCCCGCTCTTAAATGGTCCCTCGAATGGAGCTTCAGGGCTCACAGCTACAATGTGAGGAAGACCCTGGAAACCACCAAGACCTCGCTCTTCAGTTGAGCGCCATGAAGAGGCGATATCTTGGGACTTTAAGGGGCCTGTCTGTCTTGAAACCAAAATCCCCTTTCCATACCAGTGACGTACCAGATGTGCACTCTACTACGATTGGCAGCAAATTAGCCCGCAATGTGACAATTGCTGGTTCTACATCTCCCAGCTTCATTACATCACAATTTAAATTGACAGTATTGACAGCAGTCAAGTAGATCTGAGGAATCGTTGTTCAAACCAGTCGTTGTACTTTTACTCTACCTATATCTCTAACATTCATTCCAAGATGTGTTTATTATCTGCCCAGGACGGCTCTACTCCCCTGCATACGGATTCGTAATCCTGTAAAATAGGACTTTCCATATCCAAACTAGGCGTTGTCCAAAACATTGTCCAGTTGCAGTCTGACAATTTCTTGGTCCCTAAAGATCGCTCAAAGTACCACTTGTTGACTGGATTATCCTTTCGGCTTCGCCAAGATACGCCTTCAGGAAGACAGCCTCGCACCATTGCGTTGAACACAATATCGGCACAACCACCGCTCCCTTGGCTTTTCCTCAGCACGGCGAACTTGTCCAGGTAAGGGACGTATCGGCCTTGCTCATATGCAGTCTGGTCGTCCAAACCCTTGGGTTTCTCCCAAGTCAGAATAGCACCACCTTCATATTCTCCGGCAATGATAACACCAGCAAGGTTTTCGTTCACTCTGTTGAGATAGTCGTCGACGTCCAGTTTTCTGCCAAATGAGTCTTCAATCAAATGGACCAGCCGAGGAAGATCAATGCACTTGTCGGTCAAGCGCAAGCGAGGGCCCCCAGGCTGAGGTGGGCGCCATGGATTCTCGCGGGGATGTGGGAATACTCGAAGGGGCATGCCCTTTTTAAGAAGAGTTGAGCCCACGGATACCCCTACCGTCTGCTCCTTACCAGAATTGGTTGGAGCGCGCGCCATAGGCAGAGAGGATGAAAACACCGGTTTGTCAGTGAGAAGGTTGTGCAACAATGGATTCTTTTTGCGCCGGGTCGTAACCATGCCGCTAATCTCGAACCCAGAATTCGATCCTTCCAGCTCGGAGGACTTGGATGAAATCTCAGTAAGATTGGCAGCAGCATTAGGCGTCGTGATAAGAGCTGACGCTGTATGTGGCAGCATGGCTAATGCATTTTTAGCCAAAGATAAATTCGAAGCATGAGCGGTCGTCGAGGCGCGAATGTTCTTGTCATCTGCAAGTGGTGATCCGTCTGGTCCCATAAGCTCTTTCAATATCGGCTCATATTCCTGCTGTAAGTTGATGAACCGGTGAGCTGCCCCAGGTCGCCCAGTCATTGGTGTTGCTCCTAGAGGATCAAGGAGGATGATTCTCTCTACAAGGGCCATGGGTTCGGAAGGGGAACTGTCTGCCTCGCTAGGATTGTTGAATTGCAAGCCCGCAAAGTATCTGGTAAGTGCCAACACAGTTTGGTTCGAGTCAACGGGCTGAGGTGGCCGGGTGACATCACGGCTGACAAGTGAAGGGATGACTGGTAACATTCGGTGGTGTAGAATGCGGTCGAGGAAGCGAGGGTCTTCAACCCGTATGTCAACGGGAGTTGATTCTTGCGTTGTGTTCTCTGGCGTAGAGGACTCTTCACACACAAATGCATTGGTGACAGCGCGAGCTCCATGATCTTCGAAACGATCGATAGCCTCACAAAGCCGGAAAGTCTGGTCTTGGAAAGTCGTTCGCGATTCATCAATGCCACAGTCAATAACAACCACACTCAAGAGGCCAAGTTTGCGCAGTTGAGAGAGTGTGTTGGCTACACCATCAAGAGTCTCGGCATCGATCTCCTGAGGAGCGCGAAGCTTCATGATGGCAACATGTGGAGGCTTCGATGTCTCGGGCGCCGTTTCTTGCTGAAGATCGCCTTGGACGAATAGAGGCGCATCGGCCAGAGACTTTGGGTTCTTGCCGGTCTTGCCGGTGTATTTCTGCAGGTAGCCTTTGGCATCGCGCTTGGTCGCTGAAACTTCCAGAACCGATACGATAAAGTCCTGCATGTAAGTTAGATGGATGAGCGATGCAGTACCAATGACAGGCTTGGCCGACATACCCTATCAATAGCCTTCTTTTTGGCGATTGCCGTAGAAGCTGCCGACATGCGGCGGGCAGCGCCTGGAGAGAGACATGCGGGCGACGAACTTTTGTTGCCGTGCTGTGAAGCAAACCCGCGATACCGAGATCGGAAGGAGTTGGTGACGTTATGCGAAGATGCTGCGAAGTGCGATTCTGTAGCTGGCGCACAATGACCGCACCTGGGCGCTTGCTTCAGTATACGAGGCCAGCTCATGATGGCACAAGATATGTGTTGATCAAGACAACTTTACTTGTGCCTGACCACAGTGGAGAGATGAGTTGGAATAGAGGAGCTTTGGCTGACACCACCTCCCCCGGATGACCTGTAATTATGCTGAATTGAGAGCGGCCGTAGGGGGAGAGAATCGATGTTAACTGCAGAGCATTGCTGGATGACTCCTCAATAAGAGGAATATGCAGGTGCAGTAGAAAGTGTAACTCCCGTGAGTCAAATTCAGCAGAGGAGAACTGGGCCTGGGACTTTATCAGATCAAATAGCTGCCCACTCCGGGTAGTGGAGGTTAACATCTTTTTTTTGGAGACAGTGCCATGTGTGCGATAAGCTGATAAGCCCCAGATTCGATGCCGCCGATGTCGCTAGGAGGATTCATGTTAGTGACGACAATGGATACTGTCGGCACTTGTCCTTAGCTGCTAACCTGCAAGCTCTAGCTAGATGCACATTTCTGAAAATTAAGAGAGCTACTTTTCAATTTATAATAACTTACTCTAATGGATCACAAGTTTGTTGTCTAGGTACTTACTAAGGTGGGTAGTCATAATTGCTAGTTGTTATGAGGTCCATCCTTCAAGGTACCCTCAAGTCTAGTCCCCAAACAGATGGAGGTAGTCAAACCAACAACATCTTAACTCGGTAGCTGCGTCATATAATATCACTCAATTTGTCACATATTGAGGAACTGGCAATTACTAGCAACTGTTCTTAGGTCGTATTTCAAGTATTCTGGTAAACTCTTCTGATATACATCATGGCTTACAAACCCAAGTACATGCTGAGTTATGAGCACTCAGCGCCACTCATGCAAAGGTCCCAGCATTGATGATAGCTTCTTTCTGTAACGTTATATCTCCGTGTTACACCCACTCAGTCTCCATTGCCCCCATTACCCCCACCCAACTGTGGTCTTGTCGGCGACTGAACTCCGTATATCTTGCCTATAAAACACTTAAAGACGAACCGCATTGACATGTGAGGAACTCTACTTGCTCAAACTACAGTTTCTGGTTCAAGTATCAGCAACTACAAGTCCTAGCCCACACAAACCGCTCTGTCATCATGGCTCCTACGTTGTTATGGATCGGCCTTGGAAATATGGGGAGGGTATGTTGTAATCGGTTTACTCAGAGACCTTAGAACAACATAACTGACAGAAACAGGGCATGAGCAAGAATATCGTCGAGAAGGGTAATCTGGATGGGCCCCTCCTCCTGTACAACCGTTCGACCAAGAGGACAACAGACTTCAGTGCTACACTCCCTGCTGGCAAGACCGAAGTCATCGAGTCACTTGCCGATGGTGTCGCAAGGGCCGATATCATATTCTCTTGTATTGCAAATGATGAGGCTGTCCAAGAAACTTATAAGACAATGCTTGAGAGTGATGTCAAGGGCAAGCTCTTCATTGAGAGTTCCACTATCCACCCGGAAACAACCGAAGCCATTGCTAAGAGTGTTACGGACAAGGGAGCTGAGTTCGTTGCCGCACCTGTGTTTGGTGCTCCTCAAATGGCGGATGCTGGCCAGCTTGTTGGAGTGCTCGCTGGACCTGCTGCCAGCGTCACAAAGGCAAAGGCGTGGTTCAAAGGTGTTACCTCCAGCGCCGAGATTGACCTTTCGGGCCAGTCATACAGCAAGGCTTTGACTCTCAAAGTCCTCGGAAACACCTTTATCTTGAACATGGCCGAGCAGCTCGCCGAGGCTCATGTTGCAGCGGAAAAGACAGGGCTGGGTACTGAGGCTATCCATCAGTTCGTCCAGTCTGTTTTTGGAGGACCTTATGCCGCTTATAGCGAACGCATGCTAACCGGCGATTACTACAAGCGAGAGGAGCCCCTTTTTGCCGTAGAGCTGGCAAGAAAGGATGCTCGCCATGCAATGAATCTGGCTAAATCTGCTGGCGTTCAATTGCGGAATGTTGAAGCTGCGGACGCGCATTTGGCAATGGCCTATGATCATGTTGGTTCGTCTGCCGACATGGCTGGTATATATGGAGCTGTTCGTAAAGAGTCCGGTCTCAAATATGAGAACGATGCCTAAGTAAACATATCGGGGTATTTCGTCAATAAATTGCAAAACAATGCTTTGATACTCGTTGTTGGATTTATCGGGTAATGGTTTCACTGACATCAAAACCAACTTAAACATAAATCAACAACGATCTCTTTGCATGCAGTGAGAGACTCAAGACACTAAAATGGCTCGTATTTAGAAGTTGAATAACATATAATGATCGTATCAAATCAAACTTGGTACTGGAATTTGGTTAGCATGCTCATCATGACTTTCGTTATACTGGTCTAGGGTAAGTGCTTGACTGGTACCGCTGACTCAGCATGGAGCCTCCTGTCGCAGTGGTTCAGTGATGCAACCAATCCAGGAACAAGCTCACCATCATCGACGGCATCAACCTTCGAGAAAGCTCCTTATCTGAAAACCAAGCTCAACTACTACTCGAACGCATACAGACGAAGCTCCTGCTGGCGGGGTAATACTCGAATAAAATCGCGATCATGGCTCAAGGGTACACAACAACTCCCTCTTCAGAACGACGCGTGGAAGTTCTAACAGCATCGCAGATACGCCGTTTTCATCGGCCTCGCTGTCATCGGCGCCCTGTGCGTGGCCTCGTGGTTCCTTGCCCCTAAGGGCGAAAACCAAGTGTCAGTATACCCTTCTCTGCCAATGCGACTCCTTCCTGGCTGCGCGATGTAGCATAGCTGACATGTACCCTCACAGACTCTGGCGATCCTCTGCTATCCTAGCCATCGTGTGCTGTTATCTCATGTGGGCTATCACGTTCCTCGCCCAACTCCATCCCCTTATTGCGCCCAGAAAAAGCGGTATCCGCGAAGAGTACCTCGACTAGACGCCTACCTATAATATGCATTGGGGAAGAGGTGGAACGAAGGGAGGGACTGTCATGAGGATGCGCTTGTAATTTTAAATGCCCGTCTTCTAACACTCATACTGTTATTGCTGTTTTGTTACATACGGAGTTGGAATGTCTGTTATACCAAGTCAAAGATGCGCTCTGCACATAAACATTTTCTCTTTTCGAGTTCTAGCGTGATTGCTTTGCTGCCTGTTTAAAGTGGTTGAACCTATCCGACAGCGAGACGACCTGCCCATTCCCTTGCATACATCAACAATGCCCACAACGCTTTACCATCAGCTGCCACACCGCTTTCGCCTATCGAGTCAACGTCTGCAAGCCCAGCAGCGAGCAAAACCGCTCGACCGACAACCCAGCGCGATGCTGCTCCTGCGATGGCGAGAAGGCATGCTGTTACATATCCACAATCGAGAAGGATGCGGAGAGCTTCGACATTATTGGCCACGACAGCCCAACCAAGGGAACGAGCTGAGGCAGGGACGTCATAGTCCCAAATCACCATCAGTATGGGGAAAAGCTTGGTAGATGATGAGACCAAAAGAGCTGTAGATACTGAGTTTGGCCTTGTGTACTGAGGTAGGATGCCCAGAAGATTGAGAGGCGAGAATGCAGACGATGTGAGGAAGCGTATGCTCACGTGGAATGCTGCTGTAGAGAGGGCGCAAAATATGACTGTAACAGAAGAGTTAGTTAATAGATCTTGCGGGCAACCTTGAAGTTATCATCTTACGGAAGAAGAGGTATTGAAGAACAATTGGTTGTTGTGCCAGTTTGCCTAAATTACTTGCCCCTGGCAGGGCGTCAGGCACTGTCTGCTTTTCTAGTCGTGCCCACGTCAAGTAAACATCAAAGAGAAGCAGTAGAACACCAAGACGAATGATAGAAGGCTAAGAAGTTGTCAGCGCGAATTCTACACGGCTCATATTTGTTCATTATAACTTACATCTAGGCGATCATCGTCACGCATGAGGGTGTTATATAGCAAATGCCGATAGACCTATGAAATGATTAGAAGCTGAAGCATCTTACAAGTGATCAGAAGAAGTTTACCTGAGGCTTTATAAGAACCAGGTCGATGAATAAGACGACAAAGTCATGCTCAACATACTTGTCGCAGAAGGAGCCGCAGTTGCGACAGACAGTAAGTCGAATATTGTGTCCACTCGCTTTATCCCCTGCACCAGAATATGCCGTCCACAGCGTCTTCACGGGGTGTCTGCATTCTATACAGATGGGCATCTTGAGCGCAGCTGGTTTGAAAGGTTTATAAAACCTAGCTTGCTGAATGAGATTTGTTGCTGGCGTAGTTTGGCTAATATCATGGCCAGGGATACTGAGTTAGACGAGTACTAAAAAGAGCCACGCATTTCAACATGGCCGGGAATGACGTGGGGATAAGAAACAAGCCCGGTATAGACCAATCAAGAATCAAGGTGCATCGAATAGAAGAACTACAATAGACTCACATTGCTTTCTGTCTGCTTGACCATAACAATCTACTTGCTTATAGTCCAGTTACTTAAATTCAATTCATTGTAATATATTTGTAAAGTTTCTTTCCCCAACAGTTGATAAAGCATCTTCACTCCGCTCATTGTCTGGCCAATGTCATCTGATATGCCATAAAATTGTACTTGGGCTTAGTATGTGCAGATTATAACCCCGATTTCATCCAAAAACCTCTCAAACGCTCCTCGAATTTTGCTATGATTTATGCATATATCCTGAAGTATCGCGAATGCCACCTAACGCCTTGCAGCTTGAAACCAGTTGCAACATGCAATTCTCCACGAATAACGCCTCCCCGTCCTCGTCTCTACCCGATTTCTTCCAAAGAAACCCCTGAGGTCAAGTGGTGCGGCTCCGGGTCTAATCATCCTTGCCGCCTTTGACTCCCACCCTTCCCCGAATGCCTCCCTCATAATCACTCCGGCTGCTGCT
This sequence comes from Fusarium flagelliforme, assembly GCF_020744385.1. NCBI lineage: Eukaryota > Fungi > Ascomycota > Sordariomycetes > Hypocreales > Nectriaceae > Fusarium > Fusarium flagelliforme. Next base: position 7,082,981 of record NW_025763503.1, read on the forward strand.
CGTGATCTGCAGGGACTCCATCAGGCCGGACGGGGTTCCTGCTGATGGCCCTCCATCTTCACTACCGGTGTCAGTCAACTCTATCAGATCGCCGTTCCGTTCAGGCCTTCCCTCGGGCATTCCGCGTATCCGTTCCAGTTGCGAGCTTGGTTTGCGCGCAAGAGCGCCCCTGAGCCACGTTTCTACAGCCGCAGCCGCCTTGTCCAACCCATTGCCCTGTTGTGTGGAGGTAGAATCTTGACCCTCTCCAGTGGGGTTTTCTACAATGCTTGATGATTCTCCGGATTTGAAACCAAAGTGAGCTGTTTCTGAGCCCATTATAGACATGGAGGGAATGCCCTCCAGTGTTAGACCAGGCAAATGCTTCTTAGTCCACGTATTAAGATAGTCTTTGTCTGGCCCAGGGGCTCGTGTGCCCATACCCATTGAACCAACACCTCCAGGCCGACGCATCCAGGCAGGCAGAGACTCGCCGGCTTCGCTGATTGTACCCCCACCCCGTACCGGGCTTGACATAACGGTGTTTGAAAGCTGTGGCCGATGGCCGAGAGAGCTTTGGCGACGAGACGAGGTGCCCGTAGACCCAGGCGGATTGCTTGATAGATCCAGACTTTGCCGGGGCGTCGAGAGAGTTGAAATAGTCCTAATACTCTTCTTTCGGCGAGGTGGAAAGTAACCCATAGCATTCCGTGCGACTCGTGCGATCTCTACTGGTTGTGAGAACGAGTCGATTTTGACCCATCTTACGTGCGTCCATGGTCTGTCTTCCTCGATTGACTGGGTTGCTGAGGGTGTTCCGTTAATTGGTCGACTGCTGAAGAAGTCATCGTGAACTGCTGGTGCGGTCTCTTCCGCAGCAGGCGTTGGAGCAAGCAGATCAACACCATGTGCATTGTGCCATGATGGTGGATCACAAGGTCGCCCACGAATATCGCAAGCATCGACTGGAATCGTCAGCCATTTGCGCACCTGTACGCTGTCCCGTGTCCAGAGCCCATTGGCCTTTCTGAATGCATCTTCGCGGCACTGGTATCTCAGAATCAAGCCAGCATAAGTGTCGCTGGGCTCAACTTTGTGGATGTAGACCAAATACTCCTCAGGCTGAGATTGCTCGGGTGCAGATTCGTCAGAGTTTCGGCGTTTGTGTTTCCCGCTGACATCTAGTCCTCCGTTAACACCATCGTGACTTTCTAGCACCATGGCTCTCTTCGCAGCTTTCAAAGCAGCTTCGCGCTCCTCCCGAGATCCAGCGCCCACGTCATTCAAATTTGGCTCCTTAGGAGGCGCGGGACCCCACGCACCACCTGTCTTCTTCGAGCTACCACTACTGGAGAAGTCCCTGCCCCATGTCCCAGGTCGAGATCCTGCTCGATTATGGGATTGGCTCCTCCTGGCTGCGCCATTGTCGCCTGATATGAGAGAGGAGGTGAACCCCTGAATGGAAGCCCAGCTCGACGTTAACGAGTCGTTTAAGAAATTGCTGAGGTTCGCTGCGCTATTTGTACGGTGTGGTGCGGCAGTCCCTCGATCTTGGGGAAGAGGACTCGCAGAACGGCTGTTATCAGGACTCAAGGCTGACAAGAGACCGTAACTTCGTGCAGGTGAAGCAGAGGCTTTAGTATCGTGTACATCGAGGTTGCGGCCACGGCGGGAGCGGCTGGCTTCGCGGGATGTCACGGTGTCACTATCATCATCGAGCGTGCTAGCAAGGCGTCGATTTCGAGGGCGAACAGAGGCGGAGTCCGAAGAATAGTTGGCAGGTGCGAGTGCCGATGAGGACCGATGCGGCGAGGGCCGCGCAGAGCGGTCGGTCATGATATGCCAACTCGACGACGATATATTCGAGGTGTATCGGTGCGACTCTGCACAAGTGCGTGGCACTCAAGGCACGGCGACTAAGGTCGTAGTAGAATTCATTCAGTATGCATCAAGAAGACGGTAAGGGTTCGAGGGGCGAGATAGCCAGGCGGAGATAGAGGATTAGGAGGGTCCTGTCAAGGATCCCCGATCGCTAGCGGAGGCGATGAGTAAGATGGGACAGGGTCCAATGCACTCGAGTATTGACCAGGTTTTTGAATCTGCTTCCAGTCGACCCTGATATCAAGAAGACAGGAACTCGAGCTGTCGTAATATGCGCTATGTTTCGTCGTGGGATGTGATAGAGGTGGTCGTTCTTGGGACAAGGTTGCTTCGGCGGGCCTAGAGCCAGCGGAAAGCTACCAGGTAACTTCCATACCTTAGTGAGAGTGGATGGATCCAATTGCATGTGCAGCAGGGGGCACTCGACAGTACCCCAGGGACTCATTACCTAAAGTGTACTTGGCATCAGACCGAGAGCATAAGAGACAAAATAGTTTAATCACTTCATATGAGTTTAAACCAGCCCCCAAGCCATTTCCTTTCCTTACTTCACAGCTCAGAGGACAACTTTTCTGATACCCACTAGCCTGGGTACCTTGGAGGTACTTTGCCCAAGAACTTTGCTGTATATTGCTTGGTACTTTTAATGATGCAACCGGCCGAGACTCAATCAACTCAACTCCAACTGTCAATCCATTCATTCCAGAGCAAAGAATGCAATTTGTGGCCAATAGAGATGCATGCTTGTATTATACCGACAGAGGAGTCCGAGATCTGAAAAGCCACTGGACGGTACGGATACCTACTCACATTGTGTGTTTTCCAAGATAATCAGATCTTATGCACAGCCCTTGTGGTGAGTCTGATGAGTTCGGGGAAAGGAAAGGACACAGTAATCACATTCTACCTTATGATATAATCTTGGTGCCTCGAGATTGCTGTTCCTTGATAGGAGTGATATTGTACACGGATACTCCGTTCCTTTGAACTTGTTAATAAATTTAGCTGGGGACAATGGAGTAGGACGCGTGGAGAGGAATGACCCACGTCTATCTTTGGATGCTTCAGATTGGAAGAAACACTAAACCTAGCGTTACGGAACTAAATCGCTCCACAGGCATTACTGTACTGTATGTAGCCTCAAACCCCTGAGTCCCAAAGTCCCCTGAAAACCCTACCCGGATTTCCAGAAGGTGTCAATGCTGTCCCACATGGACCCCTCCAGCTTCCAAGTTATGGACCTGCGAAGCTTATCGTAAAGTAACGGACACATGAATTGTTATACCAATTCGAGTCTTTTTGTACAAGCTTTAGGCTTGCTCAGCCAGAAATGGATTGCCAGTATTTGAATTATGATGTATATATATTGGTCTGCCACTTTGCCACTTCATGACCTGAACCATACTTTGTAGAACCGGCGTTATTACCGCCAATCGTCACACCTTCATTGTTGTCGATTGTCCTACACATGCTCCCCGTCACTTTCTGATGAGGATCAATTCGATAGGGGGCACTGAGGCTGTACTATCCATGCCAGGCCCAGAGGCATCTCGAGCCTTGTACAATCAATTATTCAGCCACCCGAGTTAACTATCAAGTCGTAACTGGTCAGGTATGTGAGGTTTGGTATATAGCTCCAAGTCGCAATAGCGGCTTTATTGTGTTATATCTGGCCATACTGTTCAGCCCAATGGCATGTCGAGATTAATGTGATTGGGATCTGTGCCGTTGATACCGAAGAATTGGAACCTGGAGGATCAGTAAGCAGTAGATTAATAAGGCATGCCAAGACACTTACCAGTCCTCTACATTGAGTGTCGTCGGAACAGCTTGACCTGGTCCCGATGTCGTACTCCAGCTATCTGGGCTCTGCCCCTCCGGCAAGTTAGGATCGAGGTTAGGTTGCTGCCACATGTTACCGTGGCTCTGAAAGCCTTGAGGCATCATTCCATTCCCACGGTGTTGATATTGTCCCGCTTGGGGGTTGTGCATCCCACTTTGTCCGTTACCCGATGGCATTGAACCCATGTTGTTGTGGTCAAGATTGGAATGTGTCTGTGTCGGCGACAAGTTTGGGAAGGCTGGCATAGAAGCGCTATCTGGAAACAATTGATCCGGCTGAAAGTTCTCCCAGAGGGATTGTGACAGGTTTGGAGAGTTCCTTGTCACCAGATAGAGATCGGGGGGCGTTGGTGGTACAGAGAAGGATGGATTGAAGGGCGTTGCCGGTCGAGTTTGTGGCCGAGAGTTCGTGCCTCCCATGAATGTATCGGCTGTAGTATGTCTACTGTTTGGAGATGTGACTGGCGGAGGTTGCATCGAGCTCATCGGCTCTGTTTTAACAGCACTCGGCGTCTGAGGCCTTGACCTCTCATAAGATTCTTGGGGCTGGGGCGTAGTGGTGCTAAAATCGATAGCCATGTCGTCATATTTCCGTTTCGTTGCTTCAGCTTGCCGGCTTTGCTGTTGTTCCAAATGCGAAAGACTTTGACGCAAATTCCGATGTCGTTTGCCTTCAGCCCTTTGCAGTCGCTCTTCCAGTACCTTGTTGCCCATGATAGACTCAAAGAGTGCATACACCATCTTACCAACGAGCCAAACTCGCGAGATCTCCTTCATGGCTGACATACAGCTCCGTAACCTGTCTTGGGTGACCTGTTGAATGGAAGGAACCGGCGACTTCATCTGATAAACATGCATAATAAGTGCTGAAAACAGACTGTATACAACGAAAGCGGGACAATACCGCAACTGATCATGCGCAGCAAGATTCTCGACAATAGAAGTTATCATGGCTGCTGCCTGAAAAGCAATGTTGCGGGAAGGGTAAGGCGAGGGATCAGGTAAGCGTGATGAACCGCCCGGTGGCATATGTGCTCGATGGAGGAGACACAATGTCGTATAATAGTTCGAGTGCAGTAGAGCAGACCAGAAATGATGGCGAGGCATCTCCCAATAAACAATTTTCGGACAGTTCTGCAGCCAGTCGGCCAAAGCCATGTCGCTATGCGTGAGATCAATGGCATTTCGTTTAAGTCCTTTGGACGCGACCGAATATTGCTGTGACAAGACCAATCCCATGATTTCGCACAGTTTGACGTACTCAAGAAAGAATTGAACATGGATCGGATCCGGCGGATAATCACTTGCTCGGTCTGCCTCATCCTCAATGAAATCGTCTTCAGTTAGCATCTCCACGTCTGCGTCGTCCAGGTTTATATGGACAGGTCGACCCAAAGCAACTGCTACTGAACGATCACGGGTAAAGAGAGACCACCAGATACGTTTCCATAGCCTCTTGTCTGCTCGGCTTAATTGCGACTGTTCAACAGATCTATGCATGCCCGAGCCCTGCGCAACAATGGTTGCCACGCGACTCCAGTAAAATACGTTCTTGGTGACATCTTCGGGGCCTTCCCAATACCAGCCCATGAGAAGTAATGACTGGACAATTGTCACGCGATCGTCTTCATAGTTGGCATCGTACAAGGCCTTGGCACGCTTGTAGAAAGTGAGGGCGGCAGGAGTTGTCGATCCGTTGGCATCCATGAGTTGGGGATTGTTGCAAGCGCGAGTACCTGCCAGAAGGACGGACTGGAGGAGTAGCAGTGATGGAGGGTTTTTGGGGTCTCGATATTGTCGCATGAATCGGGTGCGGTTAATAACTGGCACAATAGGATGTACCCATTTGAAGTAAGCATCGATGAGTTCGTCGCAGAGTGTTCTTGGGGGGAGCAAGAATGCTCCTCTCTGATGTAGAATATCTATCTCGACATTGTCAAGTTCTGTAAGTCGAGCTCGGGTACCGCGGACATTCTCAGGCAGCGGGTAATGTACGACATCCGCTGAGCCTTGGCGATCGTGAACAAGCAGAGTGAGATTGGAAGATTCGCCAAGATATGCGACTCGTCCAGCTTCAGTGATAGGTGCGCGCGTAAATTTGGGTTTCATGACTATGTCAAGATAGGTTCCGCTGTCGACCTCCTCTTTACGGGCTTGAGCTTCTGTCCAAGCGGTGGGAGGAGTGCCATTGTTGGAGTGGTATACTGAAGGAGCCCGTGGCGTGAGTGATGCCGTACTTGGGGGAGCTGCAGGACGCGGCGAAGGATCTTCGGTACCATCGCCTCGATCGCTAAATGAGAGAAACGTGCTGTTAGCCATCGAAATCCAGATGCGTGTGTAGGCGCATTCCCATACCTATCGGAATCCTTGTTGGTTTGGCTGCCAGAGCCTGTGGTCTTTTTGCGCTTCGGGTTCGGAATACGACATTCGATTTGGAAGGCGACACAATTGGTGCAAGGTACACCGAGGCTTGCGGCGTCGCATCGAACCTGTAGAAATCGAGGGTTAGTAGTTGATGGTGATGAGGTCAAACCTCAATTGAGCTGCCTCCGTGGCGCATCGCTTTATGGAAAGAGGAAAGTTTACCTTTCGTGCGTGGCAAGTCTATTAAATTGTTAGCCAAAGCAGAGTAAATGGTTTGCTTGAGGAGAAACAGCAAGTGTTGAGGGATGTCGCGATATTATCATGATGAAGTGGGCTGGTGCCAGCTGAGCCTCGGCTCATGCTGAGGGGGACGGGGCACTCATGGGTGTCTAGGTTCGGCAGAAGACAGCAATACTTAGAAACCGCTTACCTCGCATGCACGCGATGCTCGTTGCCTTGTAAAAGAACAAGTTTAGCGCTTGAAATTCCAGATTCTTCCGTCGCAAATACAACTCACCTCCGAAAACTCACTCCGCCAGCGGATGTCGACGTCGAAGTGCTAGGTGCGGGCGGACCTTGAGCCTGCGACTCTCCTTGCTGCTGAGCTTGAGGTTGCACCTGCGGCGTGCCGCTGCCCGAGGACATATCCAAGTCCATGGAACCGGAAAGCCAGCGGCAATATATCGATGGGGAAGCGAGGGTATCGAGAAATGTCGAAGTCGGTAGTATCGAGAGGGGAAGGACGATAGTTGAAAACGCAAGCAAGGTAAAAAAAAAAAGGTAACGTAGATTGGAAGGTAGGATAAGTCGGGTCGGTGCCCAGGTTGCGATGGGCTTGCCTGCGTCCCAAGTGCGGCCCAGGGCAGGTACGAGCCAGCGCGAACCAGACAGGAGGAAGCACTGACACCGGGTACCTAACACAGACACAGACCAGACCAGACCAGACACACCAGAACACCACTAAGAAAGCAGGCAAGTGCTGAAGCATGTACAGAGCCACACCAAAACGGCAGGTCTGAAGATCTTTCGATCTGGTCAAAGGATCCGTAATGAAACCCTCGGTACGATTACCAAGTGCAGACAGCTTAGTCTACTTGCCTCGAAACAGTACGAATAAGGTGTTTCTGAGACACCTTGAGACTTGGATGTAAGCTCGAGTCTTGGCTTTGTTTCGCATCAGCTAAACACAAATGGCTGAGAGCCTCAAACTGTTCAACACCAAGCAAAGACAATCTATTGTAAGCAGACGGATACGTCGGTAGAAGGTTCCGCTGTGTAAGGTGAACAGGCCTATTATTGACATCACGTCCGAGGAGTCTGACTTACTGACTGGTTTTACGCTACGCAGATGGAACAGGCCGAACTAGGTGGGTGTTGCTAGCGGCGGGAGCGGGGGACATACGCACATTAGAAAGATCTACTCCGTCCTATGGAGGCCCTGGAATACTGCTCGGTATTAGTTATACTCCAATATGGGTAATTGATATAATATTCAAGCAGCTAGGTAGCTAGACTGTGAACATGATTGTCCAAATATCTAAACCATAGGTCCAAGCTTGAAAGACCCAGTTAGATAGCCTGACCTAGGTGAATATATGTAATGGATATTTCATCCATTGTCTTCAGCAGCTGCACATAATAACGGGCGGGTGTATCGGGAGTGCGCGGACTCCAGATCCTCAGCAACAATAGCTCATGGGTGGCCCTGTCACCGTCGGAGATGGTGGACGTTAACCTCCACTGTGGTCCCGTCTTGTCCTCCGGACAGGCGAACAAAGTACTGTAGACGATTCGGCGCTCACTTCAGTTTAAGAGGCTCCACAAACGTATGGGACTTGTTCCGCGGTCCGCCTCAATTGCTGATTGATGCCGTATCAAGTTCCATCTCCGAAGAAGATGATGAATCGATTGACTAGCTGACAAGTTTTTGATCAAAAATTAGACTCTGTACGAGGCCTTGAGGCCCGGCTGCTGTTCCTCAGGCCTGGGTCAACGAATGTTATCCCTGGCTAGCATCACCAAAGAACTGCGGCGTAGGCGCGTGACTTGCGATTTGTAGCATGTGTCCGTTTTGGAGATCAAAAGGGGGCTAGGGGAGCACGTCGATTGATTGTTTCATGCCTATTACGAGCTTGTGCATGAAATGAAATCTCATCGGATTGATCGACACCATGATCATTTCGCCTGTACAGTACGTAGTACCATGTTGGCTCATGACATGTGAATGTCTCGAGGCGCGATGGCGGCGGTCCAAATCCCCAATTGAGTTTGGTCCATCATTTAACAAAACATGTCGCATGTTAAAAGCTGGGGAAGTCAGACTGCGCCTCTTTGTTTGATCTGTTTGTGACACCTTCTCAAGTATTGTACGTACAGGTAATGAAACCCATAGCTTACACCTCAAATCCATCGTTCACGCTGACAGGATGCGCTCAAGCCAGGGCAAAGGTTCCTACCTGTAATTGTCACACGCCACTGTGGCCGTTTTGTTTAATGAAGGAGACGGTGAGACGGTAGGTGTATATCATGCTTTGATCTGCTTTTCACATGCAAGTCTACAAGTATTGAACAGGGAATGTCCCCATAAAATACTATCCACACCTCCGGGCTTCCGAACGCGTCCCCGGATCCTGATTACATGGCCGTCCTTGTTAGTGACTCTCGAGGGGTTGAAGGATGTGCTGCGGCAGTGCTCTGCATCTTGCCAAGACATAAACAAAGTCGCCAGGCACCCTCTTCAGATCAAGGTGTGTGACCCTGCGGTCATCTTCCGTTAGGCTTCCCCTTCAGCCCTACCCAGCTCGATGCTGCGGTACCTCTCCCGTTGGTCACATGGATCAGTTTCGCGTTATTGGTGCCCGTGCCAGTCGGCGCATAGCCTGTAAGAGACTGGGAAATCGTAGTTGAAACCATCAAGCGTATGTCTTAATTTCTTCTATAGTAGGTATTGCAGGAGCTACTCTGCCTTAACGGCCAAGGGCTCCTTGCCATTTGGCTTTGTGCTTGTATTGGCTATCGCAGCGGATCTCGTGTCCTCGACCTCGATGCCAGCAATAAAAGCTGCACTCACAAACTCGAGAGCCGCAACAAAGACACACAAGAAACTGGCAATGGCGAAGTGAGTGATGGTTGAACCGATTTCCAACCATGATCCCTCATCTTTGACAACCCAGAAGAAGTAGAGTGTCAGAACGTCGCTCGCGGTAAGAACAACCATGAAAAGAGCAGATGGGGCCACACCCAATCTCTTGTTCAGGACTCCAAGGTTAGCCGATATGAGGAAGAAGGGAATAATGATCTTGAGGATCAGTAGTGCTCCTTGCGAAAAGGGGTCGAATACTGGAATCAATCGTGATACACTTTCCAGGCTGAATGATGATATGGAGGCAATATTGCCTGTGCTGAAGAACGCTGACTGAAGCAGGACCATGAAGAACAGTGCAATACGTGCATCCGACAGAGTCAGGGGTCGGAAAGTGCCCAATTTACGCTGCTGGCTTTCAGCGACAGCCGCTTCCTTCTTGGCCTTGCCTTCTGCGAAGGCGTGAGCTGCGTACTCGAGACGCACCCAGGCCAACAAAGTGATGCTGAAGGCGACATAAAAAAGCCCCTCGTATGAAATTGTCAAAATGACAAACGTTGGGGCACATGTAAGGAAGATGATGGCAAGGCGATGCATGTAGTGGCTGTTGGGCTGCAGTCGGTATGCCAATGGCATAAGGAGCGATACAACTTGTGCTGTTAGTATAGGATTTGCAAAGCTATGAGGTGTGATTTACCTAAGACAAACCAACCAACGATTTGATTCCCCTTGGGAAGACCAAGCTTGGCCTGCAGTGAAGTAGCGCTGGAGTATGTCACAAAAGTTGCGAGAATGATAAGGCCAACCTGTAATTCATGTGAGCTGACCGGTTCTACTAAGACCGATGTATCGTCTTACCTGGATTCCAACGAGAGTGCGGCTTGTGCCAAGACGCTTCGATTTGGTCTTGAATGTCGTGAAGTCTGATAAGATGAAGTCCTCAAGGACCAAGTAAGCCAAACCAATGACAGTCATCAGTCCACCACCAGCCAGTATAAGCGAGATGTTTTCAACTTTCATGGCTGGGAGCATGGTGAATGTGCTCATAGCCAAACAAGAAAAGAACCACAGCAAGCTTAAGAAAAGATGGGACCGCAAGAATGAGAAGCCCAATGTTACCGGCCAAAAAGCGCCCACAACAAAAAGCCCAGTCAGAATTTCACGATGAATATATCCCAAAGCCTACTGATGTCAGTAAGGAAGCATAGAGCAAGTCGGCCAACTTACCAAAGATTGAATGACACCAAGATAGAGAACGACATTGAACACAAGTGCGATCACGGCCCCGCCAGACCTGACATGGCCAAACAAAGCGCGAGAACCTTTAACAACGTTGGCCCTGCGCGCATACACCTCTTCCCAGAACAGGACAGGGAAGAATGCATACAGGTAGTACGCAGGAGGAGATTTGGAAACAATAAATGATGAATAGAGCGCAACCAGGACTGATAAGAAGAAAGCAGACCCAAGCAATGTGCGTTGAGGAGGTGTGCTCTCTTGCACCACATACAGAGACAGGACAGTTGTGGTAGCATAGGCCATCCAGCCCAGGTAACCAACAGTGATCAAAGCACGGAGAAATAGCCAGTCATAGGTTTGAAGGTATCGCAAACCTTGAAGACCAATCGACATCAGAGCATCCGATTCTTCAATAGCCTCTTCAAAAGAGCCAGCTTCGATCAACGAGCGAATGTGAGCGATGCGTGACTCTGGACCAAGCTTATCCTCGCTTAGCGGTCCGTATGGCTGGTAGCGAAGCTCTGCATTCCTCTTGTTTTCTTCCTTGACCCGATACTGCTCGAGGATGACTTGGGCGTTGGCCAAAGATGCTTCCGCCTTTTCCTTGATAGGTGCAGAAAGGAAGTTCAGGGGGAGTTGACCAACACCATTCGCAGGAAATTCGGCACCGATTAGATACGACATCAATGCGGCGACGTCAGCTTGGGCAACATCGTGTCTGCGTACATGGTCAAGGTTCCAATCAGAAGAAAGCTCATCATGGCCAGGCGCGACACTATCAGGATGCAATTCAGGGGCCGCAACTCCAGAACCCCATGAGATGAGAGGGGTTCTGGTGTTGTTAGGATGTCCATCACCATGGCTGCCCCAGTCTGACATGCCGTGATCAGCGGTGAACACAAAGGCAGTCCGGTCGTCGGCGTAAAAGCCTTCGATAAGCTCGACAATTTCCTTGACGCCTTGATCCACCACCTTGATGTTGTGAAGGTATTCTTTGGAATATGGTCGGTATGAATGTCCAGTGGTATCAAGGCCCAGCAAATGGAGGAAGAAAACCACCTTATCTTCGCGAAGCGCGGTGTTGAGTGTCTCGTTCGTAGCAGCTTCAGCGAAGAAATCCTTAACATGATCAAAAACCCAGTAATCAAGCTCCGTTGCATCTTTGGAGAAGTCCTCAAGCTCGGCCCCGTATGCGAAGGCGTCGACTCTGCCCGGAACAGCACCATGCTGGAACATGGGAAGGATATCAGGGCTTCCCCAACTCCATGTGTGCCGGCTACGGTTGAAGACACTATCAAAGTTGACTGGGTTCATCTTCCATCCTGTCGCTACAGCCGATACGTCCTCGTACAAGCCAGCAATGAGGGCTACATGGCCTGGTCGTGACTCTGTTGGAACTCGTGTATGAGAAACACCAAAGGTTCCATGTTCCAATACTCGTGAGCGAAGGTAAGGAGCCAGATGACGTGGGACAAGGTCTTGATCGGTTTCGGGGTAAGGTTCGGGGTGGGCCTGGAAGGCTTTGTCTGCACGAAGTCCGTCACCTAAGGACACAATCTGTCAACTAAGAGCCTGGAGTATGTGCAGCATGTTCACTTACCAACGAAAAGCACAAGTCTGTCCGCAGGCGCTTTGGGAGAATCTACTGGACGCTCGACTTTAAAGAGTTGCATGCCCGTGACAATCGGGCTAACGAAGTAGATGTCGAAGATGGATAGTATATACACCAAGTGGAAAGCGACAGCAATGGCCATGAAGCCAATGCGACTAGAGCCAGCCATGGCGAAGTAATAGAGCCTTTCAGGCACGTAGTTCGCAAGTCCGGAGGGTTCGAATGGTCGATGATGTTTTTTTCTGGTGTAAGTCAGGGGGATGGAAGAAAATACACAAAATCCAGCCACGCAAACAGAAAAGCAAGTATTCTATAAACGTCAAAAAGGCAAAGAATCGTATCAATGAAAGATCATGAATTGAAACCCATGAGGCTTTGTGCCCTCTTTTATCAGATCAGAAGTAAAACGAGAGGCAACCTGCTGTGCAGATGCAAAAGGCCAAGACATAAACCGTGGCCAGAATTAGAATGACGCTGATGAGGGGACGCGTTAGACACCTAATGGATGGAGCCCGTTGATCTAGTCCTAGTCCCGCTCGATCAATTTAGTGCTTAATCTGCAGGGGAGACACGCTAGTGGCCCTGCCCGTACAACCCTTTCATGTCTGTACCTGAAAGTTACCCTGGTCTTATTGGCTCTCAGCTTGAGCTGTCAGTTGGATGGAAATATCCAATTCCATGTTGCTGATGTTTAACATTTGGGAGCCAATGGATCGGATCGAAAGACAGTCAGGGAATCACAATTCTTTGAGCATTTGTCTCAATGTTTAACTTTGACCTGACAGGCACAATCGCGGCAGGTCATTTCCCTTCATACAACAGCTCAATGGGCGTCTCTGCAACCTTGATGAACGGATCGAAAGAGAGAGATTCGGCCTCCAACAAGGTTCTCATTGTATCCGCTATAACCTATTTCTGCATTCAAACATGGCCCCTCCAGCCTCACCACGCCAATGTTTTCCAGTTGTTCGTACACGCATGGGTCAAAAAGAAGTTGGGTATCATTAACAAGAAACACATTCGACAGCATTAACAGCATGAATTAGAGCGCTTTTCACTACCTTGTCAAATCTTCTGTCAAAGACTTGTTGACTCTGGCGTAGAACTTTAGCGCCTGAGATCGTGGGAACGTGATCTCTTCCCTGAGATATCCTGGGAGCACATCTATCAGCTGCTGGTCACGTCCTGGATCCAATTGTGGTTGATAGGTAAATGACACATCGTCGTAGTTGTCCGCCGCGTCGTCGTTTTCGACTGCGAGTTTGAAGTGAAGGGCTGTTCGTTATGTCAGTACAAAATTACAAGATGAGAGGGCGCAAGGCCAAACTTACTGCCATTGCGACCAGTTTGGATGCAGTCAAAAGTATCTTCCATCTCCTCTTGCTTCACGCCCCGTAAAATCAGATCTGTCAAATCTGCATAGAGCCTTTCCTTCGCCAGCGCGGTGGCTTGTGCCGCATGGGCAGCCCCGGCTTGAGCAGTGCGATTCGCCAGCCCACTGGTCTTTATAGCGCTTCCCGGGACTCTGGAACTGTTCTCCGCCGACCTCGCAGCAGCCAATTTGTTAGAAAGGGTCTTGATTTCGGACTTGGCATCGGACAAAGAGCTGTTCAGGGTCTGGATAGTGTTCTCCAAATTTTCTGTCTCGGCTTCATTTTCGTCTAGTTGTTTCCGAAGCTCTTCACTTTCGTTTGCAAGCGCAGTCTGGGCAGCCAGTTCAGCTTTAAGTTCAGCTATAAGCTTGGTAGCGGCTTCTTCAAGTCAGTACAACGGTCATGGGAAACCTTCATAACAAAGCTTACCGGCAGTGCGCTCCTCAGCCTGCTTTTTGAGTCGCTCAAAATTTCGCTCAGCTTCTCGAACTCCTACGTCGCGCAAATCTCGATGGCGAGCTTCAAGGGCCGTGTATTTCCTTGTAAGATCTTCTAGTTGCCGGCGCATGGTGTCGTCGCTCGTATCGTAACTTTGCCATGGTGCTGGAGCCTCAATGCTAGGTGGTGCGCCAGCATCATCATCTTCGTCTGCTTCTAATACAGGATCCAGTTCCATCGAGTCCTGCTGTGTCTCTGGAACTTCTGCGATCGGCGTTGTAGGCTGTCGCGGGGGCCGGCCTCGTCGTTTTATAGCGCTTTCGGGAGCAAGAATAGATGTATCGCCATTTGTCTTCTTCGGTCTCCCACGCGTTCCTTTCTTTATATCGGTAGCCGGGGCGCTTGAAGGAATCCCAACATCCTCTAACGGAAGTGTTTCGTCTATAGAAGTCTGTTGAACTTTGCGCGTCCCCTTTGTACCACTCGCAGTGGCTTTACTCGAAGCAGCTGGTTGTGCATCCAACTCGGACACGGTTGGAAGCTTGTCGCTATTCGTTTGACGCGTCGCTCGAGGTGCAGCCTTAGTGATCTTGCTAGCCGAGCCGGGTGGTCGGCCGCGAGGTTTTTTGGTAACACTACGCACAGCTGCTTGAAGTTCGGACTTGTCAAACACATCAAGGTCGGGCTCTGAGTCGGAGGCGGCAAGTCCAGCAAGCCCTGCGGCCGGCTTTGCGCGAGCGCGTGGTGGCATTGAATCCTTTTTTATTGGTAACAGTCGGTCAAGCGTGTCGTTTAATGAAGGCGCACAAGGATATTATGGTAGCTGAGAAAGCCGCGATCAAAATGGCAGACGTCAAGGCCCAATTGCATGCGTTGCGCAAAGAATTATCGTGGGGATAGTGATAAATATTGGAGGGGAAGGTTTCAAATGAATGTTTACAATCCCACCAAGATGATATGTTCATCCATGTAAACAGATTGGGCGCTGGAACATGGTCTGTGCTCTAAGACTAAGGCACAGTAGCGGCTAACCGCCCGCCACCCACTTACCGCCCGCTCTGCTGAGATCTTGTCGCCCCGGACATGTGCCAGCGTAGAGTTAGGTTTACCGGATCGCGCATATCGATCTTTTATTCTTCATACCACCTTTCTCACTTTCGCCGACCCCAACATTTTTTTCTGCCTCCCAAGCGGCAACTGGCAAAGTCAGAAATGTCATGATCGCAGGAAGATAACGACACACCTAGTTTGATTATCTACTGGCAATTGTCGCCATCTTCATCCCCTCTCGTTCCGTTATCTCATGCCATCCGAGTCAGCCCCTTGGCTGCGCTGGGTCCTCGGCATGGGGGAACGACGCAAGCTCGGCGATGTCGCTATGGACGTCCTGCTCTTCGCGGGCATGGTTAGTACAAACTCCGTAAAGTATGATGTATTGTCTGGGAGGTGGCACTAATATCATGATTAGATGACTGCTGGGCTCTACGTCGCTAGAAATTTCTTGAATCCCATACTCAGCAACATCGCCGACCCCGATAAAGAAAAACACGAGCAAGCTAGACGCCAGGCGAAAGCGCATTTGGAGCGAATGAACAAGAATAAGAGAGATGGACTTGATTATGGTGACGACAGTGACTCCAAGAGAGGAGGACCTCGGCCTGAGGACTTGGTCCTGAATGAATACGAAAATCTAGTTGCACTTGAGATGGTACCGCCCGAAGATATATCTGTTGGATTTGATGGTAAGTAACTGTGCATGCCGGGCATGTTGCATATGGCGGTTAGCTACTAACAGCGACAGATATTGGCGGTCTGGACACAATCATCGAAGAACTAAAAGAATCCATCATCTATCCTCTAACGATGCCACACCTTTACTCTCACGCCGCACCACTACTGTCTGCTCCCTCCGGTGTTCTTCTGTACGGACCTCCAGGTTGCGGAAAGACTATGCTTGCAAAAGCTGTTGCCCATGAAAGTGGTGCTTCTTTCATCAACCTACATATTTCGACTTTGACTGAAAAGTGGTACGGCGACTCGAACAAAATTGTACGGGCCGTCTTTTCGCTCGCTCGAAAAATGCAACCCGCAATTATCTTTATCGACGAAATTGATGCTGTGCTTGGTACTCGAAGGAGTGGCGAGCACGAGGCCAGTGGCATGGTTAAAGCTGAGTAAGTTTGGTACTGCAGTAGACATTTGTCGATCTGTTCTAATAATCGGCAGGTTCATGACTCTCTGGGATGGTCTGACATCTTCAAACTCGTCAGGAATGCCTGCTCGCATCATGGTGCTGGGCGCAACCAACCGCATCAACGATATCGACGAGGCTATTCTCCGTAGAATGCCCAAAAAGTTCCCCGTCACATTGCCAGGAACTGAGCAGCGACGAAGAATCTTGCAGCTTGTCTTGCAAGATACCAAGACGGATCCTGAGCATTTCAACCTGGACTACGTTTCAAGAATCACTGCTGGACTTTCAGGTAGTGACATTAAAGAGGCATGCCGAGACGCGGCCATGGTACCTGTCCGAGAATACATGCGCCAGCATCGCGAGAGTGGGCAGGCCATGTCAACCGTGGACCCAAGACAGTTCCGTGGGATCAGGTCTGACGACTTCCTCGGCCGCGAGGGTGGAAACATCAAGCTACAATCGATCAGACAATCGAGCGGTGTTGAGGAGTTAATTGCGGAGGAGCAGGATTAGCGAACGGACTCTGTGTGTATATAGGTTGCCACCAGCAGCCAATGTTGCAGAATAGAAACACTCAACCCTGGATTTCATCTTATCAGTAAAGCACCAATCAGCTGCACCGCAATGTCTCTTGTGACTTTATTACCTATACCGTAACGCTCGCACCGTGACATTTCTCCGCAAATGTGAACTTGTCCACCATTCAGGTTTGAAGTTGGCGAGCTATAACGACATAAAGCATGCCGGGGTCCGGTACCGACCTCCGGGTGTCCCGTACACAGTGTCTCCCAGCGTGCGTCCCCACGCGTAACGCACAGGACTCGATGGGCCATGATAGTGTTTGATCACGTCATTTCACAACCCCACCATACTTTCTGGGGGACTAATAGCGTGCTACCTCGAGATAAGTGCGCAATCCGTAACCAAACAGGTATTCTGATATCAGAAGCCCTCCGTTTATCGGTCGGACGATTCAGAAGCGGTGGGCTGGACCCATGAGACTGCGGTTCTCTATTGAGCTGTTGCGGCTCTTCAGAGGCTTTAAGCACTGGAAATCAATGGCTCAGGCCTCGAGTCTCTTGCAACTTTAGGTACGTGGCTGCACTGTAGTAATGTAAACGCCCTGCAATAAAGCTCTCCATACGTAGACTACAGGCCAATCCACTCCATTTGCGGGGAGATCGTGCAGGGCAAAAAAATTAGAACATTCCCCCAGACCGCCGACAGCGGGAGTGACTCCCCGACTCCCGAACGACCGTCCTCCTTCAAACTACCAAGGAGTCTACCTCTCTCTCTACCTATTTACCTAACTCGGCATCTCCCTTTATACTTTTACCTTAAACCTCAATTCTTCGTTCCTCAAACCTCTCTTCTTCAATTCGACATTGGGTTTCGTCTTACATACTCTGGTGTCGAATCATTGCCTAGCGCTGTCCTCTCCTCGCTCTAAGACAGCTGCCGCCATCGCTCCCACTATACGACTTCATACCGTTACAACACCCAATTTTCTACAGAATCAAAAATGTCCGCTCCTTCGCCTACCGAGTCCGGCAAGTCCGCCGACCCATTGAAGCGAGTCGATAACGAGGGACACGACCTTCCTCCCTCTCCTGCTCCATCGAGCCCGCGCAATGGTCGCAGGCGCTATGCTCTCGCCACCGAGCTTGTGTACACAGACAGCAAAGATCAATATGGCGCCTCCAGCGTTCCTATTTACCAATCTGCCACCTTTAAACAGACATCGGCCAGCGGTGGCCAGCAAGAATATGATTATACACGCTCCGGCAACCCAACCCGAACACATCTTGAACGACACATTGCCAAGATTATGAACGCCCAGCGAGCGTTGGCCGTCAGCTCGGGAATGGGTTCTCTCGATGTCATCACTCGTTTGCTCAGACCCGGTGACGAGGTCATCACTGGCGATGATCTTTACGGTGGCAGCCATCGGCTCCTCACTTATCTGGCCGCTAACCAAGGCATTATCGTTCACCACGTCGACACCACGACTACTGATAGCGTGCGGGCACGCCTCTCGGAGAAGACTGCCATGGTGCTGCTTGAGACCCCTACCAATCCCTTGATCAAGGTCGTTGATATTCCTGGCATTGCCCGCCTAGCTCATGAGGTCAATCCCAAGGCTCTGGTAGTCGTCGACAACACAATGCTCTCGCCAATGCTTTTCAATCCTCTGGATGTGGGCTGCGACATCGTTTACGAGTCCGGAACCAAGTACCTGTCGGGTCACCACGACATCATGGCTGGTGTCATTGCGGTGAACGACACTCAGATTGGAGATAAGCTGTTCTTTGTTATCAACTCTACTGGTTGCGGTCTGTCTCCCAACGACTCGTTCCTTCTCATGCGTGGCGTCAAGACTCTCGCCATCCGAATGGAGAAGCAACAATCCAACGCTCAAGCCATTGCAGAGTTCCTTGAGTCTCGTGGTTTCCGTGTTCGCTACCCAGGTCTCAAATCTCACCCTCAATACGACCTCCACTGGTCTATGGCTCGTGGTGCTGGTGCTGTCCTGTCTTTCGAGACCGGCGATCCTGCTGTTTCTGAGCGTATCGTCGAGGCTGCTCGTCTATGGGCTATCAGTGTGAGCTTCGGCTGTGTCAACAGTTTAATTAGCATGCCTTGCCAGATGAGCCATGCCAGTATTGATGCCAAGACAAGAGCCGAGCGACAAATGCCCGAGGATATCATTCGACTTTGTGTTGGTATTGAGGACCCGAACGACCTGATTGAGGATCTCTCGCGCGCTGTAAGTACTGAAATTCTATGTTACGAGAAAGAAAAAGCTAACAATCTTCGCAGTTGGTTCAAGCTGGTGCCGTAACTGTCACTATGGATGGCTTCCACGCAGCGGGTGCGGCTAAGGAGCTCGGAGAGACCCCTCTTGTCTTTC
Source organism: Fusarium flagelliforme (assembly GCF_020744385.1). Taxonomy (NCBI): domain Eukaryota; kingdom Fungi; phylum Ascomycota; class Sordariomycetes; order Hypocreales; family Nectriaceae; genus Fusarium; species Fusarium flagelliforme. The sequence goes on from NW_025763503.1 coordinate 7,101,896, forward strand.
AATAAGTGACGAAAACTCAACGAGTTAGAGTCAGCTACAAGCAGAGGTTCAACATGCCGATGAACTTTGAGAACATTTTGATTTTATGAGCGAACTCGATACTTTGCAGGATACCATTTCAATGTTGGGCAAGTCGTGGTTTTTAAACCTTAGCCAGGGTGGTGAAAAGGAGAGGCTTGCCAACATGTATATCGCCAAAGATGCGATGCTATTAAGGGGAAGAACAGAAAAGAGAAAAGGTCCTTATCATGAGCTTACGCTGGAGTTGGAGGGAAGGAATTCTGGAGTTGGAATTGTTTACTTGGGCACCTGCAATAGGTTTGAGACAAACTCGAATATACGGAAAGATTCAGATTCAAAGATATATGTCCGTCACAACAGACGCTCATTCATGCTCAAATCCTTGTCTTAACTTGATACCCCAAGTTGCAAGCATATAACCGTCCCTCGACTCTCGCTCGACTTTTTGATCGTGGGATGTAGCACCGTACCAAAACACATAAGCCAGTCTTGTTCACTTGAGCAAACACCAAGGCGTTGCCCGTTTGGAACATCACAGATACAGTAACCAGTTTCTAGAACAGTTGTATTTATTCAAATTGTAAGCGAGTAACTACCAACTAACGGTCCGGATAACAGGTATATTCAACGCTCCCTCAAAAAGAAACTCCCAAATGCAGATGCAAGTTTAAGAAAAGTCAAAGCGGTCGGGAAGGACAACAGGTGCTACCAATGTCCATGTATACATGCCGTAGCAGACCCAGGCACTAACAATCTTAACCCAACTTGCTGCGTAGGTACGTCCAACGGTTGCAAAGTCGCCATCCTTGGTGGATTCGTCGAAGTTCATGGTGAGCAAGGTTGCTACCCAGGCTGTTGCCAAAAAGAAGATGATGTGGAAGACAGTATAGCTATATTGGGTTCTGTTGCGCTCGTCATCTCCTGCGGGAGCGTCGCCGGCTTCACTTTCATCGTCAGTCAACAGGGCATCAGCGGGCAAACTACCCTCCTCAACAGCTCGGCGTAAGGCCTCTGCTCGCATTTCACGACGAGCACTTGGCTGCTGAGTTACCAATCCATGCTCGTCATCCTCTGGTAGCTGAATACCGTTGGAGTTGCCGAGACCAAGACTCTGGGTGGCAGCTCGGGTGGTGGTGTATGCAATTGTGAGAAGGGTAACGATGGCACCAATAACAATGGATGTCGTTCGTGTTCCTTGACCCATGATAAGAGGGTTACACTTGCTGTCAGGCTCCATAGACACGGCGGACATGGTCAAATATGTGCAGTAGACAGCCACCATAGCGGCCTGAGCAAGTCCTGCTTTGGGATTGAACTCTTGGACCGTAGGATTGACAGAGATGACAGAGATCCCAAGCCAGAAGATGAGGTTGATGGTGATTACAGCCTGGTTCATCGAACACGAGCCGCGAGCAAAGAAGATGTACTGCACAATGGTCATGGCAAGCGAGCCGATGTACATGCCCAGAGTGGAACCGATCAAGACGAATCGCCAAACTCTCGAATCCGTGTCTTCGATCTGGGCGAGACAGTACTCAGCCCAATTATGAGCAAGATCAACAAGCAGTATAAGGCCGAGCAGGAGGAACAGCATAGCCGCAGCGAATGCGACGTAGTTGCCCCAGAACAGGAAGAATTCGTCGGGAATCAGGAACGAAAGAACAACAAAGGCGAGCCAGGCGATGATCTTGGGGCCCCAGTAGCCATTCTGGATGGAAGCACGAGGATTCTTTGAGGTTGCGACACCGAACAGCAAGCCAGCGAGGATGAGATGAAAGAGACCGAGCGCGAAGTTGATACGGTGGACAGCGAACCAGCCATGACATTCGCCAGTTGGGCAATTGATCGTAACATAATCGAGAGTAAGTTTCTGGAGTTTCTTTATTGCCCAGGGCGTGAGCATTATCCAGGCGATAATCGAGTTTACGAGGAGGAGAAGGGCGTATGCGATACGGGTTGCGACACTATTGCCGCATTTGCCACAGGCACTGCAGACCATGGAGCAGGTCGCAGCACCACAGCAACTAGCAGCGAAGGACACAATCTGAAGAGAGAATCAATGTTAGTTGACAGCAGATCTGTAGGTAAGAGTCGCTAACATACAGTACCGACGCTTGGCACCGCGAGAAGCGGCAAAGATAAAAGAGCACCCATTGCGACAGCGCGTTACCGAGATTGTTCGCGTTGTGTTCTATCGGGTTGGTTGCGATATTATGGATATCTCGCTGCGTAATCCAGCGCAGGTTCAAGTTTTTGCCAATTCGAGAACTGGCTGGCAGCGCCGTGCCTTGGTAGATTGACAGATAGTTGGATGGATATCCTACTGGCGGTTGATTGAAGATGGAAAGTTGAGGCTACTGACGATCAAGCCTGGCCACGTGAGATTACGTCGCCAACAGAAACCGCCCGAAGAGCGGAGGGATGTAGAGTGGCTGGAAAGGTGGCGCAGTAGGTACGGAGTAAAATACCTGATATCCAATTGAACCGACTGTCACTGTACTGCAATACCGGTAGCACTAACCCCTGCCGACAGTGTCTACCGTCTATTCTGTAACGCCTGTGCTTGGTCACAAGGACAGACTAGTACCTACAGTACAGCAGTCTCGGGACTATCTCCGCGTTCGGCTTGTCTCATGCGTGGTTGTTCAGGGCGAGTTCATGACTATCAACCTCCACGAGATCCCCTAGTCTCTAGTCATTTCCTATCCGATAGGTAGTCCACCCTCGGTATCATTATCCGTCTATCTCGTCTATCATATCCTGTCCCCTTTGTTCATGTTCCGTCTCGACTGCCGCCACGTGTAAACCAGTATCACCTATCCTCCATCTTCTAGTCTATCCTATCTTCTTTATCAACTTATCTGCGGTATCTCCTTAGGCCGTTGTCAATCTTGTCCTATTGCGTCAGCACTTCCTCACTAGCTAAATGTTAACTTCATCCTCATAGAACCGTATCCTCCCCTCTTGATACTTTATTCAGTTTCTTTTTGATTCCCTTCTCACTGCTTGGTCATCGAGAGTCACAATGCATCAAGACCAGCAAAAACGCCTGTTTCAGGCGCGAATTATCGCGAGTATCGCTGCGACCGTCATGTCGTTGGCTTGCGGTACCAATGTCGGTCTTTATTCATGATATATCTCCATCATAGTTATTCTAACGTCAATTAGTATGTTTACTCGGCTTGGTCTCCGCAATTCGCGGAACGATTGAAGTTGTCATCTACCGAGAGCAACTTGATCGGACTATCTGGTAACCTGGGCATGTATACTTTGGGTATGCCTATAGGTGCATTCGTCGATCATAAGGGCCCGCGACCTGCTGTTCTTGCTGGTGCTGTCCTCATGCTCTTTGGCTATTTCCCGCTTCACCAAGCCTATCATCGTGGCTCTGGCTCAGTATTGCTTATGTGTGTCTTCTCCTACATGACCGGCTTGGGCGGCTGTATGGCATTCGCTGCTGCTGTCAAGACGTCTGCTCTCAACTGGCCCAAGAACCGCGGAACGGCCACGGCATTCCCTTTGGCTGCCTTCGGTCTGAGTGCCTTCTTCTTCTCTCTCCTGGGTGCTGTCTTCTTCCCTGGCGATCCCAGCGCGTTCCTTGAGCTTCTTGCTTGGGGCACCTTTGGCCTCACCTTTGGCAGCTTCTTCTTCCTCAAAGTTTACCACGACCAACCCGAGTATGAGGCCGTACCCGCATCGGACGACACGCAGAGCATTCCATCATCAGCTTCTCAACAATTCCGACCTGGCTCTTCAGAGGAGCCGAAGCCTTTCCACTCGAGAGTAGTGGACAATGAACCCGGTATGTTAACTAATTCCAGTAGTAATAGCTCCCGTACCAGTACGGGCTCGTACGCACCCGCTGTACCATCCTCATCCACCACCGCCCCGGATCCGACGGTCTCTCCTGGAATTCCATTTGCGCCTGATATCGGCCTTGTGGTCGCCCCCGAGAATCCTGAGGACCTCGAGGTTGGCGAGACGTCGCCCCTGATTTCTCGTCCCTCATCACGAGCCGAACAACCCCTTCTTGGAAATAGTAATATTAATAGCGATGGATATCACCATGTAGACATTCGAGGTCTCGCCCTCTTGCGCAGCATCAGCTTTTGGCACCTCTTCATCATCATGGGTATTTTGGCCGGCGTTGGTCTCATGACCATCAAGTATGATAAACCCGTGACCTAGGTTTGGGGAGCACTCAGCTGACAATATCTAAAGCAACATCGGAAACGATGCCAAAGCTCTTTGGAAACACTATGACAAGAATGTCACCGACGATTCTCTCGTTCACCGGCAGCAGATGCATGTTTCAACCCTGTCTATCTGCAGCTTCCTTGGGAGATTGTCAAGTGGTAAGTCATAATAATATCTGCTCGCTATATCAACTTCTCACAGTCTTTCCAGGTGTCGGTTCCGATTTTCTGGTGAACAAACTCCACGCTAGCAGGCTCTGGTGTCTGGTTGCTGCATGCGCCATCTTCATCTTCGCTCAAGTATGCGCATTGAACGTCGAAAACCCACACTGGCTTGGGCTCGTCTCGGGCCCGTCGGGTTTGGCTTATGGTTTTCTGTTTGGAGTATCTCCTTCTCTCGTCGCCGAAACGTTTGGTGTACACGGATTGAGCCAGAACTGGGGCTTCCTGACCATGGCTCCTGTTTTCTCATCCAATATCTTCAACATATTATATGGTAGAATCTACGACGCACATAGCGTGGTCGGTGAAAATGGCGAGCGCTCCTGCTTGGAGGGCCTGGAGTGCTATCGTTCCGCCTATTGGGCCACATTACTATCATGTTGCGCTGGGACAGCCATCACTCTGTGGGCGATTCGTCACCGACACGCGAAGCATTTGAGAGCGATGGATAAAGGTGAAGAGGAGGATTAAGAGCATGCAGGTACTGGCACTGAAGAATTAGCCCGTACCTGAGACGTGCTCTGGCCTTTACTCCGATGGGCAGGGTACTGGCCTCATGTGATGGCGTTCGGTATATAGATTTTGAACTGCTTCAACTTAGATTTGAGATCATAGACAGATACAAGCTAACGCTTGATTAAACAGGGCACAGCCATTAAGTTTCAAGAATTATCATAAAGAAGGTCTAATTTGTGATTATATGCAATTAATGTTTGCCATCCATCTCTCGTTCCATATCCAAAGCTGATTGCATAAGCGCCAAAAATAACAAAGCGCGACATGATTCATCTTCAGCCGTATGCCATTGCTGAGAATGACCAAGTCCAGCCTGGAAAATAAGTAGTTGAATTCTATACAGATGAAGCCATGCTCTTTCAGGATTGCCTCATCATGCCTTCTGCCCATAAAACGCCAAGAAAATGCTAAAGTCGTGGACTGGCGCCGTAAAAAGACGAACAATGTGTTCCGGATTAGAGTGTTGAAAGACGTTGGTTCCAGAGCCATGCAAAAGTAAATAGGTATTACTGGGCAACCTCGCGCTGAAAGTCGAGAAAATAATCGCTGCAAAGTAGAAAATCAAGTCTTTGCTCGCCAGATAATCGTGCACTGTCGTGTGAAGTGTAAAGAGACGGCCAGAAAAGTGAATGAAGATGATAACATGGTATTTGTGCCACGATTCTGAATGTGACTCCCTCATATGGAAGCCTTTGTCTTCTTCCGGTCCTCATCTGTACTACTGTCAAATATCGCACCTAGTCCACTCAAGGAAAAGGGGTCGTTGGTAGAATGCAACACAACCAGCCAAGCGGCAATGATGTTCACCAGATAGTGAAGCATATACGCATGAGAAATGCCATACATGGCGGCGTAGAGAGCAGTAGCGAACAGAAGCAGGCTCGTGACATAGCCCAAGACCCGGCTCACCCGAGGCACCATTTTCCCTGTTGTCAAGTTCTCTACAAGCAGAATGAAAGGCATTATTGACAGAACATTATGATGTGATGAGAATGGTGTGAGCCAATGTACAGCCAAGTTCCGGATCCAGACTGCCAAAATGGGGAGGTTGATGGGAAGAATCCAGAGCATTAGAAGTAGAATAGAATGCGCATAGTGGTAGTAGTTCGAGTTGGCGTCGGAAGGGGCGGTGATATTGATGCGTAGAGCTCGGATTACCGTGAAGAGCTGCACCAGGCACGCTACCAAATAAGCAAATTGATAAGGAATAAACGTCCACACAAGGAACAAGAGGATGGCTGTTGTAATCATGCGCCTCTTAGGGGTTGATGGAACAAATGCAGGCGAGCCCACTATCCTCTCATCTTCTGTTGATCCTGACAGAGCAAGTGAGGTTACTGCCCAATAAACAAGACCGAGAATATGTGTGAGGGCTTTGGTCATGTAGTGGACCACGGCGCAAACCCCGACGCAAACAACACCGATTAGGGGTACGAGAAACCAGAAAAAGGGGTCATCCGTCCCAATGAGCATGTCGTGGCGATGAAAGTCAACGCTCAAAGGATCTGTATGGGCCTGATTCAGAAATCTGCTGAGCCAGGAAGCTGGCACGCCTTCCAATGATACCGAAAGGAGCGTCAGCGACACGAGAAGCAATGGTATCGATTGTCGCAAACACAGGTCTAAGCTCTGCGAGAATGAGATGAAGACCCCCGAACTGTCATAGACACGGAACTGTTTGCGCAAAACAAGCGCGACAGTCAACATGGGGAAAGCAGCAAAGACAGTTCGATATCTCATGTACAGCTTGCCGAGACTACCCCAGAAGTCCGGCTTAATCGTGATAAGAAGGTTGGAGTCGCAAGACGGATCAGTCCAAAACTGAAAAGTGAGGCCCTTCTCGGCGTCACCCAAAGTAGGCGGCAGGTAGGGGGCGACACCATGGAGACTAATATCGGCAGAGGTTGCATTAACAAAATATTTGGACTCGTATGGTTGATCGAGATATTGTCGAACCAAGGGGCTGAAGAGAGTCTCGTCGGCTTGGCACTGAGGATTCACAATCTCGAGCTTGTATGCAAGAAGAGCTGATTGCAGCGAGGGAATGTTGACTTCCACACTCATTGGGCGACCAGGGGGGAGTTCCACGGAAAGGCCAGAAAAAAGCAGCTTCATAAGACCAGCAGTCTCCTTCCTTGAATAAGTAGACTGGTCACTGAATTCTGCTACCAGGAAGCTGGGAGAGTTTGGTGCAGGCTTTTCCACAATGGCCACGAATTGATGGTCGGAGAGCTGTCCAAGATCGTACTGAAGATAAGAAAATGGAATGATTTCTCGCTCTCGATCGAGGTAAAATGGATATCGGGACGATGATGTCGACGCAGGAAGTAAGATACGATCAGAGGCTGCATTCTTACAAGCAAGCCTTGTCGAACCACTGCCGTCTCCAGAGAGATCAATTTGGAAAGGGTAAAGCGAGGTGGCCTGTCCAGATTGGAAGGGGTACACACTGCAAAAAAGGACCTCCACCTTGCCGTTTTCACCAGCGTCGTCCAGAGCAGCATCGGTTAGAACGGTAAAACGTCTGGACTCAGGTGAAACCTGTGGTGGGATGGGAAGTAGATGAGCTTGAGGCTTTGACTGCTTGCCAGTCTGACGGAGGACAAGCCTCTGTCCAGCTGGAAGAATAGACTCGGAATCATCACTAAGCGTGAGCAGGGTCGTTGCTTCTTTCAGGGCTAAATCCTTCTCCATTGTTGGCTCCATTCCTGTCAGAAATCGCTTCTTGAAAGTCTTCATTCGTTCGGCCCGTGGTTTGGTCTGCGATGCACGATGAACATCAACAATGTCATAGAGTGTTTTCGTGATTACTTTTCGAAACTGATCGCACCAAAGGATAGCCTGGTGATCCATGCTTGTCCAAACTGTTGGGATACCGGTCGAGAAGACGGTGAAGCCGTGTGTTGGAGGGACCAGAGACTCGAGGCTTGCATAATCAGACGGAACAATCGTGTCCAGTCCACCGCCTGCGATTGAAACCAAGGTAACATGCCACAAAGGATTGTTATTGGCCCATTTTTGTGAGTACGCCTGGCGCCAATAATCATTGATCTCGTCGTAAATCTGGACTATCTGTCCATCAAAAGTGACAGGAGGGCGAGCATGCGGTGCTGACATGGTAATGATGGTGTTGATTGAGTTTGTCTGGTAATTGGGCTGAACAAGCATGGCTCTCGCAACAACACCGCCCATGGAATGGCCCAGAACAATGACTGACGTGGGATCCGGTAGCTTGTCTTCTCGTGCAACGCGCTGAGGGTCGGAATAGAGCGAAAGAATGTAGCGAACAGCTTCGTTAAGGTATTCGGCTTGGTCGAGTAGAGTCTGGCCGTGAAATGCCGTTATATCTTCGTTGAAATCGACGGTGAAGAAGTCGAGACTCCGGACGCCAGCATCGAGAGCGCCATGATCATGCTGGAGATTGTTGTGGAAGTAATTGGCTGCTTCTGCAGCAATAGGACGGACCTGCTTATAGCTTCCTGCGTTGCCAGGGATAAAAAGTACAGGAATCCCGAGGAGCTATCATATACGAGTTTAGCAATTCAACGCCCATATCAGAATCTGGAAAATGATGATACAAACCTTGTCTGCCGGTTCGATCCCTTGCTCGCGGTAGAGATATAACGAGTATTTGGTTGCAAATCTAGTATGCTCGGTATCGAACTCGGTGTAGCGCACGTATGAAGGACGCATGTAGGACATACGGCACCCCTTTGGATCTTGTTGGCTGGTTACAAGTGACCGCAGAATGCCCATAAGAAGCGCGATTCCCAACGCGGAAACAAGCAGGACGATAATAGAGAAGCGTGGACGACTCGTGCGTCGGTTCGGGGACGGAGACTGTGTTGGTGTCCTGGCGAGAGCCATGTCGGGGGTTGACGGTGCCGCAAGAGAAGTCGGTTTCAAAGTTGTCGCTGTTTGAATATCCTCTCGAGTCTGGTTGTTTCTACCATTGTGGTCATTCGTGGGCTTCCAATTGAGGCTGCTGGGTCGTCGAATTCGTGCGGGCGATGTGCGCGTCCTCAACCTAGGATCGGAGTCGGGAATATCAGACTCGAGTGAGGATTCGTCACCATCATCGGATGATCCGGACGAGCGCCTCTTCATCTAGAAGGCACGTTCAGACTCGCCGCGAGCCTATACCAAGGGAGACGTGGATGAGTTCGAAAAGCAAGATTATCGTTGTCGAGATCAAGTTGGGGTCGGTGCGATCTTCAATTTAGACAACGAAGTCGAGAAGACGAGGTCAAATCACAGAAGAGAATGAAGTCGAAGCTAAGATTTGAGGTCAAGAACGTCTGTGATACTACTAGCCTGCGCTGGAACAGCTTCGGAACATGCCAGCAGGGATATGATTTAGCTAGGTAGGGTTGTCGAAGAAGCAGCGCAGAGCAGCGCAACGCAACGCAATGCAATTGAAAGCTTCTCGGGCGGTAGCAAGAGTAGAGCCGACCCGTTTGCGACAATATGGAGATGGATGCAACCGGGGGTTGTACTGTAGTTTTTTTCGACGGCTGGGATACGTCGGAGGCGCACCTCGGCGTGCGAGTGAGCGTTTGAACGAACGACACTAAGAAGCAACGAACGAGAGTGACAGTGACCGTGATAGTAACTAGGTAGTAGAGAAGCCAAGACCAAAGACGATATTCGCAACGACAAATTATGTATGCGGCATGTCGATACGACTCCCCCAGTCCCGTCCGTCGGTCCCTAGGTGGCTTTGAATTCAACGAATGTGGGTGGGAAATTGGATGTCGATGGCTTCTCCCACTTGTCAGCCGAGTCGGGACCACTTTTAGCGCTGTACCGGGCTCCCCTTTTTTTTTCTTCGCACTCTTCCATGGGGCTGGTAATGAAGCTGGTAGCCCGCTGGACGCTGGAAGCTGGTAGGCTGGCGGTTGGCTTCAGATAAGCGCCACATCCATACTTCCAGTCTTGGAGTTGGAGAATCCCGTCCTAACTTGATCAGTGTCCAATAATCGAATTGGATATCCAAAGTTACAGGGAAGAAACCCCAACAATCACCAGCTAGACTAATCTGTCATCACGCATCATACATACCTAGTCTATTTACTTGGTCTTTCGTCCGACGTTGCAGGGATGTCCTGCAGCTGTATAGTACTGTAATTAATTTCAGCGCAGCTTCGCAGATAACTTTTTAGATGATTGTTTTCGTCTGCAATCAATCAATCACCTTGACTGTGTACGTATAAGTTGGAGTGCCTCTTTTCAATTACAGCCGACCATTTAATTCGCACGGGAGTCTCGTAAGACGTCATGAACCTACTGTACTGGGTGCTTAGGTGTAAGGCTTCAGCAGCCACCATCACCACTTTTTAAGCCGCAATTAAACATAAGTACCAACTGCGTCACTTCAAAAGCACGACAGTTCACGCCTTGCCCACTGTAGCAGTCTAGCACTACTGAGGTGTCGACGCCTCTCCCTTCCTAGTTCCCTGTTAGGGCATGAGTAGCGCGCCTTTCAGGCGTGTCTTCCGTCTTGGCCTGGTGATAGCTTCCTTGGACTTGAGAACCAAAGCTTGGAAAACAGAGCTAAACTCTTGATATATGTTGTGTATCGAACCTATCATCAAGAATCGGCGCTGTTATCTGTGGAGTCGCGGCTAAAGTAGCTAGAGTGCCTTTGCGATATAGTAGTAGTATGGATCCGTTGGGCTCTATTGGTGGCTGGGTCTAAGTCCTGGTGTTTTCGTCAAGTAAATGCTGGCTCCTGACAGCACCCATCTGCATTTCACTTCGTTTTACACACACTTGATTAGGTGATATTGAAGATCAATCGTTCAGAGATCCAGCAACGGAGATCCCGTTCCATGTCTGTTAGAGATATTGGAAGTATCCGTACCTCAATGCCACTGTGACTGGGTACCTCTCACCTGGTCCAGGTTTATCGACCTTGTGTTTCTTTCATGCAGTGATACCGTCCAACGCAGGCACGCTACATCAGCAGCTGCTCCCATAGGCCACACCTTCCAATCCATCGCAGCTGATGATCTACCACTTATCCTCCATTCGTCTCCCTCTACGCCAAATGACGAGATGTGAACGACATTCTATTCCCAAGACATTTCGCGTGACCGGTCCAAAACATCAATTACCGTATCATCGAACGATTAATAGCTGTGGCATAATGTTAACTGCTTACAGATTTGGTTTTTATGCCACCCAGGCTCCTGTGGTAATGTGTTTGCCATATTGGATTTATACATGGCTGGGGGTACTTTACCTTAGTATGCAGGCCCCACTACAAGAATATCTGATAGTTGCATTGCCCCAATCGGATGGAAGCCCTGTAGTTAGTTACTGCTGCGCGCCGACATCGATAATAGTTCACGTTGAACAGTAAAGAAGTAGACAACTAGTCATCACAGATCGCTCTCCATGATTCGGCTACGAATCATCAGAGTCTGATGCAGAGGTCTATTTGTCCTCTTTCAGCCTCTAAATTGTAATGGGATCACTATTCAACTGAGTTCGATACTATCGATCACTTGTCTTTTCCTTACATGTTCACGGTTCTAAGAGTGGATGCTTAGAAATGGCCACAATAAAACAGATTGATGGACGCACAGTAACTATCCCCAGCAAACCTATATTGAACTCATGATTAACTTGGCCAGGTTCATCAAATACAGTCAGGACAGGTTATCGTTGACCTTTGCTCTGTTGTCAAAGAATTAGTCGAGAACAGCATCGATGCTGGTGCAACAAGCATAGGTAGGAACATGATTACTTGGCAGGATCGACTCATGATAAGCGACTAACATCGAACATGTGCTAACATTTTTTCATCTAGATGTTCGCTTCAAAAATCAGGGACTTGATCTCATCGAGATAGCTGACAATGGGTCCGGTATTGCCCCTGACAACTATCCTTCAGTGGCTCTCAAGCACCATACGTCAAAACTCTCATCGTACTCCGATATAGCCACGTTGGAAACTTTTGGATTCCGTGGCGAAGCTCTAGCTTCGTTGTGCGCCCTATCTACCGTTAGCATCACGACTTGTCAGCAAGGCGAGGCTCCTAAGGGGACCAAGCTCAGCTTCGAGACCTCTGGAAAGCTAAGCGGAACAGCTGTTGTTGCAGCCTCAAAAGGCACCACCGTCTCCGTTGAGCGTCTGTTTCACAATTTGCCCGTCCGTCGTCGTGAACTTGAACGCAACATCAAGCGAGAATGGAACAAGGTGATCGCCCTCCTTGGTCAATATGCCTGCATCCAGACCAATTTGAAGTTCTCCGTATCTCAGCAGCCTACGAAGGGAAAGAGAATACACATGTTTTCAACCAAGGGCAACCCTACAACAAGGGAGAACATAATCAATATTTTCGGAGCAAAGACGATGACGGTCCTCGTGCCACTCGATCTATGCCTCGAGATGCAACCGTCTACTGTCAATCCGGCCCTACAAGTCGACTCTCCCCATAAAACTACATCTAAAGAAGTCCGTATTGTAGGCCATGTCTCAAGACCTTCTCATGGAGACGGGCGCCAAACTCCAGATCGCCAAATGTTCTTCGTGAATGGTAGGCCCTGTGGTCTGCCTCAATTTGCGAAAGCATTTAACGAAGTGTACAAGTCTTATAACAATGCGCAAACGCCCTTCATTTTGGCTGATATTCAACTCGATACACACATGTACGATGTCAATGTTAGTCCCGATAAGAGAAGCATTCTGTTACATGATCAAAACCAACTCCTCGACAACCTGCGTACTTCGCTCACAAATCTTTTCGATTCACAAGACTATGCAGTCCCGACATCTCAGCTTATGCCTTTTAAGAACCGCACTGAGAGCCAAGCAAATATCAACACACCATTCAAACCCCATATCACTCCTAGGAAGCCCATTAGTGGTTCCTCCCCGGGCCCTGAATCAGACGACGGGGACAGCAGCGAGAAGACACCAGTGTCAAGGCTATCATCTGGTGGTTCTGCTAGAAGGGTCGGCAGCTCAAGAGCATTGGAGAGAAACCTCAGCAGTCAAAACTTGATCAGCGGATGGGTCGAAAGAGGGGCGACTCGGCGACCAGAGAGCCGAGAGCACCAAGTACCAAATGCGGAAGTTTCAGCTCCTTCTGTATCAACAAGATCTTCTACCAAGCGAGGCGAACCGAGTCTGTTTGTTAGGAGTCCTTCACCTGCATCCGAAGTAGACGAGAATGATATTACAAAGCCGCTGCCTGTCCGGGATTTCAATAAGCAGCTCAGGGCAAACTCTCACACGAAAAGTAATTCATCTGCTGGACCGATCAGCCCCTCAGCTTTGGTTGAGGAGGAACCACAGATCCCTGCTACAATGCCTCTGAGACGAGGCCAACAAGATGTTGCATATGTTACTCCGAGTAAACCTTCACGGGGTAAGGCGATACCAGAAACAACTACTGTCATGATAGGAGATGAGGTAGTGGAGAGTGTTGCAGACTCCTCTGATGATGAAGATGAAGAAGCAGATGTCACTGCTGACGATGCTATGGAGGTCGACGATTCGAAGCCCTCTTTTGGCAGTCGTCTCACGCAAATATATACTGCTGGTGCTATCGCGACAAACGGGAGTCAATCTTTGCGCAAAGAACCCGACGCCGAGGCGCCTGATGACCCCATAGCCTCTGAATCGGGCGATGCAGAATTGGGTAGCGACGTTTCTGCCGGCGATGCAGATAGTGCTAGGGACGGCGCTTCCGAGCTGGCCGTACCACAGCCTGCTGGTAAGGTATCGGAAGAACAAGAAGCACCCAGTGCTTCACCGGACAATCTTTCTTCCCCAGTACCGGGCGAAGTTACTTCCGTTGATCGTAAGAGTCCGAAACAAAAGTCTGGTGTACGAAAGAAGGAGGCTACGGCCCAGCTTCTTCAATCTGTACGAACGAGCGAGGGCCTTATAAGAGCCGAAATGAAATCTTGGGCAAGTCGACTTCCTTCGAACCAAGATGATTGGGCTGGTGAGGATGAGGTCACAGATCTTGCTGCTGCCAATGCGGAAGACAAGTTATCCCTCACCATAGCTCGTAAGGACTTCTTGAGAATGAGAATAGCTGGCCAGTTTAACATGGGCTTTATCATTGCAAGCCGTCCAGCGAGTTCAAGATCAGGTGAAGAACTCGAGGCCGCTGATAATGACGAGCTATTCATTATTGATCAACACGCAACGGATGAGAAGTACAACTTTGAAAGACTGCAGGAGATTCAAACTGTACAGTCTCAACGACTAGTCCACCCGAAAAGGCTCGAGTTGACAGCTCTCGAGGAAGAAATCGTATTGCAGAATATTCCTGCGATAGAAGCCAATGGTTTCAAAGTACATGTTGATATGAGTGGAGAAGAGCCTGTAGGTTCAAGATGCGAAGTGCTGGCGCTTCCCATGAGTCGCGAGGTGACTTTCTCGCTCACTGACTTGGAGGAGTTAATAGCGTTACTTGGTGAAGAATCGTCAGAGTCAAAGCATATACCTCGTCCATCAAAGGTCAGGAAAATGTTCGCGTCGAGAGCGTGCCGAAGTAGTGTCATGATTGGGAAAGCATTGACACACGGGCAGATGGAGACGTTGGTGCGACACATGGCGGAGTTGGACAAGCCTTGGAATTGTCCTCATGGTCGTCCTACAATGAGACACTTATGTCAATTGGATGCGTGGGATTCGAAGGGGTGGGCAGGCGATAGTATGCAGAGTCCTTCGGTCTCCTGGCAGGCTTACATGAGTGGAAAGTAATATTACGAGATAGACTGGCCGCGTAAACTAAAGACTTTTGTATTATCAAAACATCGGAATTAACTAAACTACATTACAAGTGTCCCATATCACGCCGTTCCTGCCTATTGGTATATTCCGTCCCATTGAAACCATTCAACATTCATGCACCCTGATCGAACTCACAAATACATTCATGAAACAAGCAAACCCAAAATCTCATCTCCTCTCCGCAAGGGGGTTGCGTCCATCAAGGAACGAAAACTTGTTTCCCGCTGCGCGTCCCTCCTCCGCCATCTTTCCACTAACATTACGACGCCCGTATGCTGTCGAGGTGTGCTGGTTGTAATCGTTACCAGTCGACACTTTACGAGTGTCGTTGCCAATCATAACAGGGGGAGTACCACTTGTGAGCTCGCCATATGATCTGGCATAGAAAGCAGCCTCAGGCTGGATAGAGCTCTGCCGATTCTGTGGGGCAAAAGCTGGTTTCTCATCAGCGATATCTCTGCTCGCGCTCACGCGTCTTGCGTTTGAGCTGATATCCGTCAAAGAATCTTTGAACTTGAAGGGGAAGTAGGGTGTCTTGGCTCGAGGGGGTGAGGGACTTTCTCGCTTCTCGGAGGGAGGGTTCAAGCGGAGAGGGTGAGGTCGCAGGTCGTCATCAGCACCCAGATCGTAAGACGGGTTGTTCTCATCACCATATTCCTCGTCGGAGTCGTCGTGGACGTATCGTTGAGCCAAGGCTTCATATGACTTGTTCTGCCGGTTCGCCGCACTCGTCCTTGCTGCTTCAATTTCTCGGTTGCGCTGGTTTGTTCGGGAAATGAGCGAGTCCGTAGGTTTCCAGGTTTCGGTGAATTTGGCAGGGCGAGGCTGGTTGTATCTGTAGCTGCTTGATGGACGAGAGCCGGCCTGATCATCAAGAGGGATCTCACTGTACGCATCGTAGTAGACTGAACGGGTAGCAGAAGTCCGGGTTGTGGCCCTTGATGTCGCAGAATCTCTACGCTCACGACGGGGAGTTGTAGGGGGTCTCTGATGCTGTGGGCTTGGTGGGAATCTACTTCGAGAGTCTCTAGTGCCGACGGTGGTACTGGAGCCATTGCGGGTGTGGGTGAAGGGGATTGCACGGGGTGGTTCAATGTTGTCGTGAATGCCTTCCTGGGGAACAAGAGACTCTCGGCGGGCAGTTGTAGCCATAGACATCCGGGGGTCAGTGTCCGTAGTACTGGCAGTCATAACGGATGACTTGTTCCTCTTGTGCTTGGGTCGAGCAGTGAGATGGCTTTCAAGAGGGTTCATGTCAGGAGGCATCAAGCTGATCTTACGGAACATGAAGCCCAGCCAGCCTGCAATAGCCAGGCTGATGAGATGAAGTCCACCCGACACGGCAAAGGTATAGAAGAGTACAGGCTTGAAAGTATCCATGAGGGCTTGGTCCGAGAGGCGGGTGATCCATACATCACTCTTGGTACGCACTGATAGGGCTCCAAAAGCGTACAGAGGTACAACACCAAGGTCAGTGACACCGCTAAAGAGCTGATACGATGCGGAAGAGCCGGGCGAGCGTGCTGCGGCGTCATGAGATAGATGATAGATGCCATAGATACAATGCAAAACCACGACACCAGGCTACCCACATATGTTAGTTACGTTGATGACCAATTGAAGGGTAGATAGAGAGGTACTTACAGTAATTCTCATGATCCAGCCCTCAATAGTAGGGACTTTGTCGATGAGAATCATCAAAGTTAGCAGACCGAGAGCCGCAACGAGTTGCAGTATACGGAGCACGGACTGTCCATATCGAAGCCATTTGATAAAACTTTTGCTGCGAGGGCTCATAGAAGAATATTCGTTGGTTCTGTAGGTGAGAACCTCGTGCATACTGAGTGAAAGCCAGGTCAGCATTGTATACGGTGTCTTGGGGCATACGTCCACACTCACTCAGGATGTCTGTTGAATGAAACAAGAGGTCCATTCTGCTTCTTTCGCGGCGTGGGAGCTTGCCAGCTTGCTCTTGTGACAGCCTTGGGATCAAACTTGGGCTCTGGGAAGCGTGAATCGTTCGACACAGCGCTGTAAAGGAAAGGCGCTTGCGAAGGAGGCATTGGTGCGAGTGGTCGCAATGCGATGCGCCGAAGTTTGCGCGGACTTGAATTGAGGCTAATTCAAGTGGGATGGAATGAAATGAATGAAAATGCTGATCCAATTGCTCTTTTCTTGTTGGAATGAAGACGATGCAGTGTTTCGCAGATTAACTGCGATTGACGGGGTTCGTCAAAAAGAATGTGATTGTTACCCGAGATATTTACAGTAAGTAAGAGAAAGAGGAAGAGTAAGGGTCTCAGTCAGATCCGGGTTGGGAACAATCGCCCAATATCGTATCGCATGCATCCCAATCGGTCACTGTCTCTGACGAAATGTGTACATCAAGGAATGCCGGGGGCGGGCCGCGTTGGCACAGCAACAGTCTTACCTTGTCTTGTCGCTTCGGGGGTCGGACCTAAGGCTGGCCAATGCTTGCTCAGTAAAGATAGACGGGATCCAGTCTTGGTGTTAGTAGTAAATGACTAACGTAGAGTTAAAGAGTCACTTCTCAATCATTCATTGGTTTGTGTTTCCTTGACCTGATGTTTCCATCTCATCACATCCGCTTTGGAATATGGTCTTGTCAATAGCGCGGCGCTCTGGTCGCCTCGAAGCGCTTCGTTATCCATCCCGGTTGGTCTCGGGCTCTATCTCTTCCCAGCGGTATTTCTCTTCGACAGTTCAACATGGCCCGAGATCTCCGGATGCGCCATTCCGAATGGCCGTGGTAGGCTCTGGCCCAGCCGGATTTTACACCGCCTATCGAGTGATGGGGAAAGTGCCCGGAGTAAAAGTAGACATGTATGAGAGTCTTCCAGTCCCCTTCGGATTAGTTCGCCATGGCGTGGCTCCAGACCATCCTGAGGTCAAGGTTGGTGGCTACCCTACAGAAGATACGATACGGCCTCGGTGACTTACACAACGACACAGAATTGCCAGGATAAATTTGACGAGATCGCCTCACAGTCTAATTTCTCGTTTATCGGTAACGTCTCCATAGGACTTCCTGGTCACTCTTCTGAGCACTGCACGATAGAGTTGCAAAATTTGATGAAACACTATGATGCTGTTCTTTTTGCATACGGAGCATCTGAAGACAAGAAATTGGGAATTCCTGGCGAGTCAACTTTGAGCAATATTTACTCAGCACGCGACACTGTAGGCTGGTATAATGGCTTGCCCGGATCTTCTAGCCTCAATATCGACTTAACACAAGCCGAGGAGGCCGTTGTTATCGGCCAGGGAAATGTCGCGCTTGATGTCGCAAGAATGCTCTTGGAGGATGTTGACGTTCTGAGAAAAACAGACATCACAGAAAAGGCACTAGAGACTCTGTCTAAAAGCCGGATAAAGAGAGTCCATGTAGTTGGGAGAAGAGGACCGATGCAGGTACGAGTATTGACCAAGGATAAGCTAATGGACGATGTTAACATGAATCCCATAGGCTTCATTTACCATCAAGGAGGTACGAGAATTGATGAATCTCAAAGAAGTTGCGTTCTTGCCCCTAAACAGGTCATTGATTCCCGAAAATATCAAGGCTTTACCTCGTGCCTCAAAGAGACTCATGGAAGTCCTAGTCAAGGGTTCACCGACCCCCCATGATGTTGCTTCCAAGGCATGGTCGCTCGATAGTTGTCTTTCTCCGAAACATTTCCTCGGTAACCAGAATGATCCGTCTAAAGTAGCGAGTACCGAGTTCGACATCACAGAACTCGCGTCGCCCTTTGACCCGAAGTCGTCAGTTAAAGCCACAGGGAAAACTACCATCTTACCATCTGACGTTGTTTTCCGCTCCGTGGGTTACAAGTCAATCGCTTTGCCAGGTTTTGCTGAGATTGGTATCCAATTTGATGAACGGCGAGGAATCGTTGACAATGATGGCCTTGGCAGAGTGACGAGGATGGTTTCAGATACTCATGCTGGAGGTGTCCACAATGAAAGAGTTCCTGGGGTCTACTGCGCCGGCTGGGTCAAGAACGGTCCAACTGGAGTCATTGCATCGACGATGCAGGATGCTTTTACAACAGGCGACGCAATCGTTCACGACTGGCTCTCAGGGGGTCATTTTCTGAACAAGCCAGACCAATCCGGCGTGACTGGATGGGAGGGTTTACGACAGGACGCTGGACCGACGACATGTCGAGCTGTTGCATGGGACGACTGGCGAAGAATTGACCGCGCGGAGCGAGAGCGTGGACAAAAGAATGGGAAAGAGAGAGAAAAGTTCACGACGACAGAGGACATGCTAGCTGTCTTGGATTAACGCGCGAAAGAAAGGAAGTTTAACTGTTTGTATATTACATCATTTTGTACTTCACACTACTAGACCTATGTACATTATAGAAGCCTATGAGCTCTTGACCTTCTCGGTAAGCTCTGGTACCTTTTCAAACAGATCACCAACCAGACCAACATCGGCTACCTGGAAGATGGGGGCATCGGCATCCTTGTTAATGGCGGCAATAACTTTGCTGTCCTTCATACCCGCAAGATGCTGGATGGCACCAGAGATACCTACAGCCATATACAGCTCAGGTGCAATCACCTTTCCTGTTTGACCCACCTGCAGACTGTTGTCGGCATATCCGCTGTCAACGGCAGCACGCGACGCACCAACGGCGGCACCGAGGGCGTCAGCAAGAGGCAGCATGATCTTGTCAAAGTCCTCCTTGGACTTGAGACCACGGCCACCCGAAACGACACGGCTAGCAGTAGAAAGATCAGGGCGATCAGACTTGGCCAAGTCCTCTGAAACCCACTCGGTAGGTGATTCGGGCTTGGAGTCAACGCCCTCCTCAACCGTGGCGGAACCTCCCTCGAGAGGAGCAGAAGCGAAAGCAGTTCCTCGAATGGTGACGATCTTGACAGAGTCTGACGACTCAACCGTGGCGATTGCGTTTCCAGCGTAGATGGGTCGGACGAAAGTGTTCTCGCCCTCAATCGCCGTGATATCGGAGATCTGCTGCGAATCGAGGAGCGCAGCAACTCGAGGCATGAGGTTCTTACCGAACGCGGTGTGGCCTGCAATGACATGTGTATAACCGCCCTTCTTGATGTTCTCAACCAAGAGAGGAGCATAGGTTTCGGGCAAACCCTTTCTTAAAGTCAATGCTGGGTTGGCGTTTTGATGTCGATGTACGACTAACCTTTTCATATGCAGCATTATCGACAGCAATAATCTTTTCGACGCCCTCAGCCTTGGCAATCTCTTCAGCCACAGACTTTACATCCTTGCCTGCAATGAAGCCGTGTACGGTTCCACCCAACTTCTTCGCAGCCGTAAAGGCGCTCAATGAGCTGTGGTTGAGCTGTCCATCCTTCTGTTCGAGAACTGCCAGGGTAGATAGCAGCCGTTGTCGTTGTGCGCTTAAGCTGTAGGCGTGGGCGCGGGCCATAAGGCCAGTGGCCTGCTTTGCTAATACTCGTTTCGCGGTCGGAAGCATCGTGGTATCGTGGTTGAATTGTAGGTTGACGAACCAACTGTCCGCTCGGGGAGTCGAAGGATGATGAGGTACGTGAAGTCGGCGTACGGTTGTTAGCGGGCCGAGGTCGTGGCCGACATATTCAACGCCGCCATCGGTCATTGACCGGGAACTGACGGCATGTGGGTTCGAATGCCGAACCGGCTCAAGATGTATCACATGACGGCTATTTAAACCACCTACCTTTCTCTACCTTTTGAGCAAGGCAAGTTACAACGATATAGTATTAACTGATATAGGCATCAAGTAACAGAATTGATTGATATTCTTGATCTTCATACTCAAGCCCATATTGATGCTACAACAGCGACAAGCCATTCATAATACAATCAGATATCGTGTATCTGCGCAATATAACCTCTACTACAGTCAGATGAGAAACCAAGTACATAAAATATTTCTCATGCTATTTTAAAGATTAGATACAAATTCTTTGATAGCTTGACTTAAGAACAGTCCCTGCCTGGTGCTATTTGATGTACATGACTCACCAACTCTGCTTAGCTAATTCGACATCACGTGATGCAACTCAATCCCCCTGGGCTTGCTGCGCGTCGAGATGGTCACGAAGCTGAAGCCAGTCAGTTCGCGCCAAAATTTCTCCAAGACGCGACCCATTTCATCGCCAGACTCCATCAACATCAAGACGCTAGCGATATCGAACATACGACGACATACGATCAATCATCCATTGGAACCGCGATAACTTCATCCGCACGTAGTCGCGCATTTCCCCCGTCGCGCGCTTTCGATTGATTGTTGCCTTTTGTAAGCCATTGTCCGCGCTCATCACCAAGATGGACGATTCAGCGACCTATGGCTCGCCCAGCAACGGTGCATCGCCCAACAGCAACCCCATTCTCGCCCAGCCTCCTCTTCAAGGCGATTCAAACGCAGGCGATAGTGAAGGTATGTGCGCCTGATGGAATTCCCATGCCCCATCCAAAATAAGAGGCTCATGGCATATAGACGTTCAGATGTCCGAGGGATTGGGTGTCGATGCCAACATTAAGCAGGACAGCACAACTCCTGCGCCTGGTAATTATACCTCTGAATTGTTGTGCTCACCTCGCTAATGCCTTTAGCTCGTGGCGATGAAGAAATGAATGATGCGCCAGCGGATGAAACCAAGCCCAAGGAGGACGGAGCTGTTGGTGCCGATGGCCAAGAAACCAAATCGAAGGAGGTCGTCGAGTCCGTCGCTCGTGAACATTTGATGACACAAACTCATGCCATCGTCCTGCCGAGCTACAGCACCTGGTTCGATATGAACGTTATCCACGAAATCGAGCGCAAGGCCATGGCCGAATTCTTCAACAACCGAAACCGAAGCAAAACACCTGCTGTCTACAAGGACTATCGCGACTTCATGATCAACACATATCGTCTTAACCCCGTTGAGTATCTGACTGTCACGGCTTGTCGAAGGAATTTGGCTGGTGATGTTTGCGCTATCATGCGCGTTCACGCCTTTTTGGAGCAGTGGGGATTGATTAACTACCAGGTAAGCTCTCCGCTCTATCGTAATTCTTACTTGCTAAAACTTGATAGGTCGACGCCGACCAGCGCCCATCACATGTCGGACCTCCCTTCACTGGTCACTTCAAGATCATTTGCGACACTCCTCGAGGTCTGCAGGCGTGGCAGCCTTCAGCCGATCCTGTGGTTCTGGAAGGTAAGAAGAGCCAGGACACTGATCAAAAGGCTATTGCGGCTACCCCGGCCAAGGGAGAACAAAATCTCGAAATTGGACGAAACATCTACGAGGCTAATGCCAAAAGCTCTCTCATCAGCAAAACAGAGGGCAAGACGAACGGAGAAACGCCAACCACCAACGGCGTGCCCGGTGCTGAGGATGCCACCAAAACACCCATTTCCAAGGTGCATTGCCACCAATGCGGCAATGATTGCACTCGGATATACTACCACAGCAACCATACAGATGCCAACCCCAAGGCCAAGTACGACCTTTGCCCTAACTGCTTCACTGAGGGCCGCCTACCCGCCAACCATAACAGTAGCATGTATGTGAAGATGGAGAACCCTACTTACACATCAACCCTTGATCGCGACGCCCCATGGACCGACGCCGAGCTCTTGCGACTCCTTGAAGGTCTTGAACGATTCGATGATGATTGGGGTGAGATTGCGGAGCATGTCGGTACCCGCACACGAGAAGAATGTGTGCTTGAATTCCTGCAGTTGGATATCGAGGAGAAGTACTTGGATTCAGAAGCCCCCATCAGTGCCCCCACCGGTTTGTCGATGCTCGGCCCACAGCAAGGACAACTTCCGTTCAGCCAAGTCGACAACCCAGTCATGTCTGTTGTTGGGTTCCTTGCTAGTCTAGCCGACCCAGCCAGCACAGCGGCTGCTGCTAGTAAATCCGCCGATGAGCTCAAGCGCAGGCTTCGTAAGCAGTTGGAAGGCGACAAGACCGATGACGATTCCCAGACCAATGGCGATGGCAAGTCCAAGCAGGACTCGATGGACATCGACCTTCGACAAGAAACCACTACTACTACGACTACGACGACAACCACCACAACCAAGACGAACGCACTTGCTTCCATCCCTCTAGCTTCGATAGGTGGCCGTGCCGCAGGATTTGCATCACACGAGGAACGAGAAATGACGCGCTTGGTCTCTGCTGCATCAAACGTGACGCTGCAGAAGCTCGAGTTGAAGCTCAAGTACTTTGATGAAATGGAGGAGGTTCTCCGTGCGGAGCGACGAGAGCTTGAACGAGCCAGACAGCAACTGTTCTTGGATCGACTGACATTCCGACGAAGAGTTCGGGATGTTCAGGAGGGTCTCAAGGCCGCGGCTGCTGTTGGTGGTGATCAGGGTGTACGAATGGCGCAGGAGGCTATGAATGACGGCGACAGATTAAGCTTCCAAGCTGTCCCCGGTGCTTCAGCAGTCCCCCCTCCCAGCAGTGATGGCCAGATTAAGAGCTTCGAAGCATAGAGGTATAAATTGAGGATCAACAAAAAACAGACTGTCTTGGGGATAATGACGCGTGGGCAATAATCGGGTTTGGAGCTTGGGGGTTATTCAGGTGGTTACTCTACCATAGGCACAGGCATGCTACTTGATGTAATCTGTTGTGGAATGGTGTACTACTATGGTATAGATGCCTTGGTTTTTTTGTATCGTTTTTTTTGCTGCTTGACTGTATCTTAGGCGAATTGGAATGTTCACGTTAGTTTTCAACACTCTCGTAGAATTACCGGTCTTGGTTCGCAGCCCTTATGGCAATATATTATTGTATGCCACTAGTAGAAAAAACTAGCTGTGCTGTGATAGCTACAGCTTCATATATGAGTTTAAATATGTTGCCGAGACGTGATTTGCTATGGAGAAAACCCTGTTTCTTATAATCAGTGCCATTTTGTACACCTTGGAGGTCCTGGTGAGGTTTCGGGTAACAGTCTCGTGGAAACCATTGGCAGAGTTACCGGCATTTAGTGACTTGTCCAAGAGTTGAGGTGGTCGATCAAGATTATGATAAATACTGGCGAACATGTTAGTCCACACCGGATGAAGATCTTGAAAATAGCATAATCCTAGTGATTAGTAGTTTGAGGAGCTGATCAAGCTTCAAAAGTTACTCGGAGGATATTTAGGTGAAGCTCTCCACTTCCCCGCGAGCAAGCTACTAATAGAAATCTGGGGTGGTAGTGACTTGACAAGCCAGACCTAGTTCAATATTGGAGCAGTGTTGCAATCATATCACCCAAAAATGAAGACATCTCAGCATATGTAGATCAGTCTACACCTGTGCTGATCTTACAGATTGTGTTGAGATAATAATTGTATGCAGTCACTTTAACTTAATGTAGTGCTTCCCCAGACGAGGCTCAACCTGACGATTGCCTCGGCCATAGTGGGTTAAGCGGAGGCTCATTCTACATATCTGATTGGATATAAACTGCCCCTGTCATCCGTCCCGTCGGCCCTTGGGGTTTGGTTTTGGGGGTCTTGTGTTCCATAGTACCCGTACCTCGGCCCAAGGCTTTTGAGGGGAACGAGGAACGCATGACGTCTCACCGTCGGTCACAAGCAAATGTCCCCTTCCAAACTAACCAAACCAATTTGGGGTTTTGTTTTTTGAGAGTCCATTTATTCTGTTAAGCTTGCCGCGTCTTGAACCGAGGCCAGAGTAATAAGCGCGAAACCGGCCCTCTTACTCTTCCCATATAGAAAAGCCGACAGTATCGTCATTTCCCATACTCCATAGACTACTACGGTACATATCTACCGCAAACCTCCCCGGCTCTCGCCTTCACATTTCTTTTCTTTTTTTGTTTCCTCATTCTTCGAGTTGGTCATGTTGACTTCAGCCCGCTCGCCCGCCTTCAGGAATAGCTTCCGTCAGTTCAGCAAGATACGCGCAGTAAGTCATCATGATCCCTTCTTTCAGAGCCGTCTTCACATGTTATCGTCGCAAAACGAATCTTGAGAGAGAAACCAAGAGCATTTTGGCTAGCTATCCTTCAAAGAAACACGGATGACTAGCGAGTCATGAGTACTCGGCGGGCGACAGGAACTGGGGCCCATTGTTTGCTTGTGATCGGCTTCATCGCTCGGTCCAGGTGTGCATGGATTACCTGCTCGACATCCTGGATCGCTTCCGTACCCTGGCATCTTGATAAAACTTCATTCTGGTTTATTCATATTTCTAACAATTTCCATTTAGGCGCAGACTCTCAATATGTCCCCTTCAAAGCGAGCCAACAGCTCATCCTCATCAGGTAGGAGCGATCCTTTTGCGACGTTTGCGCAATCGATTTCATGTTCTGACACGATCACGACCCAGGCTATGTTGAGAACCATTCCAAGGGGCCAATGCTACGATGGCAAGACTCTCTCCCAAAATTGCCCGTGCCGACACTTGAGGAGACGGCTAAGCGTTACCTGAAGTCGATCCACCCTCTTCTGTCCCCCAGCGAATATGAGGCCAGCAAGAAGGCTGTCGACGAGTTTGTCCGTCCTGGCGGCGTAGGCTCCAAGCTTCAAGAAAAGCTCGTGGCGAAGCGTGAGGATCCTAACACAAAGAACTGGATCTACGAGTGGTGGAACGACGCTGCCTACCTCTCCTACCGGGATCCTGTTGTTCCTTTCGTCAGCTACTTCTACTCGCACCGAGACGACCGCCGAAGACGAGACCCAGCCAAGCGCGCTGCTGCGATCACGACATCAGTCCTTGAATTCAAGAAGCAAGTCGACGCTGGTACCCTTGAGCCAGAGTATATGAAGAAGCTGCCCATTTGCATGGACAGTTACCAGTGGATGTTCAATGCTTCTCGTGTCGCCGCCAAACCCGCCGACCACCCTGTTAAATACTCACCAGAGGAGAACAAGCACATCATTGTTATTCGTAAGAATCAGTTCTTCAAGATTCAGCACGAGATCGATGGAAAGCAGCTCAACACTTCGGAGCTTGAGAAGCAGTTCAAGCGCGTCTATGAACTTGCCCAGCGCGTTCCTGCCGTTGGTACCCTCACATCGGAAAACCGAGATATCTGGACAGAAGCCCGCGATATCCTGCTTAAGGCCAGCCCCAAGAACAAGGACGCCCTTGAGGCCATTGAGTCATCCTCTTTCGTGGTTTGCCTTGACGACGCAGCGCCTGTCACTTTAGAGGAACGCGCTCATCAGTACTGGCACGGCGACGGTGCCAACCGCTGGTACGACAAGCCCCTGCAGTTCATTATCAACGATAACGGCACTTCCGGCTTCATGGGCGAACACTCTATGATGGACGGTACTCCCACTCATCGCCTTAACGATTACGTTAACGATCTCATCTTCGGAAACAAGCTTGATTTCTCTGACCCCAACATTCGTTCAAACCTACCCGAACCCCAGCTCGTTAAGTTCGAAATCACTCCCGAAGTCCAGAGTGAGATCGACCGTGCTACAAAGGACTTCAACGATATCATCAGCAAGCATCAACTTGCTGTGCAGGCCTACCAAGGCTATGGAAAGGGCCTAATCAAGAAGTTCAAGTGCTCTCCAGACGCCTATGTCCAGATGATTATTCAACTTGCTTACTTCAAGATGTATGGCAAGAGCCGACCTACTTATGAGTCTGCTGCCACACGGCGCTTCCAGCTTGGCCGTACCGAGACATGCCGCACTGTTTCTGACGATTCTGTCGCATGGGTTCAGGCTATGTCTGATGCTTCCGTCGATGATAAGACACGTGTTGAGCTTTTCCGCAAGGCGATCAACGCCCATCTTGAATATATCACTGCTGCGTCTGACGGAAAGGGTGTTGACAGACACCTCTTTGGTCTCAAGAAGCTGCTTGAGTCTGGCGAGGAGGTCCCCGCCATCTACAAAGACCCTGCCTACAGCTATTCTAGCTCGTGGCACTTGTCTACGTCGCAACTCAGCTCTGAGTTCTTCAACGGTTACGGCTGGAGCCAGGTCATCGATGCCGGTTTTGGTATCGCATACATGATCAACGAGAACAGGTAAGGATAACTCAAACTCAAGAAGAAACTTTACTAATACATCATAGCCTTAACTTTAATATCGTGTCAAAGGGTCTTGGCAGCGACCGTATGAGCTACTACTTGAACGAAGCTGCCAACGAGATGCGCGAGCTACTCACACCCACTCTCGAGCCTCCCAAGGCCAAGCTATAAACGCGCATTTGTTATCCAGAGCGAATAGACATCGCATGTATCCGGCGTATTTTCAGAGGTCGGGCTATGGAGGTCTTGTTTGGCGAAGCATCCTAGATTTAAAGTGCCAGGCCATACATCTATATCAAGAATTCTGCGAAATTTCAGCTTGGCAAATCAGATATACATAAACTAGATGCCATCATAAATGAGCACGAAAGATAAAAAAGAATAAAAAACAATTAAAATTTAAATGGTCAATTATTCACTTGTGGTTATGCCACCGCACGTCTAGCTAAGTTCATCTGATGTGGCTCAAACAGAACCATGACAGAAATGTTATGGTGATATCCTACTCTTACATTGACAGATCCAAAGTGTCTCTAGATTAGCCGGCGTGAGCCACAATCTCGTTCACCAAGTCTCCCTTACCCTCGTCATAGTAAGAGCAAATCTGCGAGGGCAGAGGCACCTCCTTGTAGTCATCGTCCTCACCGGAGATGACATTAAGGTTGATGCCTGCCGACTTGCTCGTGAAGACCTTGGTTCCTATGCTCTCCTTGCTGAAGTAAATTTGGGCGCTGTCGATCTGGTCCAGCATAACAGTAGGAATGGTACCCATAACTTGGAGAGCAAAGTTTTGGGCCTTGACAACATCGACAGTTGACACGAGAGTATCAACGATCAAGGATAGACGAGTAGAGTTCTCGACAGTCACTTGGTTAGCCTTACCCCTGACAATGACGGTGGTGTTATTGCAACGGCTAATGAGGACAGAGTGCGTCAAAGAAGCTTCAATCTCGATAGGCTCGGATTCCTTCTCAAAGTTTTCCTGGGCTGTGTTAGCTACGATCGGTTTCGTTCATTCAAATTCAACGTACAATTGTCCACTTGTTGCCCTCGAGCTCTTTCTTGGCAGGCTTCTTGATACGCATGCTCTCAGGCTTAGGCTTCTTGCCAGGAGCCGGGCTCTTACCTCTCTGGCTGCTTTCAACCGTGGAGCCACTGCGAAGGGATGGGTTCTTGTGCGTCATTTCAGACTTGTCCACCTTGCGCAAGCCCTTAGTGACACCTTCACCCTTGTTAAGTTCCGAGAAGACGGCACCGAAGCCACCACCAGACGAGGCAGCCGCAGGAGCATCCTCTGTCTTGATATCCAAAACAGGAGGAGGGCCTGGGGGAGGAGGTGGCGGTGGAGCTCCACCAGCAGGAGGAGCAGGAGCAGAAGAAGGCGCCGAGTCGCTAGACAGCGATTTCAAAACCTCCTGAGCGGGTTGTCCATTGGGGTTCCATGGGATACCATTTGGGAAGTATTGCTTGACATAATCGGCAAGATCTCGGAACACCTGGTAGAAGCTCTGAACCCATTCGATCTGCTTGGGATCCCTGGTAATCTGGTTAATTACGTTCGCTCCGATCATGGACGTGACTTACTTCTCCTTCTGCTCCTTAAGGACTCTGTTGCCAAAGAATTGAGCTGCGCCTAGGCACTCGTCCACATGCTTATACGGACGGGTGTCAATGGTGACCCAGGCGAGAACCATAATACCTTCGGAAACAGTGCTCAGTTGCGTGATCATAGGGCTGGGGCGGTTGTTGTCTTTAAGCTCAGTAACAGCCATAAGTGCGTCGTTGATTGGCTTGATGAGACTTTCATAGACGGGCAGACCAGGACCAGCTAGATCGGGCTTCTTTGCCTTGGTTGATATCAAGAGGAACTTGCGTTGTTCCTGGAAGCCAGTCTTGACAAGCGAAGCCTGTTCAGCAACGAGCCCACCGAGTTGGTGGCTAAGCTTAACATATTTCTCGACGGCGGTGTTCAGAAAAGCATCGAATTCCTCGATAGATTCGGGAAGCGGCTCGGCTGGAGACTCGGGCTTTACGGCAGCTGCAGCGGGTGGAGGGGGAGCGACCGAAGAGGGGTTGGGAGGAGAGGGTATCGCCTGGTTCAGAACAGCGGCATCGGCGGGCGGTTCGGTGGAAGAGGCGATATCTTCAAGGCGAGAGGTTGCAGCCTCAAGGCTAAATTTAAGTCAGTGCCTGTACAGTATACCAGGGCAGCACAATGGGCGTAGTGAGCCTACCGCTTGATGAGGGTGGTCAAGTTGTGCATCTGACTATTCGCAGCCATATTGAATGCGATCGCTTGTCGAAGCTTATATGTTGCAAGCCGTAGAAATTAAGCCGAGTCGTTTTTTGGACACGCGCAAATTGGCGATAACCCCCAACTTCTATATAATCGACAGTTGAGAGATGGGCAACGACGCGTTTAGGCAACGGTTTGGTCGGTAGGCAGTTGCGCAAAACGATCTGAATAAACGACTGCCTGTGTTCGAGGTTAATTATAGAAGCGATCGAATTAAAGACCGGTATGTACCTGTAAACTGCAATGCAAATGCCAATCCAGCCAGTAACAGGTAGGTAGGCAATAAAAGGCTGAAGAAACACGAAGCAGTGTAATGAAGATGAGTTAAGTTAGGTGTGAGGTGAGGTGAGGTAAGTGGTCGGAGCTCGGTTGAGGAGTTCAAGATCCAAATAGGGATAACCTGACACCAGACAGGGGAAGCAGAGCTGTACTGCAGCAATACCCGAATGGAGCTACAGTCCTAGTGCGCTCCTAAGTACTACAAAAGTATAGCATCGCCAACGAACCTGGGGGGCAGCTGTAACCTCCTAACTTTTAGGTGGGTAAGATTGCATACACCTGGTGCTGGCGCTGGTCATGATGAGAGACAAAAAGAAAGGATGGAATATTTAAGTCCCTATGATGGATGTTTTCTTTGTTTTTTTCTACTCACAAGGTCCTTTTAGAAATTACCTATGCTTTGCTCTTGGGTTGAATCTCCAAGACATCACTACAGTCCCTTAGTATGCGTGGCAGAGCCAGGGTCAAGGGATCCATCTGGATGAGGCCATATGTTACGTGGATTTGCCCGTGTACCTAGGTAGCCTTGGCTAGAGAGGCATGTAAAGTAACTTACCTATGATGTCGAGTTTGGTGTATCTATCAGATCATTGGGTTGCGAGTTTTAATGGCTGGCTCTCCTACTGTACGTGTGCGTCTCACAGCATTCCATGCTTTCATTGTGCCGGAACTGGGAAGAGTGCTGAATCGTTTAATTCGGGCTCAGCACCAGCCACTGAGGGGCAATGGGCATCACTGTAGTCTGTACTGCACCATGGATACGTCCATACTACGTGCGATTGGGAATGGATCAGAGCCACGTGGTCATTAAACAAATCGATAGAAGCATTTGGTTTTCCAGAAGGTTACAAGCGATAAAACACTGAAACTGGATATAAATCTGAAACGCACTTTCAGTATTCAAGCGTGTCGCCTGTTATAGAATATGTTCACTATGTAAAGGTTCGTTTGGTTAAACAAAAAAAAAACTTACATTGATACGGTTCCTGAATGTGAAAGACGACAGAGCTGTAATTATAGACTGGGAGTACTAGGCTTATACGGTACGTGTGCCTGACTAGAAAAAAGTTGAGCTGGCATAAACATAAATTCAACACCAATGCCGACACCGCCTGGTATCACTCATTCATGCATTAACGTGCCCATTAGGTACTTTAGACAACGAAGACTCTGTCGAATGTCCACGGTGTTTGTCTTCCTTTGGCAATCGTTTTCCTACCCAAGTTACCTTAGGCACCGGCTTTGTTGACCGGAACTTATCCCGTTACCCGTGCTTTTATGGATGCCAACTAAAGATTTGGACCCTTGTTTCTCAACATCCATCGCAAACACAAACTCCACTCGCTCTCGAACATTTCCATTCTCTAGCGATCTGCACATCATCGGACGGTTATCTAATTTACATAGACGCGATACCGATCTTGTTTCTTTTTCAAAATCCACTCGACATCTGATGTTGGCTCTGTATCTTAGATATCCCGCCATATCTAGCCGCTGAGTGAGACAAAACGTCTATCATGGCTGATCTCGCCGAACGCCCAGCGCTTGAGCCGCAAGTCGATAATGAGAAAGTCCCTGTTTTACAGGAAAAAGAGGAAATAGATGTAGAAAAGACCGAAGACCCTGATCAAGGCAAAGATGGTGGTGTCACTGCCGATGCTGATGCTGATGCCGCCCCAGGAGAGGCAGAGGCAGAAGAAGAACCAAAACCTGATGCTACTCAAGAACAATCACCTTCAGATGTAGTTGAAAACACCATGAACGAGGATGCAGCCCAACAAAATGTCCCTATTGACTTCGTCACTATGGGCATGTTTATAATCGGTCAGCAGATACCTTACCCTCGAGCGCTGTCATGTCGTCTATTGCTTTGGTGTTCATAGTGAGCTGACTATTTCAAGATGACATCGATTTTGTTCCACCTACAGAGCCCGTTAAAGATATTCTTGGCGGCGCCGGCACCTACTCAGCCCTGGGAGCTCGCCTGTTTTCTCCCCCGCCTAAGTCTACCTCTGTCGGTTGGATTGTCGATCAAGGATCCGACTTCCCACCTTCACTCTCAACACTTATTGACAGCTGGTCTACCTCAGCTCTCTTTCGCCATGATGCGCTTCGACTGACTACACGAGGCTGGAATGGCTACGAAGGTACTGCCGAGAAGCGAGCATTCAAGTATATGACTCCCAAGAAGCGTCTGACGGCCCAGGATCTTACACCATCACTGTTGCAATCACGCTCGTTCCACTTGATATGCTCCCCGAACCGATGCAGAGACCTTGTTGCCGAAATCACGTCGCTCCGTAAGAAGGTTGTACCTGCTGAGTCGTACACCAAACCAATCTTTATTTGGGAGCCTGTGCCAGATCTATGTACCCCCGACGAGCTGCTCAACTGCACCAACTGCTTGCCTCTGGTCGACATTTGCAGTCCAAACCATGCTGAACTCGCTGGCTTTATGGGCGACAGTGGCCTTGACCCAGAGACAGGCGAGATTTCTACACTTGCTGTGGAGCGAGCCTGCGAACAGCTTCTTGCCAGTATGCCTTTGCAATCTTTCTCTCTCGTCGTTCGCGCCGGCGAAAAAGGGTGTTACATCGCAAAGAACGGGGGAAGAAAACGAGGGCGTGATCAGAAGACCACCAAGCGACGCAAGAAGGACTACACAAGGGGTGGTCTACAGCATGATACCGATATGGAAGCTCTATTCGCTGGCCTACTCCAGGACGCCGATGGGATTGTCGCCCGTGAAGAGATCGAAGTCGACCCCGGCATTGAGAAATGGGTACCCGCATATCACACCGATTCGGCAAAGGTTATCGACCCTACTGGAGGTGGGAATACCTTCTTGGGCGGCCTTGGAGTTGCATTGGCGCGAGGCGAAGGCCTCGAAGAAGCTGTGGCATGGGGTGCTGTTGCAGCAAGCTTCGCCATAGAGCAAGTTGGTGTCCCGACACTCGGAAGAGATGCAGAAGGCTGTGAGACTTGGAACGGGCAGAATGTTGAGGCCAGACTAAGAGAATTCCGCGAACGTCTATAAATAAATTGTCTTCTTACAATACATAATGCCTTATTAGAATAACAAGCATATAGAAAACTTTACTATACTGAGCTTCCATCATTCATCATTCATGCAAGTCGCCCGAGCCGCATTGTCAACGTCGTAAACTCTCTTCAATATCGAACAGGCCAGTAACAGGCCTGCTATTACATGCAGAAAAGACATTCCTAGCCCAACTCCATTATCTAATGAGCCTTTCATATTTCTCTCCCACCTCCCTAAATCTTGTAAACAAGATGTTCGTCTTGCAACCTAAAAATCAAGTTAGTCAACTCATGTACCGATAGTAACTAGCAAGAAGGGAGTGGAACTTACATGATTTGATTTGCTTCTCCCATTTTTTGCAGTGCCTTCAACGCCTCTGCCTTGTCGAAAGCGCTGCGTGTTCCAATCTTGCTGTTGACGGCTTCCATAACTGCATCTACCTCGGCCGAATCGTCTTCGAAGAGATCGGTGTTGAGAAGCTGGCCCAGGGCCGTTCGGAATGTAGTCAGACGCTCAGGTGAGATGGGAGTGTCATCGATGGCAAGTGCTGCTGTTCCAGCGGCGAGATCGTTGTCCCCTTCTTGGGAGTCCAGTTGACTCTGAGACGGAAGTTGTGAAGAAGGCATCGATGACGCGAAGGAGGGTTGAGATGACTCTTGCGCCCTTCTGCTAGAGCGACGCGGCGTGGCTTGAGAATCGTCTTCCAAACCCTCAGGGTCTCTGCTGGACCGAGCTGTATCAGTAGTTCCCCTCGCTTGAAGTCGGTTACTGTTGCGAGTCCCTCTGGAGGCGGACCTGTTGGTTTGTGTGCCATTGGCTTCGTCTCCATCCTCACCATCGCTTGAGTCCTCGTCGCTAGACGACGCAAAGTCAACTGTCTGAGTCTTTCTCCGCTTCTTCCGTGATTCTTCTACAACTTCCTTGAACAGGGCGAATCTTAGGATCCCCTCTGCAGCGATGGCATCGCGCTCCTCGACTCTGCTCGACAAACGAGATTTGGCGTGTGCCGTGGCTAAACGGATAATGGTCTCAAGGGTACGCACGGTCAAGGGACTTGTTCTTCGCTGATTACCTTCCATCTCGTCGTTTCGCAGGCCAACATAGATATCAGTAATGCGATCCGAAGCCTCTTGTGTGAGCACCGGCTTGATTCTTGTCTTGGCATATTGAATGTACTTCTTCATGAAAGGAATGCTCAGGATCTCAGGTTTCTTGTTCGAACCTCGACCAGTTGTAATGGTGACACCGGAATGAAGCATGGCATCATATTTCTGGTATACATCAGTCGGTCCCTGGGATTCATTCTGATTAGAAGCTGCTACGCCCAGTGATTGGTTTCCTTGCTCTCGCACGGGAGCACCCTCTTCCGTTCCTGGCTGGCGATATCTATGCATACGAAGGACATGCTCCGAGACGTGTCGATCGCGTGTATCTTCAATGTCATCTGTGACAACAAATAGCAAATCGAAACGCGACAGGAGAGAGTCGGGGAGTGCAATGTTCTTGTGAGGATCTTTGTGCGGGTCATATTGACCAAAGATGGGGTTGGCAGCAGCAACGACACTGCAGCGGGCGTTCAATGACGTATGGATTCCTGCCTTTGCGATGGTGACAGTCTGCTGTTCCATGACTTCGTGAATTGCAACTCTGTCCACGTCAGACATCTTGTCGAATTCGTCGATACACACAACACCACGATCTGCCATAACCATTGCACCAGCTTCAAGTCGACGCTCACCAGTCTCCTTGTCTGAAGTCACAGCAGCAGTCAGACCTACACCTGAAGAACCACGACCCGTTGTTGCGATTGCGAGTGGTGCTGTGTTGAGAACGAAGCGCAATAGCTGAGATTTGGCAGTGGATGGATCACCAACCATCAAAATGTTGATGTCTCCACGCAGATGTGTTCCGTTCTCAAGGTTTTTCTCGATACCTCCCAAAAGCATGAGTAAAATGGCTTTCTTAACATAATCATGGCCGTAGATACTAGGTGCAAGAGACTGCGAGAGCAACTCAAGCAGGTTCTTCTTCTTGGAAATCTTGTTGATATTGCGGATATCGGTATCTGTGATAGTGGCGGTCGCAACACCACCACCAGACTTCGATGACAACAAGACAACGTTGTTGGTCAGGATCATTGTTTTAAACAAAGCACTGTTGTGGTTGGTATTTCGATTACCCAGAGTCCGGTAAATTCCCACGAGTTGCACACGGTCACCAGGCTTCACGCTGTCCACGAGATCGTCGTCGAGAATAGCGTCTACTCCACGAGGAAGTTGACCTGCAGGTGCGCGCTCCGGCATTTCCTGGATTGAGATTGTCTGATGATCGCGGTACGTGCAGAAACCGTACTCCGTGACAAGGGGGTTGCCGTCGTCGTCCTCGCGAGGATACACACTCGAAGTGGTGACTCCGTTTGTCATTGTTTGATCTTGATACTCGCGGAAATGGAACATGTCTTTCTTTTCGTTATAGTGCACACTCTTCACTACCTTGGGCCGTATCAGGGAAGTGCGTGTCACGATTCCCTCAATAGAAACCATGTAGTTCAGAAGATGGGAAGACAATGTACGCGGGTTGCAAGCATTCAAACCAAAGCTGCCTGCCCAAGCACAATAATAGATGGTGTCCTTTGAAGTCTGATCCGGTCTCGCTTGTGGAATCGTTTGGACGATGTTTTTAAGCGCCTGGTCAAATGCCAGAGTAAAGTCGAAGGGTTGCAGCAGCAGACCCTGTGCAAGGTCTTGGTTGTGATTGCGCACATGGTCGAGGTTGACTGTTAGGCGACGCTGGTTCTTCTGGAGCATAAGAATGATGTCTGATCGGTAACTTCGGACCTGGGGATCATCTTGATGTCAAGAGTTAGTCGGCAATGCATTGAAGCGGAATAGTAACGAGTTTGAGGGAGAGGAAGGAATGGGCGGTGTACATACTGGGATCAAGAAACTCCTCTGCTTGGCGAATGCGATCACGCACGCCTTCATCCTGAAGCATAAAAGAATCCATGGTGGCGGTTTGATTTGTGATGTCTGTACCAATGAACTCCTTGTTCAAAGACGATATTTACGAACATGAGAATCGAGGGGTGGAAGTAAACCCGGCGGGGCGTTGCTGGGGCTGCTCAAAAACCCCTGTCGCGCCCCTGCATCAACGCGTACACTCCGCGTAAAGTGGTAGACTGTTACGGATAGTGAGTTCAGTGCAGAGGTGGCTGTCCTGTGGCTGAAAGTGATGGAAATGGATGCTAATCTCCCCTCATGATGAAAGTCCGCCTATGCCAATTGCGGTAATCACCTATCGACAGGAGGTCCCCGCCTGCCAGGCACTCTTCCTTGCACTGAGGACTGGGTTACATGGTAGGTACCTACTACGTATCTCTAGCCCCCATTTGAATCATTCCAGCCAAAACCATATGATCTTTCTACTCTCCCATTCTACACTAGCTACTTCCTGCAATCCATCTCTCTAGTACATGACACGATAAACAATTTTCTTGCACAATGTCAGTCGGGCTCTCTGGCGGCGCGCACAATGCCCTGGACGAAGAGGCGAGGGCCGAGGTTGATGTTCTTAACTCGCGACTAGAGAAGACGACCCAATTGACCAAGAAGATTCAATCCTGCCTCAACCGACTCGAGACAACAGGGAAAAGTGTACAGGATGTTGCCGGGCCTCTCAATGGAGAAACTAGGCGGCTTCAGATACTGGGAAACAGTAAGTACGAGCGGCTGTTTGTAACAATGATCATGACCAACCAAGTGTTAGATGTCGACTCCGTTCTCTCTGCAATCGATCGCTTGCGCCAGCCTGCGGATAGCAAGAATGACGAGGAACAGATCATCCGGGTTGGACCTGAGAAGGCTGGTCTCTCTACCTATCTGGCCTCTATAAAGCGTCTCGGCAAAGCCTTAAATGAGATGAAGGCTTCGAATCTGCGCGCGAACCAGCAAACAATGGCAGACTTGTCACGTCTCATCAAATCAGGCAACAGTCAGCTCGAGCATCATTTCGAAACGTTGCTTCGCGGCGAGACCCCCCGATCCGTCGAGCCGCTACATTTCATTACGAAAGATAAGCCTTTCCCAACACTCCCTCAAGATAAGATCGCCAGACTCGGTCTTGTTTATTCTTATGTTGCGGAGAGCAACCCCAATGGAGGCTCCGAACTTGCTCATATATACGCCCAGGTACGCGGCCCGTACATTTCCACGTCGTTGGCAAACCTTGCTGCCGCAAGCGTCAACACCGCCAAAAAGAAGAGCCCGGATGCTGTCTACCGGGCAGGCACCAACGGCATTGGAACTTACTCACAGGCGATGGAAGGCATCTTCCTTTCCGAATACGACAACGTCTGTAGTGTTTTCTCACGTGAGGATTGGGGTGTTATTTTCCAGTCGACTTGCCAAGCGGCTTTAGCAGAACTGGCGCGAACCCTACGTGAGCTCAACACGCATATCAAGAACCATCTAAACACCGATTGCTATTTGGCTTATGAAATCACCGAAATCATGTCGGCGCTTTCCGGGAAGCTCGAGACGCGAACTGGCGAATTGAAAGGAGCACTTGCCGCTGCATTGAAACCAGTTAGGGAAACCGCCAAGACGTCTCTGGCAGAGCTCTTAGACGAAACAAGGCGAAAGGTTAGTATGTTACAGATGTTGCCATCCGACGGTGCACCGATACCGTTAGTGTCGGAGACGATGCAACGTCTTCAGACCATGGTACACTTCTTACGCCCAATTTCGAGCATCATGATATCGATTGGGGACGGCGGTTGGAAATCCAACGCTGCGGCTAATGGGCGCTCCACGGATGCAATCCCTAGCCTAGCATCGTTTGATATTGGGGCAGATGGCAAAGAAATATTCTCGCACTATTGCCTCGACACGATCGAAACGCTTTTGTCCGGGCTAGATCAGAAGTCACGAATACTCATGAAGAGCAGAGCTGTCGCTGGAGTATTTATGGCCAACAGTGTGGTCATCATCGGGCGCATGGTTCAGAGCTCAGAGCTTAACGACCTTCTAGAAGGTAAACTCGACATTCTCGAGCAGTGGCGCAAAAAGGCAACGGCAGCCTACACAGATGTTTGCAAGGACCTGTCTGTGCATCTCTTCGATACCGTCCACACTAATCGTACAACACGACCTACATCTGGGCCTGTCGATTCGACATCCATTGTCAAGGGGTTGGGCAGCAAGGACAAGGATAAAATCAAGGAGAAGTTCACGCAATTCAATGGCGCGTTTGACGATATGGTGTCGCGTCACAAGTCCTACAGTATGGAGCGTGAAGTGCGGCGAATGTTTGCAGAAGATATTCGTTCGAAACTACAGCCTCTATACACACGATTTTGGGACAGATATCATGAGATTGACAAGGGCAAGGGCAAGTATGTCAAATATGACAAGACATCCATTGCTGCTGTCTTTTCCAGCCTCGCTTCCTGAGGATGAGTTGAACAAGCGATCATGTTCACATCGCTACCGTTCATGGTCATTGAAAGAGCTGGCAGTCAAAAGTTCCATTCATCAGGAGCCACATAGCAGCTAACAGAATTTTGGCGCTGTTTGTTTCATTGGGCTGGTGGCCTTGCTGGTCGCCGGTTTTTCTCGTCTCATTCCAAGACACTTCAACAACTGGCGATTTTGTCACACGAGACGCGACATGCGAGGAAAAGACAACTCCTTCATGATCATGGCCCTGCTTGGGTCTGCATTCAACGTTCATCTAGCTGACTCCCGGAAGTGACTTGAAAACAAAAGTCTTGCCCACCATACCGTCATAAGAGTGTACGTCGTGTCAATAATCGAGGATAGAACGCAACAGCTGATGAGGGTCGGTGTTGTCGGATATGCCATTTAATATCCCTGTCTGGCCGCTCCTCCTGCCAAGTCCACGCTTCTTGGTATGGAGGCGAAGTGTGCAGCAATCAGGAAGGACACCTGGGGCAAGTACCACAGTAGTCATGAGTTCCAAGATCGCTGGCTTTGCAGCATGCTGTACAGCAGCTGTTCGTGGGCATGTTAACTTCGGAAGTGGTCATGGCGAACAAGACAAGAGGAAAAGCCGTGGGTGTTGTATATCCACTATTAGACTTTAGGAGCACAAGGGCGGTGGTGTTGGATTGGGGAGGAAGTGGTTATGTCTTCTCAGGAGCAGTCGGAGATCAATCAGGGAAACTTGGAGGATTTATACTCCGTGCTATTGAGAGATAGCCAGAGGCGCCACAGCCGTCGCATCTCTACGCCCGAAAAGCGACTGGGAATGCCAGTATGAGGGAAGCCTTAGCTGGTAGGATTCGGACTTCCCAAGCAAGGGTTTTGCGGCCTTCTTCATATGGGTTGGGCGAGACGTGAAACATCTCATACGCCACGTAGCGCGGTATGATGTACTGATTCAACGTCTTATTAACGGCCTACCATGCCCCTGCAGAAACTGACACTGCTCTCTCAGCCAACCACGGCGTTTACTGTCATCGTCATCGTGCATGTAAGCTCAGCCCCGAGCTCCTGGGACTTAGCGCATGGCTGAACGGAAGCTACTGTAGAATCTGTAGATCCCAGACCCTAGCTACTGGCTACTGGGTAGCTAGGTACATAACCAATCTGGCAGGTGGCATGTGACAGGTGGCAGCTGTCATTGTGTAACGCATTGAAAGTCGCATGAAATCCTGCTCGTATATCGAACGATGAGTGATGTGTGTGCATCTGAGTTGGTGCACAGCCTCAACATCATCACAATTAGCATCTTGTTTATCTAGTTGACAGCACACCAACTGTATTTGAAACGAATTAGCTACTATCTATAGTATATCCATCAAATAAGGCCCATACTGTTCATTGGACGGCACCCGTGGCTTGTCAATACAGCACGCCCACTGTTGAATAGTTGAGCTTCTCAGACATCAGTTGTCTGCTTCTTGATGCCGCTGCCAAAGATATCGTCGACACGGGTTCGGCGCTCCCATACGACGGCATTGTCAGCTCTACGCTTGAAGTACAGTATGCGATGTTGTGGGATGAACTCCTCATCAGTCTGTTCGCTCTTCCACTGTTCCACTGCTCTTTCGCGAGCTCCAAGAAAACGGTCCTCGTACCCAATAATGTAGTCGCTTGGATCAAAGTTGGTGTCCCATCGTAGCCGGTTGAGCACATCGGCAGCTGTGCGAAACTTACCAAGCCCAGGCGCTTTGCCCACCACTGCAGCCCGGGACCCGTGGGATGCAGCCGTACTACTCTTCCCTTTCAGCTCATCCTCGTCATTGTCAAGTTCTTCGTCCTCCTCAAGTTCATCGTCCGAATCTTCGTCGTCTGTATCGCCAGCGAATTCACCCCATAGCCTTTGGTCAACAGCCATTTCACCGAGCTCGGAGCCTCGAACAATGGTTGCACTCATCCAGCAGAATTGAGAATCGTAGTACTTCTCATCGCGGCGAATCCTGGTTTCAAAGTCCTGTAGCACTGTTTGAACGCTCGTTTGCATCTCCTTGGCATTCTCCTTACTCATCTTGCCGTCCCAGGCAAGTCCGATGAGATAGCAACCATGATACTCCGCGCCCGAGCTTTCTTCTCCTTCAGAAGAAGTATCCAAGAATCGGGAGGGCCAGATGCGTGCTACGAGGTGTTGAAGCTTCCTGTTTATGTCTTTCATATTTGTCAATATACTGCTGAATGCTCCTGGGATTGGAGGGGAATCTTACCGACTAACAACATAACACAACGAGACTCGAGCCAGCCAATGAAGCGGCCACTTTTTTCTTGTGATGGCCCCCAATAGTGTGCATCAACCTTGATGTAAGTCTTGAACTCGTGCAGGAATTCTGTAGCGCCTCTGCTTCTTTTAGCATCCTGACTAGATTCAAGGCCTAGTAAACTATTCCATGTACAGCCATCCGCAGAAAGTAACTTGTTGGCACGCTCGAATTCCGCTGTAATAGTCCTCACAGTTGGCACAGATGCTATTGGAGCAGTATTGAGCGCTGGCGCGTGCCAGCCGATCAAGCAGAGAGGCTCTCTGAATGTCCGGTTGTACCTTAGGTCCTTGTGAAAGAAAGGATCAAACACCATCGAGTTCTTCCAGTCAAACTGTGAGTAGTGCCTGAAGAAGGTAACTATGATGTCTGTTGGCGACACCGTTTCGCTCTCGTACGCCAGTGCTTTACAGACTGGGACAAGAAGGACACTGATGTGAATACCGCCAAGGAACCCGAATTTGGCCGAATAGATGCCTCTTTCTTGAGCCCAGGACTTGATGAACAAGTGTGCCATGCGATACAAAACCATGTCTGGTAGTGAACGGCGTAGATAGAAAAGATCACGAACAGGTTTGAGCTTTGCTAACGTCTGGAATGGCAGAGCAAACGCCGGATCGTTGGCTGGACGTTTCATAACCTCGGGCCATCTAGATAATACGTTAGTACTGTGTTTCATTGTACGATATTGATAGATAATATGAAATCCATACCTTTCCGCGATTGACGCCGCTGCACAATACTGGAGGTCCGCCTTGATACCATGAACTTCGAGCTCCAGCATGTAACCGGAGTTGGCTTTGACTCGTCGTAAAATTTTAATATCAGCCGCGCGTTTCAATCTTTGAATGGCCAACGTGAAGAATGTCTTGGAGCTGAAAGGACCGATGCAGAGACAGTCAATGTCAGACGAACTGGTCCAAACACCCAGACCATACGAACCGACTGGAACCAGAACAAACTCAGGTCCAGCTCGAGCATCACCCTCCGATACTGACGGAGAGGCGTCTTTCAGAGCGGCCTCTAAGGCTTTAACAGCTTGAGCCCGTGTGGCCCTCTCCTGATCCGTTGGTAGACAGCCGTAGTTCTCCAAGAAGTGTTCCAGATGTTCGCCTTCGACCAAGCTTGGCACGGGGCGCTGTAGCTCTATCTTCATTTCTGGAGCACTTGACTTCGACATATCAGTTGGTGTTGATTGCAACAAAAGACATCTTATACCCCAGTGATCGCTAGGATAAGTGAGATGGCCTTCTCGGGTTGACGGGAATGGCGTTTGCCCAAACATGTTGAAGCCATGCGGGTGGTAGTGTCCATGTGCCTTGACCAGTATCTTGTCATATCTTTGCGGTCGGTTATTCAGTCCGCTTCCAACGAGCTCAGAAGCCAGGGTGTTCGTCAGCGGATCGAAAGTAGCTCCTTGTTCGCCTTGGAAAGAGTCCAAAACACCTCTTCTTTCATTATTCATGTCTGAAGACTCGCCTGACTCGAGGCGCGTGGTTAGCCAGGTGTCAAGGAAGCCAGCATCTGACAAGGACCGGTCGATATCTCGCAGTCGGTGGGCTGTTTGCAATGATATATCCTGTCGTTTTCGGGCAGATTCGATAGTAAAAGAAGAGGTCACAAGATTGAAGTCACCTGCTAATATCCATGGGTGCTGTGGGAAGGTTGTGAATAGATAATCAAGCATCCTCTGAACCTCCTTCTTTTTAGTAGCAATGGCTCCGTCAGTCAGACCTTGGCTGAGATGGCATGCTACAAGGACCCAAGACTTAAACTCTCCGTCCGAGTCACGAGTGCCAATGGTTGGGAACCGCACTACGGCGCATCCTTTATGTTTCCTTTGAAATGACAGATGATGCCACTCGAACGGAAACTTACTCAGTACAACGATGTTGAGAAGACTAGGAAGTGGCCCAGCACCTGTATCCCCCGGGGGCTTATGGGAGACGAAGGGATAACGATCCCGCAGTTCCTGGCTGCCAAGAAGGTCAGGGAGGAAGTGGTCTGTAACCTCTTCAAGGACGACAATGTCGGCAGCGGCTTGAGGAGAGAGTAAGCTTTGCACCAATGGCGCATGTCTATGAGATTGAGGAGGCCATTCAAACTCGGCTAAAACATTGTAAGATGTAACCACCAATCGATCCAGCACAAGCTCAGTTGTATCTGGCGTATGTACAGGCGAGAAGCAATGAGATGGCTGAAATGATATGCGTGACAAATTTTCCAGACGGTCGTTGAAATCTCGAGGGGGTGTTATCTGAGTGAACTTGCCCGATTCGAGGTTCAAGGTCCCCCAGAGCTTCATAGGTCGTGGACCAGTGCCGCTCTGTGCGAGAGGCTCGCGAACAAGAATTGAAACGTCCTTTACTTCCCATGTTATAGGCGTCAGGAGACGAGCCTTTTCTAGTAGAAAATGATGGGGTGCAGCTTCAGCATCTTCACTCTGGCCAATGGTCATATGGGGGGTGAAGTTCTCATCCGTAGCATGCTGAGGTTGGCCAAGAGCATGCGAGATGTGATTTTTGAGGTTTGAAAGTTGTTTGACATTTTGCTTCGAGCTTTGGCCTAAGAATATGGTGTTGTGGTGCTTGTGATTGAAAGAGTCGGCAGTGTCGAGAACCACTTGAGGTTGATGCTCTATCTCATTTCCTTGAAGAATTTGGGCTGCCTGTTCCAAGACTTCAGGTCTGACGAATGGGTAAATAATATTGATATGAGGTGGCCAAGCAGCATAGGCTTTGTCGTAAAGGTTTCTGAGATTATCCACTGATGACCATAGTTCTTGGGGTGGGATGGCGCATAATGCTGTCTCATGAGACTCGAAAGCGAAGAGCTCGTTGTTCTCCATTTTTCGAGAAGATATTAAGTGGACGACCGTTGTTGGAGAGAAGGGATGACTATTGTCCTATAAGAACTCAAGGGCTATGAAGTTGTCCAAAAGATAAATAAATGATGAGTGAGATAAAACAGAAGTTGAACTGGCTTGTTGGGATAGATGTTGAGTGTCGTTACTGAGCTCTTTATTTCCTGATTCTAGATGGATGTCTGACAGAGGTTCGCCTCATTCTTTTATGGTTTATCCCCCTGTAAGACTGAAACTCGACGTCCCAGTCATAGTTACATACGCTGACTCATAAATCGTCTATATCATCTATATAAATGCATGCAGCAAGGCTATGCTTCAGGGTCAATTACGAGTTCCATATCGAGTTCCATATGGTAGCTATACGGTATGACTCAGGCGCTTGCATAGCTCCTCTAGATCCATACCAAGTAAATGACAAAAGAAAGTGACAAGGAATAGGCAGCAGGTGGGGCCTGGGGGTTTTGGGTCTTATAAACTTTATGGTTTTAACTACTCTCTAATCATTTCAAGGCGGTCTTCGAAGAATCCCACTACACC
This sequence comes from Fusarium flagelliforme, assembly GCF_020744385.1. Lineage (NCBI taxonomy): Eukaryota > Fungi > Ascomycota > Sordariomycetes > Hypocreales > Nectriaceae > Fusarium > Fusarium flagelliforme. Next base: position 7,145,397 of record NW_025763503.1, read on the forward strand.
ACTCCTTGTCTAATAGTACACAGAGTTAGTTTGATACAGTATTTAAAGGTTGGATGCCAGCCCGGACGGCCAGCCACTGCGGCGGTCGGCCAGTTCAACAGTTTGGTGTAAGTCGGTCCAGGGTAGTATTTTTTGACCCCTCCACTAGCGGGCACCTAGGTAGTTAATCTGCACCGCCAGCAGAGATAAGCCACAATGGTAGTGGGATACCCCACTCTCCACGCTAGCCAATAACCTCCTGCCCAGCTTCCTTGTGAACACATAGCTTCATACCTACCTGTGGCTACTGTTGCTCTTGAGACCAGTCCATATTCGACATCTCCCTTTCTATCATCGAACTGCCCTCCATACCTGCCTATCACCTCCAGGTGTCGAAAAGCACAACAAACATAATCGTATAATTTCTTGCTGGCGCGTATTGGCTGCCTCAACCGCCATCATGGACTACGAAGCGATAAAGGAGCAATGGAGTGAGGTCGAGGATCGCGATGGTGTCCGTTTGAGTTGGAACGTCTTTCCCAGCTCTCGTATGGTGTGTAGACTGCTTCGTGGTTCTTTCGCTTAAACTGACATCGTCCAGGAAGCTTCGAGACTTGTTGTCCCCATTGGAGCACTCTACACACCATTGAAGGAGAAGCCCGATACTCCTCTGTTGCATTTCGAGCCTGTGACCTGTAAACAACCTTGCCGTTCAGTGTTGAACCCCTTCTGGTATGCTCCGACTCCGTTCAGCTGGTAGCTGACTTCCTTTTTGCTAACTTGACCCTTAAGCCAGGTCGATGTCCGCGCAAGAGTTTGGATTTGCCCTTTCTGTTTGTCCAGGAACCAACTGCCGCCTCACTACAAGGACATTACCGCGAATGCCATCCCTCCCGAGCTCCACCCAGCCAACACCACGATAGAATACCGCTTGTCTCGACCGGCGCCCGCGCCCCCGATCTTTTTGTATGTCGTAGATATGTGTCAGGAGGCAGACAGCCTTGCCTCCTTGAAAGAATCACTCGTGATGAGTCTGAGCCTGCTCCCAGAGAACGCTCTTGTTGGTCTTATCACTTATGGAACAATGGTACAGCTCATTTGTAACACTTAATGTATGTTTGTTTTGCTCACGTTCAACTAGGCCCACGTCCACGAAATCGGTTACGAGGAATGCGCCAAGTCCTATGTGTTCCGAGGTAGTAAGGAGTACGCTGCAAAGCAAGTCCAAGAGATGCTTGGCTTGACTACTTCTGGTGTACGACCCGGCATGCAAGCCCAGCCCGGTCGACCATTCCCCGCAGGCCCAGCGTCTCGCTTCCTTATGCCTGTCCAACAGGCTGAATTTCAGTTGACCAAAGCCCTGGAGTCTCTCCAGAAGGACCCCTGGCCTGTCGCCAACGATAGGCGTAACCTTCGTTGCACTGGCGTTGCGCTCAGTGTTGCCGTTGGTCTTCTCGAGTCTTCTTTCCAAAATGCTGGTGGCCGCATCATGTTGTTTGCTGGTGGTCCTGCCACAGAAGGACCCGGCATGGTTGTCGGACCTGAACTGAGGGAGCCAATTCGATCCCATCATGACATTGACCGAGACAATGTCAAGTACTACAAGAAGGCCCTGAAGGTATAGCTTTATGAGTTTCTGTTCTTATGAAGCGAGACTAATACTTGAACCACAGTTTTACGAGAACCTTGCCAAGCGCACTGCGCACAATGGTCACATCATTGACATCTTCGCTGGTTGCCTGGACCAAGTTGGTCTACTCGAAATGAAGGGACTGTGCAATTCCACTGGCGGCCACATGATTCTTACCGATAGTTTCACTTCCTCCATGTTCAAGCAATCGTTTGTTCGAATATTCGAGAAGGATGGTGATGACAACCTTCTTATGGGTTTCAATGCAGTACTGGAGGTTCTGACCACGAAGGAACTCAAGGTTACCGGCCTGATCGGCCATGCAGTCTCGCTCAACAAGAAGTCCATTTCTGTTGGCGAATCCGAATGCGGTATCGGCAACACATGTTCTTGGAAGATGTGTGGCATTGATCCTAAATCAAGCTACGGAATCTACTTCGAAATTGCTGGTCAGGGTCCGGCCAATGTCCAGCAAGCACCACAGAAGGGCATGATGCAGTTCCTGACATACTATCAGCATTCTTCCGGCCAGTTCCACCTCCGCGTTACAACAGTTGCCCGAAACCTTAGCAGCCCCGCCGGAGACCCAGCTATCGCGCAATCTTTCGACCAAGAAGCTGCAGCTGTTCTCATGTCACGCATCGCTGTTTTCAAGGCCGAGGTTGATGACGGTCCCGATGTCTTGCGTTGGGTCGACAGGATGTTGATTCGCCTATGTTCGCGATTCGCAGATTACAGAAAGGACGATCCTTCATCCTTCCGATTGGAGAAGAACTTTACTCTATACCCTCAGTTCATGTTCCACCTCCGCCGAAGTCAATTCCTCCAGGTCTTCAACAACTCTCCCGATGAAACGGCCTTTTACCGACATGTTCTTAACCATGAGGATGTCAGCAATTCGCTTGTGATGATACAGCCAACTTTGGACTCCTATACCTTTGACCAGGACGGTGGCCAGCCTGTTTTGCTCGACTCTGCTTCCATCCAACCCACCCACATCCTTCTCCTGGATACTTTCTTCCACATCTTGATCTTCCACGGCGAGACCATCGCAGAGTGGAGGAAGGCTGGATACCAAGAGCAGGAAGGATACGAGAACTTTGCTGGTCTGCTCGAGCAGCCCAAGGAAGATGCTCGCGTTAGTCTAACCCCTTGCCCCTTTTTGATCGCTGATTGGCTCACAATTTCTAGGATCTCATTACTGATCGTTTCCCTCTCCCTCGATTTATCGTTTGTGACGCAGGAGGCTCTCAAGCTCGATTCCTGCTATCCAAGCTTAACCCCTCTACCACCCACACCACTGGCCCTTACGGTGGTGTAGGAGCCACGACTGCTCAGACCATCTTTACAGACGACGTCTCCCTCCAGACATTTATGGACCATTTGATGAAGTATGTTTCTTGTTTTCCTTCGACTTGACGGTCATGAATGAATTACCGATGACTAACCATTAACTAGGCTTGCTGTGAGCGGTGCCAACTGAAGTGGCCCCTGAACGCCTTCGTTCAAGTCGGACCATTGATGTCATAAAGATACTCAACCTTTGTAAAAATTAGTGCAGATGATGATTAGTTGTAAAGAGCCTGTCGTCCTAATGAACTACAATAATAGATTTAGGATTTGATATGCACCCTTTGTACTTGATGCATGCCTCACTCAACATCGAATGCAGCTCGAATTGTGATGACTAAGGTAGACACGTGACCCTTGACTCCACTCAGATCTCTGTTTCCTTAGTTCGCTTCCTTATCTTATCGTTAGGGCAGCAGCGATTTGGTGGGGCGCACATTTTAGACAGAATCGCACGTCTGCAACTTTTCTTCTTTTTTGAGCAACCTTCATTCGCACCCTTTGGCACGCAAACCACGAGCCTCTGCCGACTTCAACAACAGCACAATGCGTATGTCTCCTTGCTGAGCGCCTTCCGACGATCTATCTGCTTACACGATGAACAGCTCCCAAGTTCGACCCCAATGAGGTTAAGGTGATGTAGGTTGATTCTTGAATTGGGATATTTGGTCGACTCGCAACTGACATGTTATAGCCACCTCCGCGCCACTGGTGGTGAGGTCGGTGCCTCCTCTGCTCTTGCTCCCAAGATTGGTCCTCTGGGTCTCTCTCCCAAGAAGGTCGGAGAAGACATTGCCAAGGCTACTGGCGACTGGGTACGATTTTCGATTCCCTGGTGCGCGAGGAAAATGCTAACAATTTTATAGAAAGGCCTGCGCGTAACTGTCAAGCTCACCATCCAGAACCGTCAGGCTGCTGTGTCTGTTGTCCCCACTGCTTCCTCCTTGATCATCAAGGCCCTCAAGGAGCCTCCCCGTGATCGCAAGAAGGAGAAGAACATCAAGCACAACAAGTCCGTTGCTCTTGACGAGATCATTGAGATCGCCCGCACCATGCGATACAAGTCTTTCGCCAAGGACCTCGCTGGTACCGTCAAGGAGATTCTCGGAACTGCCTACAGTGTTGGCTGCCAGGTTGATGGCAAGCCTCCCCAGGCTGTCATTGAGGCCATCGACTCCGGTGACATCGACAGTAAGTCCACGAGGTTACTTTTTGCTTGGTCATTTCGTACTAACATACTTCCCAGTCCCCTCGGAGTAAATTTGTTCTTACGTTTAGAATCTAAATACCACAAAACAAGAACAATAGATCCATTTTCTGATGGTTCCCTCAAAACCAGTTCTACCTCCCGTGAACATGTTACTGCGTGAATGTGCGACGAACCCTTGACTCACTCTGAAATCTACCATCATGCTCCGTGGTTTATTTCTATTTTTGTGCAAGGAAGAGGAACCAAAGCCCCATACTCACCGCGACATACTAGCTTTCAAGCTCTTGTGGATGTAGCGGTCCATCATCAATGGCTACATAACCTTAATTAAGCCTTAAGAATTTCAATTTAGCAACCTTCACCTAAATTCAATTTCATTCACATGCGTCGTTCCCTGTCTTGGAAAACAAGCATCAAGTCCTCGTCATCGTTTGAACACCACTCTCTGCATGGGTTGCGCAAGAGGGGGTGAAATTGAAACATGGATAGCAGCAGAACCAGAGCTCCAGAAACTCGCTCGCCATGTCTTTCCTTTGCTTGTGTAAGTACTATCGAATGTGTTTGCCTGATCGACTAGTATTCCATGGATCTGCAATATACTTCTGAACAAAATGTTTATAAAGTCAGATGAACAAGGTCCCCTGCCATCAAGGCCTACTTTACCCGTCTTGCCTACCAGGTACCCACCTCGTTTGCCAACCTCCACTGACAACCATGGAGGTTGCCGTGTAAGAGTAAGCCACAGTTTTATTACTCTGATGGTGGAAAGCTCAAGTTCTGTTAGCTCCATATCTGCTACTGGGTATCAGAAACATTGTCGTTTAAGGTTCAGGTCACCAAAATGAAGCAGCCTGAGCGTTCCATTATAAAGTGCTTACCTTAGTATCTATGGATAGATTGTTTCATCTCTTGGGCTCTCAGCCATTTCTTTTGATACCCAGACAATCTGCCACTGCTAATGTGATGTCCGTTCTTCTGGGCATGTCTTTCTACTGTATGTCTGCAGAGTACCTAGACTGGGGTACTTATAGTATGATCGACCCATCCCCCATGTTTCGCTTGCTGACGTCCAATGACTTGGATGGACATCCATGCTGTTACAAACATCCTGATGTTGAGTCGAGTGTCTGTAGTAATGCACTGTTATTTTTAGTCTGGTATCATATCTCGGAAAGAAATTCTTTTTATATACATGGTTAGGATAGATTGATATGATTTTCACATGACATCCATACCGAGAAATAAGTACAAGATGGGCTTTTGGCTCTTAGTCGGTTAAGATTGCCGTGGCTCATAGCCTGGGGTGAAAAGGTGGGCGGCGGTGCAAGCACGGGCTGTGTGGCAGGAAGGTACCCCTCTTCAAAGGTCTGGGTCTCCGTCTCTCCCGCCCCAAGTGGACCGCCCTGGCGCCGTCAAATGCTCACCTATCTCACTTTACTCCATTCAATCTGGCGCTACCTGTCGGGCAAACGAAACGTGCCGATAATATACAACATCTACCTACCCGCCTGTAGGTAAACATTATACCTCATCCTTTCACTCGTAATCCCCGTCGGATCCAGCTTTCGTAATCTGTGCCTGTTTGGCAAACCCGGATGCCCTGCGAGTACGACCCAATACCATATTAATGCGATGAACGCGACTGTTCCTTCCCGTGCGACTTGATTTCAGTTTCGTTTGCGATAGACTCAAGAGGCTCTCTCTGCAGCAACAGAGTTGACCGGGCACTCATACTCTTAAAGTTAGAAGGCTTCTCGCGACTGTTCGAAATCCCCAGTCTCGCGCTGGCGCAACTATTGTCCTTTTAACTCGCACAAATGCTTGTCAGCAGGCAATCCAATACTTCGATACCCAGCGTAGCCGCCAGCCATGCCCTTTGACCAACAGGCCATGAACAACCGTTATTCAACAGTGTCCTTCGTCCTGCTTTTTCAGTCTGTTTTGCTTCTTCGCCAATATACCCCGTTGTCATGTTTCAAATTCCCCCTCCTGCGGTGACGCCGCCGCAGTCGAACCTCGATGCAAATACCATGTTTCCGAATAACGACTCATCCTCCTTCAACGATCACCACCTCCGCAATATCGTATCGCCGTATCACCAGTCATTTGCGATCCGTACGTCTCGGTCTCACCGGCATAATAACTCATTTAGCTCTACTCTTTACCCGCCCCGCCAAGAACATCACCTCCGACGAAAGACCCCGAACGGAACCATCGACGCTGGTTATGACGGATCACCATCGCCGTTTTCGCATGGTCCTCCACCCCCAAAACATCTATTTCAACCTCGATCGGCAACTGCGACAGTGTTCCCTCCCACGGGTCCGTCAATACACCGACCTCACTTCAACACCGGTATAGAACCTCATCACCCATCCTCAGCTGGCAACAAAGGGTTCGGCGACAATCTGCAAGCACATACCAGGTCCTCCAGCTGGGCTTATGGGGGTGATGCGGCATCACACCATGGCGCTTTTCCCGGTAATCATTATGGCTTGCATCAAGCTGACGGGCATTTTAATCCATATGGCCAGCCTGAGGTGCCCGGAGGATTTCCCAACGTTTATCAACCAGTAATAAGAGCTCATGAGTACAATGTCAGAGCATTCTGTCCACCACCGGTCGTCATGAACGAATCGCTGCCTTTCGGTCAGCCGCCTTGGGGTTTTCACGCTCAGGCTGGCGTCGTTCCAAATCATGTTCAGCAACAGGGCATTCGTCCATTTCAACACCATGCCATCCCTGGGATGGCGCAACGGTCCTCTTTTCCTCCTGCTGTTGAAGCAGATCCCCAAGGCCATACCGGCTATGACTTGGGTATGCCCAGGCAATCCTACCATGCACCTACTCATATAAGCAGTCAGCAAGGTTTTAGGGAAAAGATGCTGTTACAGGCACATAAGGTTTATGTTGACCTTCTAGCCTACACGCAAGCTGTTCGAAAACCACTTTCAACGAAAAGCGCAAGTGGAAACAACACCTCGCCTAGGCTTCTTGTTTACCCCAAACCACCGAAGCCATCATCGAGGATCTCAGACGCGTCTATTGGACACGAAGATGCACATTTCAAGCTTTCTCAGGAAATTGCACAGTACCAGAGCTATGGCAATAGGAGGCATACAACCCATAACTTCCATGGGTCTTCCAACAATTACTTGCCCATGGGAAATCCGACCCCATTCGCAGCAGCCAAGTCTACGTTGGATGTCCTCAGTAACCTCTGCGAGCAGAGCAGCTGGGGGTGGATAGATGGTATGATGTTGGGGGGTTGTCTGCACTACGGCCTAGAACAATATCAAGAGGCACTGGAATGGTTCTCGAGAATCATTGCCCTTGACTCGAGGTAAAACTCTTCTCCCATGTGAACTGTCAAGTGGCTGTTCATTGGTCTAACTCTTTCGCAGCGATGTCGAGGCTATCACAAACAAAGCCGCCACTCTTTATTGCCTCAGCCGTCAAGATGAGGCCGAAAAAAATTGGATTCGGGCTGTCGAAGTTCGCCCTAGTTACCTAGAAGCCGTTGAGCATCTAGTTGGTTTGTTATACAAAAAGCGTAGTAAAGAAGCCGTCGAAATCATCGACCATGTTCAGCGCGCTCTGAGAATATCTTCGGTATGTAGCCCGCGATTGAAAGCTAGTATCAATCAGCCAGCTTCTCGCGGGAGCCCCCTGCAGACTGCTCCGGTTTGCGGTCACCAAATTGCTAATGCGAAACAGGTGCAAGACCAGCGTAATGGGCTTCAGGGGCTTCATGGTCAAGTAGCGAAGACTCCCGGGTTCGCATCAAGTGGTTACGCGTTACCCGCAAAAGAGAATGGGCGTATACTAGCTTTGATACACGCCAAGGGAACCATGCTATACAGTCTCAAAGAAGTCAACAAAGCATCAGAAGCCTTTGAAGAGGCCGTATTGATCAGCGTAGGTCGCCGGATGACTGGCATACAGGATCTTGTTCGTCAGATTCAATCAGCGTTATCGCCAAACGAAAGTTGGGGTCCAAGCAGCTATAACACACGACCGTTATTACTTCCTCCTGAGCGCGCTCGTCATACTGCACAATTGGTTTTTGGCGGTAACGGAGCCCTACCAGGATTGCAGCACGTGGCAGAAGGCTCGACTAAACGAGCAGCTGTACAGACCACGAGTAACTCACTGCTATCACTGGCGAAGATATTTCAAGATTCTCTGTCAACCGGACAAGGAGCCCCGAATATTCTACGACGCCCTTCGGGAGTTGAAGATATCTTGGCGCTATACTATTTGTCTTTGTCCCTTCAAGAGAGCCCCTCTACAGCCAACAATGTCGGCATTCTCCTCGCTGGAGTACAACAAGCTGCGTCCAACCCACCAAAGCCAAATGTCGATGTTCTTTCTCATCCAAATATCCCTGGAATTGTGCCAGGAAGCGGATTGGCTTTGGCTTTGGCGTATTACCACTATGGCTTGCGTTTGGATCCTAAACATGTGCATCTACATACTAATCTGGGTAGCTTGCTCAAGGACATAGGTCAATTAGATCTTGCTATCCAGATGTATGAACAAGCTGTGTCGTGCGACGGGACCTTCGATATCGCCCTGACAAATCTAGCCAATGCTGTCAAGGACAGAGGCCGCATTAACGACGCAATCTCGTACTACAAAAGGGCTGTCAACTCAAATCCCGAATTTGCTGAGGCGGTGTGTGGTTTGTCTACGGCCCTAAATTCTGTTTGTGACTGGAGAGGCCGAGGCGGTGTCATGCTCAAAGGCGGGAAATATGATCGATGGCATGTTGATGACCAAGGCTTGCTCATCGATGCTCGAGCTCTTGGGCACGAGGATGGTCTTGTCAACCGTGTCGTTCGCATTATTAATCGTCAGCTAAGCGAAGCATCGCATTGGGGCCGTGGTATTCTTGACGAAAGGCGCATTGCTGCCTTTGCACAACAGATTCAGGATCTGGGCATAGGCACATCTCAGGAGGTTGAACAAGGTCTGAGGAATTGGAGTAACAAGCCCTGGGAGGGTTCGCGCATCGTTCGCTTGATAGAGCGCGCGACCCGTGCCACACAATGGAAGTGGTACCATGATCGTCACGAATCTGGTAACCAAGAAGCAGCTACTCGGTACACTCGGCTTCGTCTACCCAACGGACTTACAGTACCCTCAGCGCCTACGGTCTTGCCCTTCCACACTTTTACTTGTCCCCTGTCAGCAAAAGACATACGAACAATCTCTCAGCGCAATGGAATTCGAATCTCCTGCTCTACATTGCGATTACCTTGGCTACCCTCGACGGTCTACCGTCCACCACCTCCTCCAAGACCTCATCTCAACATAGGATACGTATCATCAGATTTCAACAACCACCCTTTGGCTCATCTGTAAGTTCCCCATTCTCGAGTGTGGATGAAGAGACACTAATCACATATTGAATCTTTCCAGAATGCAATCCGTATTTGGATTTCATGATCCTCACCGTGCGCGCGCCTTTTGCTACGCCACAACGGCAAGCGATCGATCTGTGCACCGACAGCAGATCGAACGTGAGGCGCCTGTTTTCCGTGATGCCAGCAGTTGGCCTGCGGACAAGCTTGTTGAACAAATTATCAAGGATGAGATTCACATCCTTGTAAATCTCAACGGCTATACACGAGGAGCTCGCAACGAGATCTTCGCTGCGCGACCTGCGCCAGTCCAAATGTCTTTCATGGGCTTCGCCGGTACATTAGGGGCCGAATGGTGCGATTACATTCTGGCAGACAGTACTGCTATCCCACCCGAAACCCTACGACCCTGGCGCGGTAACTCCACTGTCGCTGATGTACTCAAGGATGAGACAGAGGGTGAAGAAGAGGATTGGATGTACTCGGAGAACATCATATTCTGCCGAGATACCTTTTTCTGCTGCGATCATGCCCAATCGTGTGATGAAGGTGAACGTTTGATTACCTGGGAACAAGAACAGCAACGTCGCTGGAAGATGCGGAAAGAATTATTTCCTGCTTTGGCTGATGACATTATAATAATGGGCAACTTCAATCAACTGTACAAAGTAAGCCCAGCTCTTAACCCGGCGTGTTTTTAGGATCTACTACTAACTCGTTCAGATTGAACCTACGACATTTAGAACATGGTTACGGATCCTGGCGCAGGTTCCGAAGGCGGTGATATGGCTTCTTCGATTTCCTGAACTGGGAGAGGCCAACCTAAAACGGACAGCAAGGGCATGGGCCGGGCCCGAAGTTGCTAGTCGTTTGCTCTTCACTGACGTCGCGCCAAAAAGTCAACATATTTCGAGGGCTCGAGTATGCGATTTGTTTCTCGACACACCCGAGTGCAACGCTCATACAACAGCGGCAGACGTGCTCTGGTCGAGCACGCCGTTACTTACGCTTCCTCGTTATCCGTACAAGATGTGCTCCCGAATGGCGGCATCAATTCTTAAGGGTGCCCTGCCAAAATCAGATGAAGGTCGGCGGGCTGCAGCAGAGTTAATTGCCGACAACGAAGAGGAATACGAACAGCGTGCAGTCAAACTTGCTACCCAGCTTAAATACACCATGTCAGTGGACGGCTATGGCCAAGGAGAAGGTCGACTGGCCGAAATACGCAGGCTGTTGTGGGAAAGTAAGTGGCATTGCGGGTTGTTCGACACAAGAAGATGGGTCAGTGATGTCGAGACGGCATACGAGGAAGCATGGCGACGATGGGTCGCAGGTGAAACTGGGGATATTCACCTATGAATAACGACAACAAATGAGCCAATTCTGCTTTGATAATGGTTGGGGAAGAGAGGTCATCAGATCTGGATACCTAGGGAGAGGTTGATTGGGCGTTCTGAAAGTGCAGGGAGCTGCATGGTAAGCTATGGCATGTCACGAGGATTCTGGTACGGGCTGGCGTCTGGAGCATGTTTTCATCTTTATTATGGTCGAAGGTACGGTTGGGCATTGCTATCTGAGAGTGCCAGTTCATCGACAGATCCCATTACCCGGTTAAGAAAGCGAACCACCATCCAGGTTGAAGCTGATGCTAATCCACTTTATCTGGGACAACCCAGAAGTCTGGGCAAACCGAAACATCCTCTACCGTTGCAACTAATAATACCTGCGCGTGTTGACATTCTTGCGTCGAGCGTAAGTTTGTGTGCCCATCTGTGCTGGTAAGCCAAGTAAAGCTCAAATCAGTATGACCGACCACGTTGGTACGAAAGGAGCACCGGTGGAACCTCACGAACCCCGGGGTAAGTTTCAGGACGTTGATTACTTTAAACTGCCTTTCGTCCAAGCGCTGGCTGATGATAAAGATGCAACCTCCACTACCATGGAAATGTAACAGGTGAGAATGGTGATCGTTTGGGTACAGTACACGCACACGCACAGGTACAGGTATAGGGTGGGTAGTATCCAAACGTTGACACTTGCATGCAGATAAAGACAAGTACAGTAGGTTAGAGAGGAGAAGCTGTAAGAGGAAAATGATGTGACTGCATCCGAGCTGAATCAGGGTAACTAGCGAGGAAAATGTGCAACATGACAGGGGAAGGGGAGTTGCTACTGGACAAGGGAGATGTCAACTGAGAAGCCAGCTGAGCTGAGCTGAAAGCCGTTGCTCGTTTCTCTTGGCACGACCCAAAAAAGGCTTGGTATTCGAAGGGAGGCCGACGCCACAACGTTTTTTTCTTGTACTTTGTCTTTAGTGGCCGAGGTTCGAACTGGAGTAGAATTAGGGGCTCCATCAACGTCTGAGCGGGGATGGACTATTGGCAATATCGTCATCTGCCCTGTCGTATCCAGTTCCATTGTCCACCCGTCAGTCAGTCAACAGTCTCTCCCCCTGATTTAGAGTCGAAGTGAGGCAGTGTTTTCACAGATTCATGTCCAACGACTACCATGCAGCAAATATTCATGCCAAAAACATCAGAGAGACATTGCAACGATGGTTGAAAGGGTCACCCTGTGAAAAGGATCATCACAGCAAGGATCACCATCGGGAGAATGAAGATCATCCCCAAGATACCAGGTGCATGGAAGCACAGCATAGCACAAATGACTCTCCCCTATTTACAAGTAATAGTGCAGACCAGACCAGACCAGGTCAGACCAGGGAGCGAGTCAGATGTCGTCACCTAACGCAGTATGGAGGCATTCAGTTGGTCAAGATAGAACTTGGGTGTCCTCCCTTATGCCTGAGCGTTCTGCGCTCTGATCCCGAACGCGTGGGCTGATCCAAGCTCAACGGACGCCAATTGTCAATCTTGCCTTGCCGACTTGTTGGTCTACCTGGTTTGAGTCTAGTCGTACCCGTTTTTGTTTCGTTTCGTTTCGTTTTGCCTACAGCACTTCTCTCTGACCATCATGCCATGCCATGCCATGCCTGCTGGTTTGATCGTGTTCATGACCATGTTGCCATGTTGCCATTCTCCGCATCCATTCTTAAATAGACGGACGGGGCGGGCTACAACGTACGTTAGGGTGGAAAATATAATTTCGAAGCGGTAGGGTCCCGTAACAACACCTGCGGGCAATTAGAATGTACGGGATGTGCCCTCAGATCCTCTAACGGTGGATGAGGGTACAGCAATCTTATTTTCCCACAACAGCCAGTGTATGTAACGGTGCATGGTGGACTGGACAGACGAGACGAGTCAGGCCTTGGAAGGTCACCGTTGCCAGGGATCAGGCAAAGTAGGGATACCCTTAGATATGTTTGTGCTTGGAAGCAATGCAGTCCTGTATGTAGGCCTTGTTCCCGATCACAGCAAGGTATCCGAGAGTCTTGAGTTGCCTACCGACAGTTGGAAAACCTTACCTCGACCTGGATCGAAAAGTACACCACCATCGTTATCATCGTGGCCTACCCTGGGCCAAAGCCGAATAGCTTCGGAGATGTGCTGTCAAAAGGCCCGACGCGGGAGTGAAATATTAGAAGCAATGGAACTCTCCACCGATCAGCCGGGACGTAGGTGAGTTAACCTATTGATTCTGCATTGTAACCCTGGGCTGCTACTCTACTCTACTGCAGGTTCCAGCAGAGTAGCATTGTGCAGTAGGAAAGTTCAGTACAAGACCGCCCTTCCTTGAAGTCTGAAGATCCCAAGCAGGCGGCTCAGGACAGCAGCCACCCGTTGACGATGATCGCCCTACCTCTGTAACCCCGGTCGTGACCAGACCATTGACTGTCTATGCGCAGACTGAAAAAGATCCACTGCGCACGCGCTGGTAGCGACGGCGACGGTGAGGTCTGGAACCGTGGTAGCGTGGGTCATTGGCGTTGAAACGAAACGACTCAGTTTAATCAGCTAATAATTACTTTAATTCTGGGTAGGTCAAATAGAGGATCCAATACTGATGACAATAGCTTGTATGTAGTAGTAATTAAATTACTCCATGATCGATCGTTCCATATAGCTGGAGAGGTGACAGCATTTGTATGCATGCGCATCAGTGGTAGGTAGGTGGTTTGACACGGTCCGAAAATACTAACACAAGGACAGAGCAATAATAGCACAGGGCTACAAGCCCTCTCTGTGCTGGCTATGGCTGTAGGAATAACTTAAACTCTCTGTAGGCTCAGCAGAAAAGAACATTATGTATCACGAGCCGTCCGTCAAAGACTCGTCTACGTTGGCCCAGTCACAGAGAGGCAGGCATGCAATAACTCAATAGGTAAGTTCTGAATAAACTCAAGTATCCATGCAGAGGCATAGAGAAAGAGGAAGAATAAGAAGAAAGAGTCTTGCGATGGGTTACCCCGCCATTGGCAAATAAGAAGGTTTTCCAAGCGATCATTGTTTGTTGAACAGAGGCATGTTCGCTTGTGTCAGAAGGACATTGGACATAACTGACGAACTTTAGTCTACTGGAAGATGGAGTTGCCAAATGCGACAAAGAGTTCTAGGCATCAACACAAGCATAACATCCATAGCTTCTTGGTGGCTTAGTTGGACGGTAAGGTCCGAGGGAGTTGGGCCGATGTGAACTGTCACTTTTCACGATGACCGTCTCCGGTATACCCGTCAACATGATCCCCCTCCTCAGCCAACAGTGCTACAGCAAAAGGGCTTACCTGTTACCGGTTGCGTTGGAAGATGAGGAGAGAGAGGAGAAGGGTAGAGTAGGGCTGGGCCGATGTCATGCACCAACCAGCCATGCGTTGCGTTCAACTGGAGGCAGTTACGCATCGTTGCCTATCCGTCCAGACACTGAGTTTGGTTCTTGTGAATTATTGCAGGTTGGATTGAAAAGCCTCCTTTGACGAGGCTAAAGTCAAGCAGTTGATTATGCCGACTGACGGGGTTTGTTGCGATGCCTACGAGCGAGCGCCCGATCATTGACCGGTGATACCAGCCTCACGTGCAAACTCAGATACTGCAGGTACATGCTGTGTGTATTCCTAATTGCTCTGAACCCAAGTGTGTATTGACACAGGCTGTATTGTGTTAGTGTTTGTTGGATGGGACTTGACTCTGGGCCTTGCTGGCATTCCTTCCAATTCCATGAAGACACTTGCAAGGCTCCTAAGTGTTGGTCAAAGCAGGGTCCATTATTGAGTCGAGCCGAACCAGGTCAGAAAAGGGAGCAAGTTGAACGGTTACGGTAGGTACGAGTTATGTTATCCGTAGGCGGTTAATGGTAGTTATGGGATGTATCGCATCCGGTCAGCGTTGAGGCACCCCAACCAACCCCCGCAACAGTAACCGTAACAGTCTACTGTTCCAACAGCAACAGTAACAATAACAGAAATCAATCAGTTATTCATCCGTACATACTCACTCAACTTCCATATTATCGCTTTGACAGCGGGTCGAAGCGCTTAGCCAATCCCGTCGCGAAATAGCACCTTGTCGTTGACTTGTGTAGGGTTCACCCCTCCACTGAAAGTGAGGATCTCCACCCGCTGTGAGGTACGTATCTTTTAACAAGGTCCGGGTCCGGACATGGTCATCATGGAAGAACTGGACCTAAGATTTACACCCTGTGGAGATCTACCTCACCCCAGACCTTGAGAAGTCGCACCCCCTGCCTCACACCCTCCCAGATGATTTGAGATAAACCCAGATTCACGCCCCCCCTGGTCAACAGCGCCACTATGCATCGTAGCGCAAACCAGTCTCCAGTTCAGTTCAGTTCAGTTCAGTTCAGTTGCATTGAGTTGAGTTCAGTGCCTGTGCAATGCTGTACTGTAAACTCGACAGCAGCAATCCTGGTGGCAGATCAAGAAACTTTGTTGACCGGGGTGACAAGAAGGAAGCCAAAAGCTCGGTCGGTCACTCCTTTCCATTGCACGCCCCTTCCCTTCTTTCCGTACCCGGGTGTCAGTGTCACGACTGGACTTTACTTTACTTTACTTTTCCCCATACATTGCATAGGTAGGTACGCTTCATACGCATCCGCCCCATCCCATCATTGGATCCTCTTCCTTCCCTCACGGGTATTTTATCACCCTACCTCCCTCCTTCTGAATCAAGATCTCTTCTCCTGAGCCTCATCTCATCTTGACTCATCTCAACACAAACTTAACTCTCTTACCTTCCATCAACAATTCTTAACTCTAATCTTAATCAACATTCAAGCTTTTCTTCTATTTGTCTATATAAATAAAGAAGCATATCTATCACCACTCCGACGACTGCGCAAACCTTTCTTTTCTACTCGGACTCAACCATCTTCACTCACCCCATTGGCACTATGTCGTCAGCTATCCAGAGAAGAGGCCCTTGGTCTCAGTATGAGGATGTTCAACTCATGGGTCTCGTTCAAACGCATGGTGCGCTGAACTGGGTCCGCATTTCACAAATTCTTGGTTCCAGAACACCAAAGCAATGCCGCGAGCGCTACCACCAGAACCTGAAGCCATCTCTCAACCACGAACCCATCACGGCTGACGAGGGCCAACTTATTGAACAGTTGGTACGAACCATCGGAAAGCGCTGGGCCGAGATTGCACGCCGTCTCCCTGGCCGAAGCGACAACGCTGTCAAGAATTGGTGGAATGGAAGCCAAAACAGACAGAGGAGGTCGGACCGTCGTCGTGCCGTACAAGGCCCTGATGACTATTACAATGTAAACCGACATGGACTTTCTATCTCAACGACACAAGGGCTTCCCGTCCCAAGAGGACAGCCTTCACCCCTTGCTGGCCCTTCTGTTCGTCACCCTGTGGGCTCATGGGTTGAGGCTCCTCTTCCTTCCCCTTGTTCCTCCGACTCCGCCGAATCCGAAACTGGATCCAACTACACCACATCGCCCGCTCACCACTCCATCAATCTCTACAGCAGGCCAGTTGAATTGGCGCCGCTACGCAACAATCCATCTAGCAGAGATCCCAGGTTCCCCAGCTACGAGACGACCAATCATGATTCCAGGCTCCCCAGCATCCATACCTCCAACCTGAGACCCTACCATGAGCGATATCCTGCGGATCGAGGCGAATACAAGCCTACAATCCCGGCATCGTTCACTCTTCAAGGCCAAAGGCAGTTGCCCACGGCACCTAACTCGCCTGTTCAGCAACACCAGCATCAACAGCAACAGCCACCTCAGCCCCAGCCTCGACCTCGATCTGTGCAGGACGACCGCATGCGTCTGCATTCTCTTCTTGATTGAGTGCTCAACTTAAACGGGCTAGCATAGGGGAAGCTCCTATGTGTTTACAAGACATTTGATTTTCACGAAGGGAATGATACCAGGCGTTAAAGGAATGATTCGGAGTTTGGGGTGTGAACTCGGCCATACACAATGCAAATCCCGTCACAATGAGAGTCGGGATGTGAAATGCTAGAGGGCCTACTAGGAGTTGGACTATGATTTTAGTGATAACTATCAATATAATTTACTTCAGCGTTCAAAAAACCAGTCCCAATAAAACGTGAAAAACAGACCAAAGTTGATGTCGAACTTGCTAATACTACCCGTTCGGCCACAACCGTCCAAACAGCGCATTGTCTTGAAGCCTTGACAACCGTACCCAGGTACTTGTTCAACGTACGGAGCACCATGGATCCAATTGAATGCCAAACAGTCCGGCAGTCCATACCTACTGGGTAGTCTAACGGGTGGGGGGGGGGAAGTGACACTGGAATGTGGCAACGCATGGACACCCATTTACAAGGCAGACGGTTTCCTAAGCGCCCGGGTTTCTACTGTACTGAAACATGTAAAATAGAGTTGGCAAGTTGTCGGGTCCAACAAAAGCCTCAATAAACTTGATGATGTTTGTCACTATATCCGGTCAGAAACCGCTTTACAGCACAATTTCCTTGGCTCTCTACTCTGGTGATAGGTATCAAAAGTACATGGACGCTAAAGGCACACGAGATCTACGGTGTATCCGTTCTGTGGATGTCCAGAGACTTGCATTGTCGTGGGCTCCTTTTTTTTTTTTTTTTCTGCAATGTTGCTGTACTCCCTACGGATCCAATATCAAGATCCAAATGCAAAATCTCGATTTGGCACCCCTGGTCCACTGTCAACAATACCTTAGCTGGACGCATTTTCGAAGCCTACTTAAGGCTAAGCTAGCCAAGCGAAGCTAAACTCGGCGTAATAGCATGACACAGCTCAACTCAGCTCGGTTCAGCTTTACGGGTATGGATACTCTATCTCTTGGTTGCATATTCTTTTGTCGCTGCTATTCCATCTGCCTGCTTACAGTACTGTACCAAACCAAAAGGCAGCGTAATACGGATACCAACAACACCACCGTCTGGCTGGCGCGCGGGCGGCTCAGGCCCAATAGGGACCCCTTCCCTCGGGCATGGCGCTTTGATTTTGTTTCTTATTCCTGAATACTGGTATCGATCCGTCGATCCACTAGACTATCTTAGCTTAGCCTCCACTGCCATGCAATGCATGGACAGTAGAGTACGTACTCTACCTACCTGATTCAAACCGTCAGGTAGGCCAGGTCTGATCGATGATTGATGGAGGCATCAGATTGCAGCAGACTAACGAACCGGCTCGACGGTGTCCCGAATCAAGGGACCTTGCTACTCTAGGGAGCTTGTGGGTAGACTAGTCCCGAGTTGGCAGCACAGCATGGCCCAACCGGGAAGTTTGAGAAAGACAGGGTAGCATTTTGTGCCGTGGGCGTGGTTGTTAAGTAATGTTTCTGTTGCTGTTGCTGTTTCTGTCGACGCAACGCTTTTTCGGTGCCCAAGGACGCGGGTTCCAGGCAAAAGATGGTGTGGTGATTGATCATGGGTATTGGTGGAGAGATCGGGGAGCCGCCAACAGCCCCGGGCCGTCTTTTGTCTGAAATATCCCGTCTTTTTCTCTCTCTCCCCTTATTCACAGAGTCGATATGTGCCGTGACGGCATACACAGTCACTAGGTGTTTGTTTATTCCCGCACCGTTGGCTTACAGACGCTGACAGCAAGTCGGACTATTTTTTACATCAGCCCGACGACATTTTTCTGTTTCGACTCAGACAGGGTTGTTTTGCTTCTTGTTTAATATGCATGTAGCGCGCTCAAACCCCCTCCTGCCTGACTCAATTTCAAGGCAAGCCAAGACTTGACCCGGTCAGGCTCAATCAGATCACCAACTTAATACTCCTCCTGTATACCCAGAAGAGGAGAGGAGAAAGAGGAGGTCAGGGTCACGATGAGCCAGGGTCAGGGGCAGGTCCACGCGGTCCACGCGACAATAATAACCGTGAGTTGAGTTGAGTTGAGCTGAGCTTTGTTCGCAATCTTACCCAGACGTTGTCGTTCACCTGTCACGTCACACCCAGCAGCCTGAATGCTACTGCACATCACTGTGATTACCCACGCAGTCGGGTTGCGTTGCGTTGGACTGGGCTGAGCTGGGCTGGGGATACGGATAGATTGGGGTCGTCGCAAGCCTCACTTAAAACAATGCATACTTGACCTGCTCTGTACCGGGTAAAGGGGACTCCATCCCAACCTCTGATTGATTAATTGATGTTAACTGGGGAACATGGAACACTCCACCACGGTGAGGCCTCTTGACTTGATGGCAATCTACAACAGTCAGTAGCACAGGGCAATAGACTACAGATCTCATTTACCGTGTCCTTAAGGCTTACAGTATCTACTAACTTAGGTACCGCTGATTATTCTGGGGCAGCTGATTGATGTCGGCACTCGAAGATACAGTACCCACGGGACCTTAAGGTACTGTAACAGTAGTAGTAGTGCCCACAAGGACGGGAGCCAATCTTGGTCTTGCTCGTTGCTCATTGCCTTGGTGTCGATCCCGCAGGCCAACGGAACAAGGGTCGTGTCATGGCAGTGGCCGAAATGCAAGTTCGTTCCATTCCGTAGCAAAATTTCCGGACCCTTGAACCAATCACTCGGAAGGGACTTGTCCCGACGATGCAAGAATCCATGTCTCTGTCATAAATGCGGATCTGGGTTACTGTATATTGTACTGTACTGTACTGTATCTGTATCTGTACGATAGGGGTTGTTGTTGCGATTGCCTGCCCTGCTATGGGGAACGATCTCTCTTCAATCTCCCTTTTTTCCCCAGTATGACGTGCCTACCCAGACAAACAGTCCGAATGGCTTCGGGGAGATGTTTCGGTACTAACGTTATGTAGGTCGTGTCGGTAGATGCAGGTATCTAGGTACAGTACCATCTTCGGTGTCGCACAATCAATACAACCTTGGTGTTGCCCTGGGCTCTCTTGTTCTGCAGCATCTTGGTCCGTGTACGGCTGTGCAACCAATGTTTCTATTTTCTGAGCTGCTTGGAGTGAGATCTGATCTGTACGGGCTGGTTCCGTGAGTATGGTACAGCACTTGATGGTAACGCAAACCCTCCTGGTTGAACGTCAACCAACATCGTTGCCGTACAGTAGCCCCAACGGTCATCGGGAGGGGCAAAACGAATACGTATCTGCGTAGAGGTTACAGTATAGTGATTAAACTGCACCCTTGCTCAGATTATACGAAACACCATTGATTGGACACGAGGACAAGCTGAGAAATCCCAGTAATTTACCCAACGTTCACACAACACTGAACACCTGTCGGCGACATGGACAAGCATCACTGTAGCAGGAGGGTCCAGCGCATGCCTGGTTATCGTTCTCTTTGTTCTGTGCCATAAATACGTGACACTACAGTAGGAACAAATTTGGTCGAGAGGCCAACCGCATATCGGAGTCGCCAATGCCGCAAATCAAAAGGAAAGAAGAACTCTGACCCCAGTCCCGAATAAAAAATAAAAAGCAACCTCCAGTGTCACAGGGTCATTCGCAGTAAGGTACCGATACAGACAGAGTCATTCACCAACCCACCTTGTTACTGTAACCCTCTCAGGGGACCCTGCTCCGACAATTTGGGTGGGTGTACAGTAAAGTACAGGGTAGTGTCACCGATGAGGCGGGCTGCCCGTTTAGCTGAGAGCTGGAGACAGGGTTCTTGGTGGGCAGCCGATGACATTCGGAGTGGCTCACATGAAACCAGGACGTTGCAATGGATTCCCTTTTCGATGACGATTACGAAACGCATAAGGACAAGAACTACGAACCCAAAATTCAGGTGAAGCTGGGAAATTTATCTGCGGGCAAAAGCAAAAAGACAAGGCCAGGTATTGTGAGTGAGGACAACTGGCAAGCAAAATACTACCTCACCTGCAGCATCTAGACGTAGCAGGTACATTACTGTAGATTATCCCTTACAACGCAATCTACGATACTACACTAGAAACAACCCAGCAGCGGATCGGTGATATGTGACCAGTGAATGTGCAACGTATATATGCACCCAGTAGGTTAGACCACAACGAGCACTCCTCCACTGTCTCAACATGACTCTTGTCTATTGCTATTACCGCCATTGTGGTCGGATCGCTCATTGCATCACCGACAGTTGAATGAGTAAGGACAAGGTGCAGTAGACCCAAAATTGCATACCTGGACAACATGGGCTTTACAAAATGCCCTCACCCTGGTTGGAATAGACCCGGATGGATTACGATCTTCAACCGCCTAATTAATGAATGACTTTATTCTGGATCCATGACACTCCACTTGCTCCAGAAAAGCTAGATAATTACACCAAAAGAATCCCTGGAATTATAGACCGTAGGTAGCGTGAAGCAGTTCAATCCAATTTCTGGATACAAGCAGAGCGATAGCATTGCAGTCAAATGTGCAAAAAAGCAACAAAAGAAGGAGATTTATTATATCTGTACAACTTCTATTTGAGACAAAATATGCAGTACTAATCCTGGGAGCTGCTATTCCATGGCCATGAACAGGTACAGGTACGTACTGTCAAGGGACGGCACCCATCAGATGGGATGGCAGGCAGCCGGAGCCGGGATTTATAACGAGCGCCAGTCTCAACGGTTTCTTTATTCTCACGATTAGTGATCGCCAGGGGGCCTACCTGATGCTGAGTGTGTCACGTCACGATCCAGCTCCCTACAGTGCAGTCAGTACAGGGCTCTTCAGTGCTTGAGTAGGTGTCTGAGTGTTCAGTGTTCAGTGTGTGTTCAGGTCATGTTTCTGTCCGCCGTAGGAGCTTGGGCCATCTCCCGAAGAATTTCGGGCGCCCGTTGCGCTTCGGCCCTGATGGGGCTGGTTTTTGGAGGTTCTCATTGGCTTGTATGACTCTGATCTGCCATCAGGTGGGTCGTCGTCTATCACATCTTTACCCTGTTCCCTACGACCCTAAGAATGATCTTCCTTGATTACTCAATGAAACCTTGACCCTGTCAAGCTGATGCTTCCCTGGTGCTTCCACCGTTCTGGCGCCTGTCACAGAGACATGCACGCTTTGGCACTCTGCTGTCGGAGCGGAGTGGCTTTGCTGTCGATGGACGATCAGACCGTTGCCGATCGGACCCATTGTTTATCCAACTGCTGGGCTGGGTGTCAAAACAAGGGTTCGGCTTTTGGCACAGATCATCGAGCATTACCTACCTGAGAATCATACAGTCAATCAACAGGTGGGTAACGTAGGTACCTCCAGTAGGTATGGATGGATGGATGGCACTGAGCAATTCCATATCAACTGTTGGCCCTAACTGTACCTACAGTAGCCAAAACCGTTCCGTTGGCTAGGCCTACCACTGGCACGGTTCGCCGTTTGCGCGACTCAGAGAGTTTTAATCGGGCATCCGACGACCTCGAGATTAACTTTTCTTCCCCTTGACGCTTCAAGCTTCATCAGAACGGCTGAGGCTATCGATACCTCGGCCGCTGCTTGCGGCCTAGGGCGTGCCGCTATTCACTGACCCTGAGTCAGCCACAGACGGATGCTACTCAATACACGATCCATGCCAAATATCTTGGCTCGATGCGGAGCAAGGTTCATTAATCCGGCTAGAAGGTCCACTACCGCTCCCGCTCACCGTTGGCTAGACAGACGCCCCTTCGACCTACTTCGCCCTAGAGGATCAGAGACAGCTAAGCTGCTAAAGGGCCCCTGACCCTGGCCCTGATCCTGACCTTGGCCTGGCGCTGGCGCTGGCGTTGGCGCTGGCTCAAGAGTCGAGAGTCAAGACTGAACACTCACTGAGACCTGCCTGTGTCGTGCTCCCCGGCTGCCCCAATCTTTGCTCCTATACTACCCACAGCTCTGTACTGTATGTACTGAATTGACAAGGGCCGTTGTGATGGTCTCAACCCGGATCGTGGGTAGGTTCCATTGTACCTCATCTTATCTTCTTAGTACAACGAAAAAGAAACCACTGCATGTGAATGCGTATGTATGCACGATACATGCCTACACAATCAACTCCACAGATCCTTTCCCGGGTACATTCTGTTCCGACGATTCCATCTGCGCTATTTGCCGTTGCTGTAATTACGACATTGCCGTTTTGGTGCGTCACGTCGATAGACAGGTCGTTTGCGATCTCTCCACCACTGCTCGGTGATGGACGATCGTACGCAGTCCAGAAATGTCTGTATGCCGACTAGACCGTGGCATTAAAGCTGCATTCGAACGTCTTCACTACACAATGCTATACCCTTACATATTTTCTCATTCCAGATTTTTTGGTGCTCTGAAGCTTTCCTTTTCTAGTATTGACGATGGTACGATGGTGGATCGACATTATCAAGTAAGGCAATTAAGCAGAGCGGAAAACTCTATCGACGGACTAGGTACAGATGCACTACTACTCATGGATCTACGACCTCCGTTGATCTCTAATTGTTCTACATTCTCGGAGACAATGTCGCTGCATGAAAAGACGTTCCATCTACTCGAAGATAGGGTCTACTACTCTTTCTTCAAGATGATATTGTCTCTAACCCGATCCTTCTTGTATCGCGAGGCTAACAGGTAAATTCTTACTGCTTGCATTTGGGTGACCAATCCTTTAGCTGACCCCAAGCCTAGAAGCGCCTGTGTTAGCCTACCTAGACTTAGATATGACCACAGGCGGTTAAAGGAACGGGACGCTGTAGCTTTTCCACACTCTGGACTCACCATGACGAATTGCCTATTCCGTATGTTGTTTTTGTCGCTACAGCATATATACGGCGCTACGTTAGTGCCCGTATATACAGCAAACAACGCCTCCCCTGCGTCCCGGGTATTGTAGGCTATCTTACATGAGAGCGGGAGCCAACAACGCGGTTCAACAGCCCTGCAGAGAGGTAGGCGCCTCGAAGAAAGGATGGCAGTCTACAGAAAATGGAGTTGATGCTGAGAGGTGCACCGAACCATCCAAGGAGACTAGAGTAAGCGGACAAACGGACAAACGGACAAACAAACCTACACAGTTTGCCCGAGTCTCGACGGTTGAGTTAATGTTTCTCTTTTGTCCTTCCCTAACCCGGAATAGAGAGGGGTGTCCGAAACGTTGGATTGGGTTTGGAGCAGAAGGGAAGGAACGGATGGACGGGAGTAAGACTCAACGAACGCGGATGTCAAATCAATAGTGACTTCTATCAGAAACAAACCACCTAGAGACCTGGAGTACTGCCACTGGGCTGTAGCTAGGCCTGTCCTGAGGGAGACTAGACCCAGAGATCTGGTTTCAGTCCTCTCGCTTATCGTCTCAGATCGGGGAGGGTGAGGAAAAGTGCAGGGCCACTCGATCCGCCACCGGTAGCCGCTAACTAACTACACCTTAGTCATCCACACTGACCTATCTTCCCGTGTCCGACTCCCACCTGTCACCTGCCATCTGCCACCTACCACTTGGACTCTGCGCCTACCCTGAGGCACCCCTACAGCTTCAAGCCAAAGCCAAAAGCCAAAAGCCGGAGCCAAAAGCCAAAGCACCTCCTCGTCACATCCATCGCATCCATCACATCATATCATGCCGTATCACATCACAGGATGTGGATCATCAAACTCTATTCCTTCTTTCTGACGTTGGCCGATGATCGATCCCTCTGAGAACGGACGAGGCTATCGCCAACCGTTCGTTCGCTCGTTGTGTCTGATCGATCTGACGTATGCACCATTATATCACACATCCGTCAACCATTCAGTTCGTGTTTCATGGCTTGATCGAGTTGTGCAGTACTGTACTGTAGCTATCGTGAGGTTTTAAAGGCTGTTGCTTAATTGACTTACATATGTCCAGTACAAAAACACGCCAACCAAGTCAATTCGTATGCGACGCATCTGTCAAACGAAGCCTGAGCAGATACATCCTATACTGTCGTATGAAGCCTGAATCGCGTCTCTTATCTCAACGCTTCAGTCCAGGCACAAATGCAGACTTTGCTAGGCTATCGGTCGATAAACGGTATGCCCTGACCTAGTCAACCGACGGTAGTCTAGTTGCCATGCCATGTTGTCGTTGAGGGGATAGACAGTTTTACTACCTTACCCGTCCCGTTAATGGTTCCCTGACTAGCGACAATCACATTCCTCCCCTCCCGCTGCCGATGCAGCAGTCATACTCGATTCAGTACTCGATGGAGCAACATTCCAGTCCTCGACGCCACTCGTGGGCCGTTCTGGTTTTTTTTAACCTTAATTCGTCAACTATCCGAACTTTGACCCTTATAAGGTTCTGCACCAAGGCGCTTTTGTCCGATTTGACAGGCTTGACATTGACATTGACAGTTGGCAGTGGTCTAGTCTTCTCCAGGTTTTTACATAAACACCAGTCTAAATTGCCCTCTAGAGCTAGATCCCGTCGAGCCCGCCTCACCCGCGTCCTACTGCGGTATCTATCATGGCATACTATGCTTCTTCCGTCGAATTTTGAGCCTCGCCCATGCGACGCCTCTCGGTCATGCCAACTGCCTTCACTTCCGGGCCTATCATTCTTGCCTTGACCAAAGTTGTTATATCTCCTGGCAACACCCCATGCTGTGATGGGAAATCTCCTCGTCAAACCCACCCCCCATATAAACTTTAGCCGTTGATATAATAGGAAACCTTAACTATGCATCGGCCAGACCAAGCAAGACTTTGCTTTCGGATACTTTGCACGCAAAAGGGCCCGGCTGTATGTCAAGGAGTCTCAGTTGACACGGGACCGAGACGTTACCGTTAGCAGGGCCTTAGGAACTCTCCTGGTCCGGAACTGTTGTTGTCCGTGTCTGGACGCGATGACTTCGCTGTTTGTATCCACTCCATTGATCTCGACCTCGAATTCTCTTGACGGAGTTGAGCCGTTGGCCGACCAGTCAGTGGTGCCTGACTGTTTTCGTGGTGAGCTACCAGGGGGTCTCTGGATGCCTTGGCCCCGCCCAAACGTACAACTGTTGTATCGTCTCCAGGTACAAACGAGAACTGGCGGCGATGGCGAGTGTGTCCTCGATGATTGCTTTGATCGGGCGTTTTCTCTAGAACCCTGTCCCGCCCTACGTGTTCATGCTCATGCAGACCTGTTATCTCGGTATGTATTGGCTGGCTGACAACACCGACCTCCTGCCGTGCCGGTGTCTTTTCGGTTGAATGGCACTTCTGCTCGGGACTGCCTTCATTAGGCGGTTCGTTGACTGTGCCGTGCGTGGCTGGGCCATTGAGAGAGATAGAGTCGTCTCGAGAGTGCTGTCCTATTCGGCGGTGTTTACGGCGTGTCTTACTCTGGCTGATAACTTGAGCCTCAGATCGGCGAGTGCCTCCGCTAGGACTTTTTGTTCCCTCAAGTTTTCGAAAGGCGTTGCTCAGCCTGATCTCATTGCTAGTGTCTGTTGTTCGTGTTCGGGGCACTGATATCCGGAAGTCAGCATAATATTACTTTGCTTTTGCTCGAGTTCAACACTCACACACCGTGCCTTGCCGCGTTGGCAAGGCCGAGTCAATTGCCGTATCGGTGCATATGCTTTGAGTAGCTTCAGAGGCTTTTGGTATTGGTTGTCAGTTACTGCAGCAAAAGATTATCTTCTTAGGCTTGGGGAGTTAAAATGGAGTGGCCTAGATGCTGACACAAAGTATCATGAAGTGTCTAAGTTGTTTATCCCTTATACCCCAGTCGGCCAACTTTTCTGATACTTTGGTAACATTGAGGCTTGGATGAACACTTACTATCACTCGTTACGATACTTGCAGTGAGGTTTGGCTTGACAGTAGTTGGCCCTTTTGATGTACTCCCTGGCCTTGTTCTGATGAGGCTCCCTGCTCTGGCCAACACCACAGCCTCCATGCCCTTGTTGGACGTCTGATGAATGAACATCTCAAGCCGCTTGACTTCGGCTTTGTACCGTGCGTCCTGGCGTATCCAACGCTCTTCTATGTGTTCGTGTCGCTCTGTCTCCTTCTTCAACGCATCTTGTGCTTCTGACAGTTGCGATTCAAGCTTGGCGATTTTGTTGTGTCGAGTGCCATAGAATTCGCATAGAAGTAAAACATGTGGACGATACTCGGCAGGCAGTGGCTCGTTTGGTCTCATCATCATCGCAGCCCGTAAAGCTTCTGTCACTTGGTCAATAGATGGGTTGCGCCAAACCTGTTGGCTTGCATTGATGAACTCCTTGTCTGCTTCGTCCAAGACTGAGTCTGCGCCAGTTAACGAGGTAGTGCCTCGGTCGGGTTGAGATGTGCCTTGCCAGCTTGGAAGTCGAGTCATTCTCGCTCTTTCACGAGTATGCGTTTCCTTACTTCCGGAGTCCTCTTTGAGCATCTCCTGCAGGGCAGCTTCAGAGCGACGTGACTTGAGGCCATGGTGGCATACTCTGTTGACCCCGAGAAAGCGGCGCCAGTTTGAGTCGGTCATGATGGTCTTTGTATTTGTATTTAGAAGGCTGTATGGTATTCATTGATGGTTTGTTAGATGTTTCTGGATTGATGTTTGGCGGACGGATGGTGTGATTGCTCTCTCAGCTGCTCTGGCACTGGCGAACACGAGCAGTGACAGCCTGCATCGAATTTCAAGATTCTAGGGAACTGATTGTCTAGGCAGGTACCGTTTGTGATTCACAATCTTCTGTCTCCTCGTTTCCACGTCAAGCACTGCTCCCATTGCGTTTGATGGAATATTCCCTCATCATGGGGTCTTATAGTCACTCTTGCTTGGGTCACTTACACACTGCCAGAGTAGTTTCTTAGAATATCGAGGCAGGCAAATTTAGTTAGATACTTCAGACGTTACGGTACTTGAATAAATCAAGATCACGGTTATAGCAAACGAAGTTCTTTTTACCGGGACTCAAGATCTTTCATTGATCGTACTTCGTCAGGGCGGTTCCATGGTGCTGTATCTTCAACCTTTCGTTTGATCAGGCTTGCACAATCGCTTCCTAATGGTTCATATTGGATTGTGACGGACTGATACCATGAACTTTCATTCCTTATATTCCAAGCGACACAGTTCACTTTCCTGATACCCCTTGTACCCTACTACTCAAACACTCGAACGGCTTGCGGTACAATCTGTCATAGTAACAAATTAGGACATGTCCTCGAACGTTATCTTTGGAGTTACTGCCAACTTTCCAGCTTGAAGATTACGCACCTCCTGTCGTCCACCCATTATCAGTCATCCTCCACCCAGTCTTGATCGACAATTCTGCTTTGGCAACCATAGCCTTCACATCCGGAACATGCTCAGAGCTCTTTGCCTCATGTTTGGTAGCTGCAACTTCCATCTCTGTGATATCACAATCCTTTAGTTCCTCTGTCAAAAGCCCCTGAATCGCAAAATTAGCAGTTGCCTCAGCCAAGGATAGGACCAGAAGACTTTCAGTTGTCTGGCACTCTGATATCCTAAAGTTATCGCCACGGAGGGAATCGGATCGTGTAGGGAATGTGACTGCAGTGCTCGTCTCTGTCTCTTCTGAGATATCGGATAAAGAAGAAGCTGTCCAGGCCAGTGGCAGAGGTTTCGCTTCTTCATGGGCAACTGGCTTTTTGATTGGAATCTCTGGTAGGGGACGAGTGGAAAGGCTCAGCGGTGGAATCACGGGGGCGTTCTCAAACAGTCCAGAAGACTGTGTAGACGGCTGAGATTGGGACTTGGATGGAGGAACCTGATCCAATTCGAGGTGTTCAATGAGTTCGAAGCTCAAAGGCTCTGCAAAGGACACTTTTTTGCTAGATGATCTATCCTTGCCCTCTTCGGTTCCTGGGTTCTTTACAGATTTCGACTGGGCCTGTACTGACGGATCATCCGGTTTGTTGGGGCGAGGTGCTAAACTCAGCTGATAAAGATTTGACCAAGTGCGGTAGTGGAAACGGAACGTGACGAACGGAGATTCTTTTGAATCGATGAGAATCCAATCGTAGTAGCAAGCGTCTTCTGGCCAATCCAGCAGCCCGCCCGAAGGTGACCTATCATCAGTTAACCAAGCTGCCATCAGGAACTGGTAGAGGAGGACTGACCCGAGTCCATAGGTCTCCTGATTACGGTGTTTTTCTAGAACTGGCAGTCTTCGGATTCGTCCTTTAGCCCGAAAGACTTGAGCTTCGATGAAACCACCCTCTTCTGCAACTGATTGATTCTCGGCGGGTAGAAAGCAGAAGCGGCGTGCCTCTATGCCATTCCTGGTGTGCAGTGCGCCGTCTTCCTTATATTTCCAGCGATCACTTGGTATGCACAGCGAGTGCGTCATACAACCCGAGCCATCAACGCCAGACTCTGCACCGCAGTTGGCGACATTTCTCCCGTTCATGAATATCTTGAAATAGAAGAATGGCGGTGGCTGAGTCACTCTTTTGATCGAGTAATAGATTCCGAAGTTTGTGCCTGTTTGAGTCAGATACCAGTGTACGATTTGCTAAACAGTCTGGGCAAGCTACCTGGCTCAGAAGGAATATAGACAGAGATCCTAGAGCATTGTTTCTGTGCCTGCTGTAGTGCCAAGGAAAAGCGATTTGATCCGTTACAGTCCTGCCCAAATAGGCCACTGGTCGATGGCAGAACGTATTGCGAAGAGGGATTTGATAAAGGAAATTCGGGGAGCTTTTTGGATCCGGGCTCGGTGATGATGGCAAACTGAACGCCCTGGAAAGAAGGCATATTGCGCAAACTGGATTGCGAAAGTCAATGCTAGAGAAATAATCGGGACTCTGGTGAAAGGTCTAAGCATGTGCGCGAGGTGTATGCAGAGTTACGAGTTGGAGTAGGGGTCAAGTTGAGCAGAAACCGGCCGTCAGTGTTGTCGGCTGGCGAGCATGATTGCGTCTAAAACAGAACGACCATAGTATTCTTGCCGCATTTTCGTCTAGTTAATAAAACCTGAGTAGGCGCCTGAAATAGGACGGGATTTTTGCGAAAGTTCTCATTTCGCTGCCTGCCTGGTAATAAATGTATTGCTTCCTTCCCATGATGCATGCATATTAACAGGTCGAGCGACACTGGGAGTTCAAGAACTCGGCCGACATCTCCTTGACAACGCGGTATCGATTTCACTTTAGCATCCATAGTTAGGTGCAGTCTTACAGGTAGACCTGTCTGGTTTCACAGACCCAACATTGCCCAGGTCACAGAACATAACCGCGATCAGTTGAACAAATCAATTCCGTTCCTTCGTATACAGTCGATCGATACGAGGAATTCGGCGAGCATACTAAGAGCGTTCGAATAACATTCATCGAGTAATTCCAGATCTACCATCTAGCTTTGTCCCAAGACCTTCTTTGAGTCTTCCTCCTTGTCGATAAGTCCCAAACTCCTTATTTGCTTCACGCTGGGCGCATCGTCGCGTGCCGTGGAGGACTCGGAGCGAGCGTAGGCGGCTTGCATAGCAAGAGCTCGGGCATGCTACAAGGGTTGTCAGTTCGCTGATGATGCTAGGAGCACCGATGGCGTCTGTAGACCTACCTCCTTCTTGTGGTGGAGACACTCATAGTAATCCTCGAGGGCCATACCGCACTTCTTCTTGCCAGAATCATCAGCGGCAGAGGTGTTGACAACATAGCATCCCATAACCTCTTGCCAGAAGGGAAAGCAGCGGCCAACGCCTAGAGTCCAAGTTGATGTCGTCAGCCTTTGACTGCCTTTATATTGGATTTATCGCTGCCGCAGCAGACTTACCGCCGTTCATTCCATATCCCGACGCCATCTTGAGCCAATTGAGTATTTATCGAGGCTTTGCGCGGGTCGGGCAAAGAGTTGTCGTTGAATCGCGCTTCGTTGGTCGTTAAACAGTCAGTCGGTCGTCAAGTCAAGTCGAGCCGATGAGTTCACCCGTACCTTGGCCGAGCCTTGACTGGGTTAGCAAATCAGAGCAAGTGGATTGGTCGAATTGGTGGAGCTGCTTTGACATAAATACCGCTTGCCGTATTAGGTCCATCTGTGGCGCATACAGTGGCTGAGGCAGCTAAGCTCCAGGTACTCTCAGCAAGGAGTAGGAGTAGGAGTGCCCAGTACCTAGCTTACCTCACTGGCCAATACCTGCCACTTTGTTAGTTGTACAGTAGAGTTGATGCGCATGACGACGGTGTCACTATATTCTTTTACTTAACACACAATAACTCATCAACCCTCACAATATCTGCCTTGTCAACAGTCAGGCACAATGGCGGCTCATATGTCCCTGGGTCCTGCCAAAGTGGTGCTCCTGGCAGTTCACTTTGCGACTATCGCCGACATTGACAGCCTGGCCTATCTTATAACCCAACATGCTACAGTTTTGCGTCCAGAGTTGACGCTTCGGATTATCCTCACATATCTCCCTGAAACTCTCAGCCCGTCGGCCTACGTGCCTCTATTGCAAGCCGTAACCAACAACGAACCACTGCTGCAATCAGATTCAGATCATCAGCTTGACATTTCTCATGTTCACAATCTCCTCGACGAGCAAGCTTCGAGAAAAGTCAAGAAACTTCATCTGATCCCACTTAAAAATGATGATGCGCCTTTCAGCCATGAGGCCGATTCACTTACCTGTTTCCTCTTTGTGAGGGCCTACAGGATGGACGAGGAGGCAGGCATGTTAGCCCAGGTTCCCGAGTTACTCTCACCGTTCTTGGACCACTCGCCAGAGCTTCATACATGGGCCATCTCAACAGTACTTCCTCTGATCCGTAGAAATCACGAGTACTATCCTCAAAGGACCGCACAGTTATCGCTGCTTGAGTTTCAGAATCTCCCCGACAGAATGGCCATTGACTATCTACTCGCCGAGACGGGCACTGTCGAGGAAGAATATGACTTGGCTGGACGCGATCTGAGTGGGCTAGTAGGACCTTGGCTACATAATGACTCGAGGTGGAAACGCGATGCCTTTAATGAAGATGTTTCAAGTGATTCCGGTGCAGCGTCTGATCTTTCATGTCCTGGATGGGAACAAGCTCTCGAGTGGCTCACCTCCAAAGCATCAACTTCATGGCGAGTTGCTTTGAAAGCTATTGAGTCCTGGGACGGGCCATCGGATATCGATCTTGGAGGCGATGCTAGTGCTTGGTTTCAAGAAAATCAGCAACAGTATCTTGACCGTTCCTATGCCAGGGCTGTGTTGGCATCGGCTTATCTTGTCCCTGATACCGATACCGAGGCGCTGGAAGGCGCTTTCAGAATATGCAACAAGATTCGGTCCCTCTTGGACGAGGATAACAACACAACACTTCAAGCTGCAGTCGCAAGTCTTGCACCTGTGCAACCTTTTGATATGGATGGCGTCGGTGGTGTTAAAGCTTCAACATATTTGCGCAGCGACCTGTTACAAAGCACGAATCCTCTCACAACTCCAAAAGAACAATCTCTTGATTTGCTACCTACTCTAATACAAAGCGCCTATCTTCTCACCCGTTCAGGTGTTCCATGTACCGTCCGACAGGCCGGAGACTTGGCATTTATTCAGGATCAGCAAGAACAAAAGTCTGAATTTGGTCGACTCGTACGCAATCTTCCTACGCGCGCATCCGATGATGACGATTTTTGGATTCGGGCACGACAGGAAGTTCTATGGTTATACAGCTGGGGAAACAAGCCTGCCCCTGATCAGGATGACACTTTCCAAGGCGTTTTCGGCAATGTCACACTGGAGTTCATCGAAACAGAACTTTTGAAGGCATTGCTTTCGCGTTCACGTACGTTTCATCAGTATAATTCTTCAACACCACTGTCTAACACTTCCCAGGCTATTCTCTGGCAAGGTCTCTGTACGATCAAACAGGACCTGATGCTCCCCTTTCTGCACCAGCCGTAATCAACACGGTTCAAAACTCGGCGCTGAGTGCATTCGATAATGCCTCCAATCCCAATCGCACTAGGGGAGGCTTGAAAAAGTGTGACGAGATGTAAGCTTACTTTTAATGTTTTTGCTAGGAGTTTCTTTCTAATCAAAATATCAGTGTCAAAGCCTTTCCGACATTAATGGACAACACTCATCCGAATAGACAACGTGTTGAGGCATTGCTGAGGGCTACCCATGCCTTGAGCGACTATCGTCTTGTTCTAAAGCAGGGTGAACCCTTTAGCCCGGTGGTGTTACGAGTGCACTCTGATCCAGTTTCCATCATTGAGAAGGTTCTGGAGCAGAACCCGAAGGCTTATACCCGATTGCAAGAGTTCATCGAATTAGGAAACAACATGGTCGATGCAGGTTTGCCAACCCAAGCAAAGCAAGGCAATCACCACGCAGCAACAATTGACCAGGGTTCTGTCCGGCCAATGGTCGAGAAGCGGATTGTCTCGATGTGCATCGAAGCGGCCTTACGAGAGGATGATTTCGAAACCGCGTACTCCTACGTAGTCAGCCGTCTAGGCGTTAGAGAGACTGAACGTAAGAGTGAGAAATCCGGCATTTGCGATGAATGGTCCTGGAAAGCAGCACTTGACGCCGGCAAGTACGTGCGTACAGAGAGGTCCCAAAAACCAACGCATCTTGGTACGGCAAGTGGAAACCCGGAGATTCGTCACCTTGAACAGCGTATCGAGTGCTTGGCCACCTCTCTACGCATTGCGCCCCCATCTCAACTTCAGGAAGTGTTAAAAACTTTCCGGCGCTGTGAAGAGCAATTGGACGCTGCAATCAAGGAGGAAGCTGCCCGGGAAGCCGCTTGGGATGCTGCAGGCGATTTCTCTGGTCTCCCTGGCTCATTTGATGCACCAGACCCAGATAAAGCTTATCCACCGCGGAACATTACTGCCAGTGCAACCGCACGTCAAGCTGAAGAAGCACCAATGTCTCTATTTGATCTCTCCAGGGCTACGGCACGGGTCGCCTCGAAAAACCTGACCGTCTTGTCAAGCTTGCAGGGTTCGCTACAGGGTTCCTTCACGTCTGACAAGACAAACCCAGAATCGGAATCGTCAGAATCTGAGCTTCATGATCATAACAGAACGAGGAAGCGAGATCAGCTTAGAGAAGCTGCAACTGGTACATTGGTGTCTGGTGTAGGCTGGCTCCTTGGAGCTAACCCAAATCGTTCTGCCAGCGGGCAGCATTGATCTCGGGTCGGTTCAAAACGGAAGGCATATCCCTAGACTTAGTTACATATCGTCCCATAAAACATGTCCAGACGATCGGCGATGTTTACGACACTGAGGCAATGCCAAAATGGATCGGACAGGCTAATGCCTTCTGGAAAATATGTGTACAATGAAGGCGTTGGGCAGTTTTGTATTAATTAGAAAGGTGTACAAGACAATGTGAATAGAATACCTCCTCATATAGCAGGTACCGAAGAAGACGGTGTCCCATGTTTCTTCTTGGTGGCATAGCATCTACTGCATGACACCGTAGCATCGCTCGATGCTTGACGCTTGATGTTTAATGCTGCCTCTACGTCCTGCTCGAGCCACTCCTGGAGCCAGAAACAATGGTTTACAGTGACCCAAACAACCGGAGTCTTCCTGGGACATGAGAAGTGCAGGCTGCAACCAAGTCTCAGTCTTAGCCTGTGGAAATGCCTTTCTAGAACCCTCAACCAGGTACTTTATCAAGTGTCAAGCACATGCTGCTGAGGGAACCACCCTACAGGTAAGTCAGTGAGATTTCAACTTGCAACCCTTACCATTATTCAAATTCAAAGTTGTGAAACTCGGATGTCGGTTGGTTGAATAGGTAAAACTCCTGTTGTTCGACACTATGACCCGGCTTGGCAAGATTGACTTCGACATGGTTGTGATGATTGGTTTCGCAAATGGTGTAGGTTGGAGCGTATGTTATCATAGCCCAGTATATGAGTCCAGCGGGACATTATTCTTTTCAGTTGTAGGCGTCAAGTTGTTTACAGCGATTGATGTGTGGTTGAATGGCGTAAGGTGAAACATTTACATATGCTTCTGGATCAAAAAGTGATGTCAGTCAAGGCGAACATAGCCGGTGCTGGTGAAACAGGGCCTTAAGTCATCGTCTCGCATACCCCATAAAATTATGTGATACGAGGACAGCACAGGCAGTTGAGTCGCGAGGTCGCATTCGAGGTTGAGTTTAATAGTCCATGGGATTCACCGATTAGGCCGGAGTCGACATCTGGTTGATGTTGTGCTGCCAAAAGCTATCATAAAGTCGTCGAAGACGCGATGGATGACGATGAAGTGTTTGATTTGCAAAGATCCGGAAGCTGCCAAATTTGGTCCATCTGTGACCTTGTCGCAAAACCGACCAGCAATAAGAAAACTCAAGTGACGCAGGCCGAGTACCCATTTTTTGATTCCAATCCCTTAACTGTCGCAAATCACACTGAACTCCTGTGTAAGCAGAGCCTAATTCAGTCTGCTGTAGTCCATGAAAATAAAGAAATCAACGAAGAAATGACAATTAACAGAAGAAGTTGAGCAAGCAAAGCAGATGTGTTAGTAGAGGAAAGGAGAGAGGTATGACCCCGGTGACTGATCGTTCAGTCAGGTCGTGGTAAACGGCATCGATACGTTTACTGAATGCTTCGGTCGGGAGCGCCTAGGAGGATTAGCGGGTACATAACAGGCAGCACTCAATAGTAGCCCGAACCTCCATAGGCGTCGCGCGTCTCGGATCGAGAGGCAGACTCGCCATAACCAGCTCCTCCAGCGCCGGCAGCTGGGTCACGGCTTCTCGCAGCGTCTCGGTCGCCTCCGCGTTCGTATCGGTCACCGCCACGTTCGTATCCAGAGCCTCCGGGGCCTCCACGAGGAGGATAGCGGTCGCGATCCTCGCGGCCACCTCCGGCGTAACGGTCTCGGCCATAGCCATCGTCGCGGTCGCGGCGTTCATAGCCTCGATCATAATCACGGCCGCCGTAGCCGCCTCGGTCATCGTAACGGCGTTCGTCACGGTAGCTGCGGTCGTAGTCACGGCCACCACCTTCACGGCCGCCACCTTCACGGCCACCTCCACTGCTGCCACCATAACCGCCTCCACGCTCTTCGTATCCTCGTCGCTCGTAGTTGCGGTCGTACCCACGGTAGCGGTAGGGATCATCGCGACCATAACCACCACCACCTCCGCCATAACCGCCACGGCGGCGATCTTCATAACGACCAGGACGGGGCTCTGTTGTTGTGTCAATAGATTGCAGTAAGATTAAAGGGATAGCTTTTTGGGTATCACTTACCTCGCTTGGGAGGTCCAAAGTACTTGCCGGGGGTAGGGGTACGAGGACGGGCTCTGCGAGCCTTCTCGATGCTCAAGGTACGGCCCTCGATCGTGTCGCCCTGAAGGCCCTCCCTGGCGGCCTCGGCCTGCTCGGATGTGACCATCTTGACAAAGCCAAATCCACGAGACTCCTTTGTGTGGGGGTCGCGCATGATCTGGCATTTTTCGACGTCGCCATACTTCTCGAACATCTTGGAGACCTCAGCCTCGGAAAGCTTGGGGTGAATGCCAGTGACGAAAAGGTTGGAACCGGGGTTGACAGCACCGTCGTCGTCATCACGGGGAGCAGAAACATCCTTCATGTTGCTGTAGCGAGTGCAGGTTAGCATCAGTCGTCAACCGTAAGAAGCCATCATCAAAACTAACCTGTCGCCATGACCGCCGGGCGAGGCGGAACGTCGGCGGCCGCCTTCATTGTCGTCACGAGGTCGAGGCGAGGCGCTTCGGTTGTCACGCTCGTATCGAGGAGCCTCATCTAGAGGTCGGTTAGCTATCTGCAAAAGTGCATCGATGAGGACTCGGCCGAGATAAAAGTGGTAAAATATCGGAAGCTGCAACCGATGGGAGGTGTATGTGGTGATGGGAAGGAATGCAGATTTAAAGAACAGGCGCGTCGATGTACGCGCCTGGAGCTGAGTAACGAACCTTCGTATCGGTCGCCGTTGGCTGCCTCGTAATCCATCGCAGTGGTAGCCATTTCGTGTGATTTTGCCTAGTGAAATACCAGAGGGACAATCAAGCCAGAAATGGTATAGATGCTGGTTGACGATGAATGGCTCAATCGCAGGTTGCAGCGTTGTTGGGGGAAAGGCGATGTTGAAGAAGGGAGAAAAAAAAGTCGGCGTAGGGGGAAAGGGAAAAGCAAAGGCGCCGCAAGGCAGCAAACCCAGTATTAAGTATGTGGTTACTGTAGGTATAGGTAAGGACGGGAGCGTGCAGCAGAATAAATGCTTGGCGACTTGATTAAAAAACTGAAGCTGCGCAACAGAAAAGAACAAAGAAATTTAGTCAAGGCCGATGGAAAGGCTTGAACAAGTTTGTCAATATGATGGATGGCAAACAGATAGTTCAGAACGGGGCCAGGCTGGGCTGTGATGGAAACGGATGATGAAGGTTACGTACAGTGGCTACTGCGAGGTACGGGGAAGTATGTCAGCGTAAGCGTAAGCAAGGCAAACAGCCCGTGGAACGCTGTGCCAACCGTCAGCGATGGAGCCCGCCTGACCTGACACGAGAGACCTTGAAATAAAAACAAAGTACCTAAATTCGTGCGTGGTCCTCCGCTTGGGCTAAGTACCGAACAAGGTCTCCGTTGTATTGTCAGCTGAAGTTAGCGCAGTGAGCTTCCAGGTATCATGGAAGTGCCAATCTCGATGTCCGTTTGCTTTGAAGGTATTTACCAGCTGTCCATCACTGTCGGCCATTAACCCACAGTAAAGGCTTCAAAATACTCGCATAAAGACTGCTATTTCTGATGAGCGTATATGGGAGCTTTTGGATGAAAGATTTTGATTTTTCTTATTCTTTGTACTTTGACGCCTGGTTGGTATTGCTAGTCCCAGGTAAACAACACATCTAAACAGTGTGCCGGTGAATTGAGTTGGACTCTAGATTCACCTTCCCATCAACGAGAATGGTCCAGTTCATCTTAATAACAAAGGCTACTTGTAATAGAACTAGGTGCTAGGCAGTAAATGTGTTTGATAACGTATTCAAAAATGGTTTCTCACTCAACGTGTCAAGATATCTTGCTCAGTGACATCCACAGCATAGTTTGCTTACCCTAGAGCTTTGGTCAGCCACATCTCAAACTAAAATTTGGCGGCTATTCGTCGTTCAAAGGCGCCCATTACAAGTCATAACCCATGGAAATATCCGATCACTTTAGTGATACGGATACAACACTCGAAATGCAGGGACATCGACGCCAGACCTATTCAGTCCGAGTACCCAATCACCGCTGAGCTGTCCTTTGCGGGGATTGAATGAATACCGAACTCACTCGCTCACTCACACCAATATCCATAGCTCTGAAATCCTGTAACCACACACCATCATTATAGATCTTGCCTTACCATGCTCTGTAGGGCATACATACAATGTCGCTTCAAGGAAAAGTTTACGCAATAACTGGCGGTGCGAGTGGCATCGGCTTCGCAACAGCCAAACTCCTTGCACAGCGCGGGGCAATTGTGAGCATCGCCGATGTTGACGCCGATTCCATGTCAAGTGCTACGGCATATTTCAAGGAGCAAGGTACTGTAGCCACGGTTTCTCGAGTTGACGTCTCCAAGAGGTCCGAGGTAGAAGGTTGGCTGGACGACACTGTTGCGAAATACGGGAGACTCGACGGTGCAGCCAACGTGGCAGGCATAATTGGCAAACACCACGGCCTTCGTGCCGTAGCGGATCTGGAAGACGAGGAATGGCATAAGATCATTGCTGTTAACTTGACAGGAACAATGTATTGTTTGAGAGCGCAGCTTAACAGGATAGTGGACGGGGGATCTATCGTCAACGTCGCATCCATCCATGGCATCAAGGGCATGTGCCTTCCATACAATGCTGCCAATTTCGACTCTGACCATGGTGTACAGGATTTGCCAAACACGGAGCTTATGACGCAAGCAAACACGGGATAGTCGGTCTGACAAAAGCAGCGGCAAAGGAAAACGGCCACCGTGAGGTGAGAGTCAACGCTGTTGCTCCAGGCGCCATCTATACTCCCTTGATGAAGAAAGCATGGGATATCCACAACCGACCAGACGATGCCAAATTTGACGAGCCATCTGCCTTTCAACGCCAAGGCACATCGGAAGAGTGTGCCAATGTGATAGCCTTTCTCCTAGGGCCCGAGAGCACTTTCGTGAGTGGAAGCGTTTATGAGGTGGACGGAGCTTGGATATAAATAGTTGTTACACTCCTCTGCTATCAGAGACCGATCCGCTTGTGGACTCAGTCAAGTTAGAGGCAACACCGCAAGTTTGAGGGTGTTGTGCAGGGATAATTGTATTCTCATTTCGTTACCAGACGTCCTCAGGGTTGACAAAATGGTTCTCCCCGTCATCTCGAATATGCTGATGATCCTTGTCTCGCTTCATCGGCTTGCGCATATCAAAAGCGTCCTCGCTGGATTTGGAGGGATCCGTGGCGTGATCGCCGTAATAGTCCTTGACAACGCGAAATACACTATAACCCAGATTCTTGTAGAGTGCAATAGCATTGTGATTGCTACTTCGCACAAACAAGTCCACAAACCAAGCGTTCTCGGCATCAGCTGCGACCTCTAACTGATCTGTCAAGATCTTGGCAATACCAGATCTTCGTGCCTCTGGGGCAACAGTGAGTGCCGTTATGTGAGCATGCCACGGCAGATAATGCTCGGAGAATTTGTAGGCATCTGGTGAGGATTCAACCTTGCCCATGACTGTTAAGCACAATATTAGCCCCAGGCCAGCACGGTAAGGTTAGGATTGGACCTTACTATATCCGACGATATTTCCATCCATATCCTCGCACACTTGAAAGAGTGATGGCCATTTTGCGTGATATTGAAGGTAAAAGTTAAGTTCGTATGTTTCCGTGAAAGGGTCGAGGTTGCACTTGGAAAACTTGTTCACATCGTCTGGGCGAAACCGCCGAAACGTAGCCATCTTTGATACCAGGTACGTAGGTAGGTGTTGGAAAGCCTTGACCTCGACTGCACCTTGTTCTTTCAATAAACAACCTCGAAGTTGTTTGTGCGTAAAGTGGCTGTGTTTATGTGCAATGAGTTTTGGGTTACAGATGCCGCACGCAGCCACAATAAACGTCTCGGAAGACTGCATAAGATGGCTCGAGATTGCATTATGGCATCTCTCGCACTAATACCGATAATGTGCCCGCATTAGCGTCAGGTTCTTGAAGGACCCACCCTTCGTTTCGCTACCAACATCCTCGCATCTCCCACGGCGTTAAAGCATCAGTAACGATCACTGCAACTTTGAGATTGGAATAATGCAATCTATACCAACTTGCTTATTTTCAGAACCAGGAAGCACATGTCTAGCGTGTTGATCGAAGAAACAATTACGTACCGATCTACCGGTCCATTCGCTGTCCTGTCCTGCCCTTTACTCGGTGGCCGCCAATTTGGTGCGATCAATTAGTACTTAGCCAGTCGGTCCCTAATAAGGGTCCCTTGTCACCCAAGCCGACATCATTTCAACAACATTGACTTGACTCTCCCTCGACACCCCCCATTCTGAGAGGAGAACGAACCGACCG
Source organism: Fusarium flagelliforme (assembly GCF_020744385.1). Taxonomy (NCBI): domain Eukaryota; kingdom Fungi; phylum Ascomycota; class Sordariomycetes; order Hypocreales; family Nectriaceae; genus Fusarium; species Fusarium flagelliforme. The sequence continues at coordinate 7,185,675 of NW_025763503.1, forward strand.
ACCATTCACTCACGCCACAAGTCTTTACCTTGAGAGAAGACCGACGAACCCACCCGACATTCATCGACCCAACTTTGGAGAAAAAAAGTAAAGCGGTGTCTACTGCACTTGGCGGTGGATCGCTTGCAGTAATAGGCTCGTGAGTCTAGGTTGTGGGAGGATCATCAACATTTTACCACAGTTCAACATACCAAAATGCCATCTTCGCCGCAGACCCCCAGACACTCCCGAAACTCCTCCGCCTTCGATAGCTTCGCAGGCTCCCCTCAAGCCCGGAGACTCTCCAAGTCGTCGGTGCAAGACCCCTCACCGTTCCGAAACAGCTTCACCCAACAAGATGCAGTCGACCTGAACGAAAATGGTATGGGCAACTTGGCCGATGAGTTGGCTGATGCCTTCTCAGATTCGGGAGATGAAGGAGATTATACAGATGGTGATGCCAATAGCGAAATACTTGGACTTCAAGGGGAGGCACATGCCGCTGAGCACGTAGACGAGTTGGAGGACACTGAGGGTACCAGCAGCCCGAAGAAGTCAGAGCTCGACCGGACGAAAGCCGCACATCTTACACTTCTTTCCCCACGGCGGAAACATCAAAGGTCAACCAGTAATTACGATGGCAGTGAATACGGGTCAGAATCAGACTTGGATTCTCCCGGCATGCCACCTGGCTTGGTGTCTAAAATGGATGCTGTAGAGTCGCTGGCTCGCAGAGGAACAGAGAATTACGGCGGTCCAGCAGATGATGTGTTCAAGAGAGTGACAACCGCATTGCGGGATCTCGGCTCTCAGTCGAGCGTTGAGGCTAGCGCATCAAGGTTTGTACGCAGTCGCTGGCTGATGCATTTGTGGCTAACGAAGGGTGCAGGTTGATAACAGCACACACAGCCTTGACTACACATCTGAGTCACCAGACTCGCCAGATCCACAACCTCTCCTTCCCCTTATTATCTCCTCTCGTTGCGCCACCAGATCCCGAGACTATTGACGATTTGATACCGCTGTTACTGAACTTGTCTGATACCATGCCACGACCCTCGACAACAGCCTTCAACTCGTTGACTAGTCTCCACTCACTTACCAATGAGCTTGTGCAAAACCTGAACTATCTCTCAGACACACTGCATATGTCTCGTCAAACGACTACGATGGCCACAAGGAGATTGAAAAGCGCCAAAGAGATCGTATCGGAAATGAGGAAGGAAGAAGAACTCAGAGAGGAAGGCGAGCGATGGCTTACAAGAGGGAATTGGGGTGAACGTCTGGAGAAGAGAGAATGCGCCGGAGTTTGCGGGGATGTTATTGGAGGGTTTGAGGAGGTCTGTAATGGATGGCGAGAGAGGCTTCTCGCGCAAGCTGAGGCACAAGCATAAACAATGGAACGTCGAGCGTTCGCGTGCCCCTGGTGCGAGACACCTACCAATGCCGAGACTTTCAATTTCTGAGGCTTTTTACCAGGGCATATTGTTATTCTTCCCCCCTTTCCCCTTTCATGGCACCTTTTGGTGTTTCTTTCTTTGTCTATTTCAGGGTGGGTTGGTTGGTTGAATTGGGTTGAATAAAGAAAGGCGCAGTTAAAGCAGGGAGGAACTCTCCGTTGGGCAAGACCAGCCCCAACATTATAGAACATTTCTTTACTTAGAGACATGGGATCGTCAGAGAACGAACAGTAAATAGAATGAGCAATGAGAACACAAAACATAGCATTTTGCTTCGGAGAGATCTAGTTTTGGGCACACTGATGTAAGGGAGAAGCCAGCATATGATGAGCTCAACTCCGAACGCGTATACGAGAAGATGGGTATCGCGCGACTAGATGTTTATTATGTATCAGATGGTGAAATCACCCAGAATATATACAAGTGGGTGGATTTAACAAGACGGCCCATAATACGACCACAGGCCAGTTTTGATGTCCTCATGCGACCCAGTCTCGGACCAAAAACATTCCACTGGAATTCAAGTGGGGGGAAGGGGAAAAAGGGGACAAGGAGGGGGAAGCCTGGCGATGCGGGACGCGCGACATGATCGCGTAGAGTGGCGTTTTGTCTCGACGATTGACGCGAGCCGTGCCGTATCTTGTGAGATGCCGACTTCAACACTGTGCCGATAAATCGATGTTGATTGGTCAATAACACGCTGGTCGTCAAATACCCGCCATACCGGTAAGAAGCTCCATTGAAATAAACAAATATGTAGCGACTCAGAGTTAGTCAATCAAGTCTCACGAACAGGCGCGACATCCACGTTCGTGTCGTCCCGATCAACTACCTAGACCTACCCGTGTAATTCCCTGTCGTGGCAGCCAGTCAACACTCACGCTCGTAGCCAGCCATCACCACTTATCTGGTGATGAGGTCAAGCTAGCGGCGGAACGTCCCGCCATTGTTTAATATTTGAGATGAAGAGAAATTGTCCTACAGATATGGCTTGGTCAAATGAAAACAAAAATAAAAACATTTATAGTTCATGCATAAATACAATGCAATTGGGATTCTAAAGGCTTGCAGTATACGAAAATTAAAAGAAACGAACAAGCCGACGTCTTTTAAGTAGCAATAGACTTCTAATACGCGTATTTACACTTACAGAACGCATACCCAGTAACATGCGAAAACAAACACGCGAGCGATACAGCAAAAATGCGCGAAAGAAATGAGGGGTGCATATGTCTAAAAGGAAGGTCTTGGTCTAGGGATTTGAAGCCTGACCCTAGTGAATATGCCGTTTTTGACAACTTGAAGTGTCTTTGACTGGAGAGTTATTTTTTTCGGGTTAATGATAACCTTATGATATGGATCCGTAGCATCCATCTATTCTCACCAACCGTTGATGATGACGCATGGTACCTGAAAGATGATGCTGTGCCATGTGCACACCGGCACCTACCGTATTTCCGGATTGCCTATGTTGGTAAGTACTTTGAATCCGAAAGGACCTACACTTTGCTCTGCCGATAAACAATTGCGGGACGAAACCATGGCTTTACCAATGGGTAAGGTGTGCAAGTAATGAAAGTACCTTATTAGTACGTAGAGTTTTGTTTCTTGTAACGGTTTCAAAAGATTCCCGTCATATTTGGGATTACAAGTAAGTGAACAATTGATCACAGAGAACCATCACTGATTGTGAACTTGCTTATTGTAATCGAGATACTATGATCCCTGCCCTTCGCCAAAGTTGGATATTGTTACCTTCATTCTTGGGGTATTCATTCAATAACACAATCACGGTTCTGCTCCATTATTTTGGTTGTTATTGTTGACCCGCGCGTTTCCTGGCCGCCGCGGCCTGGGGGCGCAGGGGGCCTGCTCTGTTGTTTCTGCTTTTTGATTGGTCAGATACCTGCTAGCGCGCCCTGAAGACCCCAGTTCAACCTCCCTCCAGCAGCAACATCCCTCACGAGAACTTGAGGTGCGACCCTCTTCCCGCCACCCCTAGCGCACCTCTGCCCAGCCCAGCATCGCACCGTACAGTACCTACCGTACCTACTACCTATCGTACCCGCCCGCTCCGACCTCCATCCTCCACATCCATACTGTCATCTTGGATCTTGCACCTCACGCCTCAGATCGTTGGGCAACCATCGCGTCGTGCATCATCACAAGATTTCACTTTCTTTCTTCTTCCAGTCGGTCTTCAATAGGCTCTCCGCAACATAATCTTATATTTATCGATTAAGCACAAACGTATCTCACCAACGTCATCGACCACAGGTTGTGCCCGGATCGCCTGTTGTATCCTAGGTCGACAGTCTCGAGACGATGCGATAGACGAAGATTACCAACGACGAACGAAGTTTGACATTTGCTGGACGGTGCTAGGGATTGCGCCCTCACCGTCTCGCCTTGAGTCTCCTTTTGCTTTCGTCATCTGAAAACCAATTAAACGCCGCTACGATCGAATTCCTGCTTTGTTCATTCGCGCACTCACCACCATTTGTTCCTCCGACCTTACAGTATTTTGGACCGTAAATAGCTCTCCGAGCAAGACGACGATATGGCGGCCCTCCCTCAACCTTCGGGCATAGCTGCCTTAAATTCTCAATCTGCGAAACGAGCTATCGATGAATCCAAGAGCCATACCGCCACTCCCCGGTCCTCCACTCCTCCCCGCTCAGATCGCACCCGCTTGGAAACCAGATATAGTCTCGACAATGGACCAAATCGAACGATGCGTAATCATGGAAGAAAAAGTGAAGGTGCTCGTGGAACTCATCTCGACATCGATGCTGTCGACAGTGCGTTACTACGCGAATTTCAACGCCCGCAGCGGGAGAGTACTCCAGGTGCCAGTCCACATCGCAAGCGGCAGCGCATAAACGGCGACCGGTTGGTGACAATTCTACCATGACCGTCATTCATGCTCACAGTGTTGTAGTTTCATTCCCACCCGCACTGGTCAGGACCTGCAGGCGAGCTTCAGTTTATTACACGAGGATGGATCTCCTGCTACGCCCTCGAAACAAAAGAAGCGTACACCTCATGGCGAGCTTCATTTCCAAAAGAGTATGTCTTCCCAATCAGATCATGCCCCATAGAAGTTAACCAGATGTTGTAGCGGAAGAGGCTAACCGCACTTTCTCCCACTTACTACGTGCTGAGCTTTTTGAGAGCTCTGTGCCACAAGCAGCTACCCCAACCCTCTCACCAAATCAATCTCTTCCAACAAGCTCTTATATTTCCGCTAATGATGGAACCCGAGCTCACACTCCCCCTACCAATGCTTCTGCCCCATCACTGCCATCCTCTTCCTTGACACCGTCGACCCCTCACAAGAACCTCTTCTCATATATGTCGCCGCGACATCCCAATCAAGTCGCTGGTCACCCCACTCCCTCTAAAACACCACAAGGCAGACATGGCCCTAATCTTGATACCCGAGCCGAGATCTACAGTCTATCACCAGTGCGATTTGGAAGCCAGCAAATGCTCCTCAGCCCTAGACGTCAACCGAGAGCAGTCAGCAAGGTCCCTTACAAGGTTCTCGATGCTCCTGAACTCGCTGACGATTTCTATCTGAACCTGGTCGACTGGGGAAGTGCCAACATCCTTGGAGTCGGCTTGGGATCTAGTGTTTATATGTGGAATGCGCAGACCAGCAAGGTTAACAAGCTTTGCACACTTGAAGATGATACTGTCACGAGCGTCTCCTGGATACAAAAAGGCACACACCTTGCTATTGGCACAGGTAAAGGTCTGGTCCAGATCTGGGATGCCGAGAAGTCGCGCCGGCTACGGACAATGACTGGACATACGGCGCGAGTCGGTTCTCTAGCCTGGAATACTCATATTCTTACATCCGGATCACGCGACCGGTTGATCTACCACCGCGACGTACGAGCACCCGATCAATGGTTGAGGAAACTGGTAGGTCACAAACAGGAGGTTTGTGGCTTGAAATGGAATTGTGAAGATGGACAACTAGCAAGTGGTGGCAATGATAACAAGCTTATGGTCTGGGATAAGCTCTCAGATACACCACTCTGGAAGTTTTCAGATCACACTGCAGCCGTAAAAGCGATATCATGGTCACCTCACCAGCGTGGTCTCCTGGCTTCTGGTGGTGGTACTGCAGACCGTCGCATTATCTTCCACGACACCGTCAAAGGCTCGGTCATCAACGAGATTGATACCGGCAGCCAGGTCTGCAATATTGCCTGGTCCAAAAATTCCAACGAGATCGTATCGACACATGGCTATAGTCAGAACCAAATCGTTGTCTGGAAATACCCTTCAATGACGCAGGTTGCTAGTCTTACAGGCCATACGTATCGTGTACTTTACCTGGCCATGAGCCCCGACGGTCGAACAATTGTGACGGGAGCCGGTGACGAGACTTTGAGATTCTGGTCTACCTTTGGCCGACGACCAGGAAGTCGAGAAGACGGCGACAACGGAGGTCGACTGGCTGACCTTGCTGTCATCCGATAAGACTCGTGGCCGATAGCAAAAGAGGCTGCTGGAGTTTGTTTTGGGAGACACTCGCAATCAATTGATTGACGAGACTCTCCACCACTAATGTCGTCGCGCATCTCTGTATCTCCCATTGCGGCACTCAGGGAGGTAATGGCTACTTGAAGTAGCAAGATACCCGCTGCAAAACATATCATAAAAGGCGATTGCATTATGCATTAAATGGCGTTGCATCTGACTCAGGTTCTTCACTGACTTATGGGAGGACGGGTGTTGGTCGGGTTGCTTTAAACAAATATCTTGGGATTTAGGGGTTTGCGGCGGATTACGACACCCCTTTTGGATTAACGGATGGGTATCACGAAGGAACGGACTCAATTCAATCACTTTGCTCTATAGGCAGGCAAAGTTAGCAAGCGGTAAAGGAACAGCGACTGTTTTCTGCATATTTTCACCCGGCTGTTAGGCCTCGTACAGCGCAACAGCTTAGCTATAGATTCCTGAATGAATCTCAAAGGGCAGATGTCCTTAATTAAGTTCAAAGTCTCTACTATTACTATGTTTTCTCTCTGTGACTGATTCAAGATGATGCCAAGTCTTGCAAGAAAAAGAAAAGAACAAATCAGTGTAAAAGAAGAGAGTCTTGGTGGTACGCAGGCTCATGTCTTCGTGCTGACAACCAGTATAAGATATCTGGGATAGATCCACAGTGAAGAGGAACGAATGTTGAAAGATCGCGTAGATATTCGTTGTATGATCTTGTTTGAGTACCAAAATATATGGTCGGATTAAGGTGTAATATTTTTTAGGTATCTTCTGCCATTCTAAACGTCTTCAAACTCAATCTCTTCTTCGCTCTCCTCCTCGTCTTCTTCCTTCTGCTCTATCTTCACCCGCTTGGCAGGTACATCCTCAAATTCATCCTCATCCTCGTCGTCCTCATCTTCCTCTGACTCTTCCTTGGCTTGTTTCGCCGCTTGTTCTGCCTTGAGCATCTCAAATATATTATCTATCTGATCATTGGCCGCGGCCGGCGCAGCTGGTCCTTCTTTACCCGCCTCTTTCTTTATAGTTGTAGCAGCACCGGGAGTAGTAGTTGCAGTGAAAGATTCACCAGTAACTGTACTATTAGACATCCATGATGGCAGCGCATTTTGTTTCGCAATCTGTTCTTTGCGCGCCTGCTCTGCTGCCTTCTCAGCCTCTGTAAGACCATCTGATGTTGATATGTTGACAGCAATGGATTGTGGTCCTGTGTTTGTCAAGCCCTTAACTGCCATCGGTCGGTTGGCGCCAGCATCTGCTGCTATTGTCTGAGCACGTTGATGTGTCTCGTCACGCTTGACTGGACGGGCCTTGGCAAGCGCACGATCGAAGTCGCACTCGGGGATATGGACTGAATCGATTTTGGGTAGAAGTTCGCTTATGAATTTGAATTGATCGTTGAGTCGTGTTGACTGCTCATGCCCGGTGGACGTTCGGTCGGCTTCGAAGGTGAGAACATGAGAGCAACGATGGCATAGAAAACCCTGTGGACCGACATTGTCCAGAACTTCCATAGCCGTCCACTCTGCTTTACAGTGTGCGCAAAAGTACTCTTTCTTTTCACTGGCAACTTGTGTGGTTCCCTGCACTTCTTTGTCGATGGTATAGACGCGCCATTTGATTGCGTCAATCGTACTTCGGTAGTCGATATAGTACCATGTTCGATTGCTCGGTCTCGGGTTGCCTTCTCGTAGCTCGGATCGTGTGTGTCTGCGTGGGTTTTCGTCAGCAGGGAGATCATGATTTGGCATCGCACACACTCACACAACTAGAAATCTGTCCTCGCGAAGTTTGCCGCAGATCTTGTGTAGGTCTTTCGTGTTGATAGACATGAGGTATGCCAAGTCATCGTCTCGAAGCCTGGTGTCCATGGTTAGCAAGCGCAGGATTGTACAAACGCGCAAACAATACATACGCTTCGTGAAGTATGAGCGCATCAATGACGAGTATTTCGCGGGTCTCGTAGAAGGCCCGCATGACCGACTTGACCAAGGTGATTGCGAGATCCATGATGTTGGTGTTGTTGAAGAGAAGATTGGATTGTGGAGGGAAAAGGTGGAAGCCTGAGTTGTATGCTGAAGCACAACGGTTGTAGAAGGTCCGACTTAAAATAAATTTAGACCAGGCTACTACGTGAAAGAAATTCTAAAAGCTGCGATCCAATGTGTCGACTCGAATGAAGCAAGGGTCGTCAACCCTTTTATAAGCTATTGAGCATTGCGCGCAGGTATATATTTGGGATCCAATTTCGACGTGACCGAGACTGAAGTTCGAGGTCCAAGTTTGGTCGGTGATGTTTTTATCTGGTAGCGCGCAGTCGGCGGCTATATGTTCGTTGCGTGGAAAGATGAAGGTTCTTTGTGCCTGTTTGTAGGCGCAAGTTTAGGTTGCGAGTAGAAATCCAACCTTTCAGCTTCTTTGCATGTGCATCACTACAGCACCTTATTATTAGTACAAAGACCCACAAGTAAATCAGCCTCATCCCCCCACATTCCGTTCCGTCAATCAGATTGAACGCTCAACAACTTCTAGTGTCGTAACTACGCCTGGTACGATCTAATATCATATTCCATAGTACATCGTCTTTCTGTTCTAGAGGACATTGCACTACCTCTTTTCACATCTGACTTGTACTCAATTATACCTTGAAGCTGTAGGAGGCGGGACATGATATGACGGAATTCAGTCAGGCCGAAATTCGTGGCCCGGCTTGCAATGTTCGAACTGAAAGGTTGATGATATTTGTAACGACTAACGTAATAGATTTTGTTGTATCACATAAAACCTATCTATGCCACTCCATGCTATGTCGGCTTGCGCCAAGCATCGAAACTCAACCCCCTAGACTCGCTGGAAACAAACAGAATACAAAAGTCGACCGAGTTTATAGCCTTTCTTACGCATATTGTCGTAACTAATGAATGTTAGTGAGCGAATGTCCATCAGAATGGATGCGTTGAAACTTACATCTAGAGTAAGGGTTCTTGAACTGTTGACTTCCTGGTCTCTGTAGACACCTACCAGACTGTCACTGTCCTGGAACAGACCTGCCTTAAGACTAATAACAATGAACTGCATACCAGGACCCCGGTGATCCTTGATATACTTCTTGATTTTGTCAACATTGGCGTTGTCCAGAGCAGCATCAACTTCATCGAGGACAAAGAAAGGACTGGGCTGGTAGCTATGGATGGCAAATAGAAGGGCCAGTGCTGCCATGGTCTTTTCACCACCTGACAAATGCTCCATATCTCTGAATCGCTTGAGAGGCGGCATGGCATGGTACTTGATGCCAGATAGATAAGGCATGTCAGTGTCCTCCTCGATATCTAGATAAGCTTGACCACCAAGGGGGTATGCTTCTGATCGAGTGAGGTCCTTGTATACATGCGAGATCTGCTCCTGGATATGGCTGAAAGCTTTGTTGAAAAGGTCGTATCTCTTTTGCTTGACCTCGTTGAAGGCCTCTTTGGCCTCTTGCGCTGCCGTCTTTGAGTCTTCATACTCTTGATCTGTGACTCGAAGTCTGGTTTCAACACTTTCAAGCCTCTCCATCGCTCGCATGTTGGGGTTGAGCTTCTCCAACTCAGAAGTTAGGTTTGTAATCTTCTCTGACAGACTTTCTTCAACGCTCGGGTCATCAGACTATGTTCTTGTTAGCGGCATCCTCCTACAAATAGTGATAGCACTTACAGCTTTGAGATCCTCGTCGAGACCATCGAAATCGATCGCAATTCCATGGTTGTCAAGAGCCATATCCATCATTTCTTCTTCATCTTCATCGATATCCATGGCATCGGGATCCTGGCGAAGCAGCTCATCTTCGTTAGGCAGATTGTCCAAAGTGCCTTCAACAAGCGGTATGCGGATTTGTTCTAAACGACATCGTCGAAGTAAAGCCGATTTACTTGAACTGTTCTTTTGGACTACCGTCTCAAGAGCGTTGATGTCCCGGTTGTGTGCATCGATGTCCTTGGAGCGTTTTTGCACCTCGGCCTTGGCCTCGGCCACTTTCTGGTTTTTCTCAGCAAGCTCCGACTTGTTCTCATCCAGTGTTTCACGAAGAGCCTCCAAAGCCTCTTGTTCTTCGCTCATGGCATTTTCGATCTCATCCTTTGTCTTAGTGTAGGTCTTGATCTCCTTCCTGAAATGTTGGATCGACTTTTGGGATGTGTTGATGTGAGTTTCTGACATACCCACCCGCTGTTGTTCCCATGCGAGTCGAGTAGACAGCTTCTGCAACTGAACCTCAAATTCGTTGCGCTTCTCGGAAACCTCCTGCTCCAGCTTGCCTTGAGAATCCCTGTAGGCACGAATGTCACTGTAGCCAAGTCGCCTACAGAAGTCTCCGAATACTTCGTCCTCCACTCGTGCAATAGCATCTCGAAACTCTTCACAAGTGGTTGTGGTGCTCTCAAGTTGCGAGGCCTGTTCTTGATATTTAGGCTCCAGCTCTCTAAGCTGCCTCCTCTGATTATCCAGCTCGCGTTTCTTGCTCGCATGGTTTTTGTTGAGGGCTGCCAGCTCATCTTTGACAGCTGCCAGTCGTCTCTCGAGTCCGGATAGTTCGATCTGCAGGGATTCTTCTTGAGAACCTCGACGATCAGCCTTGGGGAGTCGGTCGATCTCATCCTTGAGCTTGGAAGCCATCCGTTGCAGATTTTGAACATCAGCTTCCTCGAAACGCCTCTTGCTTTTCGACTCGGGGCCACGGCCACCAGTCATCAAGCCCGCCTTGTGAATGATATAGCCTTCTAGTGTTACAGCTTTGACAGGGATCTTCTTTTCGTAACAGATGTGCTTCGCGATATCGAGGGTGTCGCAAACAACGGAGCTGCCGCACGCATATGACATAGCACGCTCAACAGAAGAATCAAAATCGATGGTGTCGATCGTCAACCTTGCACCGGAAAAACCTTTGACGGCAGTGTTGACAGCGTTCACCTTGATATTGTCCAAGGGAATAAATGTCATCGGTGGAAACCTTTGCTCCTTGAGGTATTGGACGCATTCAACACCGATCTTTTCAGAGTCAACAACAACTGAATCGAAGTCTCTTCCAAGTGCAACAATTACAGCCTCATCAAACTTCTTCTGCTTTGGTTTGCAAAGATCGCCAACACGACCACGGACACCTGGAAACATACGTTTCAACGAGGTTACCATTTCTTTCATTCTAGCCTCCCTGTCGTTTTGGCGACGGCCATCATCGGCTTCCCTGAGTTTTCGAGCGACATCCTCGAGCTTCTCCTCAAGCTCAGTCCGCTTCTGGTTGGTTCTCACCCGTTCCGACTGGAGCTGGTTGAACTCTTTCTTCTTGGCATCGATTTCCTGTGAGAGTTCTTTAGAGGTACTCTGCGCTGTAGTCCTGCGCTCCTCGATGCTTGTGAGTTCTGCCTCAATCTTATCGATGCCTGCTGCAATACTGTCGACTTTGCCTTTCAAGTTGTTCACAGTCACCTCGTCTGCCTTTCGCTGTCGATCGAGGTTCTCAAGCTTGGCTTGATTAGAGCCTGTTCGAGACATGAGCTGGGCACGAAGTCTGTTGTATTCTCGGCGGTCCTCCTCGCTAACCTCGCGGCCTTGTTTCTTCATCTGTTCTTTGTAGTCGTTTTCGAATACCTCGCGCGCCTTTTCCACGCTGTCGATACTCTTCTGAACTTGCTGGACAATCTGTATCTGCTCATCGCGATCCTTGGTGAACCTAGCAACCTGGGTTTGAAGCCGGTTAACTTCCGCAGTTGATTCCTTGATCTTCTCTTCAATTGGGACAAGACTATGCTCTTTGTCTTCAATATCTCTCGCCTTGGCCTTGATCTCCTTATCGACCAGAGTTACTTGGCGATTAGCGGCAGCCTGCTCCTTCCTGGCAGCATCAAGCCTCTTCTCGAATGATTCCACATTACGGCGTAACTCTTTGAGATCTTCCTGGTGGTCCTGGATTGCGGCGTATGAGTCGTCCATAGCCTTCTGGAAGTGGTAGAGCTTCCACAAACTATGTGTGACTATGGCTGCATCACGCTCATCAGTCTTGTTTTGGAAGTTATCTGCCTCCCTCTTCTGCTCCCGATATTGTTTGATTTCTGAGTTGATGCCACGTCGTCGATGAAGCTGGAAGTTCTGGTTTTCGGCAGCCTGCTCGGCCTCCGCTTGCGTCTTTTCGTATTCGGCCTTGTACTCGAGACTTCCTGAGATCTGTTCGATTAGACGCGTAAGATCCTGTGGCGATTGGGAAGCAATGGCTTCCACGTCTCCTTGGAATACGAGAAAGTTGCGGGCCTTGATCAGGATGTTTTCAGTCTCAAGAGACTCGTTATATTGCTGTGCGGTAACAACGCGTTCGTTGATTCGGTATTCGCTAGCGCCTTGATTCGTAATGGATCGCTTCCATTTCTGTTCCTCGCCCGCGTCATCTTCGTAAACAGCCATGACCCAAGCAGTCTTTGGATCACCACGAGAGGCCTTATCATCACCGTCGCCATTTGCGTCCCCGTTGGTTTGCGCAGAACCATCGTCGTTGATCTTGGCTGTTTTCAAAACTCGGCCGCGGTAGACGAGGTCCTTAAGATGGGCGGAGCGTAGGTGTGACGATTTGATGCCCAAGACGAAGGAAATAGCGTCCATGCTAACGGAGGATTAGAAAGGTTCGATAGAGGATAAAGGCTGCTTACGAATTGGACTTTCCGGATCCATTGGGTCCAATGATCGAAGTGAAATATGAGTCGCCGAAGAGAAGAACATGATGTCCTTTGTACGACTTGAAATCTATTGAGCAAGTCAGCTTAGAGGCTCACAGGCCCAACTGGGTATACTGGTAGAGAGAATGACGAACTGAATAACTCAAGACGGATTAGTTTGCCCATGGCGACGTCGGTGGGCGGTATGCCCTGTTGTTCGTGGTTGCGGAGAAGTGTGTGGTCAAGATAGAACGATGCGATGCTGGACCAGAGGGGTACAGCTGATGGTGAAGCGAATGCGCCAACGAGTAAGTAAGGCGCGTCAAAGTGGCCGGGGCTCGAATTGCGACCAGCGGATTTTGCAAAGGATGGATGCTCAATAGAAGCCCTAAGCGCAAGCCGAGTGCGCAACAAACGGTAGTGAAGCTATTTTTCGAGATTTAACGGATCGTAACTATTAATCCGCATCATCAACAAGAAAGACTGACGATCAAAAGGGTTCACCGTTTGGCGTGCCGCGAAAGGTGAAAGAATGGATAACGCGTCGCGCGACTGGCTTAGCTGGGTTGTCGAGTTAGTACGCCGGGCAGAATGGATTGCATTGGGCAAGGCCTGTGCAACCTGGGCTTAGGCGGCACTTGCTCTCCCCCGCCGTAGGTACTGCGTTAAAGCTCATACAGGAGTCTGTATGCCATGCTTTATCCAATCAGAGCTTCCATAGACCTCCATTTAAAGAGTCCGCCCGACTTTGTTACCCAATTCTCAGGCACCTCAAGTAGACTTCAAACTGTCACGCCAATATCATCAGCCAGCAACTTAATAATTATCAAGAATACACTCCAGAAACGGGACATGCTAAGGATTAGAAACCCTGTACAGTAGCAGAGGCTTGATGATAACCGTTGCGATATCCGGCCAGTACTACCTAATACTCGGCCTAACAATGGATGTATGCCTTCGCGTAGTGTTGCAGCCAATTGGATTTGAATAAGTCACCACGCTTTGGTACAACAAAGACGAGAAGAGTGAGATGGTTGTAAAGTTCACATGATTATTTTTGGCGTGGGTATCGTGATAATATGAAACTAGTCGTTGCCCATCTTCAAGAACCATAAAAGTCCATGCGTCTGAAGTTCCCTGCATTCTGTTTATGGCTAGCAATGCGCAGTTGCCTAGCAAGAAATTCATTACAGGATGATAGAAGCAGAAAATCCCACTATGAGGTTGTGTATGATGCAACTTGCCAGCATCCATTATCAAGAAATGTCCACTGCTTAAGAGCCAACGACTCTAATAAAAGATCGACACCAATAGGTAGCTCAATGCATGTGCCACCGTCCCCACTTCCCCAAGCCAAGCAAGCTTTCAGCATGTCCACTTGCATTTCATCATCATTCCAGGGTCCAGCCAGCGGCCAGCAGCCGCCTTCAAGTTGCTGTAACCAGGACAGATTGTGCTAGACGTACACGTTCAATACCTACATCACATCCATCCCACCCACGTGCATATCTACTTCGTCACCGCTGGTGTTTCCCTTATTCCTTTCTCCCCAACTTTCTCCTCTTCCTAGGCTATCACGCTTAACTCGTCTCATCCTCAACCTACCTAACTTCCTCAACCCAGCATCAGCCGACCCCTTGATTAAGGTGCAAGGGACGGATGATCCACCACTATCCCAGTCTACTCCCAGTCTATCAATAGAGCTTGTCGAAAGTGGCAGCCGTCTCGTATAAATAGGTGCTATCAACCAACTTGCGCTCCCTTGCAGTCCTTCCGTTGGTGCCGTCTAGCCACGCTTCCTCCTCCGTGAGTATTGATCCCATTTCATCGGTCATCATTATGTCGATACTAATCCAGTGCTCTGTAGTTAATACTTACAACCATATCTAAAGCCGCGCGCCGCTTAGACACGTGAAAGTGGACGACAAGAAAAGCCCACACCATGGACGACAACTCCAGGGCTGCCTCGGGCCTCAAATCCGACAATATCTCAACCGATAGCGAGGTCATTCTAACGCCTGATCCTCCTTCCCCAAACGATGCACCCACCGATGATGCCTTGCTCGATACTCCCGTCCTAGGCGCCACAACACCCAGAGGTTCAATGCATTCGAGAAATCCATCTTTCTCCGGCAGTAGCTCCAACCATGAGGACTGGGATGGTCCGCCTTTGGATCGCTTGTCTGTCCTTGACCTTCTCGACAACTTCGCGTTGCCACAGCAGCTCGAGAAGCTGCAAAAGGGCATCACAGCTCAAACAGACAAGGTCCGCCGCTCGAGGGAAGCGATCAAGACCAAGACACAATCTGCGCGGGAACGCATGGTTGAGGAATGGAGACGCCGAGTTCCTGAGGCCGATGAGCAGCTGGACAGGTACCGCAAGCAAATGCAACACCGTATGGACAAGCTCGGAAAGCGGTGGAGTGACACAAAAGTTATCAGTGCCCGTGAAAAGGTATCTTTCATATTTGGTGTCTTGAACATCTTCCTCAGTGGATATCTTATCGGTGCATATCCAGAGCATTTTCATCTATGGTATACTGTACAACTTTTGTACTTCATGCCTATCCGTTTCTTCACTTATCGTCGACGTGGATACCATTACTTTGTGGCCGACCTTTGCTATTTTACCAACCTTTTGCTAGCACTCTCGATTTGGGTGTTTCCTGGCTCTAAGCGTCTCTTCACTGCCTCTTACTGCTTGGCGTTTGGAAACAATGCGGTGGCTATCATCATGTGGCGCAATTCACTTGTCTTCCACAGTTTCGACAAGGTCACCTCGCTGTTTATTCATATCATGCCATGCGCCACGCTGCACTGCATTGTCCACCTGTTCTCTCCCGAGAAGCAGAAAGAGCGTTTCCCTGCGATTTGGACCATCAAAAATTCTCCGCCAGGATCCCCAACGGCCTATGCCAACGTTGTCTCCATGCTTGCTTGGAGCACACTGCCCTACATCTTCTGGCAGCTCTTGTACTACGTCTTCATTACTGTGCGCCGACGAGACAAGATCGCAGCTGGACGGCCTACCTCCTTTACTTGGCTGAAGAAGTCATATGCCAAGACCTGGCTGGGAAAGTTCGTACTCCGACAACCAGAGAAATTACAGGAGGCAACATTTATGTTGATCCAGTATTCTTATGCACTCCTCACAATGCTGCCCTGCCCGTTATGGTTCCTTAGCCGCTGGGCATCCGCAACTTTCCTCATGGTGGTCTTCACTTGGAGTATCTACAACGGTGCTACTTACTACATTGATGTATTTGGCGTGCGTTTCCAAAAGGAATTGGAGGCCATGAAGGCTGAGGTCGCTCAATGGCAGAATTCCCCAGAGCAGATGCCACAATCACCTCCCTTTGGAGCTCGCCCTGATGAATCATCTGCCAACCAACTCACCCAACAGGGAGTAGCGCCCTCAGCATCGACCGGCCAGATCCCCTCTATCAATGAAGTCAATCGTGAGAAGGACATGATGATGGACACATCTTTGTCTAAAGATGATGCCAATCGACCCATGAGCGTGGACAACATCCCACTTCTGAATGATACGCAAGCGTCTTCCTCTACGGGAGTTGAGGGACGACCAGTGAATAATACCCGAGGTCGACGAATAGATTAGATATTGTTGACGAGAAATGCAGGCAGGTAGAGTCTGGTAATTTTATAAGCTATATGTTAGGAGTATCCCACCTGAATATTATATAATACCTACTTGAGACAATGCAATTAGCCCATAGCCTTACAATGATCATTTTGACGAAGACTATCCATTGCCAGAAAACATGTAAAATTAGGAGCTTGAAGAATAATCTAATGTCTTCTTTTAATCCATAGGTGGATAATTTAAGTGGTAGGAAAACGTGTAAGCGTAAGCATAATAGCCCACCACACTGCACTCGTCTCGGGTAGTCACATGAAGTTTGCTCAAGCTCATTGAGGAAAAAGCAATGAATGGGGAACCACCATGGGCTTTTGTGATACCCACGCTGAGGTCCGTCGGTCGGCTAACATTCTTTCATCTATACGTCATCCGCCGATTTAAACAAAGCTCTTTTCTATTGACTGCTCAGAAAAAAAAACGAGACCAAACCATCATTCAAACTGTTTGTTTTCACGCGTACAAGTATGCCATCCACGTCAACTGCAACAGTCTTCAGGTTCTGTGAATAGCCGAAGGACCCCAAATCGCACTCGTTTCCCACTGATTTTGAGCTGCTATGATGGACCTCGAGAATCTGCCTCGAATATTCCTGCTTTCTGCTCACCTAAAGCCGGAAGAACTGCACCAACTCGAAGAAGGGATTCCTACGTTGACGTACGACATCAATGAGGCTGAAATCGTGATTGGCAAGATATCGCAACCTAAGCGCGCTGAATTTGAACTAAGAAGAGCAAAGCTTAACTTCCTACCTTCGGAAAAAGCACAGGCTCAATGTGATGAATCTTCGCTCAATGAAGTGGCGGACGCGGACGATGGCCCTGACCCTAAGCGGAGGAAAATCACAGGACCCGTCGCCATGGGAAGCGATACAGTCAAAGTTGTCAAGTTGGCGTGGCTCTTGGACTCGTGGGAGAAGGACAAATTACTCCCTTTGGACCAGTACTTGATCTACCAGTGCAGCAAAGTACCGGCACGAGAAACAACACCTGTACCCGTACCTGTGCATATGCCCAAATCCGAGATCGAAGCTGTATACGGGTCCCCAGTCGGTTCTACTTCTCCAGAAAACAGCATCTTGGAACGGGTTCTTGCTGAACAGAAAGCTGGGCCAGCGAGCACTTCACCACGCACCCGTCATAAACGGCGCCATGATGCCTCGGCGACATTATCACAGACCGCGCCGAGCTTGCTCCACCAAACTACATCGGAGCATGATATCGACTTACCTGCGATGCCCGGGTTTTCAAAAACTATCTATTCTTGCCAGCGACCTACTCACATGAACCCGCCAAACGAAGACTTTGTTAAACTTCTCATTGAGATACGCACTATCCGTCAGCTCCGAGAAGACGGAGTGGGCGTAAGAGCGTACTCGACATCCATTGCTTCGGTGGCAGCGTACCCTTATCCTCTCAAGAATCTCCAAGGTGAGAATTCCCATGAGTGCTTCTAGATCAATTAGCTGAACTGTCTTCCAGAAGTCGCGCGATTGCCAGGTTGCGGTAATAGAGTTGCCGAACTATGGCACCACTGGAAGGAGACAGGGGAGTCGGCAGAAGTACGTGAAGCTGATGCAGACCCCAAGATATTTGTTCTGAAGATCTTCTTTAACATATGGGGCGTGGGGGCTGTTACTGCCCGCGAGTTCTACCAAAAAGGTGAGCTCCCTAAAAATAGTGTTTATGAATCTTGGAAGTACTTACGAGTCGCAGGATGGCGAGATCTAGATGATCTGATAGAGTATGGATGGGCTACTCTTAGTCGCTCACAGCAAATTGGTGTCAAGTATTACAGCGAATTCCTCCTTGGGATTCCTCGAAGCGAAGTCACCTCCATCGGCGCTTCCATTTTGAAGTACGCTCGCAAGATCGATCCAGGATTCGAAATGATTATTGTTGGAGGCTACAGACGAGGCAAGCAACAGTCGGGCGATGTGGACGTCGTTTTGAGTCATCGGGAGGAGAACATGACACTCCACGTAATATCTCAGATTGTCGTAGCCCTCGAGAAGGCTTCTCTGATCACTCATACACTGACACTGTCGACTCACAACAGTGAACGAGGGCAACGTCCTTTGCCATGGAAAGGACAGAGCTCCCAGAGTTCGGGTTTTGACACACTCGATAAGGCATTGGTGGTTTGGAAAGACCCAAATCAAGAAGATGCGCCACACAGACGAATCGACATAATCATCAGTCCATGGAAGACAGTTGGCTGCGCGGTGTTAGGCTGGAGTGGCGGAACGACTTTTCAAAGAGACCTTCGGCGATACTGCAAGAATAACAGAGGGTACAAGTTCGACAGTAATGGGATTCGACGTAGGGATGATGGTAGATGGGTTGATCTTGAAGGGACCTCAGCCGGCGATGTGGCTCCTGATATGGAAACAGCAGAACGAAGGGTTTTTGAAGGCCTTGGTCTGATGTGGCGTTCACCTGAAGAAAGGTGCACTGGCTGAGATGACACAAATAAAGAGGCCAGAGTTGTGTTCTGAGAGAAAGAGCAACGCAATTGGATAAAACCCATTCACGGTACGTACTATTTTGGGAGTATTGTATTGACTGACAGCTGAGCTGACATTGAGTTGTGGATACGAGCATACGAATAGCTTGCGGAGTTGTTTTGTACCTGCATTGGACTGCGGAGTTTTGACAACTAGAACATGCAAACAACGGCCGACTTCCATTATTCAGCCCACAAAAGATGCAAAGTAATTTGGTTTCGGAGGATAGTCATACTATCTCTCCGACGGGACTAGACTACCCCTTCTAGACCTAGAGTTTGTCCGTGGTCCGAAAACTCGCTCTTTACGAATTATGACCATGACGGGTTGACTCCAAACTATAGATCATGACGACGGATATCGGCTCGTCGGCCAGGGTCGTCGGTCAGGATGAATATGACACGAAGGGCACTCGACATGCAGGATAGAACGGAATAGAGTATCATTCATACCCAATACGATTATTAATTGCCAATTGAACCCTCCGCTTGTGCTTTGGCCATGCAAGAGAACAGTTAGAGTCGGTGGATTGTTGGTCCAGGTGGAGTTAGCTCGTCGGGAATCCTTGGGCCCGCTCCGTTGTTTCAGTGCTTGGCTTTTGATGATCTTGTTGTCCGTGTGTCCATTATTTAAGAGCCAGCTAGAGCCGACGACACCTTGACACCATCACTATATCAACTCGTTCTACTTCACTTCACTTCTCAATATCCTCCCAGGCCTCCCTCAACTCACTGCCATCATGTCTCTCGTCCTTGAACTCCCCGCTGAGTACGGGTAAGGAATATTCACTCCTCACAAGCTTAACCGATGAAAGGTCAACTAACTTAACTGGCAACTCAGCTACGTTCTCGTTGCTGCTACTTCCACCTTCTTCATCAACACTCTCCACGTTGTCCTCACCAGCAAGGCTCGCAAGCGAAGTGGCCTCAAGTACCCCATCCCCTACGCTTCCAACGAGCTGGCTGAGAAGGATGCCGAGGCCTACAAGTTCAACTGCGGTAAGTACTCTATACTGTCAGGTTCTTATGTACTTTCGTCCTGAACTAACTTCTTCGATAGCCCAGCGTTCGCACGCCAACTTTACAGAGAACCAGATTTCCTTCTTGGGTGCTCTCTTGATCTCTGGTCTGCGCTACCCTGTTGCCTCTGCTGTCCTCGGTGCTGGCTGGGCTGTTTCCCGTGTCTTCTATGCCATAGGTTACTCTGCTGGTGGTCCCAAGGGACGTATGGGGTGAGTGAAGCCTCTCTTTCTATTAAACTAACATTTGTACTGACTCGAATGCAGTGGTTCCATTGGCTCTGCCCTTTGCGATGTGTCGCTCAAGTTCATGGCCGCCTACACCTCCGTCATGTATGCTCTGGGCAACTAAGTTGTTCAACTGTGCTTAGTCGAATATTTAATATAATACAAGTTCTCATATCTGTACCGCTAAACCTTTGATAATTACTCCGTTATTTCCATGACATGCTTTTATATGTGACCATTATACGCCTGCATTTCCGCCAATTGCGACGTCATACTAATTAACTCGTTCAAAATTCATAACTTCAATCGTTATTATCACATCCTGATAGAATATTCAAGTGCTTAATATATGTCCCCTCCCGTTCACCTTTTCATTCTCCTCCTTCTTAGCTCTTGGCTCATCGTTTCGTCTTCCTCAGCGGTTTCGACGTGTTGATTTTGGTCTGTTTTGAAATCATCGTCTTTTTCAGTCTCGGAAAACCGCTCGATTCCGTTATTGCCCAAGAGATAGTCGCCGTAGTACTTCATCGCATTGAAGAGCTCTTCTCCAGTTGGGACAATGTGCTCTTTGGGAAGCAAGAACCCGTAACTACCGGTATCCCGAAGCTTGATCTGGTAGCTGTAGTGAGCTCGCATCTCATGATAAAACCAGTCAACCGCCGAACCACCACCAGACTCGATTCGAGACCAGTATCTGCCGCCACTGTGCTCACGTGCAGACACCGCACCTTCGCATGCTGACGCTACCGTATAAGTCTCGCCGTTCGATAGGCGTATCGATTTTGCGATACCTGCGGCTAGCTCTTCCAAGTTCTCCAAGTTGGGCGGATCAATGGAACAGGTGAACGAATAAGGGTAAAGAATCTGCTGGGAATATGAATGAAGATCAACCAGACCAACGAATCGGACGTTATTGTTCCAGGTCTGGTTACGTGCCCAGTCCGCGATCTGGACTGCCTCAACAGCTTGGAAAGGTTTCTCTCCCCCGTAACTCTCGGAGCATGGGTCTCTCTGGACCTGCGAGCCGTCCCACTCATATCCGTAAGCGCGATCAAGATCCAATCCGCGGCAGAACTGAAGGTTGGTTTGTTGCCGCGTTTTGCGCCAAAGTCGGTCCACGTGCCAGGTGTACTCGAATCCATCAGGGTTAGCAACAGGGAGGAAGATAAGGTCGAACTCGTCCAGCAGCTTTGTAATCATTCGTTCCTTACCGTAACTAGTGATGAAGGACCATGCCAGATAGTTTACGGTGCTAGTAGATATCCACTCGCGAGCATGTGAGCCACCCATAACCATGATGGTCTTTCGTCGAGGTGCATCTGGTGCGGTTTGTGGAATCCCTACGCGTAGAGCAGGTATGTCACGGCCTTCGTAGGACTTGCCAACATTGATGAATTTGACGTAGGATGGAAACATAGCCTCAAGCAGTCGCATCCAGCGCGTTATTACTGGTAGAGATTGGTAGTCCTGGAAAAAGAGGTTGTCTCCAGGCGAAGAAGCAACTTTGACCACCGGTGCAAAGGTTTTCGGATCGGCATAGCCTGGGCTTCCACCGGTTGGAAGCGAGTTATAGACAGCGGAAGCCAAGTCTGGGATCAAGACTGAGTGCGATGTATGTAGCGACTTAGGGAGCAAGCTGAGCAAAGGCCGAACCTCATCAGCATGCAAACGAATGTCGACATAGTCGTCGGTGAAAGCCCAGACATCGAGAAATAGACGCGCAGCGGCGTCGGCTAGAGCGCCTTCTTCGTGGGAAGTGGTAACATTGAATCGAAGCACGAGCTGCTTAACATATTGTGCGCGCAACTGATTGGGGATGGGTGGCGGGGTTATGTCCTCGGTCGGTTTGCGTCCAAATACAGACTCGATGACTTTGTCGCGAAGTTTGGTAAGATAAGGAAAGATTCGAGTGTTGGACTGGATGTGACTATTGGTATTGTGGGAATCTGAGATATCGCGCTGAGGATTGATACCAACGGCGTTGGCGCTGACGTTGGAGGCCTGCAAAAGCAGCAAACTCGCTGTCAGCAATTGCAGCTTCATCTTGAAGATCCGCTGCAAGTACGCAGTTGATGCGGGCGATAGACGCTAATTGACTACAGCATATGATGGAGAGAAAATGATCAACTCTCGGCTGAAGCGCCTGGTTGATGGTCGTATGTATGGAGTAGGTCGTTATGATGTAGCGTGAATATTAGAGATAAAGAAACTGACAAATGAGGGATGGTAAGTCTAATAAACTGGAGAATGCCCCGACTGACGAAACATCCATTCTCCAGTTGGGCTGACGTGGGTCATGGTTTCCTTTTTTGGCATCCAATGACATTAAATTGGGACTGCACTTCAGTTCAGCAGACATGAAAGAATAGTAGTCTACATAGTAGGTTCCATCTTAATAAAAAGACAAAATAATAAGTGACCCCGTAGTAACTGATCTTCAAGAGTTCGACTTTTCTAGATTGTGACGCGCACTGATTCGTAATACATACAAGAACTTTCCCCTCCAGTTTCCATGACACTTCAACAAGTAAGACTATTGGAAACGGAATATTATGGATCATGAGGCTGTTAACTACCTCTACATACAGCATTGCGTGCGTACTGTACCCTAAATGGCACAACAGACTACGAACAGCATGGATCTATCGATGGAGCCCCTTTTTCGCTACCGCTTAGAAAGTTCTTAAAGTTCTCATTGCAAGTTCAAATCTGAGGCTGACAAGAACCTAGCTCAAGGCTCCTCAATTGCAGGCGTGAGAGCTATATCCGTGCCTTTGCTTCCTCCGATAGACCTCCGCCGTAGTAAAGCGGAAGACGTAAACCGTTTCTTTTTATCGTATCCTTTTCCAAGGCTTTTCCGCCCATACTTGCAACGTTAACACGAGAGCCCAACGGCTACTGTAACATATCTTTCAAATTTGTAAAAATGTCTTTGGTGCCTGACATGCAATTTCGGTTCAGCTGCAGTCAATATGGGAACTCGAATGAAGAGGTACATGCAATACGTTAGATCACCAGCCACATTGATGCTCCCAGGGGCAGGCTAGCGCATGAAAGCCTTTTACAGCGGGACTTCCAGGCCGCCCTTCCTTCCAATCCATCCATACGGGCTTTTATGTGCTCCCTTACCCCTAACCAGCCACGCGCTCAAGAGCCTTAGTAGTGGGCCTGCTACACTGTCGGGTCGACTGTGCATACCTAGGTTCCATCGTAGTCTGACGGTCCAGCCCGGTCCAGCCTATCCCAGCCTAGACGCTGCGCTACGCTCTGCGCTCTGTGTGCTGCGCTGGACCAATTGAGGCTGCAACGCCAGCCCCTGGCCTGGTGGGAAGCTCGGAAAGCGACTGCTGCTCTGCTCCATCAGCACCAGTCTCGACAAAAACGTACCTACCTTACCCATCAACTACATCAGCAAAGACCCGCGATTCAGCTTTTATACGCGACTTTTGCCCTTGCTCTACTTTCATCATCGAAATCGACGTCTACAGTTGTCTCAATGAACGCCGCAGCGACTGTGCTCCAGTCTTCTGTTTGGTAGGTCATTAGACACCTGCCACCCTCTATTCCTACACCTTCTCATCGATATCCCCTGGCCCTCACGACAACGCCCTGGCTGGCCGCGTACCATGATCAGTCGCTGCCATGGCTTTCCTTCGCCGCCGAGGCAACAACACCATGTCTAGTGAGAATGATATGCGCCGCCATACATTCTTTGAATCCAGCGCATCCGGCGACATCGGTCCTGCGATTCCCTCCCAATCAAGTCAGAATGACGAACAGGGCGCTGGCGAATCTTTCCACCCCCCGCCATCTCACGATTTACCTCGCGACTCGACCACCAGCAGCCGTTTTGAAGACCCTCGTGAGAGCCATAGCGAGAGTCGCCCTGGGAGCCGCCCTGCAGGCCAAACCGAGAACCGCCCTGATACCCCTCCCATACAAGATGAAAACAGCAAGCACCATCGGTTTTCCGTCTTACGCTTTCGAAATGCGAGTGATTCGCAGTTGTCCCTTCGAGCCAAACAGCAGTCCGAAAAAACTCCCCCAGTACCCCGACGTAAATCACCCTATGTTCCCCTTTCGTGGTCAAGAACATAGCAGCTAACTAGTGTCGATCCAGCCCCCGAAATCATTACTACCGCTCCTACGAATGAACTCAACAAGGGACCAAAGAAGAAGTCATCCAGGATAAGCTTGGCAGCCAGATTTCGACGCTCGACAGATATACCCCGTGACGGCAACCATTCAAACGATAATTTCGACCGCCAGAAAACACTTCGGAAATCCTTTACCGATGACAGGCGACGCCCTGCGCTTGAAACTCTGGACGAACCAGAATCACCACGGCCATCTACAACAGCCACTACAAGCAGTCCTAATGGAGCTATTCTAACACCCCCGAATCGACCGTCCGAGTCATCAAGGTCTGATGCGAGCTCCAATGATCACATGTCTCACCAGAGTTCATCTTACCAAAGCCCGGAAACGACACCCAAGAAATCGGGCCCATTTTTCAGATTACGGAGACACAAGAAAGCGCCAGAACCTCTGTTCCCATTTGCACATTTGCAACAGCAAGGGAAAGCACCGCCTGGTGTCTCCTCTGCTTCTTCACTTGGTATCTCTGCTACTCCTCGACCAGCCTCGGCCCAAAGTCACAGAACAGCTGGTGGGAGCACCACAAAAGGTACAGACTTACAAACAGCTCAATCGCCTGCTACAACTTTAGTTGCTCCCGGCGGTACCCAATCAGGCCATTCCTCGCCAACTAGAGGTAATCTATTACGAGGAAGGTCCTCTACTATGAGTTCGATGGGCCGAGACTCCAATGATGATCACCTTCTTCCACCGACAACCCGGACATCATCTTCGACTGGCCGTAAAAGCTTTGGTGATTTGTTTGGACTGAGTCGTCTAAGGCAGAACTCTGAGCTCAGTCGTCAGGGCACGTTGACCCCTACTACGCCTGCTTCTATCGGATCCAAAAACAACTCACTTCAGCTTGCCAGAGATTCTTTTGTTCTTCCTGAACGCAATGAAGACGAGTCGCCTGCCAAATACCTTACCCGAGTCGAAGACGTTGCTAGTCGGGGCATTATTGCTGCTACTCTGTCAAAAAGTGCTGACCCATTCATGACGGCTGTCCTTCGGAGCTATATGCGCAGCTTCGGCTTCTTTGGGGACCCTATGGATATGGCAATCCGCAAGCTGCTGATGGAGGCTGAGTTACCCAAGGAGACCCAGCAGATTGATCGCTGTCTGCAGGCATTTGCAAACCGCTACCACGAGTGCAATCCGGGCATTTACTCGTCGCCCGACCAGGCTTATTTCATTGCATTTTCGTTACTCATTTTACACACCGATGTTTTCAACAAGAACAACAAGCACAAGATGCAAAAATCTGATTACTTGAAAAACACAAACGGGGAGGGCATTTTTGACGACATTCTGGAATGTTTTTATGACAACATCACTTATACCCCTTTTATTCATGTTGAGGACGATTTAGAACCAGGCGCTGATCGTTATGCTGCACACAAGTCACGACGGAAGCCTTTACTCGCATCTACAGTCAACGACCCCGCAAAACGGGCTATGAAGGAGCCCATTGATCCCTATACCTTGATCCTTGATGGGAGTTTGGACGCGCTGAGACCCAACTTGAAAGAGGCAATGGAATTGGATGATCACTATAACTACCTAGGCACCGCACCCAGCTTGAACCTGAAGGATTTGCAAAAAACGTTCTTTAAGACCGGCGTCCTGCAGATTGTGTCAGCTCGATCTCGGCCAGATGCTTTCATGACGGAACAGACAGCCAGTAACCCTGCTGAAGCGCACCCTGGAATAGTCGATATCAAGGTTACAAAGGTCGGGTTGCTCTGGCGGAAGGACGCAAAGAAACGAAAGGCACGATCTCCTTGGCAGGAGTGGGGAGCTATTCTTACAGGGGCGCAGCTTTACTTCTTCCGGAACACAGGCTGGGTTAAGTCACTAATGCATCAGTACGATAATCACATCAAGGCAGGGCATGATGGTGTACCGCTGATTTTCAACCCCCCACTCCAAGAGTTCAAGCCAGACGGCCTTATGTCTACTTATGCTGCGGTTGCTCTTCACGATGCGGCGTACAAAAAGCACAAGAATGCTTTCGTATACGTGCGTCAGGGTGGCCTAGAGGAAGTACTGCTGGCGGATAACGAAGAGGAGATGAACGACTGGCTTGCTAAACTCAACTATGCTGCCGCTTTCCGGACTACAGGTGTTAAGATGCGCGGTGTTGTCGGCGGTAATTATGATGGGCAAGGCCGTCGTGGCCTTCGCAGGCTTGATAGCGCCGATGCTGCCACGCTTATTCAGACACCAACAGGCCCTGTATCCATTGCTCGAAGTCGTATAGATCACAAGATGGCCGAAGACATCTCGGCTGCTCGGCGAGACGTTATGAAGCAGAAAATTGAAGAGGCCGACGAAAATGTCCAGGAGATCCAAAAGCAGCTCGAGGACCAGCTCAGAAACGCACGCCATCTCCAAATCTTGGCGCCAATCCAGCCAAGAACAAGGGAACAGCTCTTGGCCGCCGCTGCGCGAATGTCTGCACAGATCAAGTGGACTCGTCAAGACATGTGGAAATCAAAATGTCATCGCGATATCTTGATACAAGACCTCGAGGAAGAATACCCATCTGAAACATTCACCCCTACAAAACAGACGTCAAATCGACTTTCACAAAGAACTGGGTCACCAACTCCACGCGCCAATGTGGGACGCAGGGGGTCAAGATCAACTCATCATTCGGGAACCGACGGCGATCCAAGAACACCTACAGAGCCTCAAGTTGTCCACCTACCCAACTCCGCCGAGGTCACCGAGGATATAGATTCTCCCTTGGATCAAGTTTTCACTACACCTCCCCAGAGCGCAACAAAGCGCCGGCACAGCTCACGCGATCTTTCCTTCGCTAGACCTGACGCAGCCATTACAAGGCACGGATCCATATCAAGCATAGCACAGTCTCCTATAACCTCACTGCCGCAGGCCCCATTAACGAAGCCTCTTTCACAAGACGACAACTCCAAGTCACCACAACGCCCCGAGGATGACAATCGCCATGACCCTGATGCCGAAGAACAGGACTTCCTGGAACAGACAGGTTTGCTTGAACAACGGCCCAGCCGTGATCCTACGGACAAAGCGACTGTTTCAACAGGTGCAGATCCCGCTGCCGAGTCTGGTACATCCGTAGACAAGCTTGACAGAAGCAAAATTCGCCGCAGTCTCCAACGAACCCTCCGAGAAGGCGCTGGGCATCTCTCCCATCATCGTAGTAGTCGCAAAGGCAAGGAAGTAGCTGGTTCAGGAGAGGAATCGGCACAAGATCATCAGCTTGCAAGAGGCACAGGAAGCTTTGTGGTTCATGGAAAGAAGGCGTCAGTCATCAACTTTGGTGATGGATTGCAGAACATGACCCACGACGAAAAGATTCGCGCTCGAAAGTCCTCGCAGCAGTACGATATGCCACTATCGCCCATGCCGAGCGGCCCAGAGGATGATGATTTCCATTCTGCTATTGGTGTACCTCTTGAAAGTGAGGAAACGAGTGGGCAAACGAGTGAGCGCAGAGAGTCCATCGCAAGCGCAAGCACTGCAACCGCTAGAAGCTTTCGTGAGCTACATAGAAAATACTCGACTGCGCAGGGTAGAAGTGCGTCCGCCGGCGGCAGGTTAACGATACCCTCCGATACGGAGAGTGAGGTTGCAGTCAGCTTCTCAGATGGGCGCCGAAGCCCTTTGCCTCCTATGGAGACAGAGACAGATGAGGAGACAGACGATACCGGTGCTAAAAGAGGTCGAAGCAGCAGAAAAGACGAGTTTGAAAGTCGAGACTCGGATTCTGAGTCGGTCCAAGACGTTGAGCAGCTCCCGAGCCGCCCTGTACAGCCTGTCAACGCATGAGCCTGGCGTGAGATGGAAGGCTTTCAAATAACGCGTTCTCTGTATATAGCAATTTTTTCTTAAGTTCATTCTGCAAATGGGCGTCGCTGGGATGGGCATATCTCATGTCTTCGTTTTAACTATGAGTTTCAAGCAGAATTGGGAGGTTGGTGTTGATGGCTCATGCGATGTGCCGGCCACAAGGGCGTATGTACTTAGATATCCTCATATTGGCCTCGGGCCTCTGTTCATTTGTGTTTTCTTGATTCGGACTTGGCAGGGCATTTAAAAGTAAGCGTTAGAATTATATATGAGTGGTTCACTTTACCTTTCACAATCTAATTAGCTGGACTCAACGATACAGCATGAATCAATACGACAGTGGGCAAAGTCTGCCAAGTTTTGAAATATCTGGAGAATTTATACACATTTATACTTGAAAACACTTACGAGACACATGGAAAATTAAGACTGAAACGTGGGGGATGGTGATCTAGATATGCATATAGTATGGACGCTATCCCCTACTGCCTATTTCTTGCCCTTCTTCTTCTTCTTGGATGGCGGGGGTGCCTTCTCTACCTTAACGCCTCCTCCACCTACGAGGTCCAGAGTCTCTTCCTCCTTCACCGTGCCACCTTGCGTAGACTCTCCGGCCTTCTTCTTTCCCTTTTTGCCCTTAGGGCGGTACGAACTTCGGTCGCGCAATGGCAACCAGCGCTCGGGGTCCGGTTTGGTGCCCTCGACGTAGTTCTTGGGCAAACGGATCTTTCTGCGTCGCTTGCGCGTCTTGTCATCAGTCCCGGAGGGTGCTGCTCGCTTCAGAGTCGAGGATCCGATTTTGCTGGCAGGAGCGGCTACGCCTGCACTGAGCAGTGACGCAACATCGATACCTTCGACGAGCGAATCAACAGGAGGGAGGTTCTGTAGGTGTTTCTCGATGTTGGAAGGATCCGAAGTAGCAAACGCGGCAACGAGACCAGCCGTGGAAATATCGGAGCCCTTTTGTTCATCGCATAGCTTTTGGAATGAGCGGCCCGCGAGTTGCAAGTCTTTGGTGCTAGATGACTTCATTAGCTCGATACCAGCCTCTTCCAGAAGGGAGCTGGCCGGGCTGGCCTGTCGGGATTGCCAGTATGTCGCAGCCTTGACAAGCTCTGCCTTTGCCGATGACTCTCGTCCTTGT
Organism: Fusarium flagelliforme; assembly: GCF_020744385.1. NCBI lineage: Eukaryota > Fungi > Ascomycota > Sordariomycetes > Hypocreales > Nectriaceae > Fusarium > Fusarium flagelliforme. The sequence continues at coordinate 7,214,843 of NW_025763503.1, forward strand.
ACCCGCAGAAGAGTCACAGTCAGCGCAACTAGCCCGGGACTAAAACGAGCGTCGAGAGGGCCCTGGGCTTCGGCCTTTTCAAGGCGCTGGAGGAATGACTCAAGGATTGACAACGCTGAACCGATGTGTCCACCGTTAAGTTGTATTTGCACGATGGTCAAGGCAAGGCCAACGTCGTGTGGTCTTTTCTGAGCCAGCCCCTGAAGACTTTTCAGAAGCTGGTTCCCTGTAGCCCCTTGCGAGTTTGCGGCAGCGTTAAGGACAGATAGAATGCTGATGTCGGTGGAGGTCGTGGGGTGCTGTGCCTGAGCAAGAAGAGCGTCTGTACGGCGCTTGACTCCGGCGCCTTTCAAAGCTTGCAGGTCGACGGTAAGCCTGTTTCTTCGCAGAATGTCGGACTGATGCTGGAACAGTTTCGCGTCCTTCTCCTTAGCTGTCAGGGTAGAAAACCTTCGCTCGACAAGATAGGGGTTCTCAGACTTGGGTTCCAAAGCTACTAAGTTGTTACCAAGAATGAGTGCCAGGTCAGGATCTTCCTCTCTGTTGTGTAGCTGTTAGCTTTACACTCGTAGCAATGTAGTCACGAAACGTACTTTGTGCTGTTTAATGAGTTGTAGAGGTCAAGAGCCTCCTTAAGTTTGCCCAGCTTGGCAAAGACGTATGCCTGTTGTGCTAGAATAGGTCGCATCTCGGCTTGCTTATCCTCTTCGGTAAGGTCGTCGGAGGCATCACACAGTCTGCTAGCCCGCTGCAACAAGTCGGCGGCAGTTTCGAGGGATCCGTTAGCAATGTGCGCGCATGCAGCGTTGTAGCACAATTCAAACCCATCAGAGTCCTGAACCGCGACCTTATCGGTGACCGAGTATCCTAGCCAGCTAGATTGGGCAAAAGCGGCTCTAAGATTGATGCCAATGTCGTTCTCCTCATCGGCGGGGTCGGTATCAAGGAGACGGCTGTAGATGCTGCAGGCATCATCAAAGCGCTCGGCACGATACGCAACCTGTGCGGCAGCATGCTGCAAGCCTCTGTTCTTCTCTAAACCTGCAGACCGTAGGACTACAGTAGCCTCATCAAGCTTTCCCGTTTTATAAAGCGCATACGCATGTTCGAGTGCAGTTCTTGAAGAAAGAAGGGGGGAAGCATCCAGGATGGCGCGCAGAGCGTCGTCGAAGCGATCAAGCTTTAGTAGTGCGATGATTCGAGTATGCTGGCTATCGACGTCGTTTTTGTTTGCCTTGATTGCGGCGTTGGCAGCCTTGAGGACTTCCTCGTGATCTTCGATGGAGGACTGGCGCAACAAGGCGCTCAGGGCGGCGGCAGGATCTTGAGGCATGATGGCGGTGTTGTATTAATTAGAGAACCACATGCATGCCCGATCTGGTCTGTAGCTAGGTCGGGACAAGCCCAGATTTATCGATGTCGATCGTCGCTTTCTGTCGTCGTTAAGGATTAAGACGTGATGGGATGACCTGTCGTGTGTCTTGTTCGGTCGTGGTGATGCTGGCGGGGCATTTTTGGACAGCGGGGCACAGCAATTCATCCAATTCCAAGCTGTCCATTCTGTGGCTCAAGATCCCGACCCACTTTAACAAAGTTGACCACTACCTATTGCTACTGCTCCTTGATGCAAAAGATATGTTAGAGAACTATTTATTTTTAATCTTAAAGAGGAATATGGTCGATTGTGTAGTCAAAAGTCCTGCTCTTGACTATGTATCTACATATCTATAGATACCCTGACCACTGTCATTATAAAAGATATAGGAAAGTTCCCGAGGCAAGCCAGTGCTTTCAAGTATTTACCAAGAAATACAAAATTCGAGCAGCCTTCAACCATTATAATTCGTATTTACCTGTCATTCAAAACTTCGAACGACTCATTATCCGTCAGCTATGATCGCTTGAAAGGATTCCACCACTTCTTCCGAGCCTGTGCCTCTTCGTTATGGTACGAGTAGTAATGCGGATATGCAGCCATATTCTCATATGTCTCGGTTGGTCTTTGTTTTGATAGACGTCGTCTGATCTCCCCGAGCTTGGTGGAATCCGACTGTATGGTAACTATTGAGACTCGGTTATGGGGAGCTGACTTGTCTGGTGAGTGCCGGCTTCTAGAACTTCGCTGACGATGACGGTCGCCAGAGGAATGTCCTCGGCGACTTGTGTGTTTCTTCCGCTCTGACCGTCTCTCGGATTTACTCCTAGCTTTATGGTCGTGCCGATGGGATCTCTGTCGTCCCCTGCTCACAACACTACTTTGTGAGCGTGAAGCTACTCTGCTTGACAAGTCATTTATGGTGCGGATTGCATCCAGACTCGAGCCATTTGAAAGTGCTAAGAGAGACTCGTAGTTGAGCGGCTGCCCCTTGCCATCACGAGATGAGCAGACGACATTGGTCAGGGCAGTAGTAAGCCTCTTGACGATGCGTCTGAGGGCCGATCGTGCAGGAGCTAGGGTACGCTTTAGATTCATGATCCATGCAACTGTTATATGCGACGTGCAATGCGGAAATAAAGACTCACCATCGCCCTTCTCAAAGCGAGAGCCATCTTTTGAAAGCCGCGAAGCATATGCTTTACGAACTCGTGATCGGTCAGATCGAAGTGAAGCACTCAATGTTGACTGTGTGTCACTCAACGACCCTGCATCATGCTTGCGGGCACCCTTTAAGAGTGACAGACATTTGGTATAAGTGTCTAGCAGCGAAGTGACTGCATTTCCGAAATTGCCCATAGTTTATTAAAAATTGAGATAACCCGTGCGATGTCGCAATGCAAAGGCGCAGCTCGAGCAGGACCGAAATTATGGACTGTCAGATTAGAACTGGTCAGTTCAACTGACCTATTGTGACTTTCCAGACCTCAGCACGTGGGTGTAGGCAAAATGGCCAGGCGCTAACTTGCGGCTGTTACGTACAGTACAGCCAAGATTTGATCACCCAGTAAAAATGCATGTCAAATCACGGTTGCAATATCAGACACAGAAATTGCGCAACAAAGTCACCATGGATGCTCATGCACAAGAAACGGTGATTGACTGCTTATCAGCTGCAGTAAACCAACAGGCAACTCGCCTGCTTGCTCAATATGCAGCCCGATGAGCCCATCGACAGTGGCGCTGATAAGACGTGCCTATTCTGCTCTGCATAGTAGTACATATCTGGAACATCAGCAGAGGCCTCTCGACCGCATCTTGGGTACAGTACAGTTCATGCTGTATCATCTGCACAGATACTGATATACCCTCAAGGCTCAAGAATAACCTCCCCGCACCCACTTCATGACTCTCTCCGGTCCTGGCGGGCCCTGTTCCGTAGCGTCGCGGGCCCTGAGGGACGGAAGGGTAAACCCGTCATTGGTTTATCATCTGTCAATCGAAACCCTCTGGCAGGCTTGGCGTCCTTAAGGGTGTGGGGGTGGACCAGCCAGAGACCGTCTGCTAATCAGACAGTACTCTGTACCTAGGCCGGTTATTGTCCCCTGCACTCACTCAATCACTCAATCAACAGTGCATGCATTTGCCCTGGGCTGGGCTGCCCGCTCAGTTGATACAGTACCTATCTACTGCGCCCGTTGCAAATCGCGTGGCTGCCCCCAAACTCTGACAATGATTGCAAGTCCCTTGAGGGGTCAGGGACCAAAAGATTCGAGGACCAATAATACACAAACGAGAGGTGCTCGGCACCTATGTATATTCAGTTATCAATCAGAGATGCGTTGAAAACGGTCAGAACCACCACACCGGTCGATATCGATGCAGCATCTAGCGCCAGGATCCTTTGAAGATTACAGTACAGCATCCTGCAGTCTAGCAATGGCCCTGCTTGGACTCTTTCCAGGTATCCGTACCTTCTCACCGCGATGGATCTTCCCTCCACCCGCGGGCTTTGTTTGCTTTTATCCTTCTCGGTGTTACTGATTGTATGCGTCTAACTTGGATACGTACCAGACGGCACCGTTGGCTGTAACGCGTGGGATAATATACATGTTCAGTACGTACATACTGATACTGATACTGGCTGTCCCCCCACCCTGGCTGCTTGGTTGCCGGCTTTGCTCTGTGGTGCCAGGACCATCTGCGGGTCTCAACGTGGGAGTTGTGATGCCATCAGCCGGCCTGCGGGCGCAGTCGGTCTGAGATTTCGTGGGCGAGTTGGAGAAAAAAGAGTCAGGGCAAGACTCAAAAGCGGGTGATAACGTTGCGAATGCGGATCCTGGACAATAGATCGCTCACATCAGGTACAGTTAGCAGAACCGTACGGATACCCAAGGTACGATAGGATACCTGGCCGGCTCTTAATTCTGCTGCGTTCGTCGTCTTTATCACCCTGTTGACCAGGTACGTGAAAGTACCTACAGCACAATTGGTCCGGATCATACAGTTCAATACTATTATCCCTGGAGTTCAAATCTCGACATTGATCGCCCTGCTTCGCTTTATCATTAGAGCCGCCCGCCTTTTTTCTTTCCTTCTTGTTTATTTTCTTTCATATTCCTGCTCCTTTGGCTACCTCATATTTGGCTCCTGCTGCCACCGATCTTTCCATGGACAACTCACCTCGAACTCGATCTCTTTCTTCTATTCCCTGGTTTGACGAAACTTAATGTCACCTTCTCCCTCTCCCTCTCGTTCACCCCCACCGGCCTCGACGCCGCAGGTCGATGAGTCTCAGCTTCCCAAGGGACAATGTCGTTACATTCTCATGATACCTGAGCTTAAAGGTCAGCGGTGCGGCTGTATGGGGTTTGATCACAACAAATCCCTGCCTGGTGCCACCTGTAATTGTGGCCATCTATCATGCTATCACATTGCCACTGCCGATGCGCCAACACCCAACACCAACAAGTCGGAGATCGACATAGTCAAGCAACAAGTACAAACCTTGGAGGAAAGGTTACACCGAGATGACCGTGATCGAATTTCCCATATCATCACCCGAATCAGCGCATTGGAGGAGTCGGTGGAAAAGAACAAAGAAGAAGCAGACATCGAACTCAAGAGCTCATATCGCAATGCCGCTGCTGCATGGGCACTTGTTGCACAATTACAGCAACAAATGAAAAGTATGGAACAAGTCATGAAGTCCCAGGTTGAACAGATGGCAAGGACAACAAGAGAAATGGAAGACCTGCGTAATCGTCAACTGGAGCTGCTAGATAGCGATGAAGTTCTGGAGGAACGCATTGAAAAGTTGGAAAGCGTTGGGCCTGTACTATCGCCGCCTCAAGATTCTGGCCCGTCTGATGCGCCTTCCAGCATTACACACCTCTCGCCCACGACTACCATGACCTCACAGAGGACCTTGGAATCATCATACGGCCCTTCAGGTACACAATCTGCAGTCGCCGAACCTTCGAGGTCATGGACCGTACACGTATCTCTGATGCCTTCTAAGGACACCCCGTTTCCATTCGAGAAGGATACAACCTCATATAAAAGGTGCCTCTCCCGTGGGCTCCACCGTATGCTGGCGGTCGAGGGCGACGATGTTCAATCGTTCACAAATGCTGTATCACAAGCTTTTGAACCCTTGCTCAAAGGAAGGCCATGGGTGCCCCTCCAAGCAAAACTTTGCGACGCTGAACGTCTGCAAGGGTTGCCCATGCTGCGGCCGTTAGATCCTAGGCTCCTTCAAGGCCAATATGACCGGGCTTTTCTCAAGCAACACTGCGCCGTACTAGATGCGGGAGGCAAAATCGACTCTCTGTATCTCGCAATGGAACATGACTCCCTATCATGGAACTTTCTCAGGCGGTCACCTGTCTATCTGCAAGGGTTAGAGTCAGCCTGGATACATGACAGTGTGCTCGACAAAAAGGATGAACAAGATCTTTCAAGGGTTCATAAGGGCGAAGAAGGAGACGAGTCACCACCTGCTGGCAACATTGTTGGGGCCTTGACAGGTCTCAAGCGCGGCGTGTCCGATATTACGTGCCCATCACTCGATGATACCGAACTGCCAATGGTTAAAATGCCACGGACATGCAAAACTTCACCGTTGGAAATACGACGGGGAGTAGAAACTGCACGATAGAATAAGAAGCAGAAGTATTTGGACAGAACTTGATGAAAGCGATTTCTTTTTGGGGGCATAAAATGGGCGTTACACTTTTCACTGGGAGTTATTGATACCTCGGGCATAGCGCTGGCCCATTCTTCTCAAAAGAACGCGCCTGCTCTTTTGGTCTGCTTTGGAATAGAAGGATAGGATTAGAAGATAGAAAAGAATCATTTTACACTCAGATTTCGTTATATTATCGTTAACACTGCAATCTATGTGACAGTGTTATGATGTTGGTAATAGAGAATGTGAAGGCTGGGCTTATGTTTCGTTCAAGGATACCTATGCTAAAAATGAATACAGATAAAGGAACATTGTCTCAAGCCTCGTGCAACACTTTACTGGACACAAAGATAAGCAGGTCCCTGGCCTTGTATGATTGTACAACGATCATCTGTATATACCTTACCTATACCCATGGGGATAGAGCGGAATCATTACAAGATTTTGTGTAGCCATGACTGATGCAGAATACCCTTTAATGCTCGATTCCGATATACATGGAAAAGAACCCGCAGAATTGTGTTCTATACTGATAAGATGCTCTGCGAACACATGACGCTTAGGTTGTTAGCCAAGATATAGATGATAGGATCAGCCCAGTAGACTCTTGCAACCAAAGGCTTATTTCAACCCGAAGTTGGGTTTCGGGACACTGGCAGTATGGAGAATAAGACAATAGTACTTTCAAAGAACTCAAAGTGTGAATGTGTCCGTCCAAAAAGATTCGGTGTAAGTTATCTCAATGATTTAGATATTCTTGCATACAGACCCTGAGAATAGGTGTTGCCGTTTCGGGAAAGTGCCCGTCTAGGAGCTAATGATTCTAGTGCATCTTATGTTCCTCTGTATCACTGCTGGCCATCAACGGATGAAAAGTAAGATATTCATCTGTAAATTCAACACTACTGAATTGATGGGACGATAAGAGTTTTACCGCCTGATCATTTGAGCTGCTTTCAAGAAAGCATATTTGTTGCAACACCATATTCCTAAAGTCTCACTTGCACTTGCACTGCACTCCAAGGATATGCAGATCTAGCGGCGGAGCAGCCGGCCACTTAACCTCCGGTCAGTCGAGCCCATGCAGCGCTAGAGGTAGAGAGCATCAACCGCAAACCGACTTTCACTCTTCCTTTCAACGTTTCTCCCTCCGCCATCAGTTCACCGATATCATTGCGCTACACGGTCTGCACTTTAATATTCCTCTACTCAACATAGTACATCACTTCAGTCAGCATATCGGTTACTAGCACTTATCTACGACTCCGACTCCTCGCCCACTATGGATCTCGATATTGAAATGGACGATGCCGTCGATACGGTCCACGACGTACCCGTTGCCGATCTCGGTCGCGACGATATTCTCGTAAGGCATACACTCAAACTATCCGATCGCGACCCGAATTGACCTCCTTTTCAGCAGCCCGACGAGCCTGAGGAGCCTGGCGAGGTGGCTGAAGATGAGCCTGCGACCGACGACTCCAAGACTCTCATCCCTACCAAAATTCACATCAAGGGCGTTGATTCTCTACATACATCCGATATCAAGGCTTACGTCAAGTCTCACTTCGGCGACGTTGACCGAGTCGAGTGGATCGATGATTCTTCTGCCAACCTGCTTTTCCCATCCGAACCTACAGCCCGCGATGCCATTGTTGCCCTAAGCTCTGTTCCAGTAGCAGATGCTACAGCGCTAGCTATAGGAGAAACACTGCCCGCGAAGCCCTTCGAAGCAAGGCCTGAAATCTCCCTCCAGGTGCGCTTTGCTGTCTTAAGTGACAGGAAAGAGGCAGGCGCTGCCCTGCGGAGTCGCTACTATCTCCTCCATCCCGAACACGACCCTGAAGAGCGACGACGAAAGAACCAGGATAATCGGTCTCGATACAGGGAACGCGATGGGGGATACCGTGGGGATGGTGGCCGACGACGACGCGCTTCAGATGACGATGTCGAGACATTCGAGGCCAGCATGTACGACGATGCGCCCCGCCCGGCACGAAGAAGACGTGACTCCGATATAGAGGAACGACCACGTTCATATGCTCGCGAAAACCAAGGCAAGGAGCTCTTCTCTGGACGGAGGACACAACGTGACCGATCAGCATCCCCTAGGCGCGACGGTGACGGCGATGACTTAATGGGCGACCGTGCAAGCTCATCCGGAAACAGAGTGAGGGCTCGCGATCTCAAGGATCGCATATCGGGCGGAAACAATTCCAAGGAGCTTTTCCCTACCAAGAAGTCTATCAAGCAGTTTGGCGGAGGAAACCTGGATACCCTAGAGCGAGCAATAGGATCAGCCCGCCTCAAGGATGAGGATCGCCCCAGGGTTGTGAACGTGCCTAACGCGCGAGGAGACGGCAACTCGTTCAACATCCGTGGCATGGCGAACCAACAAGGAAACGGTGAAGGATTTGCGATCAAAGGCGCTGCGGGAACCAATGCGCGAGAGCTATTCCCTACAAAATTGGGTGGAAACAATGCTGGCAAGGAATTGTTTGGAGAAGGAGGAAGATCGAAGACACGCCAGAAGGCCGAGGATCTCTTTTCCTGATCCAGAGATGATCTCGAGCAAGGTATACACTACAGAAACACACAGGCTGGGTCAACCATTTACCGGCAGTGAGTTTGGGTGCATGGTGAATCGAAATAGTTTGAACGATACCACGGCGCAATAAAACAAAACACATCAAGGGAAAGCAGGAATATCCTAAACTAAACAACACATTAAGGCGTTTTCATATAATAGACTGGATCGTTTGTATCACGAGCTTACCACCACTTCTCTAACATAACTCTCTCTTTATCCATTCCGCCATCTTTTGTCAAACCATCCACGATCTCATCTGTCATCATCGCCGGTCCACATACATACACAATAGTATCTTTCTCTTGCCCGCCGATGGCCTCTCTCACATCCTGAATCGTGAATCTTCTTTCTAACACGTCGAATCCAGTCTTGTGTTCATGCTTTTCATATCCTCCAGTATTAAATACCTTCAGATCACCACTGAGTTTCTTCTCCTCAAACCACATTTTGATCCTCTCTAAGAACAGAACACCTGACAACCCCTGCGCGGGTGTCTTGGTAGAATAAAGGACTCTCACATCAACTTGGTAGCCCTCTTCTGCTATATATCCCAACATGCTGGCAAAAGGGTTAATGCCTACACCTCCAGCTACAAACACCACGCGACGTATCTCCTTGAGAGGTATCTCGGATGGGGGGAAGATAAAACTGCCTCCCACGCGAACCTGCAATTCGGATCCCAGTATCTCAGACGGCGGTTGCCAGAGCCATGCTGCAGGAGGGTTTGCGGGGGATTCTTGAACTGCTAACTCGATATATGGATTCTCAGGTTCTGTTGCGGTCTTTGGAGAGGACGTAATGGTGAAGCCGCCTGGCTTTGGGTTATTGGGAACATATGTATCTAGCCATTGGCCAGCTGAGAACTTGTGATTCTTAGCATCGTTCTGAAACACAAATCCTGGACGGCTGTGGCCGCAAAGGAACGGCTACGCACCTTGACTGGTCCTGATTCAAGTTGCAGACGAAATAAACGAATTCGCTCATTGACTTGATCTATACGACCGAGTCTTACATCGAGAAGGCTCTGAGCAACTTGATATTAGCTGAAGCTCCAATTGGTTGATATGAAAAGGCAGACTTCATCTCGTGGCTCTTGAGCCGTCCTTTCTAGATGGCTGGTTCGTTGAGTTGACATCACTCTAGCATCTAAGAGTCTTGGTTTGATGGCAAGTCTTGTTCTTTGGCTAAAGAGATGGGCACAATTGCTCAGCGGTTTGAATCTCGCAGCCATAGGGTCACTAATCACTAGTCGGACAGAGGTTGTTGGATATCAAGCCTCAGAAAGTTATGGGAGGATGGGTGTAATAGCAGCTTGTTATAGTGGGGTTGACAAGTCGTAGATGGCATCACCACCCAGCTGAGTCAGGCATTCGTGGTCAGGACAGTTATTTAAGTTGCCTATACCACAACACTAAACCCCTAAATGGCATTGCACGCTTGGAAAACTATGATATTGAAAGATTTTGTGTTGAATGGAACAATGCGTTAACGTCCGTTTTGGGATTCTATCTTCTCCAAGTCCAGCTCCTATAGTCTACAATCATGACTTAAATTACCATCAAGGCACACGCCGCCTTTTGTTACTCATGCATCTGTCAAACCAAGCGAATTTTAAGACTCTGTCCAGTTGACTTGATCCATAACCTGTCCAGCAGTTGGGTGTGTGTATCCAATTCTCAGTCGGAGGCGCAGAGGCTGCAGCAATTGTTAGCACATATAGTTTACAAACGATAAATAAATCACTTACCCCCTTGCAGCCGGACACTCGCATCATCTGGCTAGCTTCAGCTCCAGGTCCGAGGTCCGATGAAGAAATGCTCAGCAGTTGCAGCTTCTGAGACTTAGGAACAGCAGCTTGCAAAGACACATTCGATAGAGTTGCCGAGCCAGACGTGTTGATGAACTTGGCAGTGGCCTGGATCATACCCTCGGCATTGCGCTGAATCTGGAATGTCACATTGAGATCATTAGAATTGTAGCAGGGGATGCCAGCAGGTGCTTGAGGTGCTTGAGGTTGAGGAGCTGCTGCCCCGGAGGACATGAGATCGAAGTTTGATGAAGGGGGAGCGGGAGACGCTGTGGAAGATCCAGGGGCAGATCCAAACATATCCATGATGCTTGACATATTGGATTGCGGTGGCGGCGAAGCTGCGGATGGGGGAGGAGAGGAAGTGCCACCCAAGATATCAGCGAGGAGGTCAGTGTTGGTCGTCGAAGGAGCCGCCGGCGTTGCAGCGGGCGCGTCCATAATGTCAAGAAGATCTTGTTCTGTTGGCTTGATGACTCTTGATTTCCTGTTGGAAGCCTTCTTTTTAGTAGGCGCGGAACCAAGCACACGGGACTCTTCCTTGATCTGTGGGATGGGCATCTTCTCAAGCACACCACGTCGGACCTGATCAAAGCTGAAGAGGTTGCCGTACTCGACTACTCGCTGCTGAATCTCGATATCAAGACTGGTCTGGTGGTACTGCAGGATTCGTCGAATTTTCTCAATTTGAGCCGGGTCAGAAAAGCGGGTTGTCAGCTTCATCAGTGCTGTCACGATGTACTCTGTAGAAACCTGAGTGGCGTATGCGCTGTTGAGAATGAGGGAGAAAAGGTCAACAACCTCATGCTCCTTGACTTCCTGTACGAGCTCCTCTTCCTCGTACTGTCCGCCCTTGAGCAGAGCGTCTGCGTACTCGCCAATACACCAGGCGCCTGCTTGTGTAAGACTCTCCTGAGTAATGTCCTTCTTGAGATTAATGTATAGCTTTTGCACGGCATAAGTCTGCAATTCGGGAGTAGTAGCGACCAGTCGAACAAAGGACGACAGAATTTGCTCCTTAACGTAGTTACCCGCCAGAGACAAGACGCGAAGCATCGTGTCAAAGTGCCATCGTTTGTTGGGCGAGAACTTGTCAGCGGCAATACCAATCTGACTGGTCATTGTTGGCTTGAATTCATTATCTGCGACCTCCAGGAAAGCCAAAAGCTCTCGGATCAAAACCCGGACGTTGCTCTCGTTGATCAGGGTAAAGCTCAGGTCCAGAGCTCGGCGTCGGATACTGATATCAGGGTCACGTAGACATTCTAAGATTGTGTTTCGATGTCTCTGAACAGCATTGGGCTCAATGGCGACAACCTTGATCAGAGTGTTGAGGGCCACATATCGAATGTTGTTATCGCGGTTGGTCAGGAACTTGCCCAGGATATTGACGCCAAGAACCCTCAAACCAGAATCGGCCTCAATGTCGAGAATGGTGCGCACAGCTTCGTACAGAATCGAGTTACCAACATTCTTGGATGATTCTGTGTTGGTGGCAACCTGCGCCAAAATATCGTTGATCTGCTCACTGGTCTCGGCGTCGCCAACAGCCAAAACTCTCAGCAAGTGTAGAATCTTAACCTGTAAGAAGGGATCGGTAATGCCGGTAACATCGTGTTCGGGTGCGTAGCCTGAAGTTGCGAGCCCTTTCAAAGTCCTGACAAGTCCCGGAACGAACGATCTGAACTTCTCAACAATTCCTTCTTCTCCGCCCTCCTCTTCGTCTGCTTCGCAAAGGCTTGTGACTAGGGTTAGACCGCAAAGCAAAACGCCGTGGTTTCTATCGGACAGAAGCTGTGTTGCCTTTTCAATAAAATGTTCTTGCAAGTCAGGAACCTTGCGACATATGCGCATGGCGCACAGAGCCGCCTTTCTTCGAATATAGGGGTTGGCCGTAGCAACAAGGGTTTCGATTTCGGGGAAGAGATCTCGTGACATCTCAATCGAGGCGATGTTTCCTAGCGTGCAGAGCGCAAGACCGACAACATATTGGTTGGAATGTCCAAGATCACTAGACTTGAGTAAGCACCATGTTACTTCGGAGGACTATACAAGACGCATACTTCTTGAGCGAGTTGGTGACTAGTGTCAAGACTTCCTGGTTCTCATCCAACAGTAAACTCGTAGCCAGATGTCCAAGACGTTTGTCGGCAAATCGAGGGGAGGCCAGAAGTTTCAGGCATTCGATCTGACCAAAATGGGTTCGTTCGCCGAGTGTAAAGAGGTAAAGTAGCTTAGCGACATTGTTGCGACTGCCACAGTATCAGTACATAGTATTCTCCAGCAACGAAAACATTGGAACCCACCGAACGTTGGGGTCGTGGCTCTCTTCTCGAAAGCTGGCGCGGATGGCAGCGCTCTCCTTCTGAATGACAGCACGCTCGTCAGCGATCGTCTTGGCCGCTCGCACGTTTCGGATAAACTGCTTGACTATTCGAAGGAAAAGGAAAAGTAAGTCTCTGAAGTGTTTTATCGTAGGGAGAGCTCGTCGGTGCCGTACGGGAACTCATCTTGTGAGGACAGACCCAGTGGTTGGGCCGTCTTGTCGATGCTTATCCAGGGGTTATGAGGGAGGCGTATGAAGTTCGTCGAAGCTCAATCAGCTCTGGTAGAGAGCAATGAGCTAGATAACGGATCGCTTTATATGCAACTCAAGACGAAGAGTTACCTAGATTAGGGGAGTTCGGTCGGAGCCTGTTCAAGGCAGCTGTATAAAGAGAAGCTAAGTTGCGCCGTCACAGGTCAGTCTCAGTGACGGTGTGCTGTCTGTATCTGTACGGGCTGCTTGCTGCTTGCGTTGCGGCGGACACCTTTCAGACGTGGGGCACAGACTCCACGCCCGCCGAATTGGAATACCTTGGCGGTACGTACTTGAAGGTTAGTCATCAGCCAAGGAGTGTTAAGGTTCCATCACAATGCTTCTATAATTAATTGCCTACTCACTCAATAGCTACTTAATAAGAGTAACTGGGTGTCACAATATGATAATGATTTATTTCGTGTACGCATGAATTATTGACTAGGTACATATAAGAATACAAGCAGAGTCGCTCGCACAATATTGAAACTCTCTCCCATTTCACAACCTTTACCTATTTTACATCGGGGCGACTTAGAGGATGTGCTTCAGTGTTCAACACCCACTGATCTAGACTGATCACATCGAACTCGCTAAAGATGAGATAGAAGTACTTGAGAGTCTCGGCCAACCAGAAACTCTCCATGCTATCCATCTTGGTAGGCTCCGCTTTCGTAACATCGTCGATTGCCGAAGCTGCGATCTCGGTTCGAGTCACCTTCTCGATTGTTTCAAACATCGACCAGGCCTTCTCCATCCACTGCGCATCTCCAGTGGTTCGATACATGATGAAGATGGACTCGATAGCCTCTGGTCTTAGGATATACCGGGGGTCGCTCACATCAATCATGCCCTTGGGGAGATTATGCTTCTTAACGACATCCTGGACGGTGGGCTGCTTCCATTCAGGCCCTTTCATCGGCGGAGCCTTGAAATCAGGGGCATGTTGTTCTTCGATAGCCTTGAGCCATCGTTCCTCACTCCAGGTGCAATCGCCTGTCTCTTTGACATCAACGCTACCACACGAGATGAAACTAAAGACCTCGGGTCCAAGGCCAGTCTGGGTTGCTTTATAGGCCCAGATGCAGCCGTCCGTAAGTTGAGTGGCAATATCTAGATCAGCCGGACGATTGAATATCTTGCTAGCCATTGCCATCATACCACCAGCGAAGCAGGTCAGGTGCTGACCTCGTGCTACAGATGTGTATTTGGGTTGTTGTCCTGGTAGATCCGTTACTTGATAATCGCCAGAAATAATGATTGGCTTTTCCGAAGGTGTCAATGCCCTCTTGAAAAGGTGCTTGATAGCGACAGGGATGAAATTCTCGTACAATCGACGGGGCTGCTCCAATTGACCGCCAAGAAGAAGATACCATTTCGGAAGATATTCGTACAGCGAATCGGACATACCACCGAGGGTAAATTCTGAGCCAGCATGGAATGCTGGTGTGTAGGCATCAACAACCACTGGCCACATGCCAGGAAGGCGAGTGTTGAGTTGCGTAGACTCAAACTGGTCCCCGAGCCTCTTGACAGCGTCATAGTATTTCATGTTGCCAGTGATTTGAGATAGCTTGGTGAGCTCTAGACTCATAGAGCCCAACTCAGAGACAAGGGTCTCTCGAGATGCAGACTGAGATTGACCATAGGCGGCTCTAAATATGCGTAAGTAAATGTACAATGACCATCGACTCACAAAAACTTACTTCTTCCACTCCAATCGAGTGATTGGTATATGGTTGGGCGTATCAAAAGCCACCATGAGGAGGTCTCCCAGCTCAATAGCCTTCTTGAGCAGAATAGGATGAGATTTCCCACTCAGCTCATATGCAGATAAGAAACCACCCAAGTAACGAATGGTGGTCTCGAATATGTTAATAGTAGTCATATGGCTTCGAGTGAAATCAATACCATCTGCAGCGGCGACAGCCTTTGTAAACTCCTCCTTCATATCCATGATCCATAAGGTATCCAGGGCATCGACCAGTGTCGCAGCCCAGCCACCAAAAGGATCCTTAGACTTGCCAGTCAATGGAGTTACTTCATCATGCATCCATGCGTAATTGGAATATCCGCTCCAACTGTGTTCAAAGCTCTTCTTGACAGCGGCAAGACGTGATAATCGTAGTTCCTTTGCTGCAGCGCTCTCAACTGGCGCAGTAGCTTGAATCTTGGGGACCTTAACATCTCCCTTAATCTCAGGTAATACGGCCAGTTTCTCTTGAGGAATTGGATATTTGGGTAGTCTTCGGGTCCAAGCACTGGCGCCTTTGCCGGCAAGAGGGTCACTGTTGCCAAACAAAGAGAAAGTCGAATCCGAGCTTGACCAGTACCAGAAGCAAAAGATCCAGATGAAGATGACACCAGCCCAGAGACGGCCTCGCCGTAAGGGACCCGCCATTGTGTAACGTACAGGTAGTAGTGAGTGAACCGAGTCAAATCTTACCAGAAGCGCGTGAAGAACAAGCTGATACTTCACATTTCAGACCCAAGAGGGAGGAAAGAGCGATGGAAGTTCAAGGTGTTGAGGTGATGTGTCGTGTCGTGTTGGGCGCCGATGTCCAGAAAAGTCGGCGATGTGTCTCGATTCAAAGGGGGACTAAGCCTCTAGTTCTAGCTACTGTACACAGGACTTGAGAGCCGTTGAGCCTGAATGACAGCGCTTGATGTTACAAAGCACACTATCTTCCTCATAAAAAAGAAAGGAAAGAAAAGAAAACCGAAGACTTTTAAGGATAGGTAGGTTTGGTTGATGAAGGGCGATTGTATTTCATACTCTCAACCAAAAGAGTACAGCACAAACTAATGACTGACTTTGTCCAGTCTGTCTGTGGCTGACCTGACCTGACCTGCATCCAGGCGAGAAGGGGACATTGGATGGATTGGATGGAAATTGCGGCGGGCGTCCAGCTAACACGTGAAGGAATGAATGCGCCGTATCCATACCTCGACATTTGGATCTGACAGGCGACAGGGTCCGGTCCCTTATTTTACTGTAAACTACTTCCCTCGCTTGGCATTCATCCGACAAAGAGGTAGCCCATTAAGGCATTTGTACCTCGGTCAATACCTATTGTAGCACCTTGACCACTAACCCAGGTTCCTATCTTGTGGTAATATCTCTTGGCGTAGGACAAAGGTAAACTTGACAAGCTTTGTCAAACCGACCTAGCTGGGCAGTAGTACCTGTACTTTAGTACCCAAGATCATTCGTATCGACAGAATGTTCCTGCTCAACAGAGGATCCCTCGTATGGATCCTAGCAGGTCCCTCCCTTGCAAACCCACAATTAGATTAGACGATGGATCGTGAGCTGGCATGGCATGGTCTAACAGAATGCCTAGGCCTCGGGCTTTGGGACCTTAAGAGTTGGGGGCCATCCAATTGGAGGACCGAACCTTTCGGGGTCGGCTCCCTCCATCAGTAGAAACATTTAATACCCCTGAAAACACTAACATCAGCAACCCCTTGACATGACCATTCGCAACTCCAGATAAGCAGAATAGCCGTCCACTGTTAATGCTGTTTCATGGAGCGCTAATGCATACTCAGATTGACACAGTGCATACATGTCGATTCGCTACGATCTCTAATCTAATGATATTGGATGGGTTGGTTCGTCCTTTGGTGAGGCGCACGCCAGCTGGGTGGGCTGTAGGGCTGATTGCAGCCTTGTAGGTCGCTCGCTACATGGCTCCCGGGCCTCGTCCAGCCGCGAAATTGGTTGAAACGTCGCATTTTGTTTGACCGCTTTACTCGGGTTGCCCCTCACCGAAGTCGCATGGTTGTGCTTACAGATGCGCATAGATCATGGAAAAAGTCATCAGTTTAACTATGTCACCCAATAGGAGCGCCTGCCAGAAGGGAAATATCTCAGTTGCTAGAAGCCATGCAAGTGGAAATCCATGGCACAACATCCGTAGAGACATCAAGTACCACGGAAAACAAGCCACTGCAATTCATAACTTCAGCCCAACCAGTCCAAGATGCCCTCCATATCGCTTGCATTTTTGCCACTAAGTAAACAAGATTCGACGTATCCCCCGTGATCCCATACCTATTCGTCACTCATCGGCTAGCGAGAGTATAAGGATGGCAAGGCGGGAGAGTTGGTCGATGAGGTATCAGAATATTAATCCCTTATTTTTGCATCATAAGCTGGACGAACTCGTTGTCTGCAGATTCGGTTAGTAACAGAATGCGGGTGACATCTTGATTGTCCAACGCAGAAGCAACTCACAGTCGATTCGGCCATCACCGTCCTGGTCAGCCTCCCGGATCATCTCATCAACCTCGTCATCAGTGAGCTTCTCGCCGATGGAGGTCATGACATGTCGGAGTTCGGCAGCGGAGATAAAGCCGTTGTTGTCACGGTCGAACACCTTGAAAGCCTCGCGGATCTCCTCCTCGGAGTCGGTGTCCTTCATCTTGCGCGCCATCATGGTAAGAAACTCTTTTCTTCGATATCAGTGTCATAATTCTTCAGCCGGTCTAAGAAATAACGCACCAGGGAAGTCGATAGTGCCGTTGTTGTCGGCGTCAACCTCGTTGATCATGTCCTGAAGCTCGGACTCAGAGGGGTTCTGACCGAGAGAGCGCATGACGGTACCGAGCTCCTTAGTAGTGATCTGGCCTGTAACAAATGTTTAGCCCATGTCCATCGAATACGCTGCCCTCAAAAGAATGTGAATGCGAGTATGGACATTGATTCGATGCTTTATTTGGATGTATTTGGATATCGGCTCGGGCCAGTGAAGGCTCGTCGCGGAAAAGGGGAGCATAACTCACCATCGCCATCCTTGTCCTGAACAATGAAATTAGCAACTTCAGCGAAAGGTGTAGGTGCGCCTAGATTGACTTACAAAGAGGGAGAACGCCTCCTTGAACTCAGAAACTTGCTCTTCGGTAAGTGAGTCGGCCTACAGTAACAAAATTGTCAGTCCAAGATCCCGAAACAAGGCATCGCCAGAACCATCAGATACGATAAAGCCCCTCTCCCAAGCAGCCGCGGGGTTCAATGCTCTTCAGCCATAGCGCCACAGCAAAACAAGGCGGTAAGATAAGAGGGGATAGATACGCAGCTGGACCAAGCAACAAGAGTTCCCAACTTACCATGTTGATTGTGTATAGTAGAAGAAGTAGATAAGTAAAAAGGTGGATGTCGATCGCACGAGAATGAAGAAGATGACTTGGATAAGTTCTGGTCGCGGGGTCTGGAGCCAAGAATGTCGGACCTTTTCGTTTGGTTGGAGCTTCCGTGGGGAGAGCCAGAGGTCAGGGGGAAATAGGTACCTAAGGCAGGAAATGGCATAGGTCGACAAAGGGAAGGAAATAATGCACTGTGTTTCCCATGCTCAGGGAGTCCGTGATTCACTGGTTAGTGGTTGGAGCTTTCCATATTTGTCCTCGCACACTGTGCGGCTTCCTCCCGAGGCCGTTTCAGGCGGACCTTTCGTTCGCTGCAAGCTCCCGTTGACCTGTTCCACGGATAGTACCTGCCATTTCACTGAGAAGCCCTCCAAATGTACTTACGTTAGAGGTACCTGCCCTGCCGAGAGAAGGGAGACTGAAGACTGGAGACCTCCCCCATTTTGGCTAACGGGTCCAGGAGTGGACTTTCCGCTGTCCAGTGTCGTAATGCTCCCATCCCTCCCAGCTGAAGCCAGCTAGTAGCTATCAACCACGACCAGCATCGCATCGCATCTCACCTCGACTAATCAAGATCCTCATACTCATGACGACAATACCTTCACCAACAATCCCATGACGCTCGTCACTGCGATTCAATCGATTACCTGAACTCACCTCATATTTCTTATATTGACGATCGATACGATCTCGCATTTGCGTCCGCCATGTGGCGAGACCGCACCAACCTGTACGATGCCCATTCTGCCTACCGTTGCATGGCCACTCCCACCATATCGCGACTTTGTGCTGATACAGA
This sequence comes from Fusarium flagelliforme, assembly GCF_020744385.1. Taxonomy (NCBI): domain Eukaryota; kingdom Fungi; phylum Ascomycota; class Sordariomycetes; order Hypocreales; family Nectriaceae; genus Fusarium; species Fusarium flagelliforme. Next base: position 7,233,830 of record NW_025763503.1, read on the forward strand.
TTTACAATAAAGATACATTTCATATCGGCAGTCTTACGCGCATCATCCCACCCCGCGAAGACCTTACGGGCCCGGCACCTCTGGTTCTGGTCTCCTTGCCGCCGACAACAACTACAACAGCAGCTATCCGAACGATGACCGTCGAGGCCTTCTCTCAGCCGGTGCCTTTGAAGATGACGGCGATGCCGTCATTGAGATGGACGTGTTGCCCCCTCGGTGGGCTGAAGTTTCCGACACCATTACCGACTTGCTCGCCAATATTGCGACAAAGGGCCAGAGCTTAGATAAGCTACATCAGAAACATGTATTGCCCGGTTTCAATGACGAGGAAGCAAAGAAGGCCGAGGAGGCGCAAATAGAAGACCTTACTCAGGAGATTACCAAAGGCTTTCACGACTGCCATCGCTGTATACAGAAGATTGAACAGATGGTGCGCGACTCCCAGCATGCTGGTACTATAACAAGAGCAGAAGAGACTATGGCCAAGAACATTCAAATCTCGCTGGCTTCGCGGGTCCAAGATGCAAGTGCTAGCTTCAGAAAGAAGCAGAGTGCATATTTAAAAAGTAGATTTCTCCCCAATCGTTGTGAGATTTGTTCTAACGTGTATTCGCAGAGCTTCGTGGAATGGGTGGATTTGGCGCTCTAAGTCCCGGAGAGAGATCTAGCACCCCTCAACCTGGCTCATATTTTGACCCATCTCTACAAGAATCAGATGCGGACCGGTCGTTTTCTCAGTCAACTCTTCAAGCAACTCAACAGAGGGTGCGTCATTCCAATGACGCGGCCATTGCTCAACGAGAGCGGGAGATCGAGGACATTGCCCAAGGCATTATCGAATTATCCGATCTTTTCCGTGATCTCCAGAACATGGTCATTGACCAGGGCACGATGCTGGACCGTATAGATTATAATGTTGAGCGCATGAACACCGATGTCAAGGCTGCTGATAAGGAGCTAGTGGTTGCTTCAGGCTACCAACGGAAAACGACCAAACGCAAAATCATCCTCCTCCTCATTCTTATCATTTTTGGCATGATCATATTGTTGGTGATCAAGCCCAAGAAGCACGAGTAGAAGGCGTTTGATCATTAAAATCTCAGGAATACCCGCTGATTCTGGAGCTCTTCTGATACGAGCATGGAGACAGCCTCTGTTATAAACATGTACCAATACAATTTAAGGCAGGTCATGAAGGGACACACCCTTTGAAGTGTTTGGAGTCACGGCTTTTTGTCTATTTTTTATACTATACTAGTTAGAGTCATTTATTATGGTAAATCATGGCGTAGACAGTACGTCAACCAGTTTCGTCTTTATCATAACTCTTCTCGAAAAGGCGAGGAAAGCTCTTCCATAACTTTGGCTTCATATTCTCCATCTCCATAGCCAGCTGACTCTCGCTGGGGAGTATTGCAGAGCCCCATGCTTCTTCCACCAACCGCTTTATACTCGCAGGCGACAGCTCCCTGTCATCTCTCGCCCTTGCTCTCGTCCTCCCTGGCAGGTGTGCCACAGCGAGACGTCTGATGATCGCACTTCGTACCACCTGCTGGTCGATGTAGACACCTTTCTGCTTCAGCAAAGCCAACAGACGGACACCGCATGCTAGGTCATAGTCGGCGATTCCTCCAGTTTTGGTCTTCGCAACCGAAAGCTTGGACGGCTCTTGTCCCAGTGTCTTGTCAAATCCCCATCGAAGTATAGCACGTTGCAGACTGACGTCAAAGATCTTCTGTATGGGATGTTGCCTGTTGGTAAAAGGCAGGTCGGCCGGTATACAAAACACATATTCGGGGCTGCTGTCCTTTTTTGAGGGGTTTCCAGTCTTTGCAGCAGACTTCGATTGTGTTGAAAGGGCATTTGATGCCTCTTCGGCCAGTCCTATCTCCGCTCTCCAAAACTCTTCTCTGAAGTGACTTATCTTCTTCTTGCCGTCAGGAAATGAATGATATTCGGCCCACCCCACAGAGTCGCTGCCGGGTATCTTGGATTCCGAGTTAGGTTTGGGCGGCATGTCGCACCGGTGTACTGGAATCAGCCCTCCAGGGTCCGCGCTATATAATTCGCATATCTCATGGCTTAATTCCTCAAGCTCATTAAAGCGTCCTAAACGTCCGAGGTTGTAGAGCAGAATTTGCCAATACTTGATAGGGATAGCAACCCCATGCCGTGCTACACGCAGCGACAAATGGATAGCTCTGTCAAGCTGAGGGTCCTCCTGGTAGCCGTGAAACTTTTGTTTGCTGGTTTTGGGATGATACCAAATGCCCTCAAACACACGGTCAAGAAATGCCTCTGAATTCCTCTGTTCTATACTAACACTCAGGTTATCCATTTTGTCAAAAACGCTTCTGACTTTAGCTAGTCCTTGCGTTGACAATGCAGCACGGAGACTTTTGTTGAGCTCTTCGGAGAGTGTCTTGACCTTTCTTGGCGTGGATGCTGGCTTGATAATCAAAGCCTCAACCTCCTGAAGTAATCGCTCTTGCTTCCAATCTTGTTGTTTGGCAGAAGCAGCCAGCAGCGTCACTCGTGTTTCTGAGTTATCGAATTCGTCTGGGTGTATATCGCAATGCAAAAGATCTCTGAGTAATTCGTCTTCCCCTCTGCTGGCAAAAGATATAAGAGCTTTGCAATAGGCTGTTGAGGAAACAGTCATTCCCAGGTCTCGAAGCTGTTTCAAGCGATCATTGACCCCTTGAGTATCTTGTTCTCTCAGGGCAATGGATTGCAACGATTGTGGACCAATGTCCCGAAGGCCAAGTTTATGCATTAGATTGATTGCAAATTCTGCTGACGTCCAGGAGCTGGCGAACCACCTGGCTGTAAACTTATCGTTGAACATGCCTTTGACCTGCCCCGAAGAGGCATCGTTATTGGCTGTATCTGATGCAGAATCATATCCAAAGCCAGCTTCTCGATTGAGTACTGACAGCTCCTCTTTGCTGAGCTGTACTTTAGAGAAGTAACGGGATAGAAAGTCAAGAAACGGCATAGACTTTTGGGATTTGGTATGATCATTAAACAAAATGAAACGCTTTCTCCAAATGCGAGCTGCATGTGACTGACCAGAATCGAAAAGAGTTGGCACAACATAATCGTACAACTCGCGATAAGGATTAAAGACGTATATTGTGGTCAAAGTGCTTTGAATAACAGGAGTTCGGTCGAGTGCGAAGCTTGCTAGAAAAGCACCAAAGCTATCCAAGTCAGGACGAAAAGTAGGCATGATTTTTAGATGCCAGCGAAATGCAGCTTCGCAATCGGTCTGAGCCAGGTAGAAATGGACCACTTTCAGATACAGTTCAGGCCATTCAAAATTGTAAGTTGTCTGAAGCTCTTGGGCGAACGTGAAAAGCTCCTCCATCCTGTCAGCATGCATCAATGCCGCCTTCAGAATGTTATCGCGCAAAAATTCGGCTCGAGGTTCAGTCACAAGATGCACATCGCCTTCTTTCCGCAGCTGCAAAAACATATCCCAAGCTCCTCGCTCTCCATGACTGTGACGAACGGTTACGAATCGGCGCTCCCATGATGATACTTTATCTGAGCCGGTATCTCGATTCGACACACTTTGTTCTTCAGCTCCATTCAGGCGAATACCCAATGGGATAAGTTGTTTGGTTTTCGATCGCCATGTTGGGTCTCCATGCTGTGCTGCTCGTTTCTTCGAAGAAGTTGACCCAGGGCTTTTCTGTTTCGTCGTATTTCTTTCCACTTGGTAGGAATGTATGTATCTATTGTTATTGTATTGGCGTATAATTTTGAGGTTTGAAGTCGTATGACGAGGCCGGTGCTGGGCTATTGTATGAATGCATCGAGCGTATGTGTATTGGCGAGCTCGAAATATTGTAGGGTTTAAATGCATGGCTGGGTAAATTCGCCAGCTTCAGCTGGTATCGTATCATCGCATCGGTTCGTTGGGAATAATTCGTGTGAGAAACATCAGGATTATCTCAAATTTGAGGCTTAATGACAAGGACCGGAGTTAACTCATGTCGTAGATCCCCATATCTTTTTTATTCGATATCTGAAAGTGCTCCATCATTGTAGAGGCAGGGGGGTTGCGCTTGCACGTGCCCACCCGCCAACCGGAACCTCGAAAGCTATGCTGAGTCATACTTCACACCCGACTCCCAATCAAGTTATGGCCTCATTTCTTTACCCGAACTTCGACATCCTCCGTTCAGCACCTCAACCACCCCACACGAAACCAACCATCGGAGCCTCCCAGGACTCTCCTTAACCGACATCAAAATGCCGTACGTACAATTGAATAGCGAACGATTCTCTCGATAGCCCTGGCCACCTCATTCGACATCAATGGTCCATTTCAAGCTCCGGGCATCGCGCAAAACATCACATCATACGAGAATCCGTCACTGACGTTCATCCAGTCTCGTCAACGCCAAGAACCCCGTTCCTCAGTACCAGCGTTACTACCAGAACGCTTACAAGAACCACACCCGTCTTTGGAAGATTGTACGACCGAATTGACTTTCCAGCTACTCTGAGCTTCCAGCTGACCGATTGATAGGGTCCTCGCGCCCGCGTTCTGATGACCCCCTACCTCATCCTCCTCTGGGGTACCCTTGGCGGTAAGTCTTATTCAACGATTTCGAAAGAACGGCATTTACACGAGCTTGAACGCTGACGAAATCGAAGCCTCTTTCTACGGTGCCGGCCGCAAGGTTCTCGGCTACAACTCTTACTTCGGAAACTAAGATTCGTGGGCTGCCTGGCTTATTATAGAGCTCGACAACGATGGAAGGCCAATGTGATCAGTATTGATTGAATAGAAGATGATTCCAATCTGAATCCTCGCGGATTTGTCCTTTGATTTGTATTCACGGAAACCGAGACAAACTACCAGTCGAACCGTGCCTTCTATTCACACGTCATTGCCATTAAACCTGGACTCCTAAACTTGAGAATACATGAAGAACCCAGAATATTGCATGCATCAAAAAGTGACGTCTAGTGCTCCGCACCGACTTGCAACTCTCCATCTGCGGATAGATGTACCAACTCCCCAATTGAGCTCGTCTTAGTAGCCCGTGGCGCCGGGCGCCTTCTCGTCCTTTCGTAGGCTCACTAGCAACTCTCGGAAGCGCTCCTTGCCTGAGCCAGAAGCACCGCCCTTGGCTCCCTTGCCGCTCACATCTACCAACTTGGCGATTCGGTCCCAGCTGGTGCCGCCGGAAACGGTGTCCTCTCGGCTTTCCAGGAACTCGTCGGCTTCCTTTCGTGTCTGAGCAATGCCCTTCTCCTTCTTGTTGTTATAGTTCTCATAGAAGTCATCGATGTTCTGCTGAGCCTCCTTAATCGTCTCTTCGCGCTGGGCAGCGAATTGTTCGGCACGCTTAGCAATCTGGTTATCCCGGCGTTCGCGCCACTCCTTGATGACTTCAGGTTCCTGCTCCTCCTCTGCGGAGGCGGCCTGGTATCCCGAGTTGTAGCTCACGGAAGGTCCTCCTGTGATGCCTGTTCCAGCAGAAACTCCAGTACCCTGTATCCAGCATAAGTCTCCGGATGGAAGATATAACAACGGATTGTTTGACTTACAGCTTCGGGTTGGGTCAGATCAGGGAATTGAGACTCGAAAGTAGATTGCTCGTTGTCGCCAGCGCCGCCAAGGAGGTCGTCGTCGGCATCAGCAAAGGCAGCGGCGTCATTGTTGGTTGTGAACTGTTCGGCATCGTCTCCAAGGAGAGCCTTCTCGCGAGCGAGGAAATCATCAGTCGAGGGCTCAGCAGATGGGTCCTTGATATCGGTTTGCGCTAGATTACACGTCAGCGTTCATCCCGCGCATGCGTGCTATTGATGCATATATACCCCCAGAATCGAAGTCCTCAAGTGAAGGGAATCGGTCGGCCATTTTGAATGTGAGATATTTCAGATTTCGATTGTTTATTTTAAGTATGCGCCGCTTCGTGGGAAGTATCGGATGATGATGCTCGGGAATCAAAAGGCTCTTGTTATCCGAAGCGACAATCGTCAGTGAATGCTGTTGCTATGGTCCTCCTATTCAGTTACTGCCAAGTAGGCCATCCTAGCTGATGAGGTGGATTCTGCCGGGCGGTGAGTGCCCTGCTCGCAACGTAGCTTGCTCGGGTGGGTCTGAAATATGAACCAAAGCGCTATATTCATGCGCCTACAAGCTATTTCCACTTTATCGGATGTTTATGCTGCTTGGCCTAGCTCTCAATCTATAAACTCTCCTTGTTCTACCAAAGAAAACATTTCATCTCATCGCACATTTACGTTGCGCATCAGTCTGATTCCCTCGGTATACATTTGCAGGCAAAGCGGATCGTAACGAGATTTCTGCTTTGTTTGTCTGCGTATTAAAGACGGTTAGCAAAAGCTCCGAATATTATTCCTGCAAGTAGCTGTAGTAGACGTCTCCAGAGTGATACTACAACAACAAAAGCTACAAAAGCCTTAGATAATACTCGCTCCATCTCATCCATACTCTGAGCTTGGTTTCGATTCTATTAGTTGTCGTTCATTGTTTATATGAGCTGGCTGAAAGGCATTTGCTACCAAGATGGCTTACAACGATGACTCCGTACTGGCGCGACTCTCGTCGCTCAATGAAAGCCATGACAGCATCGCCACGGCGGCGCAGTGGATCATGTTCCATAGGTACGCGTCCCTTGTTTGTCAGTTTGAAAATATGACTGACAATAGGTCACAGGCGCCATGCAGACCGCACCGTACAACTCTGGTTGCAACGCCTCAAAGACTCTTCCAGCACGAAACGGCTGAGCTTGATTTATCTCGCAAACGGTATGTTTGGATCTTGTTTGTGGGAAATTTGGCTAATTCACATCGCAGAGGTGGCTCAGCAGTCTAAAATACGGCATAAAGATGACTTTATTATTGCATTTGCGCCAGTGATTGCAGAAGCTGCTGCCGTTGCTTACAAGGGAGCGCCAGCGGAACTCCAGGCCAAACTCAAGCGCGTTATAGACGTCTGGAGAGACCGATCAATCTTCGAAGCACCTATTCAAGCTGCCATTGATGCTCGTATTGGGGGTAAGTACAGAATGATATCAACTCATTGGCAAGAGTAGCGGCTAATCATGGTGTTAGAACTTGACAAGGCTCGTGGCATGGCGAAGCCCGGGTTCGGTGGCTCTCCTTTCGGTGGAGCTTCTGCTACCGCTGCTGCTTCTATTCCATCCGAATTTGCTCCTTTGGTGTCTGCTCACCAAACTGTTACCAAGTTGAGCCCTCCTCTGAAGGCCACAATCGCATCTGCAAGTCAGGAGTATGAGAAACAAACTGACCCATCAACACCGGTACCTTCTGCGCCTGTCTACGCGGCTCGTCTGAATGGTCTCCTCAAAACTTTGGCCAACGCCGAGAATGCAGTTGCTGAGTGTGTCAAGGCCAGGGAGGGCCTCGTTTCTGGCTTAGAGACGCTACTCAATGCCAACCGAGCGGCATTGGAGCAGGAGAAATCCGATCACGCTCAACTAAAGTCTCGAAAGGTCGAGATTGAAGAGAAGAAGCAACAGGTTGAAGTTGGCATCATGCGGGCGTTGGGCCCAGCGGAGAGCAACGGGAATTCTGGAGACGGGGAGTCTTCGAGCACTCCTGCTGAGCCAGACAGGCCAGAAATGGAGGCGCTCACTCCTCCGGCATTTGAGCCCTTCGATGCTCCTACACCAGAAGCACTAACACCAGAAGGTGAACCTGCTGCTGCTCTCGAACCAGCTGTCGAAGAAGAGACTGCACCCTACCAGTCATTGCCGATTTCTACCAATGGATCCAACAAACGTCGCCGTGTCGATAATGAAGAGTTTCCTGATCTAGGGGGAGACGATGACATCGATGCTGATGTTGCTCAGATGCTTAAAGAGGGCTCTCAGTCGTGACCGGGGTGTCGGTCTCGTTTGCCAGGTTTAACAGGGCATGTCCTACATGGAATGGCGTTCTATCGGCGCAGGTTTGAAAAGGGCTTGTCTTGAACAGGTAGATAGGAGAGGGAAAATCTTCGAGAAACCTTCCGGTCAGAGTGTATAATAGATGGTTGGAATGGTCAGTATCTGCGTGCTCAAGGGTGCAGGAGCAGGGTCGTGGCGTTCAATCAATGTATGTTTTCATGGCTACACAATGGAGAATATGTTTGCTGTGTCGCTAGAGTTCGACGAGCGAAATTTTTATTGACTGTCCAATCTCGTGTTGGTTCTATCAATTGTGCGTTGTTTGTGAAATAAAAAATAAAACGACTACTGTTTACTGTGAGTGCTTCTCACTCAATTCAAGTCCTGTGAATTGTGATCCAGCTTACATGGATAGCTCCGACAGAGATGGAGGGGCAGGGGCAGGACAGGGAGAGACTTCCGTGTTAGGGACGCACCATAACCCACCAGCTCGCGACGGAGTCCCCACCTAATTTTTTTGTGAGCATTGGATATCTGAGCTTGTCGCAACTCGGAAGCTGAGAAATGCCGCTACGGCGATGACGGCATTACAAACCACCTCAACTTCGATCCCTTCTCATTCATAATTAGAGTGTCCGTCAGCTTCACACGCTTCTTTCGGCCTGCAGCTCAATCTCCCATCTGTTTCTCCGGTCGACAACGCCGCTACTGAACATGCTACGCTGAGTCGGCATCTGATCAATTCCCTACCGTCATCATGGTCTCGGGAGTAGCACGCCGCGTGCTGCTCCCACGCCTCGCCGAGCCCTCGCAAGTGTCTCTGGCTGCATCGCGAACTCAATTAGGGCCTTCTCTATACAAGTCTGAAGTCTTCACTCTTCAGACAAGGCTCTTTCATGCTTCCAGCACCCGTCAAACCGCCCTCCCACCGTTCTCAATCGCTACCTTCCGGACAACAGCGAACAATGCTCCATCTCATGCCCGACTCCCCCTGGCGCGAATTCGATCCTCCCAACCTGGTTCGGTTTCTCACGCCTTGCGACAGTTCTCAACAGCCCCTCGCTTACTCCAGGAAATCCAGACCAAGGTCGAAGAAGGCGCCAAGAAGTCTGCCGAGCTTGAAGCTAATCGGAAAATTGCCGAGGATGAACACAAGCAAGAGTTTACCAAGAGCGAGAAAGCCACCCGGGCTGCCCAAGTTAACTTAGCTGCCAAACTCTCGAAAGAGGGAAAGCAGGCTGGAAAAGCTGGTTCGGACGAAATCGTACGACTGATCAAGATTGCCCGTCCGGAAATCCGCTGGCTCGGTATTGCTTTTGTCTTCCTGGTTATTTCCTCTAGTGTCACCATGTTGATCCCTTTCTCTGTTGGTCGAATCTTGGATCTTGCTACCAAAGGTGAAGCCGATGACGTCCGTTTGTTTGGCTTAACCATGAACCAATTCTTCGTTGGATTGGGTACTGTCTTGACAATTGGAGCCATGGCCAACTTTGGTCGAGTCATCCTTCTCCGAATTATTGGCGAACGTGTCGTTGCAAGACTCCGATCCCAGCTCTATCGACGTACATATGTTCAGGATGCCGAGTTCTTTGACGCGAACCGTGTAGGTGATCTCATCTCACGCCTCAGCTCCGATACGGTTATTGTTGGCAAGTCTGTGACGCAAAATCTTAGTGATGGTCTTCGCGCCCTCTTCAGTGGTGGTGCTGGTTTTGCTATCATGGTCTGGACAAGCCCCAAGTTGACTGGTCTATTGCTACTTATGTTTCCGCCTATTGCAGTTGGAGCCTTCATCTATGGTCGAGCCATTCGAAACGTTAGCAGATCAATCCAGAGGAATTTGGGTACTCTGACCAAGATTGCTGAAGAACGCCTTGGCAACGTCAAGACCAGTCAAGCTTTCGTCGGCGAAGTACAGGAAATCGGCCGCTACAACAACCAGATTCGAAAGATCTTTGCCCTCGGTAAAAAGGAATCACTCATCGCTGCCACATTCTTTGCTTCAACCGGCTGGGCTGGCAATATGACGATTCTGGCTATGCTGGTTGTTGGAGGTGGCTTCGTACGCAGCGGCGCCATGTCCCTCGGAGACCTAACTTCGTTCATGATGTACACTGCATTTGCGGGTTCAAGTTTGTTCGGTCTCTCGGGCTTTTACTCAGAACTCATGAAGGGTGTCGGTGCCGCAAGTCGACTTTTCGAATTACAAGATCGCAAACCTGGAATTCCGCAAACAGTCGGTGTTCAGGTCAAATCAGCACAGGGTCCTATCAGATTTACTGATGTCACGTTCGCCTATCCTACTCGGCCAGCCGTCAAGATTTTCAACGGGTTGGATTTCGAGATCTCTCCGGGTAGCAACGTATGTGTTGTTGGTCCATCAGGAGGTGGCAAATCCACAGTGGCTTCTCTGCTGCTCAGATTCTACAATCCTACATCGGGCTCTATTACTATTAACGGTCAAGACATCTCGGGTATGAATGTCAAGTCCCTGCGAAGGCGCATTGGCATGGTTTCCCAGGAACCTGTTCTCTTCTCTGGAACCATCGCTGAAAACATTGCCTATGGAAAGCCCCAGGCGAGTCGTTACGATATTATCTCCGCTGCGCGACGAGCAAACTGCAACTTCATCAGCGATCTACCCGACGGTTTAGAAACTCAGGTTGGTGCTCGTGGTTCTCAGCTTTCAGGAGGTCAGAAGCAGCGAATTGCTATCGCACGAGCTCTGCTCAAGGACCCTGATATTCTGATTCTTGATGAAGCCACGTCCGCACTAGATGCCGAGTCAGAGACTCTCGTCAACGAAGCCCTGGCTGGTCTTTTGCGTGGCCGCAACACCACCATCTCCATTGCTCATCGTCTCTCAACTATCAAGCGATCCGACCAGATTATTGTTCTTAACAACGAGGGTAAGGTCGCTGAAATTGGTAGCTACAAGCAGCTTGCTGCCGACAAGGAGAGCGCATTCAGCAGGCTCATGGAGTGGCAGATGAGCGGTGGTGAGGTTTCCAAGGAAAGCGGGGCGACCGCTGCACGGGCACACATCACCGAGGCCGAGGAACTTGAGGATGACCTGGAGAAAGATGATGAGGAGAGTTTTGAGCACAACGAAGAGAGCAAGAACTCCAAGGACGAGGAGAAGAGACCTTGAAGCGTTTTAGGTCATATAGAGCAGAGCAGCTTTCCCGTAAAAACATAATATGGATGGGGGTTACGGGGATGAAGAAAGATTAGACGAATCATGTAAATTATATATCCTGGTATCTATGTCTGAGTCTCTATGGCGAATGATTTGGGACGCCAGCAGCAGCAAAGAGAACTCCACTCGACATATATCCTACTTTCATTGGCGTCGTTGGTTTGGTTATTTACTCCTCAAAATGGAAGACATAGTTAGGCAATGATAGGTATTGATAGCTGTGCACAGAAAACAACATCTCAACATTTTGTCAAGTCTTGGAGTTTCGGAACAAGTATCATTTATACAGTTTCTGTGTGAAAAGATAGGATCACGCAGGGGAGTGAGTTGTGTCATGTCCTTCTATAAGACCAACTTTTGTCAGACAAGTTGCATTACTGTTGCTTGTGAAGGAAGTTGTGATAGATGACAAATCTGAGAGTCGGACATAGAGTCGGATATAGAGTTCGAGATGGAGGACCGGGGCTCTCGGAAGAAGAACATGTTGAACCTCAAGCTCATGGTTGGTGGTTACATCTGTTTCACAATGACAGAGCTTAGCCCTGTACCTCGTTCTGCTTGGCTAGAAGTATAAGCAGAAATACTGGTATCGAATCTGAATGTGATGTTTGAAATTGCGACGAAGCTGAGATAAGCCATGCTTGATGTATGTGACTATTGTCAGCTCAACGTAAAATTGATTGTCCAATACGAGGCGACAGAAATGTTGACATGAATGTATTGTCCGCTTTCAGTTACAGAATATGCATATACCAAAGTCGGAATAAGCCAAATGTCTTGAGGCCAAGTCTCATCACGATGGAGGCCAATAGAACAAGTGCAGGTTAGGCTCATCGGCAACGGTTTGTCACATGTGACCCCATTTTGGCTCAAGCATGACCCCAGCTAAACCTTGGTTCTTGGTAACCGGTTTGCATCTTTGTCGCGAAATATAGACGGAACGTAATTCTTAACTCTGTTTACAGTCAGCAGCTTCTCGTCTTCCATCTTCTCACATATAATTTGCCTTTTTGCTGAACTTGCGCACCCATGTCGACCGAAATTGAAGGAACCTTTCAGCTGGCAGACGCCAGCCTCTACACCAAGACCTGGACAGTAAGTATCAATAAATAATCGCTGGTCCGGACAAAAGCTGACGCGACAACAGCCTGAAGGTCCCATCAAAGCCAAGGTGATCCACGTTCATGGCTTCAGCGACCACGTCAACTGGTATGATGACGTATATCGTATTTTAGCCTCTAGCGGCATCCAGGTCTTCGGTTTCGACCAGAGAGGCTGGGGCCGAAGCGTCAAGCAATCCTCCGACAAAGGGAACACTGGCTCGACACCACGCGTGATTGCCGATATTGCGGCCTTCATCGAGAGTAAGCTGCCTTCGGATGTCCCGGTCTTTGTCCTAGGCCACTCTATGGGCGGCGGCGAGGTCATCACACTTGCGGCTGACCCTCAGTATGCCAAGCTCGTGAGCCAAGTTCGCGGTTGGATGTTGGAGGCTCCTTTCATCGGATTCGCGCCCGAGGAGGTGCCCAGCTGGTTCAAGGTTATGGCAGGTCGATTAGCCTGCAAGATCCTGCCAAGATTTCAGCTCAAGCATGAACTCGACGTCATGAACTTGACGCGAAGACCCGAGATAGCCAAAGGCTACAAGGAAGATCCTCTTTGCCACGATACAGGTACGCTGGAGGGCTTGGCGTCGCTTCTCGACCGAACGGCTGCTCTGCAATCGGGCTCCGTGAAGTTGGGCAAGGAAGTCAAGTCTCTTTGGCTCGGCCACGGAGACCATGACAAGGCCTGCAGCTATGAGGCCGCCATGGAGTTTGCAAAGCGACAGGAAATCGAGGATAAGGTTGTCAAGACGTATGTGGGAGGATACCACGCTCTGCACGTAGACCTGTGCCAGGAGGAGTACGCGAAGGATATCACTAATTGGATCCTGGAGAGGAGCTCAGGTGAGAAGCCGATCGAGGCGAAGCTGTAATGAAGAATGAAGCTGGGATATTGTTTTGGCGGTTATGATTTCTGGATCTGCAAGAAGCACTAGACTCATGCACCTTTCTTTTTGTACCATACACCAACCATGTTGTCGGTAATCTTTACATCACTTGATGTCATTTTACCTCGATCCAAATATTTTTTACAGAAAGCGAAAAGAGTGTCTATGTCTATCTTATATACTAATTAATGACCGACCTGTCGGACCTCCGATCGTGGCTGGCTGTATTGTATAACATGGCCGCTTATCTTGGGTTCCCATGTACAAAAGCGGCATACCAAGCCAATAGACTGAGCAATAGCCTCAGTTACATCTGGCCTTGGCCTGCATGCTACCAAAGTCCAGATCAGATCTATGGAGACAAGCAATCGTCTGTCAACTGTCAAAGTGGGCCTGCCCTGTCCGTCCTTCCGCTCCGTAGACGCCCGAAGCCAAACGTTTCCAAGACGTAAAAAGTTACGGGACGCCGAGACCTGCTCCGGTCGGTTCCTGAGCTTATCGGAGCCGTATTTGAACTATAATTGAACGTCTCCCGCTCCTCTTCTTCCGATATTTGATTAAGTGAAGCTTCCCATGATGTAATATTGTCCTCTCCATGTTGGACTAGGACTCGGAAAGCATGCTCCGCTTACTCATTCTATTTCGGCTCTCACGGAAACTGAAGCTCACTAATTGACTAACCGTTATTGGTCCAGCGTCGCTGTACATACAGCACAGTTGTTAAGGGAAAGCTCTCGTCGCTATTGATATCCTTAACAATGGATGTCATCGTGACTGCCCTGAGGTCGTGGATTGAGGTCTCTATCGCTCCTCCTCCACGTGGGAACATGACTGGTCGAGCCAAGACTCGAGGTACATTGAAGGATGAACTAGATCGGATCAGATCTGTTCTACTTCATCAAACAATTTTGTTTGCCTCGACCTTGTTCCTATACATCCATGTCCTTGCTATACTATCAACTCTATTCGTTGGCACAAAGCTCTATCGAATAGCCAACTGACTACAGTACAGCACAGCATAGCACAGCACAGCACACAGTCAACTAGTAACTCCCATTGACCTCGATCTTGATCTTGCCTGACAGCCGATCAACTGAGATCATCACTGCACCTAGTCTACAACCCGCACTAGCAGATGCTTTTGATGAGGCACCTTCTTCGCTCCTGAGGCCTATTTGTTGTCTTCCCTTCAACATTTTTCTCACTTCCATATCGTCATCCAACAGTTTTTCACGTTGTGTAACAAACAATATCGATATTGTGCATTTGCTTCTCCGATACATCACCATCACCCTTTGGAGCCGCCACCGTCTATCAAGACATGACGCCAGATAACAATCACGCTCACCCCAAGTCTATTCACTTGCAATCTATCGAGCGCCCACGAACACGAAGTTGCTCGAGGTCATCGACCAGACACAATGGAGCCAGTACCGCTTTTGAGCCTGTAATGGTCGACGACAATGAGACTATCGCCAGGAACGTTTCTCACATGACTGATGTCGAGAGCCAACTTACCGCGACCGGACGTCGACAGCATAGTCCCATTGACAACGATCCATATGGCCTCTCTCGCGGCTACAAGACGGAGTCTGATCTTGCCGACATAAAAGCCAATACATCGCGGAAGCGGGATAGCCTCCCTGGGCGCAACTGTATGCCCAGCAAGATCGGCTCCAAGATAAAGGCTCGTAAGCTACAGGGCTTCTACGAAAATCAGAATGCGGCAATTGATCGTATGCTCAAGTCGGTTGAGCAGCATCGTGATGAAGCTCGCGACCAGCATGGCGAGGATCAACTCAAGTTTCGCATTGCTGTTTGGGGTTCTCTTGTAGCCAACGTTGCTCTGTCAGCTATTCAGCTTTACGCTGCTATCTCATCGGGCTCGCTTTCGCTTTTCACCACTATGGCCGACTCTGTTTTCGATCCTCTGAGTAACCTCACTCTCATCCTATCGGCTCGAGCCATCCGTCATGTGGATTCTAGACGGTTTCCTGCTGGCAAGGCACGTCTCGAGACTGTAGGAAATATTGTCTTCTGCTTTCTCATGATCGCCGTCTCCCTCATCATCATTGCCTTCGCATGTCAAGAGTTGGCACAGTCGAAATCTGATAAGGGCTTTCATCTTCCTGCTGTCATCTCGGTCTGCTGCGCCTTCGCCACCAAATTCGTCCTTTTCCTATACTGCTGGGCGCTCAAGGACAAGTACAGCCAGGTAAATATTCTCTGGCAGGATCATCGTAACGATCTCCTCATCAACGGCTTTGGTATTCTTACAGCTACTGGCGGCGCAAAGCTGGTCTGGTGGATTGATCCCATGGGTGCCATCCTGCTGTCGGTCCTTATCTCTTGCATTTGGCTACATACCGCTTTTGACGAGTTCCTGCTTGTTGTTGGTGTCACAGCTCCTGTCGAGACACAGCAGCTCATCACATATGTGTGCGTCACGCACGACGATGCAATCGTTGGCATTGACACCGTGCGTGTGTATCACTCAGGTCCTCGTTTGATTGCCGAGGTGGACATTGTTATGGAGCCAACACAGACTCTCCAGGAGAGCCACGACATCGCAGAGGCGCTTCAGATTAAGCTGGAGGATCTTCCCGATATTGAACGGGCATACGTTCACATCGACTACGAGACCACGCACAAACCAGAACACGCATTTAAGAAGGACATGTAGGTCTAGGTTCGGAATGCGTTTTCAGGAGATCTTTGAATTGGAAAGGGCGTTTTGAGCGGCTGGGAAGGGGTTTTGGCGTTGGCGTTCGGTGTGAAAGACAAGGGAGCTGAGACGAGACATGTACTCGGCCGGGTACACGAAGCCTGAAGGGCTATAGCATCAAAGACAAGAAACCTCTCGAGGGTAATTAATTAGTGTATACGATGATGAATGAAGTGGCAAGACTTGGAGCAGTAGTGAAATCAGGGCTAGTCTTTTTGCAAAGAAACGAAGCCATCATTGCAACAATAGCTCACGTGGACTACTTATGCAAGTGATAGCGTGTGACGCATCGACATGAAGCCAGTTGATACAGTATAGTGCTGCAGGTAGGGTTTAAGCAAGGCGAATTGAGCTAAATCATGCAAGTTGCGCAGATCCCGGCATTGCAGAACTGAACTGTCGATGTTTGGTGAAGTGAGACACGTTGGTATGGAAAAGTGACAAGTTTTCTCGCGTGTCTTTGTCCCGATATTTGTCTAATGTCTCGGTATGCCATGTCCGAGTGGACAGCCAATGCGATCTACAATAGTAAAACACCAAATCTACGTCACAGTCTTAGCTAGTTCAATTCTAACCTTAGCTCTTCGGCTAAGATTTGAATGTCTTTACAAACACCAAAACCTAATTAAGGGCGAGATTGAGATTAGAAAGGGGACTCGCGGCGTGTCATGATGAAGTGATCGAGCGGGATTTTCTGTGCATTTCAACCCAACAGCTTCAACCAAGGGACCACAGTTTGGAATGGTTGAGATTAAATGCACGTATTTGAGCGGCGCGTCACATTCTCGAAGCAACTTTACAAGGGGGGGAACATGACCAGTTTCGGTTGTATGCAGGAGCCCGCTCGCGAACTCATCCCTGGATGGTTGAAGGATACGAGCATCATATGCAGGAAATCCCTGACTGACGCGAGTGCCGTGCTTATATTATATGTTGCAGAGAGAAAGAATTGAATGAGGTTGGAGCTATGAAAGCTACCAGGACTAGAAACTGACAATTCCATCATCGTGCAGCCGTTGAAATTAGTGGCGATTGACTAGTACGAGAAACCCGCCCCGATTTACGGACCCAAGGTACAGTAGTACAGTAGGTAGCTCTACTGCACCAAGGGAGCACCAAAACGGTCCCAAGTTTTGTGCAATTGAAGGCAGTGAACCCTCAATCTCTTTTCTGTACGAACGTGGGGGCCATGATTCAACAAATTTGTATCCATAGCTCAAGTTGTTATTATATGGATGTTGTGCGGTGCCCTTGGACGGCAGGAGTATTGGACTGCAAAAAAGTGTCAGACCTCGGCGCTTCTAGAACAGGAGAGTTCCTCAGGGTCATTGTGGCTTGGAACAGTTAGAGTTTAGTACCTGAAGGGTCATCACAGACTGTCTGTCAGACACCTTCAAAGTTCCCAGCCGTGTTTAAGCCATCCATTGAGCTCTTTCCTTAGGTATCTGTAGTTAACTGAAGCTTTACAGGCATATAGCCCGTTAATGGTGTCGCTTGGAGTCTTGGGTGACCCCACAGGAGCTTACTGGAGACAGCCCGAGCTCCAGTGCGTTCTGGCCTAAGTTGAGTTAGTTTGCTGGAGCTGCACCTGGACTGGGAAGTTCCCCCCTCCAAATCGTCTGGGGCCGGGGGGCCATCATCGGATCATCACATACACTGCATAGGATGGAACACTAACATTACCTGCCATTCTCATTTTCATTTTCCTTCTCATCCATTCTCATGTCCATATCACGTCACGCCTTGGCTCTGCTTTTACCCCCTCTCCAAGTTTCTTCTCCAACTCTTCTCCTCCCTCTCTAGGTTTTATACCAGATACCTTCAGGCATCGCTAGAGATTCCTGCATCGTTTCAAAAGCATAGACCACAGTAGTCTGCCTGTACTAGCATTTAGCTTCCACCAGGTACCCTTGCTAGATCGAGCTTGCTTTGCCTTCTTGTTGGCTTGGACCCTCGACAAGCTCCGTCAAATCGTGATCCCACGACTTCTCCTCTTCCTCTTCTCCTCCAGAGCTTCTTTCCATGGGCTGCTGACCGACCTCTTCAACTTGTTGTAGCTGACCTGGACAATCTGCGCCGAGGTTTGTCTTTCAGCTGGTCAACTACTCACACTTCCATACAACCATCATGGCTGCCCAAGGTGCCAAAGGCGAGCATATCTATGCTACGGTTCGATCCATTCTGCGCCCATTGTGCTCGAATATACCTCGCTAACAATTCGACAGCTTCTCTTGAGCGATTCTTATCTTCCTGGTGCGCCAATTGACCCCGTCTTCCCCTCAAACTTGAGCTGACTCTTTCCCCAGGCGCACTCGTCCTCGCTCATTCCCTCCGCGATGCTGGAGCCAACCGCAAGCTGGCAGTCCTGGTTACACTCGATTCCGTTTCGGCCGACTCCATTACACAACTCAAGGTAAGCTATCCAACGTGTTCTTGCGCATCTACGAACATTTCGCTAACCATACGTCTTTCAGAATGTCTACGATTATGTCTTCCCTGTGCCGCGCATTCGCAATGACCACCCAGCCAACCTGTACCTCATGAACCGTGGCGACCTGCACTCAGCTTTTACCAAGATCAATCTGTGGAAGCTCACTCAGTTCTCAAAGATTGTCTACATTGACGCTGATGTCGTCGCGTACAGAGCTCCCGAAGAGCTCTTCGACTTACCCCATCCCTTCGCCGCTGCGCCCGATATCGGTTGGCCAGATCTATTCAACACTGGTGTAATGGTCTTGGATCCCAATATGGGTGACTACTATGCCATGATCGCCATGGCTGAGAGGGGAATCTCTTTCGACGGTGCTGATCAAGGTCTGATCAATATGCACTTTGGCCAACGGTACCATCGCCTGAGCTTCACTTACAACGTCACGCCATCTGCCCACTACCAATATGTACCTGCGTACCGACACTTTCAGTCCAGTATCAACATGGTGCATTTTATTGGCGCAAACAAGCCGTGGTTTACCGGCCGAGATGCACCTGCTGGAAGCAATCCTTTTAGTGAAATGATAGGACGGTGGTGGGCAGTCTACGATAGACATTACCGGCACCAGGTGAGTTCGTTTTGTGTATAGGAAATATTGGTCTCTAACTTTCTGTCTAGGAATCTGCTTCTGGTGACGCTACCCAGTATGTCCAGTACTTTACAAAGGGAGAATGGCGTCCTCAATCAGTTCAGGCGCAGCCTTCTACCAGCGAAGAGCAGTCTCATGGTCAGGGTTCGACTACTCCTGCTGAAGGGCAGCACCAGGAGCACCACGCACCTCAGCCGGAACAACGCTCAGAGCCTCAGCACCACGGCGAAAAATCCGACCATGGGCAGCATTCTACTACCCAATCTGGCCCTGCTCCTCATCAGCACCATCAACACCAAGAACCTAAGAAAGAGCCACCCCCGATCACGATGCATGATTGGGATGCTCAGAGGTATGTTTATCACTGATTAAAACTTCTATTTTGCCGTGAACATGAGACGCTGACTTTTCAAGACACCCTCCTCCCTCCGATTCGAAGCCTGAAGCGATGAACTTCCCTTCTACTCACTACGAAATGTCCCGCGACACCGCACCATTCGTTCCCCCTACAAGGTACCCGAGTCCCCCAAAGAATATGTGGTATGAAGTTCCAAAGGAGAAGCCCGCTCCTCGGTCAAAGCCAGCTCCGGAGATCTTTCCCTGGGAACGTAACCGACCTCGACCAACGAGAACGTTTGCTGGAGAGCCTGAACCGGAGCCTGAACCTGAACCAAAATCTACCCCTGAAGAGTCGAGTGCTACAGGCACAACGCCACTCTCCGTGAAAACTGAAGGCCTTACAGAAACGAAGAATGAGTCAACTACAACTACCCCTATAGTACAGATCACACCATCGGACCCTTGGACATCATACACGCGCACAAATGCTTGGGACGAAGTGCCTGAAATCGAGCGGTACGTCGACCGTCTGCATGGCGGTCACCGACGTGGTAAGAGTTCGACCTCTTCGACAGGTCGCGTGAAAAGTCCAACAACCGGCTCATGGAGGGACGACAAGAGCAGTTTCAAGCTGCGGGGTTTAAAGCTCACCGATTTCCCCAGCGCCGTTGAGCGTCCCAGCTTGCCAGTTACACCAGCTCCGGTCCATCGAAACTCTTTCTTTGCAGAAGACGACGCGGAACATGAAGATGAAGGGGCGAAGAAGCTTCCTGAGGCCGAAGGCGTGCCGGCGCAGTCCGACTGGGTATGTGTGCATGGGAGACGATGGGGGCCTACAGACTGTCTGTGCGAGGTGACTGACTTGGTGCTGCATCACCAGGATCCGCTAGAACAGCTACAGAAGTTGGCCAAGCAGCAATCGGATGCGTTGCTCAGAAGACTTAGTGGTGATGGAACCGAGGGAGGAGAAGGAGGAGTGAGTCGCGAAATTCCAACACGCCCATTACCTTTTGGTTCGGGTGATTCGAAATCACCTACTTATATTGCGCAGTCCGCCACAGGCGTGTTAAGCCCACAGCCGGTGAAGGGCGAACGATCAGCAGGCATCTTGCGCGATATGAGCAGTGGCCGTCTTGACCCCGAATCGACTTCAACTTCTCAAGCGACAACGATACCCGAACCGAGCTACTCAGGCCCCGGCGCCGCATGGGAGAAGGGCGAAGATATACCACAGCGCGAGACTCCTCTGCCGCCTAAGGAGGAGGAACTGGATGCTCTTAACGCATAGGAAACGACAATCCGTACATCAGCAGCCTCCCACGAATGGCCAGAAGATATCGAGTCTTTTGTCCTTGTCCACCGAGAACATGTCAGGGAAGAGTCAAGAAGGAATGATTAATGTGTTACCGCTTCATGGCTATGGACGGGGATGGTAATAAATACTGGAATACAGGTAAAGTGATGGCTCTTGGGTATTCGCGGCATGGACGCATGTTTATTCTCCTTTTTTTTCCTCATCGTTTTTCGTGGCTACCTTGTGCAACATCAGGGAGTCGCAAGGTCTACAATGGTAACTAACGCTGAGGAAGAGAAGGAAAGATGTATTTTTGTTGGAATATGAAGATTATGGCAGCATGTTCTTCACAGGCGTCAAAGAGTAGGAAAATTGTTCTCCTGACTTGTCTTGGGATTCAACTCATTTGCTCTGTTTGGCATTGCATCATGCTTTTGTTCTGCGCTCGTACTTGTTTTCTGTGTATCTATTCTGCATGGTTTTGGTCCAGTTTCATTTAGCACTCTTCCATTCGTCTGCGTTTCTGCCGTGTTCGTTCGTCATGGGGTGGTGTTTGTGGATTGTGAATATTGATATAACTTCAGATTGCATTGCTAGCTTGCACGTTAAGCGTTCGAGTGTACAATACTTGATAAATATATATTTCACGTGTTAACTATGTTTTGTTGCGCCATTGAGTTAATCGAGTAATACACACAACTCCTCAAAACGCCATGTCGCTATCTGGATAAAAACAAATGCTGCCTGGCTCTCCGCTAGTCAATATAAGCGAGCGGGCTATGATGCCTCCGCGTACAAAGAAAGATAAAGCTCAAGAAAGTCGAATTCTATGTTCCTTATAGGATTAATCCTCCTTTGGTTTGTCCTTGTCTTCGTCGTCATCAACATCTTCGACAGTCACAGCTTTGGCCTTGCCTTTCGACGAGCTGCTTGCTGGCTCTTCATCATCTTCACTATGGGATACTGAAGACCCTTCCGGTGTATGCTCAGCTGCTGGACTTGACTGGGATATAGCCTCGGCATGAGTAGTCTGACTTGAGCTTGGTTCAGCCTGCAAACCGTTCCTAGACTCTGATTCAGTCTGATTCGGGCGAGTGTTGTTGCCGAAGAGCTGAGCCGATCCTCCCCAGTTAGGCATACGAGGACTAGGCGCAACAACCTGAGGCGGATCAACAGCTCGCGTAAACTGCGTTGGAAATTGAGGAGGGGCAGACGGGGGAGCAGATGTACTCTCAGCCGGTTCAGCTTCTTGGTTCCTACTGCCAATTGGAGACGGTTGTCTAGCCGCAGATGTAGGTTGAGGCATAGTGATATTGTCTACCATTGTCGCTTGAGGGCCTACCTGTGGCGAGGGTTGCGTTGAGGTTTGGCTACCATCAAGACGTTGCAAAGGCATCAAGGACCAGCCAGGAGGGATAACAACTCCCTCAGGAAGCTCAGCGCTGCCGGAAGGAATGGGTACCGCATTAGGGGCAGCACCGTGTCGAGCCATCAGAGGGCTTGGGATTCGTGGAGGAAGACCAGAGAATTGCGGAAAGCCCGAGGGCATATGCAGTTGCTGCATAGGCACTGGCATCATGGGGTAGGGCTGTGGCATGAGAGGTTGAGTCAAGGGGTACATAGGAGGTGGTATCGGTTGTGCCTGGGTGTTGAACGCGGGTTCCGGGGCATTCTGTCTTTGCCTGATGCGTTGTAGCTCTGCCTGGAGAAGCTGAAGAGTTTGTACCTCTTGATAAGCCATCATAGCTGACTGCACCTCACGTTGAATCATCTGATCTGCCTGACTTAGTAGTTGTGCAGCGGTCTGCAAGTTATCGCCAGTGGGAAGAGGAGTCGCTGGTGCAGTTTGACCAGCGACAGGAGGTGTACCAACCCCTTGGGTGGGAGGTGCCAAGCCTTGTTGATTAACCGCAGCTTGAGGCATGCCAAATTGCTGGGCAAGTTCTCTAGCTTGCTGTCCATTTGCTCCAAACCCAACACGGAGGGGGCCAAAGTTGAAAACCCGTGGCGGAGCTGGTCGTTGCTCAGGTTGAGCACCTCCATTCTGCTGTCCCTGCGCGGGAGCAATTCCAGGGTTTGCTGGCGCTTGCTGAGCTGCGGCCCCGCCTCTGATCTCTATTCGAAGTCCTGCGGCCCTGTTCTGGCCAGCGCGAGCGTTCTCATTAAGGCTAACAGGGCTTCGACAGGTTGGGCATACCTGCTGTCGTTCGAGCCAGCTCTTGAGGCAACCAAGGTGCAAGATATGGCCGCATGGTAACTTCTTCGGCCGAATCCTGTCCATTGCTCCTGGGTTGTTCTCAGGATCCCAGGGGCGCATTTCTTCGCGACAAATGATGCAGGTATCTTCTCGTGCGAGCTCTTCCAGAGTGGCGTCAGGGTAACGATTCATCTCCTGAATCGCCTTACGGTACCGCAGTAAAGCTCCCAGTCTCTTGATAAAATCCCTAGCCGTCATAAAGAGGTCCCTCATAATGTGGATTGGTAAGCCATAGAACGTGAGGAGCATAAAAAAGAAAACGATATATATGCCAAGCTTGACCAGATCTAACAATGTCAGTGGTATTTCCCAAAGAGACCGGGGTGCATCATACCTGTAGCGAGGTCAAGCCAGAGAACAAACTCTCCCTTGGAAGACCAGCCCGGCACTTCGATATCCATTTCATCAATATCATCCTCGTTAGGAAGAGGGTCGTTGGAGACTTCCTCGCCTGCGGCTGCAGCTGCTTCGCGTTGACGTTCGATGGCCTCTCGCTCCTCTCTGACCTCTTGTCTCCTTTCAGCCAGTCTTTTGCGTTTCTGCTGCTCTTGGATGTTATGTTCGATCAAGGACAACGCATACCGGGCTGCTGTCCGCCATGAACTTGTTGCCAACACTGCGAACTCAAAAAGGAACATGACCATCATGTTGGGTCTGGCTTGCTGAATGACGGTATTGATCGTGTATCGGAGGATGTAGATATCGTATATGAAGCTGAGCGTGAGCGACACGCTCAGTCGCAAATGGAACAGACGTGGGTTTGCAGGCGGTTGTTGCTCGAGGACCTCAACTCTTCCATCACCGATCCAACCCCAAACCTTTCCAGTAATTAAGGCAGCGAACATTACGAGAAACCAAGCACCTATTTCATCTCGAAAAATGGTCATAGCCAAGCATGTTTCCGTTATCGCGAACCAGGCCCGTTCTGTAAGTTGTTCGACTTCGACAGCGCGGAGGGGGCCGTAGCACAATCGTATTAGACTGTAGACAAAGCTACTGTAGAAGAGAAGCGCAAAGTTGACCAAGACCTGTACATTATGAGTTCAATATCACGACAGGAGAGGGGCATCAATCCCAAAGGTAAGGGAACCACGTACCAGTAGACAAAAGTTGCTCTGGGCAAGATATACCATTGCCGAATAGAAGTTGGCCCTCTGATAAAAGGCTGAGAGGACAACGCTGCCCGCGAGGGCCGTTGAGGCCTTTGCATCAAATGTTAGCATTGGTCCATGATGATCAGCCATAGCTCCATATAGCTTCCCCCGAGCTCTCCAACCAAAGCAATTACTTACCCCAGCATACCAGCCAAGTCGCATCTTGGGCATGGGAGTTCTGACTTTTAGCAAATAATTCAAGTCGTCATCAAAAATAACAAAAGTAAAAGATCACTCCCTCATCCCCATGGCTTAATCCGGATAACTTTTGATGAATGTACGTAGTTCTTTGCTTTCACTGCAATCGATGAAAGCGAGCTTGATGCCACGTTAAGCACAGCGACACACGACCGATGACGCAGGGGCCGAGGCACGTGACAATGCTCTGACGTGAGAGAGGGGATGAGTAATCAGGAACCACTGTCAAAAGTGGGCTACCCTAAAGACAAATGGATCGGGCATCAGCTTAGTGAGAGATGAAGAATAACAAAGACAAAATATAATCGTGCTGCAACTTGGATGTGTTCGAGTATTTGACTTATGAGTTCATCTTGAAATATGGCAGCATTAACACCCATCCTTACACCAGCATTGCTAGCCACGATCCGGAAACAACCCAATCTGCCACGCAATACCTGGTACTTCATCACAGCAACAACACTGTCAGCACTCAATAGGCCAGATGAACTACCAAAGGTCTTGAGAAGTGCCATTGAAGAAGGTCCCAGTGCTGACGGGAGTGGCGTTCCGAGTCGGGATGAGCAGTTGCGCATCTCCAGACGTCTCAGGGAAGCTCTGTTGAAAGCCTCAGCTGTTGGGGGCATGCCAAAGGTTTGATAACATACGGGGACAACAAGATTCCTGATACTAACAGAATCAATCAGACAATCAATGCACTGCTGTCTTTGAAGTCGGCAACTCCAGAGGATCTCCTTGACGAAGCAGCAACTGATGCAGCATCACCCAGACACAAAGACATATACGACACTCAGCCAACCCAAGTACTCCAACGAGGGCAAAGCTTCTTTGAGAGCATCTATGGAAAGATATCAAAGCGTATAATGGGACAAATGGAACGTTCAGGCGCACCAGACCTTGGTTTACTGGCTAGGTTGACATACGGATACGTGCTAAGTAACACTGATGTGCTTACAGCAGCCGAGACCTCATTCGTTCTCATTGCTAGCCTGATTCCCCAGGATGTAAGTACACTTTTACATGCGCCATAGGGCTGTGTCTGCGTTGTTCTTGATACTGATAATAGAGTTCCAAGGTCAACCCTCAACTCAAAGGCCACCTGCGGGGTGCACTAAATGGCGGCGCCAGTGAAGATGAAGTGAGGGCTGTGAGAGACATAGTGATTAAGATATGCGAGGCTTCTGGTATGAAGAGACTTGAAGAGAATGCAACTGGGGGATGGGGTTGGAGAAGTGAAGTTGCGAACATATGAACAGATCTTGATTCTCTGCTTACCCTATGGCAATGGGCGGACGATGGATATCTACAACTGGGCACCATACGCACAACCTCAATTGCTGTCACTAATAGCACCAATACCTTGCATACATGTGTATTATCCGTGGTATGTGATTATAAACGCCATATTCATCAATACATAGGGGTTCAATTGACCATTAGTTGACATCTTTTGGTTGAGTCTCAAACTCTCAATCCACATTGAGTTTCCTCGTCTTCCGCTCTCGGACGTTTATGCTACTAAAACTCCGCAAACTAACTAGACAATTATTGTTTCATGTCCAAACGGCGCCTAGTCTCTGCTATGTTCGGCGTCTTGAGCTCCTAGCGGCCGACGATTTGGCGAGAAACGACAAACGAGGAAGAGGGGGGGAGTTCCGAGGGGAGGTTGAAATGCGGAAGAGATTCCGCGTTTAGGCGAGTGCAGCGCTGTGCACGGAGTCAACAGAGCGAAAGCCAAGTCGTAATCCGCTGTCACGCGCCAGAAGCAAGGGTAACAACCCGCCCGGGCCCCTAAAGAATGGCTTGCCTTGCGAACCAGGGGGCCATGGGCCAAGGACCAAGGGTCGAGAAGACAGTACCGGGGGGTTGTACCCGTGGTCCGGAGGGTGCATTGTGAAAAATGCCAGTGCCAGTGCCAGTGCCGCTCTACTACCAGCAATCGAGGCCAGCCAGAGCCTAATTTGGGCACGCCACGGTTACTGATCTGCTACTGCTCAATCATGGTTCGTTGTAAGAGGCACCACAGACCAATACCAAAGGTCCAAAGGAGCTTCCCGTGGCCAAAAGGTAAAATCCTAGCCTGGGGGCTTGAATATCTGAGACATTGTCTGCTCTCAAGTCTAGACTCTGGACTTTGCAACGGCGTCTAGGGCATAGTGTAGTGCCATGCTCGCCACGTCAGAGTGATTGAACGGGCAGAGATAAGGTCAACCGTCAGTTGAGAGTTAAATCGGACTTCAGTAAACCCCGCGGGACTCACCAGCCTGATTACCTATTAGCCTCGTCAATGTCCGGTCACGATGGATACTCGTCTCATTCTTTGACCAAGCGAGGGTTTCCTAGCCAAACTCTCCACCATTCGCCTATCAATGCACTGTTATTCACAACAACACAAGACTCCATTTTCAATGTAGATCTGATTGCGCGGAAAGCTCCTGACCCTGATCGTTCAATGTAACGAATAAACGGAACGGAACCGTGCTCCCCACGTCCATCAGGTCCGATCAGAACAGGGCTCCCCTTGCGTCATGTTGAAACTGGGCAGGCAGACTGGGCCAAAATTGACTCGTCCTTTGGTGAAAGAGAAAGCCTAGCCGTGGGGTTCATGTCTTATACCGGTACTCGGTATTCAACCAGTGGACTGTACAGTACGCTGTGGGCTTGGGTTACATTTGCTGCTTTTCTGGGTTGGTTATTGCTCTGGATCCAGCAATGGCACCCTCTTTTGACAAGTCCATCTTGGGTTGCACAGGGCGAGATTGGTGATCTGGCAAGCAAAAAAGGCAACCGAAACACCCACAATTCAAGGAACAAGGCGTGCGATTCGACCGGGGAGAGTTGGAGTGCAGACAAGGCCAGGATAGACTTGTATACTGTGCTCTGCCATGAGCCAAACATAGAATATCGACATGCAGCAACAATCTCGGATGCATGACACTCCGAGGCAGTCACACACATATTGGTTTGTCTCTTGTCTGGGTCCGTCCAACCAATTTCTAGGAACGGCCGCCGTGACAAGCTCCAGGGTCAGAGTAACAGTAACCTCAATCAATCTGATGATGAATTGAATATGGAGACACTCAATCCTCCCGAAAGCCGTCGGAACTCGTCACGACAGGGCAGGGGTTTATCGGGCATCTTGTTTCTTCTTTTTCTTTTTTTCACCTCTGTCCCCTCCCCTGCTATCATTCCCTGTAGGTTTCGATCAAGACTCCCACACGTGGCCAAGATCCTCGAGGTCCGCAAGTTGTAAAGAGGGGCCGAAAGACTCATAAGCCTGTTGATGTGGCTTTCTGGCAGGGGGGCGGCTCAGAAGCGGCAAGGCGCGCATCAACCCATTGTGTCGGGTCCCCTCGTTCAATTGAGTTCAAGGCTTGTCGTTGCCTGACATTAACTGTTACTTTTCGTTAATACGACCATATGAAACGGCAGGAATGTTGGCATTCTCGACTCTCACACCTCTTGAGCTTATCTTTGGGAGCCAATGCGATGCGGGTATAGCTCCAGTCAACCACAAGGAACTTCCCAGCTTATTGATGATCCCCTCTCGAGCTAGACCACCGTGCACCGGGAATCTACACTCGCCAAAAGAGTATGAATGTCGTATCGAGATATGGTTTTTAACTCCTGGTAGCTGTTCTGTGGAACGACATTTGATAGTCGATTATCTTAATACTGGTTGTCGATTTTTCAGTTGAGTACTGGTAGGTGCTTGTAAGACGTGCCCAGCGCCAACAGCAACTGGTAAATCGTGTTGTATCAATTTGGTAGTCAATTTATATCACAGTCGTATTGTACAACTGAAACTACTTGTAAGGCATAGCTTCACACAGTATGTTCGTTGATTGAACCGAGTAGTCGGATCATTGATTCACAAGACTGCATTCAATAGCTTGCCTAGCTTCGATAACTCAGTCCGACAGTCTGGATCGTGGCTGAATGGCGTCCAGGCCGCCAGCGTCAAGTGCCGTCCTCAAAGTCTAACGCAGACACCCACGACACTGGACAGCAGAGTGACATACAATAGCCTCTTATTGAATAAGCCAATTTTAAATTCCCCGGTGCAAACATCACATTGGACTGCAGTGTCCATGCTCAGTCTGGGCCGCACCTTGAAGTGAATTTGAGCGTTAACGGCGGCTCCTGGCAATCCCTTGGATTCGATGACATTTAGAAACTGCCGTTCTTCTCCTCTTATTCTTCGTGTTCTAGGCCACGATCGAGCTCTCAACGGTACGTTAGTACTGCTAGTCTGAAATATTAGACTGGTGGCGCTCGCACACTCGCGTAAGGCTACCGCAGTTGGAACTGGACTCTCGAGCTTACAAGGCTGTCCCTTGAGTAAAAATGCCTAGACCACTGTTAGTGTACCGGCGACGGTAGAAAAGCTTGAGATGTTTTTGTTTTAACGGACACTAAACCCCCACAAGAGCCATGCAGACCGGCGTTTTCGCGCGCTGTTGTCGCCACGAAGGATGTCTTCCTGCTATGGAACACGATTCTGCTGCTAAAGCACGAACGGCCGAGCCAGGCGGGGGTTATCGTTGTCTGCATACCTCGACGGATCTACTCTGAGAAATGAGACAGTTTGTAGGACAGCACCAGTGGAGCGAAAGGAATTACAATCAACCTCAATGAAGACAAGCAGCGAAATACTGGGGCGGGTTCTCTATGACGTTTTGAAAGGTCCACGATCGATTCTCAGGAGACTGATGGTCCGTGATGTTTCTCCATGATATGATGAGTGTGGATATGTATGTGACATGTACCGTGGACCATGGCCGCTCATCAAACGCCATGAAGATCCAGTATAAGACGGTGATTGTGGGAGATCGACAGAGCACGGTCTCGCGTCCTCGCCCGTAGACTGCGGCAGTCTTGTTGGCCGCCCAAGGGATGCCGTTAACCTGCCCCGGTCAAGTGTCTTCGGACAGTTTGATGTCCCCGAGATCAAGCATTGATCAGCGCCAATCTCCTCAGCACAGCTACAAGGCTTTGTGTAACATTGCTGTTTATTGTAAGGACCAGGTAGAACTTCTCATTACAGTACTTCGTAAAGTAAGGCTTGTTGATCGTGGAAGCTCCTGTAAACAGTATTAGCCCAGCAGACCGGGGGATTAAAGCAGCGCTGAGATTCAACCCAACCCTGCGATGCGAGTGGGAGAGATACATGCAAGATATTATTATTACGATGAGGAAGGAAAAGATCAACGTTCGATGCTGCCGCCAAAACAGCTGTTTGATGTCGGCATTCCAACTGGGTCACTCGTGTAAGCACCTGTGAGGATGGTAGGATGAATATCTTTCAGGGTTGGGCTGCATACAGAGTAATTGGCAACGAGATAGGTGGGCTTCCATCAAAAACTCCGAGACGCCAAAAAAGCAATTCCGAGATCTTGGATATTACTGTATCTGTAGATTAGCATTCAGAATACTCCGGTGAGTGTTGAGCTTGACTGTATGTAATTGTTATTGGTGTCTCGGCTGTTGGGTGGGGGGCAAGCCGCCAATAATCAGGCCAGTGGCCCATTTTCTTTCCTTACTTCGTGTTGTGATGCAAGCAATCAGGTCAAAGGTTTGGTTCTCAACTCCGAATGGAGAACTCGTGATGAACGGATTGCCCAAAAGAGGATACAGCGGAGCGCAGAGGACGGAAATGGCTGCGGAACGAAAGAGATGGTGGTTTATTCGCATTGGATCGGTGAAGCCGAGAGAGCTTGGCAACTCTATCGACCTGCTAAACTTGCGAGAGCCAATCAGACACCCTCAAGTAGCCAGGGTCAGAGAACAGACCTAGAGAGCTTGGGTCGGCCGACCGCTGGAATGTGCATCGGGTACCCATGTGGACAAGAGCCTGGGTACCGAGGTTTTGATTCAGAACATACAGTGAAAGTCAAGGCCCAGGGAAGGGAGCTCCATAGCTAGGTAGCAAGCATCTCCATCAGTGGATTATCGACACCTCACACTTTTTTGCTTTTTCGGTTCTCATCTTGACTTTGCAAGCGCTGCTTTGCGTTTCGACTCCGCAACTTTGAAGACACATACATGCCGGTGGCCTTTTCCATCTGACACAAAGCCCTGGTTTTGGAAAGAAAACCCGTCTCTGTTGCAGCCGAGGAATGCGGTCTGGCTGCGTAGAGCAGAGAGCTCTGAGACGAAGTTGGACAAATCATCGTATTGTATTATTCTGTACTGTCAGTGACGTGATATGATTGATGCCCATCTGAAACCATCGTCATAGTCATCGAGTTGAGGTGGGTGGTAATAAGCGGCCTCGCCATACCAGCATTGTTGGCGGTGATGGCGGTGATGCTACGATGAATGGCCATGACCTCGACCTCGACCTCGAAACACAGCCAGCGCAGAACCATTCAGAGGTAGCATCGCGAAAGGCTACCGATGCATTCGCGCTCGTTGCCAGACTGGGCGTCTTGAGGCAGAACTGTATGGGTGCAAGACAAGGTGGGCTAGATAGAGTGCGGCTTGGCATCTGGGATTAAGAGTCAGAAATGCTTGGACTGGCCGTCAGTCTGAGTCTTGCATTCACTTTCACAGGGGAGGGGGAGGATTCGTCAGGGCACTCACTACACTGCAAGGAGAGTTCCATCTCTGACGGGGACGCAGATCACACGGCGGGCACTGTTCTTGTTGGGTGCCTGTGCTCAGCCCTACGCGCCAGCCTGGTCCCAGAGATTGAAGGAGCTCGGCTCTTAGTGCTGCTACCTTTTTATTATTAGCGTCATCAATCAGCCACACCCTTCCCTCGCTTTGGTACAGCGTAGCGTAGCGTTGCCGGCGGGGCTTCCCGCCAGTGAGGAACACACCCCACAAGGGATGGGCAGGTGTGAAGCCAGTAGAAACCATCACGAACCGCGGTGAAGCCAAAGCCAAAGCCAAAGCCGAAGCCAAATGTAAAGGAAAGACTGTCTGTGTCTCGTCTCTGCATTGCGTGTTTATTGTTGCAGCAATGGGTATACGTGATTCCTGGCCTTCGGATACAACAATTCTGTACCGGTAATAAAAATCTCGTACATTGTGTATTGTCGCTCCGCGTCGGTCGAGTAAATCAAGTCCGTGTTGCTGTAATCTCGCCATTCGGAATGAATAAAAGCCATCGCGAACCGTCTGCATTTAATTGATGATATTCTCCTTTGTCAACTGCCGGCATTGAAATGGCGCCACTCGTTACCGTTCTCTACGGAAACTGTGGTCTCAGGCGGCCTAGAACCCCAGGGTACCAATCGAGTAAGCCACCATATTGAGTGCATCAAGAGATGAGGAGAGAGGGATGGATTAAATGCTGGACAGAAGAAAAGCAAGTGGCTAGCCTGGAACGTCGAATGCATACGCATACAAAATGATTAACGCCAAGGCTGCTTAATGTTTGGTGATGGAGGAGTTTCATGATGGTGATATCCAGGGTCTTCTCCACTAATACCTGAGGTCTGGCCCAGGCCATCTTCCAATTGAGGCAGGGGTCAGGAGGTGGCAGCTGCCCTGACTGAACGGGAATAGCCGCTCCCTGGGATTGGCTCTCACCTTCCCAAAAGCGAGCGAGCGTCGCCTACGGGACATGGACAATAAAGAGTGCGGAAAGGGACGAGCGGAATTCGCGCCTATCTTGCAACCGGAGTGGTTAATTGAGCTTATTTGCTTCTTTATCGCTTCGCTGAATGTATGTTTAACCTGAGCACCGACCACCCGCAATGAATTTCAACGGCGGGACTCAGACATCGCCAGATTGAAAAGCATTGTTAGCAGAGCGGCCGCCGCATGCACAGTCACTAGACAAGGCGAAATGAATTAAATTCAGGGTCCTCATCCACTACAAAGCGAATGAACCGGTTGCTTGGTGGCTGGCTGCGACTGTCTGAGATGGTCACCGTGTCTGAACCAGCATGCCTTATTCGAAGTTTAGTTCGCTGCACTTATTCGTGCCGTCTTACTACTTACTGTACAACTTACCTACCCAATCCTTGTGGATGGTTGCTCTCGTATATATCGTCAGAGCATCAGTAGTCTCTTGGTCACATGCCGATACCATTGGCAGGCTTGGCTTTGGTCATCAACTCTAAAGTTAGTATGTATGCGATGCTGTGCTGTGCTGGTGCTAGCTAATAGCCTACATGTAAGGGCAGAGACTCAATAGGGCTGAGTACTCGACACCCTAGTGCCACGTCGTGATGGCTGTGTGCATTAATGTATGTATGTATGTACTATACTGGACTGCACTGTACGGTTGGTTAGTGCACATACATAGAGCTGCGCATAACCGATACGGAAAACGCTCCATGGGTAGCCACCGCCATTGGCTCTTAGAAGTAGCGGTTGAAGAATCCTGGGCAAGGTCTCATTCGGGAACCCCTCATCTGCATATGGGTGGATGATTGGAGTGCCAGATTGCTGGAATACAACACAGCATAGCACAGCAGGTACTGTAATGTTACTCGGTTTTGACCGATGCAGGCTGACGAAGAGTTATCCAGTCAGCCACTGAACCAGCCAGTGGGAAATGATTCACCTCCAGGATACCAGCATGAAGGAGGGTCAGGATGAGGATGCGGATGGCATCTCTATGCGGGTAAATATACGGTAAGAGGATCATTCACTAGGATCAAACAGAGCAAAAGCAAAATGCGATATGTAACAAGAAATAAATTGCTCTGCGTGCTGTGTTGTCCACTGATATTGTATTGGCTCAGGACAAGGGACAAGGTTCAATAGAATGGACGCGCGATAAGATGATCCGCTGCACCGGGTTCTCATGTTTACTTCTCGTGATCCACCTAACTACCCCTGTCAATATTTATCAACATCTTCCCCTTCTTTTCTACGTACCTGCTTCGAGGCATGAACATGTTCAATAAGGATGGTCCTTTATACTGATGATAATGCCTAACTCTTTTCTTTTTTCCTCCCTGCAAGCCTCAAGGCTGGGGACATCGATCTGGAATCTTTTGCTTCTTTGTCTCACCTATAACATCTCTGCTATGCATCTTTAATCGTTCCAGCACACCGGGTAGGCCTGGACAAACCGTGCCACATCAAAGCAAGGGTTGAAGATGGAACTAGTGTCTGTCAGAATTGAACGGGAAGGATGACAAGGTGTGCGTGTTACTACGGAGAGTACAATACGGCAAAGAGTCATGGATGATATTGCAAATTTGAGTCCATAGCAGCATGCAGGTCCTTGGACGGCAATGCCATGAGGAAATTAATACGAGATAATTTGGTGTAAGCAGCAAACAAGCAAAATGTTATCTCGACCGCTTTTTTGACAATTTTTATGCTTAATGCAATACAACGTAACAGCACGTCAGCGATAATACGGCACAACTTTACTCAGACCTCGTGCCTCTGCCTAGGCAACAGTCATTCCTTTCACTCGCATGTAGAAGATCGGGATCGTGGAGAAAGTCTCGAAATAGTTGCCTACTTGAGAAAGTTAACCGCTTATCCATGTGCCGCTCCCTGTCCCTCGCCTATTTGTTGTTACTTGGGCCCTATGACGTTGACAAGCACGATGGGACTAATAGGGATCATCGTCTAAAAAGCTTGACGCGTGTGTAAGAAGAGCACACAGTAAGGTGGTTTACTCGGTGACTAGAACCGCTGTGGGTCGATAAACTGCGGCACAGATGCGATATTGTTCTGTAACAAGAATCCTGTCCGTGAAGAATGCCTAGGCTAGGCTTAAAGAAGGCGCACATCTGCAGGTAGATCAGCAGACTTGAGGAAGATTTATCTCGTTAGTAAAGCTTATTACGATTATATTCTCCGATCTGGTTCTGACAAAGATGCATTCTGTTGGTTGCGTCCAAATCTTTAACCTGATAGCGGGAGGGGAGCGGATGTGTTGCACAGCCATGCCGCTTCTTTTTTTATAACCCCCACCAAACCATGATTTCCTGACAAGCTCTGTCTAAGGGGTTTGTTGATACACAGCGTCCAATGAAAGGTGCATACCCGTCGATGATGGCTTAATGGCTTAGACTTGGCGGTCCCACGCACTACTAACGCTGGGCTAGGACGGTTGCGTCTGGTCTCCGTGAACCAGAACCAACTTGCACTGAACTGAACTGACTCCAAAGAACGCAGGAACTCTACGCTACACAGCATGCGGTGGGAGCACCGGAGTTCGGGGGAGACAAGACAAAGCTTGTATTCGAATTTCAACCTTGTTCAGATGAGACATCTCTCACCGTTTCACTCCGCCCGGAGATGGCGTTCGGATCCAAGGGCAGATCAGATCACAAACCTAGACTCAACCCTCAAACGGTTCAAGCCCCGGCGCCACGAGGACCATATTCTCCTTTGATTCATAGAGTTTGTCTGTCAGAAATGCCGGCGACTAACTTGAGTTAGTTGGACTTGACTGGGCTTGGCTGGAAAATAGAGACAGAAACATCGATATCTTGGACACACACTTCCTGCATTCAAGACGTTAACTCAGACAAGGTTGCTTGCCTGGCTAAGCCCTACGAATGGTGGATGCCCATCTCGTGAGGTTCGTTTCTAGCCCATTTCAATTGCATATGGCACCAAGACACAGCCCTTTTTTATCGCAACACTTTGTTCTCGTACTTGACCCTGACTAATAAGTGCTTGTACGAGTAAGGGAGCGCCATCAAATTACAAGAGAACCAGTGACATGATGGCCTTGAGTGATTAGAATGCTGGCATGAAGCAGGCTTGGCAAGCGGTTTGGAGATGACATGCTAATGAAGCATTTTCCTTCATCATTTCCCTCACGACTCCACTCTGTAAAGGACGGTTGAATAAACCAAACTTTATTCGAAGGGGATTAATCTCTGTTTGCTTTTGTTCGTGTCCAATTGCATGTACATATGTATTATAAGCAAGTAAGTAAGCAAGTCAAGCATTCCGGTAGAGTCTTGCGGCGCGCCATGTTGAGTCGAAGCCATGTGGAGGTGCTCATCCCCCCTTGATCCATTATTGCCGATGTTTTGTCGCTGACGGTTTTGTTCCGCAAAGCTTCTGGAGTCAATGATGGTTGGAAATGGATATTATGGAGACGCGCTTACAGCCTAGCCTCGGGATGAAACAGTTGCCGATGATTAACATTAATTAATAACCTGTCAAGGTTGGTCTGGTTGATCATGACGGAAATCTGGTAAAAGCCAAGCGAGACTTGCAGGGGAGATTGACAGTGGAGAGATGGGATCCAATGCATGGATGTTAGGTAAGGACAAGGTCGCAGCGAGACGCTCGAATGGGAAAACATTGACATCAGTGATCTTCCGACACGAGTGACCAGATTGGGAATAGCCAAGACCAAGACCCAAGACCCAGGACGATGCGATGGGATGTGAATGTGAGATGCGCCTTCCCCGGGAGATGCAACGTGCGAGCCAACGATAAGGAAGGAGCGACTACGTCGGGAAACGGTTTGACAAGGGGGGGCTCAAGTCCATAAAAGCAGGGGAAAGGAGGGATCAGTATCAGGGTCAAGGTTAGGGGTCACTTCAGTGGAAGACCAGTGAAAACACTCACTGAACGAGAGAGTTACAGGGAAGAGGGAGGGAGGGAAGAGACGGGCAGGGCCGGACTGCGCCCCCAGTGCTCGGGGCCGATTGAATCATTTTGCAACCGAAGCTTGGGATTGGTTGCTTTTATTCTTTGAGCGATTGAGTGAGTGCTGTGCCTCTCTCGTGGTTGCCGATAGGGTCATTATGGATTCAATTCAATTGTTTTATGCACCCATTTATGCATCAACTTTCCATTGATAAAAATATCTGCCATGGATGCCATCCTACAGTAGCTCCATGCATTTCGGGCAAAGCCTCGCTCAACTACCACGTTTTAAGAAGACGGCTTGTCTCGCGGCTCCAGGGAATTGCAGACGCGGGTGACTTGGTAAACTTACCCTGAATAATTTACTCAATCCCATCCCTTTGAATGGCTGCATGTAAGTTCATTGGGGCAGTCGAGGAATGCTGCGCATGTGATGCCTGTTGCTGGTACATACAGTAACCGCCAACATGGACTGTCCCTACGGTAATGTCCTGGCCAATTACCCATGCAAACTAAAAAGCAACTCCGCATGCAAGATCGCCAACTTTGGGATATGTCGCGAATAGTAATAATACGGGCACATATTAATTTACGCGGCAACAATGATAGGGATTTACATACATTAAACAATTAATAATAACATCCCGGAACCTTAATCCTCACCGACCAGCTGGTCCATGTCCGATCAACTGCAACGACAATCATTGAAGAGATGCTACTGTCTGTACTGTACTGTACTGTACGATACTGTATGTATTGCATGTACATTATCTTGTACTGTATGTAGTAAGGGGGTTGTTCATCGACGAGAGGGAAGGGAGGGAGGGAAAGATGATGGGCAGATGATGCGGAGAAATGGGTTCAGTACAGTTTAGCACAGTACAGTTCAGTCCAGCCAAGTACAATATAGTGATTACTTAGAATAACGGCAAACAAAAGCATAATGTGAAGCGGATCGCGGATGATTGACGATGGTTGCCGAACTAAAGTTTATACTACCAGTAACTCTGCCTTGTGCCGTCCAGCGTCAAGTTAGCATTGAGCTTAGTTGACCTTAGTTCTGTCCTTCCCCTCGCGCATCTCAATCGCATCTTACTTTAGACCAGGACAATGGGCGGACTTTACTACGAATAGCAGCTCAGTGACATTCTATTCTCACAAACATAGACCATGGAGGAGACCACCAGCGGCACCGGTCAACCGCTAAATGGATAGAGGGTTGTGACGTGCGACAGCCCTGGGAGAGACCCCTGAAGTATCGACTGCGGAGGGCCGACGACGGAGTGTCCATTCGAAGAAGGACTAGCATGTAAGATACGTACTTAAAGTTACATGATCAAAGTATAGTGACATCAACTTGATCTCACCTCTTCAGCGTTTGCTACTGCCAGCCATCGCAACTCGCCCTGTCACGATGGCAGATGTCTACCCTTGCCCTCTGAGAGATTCTCATCACTGTACTGCTACAATCAGTACCAGAGGCAGATCAATCTGTTTCTCACGCACACACCTCTATCGGATCTTTGGTCCACACCAGGCTTGCTGCTCTGTTCTGAACATACCGTGATCTCCGCCTTTCTGATATGAAAGACAAGAGACAAAACCTCATCGCTCAACTCAAGTCTCAAGAGTTGACACGTTTTTACAGTATGTAGTGATACATACAATGCAATGCAATACATGGCGGACCATCTTTCCTCTCTTGATGGCAGATGGCGGGAGGCTATGCGCCTCAGTCGTTGTCTCTTGAGGTGTTCTGTTTCTGTCTCTGTTTCTGATTCTGTTCCCCCTCCATTCTTGACGCATCCATTGAGCGATCAGTTCCCCTCCCGAAATCTAAATCAATTCAAGGCTCATGCCAAGGAACCCCAGACATGGCTGCATATTGTTTTTGAACATCAAGCCTGGAACCCCCCAAAAAAGACTTCTCATTACATTACGGTACGGATACAACATAATGAAGCAGGTAGGCTGGCGCTGTATAACGCTGGGCCGCTGGCCTGCCTCTATGCTCTTCAAGTGCCTCTATCTTTGTTTTAGACCATCTCCCTCTCTTTGGCTGCGCAAACACACCCTCACTTTTCTTTTCGACCTGGTCAAGACAAAACTGGGCTTGAGCTTGAGCTCCATGGCTGGCTGGCTGGCCGGTGATGGGGGTGTGAGATTTGATAGAGTGCACCCCTACTAAAACATGAACAAGGATCACATTTTCTTCCCACACTCCTCCATCTCCACCCACCCTCACTCTCACCCCCTGGTCCCCTGGCCCGGCGCTGGCTTGGCTTCAAATCGCTGGGCCCTAATACCAACTAGGCCCTACAGGTAGGCAGCGCAAGACAGGACAAGACAAGGCAAGGCAACCCGGGCAATGCTCATGCACCGCAGTGTGCAGGCTACGTACTTGTTCCTAGGTACCCCAGCAGCCGTCTTGTCGACTGTCAATCAACTGGAGAAATCACGGACGGGGCCCGAATGCAGGTCGTAGAGTAGTCTCTACTTAGTGTAGCGGTGCCTTGACTATATCTACGTTGGCAGCCCCCAACCCTTTCCTCGGGTCTGGTCTAAGAGCTCGTTACTCAACAACGGCAACCTTATTACAGGCTCACTTCAGTGTTTCTTTTAAAGAACATTGTCTGTCCTGTTCTAGACGACAAGATCAACAAGTGGTTCCTGCATACTTCAGTGTTCCTCCATACCATACCATTTCCATCCTCACTTCCATCTCACCACGGATACCTTGGGACAACTTCCAACTCACAATTCGACATTCTCATTGCTTAATATCACACGATTTCCCGGAAAGTCGACCAAAAGAGGACCCTTTACCGTGTCTGAACCCGCCTCTATCAGAAACATCTCAGACCCTGCGAGATTTGGACTCATCCCTTCCTGGAATGCAAAGTGAAGGTAAGCGTTCCCAGGTTACGAATACTCATTCTTTGGGTCGACGTCCAGAAACATTCTCCCGCCTCTTTTGCTTGGTTTAAAGCTCCGGCTCTGACATATCTGGTGCTGTAGATAAAAGTGACTACACATTGAGCTTCCCAACTAGTACAAGTATAAGCTCTGTCCTGCCGACATACAACTCTCAAACCTCACAACCATCTCTCTTTCTACCTCTCACAATTCTCACAAAGTCATCATGACAACCTTGTCAGAACCGTCCTTCGCCATGTTCCATCCTCAACC
This sequence comes from Fusarium flagelliforme, assembly GCF_020744385.1. Classification (NCBI taxonomy): domain Eukaryota; kingdom Fungi; phylum Ascomycota; class Sordariomycetes; order Hypocreales; family Nectriaceae; genus Fusarium; species Fusarium flagelliforme. The sequence goes on from NW_025763503.1 coordinate 7,272,691, forward strand.
CGACGCCGAGGACTATGCTCGATATACGGATTCCAACGTCATCTTCACCTCGGGTCCCATGGATGTTAGCGTCCCAGCAGATGCCTTTGGATTCCACCACAACCCCAGCCCAGATGCCTACGCTTCCTCAATGGGCTTTGTCGAACCCTCTCTGTACGCCGAAGCACCCAATTACATGCTCAACAGCCACGCGTCACCGAGCATGTACACAGATGAATCGTCAGATATGAGACTCCCCTCGTCCAGCCTTTCAACAGCCTCGGCTCCTTCAACAACTTCTTCGGCCATTGGATCACCCCAATCCCACCACGGCCAAATGGGTGCGATGCCCGAGTGGGCTCCTCAAGGCCTCGGTCTCCAGCCTACAATTGTGGGCAATGACTACATGGGATCTGACTTTGCATCATTTCCTGGTTCGGGAATGGAGGAGCTCAGCTTCGACTTTCCCACAGCCAAAGCTTTTGTTGGTAAGTGAAAAAAAAATCTATTCCTTCTACAGTCTTCGCTTCGAGGTTCGGTTCGGCCATCTCCTTTCCCCCTGCTCTCGCTATGGCTATTGGGTAGAGGAGGAGAGACTAGAGAACTGAGCCCCATTCTGAGGCCTCTCTTTTCTCCCCACCACTAGAATTACTGTGCCCAGTAGACTAGTGAACCCCTGTTCACCTGCAGCTCGGCTTCAGTCGATGATGAATTCGGTTGTTGGTTATCATTCAAGTTACCAACAACTCGGCTCTGGTCGATCCTCATCTTGAGCTTCCTCGTTTGTTTTCTTGTCATGGGATTTCTTTACCCATTTCTCCCTTCTTTCCACTTTACCATTCCCTCTTTACCCTCTAAGCAAACCTTCTATGGTTAGCTCTTCCGTCAACTGAGACACTTCCACCCTTCAGTCCAATTGGCGCTTGATGTCACTTCTCCGCTGTCAAACGATTGGCGATATTGCTTGCTTCAGTTTGACAGTGGCTAGCTGTAAACCCATCTTGGGTTTAGCGCAGCTGACTTGAGCTTGAGTCTACTCAACTGTACATCTTCACCTCAACTCCACTCACTGACTGCTCCGTTTCATTCGTATTCTACTGTGTTATCAAGTTGATCGCTAACCAATTCTGTCATGAATAGACCCTTCTCTCATTCACCCAGAGCTCACTCGTCCTCCTATGGGCATTCCCTCATATGACACCCACTATCAACAATCCCACCAAACATATCCCGCATCTCCCTCAGCTTCTGTCTCTTCCGCCTCACCTCAACCCCATATGATGAGGACCAATAGTTCTTCACCATTCCTCCAGGCCAGCAACTTTCAATCCACATTCCCCAGCAGTCCTTACTGTGCACCAATGGACAACCAGAACCACATTCGTGCCCCAAGTATCAGCCAATTCGTCCCGCCAACACCAGGCGAGTACAGCAGTGATGAGTCTAAGGAGAAGCAGCGATGCACTTGGCCCGATTGTGGCAAGACCTTCAAGGATCTCAAGGCTCACATGCTCACTCACCAGAATGAGCGCCCCGAGAAGTGTCCGATTACAACCTGCGAGTACCACACCAAAGGTTTCGCTCGCAAGTATGACAAGAACCGCCACACCCTCACACACTACAAGGGCACAATGGTCTGCGGCTTCTGCCCAGGCTCCGGATCGGCTGCCGAGAAGTCTTTCAACCGTGCTGATGTCTTCAAGCGTCACTTGACTGCAGTCCATGGTGTCGAGCAGACACCTCCCAACAGCAGAAAGAAGTCTTCTGCCAGTGCTAACGCCAACAAGAAGCTGTCTGGCTACGCTCCTGACGCTACCGGCAAGTGTAGTACTTGCTCTCAGACCTTCTCCAACGCTCAGGACTTCTACGAGCATCTTGACGACTGTGTGCTTCGCATTGTGCAGCAAGAAGACCCTGCCGAGGCCATCAACGCCAAGCGCCTCGCTGAGGTCGAGAATGATAAGGATGTTCACCAGACTCTGGAGAAGAACAATCTTCCTACCACCACCGACACTATCATGAAGCAGGAGGACGACATGAGTGGTGATGAGGATGAGGAGACCTCTCCTAAGACCACCACCTCCCCTTCGACCAAGAGAAAGGGCAACCCTGCCAACGGTGTCCAGAAGTCCCGAGGAGTCACCCACTCTCGTGGTGGCGTCTCCTTGGGAACCAAGACTCGCAGCCGCAAGAACCGTCGCGATTACCCCTCGTCTTGGGGTTTCGATAAGGGTCAGATGACGATGAAGAAGCGTGTCATGGCCGTCTTTGATGGTCCTCGACGTCTTGCCAAGGACGACATGATGCTCTCTACTGACCACGAGGTCCGCCTTAAGCTGTCTGATGGCAAGTCTTATGTCACCGACCTCGATGTTCAGACTCTTAACCGAGCTGCTGGCTTCCACGGAGCTACCGACGAGGAGAAGGGTCCTTGGATCTCCGATGACCCCACCCCCGAGCAGATGAAGGAGATGCAGCAAATGCTCGCCAGCAACACCCACACTACTCTATAAACATAAACACATACGAACCTACCACATCCACAACACTCCTCAAGTATACGGACAATGTATGTCGAACAAAAAAAGCATTTCAGGCACGGCGTAAGCGGATTGTATTAGAACAAGGATCATCCGCATTTGGGTTGGGAATCATGGGAATGGAAGGTGATCACAGGAAAGGAAAGGGAACAGGACAGGAATTGGGCCTACTAATGTTTGCGCCGTGGAGTTGACGTATCGATACCCATGTGTTTTTTACTCGTTGTTTTTATCTGGGTTTTGGGACTGGAACCTCACCCATTGATGGCTAATGACAATAATGGACGACCTTGATAGCATTACTTACTTATTGGAAAAGGACTCTGTCCTAATATGTATATTGTTCAAGCATATGTTTGTCTGTTTGTTCTTCATGATTGGTGTCTGCTCTTGAAATATTTGTATGATAAGAATGGTATGTTTCTTGCAAGGACTCAGGTTGAGATTGGCTCATGTACAATATGAATACTCAATTTGGACAATCAACTTTGATCAATCATTGACTCAACTGGCATCTTATCTCTCTCATATCAATCTTAAATGTGTAGCGGATTTAAAGAATACTGTTCCTTGTATTGAAACTGGTGGCAATGTGGCCATGGCAGAGAACAGTGTATCTTTCGGTTATATCCGTCTCCTCAAGGTTGATATCTCCATCTCTTATTGGAAACCTTAACCAAGTCAGTCATTCACCATCTATTTAAGCTTGATAAGACCAAAGACGTGACCGGCAGCCACGAACTGCGATCCAGTAAGAGCCTCTCATGTGATCTTCAAGATAGAACTGTCCAAGATAGAGTATCTAGGTAAAGAAGCTCCTTAGCCACAAGGGACTTATGACTAGCATGCAAATGATCTGGACATCTATGATGATAAATGCGCTTCATGATTCGCAAGCCATGTCGACGATGGCTTAACTTTATAAGTCATCATAAGAGATCCGGTGCGTCAGGAGTCATGGAGCGAACGTAAAGGCCCGAATAAAGGAGGCTGGATTAAACATGATTGCAAGTACTTCAGCGTCTTCCTGCCAAAGATGAAGAAGCAACGTCTTTCTTCTTTCTAACACTCACAAACACGATGAATCAAGTACAAGCGGGCAAGCAAGAACCAGAGAACCTGGCCCCAACGCCATCAGATCCTCGTGATGTTGAGGTTCAGGTCATCGACGCCCCTGTATCTCACGATGCCGTCTTTGGTGATATCACAAAAGATGGACCCAACTATCGCAATGTAAGCATCCATGCATTGATATGTATGACGCAGGTAGATGCTAACATAAACAGGTTGGATGGTTAGGTACAGCTGCTCTTATGATGAAGACCCAGATCGGTCTGGGCATTCTATCTATACCATCCGCTTTCCACACACTAGGCATCATTCCTGGCGTCATCTGTCTTCTAATCATAGGAGGCATCACAACATGGTCCAACTATGTGATCGGTACCTTCAAGCTCAACCATCGCGAAATTTATGACATTGGAGATGCAGGTGGCATCTTGTTTGGACGAATCGGGCGGGAGTTCCTTGGCTTTAGTTTTGCATTGTGTAAGTGGAAATTCTCAGGATGAGACACTGTCGCTTACGAACGCAAGTTACCATTTTCGCTATTGCCTCTGGTATCCTTGGTATCTCGATCAGCCTCAATGCGCTGTCTACACATGCTACCTGCACTGCGACTTTCGTTGCAGTAGCATCTCTAGTAGTCTTTATGTGTGCCAGTATTCGTACGCTAGGTCGAATGAGTTGGCTGGCTTGGGCTGGTCTCGTTCCTCTTCTAATCTCTGGTGAGTCTTCCTGCTTCAATTATCTATCTTGGTCAAGTACTGATGAACTTCCTAGTCTACCTCGTTACCATCGCCGTCAGCGTCCAGGACCGACCCTCTGCAGCGCCCAAGACCAACTTGGACGAGGCGTGGATGTCAGACTGGAAACTCTACAACAAGCCTACTTTCATCGACGCGATGGCTGCGCTCTCGACCATCGTCTTCGCCTACGCTGGCACGCCCCTTTTCTTCCCCCTCGCAGCAGAGATGCGCGAGCCGCGCCACTATACAAAGGCGATGCTTCTGTGCCAGGGTGTCGCAACTGCTACGTACCTCATTGTAGGAATAATCATCTATTACTTCTGTGGTTCTTATGTTGCGTCGCCTGCATTGGGCTCGGCCGGAAAGACTATCAAGCAAGCTGCCTATGGTCTTGCTTTGCCAGGACTCATCGTTGGTGCGACCATCAATACTCATGTGGGTTCCCATATACTTAAGAACTTGGATAATAAAGCACTAACATGTCAACTCACAGGTGACTGGCAAATACGCCTTCGTTCGAATTCTTCGAGGCTCGAAGCATCTCACAGCAAACACTTTCACCCATTGGGCTACATGGCTAAGCCTCATCTTTGGCACTGCCTTGTTTGCATACATCATTGCGAGCGCTATCCCGGTATTTGGCAGTCTCGTTTCTCTCGTTGGAGCTCTGCTCGGTACTCTCCAAGCATTCCAACCGTATGGCTGTTTCTGGCTGTACGACAACTGGAGTAAGGGTAAGAAGGAGAAGTCTCTGCAGTGGACTCTCATGGTTATATGGAGTGTATTTGTCATCGTTTCAGGAACTTTCCTCATGATTGCTGGAACATATGGTTCAGTTATTGGAGTTATTGAGTCTGGAAAGCAAGGAGGTGGTCGTCCTTGGTCTTGTGAGGATAACTCCAACTCTGTCTGAGCTTAGTGATGGAAAGGTATCGCTTGGAACAAGTTGACCTGGGATAAAGACTATGCCTTTTGTATTTGCAATTTGTATCTAAATACTCTGTTCACTAGACCAGTCTAAGAGGAAATCGTAATGTTTGTTAATGAAGTCCCCATCGAAAGCGGTCGGGATTGGCAAATTTTCAGAATGCCCCTCCCCCACCATCAATTCGTTCACTCGACTTATTGTAACTTTTAAAGGCCGACGTTATCAAGATTTTAATACACAGTTATAACATCTTTGACGTTGGAATCGCTCAAAAAATAAGAACGTACCGTCGACTTTTGTTGCTGTGAGGTCAAGTGATCTATCAGAAATCGAGTGTTGCGAGTCGAAGTCGGTTGGGCATCTACACCAAAGTCGAGAAACTTGAAATCGATATCCCACTGGGAACAAGCCAAAATAAATCATGTCTCTCACCTGGCGCATCTCCGTCAACGGCGAGGCCGATAGCCCCGAGGACTACCTTTCTACCGCACTGGGCGTTATCTTCCCAGACGACATCACAAATCAACATGGAGATGCAGAGAACAACCTCTCTTACGCCTCACCTCATCTCCCCAAGCCTCTAATTATCGACCTTGCCGATCCTGTGAAGGAGGACGACCGCAAGTTATTCTCACACTACCTTTGGAACGCCTCTCTACTACTCGCCGAGTTCATCGAGGCCGACTCAATGGGCATTCCACTAGAGAAGCCGCGTGAAGCCCAGGATAGCATATCCTTTGATGTGAAGGGACTCGAAGTTCTTGAGCTCGGAGCTGGAACCGCGTTGCCGAGTATCATGGGAGGTCTTCTCGGCGCAAAGCGTGTCGTCGTTACGGATTATCCAGCCGAGCCTGTTCTCAAAACCCTGCGCACAAACGTCGAGCGCAACATCCAGCCCTCATTCTCACCAGCCTCTGCCGAAACAACTCCTTCTTCCGCAGTATCCGTCCACGGTCATTCCTGGGGCGAGCTCGATGATCCTTTCAGTGTTTCAGCCGAGCATACCTTCGACCGCATCATTGCTGCCGACTGCCTCTGGATGCCCTGGCAGCACGCCAACCTGCATCGGTCCATTTCTCACTTCCTTAAGCGCACACCTGAGGCTCGATGCTGGGTTGTCGCAGGTTTCCACACCGGTCGACCGAAGATGGCCGGATTTTACGATGCGGCCGCGCTCAAGGAGGTCGGACTCGAGGTTGAGAGAATCTGGGAACGGGACTGTAATGGCGAAGAGAGACCCTGGGATATTGAGCGCGACGACGACATTACGGTCCGAAAGAGATGGCTCGTTGTTGCTTCGCTGAAGTGGATCTCGACATCGTGAACCTGATATTGTTTGTTGGTCAAAGTTGGGGACTCTGAACAAACGCGAGAGAAGAGCCCTTATATACCACAGCCCCTTTACTCGACCACGTATGATTGCAAGATCACCGTGGCGAAGCCAGACGCTTCTTCTCAGCTTCCTCCTCGCTAATCCGCTGATTGGCTCTGTTTACGAACGATCTGACTACCGCCCGCAAGATGAGGCTGAGTAAAACCTTCATGAGGGGCGTCAGGGTATCAGAAGGATTGGCCGCCGAGAGTATGAGAAATGAACAATTTGTTCACTTTATGTTAGCTAAGACTAGTATTTCGGCTACTTTGTTTTGGCGCCTGAGCATTGGACAGTTTTTCTACTGCTCAGTAGTGGGACGTGAGATTGCGACAAGATAGATGTCATCGATCTTGCGAATGACAGCTGGAGTATTGATAGTGGGAAACGAATTGTATGAAATATATGGGAAGCAATTCTCAAGCCCTGGGGGACAGAGCGAAGTGTTCTCTATCGCATGCTAAAAATTAGACGGGCAATGCCATTGAATTACTTAAGATATATTCTCAGTAAATAAACTCGCTATGAATCCTCCTCTTATACAATAAGCAGTTTCCGCCTGCATGAGTTGTTATTAATTCGGGGCTTCGATGCTCGGCCCCTTCTCTTCTACCTTGACAACCAGATCATAAGTAACACGCAAGTTCTGCGCTCCGCTGAGCGCCCGTGTCAGCATAGCTTCGTGCCTCTCGCCAACAAGACGCTTAAGTGCCCCGACAAGGAAGCCTGCAACGATATCAACAGACCAGTCGTCAGGGATACGACCCAGCACATCGTCGATCTCAAACCAACCGCCGAAACGCTCGAGCAGCGCACCAGTCTGTTCGATGCGGTCACTGATATCTTCGATTGTGAGAAACTCTTGAAAAACGACGTTGAACAAACGGCGCTGCTCCTCAAAAGAGGGTCGCTCAGATGGGGCTGCCCCTGTCGTACCAGCACCGCCTCGGAGACAATACGAAACGGCGGTGTCGTAGTCGCCCAAGTTATGTATAAGGAGACGGAGGGCGTCATTGTGTTTGCGCTCCCGTCCGGCGAGAATGATTGTTTCAGGCACCAGAAGATCATCTGGCAGACTAGACACTCGATCTCTAATTGCTGCGGCATCATAATCGTTTGCTTCTCCTAGCAGTTGAAGCAGCCTAAGACGGCTGTGCCAGACTTCATTATCGGGCGGGGCATTATCCCGAAGAAAATGGCTGTATGCAGGCTTGGGAGCTTGCAGTGCTCGATATGCTTCATAGGTTGACCTGACTATGGCTCGACTCTCTTCAGAAGATTCAAGATCATGCACAACCACATCCAGGTAATATGCCATCAGATCGTTTATGTAAGTGGTGTGTCCCTTCCCGAATACCAAGTGCTCGAGGTAATATTTGACGGCATCAGGCGCCTCTTTTCGCAAGATAGCAACGGCTTGTGCTGGTTCGAACTTGGGCGCTCGTCCCTTGTCTTCCGCAAAGACTTCAACACCGAGTTTTGGGTTGCGATTGGCTAACCAGACTCCGTATTCTTGGACAAGAGCCTGGCTACTAATCTTTGTCAGGTACTCACGAACACGCTGCTCGCCTTCGCGAAGTTCCTGGCCCACGTCTTGCTCGCCCTCGATAATCCGCTTCCAAGTGGCCAGCACATCACCTGCTAGCTTTCGGCTCTGGTACAACCGGCTTAGTACGAAGAGGCGGTGGTAGGTTTCTAGTAGGCCGACTGCGCGATCGAAACAATCGACACCCTTGTCCACGATTTCGTACAGCTCCGAACGCACGACGCCTCCTTTGCCCAATCCTTTCGGGGAGTGCTGGTCGATCTCAAGAAGAACCAAGAGCAGAGCAGCGTCGACAGTATGAAACACCTCCCGCTCATCAGCAACACTGCCAAAGCCTTTTCTCTTCCGCCAGGTACCGAGAAACCTTCGAAGGAAATGCATTGTCCTCGGCTCCAGTGTGCCAACACCATCCTTTGAAGTCATCTGGAACTCTCTGCTGCGAAGATAGGCATCGGCAGTTCTTCTTACACCACCATAGATCCATATACCGCGCGAGCCTTCAATGATTTCGTTCCGAACGCTGGGTATCAAAGATAATACTACTCTTGGATCAAGGCCACTCTCGACTAAAACTTCTTCAAGCGCTTTCACTTCTTGTTCGGTGAATTGTTTATCTTCCGGCGACTTCAACAAATTCGTCAAGAGCAAAATGCCTGCTTTTTGTCTTATATAACCATAAGTCATAAACTCCAACTCAGTTTGTGGCTCTCGGCCTCTGATCGAGTTGATAGTGGTAAATATCGCTTGTCTGTCCAGTTCAGCAGGGTTGAAAACGTCCCCTGTGCAGGCTGCCTCTAAAGTGGCGTCGAGTTGTATAAGAAGGGGGTTGCGGATAGCCCACCATATGTGACGCCCACTCCAGACTGCTAGTTTGGCATGTGCTTTGGCGAGTTGACGAGCAAATTCTTCTCCCTCCGCATTGCGGTTTGCCTCCCATTCTTCTGGAAGTGATTCTTCATCTTGGGAGTCAATGTTCCTGTCAAAGAGCTCCTTCTCTTTCGAAAGTTGCTCTATGGACGAAGCAGTTCTTGAATCTGAGGTCTTGGCTGAAGATGATGGATCAGGTGTTCCAGGGGTGACGGAAACAGAGAAGGGCGTGTATCGTCTTTGAGAAAGCTTCTGGACAATCTCTTCAAAGCGTGTTTCTTCAGTACCAGTGAGCGAGCGGATTCCATAAACACCATCCTGGCCAACTTCTTTGGCTGTCAGCCAGTACTTTTGTGGGTTTACATCTGAGCCAGCATCAAAACGTTGGATCTCAAGACCATGCTTCAAGCTACCATTGACTTCTTTTGTCATCGAAGCCAAAACATAGCCCTCTTCTTCCTGCATCGGCGACGGTTGTGATGAGTTAGAATTTGAAGGCGGACTATCTACAACAACCTCGCGAGGGTATCTGGTAAACTCAAGCGTAGGCCGTGTAGGGTCTCCGTCGAGATTGACAAACATGCCAATTCCTGGTTCCAGAGGATCTGTTCCAGTAACTAACAAGAATTCGTCAGGGGTCGGAGAAGTGATATGAGGCTTCAAAAAAGCTCGGCTGGGCTTGGGTCGAGGGTTCGCTGTTTGTGAAGGGGTACCCGAGGGTGAAGGTGCAGCGGGTAAAGGTTTGTCTAGTGACGAGTTTGGAGTTGATGCTCTCTCCATGGATGGTCTGGGGCTTGAGGACAGCTGCGGCGAAGAAGTACGACCAAGGAAGTCTTCGCTTTCATTGCCACGGTCTTGTCGTCGAATGCTGTCTAATATTGAACCTCCTAAGCTAGTACTCCGGCTATGGCTTGGGGCTTCGAAAGATGGGCGGTTCCCAGTTGAAGAAGAACTTCGAAGGAGCCCAGTTGATGTATCAGTCCCAATACTTTGAGCGTGTCCGATTTCACTAGGTGACGTCGTCTCTTCCAAGGATGAGATGCTCATCAAGGGAATCTTGAGTTGCTGCTCTACATCGATAAGCGCATATGATTTAGAGTCCGCCACGCATGCGATTGAGTCTCTGCGCACTGATAGAGTACTTCCAGAGAAGTCAATTTTCTGAAAACCGTCAGTACTTGTTGAGCCTCCCACAATTTGCTGTTACCTACCTTTGTAACGCGAGCATCTTCCCCTACACGAACGGCCTGGATCTTTCGCATAAGAGAGAGCAGAATAGTGACACCTCCGGTTCTGTCTGCACCACCATCGTCAAGAGAGGGCTCGTTAAGATCAACACCGCCTATCCAGCTACAGTTCTTGACCAGCGTCGTGCCAAATACAGGACTGAGCTCTGGTAGAGAATAGAACGTGACAGTCCAGTTGCATAGAATACATGCTTTCCCAACGCGAGGTAGCAGCAAGATTTGCTGTACACCTGGTCGCGAATTCGGAGTTCCTGGTGTTTCAACATATTGAGGACATAGTCGGGAAGCAAGGATGTAAACGGGCTGGCCGGATCGGTCGTTCGGGTCGGGGGGAATCTGAACAAAGTGAAGTAGCTCCGAGGCGGATGTGCCAACGTAGAGGTTCGCATCTAAATGCTCATGTGTTAATGATGGACGCGAAGGGTATGACTTTCTGTCAGAAGACCTACCTAAGTATTCTACACAGTTGATCTTGATATCGTCCTGGGAACCGTCTGCAGAGAGCGGTACTTCATCTAATAATGTCCGCAGAACATAAGGGCCAACCTCGCGGCTGGTCAGCTCGGGGCTGACGATTGAAGGCCCATCGCCTGAGCCATCTGGTGTCATAGCGGCGTTGTTATCAACAGCATCATCTGAGCGAGCAGCGCATGTCCTGGTCGACTATCATGTGTCGCGAACTGAATACCAGATGGGCTGTATAGGTAGGTAGACACTCGCAAGTGGCTGGTGCAGGTATGTTGACATCAGTAGAGTGGAATAATGGATGCATCGAAGCTCTGGAAGCTGACGGGACCTTGAGTGGGGACAGTACCTAGGTGCTGTAGCATGCTTGTGGTCAGTGGCTGTGCTTCACTGAACTGCAAGGCTGCGGGGGATCAGTTCATGGACTTGCCCCTGTAACCTTGGCGTCAACAGCCTGACAGCTTACGTAGCCAATGAGCTTAGATGACACACAACGCAAACTGGCCCCAATAACCAACCGAGGAGGACGCATCCCTTCGCATTCCTTCATGGCTTCAATTTGACAACGACAACAAGTCCAGACGACGATCTCAACAACTGCACCAACTGTGAAACACTCACTTTGATACGCACGCGGCGTTCGAGGCTGCTGTACACACTCCTTTGCGCCCACTCATAGATCTACAACTCGATACTACCATGACCGACGCAGCCGTTGAAGCCGCTCTGGCTTCCACGACTGAGGCCCCTGCGGCGCCTGCGCCAACCTTTGACGGAGAGAACAAGTTTCAACACGCGATTTCAGCATGGAGGAGTACGATTTACCAGCAACAGACAAGCGCGATTAGATACTAATTTTCCATAGCAATCGATCTCACGACCCTTGTCTCGAATCTCGATAATACAGCTTCAGACATTGTCGCCTACCAACGAGATTCAACCGTTCAGCGCAAAGAGTTGGCGCAAAAGACAAAGGAGTTTCGCAAACTCGATGATTCCTCCAAGCTGACAGAGATCAAGGGCTTGTTAAAATGTAGTGATAGAGCAACACTCTGACAATGCAGCAAGCTAACCATATTACAGCCTACCAGACGTTCATTGATCTCCTTACAAATCATTCCAAGTCTGTGAACTCGGCCTTTTTACAGACCTACGCTTCGTTCTCCGATGCCCCAGACCCATACCCACTTCTCGAAGCCTCGGTCGATTCCATGCTCCTTGCTGAGGATACTTTACCAAAGATAACGGAAGAGAACAAGCACCTGCAAGAAAATGTCACGAACCTCACAACCCAATTAGAAGATGCGGAATCAAAACTTCAGAACGAACGAAAGACCCGGAAGGATCTAGAGGAGAACCTCGAGAAACGTGTCAAAGAGGTCGAGACGTCATGGAATGCTGTACTAGAAGAGAAGACGGACAACTGGGAGGCTAAGGAGAAGACATTGGAGGACAAGCTGGAGAAACAAGAGCGCTTGTTGACCGAGATGCGTGCGAGCTACGAAGTTAACCAGCGATTGGGCAAGAATGGTGACGAACAGGAGGCTCAACGCAACCAAGTCTCAAGTGCTGAGCTTGAGATGCTCCATGCGGACTTGGATCGCACAAGCGCTCGCCTGGCTGAGGTGGAAGCACGTAACGAGCAGATGCGTCTGGAGCTTGCACAAGCCAAGTCATCAGTACAGCAGCAACCTGAAACAAACCTCGAGGACGATCCTGGTTATATGCGTGTGAGGTCAGAGAATCAGTCTATGATCCGCAAGCTAGACGCTGCTCGTGTGGAGAAGGAAGGCCTCAAGCGTGAGTTGGATGGTAAACTACGATCTATTGAGAGAGAAGTAAACGCTCTGAAGGAGGAGCGGGACACGTTGAAGACTAAAGTCCAAAAGTGGAGCGACTACGACGATATAAAACAAGAACTTGAGGTTCTGAAGAGCATTGAGTTCTCTACAGGCGATGACGATGAGGTGCGGGAGCATCTTGAAACAAAGGACGCGGAGGGTAACTCTCTTGAAAAGCTTCTTCTGGCACGAAACAAGAAGCTAGGTGATGAACTGACGGTCTTGCGTGTCTCACACAACGACTTACAAAGCCGTCTGGAGGATCTTCAAGAAGAACTTTCAAGAACAAACTCAGAATTGGAGCGTTCTCAGAAACTTAACCAGAAGCTTGAGAGCGATTTGGAGACAATCCAGGAGGAGGGAGCTAATGCATTCCCATCTGGAGCTTCTGTTGCTGGAACATATGTCACTCGGGCAATGGGACGTAAGAGCGGCAGAATTTCGCCCACCTCATCGATCATCAGTGGCATGGATCCTCGAATGGGCGGTGGCGAACCTGGTGAACGAGTCTATGGAGGTGGCTCAGGTATGCTGCCAATGGTCACGGCTCAGCGTGACCGCTACAAGAAGAAGAATTCAGAGCTGGAAGAGGAGCTGTCCAACACCCACCGGACAGTGTCACAGCTGCGCCAGGAGGTCGCAGCACTGCAGAAGGACAACCTGAACCTTTACGAGAAGACACGATACGTCTCAACATACAACCGAGGAGGAGGCGCGGCAACATCGTCGGCGTATGGCGCAAACCCCAACCCGTCAACGGTATCGATTGGTGAAACAGGAAACCCTGGAATCGCCATGGACCGGTACCGTCAGGCATACGAGTCCAACATTTCACCATTTGCAGCGTTCCGCGGGCGAGAGTCTGCTCGGGCCTATAAGCGGATGAGTCTCCCAGAACGGGCAGTCTACTCCTTGACCCGCACGGTACTTGCTTCGAGAACCAGCCGAAACCTGTTCGGAGCGTACTGCGTGGCACTCCATTTGCTGGTATTCATGTCCTTGTACTGGATGAGTTCGTCAGATGTCCAGCGGGTAACCCACCTCGAGTCCGCCGCGGCAGCGGCAGCTGGAGTAGCCGGGGGTTCACTTGGCAGTCCAATGGATGGGGCGCCTAAAGATCCCGCCAAGTAGAGGGTGATTCGCTGTGTTGTTTTGGAAGTGTTTTGGTCGAAAAGCTCGAAAAGAAATCCGCAAGAGACGGACTGTATCATTATCAGTAGAAGCCTGTACTGAGATCGGCGCAGTGGTGGAGTAATTGGATTTCGGGGATCTTGTGTTATGTGTATTTTGGAAGCAAGCGAGATCTAGCATGCGGTAAGCGAGATGCCAAGATGAGTGCTGGTGGCATTTGCAGATGATATCCTATGCCTGAGTTAGAGCATAACATGATCCACCTAAGCAACCTCTTCCCAAGAAATAAACCAAACATGTGACAGACCTTTCGTTCCGCTAGCCATGCAAGTCATGATGGAAGGGTGGTGGTGGGATCCGTAATGTTGTATGCGAAAATCGTCCGTCCCAATAAGAGGGGTTCTTTTGATTATCTGTTTGATATTACGCGGGGCCGGTTGCTATTTTCTGCAGCCGCTGGCCGCTTATCGCGGCCCGCCGACAAGCATGGTCCGGGGTCCAATCAGAGTCTCGTACGCCGGGAACAAGTCTATCAGGACCCTGTATGCAATTTAACCTGGCCGAGGGACTTTGTTTCTCGTTTCTTGCAAGGTCTTGAATGTTTTGATGCTGGGATGAGGTTGGTTCGTCAGTGGCGCCGAGATCTTGGGATCTATTAAAGGGTCCCTGGTTAGATTGGAGATGGATGGATATGACGGAGGTTGAAGTGTGACTGAGATATCAGAGTATGTGATATCGATTTTATTCTATAATGGAGGGGATAGAGGGGAAAGTCATTGCGGCACATCGTCTTTAAAGTGCTGACATGAACCAAAGTGCACGGCAACTGCTTGTAAGCCGGGCTTGCAGTAGATGTTAGTTGAGAACTGGTTAGATCTTCCAATTGATGCCATCCAAGTTGTCGATGACAATGCCACATGTCATGTCGCATGGCAATATTAACAAAAAGCGGAAATATCGTTGTCGTGACATTCTCTAGTCCCATCCTAACCTCTAAACGCCCATGCATCCATATGCCGGCGCCCGAGACAGGCGCTTAAACTGCCACTCTCCAACCAATCACAACCCTAGCGACTACATCTCGAAACGCATTGATTGGACCTCATTGGCTGATCTGCTTCCCGCATCACATCTGAGCCAAGGTGCATCTTCAACATGGGAAAAGAGGGCTGGTGTTTATTTTTACATACATATCTTAGCATTTGATCCAATCATGGTCATTTGTTCAGACTTACCGCCCGAGCGCTTTGGCGCGTGTAACAGAGCCTTGGCTGGAGGGGAAGGCTGGTATAATAAGAGGTGCAGCTCGTCCGTTGGTGTCGAAAAGAAAAGAGAAAAGAAAAAGGCAGGAAAAGATTCTCTTTGCATCTCTGTTACACATTCAAAGACGCTGAGCGTTCTTTTTTCCTTTTTGTTTTCATTTATTTCCTTATATCTTATTTCCTTATTTCCTAGGGTCACATCTCAAGTCTCGTTTTCTGGTTCATCATCTATAAACGCTTCTCTTATATCTGTTGGGTTCTATTTCTCGTAACGACATACGTCTTGACAACTAAAACGATACCGATATACTCTATACCCTCGACATCACATCTACAAATACCTTCAAGATGCAATTATCAACATTCGTCGCCTCCGTCCTGGCAGTGACTGCTTCTGCAGCACCTAGCTTCCCCGTCCCTATTGTTACCGATACTCGATCTGCCATCGATACGTTAGGATCATTGTCTGGTTACTTCAATCTCGTTGCGGATAAGGTCAAGGCTGCTAAGGCATACGGCATGGCTCCCGTCTGTGATCTCTCACAAGCCAAGATGGCTCTCGGTATGAAATATCATCCCAGTTCTTGTCCCTCCAAGTGCTAACATATGACAAGATGGTCAATTACTTCCTCCACGCAAGGGACTTACACTCAAGCATGTTGCTGTCGGTCGCGGTACTCAAAACTACACATGCGACACCAAGGATCCCTCGGCGGCGCCTGTTGCTACCGGTGCTGTGGCTACTCTCTTCAACGCCAGCTGCATGGCTGCCCTGTACCCCGATCTTCTCGAGCGTGTCCCTGGAATGGCTGTCCACTTCCCTTTGGCAGCCGCTGACAAGCTGGGCCCTGCCTCTCTGCCCGAGTCCGGCCACCACTACTTCACCGCTGACGGCGTGCCTTACTTCGACCTCCGCACACCAGAGCAAGAGATTGGTCAGGCACCTTGCGCCAAGAACAGCAGCGCTCCTGCACCATCGCTCTCAGCCAAGGGTCAGCTCGGCGAAGCTGCTGTGCCCTGGCTCAGACTTTTCACCGTCGAAGGTGCGACTCACGACATCAAGGAGGTCTACCGAACCACAACTGCCGGCGGCAGTGCTCCTGCCACATGCAAGGGCATGGCCTCTGAATTCGAGGTAGAATATGCAACACTGTAAGTGGTTCTTTCCAATACGAGTATGCTGTATGTGGTAACTAACATGGATATTAGATACTGGTTCTGGGCCGGTAAAGTCGAAGAAGACAAAGCTTGAGCTTGCTGGAATACGTTGGAAGTTTTTATTGTTTGCCTGAAAGTAATTTTTTGTATACACGTAGATACTATCGATCTTGTTATTATGGTTATATCCCCTTATGGTAGCGTTGCGGAGGTCAATAATTCAACTTGTGACTTGAGCGTGTTCTGTCCGGCTTGTGATAGTGAATGATGAGTGGACTGACGAGGAAAACAAAAATCGGAGATATTCTAATTGTATGACATGATAGCAGCTGTCATTCGTGCATGTCCGTGTTTCCGATTCTTCCAGGTCACGGCGTTTGCAGCCATGTACAGCCGTTGCCCTCCGGTCTTCTCCGAGACCAATGCCATGTGCTTGCCATAACTCTAGTGTAATATGATAGTTCCAGCCGCTTGATTACGATATAAAGTATAATTCCATTGACTTTCCAATCCTTTTTAGGTCCACGTTCTTATTCACCCCAGATATTCAACGGGGATCTCCCTGTGGGGACTGGACTTGATGGGGCTGGTAAGCTGGTCCCTGAAAGGATGAAGCATCAAAACGAGGGTCCAACCATAAGACATGTGAAATGCCATGATGATTCAACGCCTTATGAAACTCCGGGAGATTGACAACAAGCTTAAAGTAACCACTTCAGAGATTTCATCAAGAAGAATAGTAATTGCTTGGATCGAGAACTTTGACTGCAATACCCTCAAACAGTGACGTTGAGTCTGTGAATCAGGGTAGGTGCAGCTGTGCAGCTGTGGAGCACCTCCCAACCGGAACCTGACCGTAGCAGTGATCTTCTCAGTGGAGCCCGCAGCACTCAAGGCACTCAAGCCAAGAGCAGGCACTCAACAAGGTTAGCGTTTTCCCCACGTTACGAAAGCCCGAGCCCAGGTACTAACTAAAACTCACCTTAAACATCCATCTTCAACACATCATTTCCTCCCTTCGGAGCCGCAATCAGACAATTAACTTATGGCCGTTCCCCAATGAAACACGGGATAAGGCAAAATTACAGCTCGCTTACCCAGTCCCAACTACCGGGACACAAGGGTCTATCCCCTTGTATCCATCGTTTTCTCCAGACCATCGCCACTGACCGTATCGATCCCATCATCCCCTTCATTCATTTGTTGCGGCTGTGTTGAATATCAA
The DNA here is from genome assembly GCF_020744385.1 of Fusarium flagelliforme. Classification (NCBI taxonomy): domain Eukaryota; kingdom Fungi; phylum Ascomycota; class Sordariomycetes; order Hypocreales; family Nectriaceae; genus Fusarium; species Fusarium flagelliforme. The sequence goes on from NW_025763503.1 coordinate 7,290,060, forward strand.
ACACAACCATTCAACATCTACAAAGGCTTCACTCGTCGAGTCACCATTACACTCGTCTGAGGAGGCCTCTTTCTTCTAATTAAATCATTGTTTTTTGCACATGAAGCGTTTTGGAACAAAGCACCAATATACACAATCTCTACATTGTCGCATTCACATCCCCGCGAAGCCCCGCCAAATCAGTAACGACATCCAAATTCCTTCCGACCGAACGTCTACAATCAGTACGGCGCATTCACACTTTCGCCCATAAAGATTATTTGCTTCCCAAACGATAACGAGCATTGTTTTCAAACTCTATCGCCAAAGATGACTTTCGACATGATGGCCGTTGATGCGGTTGATATACATGATCCGGCATCGGAGAAAAAGAGACCAAGCACTGCTCCTCCATCCTGTGACGACGACATTTCCTCTATTTCTGAACGATCAGATTCCCGTACTTGGACTTGTCAGAACACGTCTATTCGTTGGCCCAAGAACGAAATACCAGTCGAGATCTTCGAAATCATCATTTCACACCTCACGCGCCTCGAAGTCAGGTGCTTGCGACTCGTCTGCAAGGAATTCGAGACCAAAGTCTCTGCGCAGTACTTTCGCAATGTGGTAGTCCCCTTCAAATCCGAGCTTTATAGCAAACTGGATCGTGATGAGAATGGTGTTCTCAAACGCACCTCTTCTGCCCTCCTCTCAGGTGGAATGCGCATCTTTCAGTCATTTGGCCCGCACATCTGGCGCTTTGCGCTTTCGCTAGAGCTCGATGAGGACACTCTCTCATACCCCCCGATCAAACCTTCACAGGAGGCTGTGCCGTCTTTTTGGGGTATATATCGCTGGCCGCATGGTACATATCACCGATACACCGACCTTGAAGGCCTTGAACAGACTGCCGACGAGACTGAGGCCATGAAGGAGGCCCTCAAATGTCTGATCAAGGTCACAAATCTTGGTCTTTGCTGCGATGCTGGTCTTGGGTTTCTGTCTGGGCCCGATCACATAGCACGCAACGCTACCACTCTACATCCTGTTTTTGCAACGCAAGATTGGCGCCGCACCGGCCTTGAGCCTCCTCACCGAAAGCAGGCCATTGTTACTTTGTCTGATTTTCATGAGCTCGTCAAGGATATCAAGAAGCCTGTTTTTGAAAACCCCATTTGCTTTAAGCGGACCGTGTTGCAAAAGATGGCATCGGATGCCGGGTATTCAGCTGATCAAGTTCAAGAAGCTGTACGCATGATACTCGACACCGAAGGCACTGACCTCAACACCATCGACTTTGATGAGAGAGACTCCTTACTTAACGATACAGACTCTCGACCGTCGTTGCTGAACAATCATCGGGCCAACCTCGAGCTTCGCGCTAACTTCGAGCCTGCTCCAGATACAACAAACTTTCCACTCGTTCCCTCCTGTCTTACAAGAGCGCAAAAGGAGATGCTCCTAGAGCTAGAATGGGCTCATCGGGCTATGATTCAGTCCTACGTTATTGGTCTGATTGACAATGCTCGAGATGGCTGTTTCGCGAATCTAACAACACTCACCATTGCCAAAATTCCTAGCAGCCATGTGTACATCTTCCATCGTCACGATCTCTGGCAGAACCTGCCATCTCTCAACAATGTCTCATTGGGCGTGATCGCCGACTGGCGACGTGTTTCCAAAACTGCCCCAGGATGTATCGAAGATGTCCCCGTCTCTCCTGTCGATGCTGTCGGGAAGGTGTACCAGCTACTTAATAGTTACATTGGTTCACAAGCCAACATCGAGAGCCTTCACTTCGAATGGATCTGCGGTGGAGAGTTTGCACCCTCAACGTTCCAGCGGAATCATTACATTCTTCCGGCTCCTTTCTTTGAAGATCCCCAGCTGATGGCGCGGGTGGACAGTCCCAGAACTCACCAACACGATGTCCTCATCCTGCCCTTCATTAAACACCTATCTTTAAAGAATTGCTGGGCCTCACCGCATGTCTTTATGCAAACAATTCGCACTATGGCACTCTGCGCGTTGGAGAAACTTGATCTGGAATCTGTATCACTTTCTGGTCCCCCGACTCTTACCCCACAAGCTCCTCTGCAGGTACCCGTTCATAATTTGAACGCTGTTAATCTCCTGGGCTATTTACTTTTGGCGCCAGATGGGCAACAGCCAGCTCATCCTGCTCCCGGTGCGGCAGCTCCTGCTCCTCCGCCACCACCGCCGCAAGTCGCCCAAATGATCCAGAATCAGATGCACCCCAACAACCTAGCGCCAGATCCATCGGCGACTCCATCTGAGATCTTAGGACAGCCCGAGATGCTCTCGTGGGCTGGCATTATTGAGCACTTCTCTCCTAGTATCAAGATTCAAGAGATCTTGGCCGCTAGAGACGAGTCTACTCCCAATTCTACCGATCAATCGACACAGGACCAGCCAAATCCGCTAGGGCAGCACGTACCATCGTCGCATCGCTTGCGTTCTGATGAGAAGAAATACACCCTCAAGTGTCTCTCGTTCAAATCCTGTGGTTATGTGTTGATCGATGTGGCAGCCATCAACACTAGGAGTATTCTCCCCTTGGGCACTCAAGGCATCGCTGGTAATGCCGACCTTCATAGCTCAAATCTGAGACCTTTGATGCAAAAATGCCACGACAAGCTCCTGGGCCGCATTGCCCCTTTTATCCGATCTCAAGAGCTATTCCAACTGACCAATGCTTTTGGTCTCGACTTGGGATGGGATAGTGTCTACGATCAACAAACCATCGCTGATGCTATAGCCGATGGCGTTGAGCACCCTGGCAGAGGGCGCTTTTCGGGCACAATTGATGCTACTAGCGCTACTGGAGCCACTGGCTAGGTGCTACGATAGACAAGGTCTTCTAGGATAAGACGTGAACTCCCTGGCTTGAGCATTGGATGCTTCTAGCAAGGGTATGGTGAAGATGGGAAACGGCGTTTGGAATTTGCTTTAGAACAAAAACGAGGACGATTCACGATATCTGGGCACAACAGAACTAGTCAGATGGGATGTCTAGTCATGCATTGATAGCCCCAAGCGAGATGATTGCTTTTAAGAAACTTTTGCTGAGAGGACGCCGAACCATTCAGTTCGTCCGTATAGTCTGCGAACCACTAGCATTACAGAACAAGAATTTTTTTTTCTATAGATTGACTAGCAAAATAAAAAGCCTAGTTCATAAGTGATCGGTAGTTCTTGAAGATGGAGGGATGGTGAGGCTCAGGGTGTCGTACCAAGATATTCATCTCCATTATCCAGTCCAAGAAAAGTACGACTGGTTGGTCTGCACTAACTACGTCACATATACCGGGATCAAACGGGACTTAGGAGGACTTGAATGATTTTATTTCGTCAAGAAACCTTGCGAATTTTTGCATGCGTTTCCCTTTAATGCCATGCTTACCGTAGCCTGCCATACACCAGGAGATGAAAAGCCACGAACCACCCTCGCAAAAACCCTAGAACAATTGATCGAGTTTTGTTTGTAATCTTGGTGTTGTGCCTCTTTGTTCAAGAGCCTTGTCAAGAGTCACATAGTTACAACACAGAAGATGCCCGACGTAAACCCAGTTTTCAACCAGCGCTTAAATTTTGTCTATTTGAGAAGAAGGTTGTTGATTGGCTTAAGCAGCGGTGATAGCCTTGCGGAGGCGGGCACCACGCTGGCGCGAGCTGAGGTGCTCACGCTCAACGGCCTGGGACTTCTGGACAACCTCCTCACCCTCGGTCAGGATGAGCTCGATGTGGCAGGGGTTGGACATGTAAGGGTTGATCTGGATTCGCTGTTAGAGATGAAGTTTCAAGTCGGATAATTTGGACAACATACACGACCGTGGGCACGGTATGTCCTTCGGCGCTGCTTGGGGGCCTGGTTGACCTGGATGTGCTTGACAATCAGGGCACCGGTGTCGAGACCCTTGGCGTCGGCGTTGGCCTCAGCGTTCTTGAGGAGACCGAGGAGGAACTCGGCGGACTTGACGGGCCATCGAGCCTTGGAGACACCGAACTGCTTGCCTATTGATTAAGTCCATCAGCATATTGTTCCCTCTGACGTTTTCCACTCGTCTGCGATCCTCCAAATTTCTCAAAGTCCATCGCTAGCGGGTGAAGATTCTCGTATATGTCGTACCTTGGGCGGTGCGGCCAGTGGAGCCGGCGTATCGTCGCATGGGGACGGCCTCCTTGTGCTCCTTGACGTTCTCGAGGAAGGCAACAGCGCGCTGAAGCTTCCAGCCGTTAATGGCCTGGGCGGTCTCGCGAGTGTTCTTGAAAGAAACTCGGAGGTAGGCACCGCGAGCGCGGGCCGACTTCGAGGGCTGGATCTCGGTGGCAGCGTATCGAACCTGTATGAGAGGGAAAAACCAGAGTCAGTCATGACACTTCCGCAAATTTGAGCCCATCACCACAACGCAATATTCCAATCATGCCAACGTTGACGTTTCTCGTCGAAACTTGCACCAGCAAATTCCTGATAATTCGTACAACAGCATATCCTCCTCTTTCTCATCATGGCGATCGACGGGGGCGTAATTACTGACCATCTCGGCGACTTGGGTGGTTAGTGACGGTTTCGACGACGGAACGTGGGTTGGCGGGCTGAAATTGGGAAAATCTGAAGCTCTCTTGCCCTAACAGGTCGGGGACCACAAACTCGCTTTCCCCACTCAATTGGGAAAGAGGCCTTAGGGTTCGCCTGCCCTGTTTGTGCGGAAGTCGAAATTCAACGAAAAAAGTCGCAAATAATTCGCAGAAATTCGTGATCAATGGCCAGCTATTAAGATTTGGTTTTAATGATGTAAATACTCACTTTTGACAGTTTTAATGGCCGTCGTGATCTGATTTCGCATCCCAACTAGTATACAGCGATTCGAATCATATCACATGACCCTTATCTCTTATCTACACGTGAAAGTCGCATGCGTCGAAGCTACATTAGCCGCTCTATCCCCGGACCCGCCTCGGAGCCGGAGAAACTTGCATAAACCAAGTGGGTCTGAGCTTCCTAGAGCTTCAAAAAATTCTTTCTCAAAGTCTCCCAGAACGCCCAGCGTCCCCCAGGCAAGGCTATACAACAGACAATTTGGACTTTGATCCACGTCCGCCTTTACTCGATAATCTCTCCGCGCTTCGAATACTTCTCGACAACAATTCATTGTCGCATCTAATCTTCTAATCTTGTTCAATCCCTCTTAAATCGAACAAGATGGCTCCTTTCACTCCCAGAGGAGGTGCTCGTGGTGGCCGTGGCGGCGCTCGCGGAGGCGGTCGTGGTGGTTTCGGTGGTGATCGCGGTGGCTTCGGCGGCCGTGGTGGTGCGCGCGGTGGACGAGGTATGAATTGCGCTCTCGCGGCGTTGTCGTCGTGGTCTTTTTGAACCTGAAAACTGACTGTTCGCAAAGGTGGTGGCCGTGGCGGTTTCGGTGATCGTGGTGGACGAGGTGGTCCTCGCGGTGGACGAGGTAAGCATTACTACTCGGAAACAACATGACTGCAATACTAACAAGATGAAAAGGTGCTCCCCGTGGTGGTCGCGGCGGTGCTGCTGGCGCACGAGGTGGTGCCAAGGTCGTTGTCGTAAGTCGAACCTCAGTCAACTTTTTTTTTTCGCGAAGTTTTGCGATCTAACTTTTTTCTTCGCAGGAGCCTCACCGTCACCCCGGTGTCTTCGTCGTTCGCGGCGGTAAGGAAGATGGTCTTGCTACCCGCAACACAACCCCCGGCGAGTCTGTCTACGGCGAGAAGCGTATCTCTGTCGACGAGGTCGTCAAGAACGACGACGGAACTACCACTACCACCAAGATCGAGTACCGCATGTGGAACCCCTTCCGAAGCAAGCTTTGCGCTGCCATCGCCGGTGGTGCTGATGAGATCTACATCAAGCCTGGCTCTCGCGTCCTCTACCTCGGTGGTGCCTCTGGTACTTCCGTCTCTCACGTCGCTGACATTGTCGGACCTACCGGCTACGTCTACGCCGTCGAGTTCTCTTCCCGATCCGGCCGTGATCTTATCACCATGGCCTCCAAGCGACCCAACGTCGTCCCCATTGTTGAGGACGCTCGTCAGCCTGCCCGTTACCGCATGATCGTCCCCATGGTCGACGTCATCTTTGCCGATGTTGCCCAGCCCGATCAGGCCCGTATTGTTGCCATGAACGCCAACTGGTTCCTCAAGGTTGGCGGTGGTGTTCTCATCTCCATCAAGGCCAACTGTATCGACTCTACCGCTCCCGCTGCTGAGGTCTTCGCCAACGAGGTCCAGAAGATGCGCGCTGAGTCCATCAAGCCTAAGTTCCAGCTTACTCTTGGTATGTTTCCTTCCTTTGACAATCATCAATTGACCCGACTAACCTGTCTGTAGAACCCTTCGAGCGTGACCATTGTCTGGTTGCCGGCGAGTACCAGCGCTACAAGCAATAGATGACATAATAAGTCATACTTCTGTTTATATCGCTTAGGATGAAGATTGCAAGAGATGGTCTGCTTTGTGTCATGCGGTTTACCAGGTATCTCACGGTTCCCGGTAGACTTATTTGTCTTCAGCTTGTTGCATCAGGGAAAAAATGGTTGACGGCTTTTCTTCAACAACGGCGAGGGGCGTTCCGGGTGGGTTGGATCTGTAAATATCAAATGTTTGTCCGAATCTTAAAGCCTTTTTTGGACCTGCGCATTCCCAAAAAAGGCACTTGAAAAAGAACAACGGATATCAATCACTAGTTTGCTTTTTCTTTCGCAAGACTACGGGCCCATTTTTGTTCATTTCACCAGCTGCACCTGCAACTCCACCTCGACCTTTCGGAAGCACCGTCGGTTTGTTTGTTTAATGGTTGGTCGGAGAGAGAGATGGCACGGGATCAGAGAGGATTGTACGATGCTATAAGGCCAGGCTAGTGGCTCTCGTCGGTCTGGCCTACGACTTCATGATACCCCCCACGATAGCCACGCTCGGAGTCCCTGTGTTGTGTCTTTTAGATTAGAACAGTTCGAGTAATGCATGTCGTATCCCTTCAGCATGTTGTCATTCATTATAGTGTCTTGGTAATCGGTTTGGTCAATGATTAGATTACGCTTCTATTTGAACCAGATCTGTTCTAGAGCTATCATCTATCGTGTACTATATATGTTGCAACGCATCTGTATGTGCATCTACTAGTCTATATACTTGGAAAGGTTATATACTGGGTATCAAAGTATTGTCGCTCATCTCTCGCTCAAGCTACCACGGATCTTCGTCGAAACTCCAACTCAGTATCTGGAGAAGGCGCCTTGGCCATGACCACAGTCATAGGCTTTGGACGACTCTCACCGGCCTTGAGACGGATATCGTAGTTGATGAGCAGATGCGCCAACACGAGCTTCATCTCGTTGTTGGCAAAGAAGCGTCCAGGGCAAGCATGCTTGCCTGCGCCAAAGTTGGTGTATGTATCATCAAGAGAGGTGAATTGCCATCGATGGTTGGCTTCACTGGACTCCTGGCGGAGCTTGTAGTAGCGGAAGGCATCAAAACGTTCAGGGTCGGGGAAATAGCGCTCATCAAGAGCGATGCCTGCTTGGGGTGCGAGGACCTTTGTGCCTGCGGGTAACTGGGTACCGTCAGAAAGAGAGATGGGTTTCATGACCTTGCGGATAAAAGATGCTGCATATTGGTTAGTTGGGTGTGGATATAGATAAGTGGAACTGAGAAGGGGACTCACTGATGTTTCCGCTAAGGCGCTGGACTTCCCTCATGAAACTATCAAGCTTCTTCAGTTTGGCCAAGCTCTCTTTCCTCTCCCAGCCATTCTCTACCTCGAGAATCTGATAGGCTTCCTGGCGTAGTTCTTCTTGGACTTCGGGGTATGCTGCCAGATCACAAAGACATTCGCAAAGGAGGTTGTTTGTGGTATGAATAGATGCGGCCGCAATGATGAGCTGTAACTCGGCCTGAGTTGTAAGATCACCCTTCTCGCCCTCGGGTAGAGCATCGATAAGCCATTGGATCATATCGTCAGGTGCATCTTCGCCGTTGGAGAGTTCCATGTCCTGAAGTCGCTCCTCGAGGATGGGCTTGAGCAATTCTTTGGCGATGCTGATGTCCTTGCGAATTTGGCGCAGCTCTGACACGAAGTACTGACCAACAGGTCGAGCCCACTCGGGGATGAACTGGAGCTTGACACATGCGGTAAAGACGTGGACAGCGAAGTTGATAGTAGTATCCATCCACTGCTCGTCTCGGTTGAGGGAGGGGCCGACAAAGGCTCTGCCACTGAGGCGGGTGATGGCACGAAGACTAAAGGGTTGCCATTTCACAGGCGTCCAGTCTTCGCAAGCGGGAAACTCGGTGGCCAAGATGTACTCTAGCTCCTGCTTGAGACGAGGTACCACTCGGGTGAGGTTCTGGGTCAACTTTGTTCGGATCAAGAGTGCAAGTGTTTCGCCATTATGGCCTGGTGAGAACTTGGTGTACTTGCTTTGCAGAGCCTATTGGTATGTTAGTATACTAGTTAAATGAATAAGTAATAGGAATCCTTACATCTGACACTGCTTCTGTTGCACTAAGGACATCTTCTGGGAGTCCCTTCAGTTCACCCACCAAGCTTGCAGGTATCAAGACTTGTACTCCCTCAGTAGCCTTGATTTGATATACTCGATCGCGAAACTAGTACAGCATAAGTATATGTGGTGTCTTGGAGCACGAATGCAGAGTAACAAACCGTTGTGTAGCTATCTTTGATTAATGTTTCGGCATCAAAGATCCATTTCGTCTTGGAAGCCTTATATAAGGGAACCTCTAGTTGAGACCTTTGCTTCTTGGGTAGTATAAACCATATTGTGAGGACGAATAGAGCGAAAGTTATGTAATATCCGGTACGTTTTCCCTCGAGGATGAGTTGGGGATATTGAACGTTGACACCGACAGGTGAGGCGGGAAGACTGGAAGTGTTCTGCATATTGAATATGAAGAACTAAGGTAGTTTGGAACAAAGAATAGGAATGAAAGAGAGCGTTTTCGATAGATATCAAAAGGAAGCCTCTACGTTGAGTTTCGGTTTCAAACGAATATGGAAGTCTTGATGTGTTATAAGTGCCTGGTATCAGCAGTGTATCAGAAGAGCGTCTCCACCACGAGAGGGAATGGCTCAGGGATCAACAAAGGCTCGGCGAGACTTTTGCTAAACACGCGAGATGTAGAATAATGTCCGAAGCGAAAGCGAATGAAAAAGAAAGAAAGATGGTCCATGGATTGGTGGGCAATTAAGTGTCCGTTTGTAGTTTTCGATATGTATGGATCTTTAACTCGGTCTCAAGAAGTGGAGGATGATCAGATTGCGATCGGACTATCAAGAAACATGAAGCCAAGACGGAAACCGAACGGGGTAAAAGTATGTTTATTTCTTTTGCTCGATCTTCTTATTGCACAGACTTGGACTTGGACGATTCATTCTTTGTGTCACTTGATTATTTGTTTGTCTGAAACAAGTTGGGCTTTGGCCCTTTTGGCAGAACAGTATTAGGTAGAGAGCAAATCTCTCGGGAAGGGCCATCTCCGGATGTTAGTGTAAGAGTAGCGCGCATACGACTTCCATTCTAAGCCAGTAATGGACAGAACTCGATGAGTTGTTGACTTGTTTTTGGCGTGCGCTTAGGCGTTGCGTCAAGGTATCCTACAGTAAAAGTGAGATGTGCATTGCCCTTCCCGCCCGTCTTTTCCGATGATCATCATGATTGGAATTAATTCGTATCAATAGCCAATCGATGACTTGTACTAATTAATTGCCGACAAAGACTATGGTTTAGTATACCGGCACTTGGAGTGACCGAACAACTAGCCTTTTGGATAGCTTCAAACTCTGAAGAAGAAGGTGTGCCTTTCCGGACTTTGCCCATACCTGATATGGCAGGATATTGCTTTTTTGGATATTTGTACCTGACTCTATTTATCTATCTCTTCACGATACCCGATCTTCATCCTGATACTCTACAAACCATCTAAAATCTGTAGAGATTGGAAATATGTTCTGGAATGGCCCTAGCTCTCGGATGTCGGGTCTTCCATTAACTAGCGCCACTGACCAGCAGCGGAAATGTCAGCTTCCGTTGCAGTAGAGGCCCTTGCGTGTCTGGGAGCTCTAGGATCCCTTGATGATCCCTCTGCCCTACGGTAACAGACAGACGGATACATACATGCAAGCCTCGGCCAACTTTGTCTATTACAGCGACCGTGTCAAAATCATCCCTGAATATCTAAGCTCAAGTCCAAGTTCCAGTCTCATGAATCCGAATTTCCATTTCCGTTCCTCCGTTCAATATTAGACGCGATAATACGATACGATACGATACGCGCCGCAACAATTTGGCGTATCAGGTGTTACATCTACGTCGCCGACATGCTGGACAGGGTGAACATGAGACCATATTTCAGCTTCACTACCAATAATAGCCACGTTAAGCAACGGGATCCTTTCTCCCACATCCCTCTTATCTTATCGGTTCCCAGCGCTTTGTCCTGAAACTCCCATCCTCAGTCAGCTTTATCTCATCAGATCTTCTCGTCTCCCTTCGCTCAGATGAGATCTTGAGATATGCATATTCTTAAAGGCCCGACTCAGACCATTTCTTGAGACGTCAGTGCGGCAAAGCGCTTGTTAGACAGGGTCTTTGATACTGTTGTTTAAGTTTACGGTTTCTAGGTTGTGAGAATGCTTCACTTGGCCATACACCATGAAACTCGAGTTCAGTCCTTGAGTCTCATCTCGTGATACAGTCAAGAGACTCGCTCAATCCTATAACTGGTAGAGATCCCCAGCTTCTCAAGATCCATGTCGCCAAGCCTCCAACTGTCAGCGATAACAGAGTGAGACGAGATACAGTCGTACGAGTTGCACACCAACTTCAGCTTCACAACAGGCCGAATTGCCCAATCGAGCCGAGTACATGTTGCAGAATCTGCACCCCAGAAAATAGTACTCGTTGGCTAGCCGGGAGGGGGGTGCCAACTAAGCAAGCTTAGTTGGCCACAAAAGTGTGAGACGGGATAAAAGTGTGAGACGATCACAAGGATCACATCTGGGTGGCGAAATCCGATAAATCAATCATTAGATGCTCTTCTGATGTCGGAATAGGTTTAAATTGATGAAAAAAACGAAGTTTGAAGCTTCTCGCGATGTATTGACTATCTCAGGCTGGGGGAAGTGACTGGGGCGGCCGGCAAAGAGCTGTGGCCCGGGAAACTGAAGTCCCTACAAATTATGCTGTATCCGTGTTATCCTGGCCATTCAGGCTTCCTGCCGCGAAGGCTCTTCCCTCTCTGATGAGCTCACGAAGTGACTCACGTAGCTGCGTTTGGTGTTTATAAGGGCAAGGCGTGGAGGGAGGAGGGGAGTCATAGTCGGGCAACGGCGGCAAGCTCGGGGACTTGGGCGGCGATGAGGCTATCACGACTTCCTTGTGTGCGGCAACATTGATGAGAGGAAGAGTATCCTCTTCTTCATCCATTTCCTCATCAGGATCTTCGTGTGTGAGGCGGAAATCGACTGTATCATCGCTGTGAAGGAGTGCGCTGAAATCTACCTCGTTGAGCGGTTTTGGTGCAAACTGTGCCTTGCGAATAGACTCACGGACTTCGTCAGGAAGCTGAGTATCTATCATATAGCCGTTAGTCTCTTCTTTGAGTGCATCGGTCATAGCGGACCGTTGTGTATCCATCGATAGATAGTCATCCTTCTTCCCTGTGTGCTCCAACCACTGCTTAAACCGCAAATTCTTGGGAAATCCGTTCACGATGTGCTTCTTATCCGCTCGCCACTCATCTTTGAGGCGATCCATCTCCTTAATGAGATCTGATCGGAGATTGCGGATTCCCTGCTTCTGCATCTTCTTACAATCTTCCGCGATAGCTTCCTCCTGTTGATCTCGGAGTCCCTGCAGTGATACTAGAGGAATAAGGTTAGATACAGTCTTTGCACGCTTGCCGCGCTTTCTCTCGTGATATCGCTTCTCGATACGCGTTTTGCGGTCGTTTACGTACTTCTGAATAACATCTTCTAGCAATACAGCTTCGTGAACGATGTTGCGGATATGCTTTAATCCTTGCCGTGTAGGAGAACTGAGGATATCGTGATATCTCTCGCCGATGCTCTCAGCGGTGACGGAAGCGCTCAGAAAGCGTGTTTCTGACGGCAGAAGCGAAGCATGAGCGGGCGTGCAGGTCTTCTTCTTTCCTAGCTGCTTGCGAAGCAGATATTCTATCGCAGGTCGGGGCGTGAGAGGAAAGATGCCGCATTTTTCGAAGCCTCTTATGATATGAGCTTTTGTGAAGCCGAGATTGAAGATCTCCTGATTTTGGTGAGAAAAGGCACGAATTTAAGAGAAGGCTCAACTGGAAGGCACATACCTGAAAAGCCCCCGCAAAGGCACGGCGGCCAAAGGTGAGATCTCCCTTCCGCAACGCATCGCGAAGCTTCTTCTGATGTGCATCCTTCAGGAATTGGAATACGCCTACATCCATCGGCTGCAGGATATGCGTAGAATGTGGAGGAAGAAATGCAACGAGAATATTGAACTTGATCATATATTCTCTGAATTCGAAGGCGCCGTGCCCGGAAAATCCGTCGATAACGAGCAACCGCCAAATCAGCTCCTCCGAATTCTTGTGAAATGAAGCCGGCGGCACATCGTGAGTATATTCTCGGTCATACTTATCCTGCAGCTGCTCATTGCATCCAAACCACTCTTCGAAGTCAAGCTGACGATTCTTCACAGCTGCGGATTTCTCCCAAGAGCAGCGGTTAAAATGCTTCGCCCACTCCAGCGTTATTGCTGCGTTGGAAAACGCCGAATCCGACTGTGCAAAGTGTATATCAGGATCTGCATCGATATATGCCCACTCGAGTGTTGGAAACGACTTGAAGATAAGCCAAGGAGGAGTTGTATCGCCGGCTGCGTTGCCTGAGCCGATAACTGTGCAAGTCTCACGATCTTGCGGAGAATATACCTCTGTATAAGCTTTCTTCTTGGTGCGTACGACAAGGCATTCCATTTTATCCCGTAACATACCAACTCTAACTCCTGCTTCATCTGCATTCCAGGTCTCCGATGCGCCGATATTCTTCATGCGAATAGCTTCCTCAAGTCGTTGGAACCACTCCTGCGTATCCTCAACGCCTGCCTCCTCATACTCTGCTCGCGATCCTTCTCTCGACTTCAATATCGATTTCGCAAGCTCAGGATGATCCTCACGGAAGCGTGTGTACCACATCTTATGCATAGGCTTCGCCTCAGGATCACGGCGGCGCAGCAAAGTAAGTGCTGCATCCTCTATTTCCCACTTGGAAGCCGGCAGACCTGACCTATCCATCCACATAATATATGTGACGATAGCTTCTTCTTCCGCATCCGTGAGTATACGCGGGCGGCCCATCTTTGGCTCTACAACATCATTATAATCGAGGGAATTCGCAGCCTCAAGCCTCTTCACGATGCGGGCGATAGATGCTCGAGCAGAGCCGGCATATCGATCTTCAGCTTCACGAAGTGAGAGAGGCTTCTTTGCCTGTGAGGAAGCATCACGAGAGCGGCTTTGGAAGTGTTGGCGCGAAAGAACGACTGCACGAGCAGCCTTGAGATTGATATCGGTAGGCATAATGAAGTTAGACACGATTACTTGGATTTTCACTAATTGGTGTCCTAGAATTCATTGGTTTTGGCGGGCAAAAGTGATGAAATCGCGACACCGATCGGTGCGGGGCTGTCTCACACTTTTATCCCGTCTCACACTTTTGTGGCCAACTAAGCTTGCTTAGTTGGCACCCCCCTCCCGGCTAGCCAACGAGTAATGGTTCGCCCATCCAACATGACGGTTCATGTTCATTTCTCGATCCGCTCCGCTCCCCCTCTTCTTCCCCATGCTGTTTCTGTGCACTTTCCAGCATGAGGCAGTCTTCATGCACCAATGATCACAACCAATGCTTATCTCAGACGCCCGTCAATGAAAAGTTTTTCATATCACAATACAGCAAAACCTTGCTTTCACAAAAGATTTTCGTACTCTCGTTGGCTCGTCCGAGTTTTCGTCATATATACTGCTTGTGTGCCTTGCCAGCAATCAGGGCGGCTCAGACGAGGCAGCCGCAGCCACTTGATGGATCGCAAAATCAGCCGGGCGATGTTCAGCCAATATGTGAACCTGATCTTCACTTTGTTGAGGGAGCCAGCTGGCAGATGGAAAAATTTTCATTCTCCGTGGGGGAGCAGCGAGAACATGGTAGGAGTTGCTTGCATATTTGTGAAGTTGTTGGCTCAAATATATTCCCGGTCCTTGACTGCTTTGTGTGTGACCTTCTTGATGTGTAGCCTCGTATTTCATATTCTTAGTAGAACTTCATCTTAGCGCTTGAATATGGCAGAATTTCACGGACTCGGTGCCAAATTCGATGGCATTCCAAGCTCGACAAGCGGCAGTACATCAAGTCCTTTCGTGGTATGTATCATCGTGAGATTACCGCAATTCAGCCTCTCATTCTGAGTAGCAAGCTTCCGATGCATCGTCTCATACTTCGTTGTCTCTCAATTCCAATCTGTGTCTGCCACCACTCTCGACTCATGACACAGAAAAGGCGCAGCATCACATGAAAAACTTCAACCGCTTCATCGAAGATCTCCAGGCCGTGAGTGCTTTCTGACAACAGTTTATTAGTTTGTCACTCATACGTCACAGTCCGCAAGGAAAGCATTTCCCAACTCACCGTATTCGCGATATAGCGATGTTCAAGTCCTTCTGATACAGTGGGATGAAGATGAACTCCAAGTTGAGTTGGAACTCGACGAGTTGCAAAGCGTCTTTGATCAAGTGTACGGATTCGCAACTCACAAGTTCCTTATTCCCACCGCCAACTCGCATCGCAAATTGAACCAACAGGTATTAAATTTTGTTGAAGAGAACGAAGACGAGGATACCCTTCTTATAGTCTACTACGGAGGGCACGGTAGCATCAACAAGGCACGTCAATCGACGTGGCACTGGTATGGTCTCCCCTTCTATCATTAGTTACTCATAACTGACATAGTAGCATGACAGCACAAGAGACAGGACCTACGCTTCAGTCGAGTGGTCTGCGATCCAAAAGCTGTTTGAAACAGCACAATGCGACGTCCTTCTACTCCTCGACTGTTGTGCTGCTGCAAGTGCAGCCCCTTTGACCGAGCGAACAAATTACATGATGGAAACGATTGCGGCTTGTGGATTCGAGACCTGGACATCTCTACCAGGCGCGCAGTCATTCACTCACACCTTGATCGAGGTGTTGAAAGAATGGGCTTCACAACTCCCCTTCTCTGCCGCTATGTTGCATAGTGAGATCTTGACTCGGCTCAAACATGCTCCTCCTGAACGTTCTTCGCAGGGAGTACCTATAGAGGCAAGGAGAACACCTACTTACATTGTCTCAACATCCAATCCACTTGCTGCTTCTATCACGTTGGGCAGAAGGATGCTGGAAGAAGAAGAGTCTAGCTCGGTGTCATCATCTCGGGCAATTCCTGACCCAAGCCTTGAAAACTTCACAGACAGGATGCAGTCAGACAACTACTTCCCCATCCCGGCCTTGCTGGCTACGGATGCCAAAGGGCAGCGAATGGCACCACATGTGCTTTTGACAGTTTCGTTGGAAGAGGACCAAGTTTTTGATGCCGCGAGTTGTGGTCGATGGCTGAAGCAGTTTCCGCTCTTGGCAAAACATGTGAGCGTCGAGGCTGTTTACCGCAGCTATTCAACTCTTCTGGTCATGTCTGTGCCTGTCGTCGTATGGGATCTGCTACCAGAGCATCCGGCAACTCAGTTTGTGGGATATGTAAGAACCCGAAACCTCCTGTCTAAAGACATGATCAAGGATGGGGCAGCAACACCGATTCCTATTACCAGGCATGCTGCAGGAAACAAAACTAGCGATCCATTTGACTGCACTTCTCTACCAAGATCTGTGTCAGGACTCAGCAGTCTTGACTCCGGATATGACTCGTACCTATCACGACCTGGAAGCTTGGTGGCATTGAGACAGAATCGACTACCAATGGATGGGTCGATGAGCTCCCTTGCTACCAAAGTGCGAGCGGGCAAAAGACGAAGTAAGCCATCGTCGGTAGAGCTCCTGGGCTCAGATCGGCCGACTCCAATGACACCTATCACACGCTCTAGTATCAAACAAAGAGCAGGCTCAAGTAGCCGTGGATCCAGTCGCTTAGTTGTCTCGATTGGCGAAGCAGAATTGAATGGCGACAGAATTGGGCATACATGCGTCCTGTGGTATGGATACGATGTTCAGCAGAGTCGACCCGCTGAGAAAGCAATATCGAAACCAACATGGTGAGTGAAATATCCCTTCACCAAGTGGATATGGTCAAGCTTAGGTCTTTGCGATATGACTTTTCTTCTCTCGATCAACCAATAGTATCTTGAAGCTGATATGGATCTAGGAATGAGGACTTCAGATTCCGAGTACATAATTCACCGATGTGCTACCACTTGAGGGTTTCAGTGTGGGGTGCTCAAATGCTCGAGCTCATTGGGGAGGTGTATGTTGACCTTTGCGAACTGGTCACAAAGGGGCGGCTCCCAAAACTTGATGCATGGCAAACTCTTCGTTGCAACGGAACCACAACGGGATCGATCCGCATTAAGCTGGCATACTTGGATGCGAGTGAGGACGAGGAACAGCAAAGCTTGGCTACCAAGGTATCAGCTGTAGAGCAACAGGAAGAGCGGCAGAAGTTGGAACGTCAGGGGAGTGATGACGGGCAGGCTCGGGTGCATCAGATGGATTTTCAGGTTTGGTGAAGGGTGTCTGACTACCTCGGCATTGACACGGAGTGAGGGAAAGGGGCCCCGGGTCGGTTTGGTCAACGCCATGGTATTGCAAGGAATGAGACTCATCAAATTTGATGTTAGTTAGGAGTGCATAGAGGAGACAGCCAAGGGGGACAACTCTCAGGTTAACGTCAACCTTGAAAAGCGACATCCCTGTTTGGGGCAGTACTTGGTTAAAGCCCACAGAATAAAAGCAATTATCTTTCCATCTTATCTGATCGTGGCTGACTGACAGACCCATCAATCTGGGCCAGGGCTGAAGACGGCGCCATCTTTTCAGTGGGACAAGTTAACATGGAAACGTGAAAAGAAGGCTCGTTTCCCTGATCCCTGCTCAAACAATAGCTTCTGTAATAACTAGTTCTGTCGGTGAAAGGGATCCCTGGTGAGGTTTATGTTTGTTGGGGACATGGAAGTAAAGGGGGACTTTTGCAGTTGACACAGACCAAGTGGGATGGAAACAGATTGCCTGATCAATCTCTGCATGTGCGTTGTTGTACACGTGAATGTCACAGACTATTTGAGCTGCATCGCATGGCTGACCAGCATATGTACATAGAATTAGAGGTGCCAGCAAAGCGACCCAAAAGCTGTGGGTATTTTGGGCATTAAAGGGTATATTTCTCAATATGAGACTGACTCAACCATTTTCATTTGATCAGTTCCGAGATCGGTCAAGTTGCACATCGTAATTAATGAGATGCATCTCATCTCAAGGGAGAGATTAGATTGGATTGATAAAGGCCAATCCATCTGATAACTTTTTCTGGGCGCGCCAGGACTAAGGCTGAACAACCACCAACCATGACTTGTTGGGATGATCCGATTGGTGGGCGTGCGCCATTTGAAAGGGAGACACGAGAAAAGAGTGCCCGGAGCCGGGGTGTCCAAGTTTGTATCCAAGTTAGACTCGGAGCTAGAAGAAAGAAACAGACAGCGAAGGCCAAGACAGTGCAATATTTGCTTGGTGTTGGTGTATCAATTCGAGTTCAAGATTACCTCAGGAGGCATGTGACTCCGACTTTGACCCCTTTCCACTATCGGTATTCCTACGCCGGGAATATAGAGTCCAATGCCGTGAAATACACACAACGATACTGAGATCACATCACACAATGCCAGATTGCACGATCTGTGTTGATGTGGAGAAATCGAAACAGCCACAGATCATCCATCACCACTGCAACACTGTATGTGCCACTTGTACGGCAAGTTAGCGTATCTGTATCGGTTCAGATTTCGGAGAGAGACACCTTCAACTCTTCAAACTGGATCATGAATGCGGGGAAATGCTGCGAGGTCGGTACTTAGTGAAGAATATGGATCTGATAACCAGTCAGTCCAGTCTTGAACCGGCTTCGCTGGACTGCCCGTGGGAAGAGATAGCGCTTTGCGGGCGTCCGCCGTACATACGGTGATTGATTTCCTTTTCCTCGGGACGCCCCACGGAAACGCTCGGTTCGGCCATCGGAAGAGACGAAATCCGCTTACTGTACCAGTTGAGAGGGTCGGCTGTGGGCCGGATACCGATCAATGGATGAAAGGAAGTGGTTCCTGTATTTCCGATATTTCTACCATGATCTGATCTCGAATAGATTGAGTACCTATGCGGGCGTAATCGTAATTGATATCGTTTTGATTATACTGGACTCAATTGTTGGGAACTGACAGGCCATATTGGCGGAATTAGACGGCGCATTTTGTAGTGATAGTGTCTGTGGTGGCCTGACCCGAAGCTGGGAACCGTTGTCTTGTTGACCCGGTTAGTTAAACGCCTGTCGTGACTGGTCGGATCCAGGTCCCGAACCCTTGTTTCTTCTGGTACTGTAGCATAACCGGACAGAGCCTCATATGAAGTTTAATGAGTGTGTGTGTGTCTTATGTTAGATTCCGACCACTCGCTCGAATGGCATATGATGGATGAACCGAAAAGATCCGAGTAATAAGCTGCTCGTATGATGCGCATGTGCTCGTCCAAATGCTTGTTGGTGTTGTAGTTTACAGCACTGTATTCATCGGATCATAGGAAATTGGGCGTGTGTCTAGCCTGTCATCGTCCCAAGAAAAATAAGGATTCGATAATCCTAGGATATGCCGACCTCTCACTGTGAGAGGTTGTCGTTGTGGTGTCGGGGAGGCCGGCTAAGTTGTGCAGTTATGCAGGTGTTGCTACCCTAGAACAACGTTGACTTTTCTAGTTTTTCTAGCTGCCGTTTCATTAGTTGATCTCCTTCTTGTATCGATAGCTGGCAATTGATTTCCCCGGCTGGTGAACTGCCAGGACATAGTAGACTTTCATGTTGAATAGGACGTCGGACATTGAATAGCGAGATCTAGTGACTCTGTGGAAGGGATTGCACAATGTTAACACTGTTGATGGGTCAGAGCAAAAAATTGATCATCGAGTGGCTGATTGATAAGGGGGGCTTCAGACAAACGAGCCAATCAGAATTAGAGATTTGTGCAAGCCGGCCACTGTTGCACAATCCGGTCACTGGATCGGCAGGCATTAGATCATAACCCGTCATGGAAAAGAAAGAGAGGGAAACCCTTCGCCAACTATCGATAAACGATAACAAAAGTTGCATAATTGATTGATTGGGAGGGTGCGTATCGAAGTCTTGTGAAAGGGTAGTCCGAGTAAGGACTGAGCAAAGGTCCAAAAGGAGAAACAATTGCTTGATGGCTGACCCACGTGTGCTACCTACATAACTGATTGATTACAGCAGTTGAGACAAAGCACTGACTGATTGATTAAGGTGATTGATTAAGCATTGATTGATAACAAGATTGCGGCAGGGTCATTGAGACACGCACAATTCACTTGACTCTCCTATTTCGGAGCTTTGAGTTTGTTCAACAAACCCTGTGCAAACTCACAGGCCCCCTATTTTATCATCATATCAAACAATTACTGTGCATCCTATAATCATCCATCGTCAGATCTTGGTTTGCCCTGTTGTTGAATCGTGCGCCAAGTTCACACCACTTTAGGGGGCTAGAGTCGCTTTGGACCGGACAGGCACCTTCTCGAATTCGGGTTCTTTTACCCTGGGGCTGGACCTGGGCCTAAGTCTGAGCCTGGGGAAAGGAGAATAACCAGGTGATTGGATTGCAAGGTTATCTAACCCGCGTGTGTACCTGAATTGAACATGATGCCACGAAACACCAGTATCATGACTAAAGTTTGTTCTGATATTTGGCACAATCATGCGAACAAGTACTTAGACGTTCTATTTGTTTGTAGAGGTAATAAACAATCAGCAATAAAGACTGATAAGATAATCCACAGAGATCCATTGGGAGCTGGTTAATGACACGCCCCTGAAGACATTGGACAGGACAGGACAGTGCCAATGCAAAGCACCTGATAGCCAGCCCCACGGTGGAGATTCCCCAACCCGCATCGGGGCGCATCCATGGCAATGGCAAGAGCAGCCCAGAACAAAGAACCTAACAGAGGCAATGGATTGGATTTTAAAAAACCTCCCGCCCGCTCTCGGCCGCTACTTCCTGTATTTGAGTCTTTTGCCCCCTCCAGCTTTCTCGAGCTTCTTCTCTCCACACAACCAAGCTTCTTTACTGAAGTATCTTATCGATCAATTGCATTTGCAACTTCTCTCCAACTTATAACTCTACAAACTACATTCTTACCTCTCAGTCACAGCACTTACAATCCCTGTCTGCTGCTGCATCGTCATGCTTTTTGAATCCTGACGTCGCCTGTTCACAAACTTTACTCGACTAGACCGAATACACCAAAACCGTCACAATTTATTCGTTGCGAAGAGCTTTTCAACAACACCTACACCCGACACTTCAGTTGCTCAATAACAACTTCCAGCGGGTGGCTCATACACATTTTTGGCCCATCATGACTGCTCCTGCTATTCGAATTGACGGCATCGTCAACCCCGCCGCTCCATCTCAACCTGAACTGATCATGGCCGAAGGTGCTCCTTCAATTGCACCTTCGTTGACCTACTCAGACGATTCCGACTCCCAAGAAGATGAGCCCGTCATCCCTCTCGAGCGCCGTCGTCGCGCATCTACACGCCTGATTGCCCAGAATGCTAGAGACATTCAGCGAATCACTGGTGAGACACCAGCTGAGTACATGGGTCGATGCTGTGGTGGTGCTTGCTGCATGAGTGACCAAAATGGCATCGATTATGAGGAGGTTTCTCTGCCCGACAATGATGCGTTCAAGTCTCTTGGCCTTCGACTCGAGAAGCTTCCTGCCAATTTGACTGGCATCATTCCTATGCCCGAGCAAACTGTCCACTTCACCTCAATTCCTCGGCCGACTTCTTCACCTTCCGACTCAGCTATCTCGCTCGGCTCCGACTCTGAGTCAACCCCCACGCCCTCTTCTCCCAAGAACAACTACCTGGTTCCTGGCCCCGGCTATGAGGGTGTCGACACCTCTATTCAACCTCCTCGCTTCGTTCAACCGCACCCTCCCCACAACGTCTACCCGGCCAAGATTCACAACACTCGTGAGCTCACCAAGCCTGGTGCTGAGAAGCGAACATTCCATTTCGATCTTGATATCACCGATTATCCTCCTGAGGAGGTTTTCGACTTCAGAGTTGGTGGCGCCATTGGCGTCATGGCTCCCAACGATGAGATCTCTGTGGATGAGATTCTCGATGCCCTCATGATCCCACGTTTCCAGCGGGACAAGCCTGTTCTCATGAAGACAACCAAGGGCCGCTGGCCTACCGTGTGGGGTGACGACAAGCCTCGCGAGCTCATCACTACCCGCCGTGAGCTCCTTACCTGGACCACCGATATTCAGTCTTATGCTCCCACGAAGGAGCTCCTCCGTGTCATTGCGGAGCATGCTACTGCCCCCAATGAGAAGAAGATCCTTGAGTATCTCTGCTCTAATGAGGGTGCCAGCATGTTCTCCGACTTCCGTGGTGGCCCCCACACCACCCTCTCTCAGATCCTTAACGCTTTCCCCAGCTCTCACCCTCCCATGGATCAACTACTTTCCGTCCAGGCTCAACTCATGCCACGATTTTACTCTCTTTCCAACGATCCTACCGAATCATATACTCTCCGAGAACATGCTCAGCGCCGCTTGATTGAGATTGCCGTCACAGTTCACGACTCCATGGACTGGCGACGTGGCTGCCGTGCCGGTGTGGGATCCGGTTTCTTTGAGCGACAGGCTCATAAGTTTATGAGAGCCCGAGAGGCTGGCGAACGCACCCCTCAAATATACATCCCCATGTTCAAGGGTTTGATGGCTAACCCGCTGGCCAA
Source organism: Fusarium flagelliforme (assembly GCF_020744385.1). NCBI lineage: Eukaryota > Fungi > Ascomycota > Sordariomycetes > Hypocreales > Nectriaceae > Fusarium > Fusarium flagelliforme. The sequence goes on from NW_025763503.1 coordinate 7,312,170, forward strand.
GCAATTCAATTCTGATGGCCCTATGCTTCTGATTGGTGCCGGTGTTGGTATTGCTCCCTTCCGTGGATTCGTCCAGCGCCGTCTCAAGCAGGCCAACTGCGCCAACAAGGTTTGGGTCCTTCAAGGTATCCGAGACTCTTTGGTGGATGAGATTTACAGTGGCGAGTGGGGCGTTCACGAGGAGGAGGTTAAGCGTGTGGTCCAAAGCCGAGTTGGTACTGGCAAGTACGTTCAGGAAGAGGTTATGAACCAGTCCGATCTGGTCTGGTATATCATCAACTCCTTGGACGGCCGCATCTTCGTGTGCGGAAGCAGCAAGGGTATGGGCGAGGGCGTCGAGGATGCCCTCTGCGACGTCGCCATGGAGAAGGGTAACCTCGAGCGCGAGGAGGCTCGCAACTTCTGGAAGCTCAAGAAAGAGGAGGGCAAGTACATCTCCGAGACTTGGTAAATGGCCTTGTTTGGCTCATTCACAGCTTGACCGAGCCAATTGGATCTTGGAAGGACTTGGATATGCTCGTCCCATACAACTGGTGACTTGATGGAGGAAAAGCATTGTACAAAACTAAGAACTGCTAGCCGACACAGGTTAGATGGCCGCTGCATAAGCGAGAAGGTTAGCATATGGCATTTTTTATTTGAGATGAGAGGAGCACTGGGCATGGTAAAGGCGTTCTTGGTACATAAGTTTGGGTGGTTATCTGCTCTTGCGGATTATATATTGACTATTTTCTGTGTGGAAAATACCCTCAGCGGCAGTCTGGCCTGGATAAAAGCATCAAGGACCTTGTTCTGCCCTATTCGAGAAGAAAAATTTACAAACTTCAGCGATGAATCGTCTTGACTTTGAAAAGTACTGGTGATGTCCTTTGTTCAACTTTCTTTTCCAAATCTTGTGGTAAACTTCAAGTCGTGAAACCGACGCGTCCCAGTTCGGCAGCAAGGCCACGGTTTACAATCGTTAATATTCAATTCTAGTATCGTCACACAGATAATAACTTCAAGATGCACGATATGTGTCTCTGGATCCGTCCTCTACTATCGGATGGGTGACTGCTATCGATGGCAGGATCATTAGACGTGTTCCTGTATCAAGCCACGAGTGACGCCAGATTTCCTCTTCTGGCGTCTGAACTCGTCTGATAGGCCCGGCAGTCGCTTGTGGCAGATATGCGACATGCAAGGGTTCAATCGTGTTTATGTCAGCGGGATTTTCAATTTTCACTTTGTTCGGCTTCTTCATCAATCTGGCGCGCGCGCGTATTGTAAATCAGCAGCGGTCTAGGTGGGGAGAAAATCCGGGGCTAGCAGTAGACTCCAATAGCGTCTCGAAGAAGCGTTCATGAATCAAGGTATGAGAGGGGAAGCTTGCCTACGGAAAGGATAGGTTTGCTTGAGAGAAAAGTTAGATTTCACATGGGTAACGGTTATTAAGTGTCTGGTTCTAGAATATGAGGCTTCGGCCTGTCGAGTGGGATAAAGGCTACCAACTTGGAGAGTCACCACTTGATCGTGGGTGAAAGTAGAGCGGTGTAAACTATATTTTCCATTTGGTCAACCAACATGGATAAATCATGCTCTCGGCATCCAACAACTGTTACAACACATATCATCCGTGCCACCGTACTCAATGTAGCACTAAGATTTGAAAGGATACGAAAGTCAATAATCTTGACTAAAAATCAATCATCAGAGCTCAATGACTCGAAATCATGTTACAAATTCCGAGTCAAAATATCGTGATGGCTTCAGGGTAGTTTTCTACTTCCGACGCTTATCCATGTCAGGCTCATATATCCGGCTGAATAATGCTTTGGCAATTCCAACTGGCTTAGCGCGAGCACGCAAAAAGGTGCGAGCCGGTGGCTGACAAACAGACTAACCAAATTAGTACAGGCTTCTTAGTACCTGACTGATGCAATTCCAGTGATGCATCATTAGTCAGTGGGGATTGGCGATTGCAAAGAATTGGCAGGGTCCGAGGTCTTTTTTCTCATTCGCGCTTGGGAATCAAACTCGTCGATGGAGGGTCCAATATGGCGGGGCAACGTAGATGAATAGTGCCGTCGTAGTTTGGTAAGTGAGGGAGGCCATTGCTATATATTCGACCTGTTCCCCGTTGTCTATTCTATTTCATTATCAGCTTCTCACTCAACTCATATACCACTTACACTCAGTCTTATACCAAACACACCAAACCGTCTCTCACAATGGCCGCCAAATTCTCTGCCAACGCCCTCATCGAGCTGGCCAAGAACCGCCGCTCCATCTACTCTCTCTCCAAGAACCTCCCCATCTCTACTCAGCGCATCACCGAGATCGTCAACCAGACCACTCTCGAGGCTCCCTCGTCTTTCAACTCTCAGTCCAACCGTGTCGTCGTTCTCTACGGCGCTGAGCACGACAAGCTCTGGGACATCACATCCGACGCTCTCAAGGCCATCGTCCCCGCCGAGAGCTGGGAGAGCACCGCCGGCCGCATCTCTGGCTTCAAGGCCGCTGCCGGAACCGTCCTCTTCTACGTCGACAACACCACCATCGAGACCTTCCAGAGCAAGTTCGCCGTCTATGCCGATCGATTCGAGCCTTGGGCCATTCAGTCCGCTGCTATCCAGCAGTACCTCCTCTGGACTGCTCTCGAGGCTGAAGGTCTCGGTGCCAACCTCCAGCACTACAACCCTCTGATCGATGCCAAGGTTGCTGAGACCTGGAAGATCCCCTCCACATGGACTCTCAACGCTCAGCTCGTCTTCGGTGCTAAGGAGAGCGAGGCCGCCCCCAAGGAGTACCTTCCTCTCGAGGAGCGTGTCAAGGTCTTCGGCGCTTAAACGTCTTTTATGAAGCATGCGAAAAGTGGATTGGATTTGGGATGGAATTTGCATTTTTAGCGAATAGCATTAGATCATAGAGTATAGAACTCGACATGTCCTTAATGGACGACAAAGAATATATATAAAAACATCAACATTACAAAAAGATTCAGCGTCATTGATGAGTGTGAGATTGCTAACTGTAGAAGAGTAGTGCGATAAGTGGCTACATGAGGAATAATCAATGATGGCAAGTCAAGTAAATAAAAACGCTTCGTTAGCCGATGCATTAATGGAGTGGTATACAATTATATATAAATGTCCAAACGCTCAACTTATATTTTTACTCTTTGTACAAGACATTGCGTTACTCAATAACACGGCCAAGAGCCTGTCCCATCTTTACCTTTTGTTCCTTCTCCACAGCCCACTCCCAACCGGTGTGTTTGCTGTCCTCACCCACTTTGTTTGCGGGTGCCTCAAATACGAGTACGATAGTGCTACCCAGTTGGAAACCGCCCATTTCTTCACCGCGTCGAAGTGCATGGCCTCTCAGAACAGGGCTAGCAGCCTCGTACGTCGCTTCAGCGAATCCGTGGTACACCTCACCCCTGCTGGCCGCCTCCTCTGCAGCTCGATCCGCTGCTGTGTCGGTCAACAGGCTGTTGGTTCGGAGTTCCTTATCAAAGTTGACTACGATGGAGCCGACGTTGGTAGCACCAACTGGAACGTAGCTGAAGAAACCCCAGCGCCAGCGTCCTAGAAGCACTACACGCTCGTTGAGGGTAAAGAGACCAGGTAGGGTTCGCTGAAGATAAGGGGACACGCTGTAAAGTTCTCCAGCGAAGTGGCGTCGGCGATCAACGACCCAGTTGGTGGGAGAGTGAAAACGGTGGTAGTCGCCGGGAGCCAAGTAGATGACTGCATAGTAAAGGGCTGTAGTCTTATCCGGTGATACAAGATCGTACCAAGGTCGCTCGCCCAAAGCTAGTTCGGCACGAACTTCAGAAACTGTACCAGGAGATGCGGGCATAGATTCATCCTTTGCTGTGGGAGCTTGCTTTCCACCACCGGAAAGGAGATCGGGCAGGGTGTAATGAATGCCATTGACCTGAGCAAACTCCTCGTCCTGCTTAACAAGGGCTTCCTCCTCAGAAATGTCGGTGGAAGCTAGGCTGGTTGCAGGGGTTGAGGTGCCTGAGATGCTCGCAGGAGGCGTATTCTTTCCAAGGAGAGCATCGATGCTGTATGTCATACCCTTTACTTGCTCAATGTCACCGCCTTGGATCTGACCGAACTGCAGAACTTTGCCATCGGAGGGGCAGACGAGGGTATGAGGATCTTGATCGAGGGGTCGAGCGCCGGGCTTGAGAGTACGGTAGAAGAAGGATGCGAGGTTGGGATAAACATGGAGATCGGGTTCGGCAACTTCGTCAAGGCTGGTCTTGTTAGCATGAGCTTGATAAAAGATTAGCTGGGGTGACAAACTTGACACCGAAAATCCAAGAATAGAGCTTGAAACCAGGGACACGAAGGTAGTAAGGAATAGTCAGCTCATTAAATCGACCCCAAAGTCTAGAGATAGCTTTTAGGGGTAGAGTTGACATGACCTGGACTTGCCTGAACTTGAGTTAGCATAGACTTGGTTATAGGGGTAGAGGTATTTGAACGTACCAGGGACCATCAGGACGAATTCTGGCACGCTTTTTCGGGGTCCTAGTACCCTCCTGTCCATCTTCGATCTCGGATCTCTCCCTCTCCCTCTCACGGGAAGAGACCTTATAAAACTGGACGAGACCTAGAAATCCAATACCTAGACCGACAGGGATCTGGTACCATTGGATTTTGGTGTTGCGCATGGCCTCGCCGAGGCGCTGTGAGAATCTCGGTCTCTTGCCCGAATTGGAGGCGAAGGTTCGAATTGAAGAAACCGAAGGCCGTGTTAGGCATCGCGATCTCGTCGAGGCTTGGAGCATGTGTCGCGAAGCAGATGGCGAACCACAGTTTGCATAGCGACCGTGGGTATAGAATGAGTTGCGGAGCATGTGACTGCCGAGTTGGGAGGAGCCATGACCAAGGGTTGGCGCCATGGTGGGCAGAAACGAGCGACAGCGACTGAACGCTGCCGACTTTGATCTATCGTCTGTCGCGGATCAGATGAAACGAATTGAGGCAGATGAAGCCCCTCAGAACGAATTGAGACCCTTTTTTTGGACGGATGTTGACGTCAAGAACCAGCGATGACGATGGGCTGGGCTGCTCAAGCTTGTTAGTTAGTCGCACACATCTTCTTTGGTAGGTGGGTTGCAGGTCTCGGATGTAAAAGACGCCGACCGCCGAGAATCGTCTTAAATGTCTGTCTGTCTTCTTGAAGAAAGCTTGAGTGACAAACAGCAAACGGATGTGGGTAAGACTAAAGACAGACCGAGCCAATTAAAAATCATCCTCAGCGATGAGCAACTCCAACTGAATACATACAGGAGTACGTACCAATACCGCAATTGCTCCCCCGGTGTCGCAGTGCCAGTGCCCCAGGCCGACGTTACGTGCCCAAATCTGTACCTGAGCTTACCTGAGGTACCATGCCTTAGCTTGCCTACCTAGGTACCTAGTCGCAGGACCCCCAAAAGGCAAGAGGCCACCCTGACCACTATCCAGATCGATGAACCATCACTTTCATCGCTCCTTTCTCTCCTCAAGAAGCATTGCCTTGTAAAGGCTAACAATCGCCTGTATTTTCCCGACCGTTTATCACAGCTTCTACAGCCTTTACCGTCCACCATTTTTGTTTACCGTATCGTATTCTCATCGTCGCTTCATTCGCCGTCCGAAACTCTCCCTTGACATGCGACCCATTTAGTGTTAGTAAGACGACACAAACCGACGTCAGTAACCAAGTCGGTGCTTTCCCTCAAGTCAAGGACGTGAGCTCTCGTAGATCGACAGCCACGAACAGGGAGGGGCGAACTCTTATATACTGTCGATTTTCGATATATGTTCCTGCATCATAGCTTATTCGACGTCGATCCGTCGCATCCCTCGTTCTTAATCGCCGTTCTTTCACTCCGACACTTCGGACTATTTCATTCATCCTTAGCTTACCTCGGCGTGGCATGCTACTAGCCTGATCATCATGGCTTCTATGCCTCCTGCGACTGGTCCTGCAGATGGCCAATCTTCCGTCACCGCGACTTCAGCAGTTGACGAACAGACTATAAACGTGCAGGTTCTGTCACCGTCTAATGGCGTCACCGGGCCTCTGCTGTTTCCCGGTCTCGCTGCCAATACCACCGTCAAGCAGCTCAAAGACAAGATTCGACAGAGCCTTCCTTTGCGCCCTGCTGATGAGAACCAGCGCTTGATTCATCGGGGGCGCGCAATCGTGCGCGAGTCGGACACCTTGCTTGATATATTCGGCGCAGATGCGGTACGTCCTCAATTCGACACCCTTGCCCTGTACAGCCTACTGACAGCTTGCCTCTCTTTCTATAGGTCCGCAACCCCGAGCAACATACAATTCATCTGGTCATTCGCGATGTACACGATAGTCAAACTTCAGCCTCGACCGCCCCTTCTGCGCCTCCAAACCTAGCTGCTCCTGGTCCAGCACCAGCGCCTGCGCGAGGACCCAGCCCGACAGCTTCTGCTCCGCCGACAAATCCTCCACGAGCACAACCACAACATGCTCATTATCACGCTCAACCATTCGGATACCAGATGCCTTGGCGAAATTCGATGCCTCCAACTTCCAACCCGTTCCCTCAGCCGCGTATGCCGTCACCTTCTCCGACCCACACCCCTGAGCAAGCTGCGGCCTTTCAACACCAACACCAGAATATGACACAGTGGCTGACTAATATTCAACGAGAGGCCATGGCAAGAGCACTTAACCAGAATCAACGTACAAGGGCCCAGATGGGAATGCGCGGCGTTGGAGATAATGGTACAGGGGCTGTTCCGACAAGTGAGAGAAGCGGTCGAGCAAGCCCAGCTCCAGGCCAAACCATATATCGTGAGCATGTTGGACCCAACGGGCACACCACCTACCAGGTTCAGACTTTTACAAGCTCTGGAGGAAGCGGGCAACAGGGTCATGGCAGCGCCGCTGTTTCCATGTCACCAGTCGATGTGCATAACATTATTCGAAGTGCCGATGTCAACCAAGTTACATCAGCGGCGACCAGTGCAATGCAGCGTAGCGCTTCCAGCACATCTTTACACAACCGCCCTTTGACACAACCTGGAATGACAGCACCTGTTTATCCTCATGGATATTCTACCATGTCGAGTAGACGAGGGACTCCGGAGCCGGCTTCTACTCGACTTGCTCCCACTGCAGCTTCTGGCAGTTCTCAATCAAGGCAAGGGCCCGAAGTCTACATTCTTTCATCACCTGAAGGCCCGAGAGCTTTATTGTTCAACAACTCCAGCTCTGAGGCATATTACACCCCACGATTACGCACTCAGACAAGCCTCCCTCAACTTCGACAAACCATGCTCAACCCGTTACAGGAGTCTTTCAATGCACAAATGCGACATAGACACCACCATCACCACCACCACCATCCTCGCCCCCAAGTGCCAATGCCGCAGCAACTGGGTCAGATGCCACCACAAGCGCAACCTCATTACCCTCAAGGCTTCCGGCCCTTGGTTCAACAGCCTATGCCGCAACAGGAACCTGCAGTCCAGGGACAGGTTCCGGTTCAGGCACAGGCCCAAGCCCAGGCTCAGGGTCAAGGCCAAGTACAAAACCAAGGACAAGAACCAGAGCCTGGGGCGTTCATGGGCCCCTTGATGCACCGAGGTAACCCACCTATGGGGGCACTTCCGCCACTTCTTATACAGCTATGGCCACAGATTTGGCTTTTGTTTCGTTTGGCTCTGTTTGTCTGGTTTTTCACTTCTCCTAATGCGAGCTGGTCTCGATGGTTCACTATCATCGTGGTCGCCGTCTTCATCTTTGTGCTCAGCACCGGCGTTTTGAACGGAGTCCCAGACCATGTTTGGCGACCACTGGGACGACACCTCGAGAACTTGATTCCCTTAGACCCAAGAGGACAGGGTGCCGCTGCGCCGGAGCAGCGTAACCAGCAGAACCCACAGCCTAGGCAGGACCCCGATCCTACCGAGATGGCAAGGCGACTTGTAGCGCAGCACCAAGGCCAAGAGAATTGGGTTATTTCTCAAGTCAGACGTCTCGAGAGAGCTGGCCTCTTGTTTCTAGCAAGCATCGCACCGGGTGTTGCAGAGAGGCATATCGCCAACCTAGAGGCAGCAGCGCGAGCTGAAAGAGAGCGCATAGAAGCCGAGGCGAGAGAGGCCGAGGCAGCAAGAGAGGCCGAGGCAGCGGCGGCGGCTCAAAACGATGAGAATGGTGAAACCCGAGCTGGAGATGGAGACGAAGCGACGACCACAGGCATTGAGGCAGATCAAGTGGAGAGGGCACCGGAAGACCGCGAGGAACCACCAGTAGAGCAAGGAGTTCAAGGGGAGAACCAGCATCGCGAGAGGGAACCGCTTATCCAGCTGTAGGAAGAAAGATATCCACCCTGTGCCAGGAATATGTTACATGTGTTCAGATGAGACGCGAGACGAGGGGAAAAGTTTATACCAGCCTGCCACATACGGCAGGCGCTGACTCGAAGGGGAATACTGGAGTTGATGGTGTTCGTTTCCTTACTTCTATTTTCTCGTCTTAACAGCGAAATCTCATTAGAAACCAGCTGAGCGTTGACCCTTGTTTAAATTTGACATTCATCTACTCTGTACTAGCTAGCGTTCAGAGAGCTTGTCTTTTTGAGTATTGTTCCATAATGATGACATTCAATGATCAGCAAGCGTGCTGAAAGGCTGTTGTTTAGAAGAAGGTAATAAATAATTATAACTGATTTCTCTCAGACTTTTCCATTGTCTGGAATAGTACTAGAATTTTGGTGTGACAATTGCAGGAATGTTGAGAGCGGTGATGTCGTAGCTGTGTTGCTGCCTCAAATTGCTTATCTTATCGGTGGGGGATGATATCAGACATCGTGTGGCTTTGAGCTTTGTGCTTGGCTCTTGAAGCTTCAAGTTCGTCATTCACTCTGCAGAAGCACTTCCACACAATCCTGATACCCCCTGACGTCCTACCTATCGAACTACATATCGTGGAAAAGAGCAGATAAATATTGCCCCCTCCTTTTTTACTTCATAATTTCTGGCACCAGCGGAACCTAGCTATACTTGTCGCTACAATGAGTGGTGGATGGAATACCAGTAAGTTCCTCTGTCTCTCTCTGTAATTGTTGGAATGCTAACTTGGATAACTCTAGTTGAATCCGATGCGGTACGATTCGAGCCTTTCGCTCATCAATCTGTTCGAAAGCTAACAAAGAGCTAACAGGGTGTCTTTACCTCCCTCATCGAGAACCTCGGCGTCAAAGACGTTCAATTCGAAGAACTTCTTACACTCGATCCCTCAGAGCTCCTCACCCTCCAGCCTATTTATGGTGTAATCTTCCTCTTCAAGTACCCGACCGACCAACCATATGCGACACCAGAAGGTCCCCGCGACGGCTCTTTCGACCAAGCCGCCTCCGAGAACATCTTCTTCGCCGCACAGACAATCCAGAATGCGTGCGCTACACAGGCCCTCCTGAGCGTACTGCTAAACAAGACGAAAGATGTTGAGATAGGCGAGCAACTGGGCGATTTCAGAGAGTTCACTATGGTGTTGCCACCCGAGTTCCGAGGCGAGGCGCTTAGCAACTCTGACCTCATCCGTGAGGTGCACAACAGCTTCGCTCGCAGCAGTCCCTTTGCCGACGAGACGGATAAGACTGGCGCAGAGGCGGAAGATGCTTTCCACTTCATCGCTTACACGCCCATCAACGGTACACTCTACGAGCTCGACGGCTTGCAACCCCATCCCATCTCACACGGCGCCTGCAACTCTGAAGATTTCCCCACCAAGGTCGTCGACGTTCTTCAGCGCCGCATTGCACGATATGATGCCACCGAGATTCGCTTCAACCTCCTCGCTATGTGCCGGGATCTTCGACAGCGAGCGCGCGACTTTGGCGACCAGGAATTGTTGGAAAGGGAGGAGCGCAAGCGTCGAGACTGGATGTTTGAGAATGCCCTGCGAAGGCACAACTTTGTCGGCTTCGCGGGTGAAGTGATGAAGGGTGTTGTGCGCAACAAGATCGCTGAGGGAGGTGATGCTGCCTGTGATAAGTGGGTGAAGGAGAGCTTGGAGAGAAGAAAGAATGCGGAGCAAGCTTACAGAGGTCGAGGCGGCGGTGGCGATAATGGAGATGGAGATGTTGATATGGGTGCTTAAACTACTTAATGAACTTGTCACGGCGGGAATAGAGATACCATGTTTTGTGACTGGGTTTTATGAGCGAGCAGAAGTTGGGCTCGTGGTTGACACTTCATGATAAAGGCTATAGCTATGCATTAAAGACGAAGCTCGGTTCTTTTGAAGAGACTATAAAGAAAATATCTACAGCTCATATCTCATTCATACATGACATTTGACATTTCAGTATCCAGCGCTTGCTGATATCGGGCTCACCCTTTTCGCCGCATTGCTTGATCTCGCAGGCACTTGCCCAGTGATCAAATACTGTTGTAGGGGACTGTCCAGCCGCCCTGTTGTCCTCATCCAGAAGCAAAACCTGTTCCGTACCACAATTCCAAAATGAGGGTACCTCCCTAAATGATCAATACAGAGAATGGAAAGTGCCGTGGGTGGGTAATGTCCCTTGAATCAACGTCCCCATCGATCAGGAGGAGGGGACATGGGAGGCTCGTCTTTGCCAGTAGACGCAGCTGTTGTGGAACTACTGTGGTCGCGACGTTCAGCGTAGCTGAGATCATTCATGGCGTGTTCGGATCCAGTCGGATGGTCGTCTTCCTCTTCGTTGGCGTTTCGGCCGTGGCGCATGGCGCGGACGAACCAAGGTGCGCGACCAGAACCCTTCCAGGTCCAGTATTCCTTGAGGTCGTACTCGCGGGGCTCGATGTAGCCGCGAGAGACAAAGACAACGAGGCCGATAAGACCATTGAGGACGGCGTAAACAAAAACGCCACTTAGGAGGATTAGCAAGGTCCATAAAGGAAAAGGGAGAAGACTCACGCGATGAGACCGTAAGCTACGCTGTAGCTGAAAGGGATAAAGGTCATGACCACGAAGGAAGGAAGAACATCGCCAATGTATCGCCAGTTGACCTGGGTAATTTGACGGATCATCATGCAACCAACCTACTCACACTGTCAGTCTTGCTCCTGGCAGAAGAAATAGCTACTACGGAACATACCAGAATCAGGGTGCACCCTGTGGCCCAAGGTGGAACAGATGCGAAGATGGGCGCAAAGAACACGGCCACGATGAAGCAAACTCCAGTTACCATCGCTGTCAAACCAGTTCTTCCACCTTCAGCAATACCAGCACCACTCTCGATGAAAGCGGTCACAGGAGAGCTTCCCAACAAGGCGCCGACAGAGATGAAGGCAGCATCAGTGCAGTAAGCAAGAGTAGAACGGGGAAAATCACCGTCACGAGGGTTAACGACGCCGCAGAAGCGAACCATGGAGTAAAGGGTAGCGGTAGCATCGATGATGTCCACGTAAAGAAATGTGAACAGAGCAAGAGCGAAATGGGAGGCTGTTCCGCCAAAGTTCCAGTCAAGTACGTTGAGAGTCTTTTCGATCGGATGCCAGACAACTACTTGTTTGAAGAATTCGAATCGGCGATCTCCATCTGCATTGTGAGGGAAGAAGGTGATGGGAGTGTTGCGACTATGCGTTTGTCAGAAGATGTTGAGAAGTTGGGAAGGAGTACATACGGCCAAGAGAGGATGGAGACAAGGGAAATGCCGATGATGAGGGCGTACTTGACTCGGAAAGCCATCAGGAAGGCAGTGATAATGCCGCCGCAGAAGACTGCAACCCAGAGCTGCTTCAGTTAGTTCAGACTCCAGGCTAGAAACACCTACAGCTCACCTTGGGACTCGTCATGACCCCATCTTGGCATATACCATTTACATCCTGCATTTCCTGAGGACAGCCAGCAAGCGTAAGGGGAGTAGCCGCTCCACCAGTAATCGCACCGATTCCTGCAGAGTACGAAAGCCCGATTTCAGTGAGGAAGAAGCCGATGCCGACACCAGTGGCAGTCTTGATAGTGGCGGGGATCAGCTTGACGAGCCACTGGCGCATGCCTGTAAGAGCCAGAAAGATGAAGATGAGACCTTCAACAAAGACGGCAGTGAGGGCGAGACGGTATGAGATGGGACCACTTCCATTGTATCCGACGACTTGGAAGGTGAAGTAGGCGTTGAGACCCATGCCGGGGCTGTCAAGGAGTTAGCATGCTATGAGAGATGTTCAGGAGAGAGTGACTTGCGCGATTGCAACAGGAAGGTTAGTAAGAAGACCGAAGGCGAAGCTGGCCATGCCTGAGACGGCAGCTGTAGCAGTAATGATATCCCGTCGAATATCTATCACATTCGTTAGTATTTATTCAAGATTCAAATGTTTTGAAGAAGACCGACCTTCTTTGCAAGCCATATAAGATTCGATCTTGTCACACGCGTTTCTGTCAACCAAGTCGCATTCGCAAGTACCGCCAGTCTGTTGGAGCAGTGCCGCCTAAGAAGTGTCAGCCAAAGTTTGCGCAAAGAAGTTTGTTGTCGCATACATTGACGGCGATAATGTATGCCATAGTCGCAAAAGTAGTCAAGCCAGCGCGGCATTCTCGAAAAAAGGTCGCTCCGGTGATCTCCTCTGGCTAGAAGGAAAGGGTTAGATCAAGTTATATCGAGAAAGGGGAGCAAGTTTTTGTACATGACCGGTACCAGAGAGGCGAAAGAAGTGACCGAAGCGCGAAGTGGTGATGTATCCATCGAGATGATCAAGAAAGTCGCGAAAACCGCAAAAGCGAGAACGACTGATTTCTTCTCCGGCGACAGACCGCTCATCTAGAGGAGGCATCATGCCGTGAGCTGGCGGAGAAGCCATCTTTGTAGTGATGTTTTGTTGACAATTTGAGGCGAGCTATAAAAGTCAAGAATGAAGATAAAGAAGAGTTTTAGTTGAGGAAACCGAGAATGGTTATGTGAAGAAGGAGTGAGGGAGTGTGCAGGAGAGGGAAAGGAGTGACGAGGTTGGGTTGTTGGTGACGCCAATAAAGGCGTGCGAAGAGGAAAAGGTGACACCAGACGAGATGAAGAAAAAGAGATTTTGTCTTTTTGGCGATGTCCAAGAATTTGAATTAGATTAGACAAGACCAGATCTTGAAGTAGGAAATGAAAAGGTTGAGGGGAAAAAGAGGGATAGATGTGAAGCGAAGTGGGAGAATCACAGCTGTAGGTTGATGATTCTTTGACAGTTTCTGCCACTGCCAACAACCACTTGTCTCTCCTAAACCCCCACCAAACCTCGAGTTAACTACCAAGTCTCTCTCTCGTCAAATCTTGTTACCGAATCGCTGGTAGAGAGATAACGCATTTCACAAGACTCGAACTTCGAGTCCAAGTTGCGAGTAGCGCAAGATGGGATGGGATTCTTACACATACATACATGCACAAGTACACGTACAGCATAAGCGTTGTCCTCAGAAAACAAAAGAGAAGGCAAGTATGAGAAGTATATAAGGTTATGTGTATGGCAATCAACATGTTTGCTGGTAAGGGTATTGTTTCCGTGGGTCTTTGTGTGATACCAGTTTGCAGGCCTCATGGTATTGAGTGGGAAGCCCGTTTGTGATATTAGTGATGACTTGTTTGAGTGACGTTGCGATGGTTTACAGCAGCAAACGCCATTTATATGGGATAATCAGTGCTTTAATTCAAGATGATACCTGTAACTATGTATATATTCCTGTTAAAATGGAAATATCAACAAGACATAATGAGATAACTACCTTGACATGGCATGGATGGGAATTACCAGCCGGCAACACTACACACACTAAAGATACTACCCCTGAATGCAGGAGCACGCACCCAAAAGACTTCTTCAATGAGATCATCACACCTGCACCCAGTCCTCGAGCTGACTACTAAGGACACGGGTTCAAGGTCGTACAAACCAGGCGTTCGTCTCACTTTATGCAGCCCGCCGACGTTGATGAAGCGAGGCGGCGTCGGGTAAGAATGGTGGCGAGAGAAATGGTTGGCCGGTGCCGACATATTGCAAGGTCCGGTCTGTCTGTAGCCGAAATGAAATGAAGTGGTTCCTGTTGGTGTTCCGCTTGATATGGGAGAACCATCTTCTGGATTGGCGGGGATTTATATCAGATGGTTAATTATGACACTTGATCATGTGAGAAGACTCGGGGATCCTTGAGTAAACATTATGTTATGGTGACTGTGTTTATGTAGGCTATCTAGAACAATCGTGTAGATATCGACTTGATGGTTCTTTTCAAGACACATTAATGCCGTCCTCGACTTACACTGGCAAGCTGTGGCCATCACCCTGCGGCCAATGAGCTTGACCCGATATATAGACCTGTAAACCAAGTTAGAAATCCTAGTAGTTGGGAATTTAAGCTAAGGATATCCAACTATATGATTTAAACATCTCCGAACACTCACGAACTTGACAGGCCTCAATCACATACAATCCTTGCCCGCATAGTCAACCTACACTCTGTATCACTCCAGTCCCCGTGACGCATCATGGCACTGAACATGGCAGTTCAGCCTCCAGTAGACAGCGAATCAGTGACCCAATGTACGGTAAATCATTTCATCTTGACACCTGATCGCCCACTCTATCAAATTTGAAAAAAGATAAGACCATGGCTTGTGTTTGATATCCAAACGAATTATTATTTTTTAAACTCATACGAAAACTAGAAGCCTTAACATTGGCGTTTGAATCTGCATCTCACTTGACTAGCAAACGGGAATTCTGCTACCATTTGGGAGTCTCTTCGTGCACCCGTTGCCAGTGCCCAACAACTGGCACTGCACACTTGATCTCCTTCGGTCCTTAGCGACGACCTTTTCTCTTACTGACTTTTGTTTTGTGTTGCACATACTTCTTGATTTCAGCTGACCTTTCTAGAAGTGTTCGGCACTTCCTTTTCCTCTGATTTACCCTCTACATCAACATCCTCCATCTCCTCCACCCTCCCACACTCCCTCCTCCGACTTAGAACACCACGAGATATTCAATCTCACCGTCATTTTTGAATCCCTTAGTTGATTCATCGTACCTATTAACTATCATACTACAGCGTTACCTAACAAAGTACTCGCAATACCCTCATTCATTCGACCTGCCTGAGCGAGTACAGCATTCACATCACCACCACAGGAACATCTCCTATTGTTACAAAGGGCCATTTGAACGTCATGTTCGATGTTATATGGACAGACCCTGATCGCGAGCTGGTCGGCGAACACCGCGCCAAAAAGGAAAAGAAGCGCGAACAAAAGGCCAAACAAAAGGAACAGGAACAAGCGAACTCGGTCATAACACGCTCTACCTCCGTCACAAGCACCAGGTCATCCACCGAATCACGCTTTGGCTTTCTTCGACCTCGAAATGGCAAACAATCAAAGAAGACCAAGTCGGGGCTTCTGACTCCTAGCCAGCACTCTTCTCGCTCAAACTCAGGGAGCTATCACCGCTCTGCGCTCATGGCTAATCTGTCTGATGTGTCTCTTGGGGTTTCTAGAGCACAAAAGGGAAATCTTCCTGCTTCTGCTTCTGCTGATGAGGCGCATAATTTGACGCGAGAGTCTGTTTCTTGGGTCACTAAGCATACCGGAGCGCTGCAGACTCCTCGACTGTCAGAGTCTGATAAGCCAGAACTGTCCATCGACATGCGCGTCTCGTCCGAGGCCGATGACCATCCTGTCACTCCATCAGACTCCGTGGGAGAAGGGTAAGTGTGGCCCGTACGGCTGGGAGTATGCTACTGACTTTTCACAGGAACGATCCGGTTCCGCTACTACAAATCGACTCAATTCCCGATCTTGTTCCAAGACTTCGACTTCCAAAGGCACCAAGAACTCCTATCATCATCAACTTCCGACCCAGCGACCCTGACTCATGGCGTCCCCCCGAAGAATGGGAGTACCTCGACCGACAAGCTGAGGAAGCGCGACAGGCCGAGGCCGACCAGGATGTCGAAATGAAATCTCAGACTGACAGCCAGGGTCGATCTAGCTCGGAGATGGGATTTGAAGCGGTTAAGGCTCAAGTGAAGCAGATGGCTTCTGCAAGCCCCGTCATGGTGCTCGCGCGCATCAAAGAGATTTGGAGTGTTACCGACGAAAGCCTCCATGGGGAACTGAACATTGAGCTGAAGCGATGGATGTTGTCCATCTTGAGTCATATGGACGTCGAACAGAAGGGCAGCCCTGTTGATGCCTGTGATGCAGCAGCGTCTGAACCTGGCAGTGTCGACATTTTGGCACTTTACGAATCTCAAAGTGAGTATTTCTGCAGCCACCATCTGGAACAATACTGATGGATACAGTCACGGCCTCTTACCTTGCAGCTTTGTACCCTACTAAGCAAGTTCACCATTTACCCCCCGAACCTCTCTCGAACGCACAGTTTGCCAAGGTCCACCCCATGCTTGTACCGTCAATGTCGACAGCAACACTTCCACTCGGACAGCACCTTTTCGAAACCGTGTACTCGCTATCGCTCCCTTCCGTCAGCCCTTCCAACGATATTCCAGCGGTCCTCAAGAACATCAGCAAGTGCTTACGAGTCGGCGGTTCACTGCACCTCACACTCATCGATCCACTCCCTTGTGCAGGAACACTCGGCCATCGCATGCGATCCTGGCTAGAAGAGCACCTATTGATAAACTTGGAACGACATTTCCGATGCACGAATCCGAGCAAACTATTTCCAGACTGGATGGGCGACGCTGGTCTGCGTGGCCAAGGCAGTACCCTCACCACATCCAAGTTCTATGCTGTATCAGCCAGCATCCGAAGTCAAGTCGACGACAACGATCCTTTCGTCGAAAAAGTCCCCTCAGAACGAGAAATAAAAGCAGAAGTACGAAGCATCATCGGTCGCCTGTTGTGGATGGAAGTTTGGGGCAACTTTGTCACAGGAGAAAAGTGGTGGTGGGAAGATGAAGGTTGCGTCAATGAATGCCTAGAGCTTGGCACAGTTTGGGATTACCACATCATAGAAGGGGTTAAACAAGAGGAGGCTCTTGCACAGATTGAAGAAGAACCTTGAGAGTTTTGGAGAGTTTGACTCTAGAAAGGGTGAGGATGTTGCTGGTATGCGCTCCTGCTTTTTCCTTTTTCACGTCGCTTTATTGGTGACAGCGACGGAGACAGAAAATATGGCTTCGTTCAGGGGAAGACAACTCTTTCTGGCAGGGGCGGATCCTCAAGGAAAGGATGGCACTTGATGCTTGTATGTTAAAGCTTGACTGGATGGTAGAAGCATTTCCTTTCTCTTGAAGCAACGTGGATGCAGGATACGGTAGTGCTTCTGTTTGAGTAGATAATTACGTGAAAGGATAAATGTTAGAAACTTGAGATAACTTACTCCATGTCTATACAGATGTTCACCTTTAATCTACCCAACAAGTAGCGGAGATTGTCCTCCAAGGCTTACGATGCCAGATAGTTAACCTAAGGGTCAGTCTAAAACTGCATAAATTGACCAGGGTATTTCGTCTGTTCGGTTCCTAGTGACCAAATTTTCTGATATCATGACGCCTACCTGGTCACTCCAATTCCTCTGACACCGACGCCGTTATCTCCCATATTTGTGAGCTCGAAAACGGGCAACCATACTCTGAGGGAATATCGTAAACAGGTGTACCGAGCTCCTCTTTCAAATCTGTCAGATACTCACTCAAATCCTCAGTGGCCAAGTCCCATTCCAGATTCTGAATACGCTTGTCGACAGCTCGATACCAACAGACAAGATCTTCACGTTTCCAACTTTCCTCCTTTGTAAGCAGCGAGCCTAGATGTTTTGCAGTGGCAGCATCACGGCTCTGTATTCCAGCCACGACTTGCTCAATGTTGTTGATGTCGTGTTGTAAGGATCGGTCTTTTACGCCTTGGCAAAGGTTCAAAAATGCACATAATTCGGCGGTGCTTGGTGTACGGGCTCCACAACAAAGCCCGTCATATGCATCAAGAATCCAATCCCTAGGAGTATTGCCTCCCAAGTCCTTCTGGTATGGATTGATGTCGTACAAGCCCAAGCTACCGAGATATTCCAGCATTTCCAAGGAGGCATGCATGGCTGCTAGATGCAGAATGTTATCATTGTTTGAGTTAGACAATGAAAGTGAACAGCCCAGATCTAGCAAGTATCCCATGGCGCTAATTCTGTTGTAACTCAACGAAGTCAGAAAAGGTGTGTTTCCGCACATATTCCGTGCTTCGAGGTCCGTGCCTGACAGGACAAGAAGTTCGATTATTCTTTTTATATCGCCGTGGTTACTGGTTTCGCTAGTCAACAGGGTATGTAGCGGCGTGTCGCCCCAGACGTTCTGACGAGTTGCTGATGCGCCTGCTGCCAGCAAGAGACCTACTGACTCAGCACAATGACGCGCTGAGGCGTAGTGCAATGCTGATAATCCATCTACGTTGGCCCAATCCACCCTGCATTTGGCGTTGAGTAGTAACCTCACAAACTCAGAATTCCCTCTGTGCGAGGCGAACATTAAGGCTGATTTTCCTCGTGATGTTAATTGGTTAACATTTACTCCCGCAGAAATCAACATCTCTATATAATCACTTTGATCGCCATAAGCTGCAAGTGCAAGAGGAAAGTGACCGGTGTAATCGATTGTGTTGATAGCCCATAGATGTTCCTGCAATGCTGTCTGGAGACCTTCACGTCGGCGAATTGCGATGTGTATCTTGGTTGTTTCCCTAGATTGATGCCCAGTAAGTCTGACGAGTTTCTCGAGAAGATAGATCTCATGGTCGCGAAGGTGTCCCCTTGAGAGAAGATCATTGGCTCGATCTGCTATACTTCTGGCCGTTGTTAATTGATATTGGTCTGGCATGAGAATAGAACCGAGAATTACCTAGGCAGCTCTGTGTCAGGAAGCACGTTCCCCCAGAGATCTAGAAGTGTTTCGAGGGTGGTATAGAGATAGACTTTGAGGGCATACTTCAGGAATCAGAACCATGGAATGAACGGCCGGACAGGGCATGATTACGAACCTCGATGAGCCCAATGCCGCTAGTGTCAACATCGCCGGGATAGACGCCATGTTTAACCACTGATTCTCGAACGTCTTGACTGGAGCCTTTTTGGTAGACCCACAATGGAGAGGCCGGTTCAAGCAACTTGAATGGACGTAAGGAGCATCTCAGTTCACCAATGTTGTTGTAAGAGGCAACGATTGCAAACGATCGAAAGAATAGCCATCGAGGTACTTGATATTCCAGCTTTAAGACTGATGGGCTGATGCACTGGCAATCGGGATTCGAGCACTCCTGAGGGCGGTTTTCGCAACGGACAAGCCACGACCCAAAAAGTGACTGAACCCAGCCTGAGTTTTGATATTGCCGCTTGGCGAAATGGCAGCTGCATTGGCATGATATAGTTGAAGAAATGACGTGGGATTGAGTCAAGGACTGTATTGAGATTGACTCGGCCACCCGCGCATTGTCTTTCTGGT
Source organism: Fusarium flagelliforme (assembly GCF_020744385.1). NCBI lineage: Eukaryota > Fungi > Ascomycota > Sordariomycetes > Hypocreales > Nectriaceae > Fusarium > Fusarium flagelliforme. The sequence continues at coordinate 7,331,613 of NW_025763503.1, forward strand.
TGCTGGTAGTTATTGCTTCTAGTGCTGATGATTCGGAGCTGCCTGTCTGTTGATCTTTTTCTGGCTCTTTATGCGATGATGTTTCTAATGTGTCATTTTGTATTGCGTGTATTGCGTAAAGATTCATGAGCATTTGTCGCATGTATGCCTGGAACCTGTCGTTTGCGGTCAGCAACGGAGTTCAAACAAGTCCAGCGGGATAGTCACTGAGCATCGTTTGTCGCACGGGACGACGTGACCGCAAAATGTAGAGTCTGCTTAGCATTTCCCATCCGCTGCTGAAGCTTTGTGATCGTGCTTTTCTCAAGCAGCCATTTCCCTTTTCTTGTCTTGCATATCTTGCCGTCTTTCGAATCAACTTCACGAACACAACTTCTGAGTAGTTCCCCAAGCTCTTTGGTAACTTCACTGAGATCCTCAGCGGCTGCATCGATCAAAGCCTCTTCGTAGGCAGAGGGCGGTTTTCTCGAGATTGCCTTCACCATAGAATTGACGAGGTTTAACTTGTATACTCGAGTAAGTATTCGTCTTCGAATATAGCAATGAAGAAAAGCCACGAACCTCTTTCATCAGATAATTGAAGTCATCCTGAATATCAGGAACTTCTCGGATGATGCTGACGACATGTTTGCCAGCTGCCAGAGCCTGCACAACGGCGATGGAGCTTGCCACGGCACCAAGAACTTCCATCTCGAAAAATAGACGATGAAAAGATAAGGCCTAAGCGACAAAGGCCAGACAGATAGGCTCGCAGTTGTATTAATACAGGATGAAAGAAGACTCAAATGCCTCGCAGGCTTTGGAGGTTGTAAATCACAAGTCAGGCTCTCAAGACAACCGTCAGCCGCAGAACGACCAATCATATCTTCGACTCACAGCTTCAATGTAGGTAGCTATTGGGTGAGCAGGTACGATGAATGCTGTGGTAATCTGCCTTGCGACCTCAGCCACAAGGTAGATATGATAAACCATCTCGAATCGCGATTTCCCAGCCATCAGGACGGTTTGAAGGCGTTACCAATTATTAATACTTGACTTGAGCTTAGTGTCTGAAATATAAAAACTTTATGGCCAGTGCTACCAGATGCTAGTTGGCAACTATTGAGCTCTCTAGACAAGAGTGGCTGTAAAAAGATGAATTCCATAGCCATCAACACCAAAGAATTCACAGACACCACGCGAAAGCAACCTCGGAGATAACCTCAACTTCACTCAACAATAGCAATCGCAATCATAATCACAAGCTAATACCAAATAAGATACAGTCTCAAATCCCCCACATTTGCTTCCAACCCTGTCCCTTTCGTCCGGGCCAGATCAAATCATACGATGCCTCCGCCAAGAATCTACACCAGACAAACACCAGACAAAGTCATCAACGGGCCTTCATCAGGCCACCGGAGATATAACAAAAGCCATATAAAATCCCTGACGCCATTCCAGAGCTGAAGAGATATCCCGGGATCTGATATCGCTCACCTCGGACGAACGGAAACGCCTCTCAAGCACGGCCGTTGAGCCACGACAAGATCGTTAACGGGTTCAACGGTTAAGCTAAATTGCCAATTTTGTTACAGATACACAAGAACACTTTCATCCCTTGACCTGGGTTATTAAGTCTAGGTGTCACAGCCAATCTCTTTACTGACCGCTTCGTAGCTAACAAGGCTTCAGGACTGTTCGTGTAGCACCTGGAGCAGAAGAACAAAGGATGATGACATTACGACATGCACGACATAGATGTACCACACTGAGAAGAAGGATGTAAGACATAGCCACAAAGTGATAAATATGTGACAAGGAAAACAGAGACGTAAAGTAATGGGATAGGACAATGCGCTCTGCAGGATTACCTGGAGACAAGTACGAGTAGCTTTCACATGACGACATGTACTCTATAGAGTATCTATTACTCATGTACTAATCTTCAACAGTCTCAAAGAATCGAATGTTATTTGACTACTAAATAAACTACTAAATTTAAGTCTTGGGTATCCATCATCTCCAGCTCCAACAATAGCGAAACTACCCCAACTGTCTCGTAACAATTGCTCGTCCCGCACATGCTAGCCCCCAGAAAGTCATGTCTTCATTATATAAAATAACAAAATTGAAAGGACATTGGCACATCACATCCAAACAAGTTTCTGACACCTATTATACACGGCTTTGATCTCGCCGTTCATCGTCCGAAGTCGGCCGGCTCTCGTTGGCCAATTCGGTCATGCTCTCCGTCTCGAACTTATTAGATCGTCGGAGGTGACCAAGGTTATGTCGGTGGTGGCCGCCGCCGATGGTGTGGTTGGTTCCAACTTCGGGTCTCATACCACCAACAAGTTCCGTTACATCTGGACGTTGACCCATGCGCATGTCGCTGGCCCAGTTCTTGCATGCATCCCAAGATGTAACCATGTAGATAAGGGCATTCCAAAAGCCCTGGAGGGGAAGCACAAAGGCACTCATGAACTCGAGGGGGTCTGATGATCTCTTATGAAATACAGAGTACACACGGTTGGCGCTCGAGGGAACCCATGTGATCAGAATAGCTGTGAAGAAAAGAATGGCGCACTTTGTGTACTGCCATGCTGCGTTGTTGAGTTCACGATTCCGTCTTCGGTTCATGTGGGCGACAGAACGTTGCTGTTGTTGAGGGACTTGGACGCTCGCTCGTGTTTGCTCCCTTTCGATAGGGGCCAGTTGGTCTTCGATATCCCCGGAACCCAGCTGAGCTGATATGTGAACCGAGTAGTTTCCACTGGAAGGAGTAGGGTTGCTGGAATCTGGTGCTCGACCGCTCATGGGCTGCAAAAGGATCCCATCGGGCTTAACGATCTCTGTTGTGACGGAAACTTCTGTCGTCTTGAGCGTAGCAATGTGGTTGTCGTTACCGTAAGTCAAATCTCGATCGGTTGAACTAAATCCGTCGAGTTCCCTGCGCTTGCGGTAAATTGTGCTGCCGGCACGGATGTAGATGAAGAATGTGACAATGATGACAAGCCTGGGAAGGTCAGCGAAGTCAATAGCAGTTTTGGATCAAGCTTTACATACCAAACAGGACCATAGAAGGTAATAATTCTCCAAATGTCCCATTCTGCACTGACCCAGCACCAAAGTGTGGCATTGCCATACATTCGCTGTCCCTCTTTGTTCTTGATGAAAATGTAGACAAAGGCCGGAACAAATGGAACACCATAGCATGCTATAAGGTAAGGGATCTCCATCTTGCGTAATCTTCGAGCATCGAATTTGAAGTAGAATGTCAAGTAGACGTTAATGGCCATTGTCAGAGTCCAGAAAGCATCAGCGGGCATAAACCTGATATCTGTCAGTATTCCCTTGACATAAGACTTCATTCTCAAACTTACATCTGGATGAGGAAGGCTTGAAGCTGACAGCCTGCCGAGTTCGAATCACCAACGTAGGATCTGGACATTAATGTACCCACATTGGTCATCATGTTGCCAAATGAAGCATAAAAGACCAAGCGGTTGATCGGTTTATGGAACGCTTTCGAGGACAGAAAGGTGACAATGATGAAGATGGACCCGAGTAGTGAGAAGACGGAACATGTTCGTTCAATCACGCTGAGAGCGCGAATCTGGAATTTGTCGAGGTGTTCTGTGGTAGACATTGTGAAGTTGTTGAGGCTCAAAAAGACTGGAAGAAAGATATCCTGGTAGAAGAGGCGTCGACTTAATCGAGTCTCGAGTCACTTATAAAAGTGAAGATTAAAGTGGTCGGTTTATGTATAATGTACCATTCTCCTTTTGTAGGTAGTTGGATAGTAGGTATTTGTTGAAGTGATGAGAAGAGTTCTGATGATTTTCCTGATCGACAAGAGGCAGACCTTGAACCTGATATAGAAGGAGCGTCTGATGTTGGTTGGTACTGCCCAGTTAGGTAGTGGACCAACAAAGGTGAGGGAAGGTACACCGAGGTGAGAAGGCTCCCCAAGCGTCGAGGTCAAATCGTATCGAGTAGCAAACCAACAGATATAATTAATTGCCTTTTGAATCGAGATTGGAAAACGCCATGTTAGGGTGCGGTCAGTCTAACAAGAGGCTTGGCCAGGGTCAAGCTGAGGTAGGCTTCTCGATCAAAATGTGGCTTCCGATAACGTTTGCAAACATGCAGGATACACTAAGACAAAGAAGATATAAAAATGTGAATAAAAATGCAGAGGTGAATAAGAAAGATCAGAGACAGGAACAAGAATAGGAACAGGGAATGAGGGCGGGGAAGAGGCAAAAAAAGGTGGGCGATGTAAGATACAAGTAGTCAAGTAAGACCAAGACCCGGCACAAAGGAACCGTGAGTGTCGAGAGAGATACCAAAAGAGGAACGGAACGGACAAAGGACCAGATGTAAGGTAAGTGCAGTGCTTTACTAAAATGTATGTAATGTACAGTGATATTGTAATGGCGCTTATGCTTATGCGTGCTGTGTCCGCGGTCGGGGGAGGCGAGGTCAGGATCAGGCCGGGGTTGCTGAAGCTAGAACATTATGAGAAGACAAGTGCAAGTCATGGACGAGGATCCCCTGCTATCAAGGGTGGACAAATCATATTGGCGAGTTGCATTGTGCTGTTAGCAGAGCAGATAGAGGCTCGGACGGATATCTAGTATGACCAGCGCCTCCTGAAGCCATGACAGCGGGAGCATGATCAAGGGTTTCAAGCCACGGGTTTATTCGCCTAATGAGGTATCAGAGCACAGCAGTTTGTGTCAAGTTTGTACAATAGTTGCAGAGAAAAGAGGGTGTCTGGTATCTAGAGTATTGAACGGTATAGGCTATCCGCATAACTGAAATGTTTCTATTCATCACAGGTATGTACTATTAAACGGTAATAAAACATAAAGAAACAAGCTCAGGCTGACGCTATGATCCAAAGCCCAGGGCTGAGTCGTTGAAGAATTTAGTTATCCAGGGGATCCCAGTATCTTCAGCAGATCATTCTTAATTGAAGCCTGTTGTATGGTTCCGGACGTGAGGAACAAGACTCGAGTTCCACAACCACGATAGATTGACGAGTTGAGGATGAGAGAGATTAGGGACAAGAGACAAAAGAAGACAGTGGCGTGCAGGTCAAGATCTTCCAAAGCGGGTACAGTACGGTAAGACTTGAGCCAGATTGTGGGGGACCCCACCAACAATTACTCCTGCTCCCTAAGAGGTAGTCTATGCGGTAGATGTTGGTGGGCAATAGAACAATACAATATCGAATCTACTTACTGAGACAATGTCTTTTATTGATTTGCACCACTAAACTCTTTTCATTTCAAGCCATCTCCGAATTAGAAGGCGGCAAACGTCGTTTGCTGTCATAGCCAGGAACGGCGTCCTTTTTTGCGGAGGTCTCAATGAGACGATCCAACGCTGCAGACCGCATTATGTAGTAACATCCTCAGGCGGGACACCCCCTGAACATCCCCAGATGAGCTCCTAATTATTATCACAGGTCTCTATGGATGCCTCGGTTCGATGCGCATTCAATGGAGCAGTGCTTGACTCATCGGTAAGAGACGAGCACTAAAGACTGATCAATGCATGGATTACAGAGTATGTAGATCAAATGTGATGAAAGACACCGGTTGAATTAGAAGCCTTGAGGATTGACTAAAGAGTTGACAAGTGCCGAGACTCCGTGATCGTCACTGTCAATGGAAATATGTATCAATCCAAGCGCTTGGGATGTCTTCTCCTTTTCTTCTCCATAACATTTCCTGGTCCAGGCGCTGTATTCAAATCTCCATCGTGATCTTCTAACAAAACAGCACAGACGAGACCCTCCCCCAGATTTTGTCTCCTCCTTTGTTGGCCTCTTTCAGCGTCAACGTCGCACTTGGCACGCGGGGCCTCTTTCTCGCCTTCTGGGGAACCCTTGTCTCACCTGTAGACAGCCTTGGCCAACGTCAATAGTCATTGGGTAAACGGTAGATGCTAAGAGGGTCCGGGATTAACTAAAGCCGGGACTCATTTCCCTTTCTCTCCTCGACCAAAATCAACAGCGTCTACCGCTTGAATCATAAGAATGTGCTCTGTTGATCTGTGGATATCAAGGTGTCTTCGACGGAAACTTCAGCACGTCACATTAACTAAGAAGCCGTGAATGCCGAGTTCTGTGTGTGCCCTTTTCAGTGTTGTGTCTTTCTTGTCCAACGTCTTGTCGCTTTGACCTCTTCAGGTGGGACTCTGGTAATTAAGCTGCGCTGCTCTCTTGGCCTACGCTGCCCATCAATTGCCAAGCCGCTCTACGGCTCGAGCTTCCAATGTTGTCAACATGTTTTGTCTGGAATATCCAATCTTCTGTGTCATATGCCATCAAGAACAGCGTCTTTCCTAAAGAGTTCAAGTAGAACACTTGGTGTATACTCTGTTATCTCCATATGTCGCCTCACTTTGACTGCATTAATTGTTACCTGAGTCAAGTCTAATTGAAAGACTACAGAGTTGAGAGTCTACTGACTTATGCCCGTCGCCGGTCCCCTATCAACCACGTGCGTGAGACGAACATCGTTCCCACGGTAGGAAACGATCGCTGAGAACTGCCACGCGAGCAAACAGGCCTACTGCAGCGTCGTGTATCGTGTCACATTTGCATGGGAAATTGGTCGACTCTGTCTTGTTCTTCTCCAACGGATCTCTAAACTCTGACGCCACAGCTCGGAGGCTCAACTAATGAGTTGCTGTGTGCATTCATGCTGAATGTATGCCATCCTTTTTCCAGGATGACATGTTTTTGGGCCCAGACTTGGGATCTGGGCAGCAGTGTGCCATCCATGCTGACGCATTGAGACGGTAACAGGCGGGTTGGGTCAAGGTTGTTAAATTATCCCTGTTCTCAACCCCGGATTTCCCTCCACATCACCCGACGGGATGGCTATTGTCTTTTTTTACGTAGTAACTGTTTTTGCTTTCCCCCGCAGCTGTTGGTTAATGATGATGCGCCTCTTGGACAATCTGGCGTCTGTTTCCCATAAGCCCATTCTTAACAATAAGCCACGACGGATATTGGATCTGGTTTTGTTAAATCCGGCGTCTTTCTTAATTTTCTGGGGTACTTTTCTTGGCCACAGGTAGGCTACTCTCCGTCAACTGTCTCAGCCAGTTTGGGCTTTGGACGGAACGAACTTGTCAAAGTGAAACATTAGTGGTCGGTTATTGTCAAGACAAGGCAAGCTAGCGTCGTTAATGACCCAGCATTCAAATTAATTAAATGGATGGCATAAGACACCTTTTGTGTTAGCTTCTTTTCTAGTCTGTCCGGCTAAAATGCCATGTGCTCTAGATCCTCGCTGCTACGTCGCTCTCACAAACCATGTGGCGGAAGATCATAGAGGTTAGAGCATTTTGCTGAGAAAGGAAATACAGCTGTTTCGCTCCGTGAGTTAAGGCGCGATGACTAGAGCCCCTCACCACGTCAAAAGACAGAGAAACACTACAGCTCAAGCAGACCATGGACGCAATGAACAAGTCAGCATTGTGTCTTTCCCATATTCCTAACCATGAATATATTAATCAAATAATTATTGCCAAGTCGTTCAAGAGAGGCGGTAACTCATGAATCTGAAGTCAAGTTCGGATCAGCATACATAACCTTGTCAGAGTTTACGGTGCTGCAACTACCCCGGACATATCCCAGTCTAGATTATCATCCTTTCAAACTCTGTTTCTCCCTTTTGATCCTGAACGTGATGCGGATACCCAAAGTTCCATCCCTTACCAGGATACCCTTTGTTGTTACCCGCTCAACCCCTACGACACCAGGATTCCTGGCAAGTCTGAGTGAAGCCATACCGACTTGGGAGTAGAACCGCATCTCGCTCGCCATCTCGGGTTACACTACCACATGTCGGCGTGGACGATTTACCTTGCGCGACCAAGCCACAGGGACCAGATTCCAGATCCGTTGTGTCTGTCATACTTGTAGTGTTGTTCGTATCTGATTGCGATACTTCTCCTGGGTTGAGCGTACACTATGATCAAGATATGATACTGGGATGTTTGAAGTCAATCATATAACACTACAATGACCCTTGTAAGACTCCACGTTGTATACCATTCTTCGGCGTCCTCGGAATTCATCCCGCTCGGAAGCACAAAACTCCTCGAAGCTCCTCCTCACAGAGATTAAACGGCATCGCCGAAACTTCACCCTGCCAAATGTTCTCGGCGGTCCAAGTATACGTCATTAACCGTTGCATCTAAAGATGCCTAGAAAAGATCATGATATCTGTCTCTTTCCCCTGCAGAATAACCACTAACCGATATCGGCTTAAATGCACTCGGTGATACAACTTCCAGGGCCTTGGCCGTTTGGAAAGCTGCAGCCGTTCACATCAAAGGAGGCTTAGCCATCACAACATCGGATAGAAAGCTGAAAAAGGGTGGAATCATTCTTGAGTATCACCAGTTCCTCTGTTTCGCCTCCTCTCATTCCCTAGGGTCTCTATGATAGGGCAGTAAACGATGTGGTCTCGATTGCGAAGGCGTGCAAGCACCTTGCACCCATGCTCTTGCAACTAGCTCGAGAGGGAACTACGGAGCCAGAATACGTCCTTTACGAGTATTCACCCGAGACTACGATCTTTAGGTACCAGGCCTGCAAGAGTACATATATCTTTACTGTAAATGTGATGTCAACGCTCTGATTCATAGTTACCCCCAAGACGAGAGTAGTTCAAGGGGACCGACAAAGAATGTTGCTTTGTCGGTTGATGCACTTCTGGTGCACAAACTCTGTCCCTACAAAGATCTACAAGACTTTCGGGCACTCTTAACTTGAGTAACATAGATTGTAGTTGGCATGCTACTCTTGCTCGAGATATTGTAGTGTCATTGTCGGCTGAGGTTGCAGACCAGTGACCGGTCTATATAACAGTATACGCTTGTATTTAGGTAATAGATGTAAAACAATCTATATATATCTTTCATTGCATCAAAGAGGACTTCGCTGCACCAGCACTTCATAAATAATAGTACGTAGGTATCGTTGTTTGCATCGATGACCTCTGCCCAACAAACAACCACTACAAACCAAAAGGAAAGATGAATGATAACACATCTTCTTATTGAACGGTTTGCAGCCTAGATGGCCCTATTAACAGGATAGGACACCTGCTAATTCTTTACTGTCTTCAACCAGTCTCAGTCAGCACTTTTCTTCCACGCAAAGATGCTATTTCTAGCAATTCACTCAGGCAGTGCCTTAGATATTGTGTATTTATCGACATAAGCAGTCATGTCTTTTCCTCCTTCACAACGCAACAGAGCACATCGTCTACTATCATATGACTGCTACATCTGATGATATCATACTACAATGCCAAAAGAGCGCAAATTCCGCAAGGCAGACCCAAAAAGTCTTGAGAAGAAGTCAAAGTCGTCTAGATTCAACAACCTGGAAACGCATAGCGACACCCTCGACACTATTCGATCACATAAGAAGAAACGACAACTTAAACATGAAGAGCCTCTCAAGTCTATGCGCACTGCGTTGTTTCATATTCTCAACGATAGGTGGACCGGCAAGAGGAAAAGGCAACTGTCGACCGAAAGTCAGAAGTTCTGCTCTAGGGTTGGCAATATCTACACCAAGGCACTCGAGCTGGCCTTAGAAATGGGGAACACAAATGAAGATGTTGAAATGGAGTGGCAGCATGAGCTGACAAAACATGTACATATTGTTCGGACAAGAGAGGAGGAGGCTTCCTATCCCGATGGAGTGGTTGTCTCGCCCTGGGAGACGGAGACCAGCACGACATATCGCAGTGTCCTTAACGAACCCAACTGCGGACAGAGCTCGAGCAGTATAGAAGATAAGACGGGATGATGAGATGAATGTCTTTACTTATTTTGGGATATGAGCACAGGTAGATGGATATATGATACCAGCTTAGTGTGGGCTGAGCATACAGTATTTGTACCTAGACAAAGCTTGCGAATTGCTTCGTAGCCTGACAAAATGTATTTCGCATTGGGAAGCTTGTGTTGATAGTAGGAGAAACTTTTATGAATTTTGTTATACTTTAGGCAGATCAAGGTTCGAGTGCTGCAAGATGGGTATAAGATTCCTTGACTGCCTAGCTTCCTCCTTCCACAGATTAGCAACTTACATATTGTATCTAACCTCCACTCAATATCATACTCAGAAGGCGCGCCTCAACTACAAGCCTTTACTTGCCACTCGGACAAGTGTTCATCCTGTAACCTACACCTTTCACCTACAGCATCTCGACATTCATTCACTCACCCTCATCTCTCCGATGAACGGCATCCGCATCACATAACTTATTGCTTCGCCCTCCCAAAGCGCCGCTTTATATTCTTTATATACTTTATCCAACTCTCACATCGCCATCATGTCACTCTCTCACGTCACCGGATTGGGTCTCTACAGTTATGCAACACTCTCCAATGCCGGATCCTATGCTGGATCACATTCATCCGGCCACTCTCGAGAACCATCGTCCTCGAGACGTCTATCTCTACCTACGAGCTCTTACCCTACGTCTATGCACTCGAGAGCCTTAAACTCAACCGACTCGCGAGCCGACCCATACTCATATCCCCGTACCAGCGAGTCCTCCCACGCTACAAGAGCAACATCTGTCAATGCAGCATCCGTCAATGAGGAAGCCATGCGCCGCAATTCTCGTAAGAAGCACAACTACCGTGAGACTTCAGGGTCTTCGTCTGAACAGCACCGTCATCACGGATATCACAGACACAGCCACCATGCCTACCATAGCCATCATCCAAGCCAACGCGAAGACAGGTACAACAGCGAATCTACAAAGGCTCGCAGGCGCGTCAAACATGTCCAAAGTTCATCGGACATACCTCTGTCACCTCCGCCTGCTCGCAAAAAGATCACCAAGGTTATGGCTGTTAAGTCAACCAAGAAGGATAAGGACGGCAATAAAACCACAGGCAACTTGACTTGGCGCCGAATCAGTCAAGGGATGAAGATTGGCAAGTCTAAAAAGAACGAGCAGAATGAACAGACTGAGTAGAAACCATCTGATGCGACCGAGACGAAGCCAAGAAGGAAGAGCAAGTGGAAGTTCTGGGCCAAGCAAGAGCCCTACGTTGAGGTTACTGAAGCAGGCCCTCTCCCTCTTCCTCCCAAGACACTGGAACCCAAGTTCGAGTCGGATACCAAGGTCAGGAGCTCTTCGCGCACGCCCAGCATTACGGAGTGGCTTGGTCAAGACCCAAGTGTTCCCCAGTCTCCAACGGCATTGAAGCGTCTGTTCGAAGAGGAGGAATGAGGCAAATTGTGTTATGGCTCGAGTGGTTTGATCAAACTTGGATACCCCCAGAATGCGGAAAGATGGTGATCCTGGCGATAGGCACTTATTCTTTGATTCAAGTATAGTTGGTTGTTTGTACCTTTAATAATATACTCGTTGGCTAGCCGGGAGGGGGGTGCCAACTAAGCAAGCTTAGTTGGCCACAAAAGTGTGAGACGGGATAAAAGTGTGAGACAGCCCCGCACCGATCGGTGTCGCGATTTCATCACTTTTGCCCGCCAAAACCAATGAATTCTAGGACACCAATTAGTGAAAATCCAAGTAATCGTGTCTAACTTCATTATGCCTACCGATATCAATCTCAAGGCTGCTCGTGCAGTCGTTCTTTCGCGCCAACACTTCCAAAGCCGCTCTCGTGATGCTTCCTCACAGGCAAAGAAGCCTCTCTCACTTCGTGAAGCTGAAGATCGATATGCCGGCTCTGCTCGAGCATCTATCGCCCGCATCGTGAAGAGGCTTGAGGCTGCGAATTCCCTCGATTATAATGATGTTGTAGAGCCAAAGATGGGCCGCCCGCGTATACTCACGGATGCGGAAGAAGAAGCTATCGTCACATATATTATGTGGATGGATAGGTCAGGTCTGCCGGCTTCCAAGTGGGAAATAGAGGATGCAGCACTTACTTTGCTGCGCCGCCGTGATCCTGAGGCGAAGCCTATGCATAAGATGTGGTACACACGCTTCCGTGAGGATCATCCTGAGCTTGCGAAATCGATATTGAAGTCGAGAGAAGGATCGCGAGCAGAGTATGAGGAGGCAGGCGTTGAGGATACGCAGGAGTGGTTCCAACGACTTGAGGAAGCTATTCGCATGAAGAATATCGGCGCATCGGAGACCTGGAATGCAGATGAAGCAGGAGTTAGAGTTGGTATGTTACGGGATAAAATGGAATGCCTTGTCGTACGCACCAAGAAGAAAGCTTATACAGAGGTATATTCTCCGCAAGATCGTGAGACTTGCACAGTTATCGGCTCAGGCAACGCAGCCGGCGATACAACTCCTCCTTGGCTTATCTTCAAGTCGTTTCCAACACTCGAGTGGGCATATATCGATGCAGATCCTGATATACACTTTGCACAGTCGGATTCGGCGTTTTCCAACGCAGCAATAACGCTGGAGTGGGCGAAGCATTTTAACCGCTGCTCTTGGGAGAAATCCGCAGCTGTGAAGAATCGTCAGCTTGACTTCGAAGAGTGGTTTGGATGCAATGAGCAGCTGCAGGATAAGTATGACCGAGAATATACTCACGATGTGCCGCCGGCTTCATTTCACAAGAATTCGGAGGAGCTGATTTGGCGGTTGCTCGTTATCGACGGATTTTCCGGGCACGGCGCCTTCGAATTCAGAGAATATATGATCAAGTTCAATATTCTCGTTGCATTTCTTCCTCCACATTCTACGCATATCCTGCAGCCGATGGATGTAGGCGTATTCCAATTCCTGAAGGATGCACATCAGAAGAAGCTTCGCGATGCGTTGCGGAAGGGAGATCTCACCTTTGGCCGCCGTGCCTTTGCGGGGGCTTTTCAGGTATGTGCCTTCCAGTTGAGCCTTCTCTTAAATTCGTGCCTTTTCTCACCAAAATCAGGAGATCTTCAATCTCGGCTTCACAAAAGCTCATATCATAAGAGGCTTCGAAAAATGCGGCATCTTTCCTCTCACGCCCCGACCTGCGATAGAATATCTGCTTCGCAAGCAGCTAGGAAAGAAGAAGACCTGCACGCCCGCTCATGCTTCGCTTCTGCCGTCAGAAACACGCTTTCTGAGCGCTTCCGTCACCGCTGAGAGCATCGGCGAGAGATATCACGATATCCTCAGTTCTCCTACACGGCAAGGATTAAAGCATATCCGCAACATCGTTCACGAAGCTGTATTGCTAGAAGATGTTATTCAGAAGTACGTAAACGACCGCAAAACGCGTATCGAGAAGCGATATCACGAGAGAAAGCGCGGCAAGCGTGCAAAGACTGTATCTAACCTTATTCCTCTAGTATCACTGCAGGGACTCCGAGATCAACAGGAGGAAGCTATCGCGGAAGATTGTAAGAAGATGCAGAAGCAGGGAATCCGCAATCTCCGATCAGATCTCATTAAGGAGATGGATCGCCTCAAAGATGAGTGGCGAGCGGATAAGAAGCACATCGTGAACGGATTTCCCAAGAATTTGCGGTTTAAGCAGTGGTTGGAGCACACAGGGAAGAAGGATGACTATCTATCGATGGATACACAACGGTCCGCTATGACCGATGCACTCAAAGAAGAGACTAACGGCTATATGATAGATACTCAGCTTCCTGACGAAGTCCGTGAGTCTATTCGCAAGGCACAGTTTGCACCAAAACCGCTCAACGAGGTAGATTTCAGCGCACTCCTTCACAGCGATGATACAGTCGATTTCCGCCTCACACACGAAGATCCTGATGAGGAAATGGATGAAGAAGAGGATACTCTTCCTCTCATCAATGTTGCCGCACACAAGGAAGTCGTGATAGCCTCATCGCCGCCCAAGTCCCCGAGCTTGCCGCCGTTGCCCGACTATGACTCCCCTCCTCCCTCCACGCCTTGCCCTTATAAACACCAAACGCAGCTACGTGAGTCACTTCGTGAGCTCATCAGAGAGGGAAGAGCCTTCGCGGCAGGAAGCCTGAATGGCCAGGATAACACGGATACAGCATAATTTGTAGGGACTTCAGTTTCCCGGGCCACAGCTCTTTGCCGGCCGCCCCAGTCACTTCCCCCAGCCTGAGATAGTCAATACATCGCGAGAAGCTTCAAACTTCGTTTTTTTCATCAATTTAAACCTATTCCGACATCAGAAGAGCATCTAATGATTGATTTATCGGATTTCGCCACCCAGATGTGATCCTTGTGATCGTCTCACACTTTTATCCCGTCTCACACTTTTGTGGCCAACTAAGCTTGCTTAGTTGGCACCCCCCTCCCGGCTAGCCAACGAGTATAATCATTATCAATGTACCCGATATTACCCAAGTGCGAGCGAGGCACATTATATGGAGATACAGACTGTAGCCAACAGTATCGCTTTGAGATAACTACAATCTATCGTAAATATCAAGATCCTCGGCAAGCCAAGGCATAACACTCCCACTTCTCAACACTGTGAGGGTTTATTCGGCTCAAACGATGTGCTCTAATGCACAAGAAAGGGCACCAAGAGCAACCGATGTAACATACGTTTCTAGGCTTCCCATCCCCAAATCGTCAAGTATCTTATCTCAAACCTGATCTTAGCCTCATGAACGGTTCAGCATGCACGTCATCCTCGAACTGGTGTGCTCCGAAACCCATCCTTCCTATTTCACCGTTATCGCAGAGCCGCACCACTACCCTATCCATCTCCATTGTGCAACAATCATGCAATTCTCTATCTTGAACCTCGGAACAAGACAAGTAAATACAAGTACTACCTGATGACGTCGAGGAACGGGGATGATCCCCCACGAAGAAAAAGGGTCTGGTGAGAGAAGACGGGAGGAAGCGGCTAATGGATGTATGGTTTGCTTTTTTCTTTCTAGCGGGAAGGGAACGTGGGGAAAAATGGAAGCGAAGTACATATGTTTTGCATGTGGGTTGATGGATGTGATGGTTTGTATGGATGTCTGGTGATATATGCATTATACTGCGTTTTGCTGATATGGTGGAGCTGTACTATGGACTGCATGGGTTTTTTTATTGCGATATTTATTTGCTGCATTTGACATTGTCTCTGATAAGCCGTGTTTTGTGCATCAATACAATGCAATGCAAAGCTCGTCACTCTGGTAGTAAAAGATGTGCTCCCACTCTGTCCCGTCTCCAGCCTTACAGGGTGAGTCCATGTTAGTCAACACACTTGGTCATGTCAGCATATAGCCATACAGTACTACAATAGTCTCGGTCGCTACTACTGCACATTCTGTCTCAGAAGTAGTCCGACTGTCCGACCAACCAATGGATCATCTCTCCACTCTGCCCTCCAATCCCTTGGTCTGTCGCTTTTTTTGTAATTTGCCGAACCAAGCCCTCACCAAAACCAAGAAATGGAAAAGACAAAAGAAGGCACCACAATCGCCTCAGTGGCACGACATTTTGCAATTGATAGAAAAAGGAAAGGTGACTCTTTGTGTGCCTACCATTAGATGTAAATGTCCTCTCTTTTGAGGTTCGGAAAACAAAACACAGAAATCACAAACACTGCAGTCCAGTCACATGTCTCCTCCTTCTCCTCCTCTTTTTTCGGCCGTTTGATGCACACTCCCCCCTCTTCCTTGATCGTAGCGAAAGAGATGGGCCCCTAGTCATTCTGGAGCCTGTAGCCGATGGCGTTCATGTACCAGTACAAGCGCCAGACGGTGGATCTCCCCGTCCCCGCGAGGCTCGTCCCGAACCCTCTCGTCTCGTGGTCTTAGGACCCGCTCGTTAGTGGGAACTATTGGTTTACAGTGGGGAAACTACAGTATGAAAATCACAAAAGAAACGCTGTCGTCGCTACGAGATAAAAGGTCAACACCACCCGTGATATCGTCAACAATTAGGTACACTCTGAGACAGACTAGCTTGTCAGAGTTTGTTTCTACCACATATTGAAGAAACTTCTTACTTAGCCAATTTATTGCCCTTTACATCCATCAGTCCCTACCATGCCATGCCAAGCTAAGGGTATATCCACGCACACATTACCTCCTTTCTCAGTTAACAAGAACAGGGTGTAGGACAATTCGATACCATCTGCGCCAAAAATAACACCAAACATACTCAAAGCCGCTAAGCAATCAAACTAAAAAGAAACAAACTGTCGTGCTGACCTAGGTCTCTCTGCCTAGTTCTGTTTTTCCCCAGGCTGTAACTGGTCCATCCTGATCTTGGAAGACATCCAAACAGATAAATAATTCTCCACCTTTTAATCACCAATCCGTAGCCCAATGCGATCTTGATTCGAAATGAATAAAAGAAAGCCAAGAAAGAAAACATAAAAAACAATAGGGAAGCCTGGCTGCTTCGACAGATAGTGCTGTTGAACTCAATCCCAAGCAGAGTGCGCAGCAACACTGCTTGCAGTTGGATGACTCTGTCGACCGCTAGGCATACCCGGGGTATAAGTGACCGCCCTCGAAAGACGGTTCGTCCCAATTCTGGATCCATCGTTGGAGTGTTCGCTTGTTACAAGCTGCACCGTATCTTCGGGCAGCTCAGCGCCCTCATCGTTCCACCAATAGTGCAGCACATCGCTCTGCCAACGATCAAGGTCGCGAATTTTGAGCCCTCGACTCTTGGTAAACGTCGTATGGAGCAGTCGCGCGTTGGTAGAAGACAGACGAAGCTGATGCAGAAGCCATCTATTGATAAAGTCCCCCTTGCCCCCCTCGCTGTGATCCAGCATGAGTCGATCAATGGCATATTCCTTAGATGCGAGTTGCATACAACTTGGCTTCTCTGGGTCAGTTGCTGGTAGTGCCGCAGCTGCCTTGAGTGCACCGCGCGATGTGAGAGGGAAGTCTTCAACTAAGACGTGTTCAGGTTGACTTATAATCACAGGAAATGTAGGATCAGCAAGATCCGTATGCGTGCGCATGATTACGGAGGCTTTGTCGAGCTCTATATCCTCATATCCGTCCTCGGGGTATAGAAGATAGGAAACTCTTGAGGATAGATGCTTCTTCATCACCCTCTTCTCCTCGCAGCGTTTCCGAAGATGTGCTACTTGTTCTTCCAGGCTCGTGACGCTGCTGCGCATTTGCTCTTCTTCCACTGGGAACTCAGCAAAAAACTCGACCTCAGCCTCGTTCAGATCCATTCCTGCTGCAGACTTCATCCTCAACTCGCCCTCATGCTGCTCCTTAAGAAACAGTAGCTCGTCAAGTTCTTCCTTGGCATTTTCGAGGTCACCAACTGCAGCCATGAGCTCCGAGAATAAGGGGTGTACGTCTTCGGAGGGTCCGTTAGGATTTATGCCCATCAACTCATTCGGCATGTTGCTGTCGTCCTGTTCGAGGTCGGGCTCGTCGTCGCGTGGTTGCTCCAGTGGGGTGGCTTGATCCACTGCCAACAAACTGAAGAAGCGGATTTCCAATTTGTTCAGTGTCTCTTCTTCTTCGTCGAGTGTGGACTCCAGATCTTCGTAATCGAGTTCAGAATCCTGATACTCGGTTCTGAGTTGTTGCAGATCTGCTAGTCGTCTTTCCAGGTTAATAGATGATGTTTCTAATCGTTCTTGGTGAGCGATTAGCATGGGCCGAATCACACCCATGAAAGCGTTATCTGCATCATCTCTTCTCCGGCGTAGTTCTCGCAGTTCCTTCCTCTTCTTGGTCATCTGACTCTTGATATTATTTAGCTTGACACGTTGGTCTTTAAGTCGGGTCCAAAGAAGCTCCAAGGTTTCCTCGGAAGGTGCAGATTCCTTTGATACATGGCTTCTGTCGCCCCTAGTGGTTTCCAAAAGAGGTTCTAGGCTGGTACTCAAGTCCAGCCGATCTTTTGGCCCATGATCCCGTTCATACTCGGATATCCAAGTAGTTATGCGATTTGTCATCGACGTTTTTCGATTTCTTCCCTGGGCAGTCAGGGTGGATGCAGTTGGGTATAGAGGAGGAAACTGCCGTGAGTTTCTAAGAACAATAGAGTCTTCGTCAGAAGACACATCGTCAATTAGCCGCGGTATGGTATAAATTGATGATGGTGTTCTCGAGGTTGATCCAGCAATCTCGTGTCGATTTGTCGTCTGAGGAACTGATAAACCTCCCAGACTAGTTCCCCCAAGCAAGTGCTGGGCGCTAGGCAATTGACTAAAACCAGTAAATTCCCTTGGTGGCCTCAAAACTGGGGTGTGAGGTTGCGTTGAAGCACCGCCAGAAGCACCAAGTGGTGAGCCGTTTGGCGTCAGAATGGGAGGAGGAGGCGGCGGCGGCGGCGGTAATGTTTGTTGAAATAATTGTTGTTGAGGAAACGCGTCATGATTGTAAACGAGTGGTGGTCGTAGGTTTCTATGGACAAAAGCATCTCCGGGCGGTGGTGGAGGCGGGGGTCTACCGAATGGGGTTCGATTTGACGCGGGCGAAAATGACTGTGGCAATATCATTGGAGGTCGAAGATAAGACGGCGGCGGCGGCGGTGGTGGAGGAGAATGAGATGGCTCATCGAGAGCTTTCCATAACAGTGGAGGATGAGGTGGGGGAGGCGGTCCAGACATGTCTATATCGCGCCTGCTGACGATGCTGGCTTGGGTAGACGTTGGTTGATACATGGAAAATACAGTATCGACTTCTGACATGGGCAAGCTTGTCGAGACATGAAGAGAAGGCGGCAGAGCGTCGAGGGTCTGGTAGTGACCCTCGCCCTCGCCCTCAACCTGGTCTTGGGAACGAGGTCTATCATGAGACCCAGGAACCGGAAGAGGCGAGGTAGAGCTATGAGGATATTCGTGATGTTGATTTTGGTGGGTTCGGGCATAGCTCGAGTGGTTGTGGTTGTCGTACGCTACGGCATCCATCGACGTACGTAAGATCAACAGAGCTAAGGGAAAGAGACGGATTCATGGGAACTGGAGGCGGCTTGTCCATTTCTCTGATGACCTGACCAGACAAGACGAGACAATCAGTGCCGAGACGACCGTTGAGGCTCTTTGCTCGAAAAAGATCGACTGTTGACGGGGAACGATAGGATAGGATAGGATAGAATGGGATGGGTACGCAGAGGGAGGAGAAAAAAAGGGAGATGACAAGGAAATGAGAGCAGTGAAGCAACCGAGCCAGGGGTTGCTTTTTCCTCCATTTGGCGAGAGACAGCCCTGGGCAACAGCGTAATCTGGCGGCTGATTTGCACGTTGCTGTCACAACAAGGTTAGGTCGAGTTTTAGGGGAAGTGCTCCCGGCTTCGGGGACAGCGGCCACTAAAACTAGCGACTATTAGCGCCTGTAATCTGGAGAAAGTGCATGCCCGTGGAAGCTGTTGATTTATCCATTGGCAACAAACACGTCGAGTATTCGTTATCTCCTGGTCCGAGTCGACCAAATAAGAATGTGACAGCAGAGCGCAGGAGGGGAACAAGCGAGTGTTTCCTCAAATTATGCAGCGACGTTGACCAGTGATGTTCCATTGTCGAAATCACCGTCAGACTTGCTGGGATCTCTAAGACAATCCGCTACGTAGCGTGTCATGTGTCAGTTGTCTATTATGCAACCTGGCCTGCTTAGTGCTTTGACTTGTTAAACACATCACTTTGTTGTTGTTGTTGTCTTGTCGGCCACAAATGTCCAATTCGTAATTCAACAAAGTTCAAAACGGCCAACGGCTACTCTATTTAAACACAATCTTAGTACAACCGTCAAGCAAGCCCAGAACTTAGGTTTTGAGGCCAGCTGCGATTCCACTAATTGGTGGATGCTCTAGCGCACACTGTGCTCTTTCCTGCCCACTTAGTCTTGAAGCTAACGGATGCAACTAGAGCCTCCTCGTTGTAACTCTACCTCAACACCAACAACTACACCCTGTAGTCATTCCCGCTGGACGCCTTCTAAAATCGCTCACTCCCCTCCCAATTGGCTCCGCGATCCAATACCCTCTCGGCTCTATGCATTATGCCCTGTATTCGGAGGGGCGTGTCTTGTTCTCTGGACTTCAGTGCTCTGCTCTGCTCTGTGGTGCCTATTCCAGATGATATCCATCACTTTCTCACTGCTCCTTCGGCTGGCGTCTTGCTTGCGAGCCTTACCCTGCCCTGCTTAACTCGGGTTATCTAAGACGGAAGCTACCTCTGCTTGTTTCAGTCTCTTCCTCTCGCCCAAGGTATTCTTTGGAGTCTTGACTTAGCTAAGGGTCCCGTCATGCGAGTTTGCAGCTCGACTCCTCCGAGAACCCCTCCATGAGTCCACCTCCTCCACTTGTTGCATCCATCCCCACTCGACGCTCCGTCTGCTACTCGCTGGCTGATGCGCGACATTAAAGAGATGCTGGACTGCATAGTCAAAAGCAACTGATAAGCTGCGGTTGCCGCTCAGTTGTCCACCCTCTAAGCCCTTCGGTTCTATCTCTTGTTTTCCGTCAACCAAGGCTGTGTGTGCTGTAGGCACTCGGAAACTCGACCTCATTGACACCAGGCTGCATGCAATTTGTTTTTGCTCCGGTCAGCCAGTACTACAACCTCTGCAGCCAAGCTACAGGACACTTCTGCGGTTCGGTTCTTGTTACTAGCATTTTCTGGCGGGCAGATGCCACTGGTCCTGTCGTGTCACCATTTCGACAAAACCGCCTGCAACGACTATTCTGACTCTTGGTTCACGAGCAAGACCTCCTTGAGGGACGCACGAGATACTTCTTTAGCATACTTCATGCAACTCTGAAGCGATAATCCTAGTTTTGGCGGCGGATCTGACCTACGTCTTCGACGTACATACGCCACAAACACCAATCCTTACAGAACAGTGGTCGACCTCACCCCCAGATACAGGAAAGACGGTACAGCACTAAAGCAGAAGCAAGACAATTTCCCCGCGAAATTTGTCGAGTACTTTCGCCCAAAAATACCATTCAGACCCGATCTTCGTAAACGCACCCCAAGCATACCAACGAGAGCTCGGATCTTCGTCCTCGTGCGACCAAGTTGCAGTTCCCTCGTCCACTTTGCATCTGGAGAGACAGCTGAGCCGCATTCCTGGCTAGCTAACTAAGTCGGCGATTTAACGGTTTTCACTTGGTCACTTTTGATCCTTGTTCGTTTCTACAGTACAAAAGCCCCCAGCCCACCATCTTCTCAGTTACCAGGATCTCTTACTTGAACTTTGGCGGGTGTCCTGGAACTCAATCGACGATAAGCTCTTCGCCCTTTGAGGGTGACGGATCAGCACTTTTCTAGTATTGACCGGTCAGTTGCTGTACTGGTTTCAACCGTTCCTCGGCATCACTTTGTTCACTTCAACTTATTGATTGATCTGTACCATCTTGGGACAATACTCGGTTTACCTGCGAATCACTACATTTCTATTGCTATTGCTCGACCAGTTTTCCCCTTGGATTAAAGCAATCAAGGGGCCATCTTTAGAAGCATTTCTTGTATGCGCAAAATGCTACTATGTATCAAACGAGCAGATCAGGATGGAGCGAGTGGTCTGTGTGGATCTGGAACCCAGACTATCAGCAGTACTACCGCCAACGAGTAGATGCTTCAGGTTCGTATAACATCACAACATATGGTGCTTTTAATCTATGCAAACAGTACTAACTGTAAACATACAGGTACTCCGGAGATCCAGTGGCAGAGCGAATATGAGGCTGCTCGGAACAACCAGACACCCCGAACGCCAGTGGAGCAGATGACACAACAGTTCGGGGCAGTCAATATACGGAGCCCTGAACAAACAGATGAACAGAACAGTATGTCTATCCTTAAACCAGCGTAATATCCAATACGCACCTGCTTCTCATTCGACAAAACCATCTATGAACAGTCACTGACATGCTCAATGGGTTAGACGACGATTATACTGTTGCGAGCTCGACGTCCAAGGCGAAATCGAAACCCTCGAGGTCACATGGCAGTTCCTCAAAATCTAGATCGAGGACAGCCAAAACTTCTAGTGGGAAAGGAAAGGCGCCTGTTCAGGAGGATATCCCTGAAGACGATGAGCAGGGCTACGGCGATCGCCATACTCAATACAAAGCAGCTAGTCCGCAAACCGAACAGACTTGTAAGTTCTTGCCGAGGTCCGTGGAGTATTTCGAACTTATAGCTTACTAACGTGTTCAGACTATGACGAGGCTACTGGACAGTACTACACATATCCAGAAACTACACAAGGTATGGGCGACGAACCCTCAACGTAAATAGCTACCATTGCTTACTCAAATTTGGCAGTCTCTACTCCTACTCAGCAATATGTAGACGGTGCGGGAGACGATGACGACCCTGTGCTTCGAGAAGCTCTTGCTCAAAGTAAACATTATAATCAAGATCGATATACCGGTGGCGAGTCGTCGTCTGCACCATATACTGCATACAGTATGGCACTCCAGTACTAGACCCTGGTTTTGGTTGCTAACAGAATGCTTTGTAGCTCAAGACGAGGAAGATGAGCCTGCACCATCTATGCCGGCGGGCAACCAAGAGCACATCATAGGCACTGGCGGTGAATCAGAAACCCTGGATCCACGTACGTGCACCGTTTAAACTGCGCTTAGATTTCCCAAGCTCACATCGCCTTAGGATATACCGTCAAGCCTTCCAGTGCCTACCAACCTGGAGAGGTAAGTCAATATCGTTACCGATCAGATTAATTATACTAATTCACCCAACAGGTTTTCAAAGTGCTGTGGCCAGAACCGGCGGGAGGCGGAAGCATTGTGGAGGAAACAGTTTACCGAGACCAGTATGGCGGTCGAATCTTTGTTCACTTCCGCAGATTCATCGTCGTTGCAAACGATCGTGGGCACTGCACTTGCATGTAAGTGTTACGACAAACAACAGTCGACGTTCGCTAACGTATTAGTCCAATCTCTACCTATGGTAAGAAGGGTTGCAAAAAGAGTGGTGTCAAGGCCGAGCAACATGGCATTGTCACTGAAAGCAGTAATCGAAATCCCCTACCTCTGAGGGATGAGCCCAAACTCGGATTTCCTCCAGTCCGTGTGCATATTTCCGAGCAAGGCGAACGGATCTCAAAGGAGTCGCGAGTTAACTACTCGAAACTCACGACTGTGGAGCATAACGTCAAAGTGCTCTTCATTGGTCGCGTCATAAGTTCAGATTGGGATACCGTTACAGAAGCCGTCAACACCAGTTGGGCAAACAAGATGCATACGCACAACAAGAAGAAGCATCGCAGGTGATGGACTTGCAATTGCCCTCCTATTCACGTTTTTATGGTGCCTGCTACAGCAGGTCCCTACTCTGGGCGTTTTTATTAACACCCGCATATATACGTTCCTCAGGAGCTACCAGCCACTCTGGAATGCTCTTGCGAAACTCGTCTCGAAGGTTTTTCAATAGCGAGACAACTGCGATTTTAGTCTACAGTTGAGTTTCAAGACGTACTGCCTGAATCGTGGAGGTGATGTTTCCGTCACGACACTGGAGTCTTCTGCTCCGTGGCATGCCGGGACAAATCTGAACGTTCTAGGCAAGGCAGCCGTTGTTTTCATGGCATTGGTCTAGTTTCTGCATATTATTTCAGCATTTCACGTCGATTTCGAAACCAGGAGGAAATTTCTGGATGACTTGTTATTTTATGATATGTTATTTCTTTGCATAGTGTGGCACAGGATAAGGTGGAACAGCACACAAATCTTGATGTGTTGCCAGATAATGATCTTCAGATAATGATTATTTCGGCCTTTTTATCTCCCCTCTTCATATTTTTTCTCTGCAGTAACTTGGGATGGTTTCTTCTTTTCTGTTGTTCAATTACTCTTCTGTTGCAGGCAGCAAAATATTGTCATTGGCATAGCGCAAATTAACTTGCTGATATATTAAATTGAATGTTACACTTCAAGGGATTATACTAACACCCAATATCATGCAAACATCTGGTAAACAATATTATGTGAAAATCCGTATAATATATTCCATCAATGATGTATTGAAAGCTCATGTATTCAACTTCCACCGTTACCGAAATGGACCCACTCATCGGACATCGTGCCTCGGCATCTTCTCCCCCGCAACCGGAAGTTAATTAATGAACCCCGGACTTACCCCAGGGCAGTCAATACTCCGAGGCTCAGAGCTCGCCACGAATATCAAGGGGAGAACACCGCCCATCGATTCTCTTCCCTATAAAGCATACTTGATCCTGTTCATTTCGCTATCGTCGCGCTTTGAAATCTAGCTCAACTTATTGTAAAAACAAAACATAAAACAAATACCCCCTTTATAACGTCATCGCTTTGTTTTTGACATCAACACCAACATATACATACATCATGGCTGAGGCGCAATTGAACGATTTCCCTTCGCTCTTCTCCCTCAAGGGAAAGGTTGCTGTCATTACTGGAGGTTCTCGCGGTCTGGGTCTCCACGCAGCTTCAGCGTAAGTAACCAATTTTGCTTATTTCGGGAACGCGACTGACATAATCGCAGATTCCTACAAGCTGGCGCATCAAAGGTTTTTATCTCATCCCGCAAGGCCGCCGCCTGTGAGGAAGCTTGCAAGGCCCTCAATGCGCTCCCCAACCTTCAACCTGGCGCTGTCGCCATCTCAGTCCCTGCCGACTCCGCCAAGTTTGAGGGCGTAGAGAGTCTGCTCGCGCAGGTCAAGAAGCACACTGACAAAGTGGATATCCTCTTCGCTAACGCTGGCGCTACCTGGGGCGAGTCTTTTGATACGCACCCTGACTCTGCTTTTGCCAAGGTCATGGATCTTAACGTCAAGGCTGTGTTCAACACCATTCGCCTGTTCACACCACTTCTCGAGAAGAGCGCTTCGCTGAAGGACCCCAGCCGTGTCATCATCACAGCCAGTGTTGCCGGTCTTGCTGTCGGCACTATTGGAAAGCAGGGTACATACGGTTACTCTGCCAGTAAGGCGGCTGTCCTGCATCTCGGACGCAACCTGGCTATGGAGTTGGGACCCCGACATATCACCGTCAACTCCATCTGCCCTGGCTTCTTCCCTAGCAAGATGTCCAACGGCCTATTGGAGATGTCGGGAGGTGCCGATCAGTTCGCAGCCCAAAACCCCATGCGCAGACTTGGTGAGCCGGAGGATATCGCTGGTGTTGTTGTTTACCTGGCTAGTCGGGCTGGATCGCATGTCAACGGTGAGACAGTTGCTATTGATGGCGGTGCGCTGTGGCAGCGCGGCGAACTCATGGTGGCGGAGAAGGCGAAGCTGTAAGGGTGTCGTAATGTATGATAAAGCCTGCCATTAATTTACTGGATATAAATCGAGTGTAAAATCATATCATAAATCTTGTTATTCGTTTATTTAGGAGCCGCTCGTATTTAATGGCTTTCGAGCAACCCAAGTGCTCGCTCTATATGTTGACTGTAAAAGACTTTCAGGATCGTGGATGTACGGCGCGTGAACACCAGTCTTATGCCACTCAACAACAAAGCCCAGCTTCTCTAGAAGCGCAATAACCTCGTCATCTGCCAACTCGAAGCTTCCTGGATCCGCAATGCCTGATGAGTTCTTAGGGTCATGTTCCGCATCGCCATCCTGTCCGTGGTTTCCGGGAGCATTATTCTCGAAATGCCACAGCAACGGTCCAATATTGATGAGAACGCCTCCAGGTCGAAGGCAATGCCTTATCACTTCGAGATACCGGATCAGATTGGGCGCTGTGTCGAGGAAAAAGACACTTGCCACGGCGTCGTACTGCGCCTCGTGGTCTTCGTCGGCGTAAAGACAGAGGAAATCAGCGGCACACATAGACATCTCTCCGATGTTGGGTGTTTCCGCTAGAACAGTAGCTGGGTGTATGTCCGGAACGGCGTAGCCTCGAAGATGGTTTGCTCGAGTGAGGTGATTGGAGAAACTGTGAACCCAGGGGTAAATAGTATGCTGCTCGGCTGCGCGACAGTAGTTGAGGATGTATGACGAGGCGAGAAGTTGGTGGTAAGAGATCTCGTTGCCTTCAGCGTTGTACCCGTTTGCAACTAGGTCAAACACCAGTCTCCCTAAACCAGCACCCGGAACCAATACGTTTAGAGGAGATCTGTCAGGATATCTCTCCTTCTCAGCCGCAAGGGCTTTCATGATGGGGCCATAACAAGCCTCCCTTTCCGCAGCGCCTGCTGCAGTCCAGTCCCGGTAGAATTGTCGGATTGTACTCCTGGCCTTATCGACATCAGAGTGCTTAGCTACCCCAGCCCATTCTCGGGGCATCTTGGGTTCTTGGCCTTCAGGGTCATCAGTCATCGTGCGAAATTGTTGGAGACCAATGTGAGCGATGGTATGAGCCAGCTCGGCATTCAAATCAATAGCTTCGTCAGTCTTCTCGAGTGTATCGAGAAAGTTGAACGGGGGTGCAGCTAAGAGCTGCCATTGTGCTTGAGGTAAAGCGTAGAAGGCTTGACGGCGCAGATGTGTAACGTTGAAGTGTGAGACTTTGGCATATTGGCTGCAGAAATCTCAGTATGGGAACGAATCCTTTTTCGAGCAGAGTATGGTCATCAAAAATGACCTTTAGACCTTTCAGACTGTTCTTTAAGAACTGAGCATGATCGTCCGAGTCAAGTAGATGGAGCATAGTGCTCTTGGGTCAACTCACAAGAATGAATCCAATGCACTGAATATAACGCGAACTTCTTCGGGGTCTTCGGCGTTTTCCTCTACTCCTGCCCATGCGCTCTCATCAGGGACAATTTGGATGTGGTGGCCATCTTCAGATTCAGCCATCTCGGTTGGCTTAGAAATAGACGTTGGGTGATGTATGGATGTTACCTGCAAGTAACGGTCATGGCGGGGTAGATAGAAATGTTGATAGAGAGAAGGAGCGTCTACCAGATTGAACAGGCAGGTGAATTTCTAGTGGAATTGGCAACACCGTCAGTATAACAATCCAATTGAACGACTTTGTGAGAAAAATATTATTGGAAGAAAAGAATACAATCAAGGTTAACTCATATCGCTCACTTCTTACAAGATCCTTGGCAGGGTTTTTGCGGACCTCCAATGAGTTTGCGTGGGGTTGAAGAGATCATGTGATTGCGGGATGCGATACAAACCTCCGACTTGAACATAACAACATCAATCGTAATAAAGGGAAGCTGAAGTTTGCCAAATATTGATGTAATTTGCTGTTTTTCTCCTGTACGTGAATAATAGAGGTCTTTGGTGAAAGAGGAATACTGACATCTAATGCAGTTACGTCAGACGCTCAGACAAATAAACCACATCTACACAGCTTCAGTCACCAACAATCCACAAGTAGCTTTGAGACTACAGCCCCTGGCATACTTGACGTCTCGCAACAGACAACACAATATTTTGTCAACAGCAACTTCCAAATTCCTACCTCCACGCAGTGCATCATCATGGCTACAGACGCATTTGAGCTCTCAGTGCCCCTCCCCCGCTCTCTTGATACCCGCATCTACCTCCGCCTATCCACCAAAGCAAAGTCCATTGTGCTCTTCCTCGCAACAGCGTCACAAGATGAGCTCGCCACACCTGTATCTCTAGGCTCATTTGTCTATGCCCTGCCTAACGTGAGTGCGGCCCGTTTACCATCCAGGTAACCAGACGTTGCTGACCCAGATCTGTTTAATAGAGACTTGACCAGGCGCAACCGTTGTCTACAACACTCTACTCATCAGAGACATCAGTAGAGTTCACAACGCGCATGGCAAAGTTATTGGCTCGCAAGGCACAGCTTCCGGTCTACGTCACTAACTCTATGAGCTTTGCCAATGCCGGTATGGGCGGTACGGTGGAAGAAGAGATGGAGGCTTTCAAGACCATCGTTCAGGTTGTTTCAGAGAAGCTACAGCTTTCAGGTACCAAGCCAACTGCAGCCTGAGATACTACTTTGACTTGGTTCTTCGAGAGAGGATTTATCATTTTTGCTCCTACTGAAATGGAGATCAAGAGTCCCTAATGGTGAGATTCTCACCGCAAGTACGGGATCGCGTAGAGATATGGCACTGCTTCATGTTACGTAGTAACATAGCTGTCAAGGCAGTTTTGGGAGAATTACAACATGGACCACGCACGATCCCGGATGGTTCCGCAGTGGCACACGCAGACAAATGGCTTGAGACAAAATGTTTGTCATCTGGCGGAGATGTGCGTGTGATACCAAGACAGCCTACTGCCTCTTAGATTGAGGGAGACTTGAGCTCAACGCCCGTCTCTGAATGGAGTCACACTTAGGAACAGAACAGACTCGTTATTGCACGGCGTCACTTGCACCACAGTGTTTATCCTTTACATCCATTGTGATCTTAACTTGCTCAGAACTCAATCTCCATGCGGGTACACCTTGCCATCGATCCTCAGGGCACCTTAACCAGCTGTAGACCGCTCCACAGCAACAGCGACTGGCTGGGAGATGGCATCGTACATGTAATACGTGATGAAGACTGGTGCAACATGAAGCTGCGCGCGGCACTTGCAGCAAGACTGGTCTTGGAATGACGCTCTGGTGTGACTAGAACATCTAGGCCAAGAGTTTTCTTCTTGATGAGTCCTCGATTGACACACCGTGTAAAGCCATCTCAATGAATAGAGAATAGCCTACGCTGATATATCTTTCGTCGTCACTGCATGGTCCGTACAGTATCCGAGGACGGTTTCGAAAACCGTTAGATTGTCTCAGTTATGGCCGCGGCCCGTTGCAGGCATTAATATGGAGGGATCAGGATGAAAGACTGGAATTTATTGGATGGGATATCCAAACAAGCGGCTATTTCGTCTTGTAAAATTCGTCTAAGTCAATCTCTTTGATGCCTTGGCTGTGCACATTCCGCACCTCTTGCATCAGTAAAGCCTTAGGATAGAAGGTTTTTGTTTTCATCTATTAGGTTTTTGCCTGACTGGAAAATTGCAGATGCGGGATGAGCACGACCAGGACATCAAAAAGATAGCAACATTTCCATGATCTACGGATAGGTACTGTAGTCGACCTAATCCTTGACTGCCCGCCAGTCTTGGATGACCCCGCAAAAAAAGAGTCTTCAGTCTTCGCTTGGATTTTCTTTATCAATTGCGGGTTATCGTTATCGCGCGGCGCCACTGAATTTTTTTTCTTTGGACCCTTGGTTTTGACACCAACTGCTGTGCGTGTTTCAGGGCGTTATAGTGTGTCGACACTGTGTGAGATGACATCTTGTTGTCTCATCTCGCCAGAGCTAAACCCAAAGTAAAACTCAACCTGTTTGCCCGCCTTTGAGCCTCCGCTCTCTCTCCTCGCAGGGCTCCTCTCTTTACAGTACCTAACACCAGAACTTCCCAAGGTTTCCATTGTGGGCAGCTGAGCTTCTTCAACTCTAACTTGAGAGTTCATCGTCTTTATCTTTTCCCTACATTGTGGTGTCCTTTTCATTCTCTCGCGTCTACTGGCGCATAGCGTCCTATTACCCCTCATCTTGATACGCCTATCATAATTTCTACCACCACTTCTTGACAAAGAAACAATCAGTAAGTGAGTTGACTTGACTTTGACTTGAGCTTTCCAAGTGTGGCTCCACGGTGTTGCACATCCCTGTATCGGAGGGGCACATTCGCTTCGCCCACTGCCATCCTAGCCATGTCCCATTCGATACCAGACTGTAATCCCACTATCCCAAGAGCCCACCGCTCGTCTCCCCCCTCATCCTATCCTGAACAGAGCCCTATTGTCATTGTCTCTTGTTTGACTCTCGTCTTGGCTTAGCTTTGCGCATTGCTAATCGTCAACGAGTAGGATCTGCGAGGCTTCGCTCATGTGAAGATTGTTCACCCAAAGTACCGTCCCGCTCCAGCGCCCCTCATCTCCCCATACCCGCCTTCGCGACACTCGACGCTGTTCGACAGTACCGCAGCCATGTCCTCCTGGCAGCCCGCTCCCGACTCGCTGCAGCAGCTTGCAACATGCCTCAAGGACTCCCTCAGCGGTTTCGATAAGTCTGCTCAGAAGCAGGCTGACTTGGTAAGATTTCGCCCGTCCCGCCCCATCGCATTTCATGCGCCGATCATCAACTAATCGTGTTATCTGCAGATGCTTCAGCAAGCCAAGAATTCGCCTGACATCAACAACTACCTTGCGTACCTCTTCTCGAGCTCTTCACCTCCCAATGGCCTCCAATTCTCAGAGCAGGACTTCCACCTTGTGCGGTCCGCCGCCGGTATCATGCTCAAGAACAACGTTCGAAGCGAATGGAAGAGCATCCCCGAAGACAGCCTTCAACTCATCAAACTCGCCGTGCCCATCTGCCTGCAAGATAAAAACTCCCAGATCCGTAACTTCGCTGGAAACATTGCGACCGAGATCGTCAAACGTGGGAGTTTGCTAAGCTGGCCTGAGTTGCTCCCTCAGCTGCTTGATCTGGTTGGCAACTCTTCAGGACAGACTTCGAACGAGGCCCAGGAAGGTGCTATGTCTGCCCTGGCCAAGATCTGCGAGGACAACTATCGTCAGTTGATCAAGGAGGTCAATGGTCAGCGCCCTCTCAACTACGTTCTTCCCCAGTTCATCGCGGCTACTAAGAGTCAGCTGCCCAAAGTCAGAGCTGGTGCTCTGACAGCTATTAATGTTTTCACACCCCGGGAGTCTCAGGCGATGCTTAATTCTATTGATGATCTCCTCCAGCACCTGTTTATCCTGGCCAGCGATAACAACGTCGACGTCCGACGACAGGTCTGCCGTGCCTTTGTTCACCTCGTCGAGACTCGCCCCGACAAGCTCCAACCACACATCAGCGGTCTTGTCGACTACATCATAACTCAGCAGAAGGGTGACGACGAAGAGCTGGCATGCGAAGCTGCCGAGTTTTGGCTGGCCGTG
Source organism: Fusarium flagelliforme (assembly GCF_020744385.1). Lineage (NCBI taxonomy): Eukaryota > Fungi > Ascomycota > Sordariomycetes > Hypocreales > Nectriaceae > Fusarium > Fusarium flagelliforme. The sequence continues at coordinate 7,362,347 of NW_025763503.1, forward strand.
GGCGAACATGATAACCTGTGGAGGGCATTGGAGCCGTATATCCACAAGATCATCCCAGTCCTTCTCGAATGTATGGTGTACAGTGGTGAGGATATTGCTCTCCTTGGAGGCGCTTCGGACGACGAAGAGGAAGAAGATCGCGAAGAGGATATTCGCCCTGCATTTGCCAAGAAGGCTCTCCAACGAAAGGCCAACGGAGAAGTTGGCGAAAACGCCGATCAGCCTCAAAACGGCGGCTTCGAGAAGCTTGGCGGCATGGATGATGATCTTGAGGAGGGAGAAGTCGACGACTACGATGACGGTGATGATGCCAACCCTGACGAGAGATGGACCATCCGCAAGTGCTCCGCCGCTGCTCTTGATGTTTTCGCCCGCGACTTCCAAGCGCCAGTCTTCGAGGCCATCTTCCCCTATCTGTCACAGCATCTGAAGCACGATGAGTGGCCTCAACGAGAGGCTGCTGTTCTTGCCCTGGGCGCCGTTGCTGATGGATGTATGGACGTTGTTGTCCCTCATCTGCCTGAGCTTGTGCCTTACCTGATCTCCCTGCTTGAGGACAACGAACCCGTTGTACGACAGATTACCTGCTGGACCCTGGGTCGGTACTCTCAATGGGCCGCGACATTGGAGGATAAGGATAAGGACCAATTCTTCCTTCCTCTGATGGACGGTATCCTTCGCCATATGTTGGACAAGAACAAGAAGGTTCAAGAAGCAGCTGCTTCTGCTTTTGCCAACCTTGAGGATAAGGCAGGAAAGATCCTCGAGCCTTACTGCGGTCCCATTATTCAGCAATTCGTTCTTTGCTTTGCCAAGTACAAGGACCGAAACATGTACATCCTTTACGACTGTGTACAGACTTTGGCAGAGCATATTGGCCCTGTCCTGGCCACGCCTGAGCTGTCGAGCAAGCTTATGCCTGCCTTAATCGACCGATACAACCGCGTGTCGGATCAATCACGGGAGCTGTTCCCTCTGTTAGAGTGCCTCTCTTATGTGGCGATGGCACTCGGAGATGCGTTCGCTTCCTACGCTGAGCCAATCTTCCTGCGATGCGTTAACATTATTCACATGAACCTGGAGCAAACATTGGCAGCTGCCAACAACCCGGTTCTCGACCTGCCTGATAAGGATTTCCTTGTCACAAGTCTGGACCTGCTCAGTGCAATTATTCAGGCTCTTAATGACGACAAGTCTACCGTCTTGGTCAAGAGCTCTCAGCAATCTTTCTTCGAGCTTCTCAGCTTGTGTATGGAAGACCCTACTGATGAGGTCCGACAGTCTGCCTATGCATTGTTGGGAGATTGCGCCAGATATGTTTATTCTCTACTACAACAGTATCTCCCCACGATTCTTCCCATCTTGCTCAAGCAGCTTGATATGGACAGCGTTCTCGATGAGGATGTGGACAGTGGCTTCGGCGTCGTCAACAACGCATGCTGGTCAGTTGGTGAAATCTCCATGCAACACAAAGAGAACATGGGTCCCTGGGTTCAAGAGCTTCTGCAGCGATTCGTTGAGATTATGACCAACCCCCGCGTTCCAAAGGCTCTTAATGAGAATGCCGCGATGGCTCTGGGCCGACTTGGTCTTGACAACTCGGAGCAACTAGGACCACACCTGTCCACTTTTGCTGAGGAATGGATCAGCATCATGAATGAGGTCGAGGCAACTGAAGAGAAGGCGACAGCTTTCAAGGGATTCTCCATGATTGTAGGACGAAACCCTCAGGCTATGGAGAAGGAGTTGCTCAACTACTTCACTGCCATCGCTAGATATCGTGATATGAGTCTGAAGAGTCCAGTCAGGCAAGAACTGCACGATGTCTTCCAGAAGGTGAGTTATCAATTACTGATTGTACTTTGTTCCTACTAACGATTTCAAGGTTATCGATATTTACAAGCAAATGATCCCTGAGTTTTCCAGCTTTATCGGTCAGTTGCAGCAGCGTGACCGACAAGCTTTGGAGCAACACTACTCCCTATCATAGGGATCGGCAGAGGAAATCGGTTTTCACGTATTGAAGTGAAGGCCTCAGTGGTGGAAGCGGGTAGTTAGTCATTATTACATAGTTATAGATAGCACTTGTTTTCTGTTCGCAGTAGATAGCATGGTACGGGTTGCATGGCGAAGTTCTGGGGGGGGAGCTGGCTCTAAAAAGTCTTGGGACCATTTTGATATGTTGATACGATGGTATGAAATGATGAGGGTTGCAATATTGGTGGTTTGAAGAAAGATATACCTACGCATGGAAGAAGATCTTGATTGGGAATGGACCTGGAACTGGCGCTGAGAGAAAGGCAACCTGATATGCCACATGTTAGATAGATATGGGGATCCGTGAAGGGAGTGGTTAGCTTTCATGGGGTCCATGTTAGATAGAAATGTTGATTTGCAAGCTGGGAAAGACAATGAAGTCTACATGGCCACAGATTTTGGTTGGCGATTGAATGGTGATGGTGTTGTCATTTTCATCCTCACAATTGTGCTGACTCTGGGTAAAGGCCCTGTCAAACCTGACCGAAAACATGACTACAATACTCATCACACTGAAGATCACTCATATTCTTCTTGTTTATTCCAACTTCATGATAGTTCTCTAGTAACCTCCACGATACCCTCTAGTAAAGGTATAGGGTAACCAACAGAGAAGCTGTCAAAAGGAATCCGTCACGATTCATGATACTTGATCTGTGCTTTCAGGTTTCAATCAAAGCGAAATGTCTTATCCCTCATCTCATCTAAACCTGTCAAACTGTTTCGTGCGTGAAACAAGAAGCAGATTGCCGGTTGAAGCTTTGTCCATCAAATGCCCACCTCCGCAATTCACTATTAGTCAATTAACAAGCAAAATGTGTCATTTGCCTGCCTGGTGACAGCAAATAGTCAGTGGATAGCACATAGTGCCCCGTTCTCACGTTGACAAGACGTTACATAGACAGATAGATTGGGTTGATCACCGCGTTTCTGAGTCCACGCCTAGACCTATGCGACGACAAGTCCCGCGGAAACATAGCGAAGGCTCATGATTTTTCACACCGCATCATTGTTTGAAATGAGATAGCCTGCCGCTGTCTTGTCCCTAATTTACACTAACACTTGCCATGATTCGCGTTGGACATGCCTTTTGATCGTCGGCAAGGAACGTCTAGACGGGTAGCATTCTTCCTTGAAGTTCTGCATCAAAAAGGAGATGAAGCCGACTGGTTTGCCCCTTGATTTGAATTGCCTCTTTGGATCCAAAAGTTCAATCTAGCATCCCCAAGTTCTGCGACAAATGTCTACACGGTTGGGCAGGAAAGTTGTACCGGAAAACTAATCAAAACTCCGCTCACTAGACGACGGACGGCGCACGGATCTCAAACAATCATGATGGGTGACCGTCGGCCAAAGCAATAGTTCCATGGACAACATCATAAAGTTGAACGATTCTTAGGGTGAACTTAGACATTGAAGGTTCGGTAGTCAGGAGGAACGTTGAGCGGAACTGGAGGGTCTGATGGGCGGAACAGGAGACCCTACCCTAGTCTTAGCTGCATCATCGAAAACAAGCCAACGGCACTTCTAGGACAGTTAGACTGGGCTTAGACTTCGGGCAACTTTGGTAGTTTAGCTTCAAGTCCAACACTGGGCAGTTAAATTGATTTGAGTGCTGATATAACACTAACATGCCAGAATCGTGTAGCGTGCATGAAACAAACCAGTTCAAATTAAGAAGAGACTCTCATCTGTCAACTCATTGGTGAATCTTGAACAGACGCACTTACCAAAGAAGCACTGCCAATGACGGAGCCGCAGGAAGGTCCGATGGCCTGCCCAACCCATAAGGCTGGGCATTGATGATCCGGAGGACTCTCCCGCGTAATCGTATACCTCCGCAGATAGACCATGGTCAACGCTACCTTCGACACCAGTGGCGGGAGAATGCAGGGGGAAAGAGTCTTCGGAGTACCTTGATAGGACGAGTTCGATCTCAGCTCTTAGACGGGGAGTCGCCTTGTCTGTAGACAGCTATATTTATCTCGGTGGCTTGTCAAGCTTGAACTGGCAGGTTCATAGTAGCCGAGCTGAGACGCATAGACCCGTTGAGACGGTTGATAGCAGTCAATACTATGATGTCTGGAACGGAGAAGGGATAGTCCAAAGCCAGACAGACAGGCTGTCTGCATGATATCCGGAGGACTCTCACCGGGCCCCTGTGTAGTATGGTAGTTCAAAGGTCTGGGCCATTATGAGGCTCTTGGTCGCAACAACGTCATGACCTGGTTGCTAGCGTTACAATAGTCTGATTGGCAACAACACATCCTTGTTTCAAGTGCACAAGCACTCAAGTGTTGAGTTGAGAGAAAACATCTCACTCAATGAGTGAAACCATCAGACTCAGTCACAGACTGCTCTGCTGTGCCGTTTAAGCTTTAGCACTAGGGTGCAAGGGCTGTAGTGGGATTGAGGCCAAAACCATGTCATCGACCCCTGTCATTGTCACCATTAATAGTACAAACTGGCACTACTGCAGTCTCCCCTGTTCACTCTTGGCAACCAGACGCCCTGCCTGTACATGCGGATACAGAACAGTAACCTAACCGAGCCTAGCCTAGCAGCTTAGTTAGCATCCCGGCATCTTGAACTGTCCCTACCTAGCCTATTCGGCAACCTTGCCCGGCCCTCTGTAAGCCATCGCCTGGTCTGGAACCAAAGAATCAGTCTTTGGTGATGGCTCATGTTTTTGGTGACTGAATCGTTAACAGACGTCAACCCGCTCGCGTAAGGAAGAAATAGCTTAGGACCCTGTAACAAGCTTCTGCGATGCATGTTCCTGTCAAGCACAATACCCAGCGCCTTCTGTTACCAATAAGAGTTTAGCCTCGGATGCCAAAGCTCAAGCAGTTTGTGGACTTAGGGATGGATACCAGTGTGTATGTAAAAAGTCCGGAGCGGAGGAAGCATTGACAACTTCAACATTTGTTTGGCATATCATGATTCGGCCCTTCACGACGATCAAACTCGGCCCCTGTTCTGGGACTGATCTTGACGGAACGTCAGAGATTTGAAGAGGAGAGAAATGTTCAGTCATCACCAATTCCATTTCCAGAATAGGGATCAGGCGCCTACCGTCGCGTGCCATGTGGTCTCGGATCCGCATCGGGACGGGTACTGCACTGCACAGTACAGTAGCGTGGTCCTAACATCGACCTCAGCGGCAGAGTCGTCACTCAGATCTCAAGATGATACGTTACTGCAAAGCGTGTGAGCCATCAGAAGACCCCTACAGCCAGCCTGCTATGTCATGTCTGAGCGACCCTGCATTCATGGAGAGCTTTAAGCACATACTCATTTCGAGAAGCCCTATTAGATTGCCGTGATCCCACGGCGCGGGTTTGCCGGTGTCCTAATATAGATCGCACTGGTCGTGCTACTGTGCATAGCTCTATTAAGGGATCAGCGTCCTTGGACTTCATCCCTCGAGTCGATTGGTGCGCGAATGGGTTACCCCAAAGGTGGCTTCCAGATTCCGACAACCACGGATACAGTGCTGGTGATGAACATCGTCGTCTAATCTCTTACACGCCGTCGATATTGATGCCCAAATTACTTTCTTCTTTTGCCTCCTGAACCGTCCGCTTGCGTCTGATCGGCAGCCGAAAGTTTGAGAATTTGTCTTTGGAGGGGTGTCGGATCATTCGTGATGAGGCCTTGCAGCAAGTCACTCTTCTCTACTTTTGAATACAGTCAGACCACGCGCAAGTAGCCTTGAAGGTCACCTGAATCCCTGTCCAGGCCTTGTTCATATGCGTTGTCTTATGAGTTGACTGGCTAGACAGGTTTAGACAACACCAAAGAAGCTGGGGCATAGTTAACGAGATTGGTCACAAAATCCGGGAGTGTACCACTGGTATCTGAATTGGTAACTCGAGCCGCGATTCTTGTAACCAGAAACGGCACAATATTTGAAAAATGATAAGATACTTGGTGTAGCTCTTTTGCTGATGGAAAGAATGACCTTGGTCATGCCATTTCCCCGTCGGACTTTACGCAGAGGCCAACATATCTTGTCCCTCGGTCTGTTGAATGCACAACCAAGACCTGCATTTCTATCTTCTGACATCGACGTCGCGAGTAAACCTGAACAGATCATAGTATGAGATCGACATTCGTGCAGGCGCTTGGCGCGTTTTGCATCTAGATGTGCCATGGCTTGACAACCAAGGGCTCATTCGCCCTAGACACAACATTTCTGGCCCAGTTACGCAGGGGTTGTTGTTCAGCAAGATTCAAACCATTCGCCTTCTGAAAGGTGTAGATCAAAACAAAATCCCAAAAGCGTCCTCGGCAAACCTAACCTGCGGAACCCTAAGGGAGGTTGTGGCTTGCCCCAATACATTTCCACTTCGGGCGAATTGTGATATGCGGCTCCGACAGGGTCGCGATGGGTTTCTTTGAGTCAGTTGTTCTCCGCTGAAATCTGTCATAGTAAGTCATTGCGCGAAGATAAAAATAGCCGAAATCATTTTCTTAGAATGCCTAGAGGCATCACACTGGAAATCGTGTCTATCATCACCGCCTGTGTTAGGTAACGTAGTAGAGGCAGAGACTCTTTGTCTATCGCACTGACGAAATAAAGAGACTCGGCGTGGATTTCAAGAAGATCGTCAGTCTGCATGCATCTCGATCTTCCGTGCCTCCCAGCTATACGGGACATGCTTCACTAGCGTATTGCCAAGGCGCTAGTCAGGGCTGACATAAAGACCTGGATAAGCATTGACCTGAACCGGTGCATGAAAATTCCAATCTTGACTCGAGGCTTTTTGTCTGCTCAAGGTCCAGGAAGGCTGTGCATGACAAGGTTCAGGTTCTCAGGAACGTTGAACTCTCTCAAGGCCAATTATCACACCGCTTTCGTCTATTCCCCATGTAGGACTGCACAGGTTGACTGCAGACTACGGCCTTGAAAGGAGATACAATCATGTCAGTGCTTAAAGCTCAGTCCCAAATCAACCAGCGACTGGCTATAGCGTGCGTGACATGAGGTAATACTGGGTGCTGGATGTTGTGTTTGCAGAAACGGGTGGTCCGGTATCATATGCGACGAGTAAAGACAGCACTCGATGCTGCAACTACCAGGCACAATGCAAGAGCTTGTGATGGATGGTAGTGAGGTTCATATGCCCAACAGCCGTTGCTCGCCTGTTGCGCAGAACAAAACTAGCGATCAACACACAGAGTTTCCTTAAGCTTGATATCTGACCCTTTCTTAACGGCTTCGTAATTGAACGAGTATTAAGCGTTGCAGAGACGGTGGTGAGCGAATAAAACCAGGGCTGCGTCAATAATTGAGCCGCCTGCCTTACCATGCGCACATGTACACCCATAATATGAGCGACCGTGGTAGGCATGATGATGAGGTTGGGAAGTGCGGAGCATAATAGCCAAACGGGTTCGTCGCGAGGGTCTGATGGGCTTTTCGAAATGCCCTAATATTTTTGGTCGAGCTCGGCTTTCCAGGGGAAATCCCATTTTGGGACACGAGATTTGTGATTTCAGCCAAGCAGAGGGGACGTTTGGTCATGAAATCAGATCCGATCAAGGGTCAGCGTCCCCTGCACATCCTAGCTCTTTGAGCTAGTTGGTGGAGTTGGGTTGCTTCGATATCTTTAGTGCTGCGACCCAAAAAAGAATTATTTGATACTCAACGAGGAAAATATAACGAGAGGCTGGTTGTTTCGATACTCCGCACAAACATGAGACAAGATAGGGTGAAATAAGTCCGTGACTGTACCGGACTATCATCGCAATCGAGGCCGGTTCGCCGAGTCGGATCTCGTTTGGAGATGATACTTCGAACGGAGACAACTGAGTAAGGATATTGTTGGGACAACAGGGCGTGGGATAAGAGGGGAAACTGCTGTTGACTGGAAACAGTCATGGAAATCCCTCGGTCGATGATCTCATCAAGCTATGCTAGCCTTAAAATCTGGGGATGATCACAGACGAGAACTAAAAACCCGTCTCAATCCGCAAATGACACCACCAGCTACTCCGTTGCACAGCCAATGAGGATCTGGAGAGGCAGTTTCGGCCGAGATGTGGGTTGGTGACATTTGCTAACATCGGCCGAAGCCAACAGAGGCTTGTTTCAGCTGTGGAACCATTGGTCGGGGGATCAGGACCAGAAGTAGAAGGGAGCTGACTGCGCTACCAGGCTAGGTGCTGAAAACACTGTAACTTCGTGCAAGAAGATCTTGAGACCAACTCTCAGCCTCGTCCGAGGTTGTCCAGCGGGCAGCTGTCGACCTTCGGGGCGGGGCATTTGTTCGGCAAACTGAGGTGGGGAAGCCGCCGTCCCAGCGTCGCATAATGGTATCTTGGCGGAACTTCCTAGCCCGTCGACAACGCTCTAGCTTCTGTACACAACCGCGGTGAGTAACATAGGACCAACGCCGGAGCAAATGCTGCTTAGGGTACTTGGTATTTTGAGTCTGAGCATGGTGTACGGTATGTGTGACTCCGGAATGAGCATTGTTGGACGAAGCCAATCGCGACACTTGGAGCAGGTGTCAGGAACCTGTAGATCATCATGTTGTTGTTTGTATTCCCAAGCCTGTACCTGTATGTTTGTCTTGCCCAGAAGATCATGATTTGCTTTTGCTCTGTTCATTTTCGATCGGGCAGAATGTTTGCGGTCCGGATGATGCTGTAATATCGACGCCCTGCTGATCGGATGTGCTGATCAAGTATTTGTAGGGTAGAGGGGGTGAGTTGAGTGGCTGCGAGGGGGCAGAGTGCAGATGCAGGCAATGATGATTATGATGATGATGCGACAACGCTTTTGTTTGAGAGAAGAGAAGAGGAGAGGAGAGGGGATGGTGGTGGGTAACTGCAAAGCTGTACTGGAGAACAGCTCTTGCCTTATTAACTTCAGGCTCACAACATTTTGCCTTGGGCGACCATGAATTCGGAAGGCGCATGAATTGGTCGCCGTAGTATGAGACGTTCCTTCCTCCAGGCAATTGAATTTCAGTCAGCATTCATTCATGGAAGGCGCTCATGGCTTTTCTGATGAGGGGTCACTACATGCATTTCTGCCCCTCCACGCCATCAATCAAAGGGCCTCAAATCTAAAATGGTAATCGGTCAGACCTCAAAGTCTACCTAAGTTAGCTTCGTGGGTATGGTGCAGACATGGAAGTGATGTGCAAGATGGTAAGTTACGGCAAAGTCCTAGGTGTACATGGCTGTAGTGTATTGACATCGTGGAGCAAATCAGTTTTGGATATCAAGTCAATCTCCCTCTCCGTTGACATGAGACATTGGTCTCTGTCAACGCTTGTATGTACAATACTCTGCAGTGTCATTCGGCAATGCAACTCTACGAACGGAACTTGTACAGTGCTATGTCCATAAAGTGGAGCAGAGATCCATTATCAGCTAGCCAACCCTGACAATGTCCCTGGTTGTCGACAGGGAACTTGACCATGTCTGGAAATAGGCAAAAGGATTGCTTCTAGAAGCCCTACGGTCAAGGGCGGTCTAAAAAACTACCGATCGGTTCCAGGGAGTTCTTCCTTGGCCAACTCCCAGCAACAGCTAGGTATTGTCTCACTGTCAAGCTGTCGAGACGCCTGAAAAAGGCTTTCAGCTGCAGACTGAGGTTACATTGAACTGCAAGCCAGGACGGTGATTGATTGCTCGCTCTTCCACAGATAGGCACATGCAAATCATGCATAGTGAGTTGTTGGTCAGATTCACGCGGATCATTAAGCCAATAAGAACCCGTCAAATAGTGTAGTCTATGATGATATCAAGATTGGCGGCCAGCCTAAAATCAATAGCCTGTAGCCGTGGAAAGTCTTTTACAACAACACTACGTGCGTGTGACTGGCTGCACTGTACAGTACCTGGAGGGAAACATCTCCTCGGCGAACGATATGGTATTTCGGGCTTTTTTTTCTTCTTTTTTTCGCTGATGCTATTCTCAACTCGTGCCTTGCGGTCCCGCAATGCGTTGGCATGTCACTGATCCCAAACTCTCATAAATCCTTTGCAAGGTATTACCAGGTAAGGATGAACTCAAAACCACTTACATAATACTGGAAGTTGTTCCGGAGAGGCGGCATCCCTGCGTCTGTCCTCGGCTACACAAACTTGGTGTTTATTTTTGTAGCCCATAGTTCATCAGTAGTCTTTTCCTATCATACAGTGCTTTCTTTTTCAGGCTCATCTTAAGATATCCGGATTGCAGTCACGTGAATGGTGCGTTTGTTGGCCATGTGATACTGTCAATGAGTAAAGACTTGGTCATGATTTGTATTTTCTTATGTGTGATGATCTGATGGTTCTAGACCCAACTTAACAAAAGTGCAATATAGAACTCGCTGATTTTAACTGAACTGGGCATTGTTACCTAAGTAGTATAGCCTCCTATTCGTGCATTTATCCGCAATCCTATCACTGTCAGTGATCAATGGAACTGCCCCATGGCTCTGATTCGTCCGCAAAGCGACTTTGACAGAATCGCGACTATCACCAACTTTTGGAACTCGGAAAGATATCGTACGATGATCCAAGTACTCAATCGAAACCTCAATGCCTATGTCCCATGCCTACCCTGTCCTTGCCTAGCGCCCGAGCTTAGAAGAGAAATGGCAGGTGAATGGACAGGGGCCATGGTTTGCCAGGAAGAACAGGTTCCATAGTATCGTGAAATTCCCGACGTCGAACTACCAGCGCATTGCTAATCTAGCGTTATAAATGTTACAATGATATCACTTTACCGTGGACAAAGCGTCCCCAGAGAGAAACATGGTACAGGCCACCAAACAAAGGCAAAGTTAAAGCTGGCCAAGGAGGAAGATTCATGGTCCACAAGTGAACCCGCCTTGAAGTATAATCGGACGATTGAGCACCCCGAACTCCCGTCGACACAAGAAGAGTGTAATAAGAGGACAAGAGTCGCAGCCCTAGATAACCTCAATTTGCGGTCAAGGAAAATTCTTTCTGCAGTCATACATGACCATGGTAGCACTTCATATAATAAGCTAAGCCTTGGATCGCTATACTTGCGGCGCAAAAAAATAGGTAGGTAAATTATCACGGGCTGCAATACGTTTCTCGACAGCCTGTGAAAGGCCCAAGTATTTGGTTGAGGGTTACACTAGACGAGGGAGCCCGAATACGCCGACATCCTGGGCACAGGATCTACAGGGCAGCAGCATACCCGAGGTAATCCCGTTCATGAATATTGAGTGCGGGAAGATCATGTCTATCAATAACCATATCCATGTCATTATGTGCTCGAGCTCACAGTGAGAAGACGATGACTTCGATGGAAGGATCATGTTGTCGGTGGAAGGTATCGAAAGAGTGATGATGAAATCTGTGTAAGACGGATGAAAGTTGAGATAGAATTGGGAACAGGCCGACTGCGCCCGCCTACGATTGCTACTACTACTGCTACCTTTACTGCATAACAGATACAAATACAAATACAACATTGAGACCCTGAGACGGGTAAGCGACGTCATGCGTCATGGTGTTGAGATCTATCTGAGCAGCGAGGCGCAGCTACGAGACAAGAGCTTCAACGGAGGTATCCGTGACTCTATCTCGAGTGTGAGACGATGGATGAGGCAAGGCGAGTTCAGGCCAGGCCAGGCAACACAGACCAAGCCTTTGGAAACGAAGAAACGAACATGAAGCGATGGAAGAGCTGCACATCCATTACAGCCTTTCCAGGTAGTGTTAGTGTTCTGTGAAAGCATTCGTGCGGCGGGCGTTTATCTTACGGTGGGCCGCAAGTAACGTTCCAGTGTTACTAATCTACGAGCTAACCGGTTGCGGTCAAGCGCATGCCTTTTTTAGAACTTCTCCATATTCACATCTTGACCCTCAATCGAAAATGTGCCGTTTCTGGAGACATATCGTCCCTACAGATTGCGCTTGTGATGCAGATGCAATGCATGGTAAGGAATCCGCTGTATGCTTGGCCAAGCCCATCTCAGTGTTCAACGTTGCTGGAAAAGCGGACTAGGGCTTTGCATGCTGGAAATGTCTCTTGAGTGGTTTTTGCAAGGGACCTACAGTACAGGCTTAGACTTTGACCCGAAGCTCTCAACTACCGGCCGCCCCGGTTCGTCCGTCTAAAGGGGACCATGCCATTATTCTCATCCCCCGCCGCTCGAGCGCGCTATCTCAAAGACTGTTTCTGTACGCCCAGCCCAATCAAGGAGACAGGTCGAGTTCAAACGAACGAATAGAACTCAAGACCGCTACTTGAGCCAAGTAAAGCCTTGCAACCGGCGCCCCACGGGCACCGAAGCCCAGTCGAGTAGATAGAAGCCCTAGACAATCTGGGTTAGGCTATTGTACCTTGGACCTTACAGTTCCCAGCCCAGTCCAGCCCAGGCCATGCCATGCCATGCCATGCCAGCCAACCTCTCACTCGCTCACACACAAACAAGGGTGACTAAAAAGCATCGTCTAGGTCAGGTTGAGCAAAAATAAAAATCAGCCGGCGGGTTTCTCACCAACAACTACCTCCCTAACTGGGTGATAAAGTACAGTGCTGTAAGAGCAACCATAGAGGGGCACGGACGCCTAAAGTTATTTTTACCCAGTTACGTCGTGTTTTTGTCACCTCTCCGCTCGTTCCACCTGAACCTCAAGTGGAAGTTCGGCTGCCAAAGCGTTTAGTCAAGATTCGTTCTGACTTTCTTGGCGATGACAGGCCCTTACTTCTTTTTTCTTCTTTTGGCTCTCGAGGGTCTTAGATACTCTACCTTTCCGAACACCGCGGAAAAGCGGAGGACGGACGCTAGTTCTCAACGATCTTTGGCACGCTAGTTTGACCTGCCTCTGCCCCTTGACCCTGGGCCATGTGCGTCATGTCCTCCGCGTGCAAGGTTTGTTTCTCGGCCGCTGTTCACGGGCTCATGACTGGCTGGAGGGCTGGATGCTCAGCTCAGCTCCCCGTGGTGCACATACTATGCCGAATTGCTACACACACTGTGTTATTGTCCGCCCTTTGCTGCAGAAAGGGCGTCAACCCACCTGCTGGAAGAGCCCAGAGCCAGAGTGGCCAGGTGCTGGCACCCTCTGTAGGTGCCACCGTCCGCCACTATCTCTTGTTGTTGCTACTTTTACCGTGCTGTACTGTACATACTACTCGCACTCGTTCTTTGTCGTCTGCTGCCCTCGAGAGCTTGTTCTGAGCTGGACAGGGCAGGGCAGGACTGGGCGTCAACCCGCCACCACCGCAGAAACTCATGATTTGAGGTTCATTCCGTTCAGGTCATGGAGTCATTACCATCTCGGTGGTCGTGTAGAACCATGGGACGAGCACAAGCCAGCGAGGTCGGCCATCTGCCCAATGAAGCATCTCGAATCAACTGGCCCCCAAAATAGCACAGCAGAAGCACCTGGTATGTATGGATCGATGTTATCTTCAGGCATGGATCCGTCCAGCTACTGTACCTTTACCGAACGAAGCCTTGGCTTAGCATCTCCAATTCCATGCTTGCTAGGTGCTCCAGTACCCCTACATACTCCGCAGGCCTTCCCGCTTGGCACGTTTCTTTCTGCTAATGACCAATCCTTACATAGATCTTCTGATCTGGTAAGGACGTTTTACTAAGGTTATGGTCAGTGACCGACGCTCCTCGGGTCTTAGTTCAAAAATGAGGAGATGGATTTCTCAACTATGACAGATGCCCAGCCCAGGGATCTTTTGGAGACAGCGGCCCTATTACTGATGAGGCTGCAGGACGCCCCCCCTGGCGTCCCTGTGTGGCACCGGACCACCCCCCATTCTTAGCGTCTTGGGCTGGTACTGGTAAGTTGTGTTTCTCCAGCGCACCTCACATTCTGACTCTCATGCTCAGCGCAGATACCACAAAGGTCCATCCATGCTCGGGGTTCACGGCCAAGAGACAGCGTCCGATACATTGGGACTCATCCACTGCTGCCCGCTGCCGTAGTCCCGGGGCCCGCACTCCACAGCCCACAATTCCCTTGGTCTCAAGCCGAACTCGCCGCTTCTCTTTGACGTTCCCTCGGCCCATTTCTAGGTTCCTGAATGGTAGACAAGGTTGCATGTTTCGGGATTCTGATGATGCTCGCTCTGATTCTGGCTCAGGCTCAGGCCCAGGCTAAGGCCAAGGCTGGCTTGTGGTGGGTGCCCATCGGCTGCACCCTTTTAGCACTGATGAACTGGCACTGACGCTGATTGCTGCTGGCTCCTGCACTCTCACCCACACAGCACATGGCCCATAGGCAAGGACCCTCTTACCCTTCCCAACTGTTTTATCACAGTACAACACGGCAGGTACCTACCGACCGACCGACCTTACCTACCTTACACAGCCTTCCACCCGTTCCTTCCATCCCACTCTTTCTGACCTTACCTTACACTCCCACTCCGTCACTCACACTCCTCCTACCCCCCCGGTTACTCTTCCCCCATCTACTACTCCGCTTGTATTTATGAAGGCAGCTGTCCCCAGCTCATTCCTAGATCCTCTCTTGATTCTCTTTTAGATATCTCCAACAATCATATCAAACTTTACAAGTTATCATCACGTTCGCTATCCTCCCCACCCTCCTCATCTCTCTCAACCTTTAGGAAGTCCTCGTCGACTCCTGTCACTCGCTTTTAAGTTACGGTGCCTTGCTTGATACTAGAAGAACGGTCCTCTTCACGATCCTCTTCTCTTCTCATAACTCTGGCCATTCAACCTCTTCCATATTTTGGATTATAAGGGAACACTCGCTCTGTACAAAGACAAAGACCCATCGCCATCTGAGATCGACAGCCTCACGCTAAAATCATCTGGACTCGACCCCCGAAATTGTCAAAGATCGACTCCTGGCTCGAAATTGAATACGAGATCCGCCCACATGCTCATTTAGGCTTGAAACTGCTCGATATCTTCAACTTTGCACATCTACATTCGCTTCCCGGACAAACGGCCTGAAAAGAAACTCAAATCAAGAACACCATATACGATCGCTACCCCAAACAACTGGACAAGGACAACCTGGATATCTCTGCAACTTATCTAACTTTGATAATTGTTGCTTCGTAGAATCTATCGAGCTTGCCAGCCGCATTAGTGTGAAGCCATCCGTGTTTAAGTCCCAATCCTCGACTTAGCTTCTCGACGCTTTACGCTCAATTGTCTATCACGAGACCACATTCACGATATCCTTAATTTGGACTTCTTGAATCAAATCCTGGAACCAATCGACTAGGTGAACCATTGATTGTCACCTTGTCTAACGCTCGCTATCAATCCACAAGCTTGTCTTTGTGGATCATTTCGCGTATGTGTCTTCCCTTCATATGATACTGTGCATATACTTACTGAATAGTTCTCACCACACCTTCGCTTTTAATATTTCAAAATGGCCGGTCCCGGTGGTGGTCCTCCTCGCCGCAGTCATACCAAGTCCCGCAAGGGCTGTGATACCTGGTATGATTCACTTCCTCTTCGATGACCTCCCATCAATACTGACTCTGCTTCATAGCAAACGCCGTCACATTCGCTGTGATGAAAACTTCCCTCAATGGTGAGACTTACATCCGTGTGATCGTCATTCCCTCCAAGCTAACATGACTACAGTCGCAACTGTACTAAGCACAAGATCCGATGCCCTTATAACGACGTGCAAGTCCCCGATTCTGAGCGCTCTACCACTCCCGACAAACCCGACCTTATGTGGACGCCCCAAATCGAGGCCGCGATTGCTGAGTGGCAACGAACAGGCATTTTCCCGCTCCCTAGCCTTGGAATTTACCCTGCGCCCATGCCTCATCTGTACTCCGTCGAAGACCTCCGTCTGATCTATCACGTTGCTGCCCTGTACTACCAGCTGGCTACAATCGATGCGAACAACTTCACCCTCTGGACTCGCCATATTCCTACCCTGCTTCGAATCGGCGCTACAACCCCATATGTGATGCACGCCCTGCTCGCCTTCTCTGCCATGCACATTGCTTTCCTCACCGACTGTCCCTTGGTCGGCAGCATGGCCTATGAACACCGAGGCATCGCTCTCAAGGGTCTTCAAGAGGCCATTGGATCTTTCTCTCGTGAGACTTCAGATGCTATCTTGGCCGCCTCTCTTGTCCTTTCCTGGCAAGCCACTGATTGGTAAGTTTTGAACCTTCATATGAGTGATAACCTCGGCTGACCGAATCATCAGGCGCAGCTGGACTCAGTTGATGCAGGGAACCTCATCGGTAAGTTGATCAGATCATGATTCCTGAACCCCGCTAACCCACAGGTAGGTTATCGATGCCATGGACCCATGGAAGCATGAATCCCAATTTGGAGACTTTATCGCCGAGAGCAGCACGTTCCCTACAGCTCCGCCATCCCCTGGAAAGGACCACCGCCCCAGCCAACCTCGCCCTGAGGACCTGGATGCTTACCAGCGTACCCTCGAGCAAATTCAGAAAGTCGAAGCCCACCTCAAACATCACAAGGAAGACACCACTCAGATTCAGCATCTGATTGGTTTCCTTCGAGGCTCCCGTAAGATCAGCCCTACACTTTCCATTGCTCAGCAGTTCGAGCGTCTCCAGCCTCTCCGCAAATGGCTCTTCTGGATGCCCGTCGGATACTTGCAGAACTACCATGGCTCTCCTAACTCCCTAGTCATCATTGCTCACTTGTACACTGTGGCTCTTCTCATGGAACGACTCTTCCCCGAGATCGGTGCTGCCTACTTCGGAAGTTTGTCCATCTCCCCCGTTGAGGAAATCGCCCGTCGACTCATGTCTATCAATGTCTCGGGCGCTGGAAACGAGATGCAGACTCCTCTGACTCTCATGGAGTTCCCCATTGATACAGTTGGCCAGTTCCGCTCCCGCATGGGATGGATGCACCCCGAGAGAACTCCATCGTTCCCTCAGTTCAACCCTCGCAACTTCACCGTTCAGGAAGAGATGCCATCTGCTGAGACATACCTGTACGGGAACCCTGCTTTCAGTTACAGCACCGAGGAAATGCCAATGCTCAACGCATCTGGCCCGCCACCTTCTGCAGTGAGCCCTCTGGTGCTGTCTCCCTATCCAACCCAGCAATATCTCAACGTCCCCTCTCCGGCTTACACGGGAGCTTACAGCCCTGCGTCCTCAACATTCGAGGGCTCAGTTGCTTATAGCGACACCGAGGAATACGGCTCATGGGACATGAACACTCTACAAGGCGGACCCTCTTCCAGCATTCAAGACTCCCCTCAAAACTATGGCGTCGGGTTCGTTACTCCTGTCCAGGCCGTGTGGATTTAGGCTCCTCGAGACGCCCACTGGCTCAATTTGCACGAAGAACTTAGGGGATTGACCGTTACCACCCAGGATGAATACGACACCTACGTACCCGCCTTCAGAGGACCCAAGTTTCTACATGACCTCCATGACGAGCGCCCCGTCTCCGTATATCAGCTCGGAGCAATTCGGCATGCTTCCTTTACCCGAATCGCCCGTCGCATCGAACGCACCACTACCACGACACCGTCATACCTCGTCTATGTCATCTGCACCACACCCTCCGTCTCCCCTGACACGACCTCCCGTGATGCACCAGTTCGACGACAACGCCCGACGCCGAGCAACCTGATACCCACCCCGAGTTCGATTCACTGCCAATTTGGCTTAATTGTTATGCTTTGATTCATCTTTCTACTTTTTCCAAAAACGACGCCGGCGCCATGTATACCACATTCCTTCAACACTCGCTACAACCGAATCACATCGCGTTGCCATGCAATGCCGACACTCCCTAACTCCTCGATTGTTACACGCTCTTGGAAGTGTTGTACCATATCTCACACTCCTTATGATCTTCACCACCCAATGAAACGACACTCCTTCGAACCATGATACCCCATAGACACTCCTTCTTAACGACTTTATGAAGATTCGATTGGTTATAGAATTCACTCCTTACGGTTTCTGCCTAGAATTATGGGAGAATCGTATGCGAAGAGCATAGCGACTGTTTTTGTTTTTACTGCGCCTGGGAAAAGTTTGGCGTTGATTGGAGTCTAAGTTAGCATTTGTTTGGCGCTTTTGATCATGTTATGTGCATCTTTTGGAATTGGTCATGCTTATCGCTCCCAACTCTTCGCAGAGCCTGGGGCAGCGATGGAATAACACGGGACAGAAGCACGATTGGATTTGAAGATTTTATACCTGGCCCTACAAGAGAGGCTGCAGGTGGACATGTATGTACGTTTTTGGATCGGAAGGATATTGTGCAAGGATAGACTCTTTGTTTGCTGCTTGTCATGATTATGTCTATGATATGTAGGGAAGATTGTTGTCGGATGGCAGTTTTTGCATGATTTACCTGGGGATTAATTATAATCTACGATTTTTGACTTCATGATACGTCTGTACAATGCCATTGCCAACAATGATTGTGCTCCTGTGAAGAATCTACTGGTGAAAGTTTAGTGTGTTTGTCTCGCCCATGTTATGATCAGGTATAAGCAGCGCAAACGCTTAGAATAGATAAAGTATGATCCTGATGGATTTAACCCAAGATCTCACAGCATTGCTTGCTCCCCTACGTCTTGTGGACGGCCTCTTCAACAATGTCGTGGCCAAGAGTGACCGTTGTTCTGACTGATGCCATCTTTTTGTGTTGTTCTTGTGGTGACGCTCATGATGGTACTGTAGTGGTAAAGTTTTTACTGTCAATAACTTGAAGAATGATAGCCTTTTATGATACTCATCGTAATGTTAACCTTGTATAACTAACCTTTGGCCTCGGACCTTGCTTACCATAAGATTCGTATCAATCAGCATCATTATGATTAAAAGTGTTAATTTGCTGAGTGCGTCTTGCGGATCTGGTTTCTTCACAATCCTGAACAGATTGCTCTTCTTTCGAAGTTGTAGTAGTAAAGGCTATTCCTTCGCAAATATGTCTTTGTATGAGAGATAGCTTCTTCGCGCGGATACTCTGCTATCTACGGTTCAACACTACATTTCCCAAGAGCTGCTGGCTCTTGCCACTAGGTTCTTCACTTCAGCTTTTCTCAAGCCATCACAAACACGAAGAGGTGAAATTTGCAATGTATGGCAGTCGTTCCAGATAGCAAGTTTCCATATCGAATGAGTGTTGTAGATGTTGGCTGTAGGGGTAATCAACTGGCCTGATATTATACAAGCCCGGCAGTCGTTCACGTTTGAAGATAGACCTCGATTTATGGCTGACTTCTGGATACCTAGTTTCTCGATTATCATCGCTGTAATGAGCGATCCGTGGGTGTATACAAACATGTTATAATGTCTGTTACTGATAAACGAGACAGCAAGACGTTTCTCCATGATGAAGATGAGACTAGAATAGTTCTTCTTGTCTTAGACAAGCCTTTAAGTACAATTTTCCTGCTACCCATTAGGACGAGGAAGGCTGTACGTCAACGAAAACAAAGTAGCTCAATTGCTCGTTGATTCGCATCAAGTGACCACACTATTTCGTCTCATATACTCTCGGCAGCCAACCTTCTCCAACCCTAACGTTGTCGTAGCTGAATCTCTTCATCACATCTCTCTATGTCGTTACATCACTTCACATTTGATAAATCGATATGCAGGATAAGTGGTTTGAATTTGAAGTCGAGACTACTTGCTCAACTCCGTTCATACTCCAACGCCCCTTTTTCACGAAGCCATAGGCAGAGCCTCGCCACACATCAACGCCCTCAATAGCTACCAATCAATGAGCCACTATCCAAGCTTCCATAGAGTCCCAAACAAGTGGTGGTGATGCAGTGCGTAAAAGTAAAAAGGAACAAGTCTCAACAAAAAAAGAGCGCATAGCCATCCCGGTTATTGGTATCAATATTCCATTCCGGTTCCCCTGCCCGGGAACGTATATCCAGCCGGTATCACCTCCTCTTCAAAAGGGCCGACCGGTTTCCCATCTAAAAAATACATATAAAAGAAGACTAGACCACAGTTTGGAGGCTCTGCTACCTCGGAAACGCGTGTCTGCCAATGCCTAAAACTCCAAGGCGCCTGTGCGAAAAAGAAAACGATCGAAATGGATCATGTATGGGCGAACTGACCCAAGCCAACTCCGGTATCATGTGTTGTTGA
The DNA here is from genome assembly GCF_020744385.1 of Fusarium flagelliforme. Classification (NCBI taxonomy): domain Eukaryota; kingdom Fungi; phylum Ascomycota; class Sordariomycetes; order Hypocreales; family Nectriaceae; genus Fusarium; species Fusarium flagelliforme. The sequence goes on from NW_025763503.1 coordinate 7,382,457, forward strand.
TGCTGCATCTCTTGAGCATCGTCGTTCTTCAATATCGTGGTCTGATGTTCGTAAAACTGGGTATGTTGCCCATCTGCTAGTCGCTGCAAAAAGGTAATCGTCACTTGATGGAGCGATCATTTTAACCGCGTACTTCAAGCTGATGTACTGCTTCGAGGCCTGTTCGATGAAGTTCGGTTCGGTGGGGGCAGTCGCGCACTGTCGCTTCGATCCCGGCCAGCACCTTGTCGTACGGCATCACTGTAGCTGGGCACGGGTGGATGACGCGGGCTGGAAGTTCGGCCAGGGGTAACAGTTGCTGACGAATTACCTCGACTGCGGTTCATCACTCGAATCAATGGTGTATCTTCCTCGCTATCGCTGCCATATCGATCATCGTCGCTGCTTGAATGGTCGGGACTTTGGTATTCGGGTGGTGGATTTGTTGCGTCCTCGAGGTGCAAGTGCAAAGGGTTATGGTTGTGAGTCTCCTGTTGAGGTCCGGCATTGCCGCTAGCTTCGCCATTCTCCTCATTGGGTACAAAGTGAGCCAATGAAATATCGGTTGAACTCCTGACAGGTCCAGGGCTTGTGGGAGGCAGCACGCGGAAATTGCCGCTACGTGTTCGTCCATGTGAAGGGTTCAAGTCGTTGGATGGATTGCGTGTGTTGTATGAGCTTGCTGTGATGGAGTGACTGTGTTGCCTGCCTTGAGGATAAGTAGAACCGTCCTTGGTACCAGCTTCCAACAGAATGCTACCCTGCTCAGATCCATAAGGGGGTGGAGGGGCCAGGCTTCCAGTGACGGGAGCGAGACCCCATTTCTTGACGTTGGCCTCGATGAAAACGAAGCCGGCCTGTCCGAGGTTGACGTGGACAATAGCGGGACCGTTTGCTCCAATGGCGGGGAAGAAGTTCTGTGCCTTGAGACCGTGGACTACCTCTTCAAGTTTCTTACCATTACGAGTGAAGAAGATAGCGCCTGTTCGAGGACGATAACCCACGCCGACGACATCGCCTTGAACCAAAGGGGGACCGTAAGGAGTCGCGCCAAATGGTTGGTTATAACGGCGAGCACCGGTGGATTGGTATCCAACAGAGTACTTGTGGTAACCTGGAAACATGTCAGCAAATGATCGGAGATGGAAGGTGTACAAGCGTATGACAAAACTCACCAGGTAGGCGGAAGAGAGGGTAAGGCTTGGTAGCCATGCCGATACTTAGCAGAGTGCTCTCTGGCTTGTCGTATATCTTGGCCTCCCAGTAATAGACGTCGTTTTGCTTTGGAACAGGGAGGTTGCTCATGACGGTACATTCTGAGTCAAAGAATTCTATCTCGGTGCGAGCTTCGACAAAGCAGTTGGCGATTTCGAGTTCGGGTTCAAACTCCCATGCGGAGACACCCTTTTCCTGGATAGCAAGGTATTGCGATAGAGAAATATCAGTTTGCATTGACTCAGGAGGGTTTGCGGTAACCCAGGCTGTTAGAAAAATGAATGTTAGCGGGTTCTATTCCCCTGTGGCGAGAGCAAAGGTTTGAGAACGTACCCTTCGCACGAAGGTATTCCTGGCGGGCCATGTCATCCATGACCTCGAGGGCCTCTGCCTCATCACGCGCGAATGCCTGTTCATCATCGTATTCGCCTGGTCGGCCAAGTCGATCGAGAATAATGCGACCAGTGCTCGCGCAGCCGGAAACCCAGAAGATAAAGATAACCAGAGCGATGAGGACGATGGATCCGAACGACGAGACGAGGCCGATGACGACGCCCGTAAAGGCGGATGACGGGTTCGACGTGAGCCCCATGATGGGCGATAGTGAAGTTTCCTAGTGACTGTCTCTTGAATTTATTCTGCCTGGATCTAGAGGTTGATTGATCGTGAATTGCGGTTGATTCGGAGGGTATGGACCGTGTTGGGCGGGTTTATCGATCGATCGGTCGGTGGACAATCAAGGCACGGTGCTTGGCGGACGGCGTCACCGCCGCAAATGGTACATGTAAGAATCAATCGCGCGGCGAGATAAGGGTAAGATGGAAGAGGGCCTAAGTAGAGGAATCGCTAGGCTATTGATAAAGAAAATTGGGAGAAGAGAAAGAAACGCCGAAAGAAGGTGGAACAAAACGGGTGAGATAGGACGGCGATTCAAGGCCAAAAGTTTTGGTGGTGATGAGGAAGGAGGAGGAATGACGAAGACGGGGAAGGGAGAGACAACCTAAGAGAGAGAGGCGAAGCGTAGCGTTTGGGTGGTTGGTGGGATCAGATGTGGAGGAGACTCAGACACAGAAGCCAAGCGTCTGGCCCACGCGATATCGCCACGCAAAGTGTCTTGACAATTTATGTACTGTATTTACTCACAGAATAGTGGTAGAAGTTGAAAACTTTGTTATTATGATTGTGTAATTAGATGGAACTCAAAAAGAACTACAATAGGTGCATCTGCTGTATTCATTGTCTGTCTTCCATGCCTTCATGCCCGCGTCATGACTCTCAACAGAATGTAACATGTACATACCTGATCATGCAGGTTGTCGAGGTAAGCGAATGCTCCCAGCGACGAGACCTTGTAGGTGGGGGCCTAGACTGCCCAGGCTATCATCACTGAACCCAGGGCCTCATGTTTGGAGGGGCTTAGGCGGGCAGTCAGCCTCGAAGCCAAACCAAAAGCCAAAAACCCGTGGAGGAAAGCCCGCACTCGCTCCCGCCGGTTCCGTCCAAGAGTGGACATGATAGCGCTTGCATCGTGTTAGCGCAGACCACTTTGTTAGGCTGCATGTCACTAACATTCAATGTGGGGCATCATGTCTTTCAAGGCTGATCCAGTCAGTCGATCATGGAATGTATGTCTGCAAGCCCAGGCACAGGTACGGATACAGGAACAGGCACAGGAACCAAAAAGGCCAGCCTCAAATTCGTGACGTTGTCGGTTTGATAATCCGCCGCATATAAGGGCCCCGTTCGCAGATATTTCCATTATCCGCTGTTGCATAACACTAAGCAACTTCTTCAAGGCCATATTGTTTCGGCCCGGTGGCTCTAAGACGCCCCCAGGTTTCACATCCTTCATGGATCAAGCGCCTAGAAACCCAGCATTGCATAGCCAGATGGATCTACAGATTCTGCCTGAGTGCTATTTTGAGCTTTCGCGATACGCCTCGCGTTCAGGTGCATGGTACTATTGACCAACAATATTGCGCTTCAGCTCTCAACTTGGAATTAATTCAGGTTGCTGCTGGGATTCTGAAACAAGCTGTCTGCTTATCGATATCCTACCGAGCATGGAGCATTCAATGATAATCCGCATGCCTTGTACTTTCTAGGCCAGACCAAGCAATCTGTCGCGTGATTGTTACAGGATTGATTGTCGTCCTTCTGAGTAAACGATTGACATGATTGAGCAACCTCTTAACAACTCCGAGAGTTCAGTTACTGTGTGTAACCTCTTATTTTTTGACTCTGAGTTTTGGGTTACCTATGACAACATTAAAGATATTACCTTTTGACTTGGACCTCTTCAAGATTCACACTAAGAATCAAGAAATAGAAAGTAAACCCGGGGGCTGATAGTTGCGAAATTGGTACCGAGAAGAATGTGATAACTCTGCGGATATTGACGGTGCAGTTGAAACTCGCTTGCACTGCGGTTAAGAACACAATGCACACTCATGTCCAAGCGGACATATCAAAACAACAATCAATGGAACAAACAGATAAAGTAACAGTATCTTGATTTATTTATAGTCTAGCAAACTCAGCATATCCATATCCATTCATGTCCGTGAGAATCCGTTACCGTGCCTATTTACATACATTACACATACTACATGAATCAAACCAAAACCAAACCCTAAAAGCAATAACCGCAGTTTCCCTGATAAAACTCAATGAACGTTTTTCATCATCCCATGTCTTAGATCTTCATCTCTACTCCTCCTCCACAGTTCCAGTTCGTCCCCTTCGGGCCTCTCGCGCCGCCCTGCGCGCCCTTCTCTCCTCCCTAGCACGCTCCCTCTCCAACTCCCTCAGCTCGGGCATCGGGTGGTGATAGCTCTTGGTTCCAATATCGCCGCTATCGTCCGTGGTACGAGTCAACGCGGAGCTGACAAGACTCTCGCTCGCCTGCGAGTCAACCTGGCTGTCAGCACGGGAGTAGCTTTCGGCACGCTGGTAGCTGAAGTCGCGGCGGGCGTTGCGGCCAGCTTCACGTAGACGACGGGCCTCAGCTCGCATGCGTTCAGCCTCCCGGTTCTCGCGACGATCAGCAGTAGAGTAAACCTTGCGTATACCGGCCTTGGACTTTTGAGGTGTGGTTGTGGGGGTGGTCTGGTGCTCGGAGAGGAGGTTTGTTGAAACGTTGGATTCGGTGCCGTTGTTGGTAGAGCCGTCCCATTCGGAGCCTTCACTTTCCTTGTTCAGACCGCCAACACGAGCAGCTCTTTCATGACGGTAGTTGCGGAGTTCCTTCTTGGCAGCACGTTCGGCATCTTCATCCTCGACACCTTCCTCACCGACATGTCGGCTGGTCTTCTTGCCCTTCTTCGCACGGTCGCGGTCTCGCTTTTCCTGCTTCTTGCGGCGCTTCTCGCGGGCGTAGATATCGCTAGCTCCGGCGGTAATACCGGTAAGTGTTGTGCTCTCAGTGACAACAGTCGTGTTGTCATCATCGACATCCTTGTATACACTGCCACCGCCGAGGTTTGTTGGTCGGGTTGCGTTGGAAAGAATAGTGCCGTTAGGTCCGGTGCGTCGAAGTACAGTAGATTTGTAGTCGTCCCAATCGTTCTCTTTGAATTGGAAACCACCGTTCTTGGCCCAGAAGAAGAACCAAATACCAGTGCACACAAACACCACACCGATCAAGGCGAAGAGGAAGAAGAAACCGGCATTGCTGATATCATGAGGGTCGAAAGCTCCCGACCCGGGCTCGACTGATGGTCGGTGTCTGTCGTTTTTGTCGTCATCTCGAGCAACAAGTACTTTAGTACTCTCGATGAAACGAGTAGAGAGCGTCGAGAAAGCCTCAGCGGCACGAGGGGCGTGCTGTGTGAGCGAAGGCACACTGCGCAATGCGGGAGCCATAATGGAATGAGATGTAATGAAAAGGTTTCAGTGAACGAAAGACAATCGCAAGCTAGGCTTCGGGTGCTGTAGCCCAGCCGAGCCCAACAGTGAAGGCGGTCAAGACGAAGTAACAGAACAAAGATGATAAAGTCCGGTATGCGGTATGTCGTTAAATGAGTCGTGTCAATTCGTGATGAGTATGAGTAGAAGTGATGATTTTGAGATAAAGAGCGGTATAACGATGAGAAGAAGAGGGACTTGCGTGGCTTTGCCAAGGTGATGGTGCTTGGTTAACCCAGAAACGATGCCTGTAAAAGACGTGGCTGGGACGTGTAAAGGGTGGTTGGGCACTTAAAAGTACGCGTTCGAATCCCTACAGCGCTTTCAACGTCTGTCAAATTAGAGTCGATTACCGAGGGATATAATAAATTAGTGACATCAGATCCGTTTTGACTTGCATTACAGTGTTTTAAGCCATGTTCTACTCCAACTGAAGTCATGTTCGTCGTGAAGTTCAGCCACACCTTCAAATGACGTCGAAAGTAAACAGTCCCATCGCTGACCAGACAACCGCTCGCACAGAGAGCCCATTTGGTCAACAACCAATCACAGCCGTCCACGACTTGATGCTCCAGATCTCAATGCACACGCCCCCTTCCAAGGTTTCGTTTCTGGCCGCTTGGGAATGGGAACTGACGAGCTCTATTTTAGCCTGCATAAGTTGATGGAAGGTGAAGAAGCTTCTAGGGAGTAGCGCCGGCCCAAAGTCCTTACTGCGCGCATAATTCATCGTGATACTCTGAGTTGGATTTGCTACAGACCCGAGACCCCCCTGAGACGGCGTCAGCAGTTGGTCTTACGGCCGCATGAATAATTATAGAGAGCGCTTATCAGGAGTTTAGTTGTTGGCCGGAAATCCTCAGCTATGAATGCAGAGATCGTCAGCCTTTCACGCATCAAGTCAGATACCTGACACACAGGTAGTTCCCATACTTTGGTTCAGACGCTTTCATATCCACTATCTTGTTACTCCCACCATCCAAATTCCCAAATGGTAGCCAATTGCTGTTTCGTCCCAATCCCTCCCTCATGGCGGTTCGTCCACTCATTATCCCCTGATCAGCAGAACATGTCACAGAATTACACAAGTGAAAAAGGAGATTGAAGAATCCAAACATGCATGCCATGCTGGTTGTAACATATGATTATTCTCTGCCGGGCAGCAGATAGAGGCGCGAACCTCATCTGCCCGTACAATCTATCGTTCTGATAACAATGTTGCGTAGTCCTTCCAGCCATGCCTCAACTTCCTCCTCTTACAATATGCCAAGCAATACAAAAACCACATCGTACTCATTCCTCAAGCAGCTTCCCTAAGGTACATGCAAATCCGGTCGTAGCGATGGGAGACATGGGACAAGATAATGGAATCGTAGTCCCAATCCTGCCAAACTAGTCCTAGCGAACAAGGGGCGGCACCGGTCCGGGCAGCCTTCAACCATTGTCAGATGAAGACAATTTAGTCGATAGCCGCCCGAAGATGAAACCCCTCGTCCCCCAAGACACATTGGCACTTTCCCATTGCTCCAACTAGAATCCAACACAAGCCCTGTCAGGGCGTACATGATTTCGAATAGAATAGTTGCTGCTTCTGAAAGCGTTTTTGGCATGAACGGTAGGCGGTAGAGTACCAGATCCCTGAAGGAACTAGATCATCAACTGAAAGCTCCAACTGTCAACACTTTTTTGGGTATCAACTTTCTGCCATAACCAACAGGCGGGTTTGTCCCAAGAATAGAAGCATAAGGATACAGGTTTAGAGACAATTTCCGCACAACTCAAAAGTGCAGTATAAATGTCCACCAAAATGCTCAATCAAATCAAAGATCCAAGATTAAACGTGAAACGCTGCCCATCCCGTAGACATCTGGATGCAAGAAATGTGAAGAAATGTGAAGAAATATAACAAGTCAAAAACAAAATGCAAAAACGCGCTGATCATCAACTTTGTCGTCTCTCATAAGAAGAAGAATCATCAATAAATGTAGTCGTCCATGGCGAACGATGGGTCATACGGGGCATGATTTCCAGAATAGCCTCGATGATGCGAGTCAGAACGACTAGGAGTGTGGGGTCGGTAAGGAAGAGCCTTTCGTTCAACTCGAGGTTGAACATCTTCCAGCTGGTAGTAGCTGCTTGCACGGTCGCTCCCAACGCGAGAGGTACCATTGTTGGGTCTGGAAAATGTAATCTCTCCTCCGTCACCACACTCAATCTCGGCACCCGATACACGCACGACAGCCGAGCCTGATACCTTGATGGTAACATTGTCGGTGTCGCTGGAAGAAGATCGAGTAAGACCAGTAGTGTTACTTCGCTTGTACTCGCTGTCATCATGGCTACCACTGCTGCGACTGCTTCCGCCACCCAGCCTAGGGTTACTGGCTTTGCGAAGGGCGTCAGCAGTCAGAGGCATAGCCGGGCCACCATTGATGTCATCCTGGTACTTCATGGCGTCCAAGTACTTGTCTTCGTCGAAGCTGCCATCCCCACTGTCCATTGATTGTTCATAATCGTAAAAGGAATCTCTTCTAGTGTTGCGTGCAGGCACGATATCAATTCCACGCTGTTCATATGCAACAGACCCACGACGAGTGCTACGGGCGGGTATGATATCAGCACCGTAGTTGTCATATGCTACAGAGCTTCTTCGAGTGCGAGCCAAAGCTGTACGGCGGTCAAATTGGGCTTCAGGGGAGTCGGCAAATAGACCAGGGCTGTCCGCAAATTGCTCATCATCATCATAGCCATGTTGGTCTGCAAATCCAACACGGCTGCGACCAGATGGAGGAGGACGCGAAGGAGTTCTAGTCTTCTGACGAGTCACTGTTTGAGGTGGGGCACGGAATGGAGTGGTTGGAGGAGGCATCGCAGACTTGGGTCGGGGAATACTCTCAGGAGGAGGCATGCGTCGGCGATCCTCGTCGTTCTGCTGCGGTCTCTTGGAACGGGAGGCACGCCTTACAGGGCGAGGAGGAGCGGCTGGCTCCTCTTCCTCATACTCATCCTGAGGATAGCCGATGGCGGAGGGAGAAGGCTGGTTCTGTCGGAATCCCATTGATGACGCAGGTCGCTCGAAGCGGTTCCTGAGATGAGCACTCGCTTGTGACGAAGGCATGTCAAAGAAGCCGGGTGGTCCACCGGTAGCTGAGGGTGATGGGGGAATTCCCGACACAGACGGGGATGATGCACCGGGGAAGTAGGGCGCTGGTCCTGGGAAAGATCCGACAGGGAAAGAAGGCTGGGATTGCTGGGAGTGATGCCATCCCATGTTAGAAATTGGAGGAGCTGGTTGACCAGGGTAATAGCTGTGAGGTCGAGTTTGAGCACGGGGACGCATGCCGGAGACTGCAGGCTGCTGGACACCATAGCATGAAGGATCCTCAACACGGCCTCTGCGATACTGTTGAATAACGGGTTCAGTCCTAGTGTGACTTAGAGAGGCGGGGCGGGTCCTTCTCGGTGGCTTAGCCTCATGATCTCTGGGATCTCTAGGGTCTCTGGGTTGTGGTGGTGGTGGTCCTTGAGCCTGAGCTTGGTGCCTGGCGGCTTTAGCTCTGGCTTTTTGTTGTTGCTGCTCAGCAGCTTCTTTTTGTTTCCTCTCCTTGCGGCGTTGATCTTTGTCTCGTTGTTCACGTTCTCGCTCTCGCTCACGATCGGCCCGACGGGGACGTTCTTCCCTGCGAGGAGGTGGAGGAGCAGGTTCCTCCTCTGAATAGTCATCGCTAGGAGGGGTGACCTGCCTCCGACTCGAGTGTCGTCGGTGATCACCTCGAGACTTTCCAGTGTTGGGACGTTCCTTGGGAGGGCTCGATGGTCCTGGAGCTTCGGAAACGGCGTAGCGTCGTGTATCCCGGATACCCTCGAGGACAGAGCTCTCCGAGTCCTCCTCGGCATCCTCGACGTAGCAAACCTTGTTCTTGCTAGACATTTTGTGGTATAAAGGAAGAAGTGATTGAAGCCTGAGCGAATTCACTTCAAAGAAGTGTTGATTGGATGAGGGGTTCGACGGGTTCGAACAGGGACCACGCTAGGTGGGACGGCACAGTGGTTGTATATGGTCGCAATGGCAGGCGGTGAGTAAGCCGGCGATGGTGGTGACCTTTTGCAATCGCGAACGCAATGCTTTAACGTCCCCTTTCGTGAAACCAAACAAGCGACATGTGAAGGAACTCGAAGTCGTTGATCAAGACAGCTGGAGCCGGAAAAAAGTCGAGAATAAAATGTCGCTGGTGGATTGGATTGGGTGTTAAAAGCGGTGACGATAGTGGCATAGACCAGGGCGGTTTTTTTCGATGGAGACGCTAGTAACGTTGTTATAACCGATGGTATACTGTAGTAGTCGACCGAGATATGAATATGATGCTCAAGTTGAAGCAATGAAGCGAAGATATATGTATGTAGGGTCGTTTTTCAAAAAAGAGACGGTTATCAAACTGTCATGGAGAAAAGACAAGACATGGAAGACAAGAAGGAGGGGAGGAGGGGAAGGAGCGATGGGCATGGATGGACGGGATGGTCTGTTTTTAATAAAAGTGCAGGTGCCCTGGTGGTAATTTCAGGGCCTGGGGGCGTCCAGCTTCCATTTTCTGTGGTAGATGTGTGTGGGGGCGTGCGCTCAGACTGTTACCGGTAGTTTTAGTGGGAAATGCAGCTGGAGCGCTGAGCTATTACCGCCGGGCCCCCAGGGCGGACACGCAGCCACTGGCCGTTGTGGCCATAGACGTTGATTAATGGCCCAGTGATGAGGGAAGCCACTTTATTCAAGCCCAACGTCTTTTTCCTCTTTTTACCCAAATAGCACCGAAATATCGCAAGATGGGATTGTCACCGAGAATATCAGCAGCAGCAAAGGAAAAGGGAGAGAGGTGTGGACTGGTCGGGTGTGTAAGGTGCAACCAGCAAAACGCAAAAGCACACAAGCACAGCGCAGAGAGAATGGAAGCAAGGGGGTTAGTCTCATCAGAAACTATCGAGCGCGGGGGGCGTGTTCCTAGGTAGCACCACGGGACGATCAATCAAGCGACTCGACGCTGGAGCCAGCACAGCAATGGAACTGCAGACTCACTCACACTGCAGTCGAAGGAGAGCAAAGCAAATCAACCACGTCAAGTCGATGAGAGCAATGACGAAGGCACTGACACGAAAACAGAACAACACGCAGAAAGAGATTGGCTGCCGTTTGTTTTTACTCGCTCATTTACCCGTAAAACTTGATTCATCAGCAGTAAGACACCACCCGTTCTACTTTTTTACTACGGCTCATTCTCGTTCATCCAGCAACCAAGCACCACTACAGACTAACCTCCATACCTTCTTCAGCTATTATTAACAGCCACAAACATTCTAAATCAAGCAATGACTCCCTATGTGAACGTGCTGTACGGATGTCGATATCGCGCATTCGTCAGTCTGGGCCTCTTCCGATGTGGCAAGGGAGCCTTGAGAATTACTAGTACAGTATCCATGGTAAAACAGCTGCGTCGTTACGGCCCGCCTCACTCAATGCTGTGTTGGCATATTCTCAATGCTGAATTAAGCATTCCCTCACAGCTGCCCCTGAATTTCCCCCTTCTCATGACTTTCCCATCTTCCATTCTTGCTCAAACTCTGATCTTCCCAAGAAATGCCATTGAAAACTATCATTCAGAAGTGGGGGTGGCTTCTGGAACCAGGGTCTGCGCTTTTGCTGCGCTGGTCAATTTATCGTGGTGAATGGAATGAAATGGATGGATAATGGATCCATCCCCATCCCGCTCAAGGCTTACCACCATTAAGCAGCGAGCTGGGCGATGGAGTTTTTTTCACTAAGCTTCGACCTGCCCTCACCTTGTGCTGGGGTATGCCTGTCTCAATTCAATGGATAGAAAGATTGTCAGTCGATTCGAGGTCTCGAGATAAAAATCTCTGTTCCTTAGTTTTGCTGAACAATGCGTAGTGTCACAATATCAAAACCACCAGCGCTTTGTCTGATGGGCACCAAACTAGGTAGTCTAGGCCTCAGAGATGAAATTCTTGCCCTGGTCCTGTCGATTCAACCCCGTGTACAGACGAAAGACCCTGGCAATTGATGGGATTGTCATGTGAGCTGTTGCAGCTGGTGAAACACTTTGTAATAGCCAAAACACCAGCAAGCAATCACCAAACCATACTCAAACGAAGTGAGGCGGTTAAGCTGTCGCTGCTGCTGACGATGCAAACTGCCATGCCATGCCAGACCCCAGCAGCCTAGCCCAGCCTCTGTGACCCTCTCGCCTCTGCTCTGCCTGCGCCGCCGAGAATGGATCTGATCTGTCGAAGCGACCCCAGATGGTGCCCTGAAGCGAAGGGGACTGTTGAGAGACCCGACTTCTAAGCGGGTCAGGGTGGTTATCTGACAGGGAATCCCTTTGTATGACTGGCGCCAGGTTCAAGCAGGCAGGCCCAACTGTGGATCTTCTTGGAGCATCTTATCCAACGATTCTTTTGGAAGCTTTTTCGTCTTTTCAGTCTTCCAGTCACGACATTCGCTGCCAAAAAGTCTGCAGGCCTGAGTTGAGTTGAGGCTGATCAAGACACACCCCTTCCACCGAAAGTGGCTCACTCTACAGAAGCAGTCTTTCTTTTTTACTACTATCAATCAAAAAGTGTTTTGGTCGCTGATGAACTCGTTTATCGATCGGCTACACTCAAACGAGAAACGGTCGCCTACAGGTTCTTGTCTATCCGAACCTCGAGGAAGCCGGAAAGAAGCATGAGCAGGGCAGGGTTCTTCGCCGTTTGCCGGCCCGTCCCCACGAGTGACAGATAAATTGGCTTGACAGGCCCAAACCTCAAACGCTTGGTCTTTGTCTTTGTCTTTCTGGACTGGGCAGAAGCAGATCGGGTCTGTGATCACATGGCACAAATGCTTAACAGAGTAGGACAGGGGACGGGTACACCAGACAAGGACAGCCAATGCAAGTGCTTCACTCGCCAAAACGGTTATTACTGTAGAAACATGGCGAAAGCTAAATTGGGTAGATTAGATGCCCGATGTCTGCTGTACTGTACCTACTCTACGTAAATGGCTGGGCTTAAAACTTAACGTTGTTTATCCGTCTGTCTCCATTGATCTACGCCTCCACCAAGTGCCGTTCTTAGCCTGTCCACAGGGCTTCTCTTGATTACTTCGTGCCTAACTGGGTAGTATAGAGCCTTTGCCCAAGCCTCCCCTCTCGTTCGGGTACCAACAAGTGAACCCGATCGACAGCAAAGTCCAAGCCAAAAGGTGAGTGCAGCGCGGGGTACACGTGGGATATCGAAGCACCCGCTGGTACATTAACTATAAACCTGGTAGTGACAGGCTGTTCCGCTATCCATGTCCTCGTTTGTGACTGGTCGCTACGATTTGAGTTGAGGCTCTGGGCTTGATTTGGAAGACGTTTGAGATTATGGCAGCGTTGACTCATAGCAAAGTGATACGGTGATAGAGTGTCGCATTCACCGGTGATAACAACTCTTGTTCCGTATGTTTCTGTTTTCTCCTCAAAGAAGCCCGAGATGAACCGCTATTCGTGCCAATTGAATTTTGACGCGCTTGCGGCGTTGTCAGTTCTATTCTATTCGGTATCGAGGCTCTAGAAAAGGTAGCGGCATCGATCTCGCTTGTCAATCCTGGCCGCTTTGCCGCAATGACCATGCTTGGATGCTTGCACAGGCCAGGCCTGGGTGCCCAACGTCAATCACCACTTCTACAGCCATTCAATCAGATAGTCAAGAGGTTGGAGTCTGCCTGGTTCGGGGTGGATGGTCCCGTTGTCGGCGATACTGAAACGATTATGCCTTGCCCTGTGCTGGAGATCCGGGCCAAGCTCCGTCCCAGCATCAGGTCGCACGATTCGTCACGACTGATACGTGTCCATCGTGTTCCGGCTCATGCTTGTGGGTCAGCTTCCGAACCCCGGAGCAAGATGACTCCACTCTCGCCGGCTTGACCTCCGCGCCCAGTCCGAAGACTGGCCTCCGCTCTCCTCCGTCCTACTACCGACAGACAGCAGGTACGGCGCAGCTATGTGATGCGTTGTCTCGCGTTTCATGACCTGCTTTAGGCCGATTACGACTTGCATTGACTTGTCAGTCATCGCCTGTTCGCCTCAGTATCGAACTATTCACAATTACTAATTGCAAGGCGAGTCAACCTCCATGTCAAGACTGACAGTATCGGCAGTGTTCGTATTGTATCAGCTGACTCTATGAGTCTTAATCGAGGAAGGACACGCCGCAGGTTCCTATTTGATCTATTCGTCCAATACTGGATTGCCATCTGCCGTTCCACTCCACCCCCATCATTTTCATCCTTGAGACCCTTCAACCTCGAAGCATTACCGTTTTGCACTTTCGCCCACCAACTCTTCTTTCCCATCCTCGGTCGTCCGACCACAAGTTGCAATATTCGGTCAGTTCAAGGTTCTTGATTGGTATTTCCTTTATTTGTATATGCCGCGTTGTCAGCCGTTGTGTTTCCTCAGATCTTTGGAACTGTCACGACGAGCTGTTGTGTTGCCTTCGCTCTCTTTTGACAGGTACACAATCTGTTGAATGATGTAGAGATGCTTCAATCGCTAAATTCTTTGACTAAGCCAGACGGGGATATGAACCAGCTGGGGTCTTGCGGATGGCTTGCTTTGGTCTCTTCAGATTGTGCGGGGATAGGCTAGACGTGCATCCAAGGCATTGACGCATCTACAGCGCCGTCAGCCAGCATGAGTGCCACACGATTCTTGACCATTCACTGAGATTATGTTCTAAACATTTGTGGCGATGTCTGTAATCGGTGTTGTGATTGTGGCTTTGAAGGGCTAGTCCAAATGACTTTGTCAGAGACAGCCGAGACAAATATGTAACTGCAACATCGTGAACCTCGAGGTAGCTTGTGTTTTCAGGGTGACGGATCGCTGTTCTATCAACGAGTCATCCTAGTCTCTAAACTACTGCAACTAGCCTTGGCCTTCAAGATGACAAGCATAACTGCAACCATCATAGGCAGCGGGCATCCGGAACTAAACCGCGGTCTATCGTGTTTGCTGGATCTTGGAATATCGGTCTGCTTGTAATATCTCCAGAACTAAAACTTGAGACAACAATGGTTCGCGTTCGGTTGCCATCACTGCATGAGCATAACACCGCTTGAAGATCCGCGGATGTGGAGGCCAAGTTAGCTTCCACACCCATTGTGATCAAGTAGTCGTAGTCAGTCACCCTTTCATAGCACGACAACCACCATCGTGTTCCCGAACTCGACCGCCAGTGCTGATAACGACCATACAAAGGTATTGGAGAAGCCCCAAAACCCCCCTCTTCTCCTCCACCATCTTGCACACACCGCTTTTTCCATTTGCCCCTCAATCCGACCAGACACAGGAATTCCCATTCGGCTTTTACCGGGCAGAGCCTCAACTTCTGGAGATTGACCATTGTCGACATGTCTTATTGGTATGATGCCTCTCGCAGGCAACCACCCACGGTTGCGTAGGTCTCACATTGATAGGCCGCTATCCTGCAGCTGGCCAAGAACCCATTAGTCTACAACAGAAGAACTGCTTTTACTCGTCAAGTCCCTATCTCGGTGCTGATCAATGCCGCGGTTTCTATGGCTATGCATGTTACATACCCGTTCTGCTAGCTTGCATAACACTGTTGTGGAAACGATCACTTTGAGAACGGGCGACAACCCAATCGTATCCGTTGCATGCGATGCTGTGACCTCTACGATCGATCTGGGATTCGCAGAAACGGACCTGATCTGGTTATACACTGACAGCGAGTTGCAACTTCACATGTTGTAGCAGCAGAGGTTGAACTGCCACAGGAACGGTCACGGGAGAAACAACTGCCTATCGAACGACCTTGACCTGTCAAACTAGAACTGTGGCAATTGAGTGTCATGATTTGTAACCACGGGCGTGTGCAACTGGGAGTGTAGTTGAGAAAAAAAAACGTGTCAGCTTTGTTTGTCCGATCTTCTGGATAGCCCTGTCGGCAGTTCTTATGTTGTGAAGCCGGCTCTTCAGCATCACCCCATCGACCTTGTATACATAACAATTAAGCTCAGTTTCCAACAACAACACTGGACATCGTTAGAGAACAGCATATGTCAACTAGTCACAAGATGCACTCACGTTGGGCACGGTACAACCTTTGTGCCCGATCAAACCACAATGTCCAAGTCTGACACGACAGGTCGGTGATCCGAGATACGAACGCCATCATCGAAGCCATTCGCCAGCACGCCAAACGTCTTGACAACTGCCGTACGCGGCTCCTGGATAAACAAAAAGTCAATGCGTGAGGTTGGCCAGGAACCGCCGAAGCTCGTGTACGTCGTCTCGTTGCCGTAGTGCTTCTCCTTGGGTACCAGGTCCGACACGTCAGAGATGCCTGAGCCAGACGCCGTTATGGTCTTGTACGCCCCGTCATCGGGCTCACTGTTGAAATCGCCGCCGATGAGCACCGCCGATGCCTTCTTGTTGCCGGCTTGTCCCCACTCACGGGCGAACTGGACGAGGAGTTTGGCGCTGTTCTGTCTAGCTTCTACGCCAATGTGGTCGAAGTGAGTGCTGAAGACGACGACACGGGTGGCTGTTGCGCGGTGCTCGAATTCCGCCATCGTGACGATACGATTGAGTGCTGCGTCCCAGCCTCGAGATGGCTTCTCGGGTGTCTTACTCAACCAGCGCACTTCACTACGTACCTCCTTCCAGATGTCGTCGCGGTAGAAGATGGGAGAGAACTCGCCCTCTACAGGTTTCTTACCGCGTCCCCGACCGATATGCTTCCATGGAGCACCCAAGTCCTCCTGGATCTCATTGACCTGATGGAAGAGACACTCCTGGAGACAGATGAAGGGGCTCTCTTGACCAGCGGTGATGAAGTTCAACTGGTTGATGAGCTTGGGTCGGCGCTCAGCCCAAGGTCTTTCGTTCTTCTCAAACTTTGTCGTTGCGTATCGAACATTGTAAGTCATGATACGCAGGGGCATCTTCGATTTCTTGGCGGAGATATCCATTCTCAGCGTTGCGCTGGATGCTATGTCAAGTTGGGTCATGGCGGGGCTGGGCTGGGATAGATTACGTCTTTAGTATTTGGTCGCTTGATAAGATGAGGCAACGCAACAGGTATGGCAGGTGAGAGTTGGATATTTGGAGTATGAGGGATAGGGATGAAGCTATAGAGCTATGGATGAATGGGTTCTGGAATGAGACGAGACGCGAAGCTCAACAAACAGCTGAGCTTAGCTATCCAATGAGGTCATCACGTGGGGAAGATTCCGTGTTATGCTGCGATAGGAATGGCGTCTCGTTTCCCCGGATTCGGATCTGCAGGGGGCTTCAGCCACGCTTGTCTACATTGAGATCTACCGAGATGCTGCGAATCCATTATTCTATCTAACAGCAATCAATGCCGATGTTCAATGCGACCAGACTACGGAGTCATCTTGGGCATTATACTAGAGTCAACCAGCATACTTTCAAGTCCGACCAAATGCCTTGGTCAACCAGCACTGATATGGGCTACTACAGAACCCTTTCAACAAGCTTGATACCCTCATCCTCGACCCTTGCTCGTATGGGATCGCAAAGTTCACGAGAATAGGGTGCCAAAATACCAGGCTTGTTGAACGCTGGGTTACCGTCCAACAAAAGCTGCGTAGCAATTCCACAGGTCAACCCAACACCCTTTGCCATCGCAGAGTAACCACCAGGCCCACCAAAGAGCTCAAGGGTAGATGTGATCGTATCCTGTTGATTTAGGTGTCAGTTATGTCTGCTATACCGAAGCTAAGATATGAAACACTGACCTTAGTACCGTCCTTCCACTCGACTACAAACTTGTGCTGGAGCATCACCAAATCACGCTCACCAGGCTGGTAGCTGCAGATCTGGTCGAGTTGAGCAGAAAGCGTATCAAGGAGGTTACCACGAGTCTGAGGCACAAAGTCCGAGAACAAACCAATCCACTTGAGACCAGAAAGAATCTGCGCGCGCTGTTCCGATGAAGTGAAGGAGCAAATCTCGTCCACCTTGGCCACAAGATCAGCCTCACTGGTAGAAGCAGCGCCAGTCATCTTCTGCTGGATCATGGCCCAGGTCATGCCGTCCTGTAGCCAGTCCTTGTTGGTTGAGTCGAGCCACCCAAGTTCGATGAGGGCCTTGACCATGGCGGGGTTACCTTCGTATCGGAGTGTGCCTCTGATCACCGTGTGTGCCTCGGGGATCCTATAGGCTTCACGGAACGAGGTAGAATCTCTGTTAGGATACGCCAGGAATGAGTACCCATCAAGGATGTGGTACGGGACTGCCGAGTCCATGAGATCCTTGTTGGGGACTTCGACAACCTTTCTATCCTTCAGAAATGTGGCCGAGTTCAATTGGGAAAGCAGAGCACCTCGGGGGGACCAGGAGAACTAATACAACTAAAGTCAGCGGTAGCCTTCCACGAGATGGTTTGGGCTCACCTTGAAACGCAGTGGATTGTCGGATGCCTCAGGAGCAGGGAGGCCACCACAGTACGAGTAGAACTCCAGAACCTAGCTGGTCAGCATGGAAGATTAACCGCTGCATTTACGCCCTTACCTTTCCACCCTTTTCGTGGACTTCGTCAATGGTCTTGACGGCATACAAGTGGTCAATGCCGGGATCCATACCGACCTCGTTCAGCACAGTGATGCCAGCCTGCTTGGCCTCCTGCTCGAGCGAGCGGATCTCAGAAGACACGTAGCTTGTGGTGACCACATTAGTCTTGCCCCTGATAGCTGACCGAACCACACTGGCGTGATAGGTGAATGGCACAAGAGATATGACGACGTCGTGGTCTGCGATACTACGGTCGAGCTCTGGGGAGGAAACGTCGAGTGTGATGGGGTTGGTGCGAGCACGTCCTGCTGCGACCTGTTGGGCGGTAGAGAGCGTACGGCAGGCTGTTGAGTGATCCTTTAGCGTGAGACCCAGGAGGAAAGGAGAAAGATACATACCAATTGTGAGGTTGTTGGTGGGACTTCGGAGCAGGAAATCGACGCATGGCTTAGCGACCATGCCGCTTCCAAGGATCAAGATGTTCTTTGCGGTCATTATGATGGGGGTGATCGTCAGTTACTATCACGAGACCGTTGATCGATTTGGTTGACTAGCTATGTTCCAGAGTATGGTGAATAGCGAAGAAGATGTCCCTCTCAATTCCTCTTTTCCCATATTTTTAAATCAAATTGAGTCAAAGTTAATTACATGTTGCCTCTCTGATTTATTTGCGATATCGCTCTGTTAAGATTCCTCGCCGGTGAGTCAGTCAAACCTTTATCTAAAGAAGAGTGAGGGGTTCATCAAATGTGGAGTGATTGATACCAGCACAACCATCCATGGTAGTTTAATAAAAGTGCCGACAAGGCAGATCTAGCTATAGACACGTTGAGAGCAGTGCATCAATTTGGAGTTGCAACTCGAGTCATACTGCGCAAGTCCGATCGAGTCTCTGAACTGGCTCAGGAACCCGTCAGCAGCTTCCCTCATTCGATGTCAATTGGACAATCCCTTGCACGGAATAGTTTGGATGATCCTTAGGATTGTTCAATCATGAAGCGGTATTCTGCAGTGCATGTCTCTGAATGGTCATCAGAGGAGCGTAATCCATACTCAACCAACTGTATCACACAGTCATGGGTTGAACGCCACAGCACCTTAAGCTCGTACGATTGTCTCGCTCTGTCGGCTATACGAATGTGTCAAAGTGGTGGTGAGGATCATGCGATATTCCCGCCTTGCTTGTCAATGGACATGTTTTGCTTGCCTCTTAAGATTTGTACTATTCAATCGCAGCTGATGAGAAAAGATGTCGCAATTGTCATTTCCTATCATTAGCCTTGTCTCATCATTTCAATGTTCAACGCATCGTAACACAGGTTTGTGATCTCTATAAGCTCAGGCCATTGAGGGCTGGTACCCCCAAGACTTCAACATTGGCCAACTTGAGCACAGCCCTACCCACGGAAGAAAAGATATTTGCACGAAACGCACATCGATCAAACAGATAAGATCATAGCACTAATAGAGATGTCAAGCATGCATATACGATCCATCTAGTGCTTGCATTAGTGCAATGCCCAAGCTCATTTCCAAGTTTGGGCATTAACTAGGCTCCATCTTGCTAGTAGGACCAAGACACCGACTGTTCTCGACCGATAATGCCGCTACAAGGACCTAAAGCTCCTCCTTCACGATGCTAGACCGACACAGACACGAGCAGGGCATTGACCACTTCCTGGTACAAGTGGCGCTCGATTAGCGATAATCCTTGGTTGCGCTGCCAAGGTCCTGCTTGGTAGTCACTTCATAAAGCTGATAGCATGCAGAATTTTCTCCTCACCGTCGTTTCGCAAAGTCTCGGCTGCAGGAACGTGGCTCGGTTCGGTTTATTGAAGGCTCGCGCCATGGAAGACGCCAACTGTCAGTGCCTCATAGGGAATTCTGATGTCAGAAGCAATAGCTTGCAGCCTTACGCTCGCTCACTGTCGGCTATCTAAGATATTGAAGATTAGACCCATCCCTGACAATTGCAGGGTCCGGGCGTCCGAAGAGGAGTTCGAGGTTGTCTAGCCCAGCCCAGCCCAAGAAGCGAGAGACATGGGATCAGGTAGATGAGATGGGTCTGTCCGCCGTTACATTCGTAGGCAATTACAGCAACCCGTTTTTCAGCTGTAGAATTCTGGCTTGCATTAGCTGACACATTTTCAATGGGTCTACCGAAGTGTCAACTGCGGCTGAGACCGGAACAGTCTGATCTCGGAAGAAGGGTGGGTCCAGATCCGGAGGGTCGCCCGGTCCAGACCCATATTTGCGGCCCGTGGCCCGTTTCTGCCAACTGGAAAGGGAATCGTCTTCGGCGGGTGGCCGTGATGGCGGTAGAAACTATTGCTTTCTAGTGAAACTCTTTCTGCAGGTGAGATGTCGGTTTGTCTTGACGGGACGCGTCGACTGCGTTTCGGAACGGCGCATACCCGCTCAGACCTCCTTCTAAACCAACCTACTAGACTACTGTATAGATAAGACCAAGTATTTATCCGTTCATGGTTGAATCAAGGTTAATGAATCATGGTTCTATACCATGTGGTCTCAAAACTGAAGTTTAAAGCGCAAGAATGACGATACAAACCTGTAACTTTTACATGGACAGCGGGAGATAATATCTTAATGCCGCATCTTCCAACTTGTAAGTTGTTAGAAAGAATAAAGGCGGGTCTAGACCAGACCCCTGACCCTTGTTTGGTGTGGCTTGGGAGGCTCCATGATGATCATGGGACGTGGGACCAGAGAGGGGGACCACAGGGTTGGATCAAAGCAGGATTGGAGGGACAGAAAGGAAGAGGAATGGATGAATCCGGGGGAGGCTGGCAGAGAAGAAGCCCATGATACTGATATGATGGGACAATTAGAAGGCGATGATGTGGATTGTACCCGGAAGGGCTCTCATCACACCCTTCTTTCCTTTAATGGCATCCCCGAACTGGTGTAGTAACACACGTAATCTTCTGTGATCGTCGCAAGGGTCCAACACAACACGGGAAAATTGCCCGTAACTTATCGGACGTCGTCCCAAATAGTAAATGAGTTTACACTGTAAATGGTGACTGATCAATCTCACTACTCGTTGGCTAGCCGGGAGGGGGGTGCCAACTAAGCAAGCTTAGTTGGCCACAAAAGTGTGAGACGGGATAAAAGTGTGAGACGATCACAAGGATCACATCTGGGTGGCGAAATCCGATAAATCAATCATTAGATGCTCTTCTGATGTCGGAATAGGTTTAAATTGATGAAAAAAACGAAGTTTGAAGCTTCTCGCGATGTATTGACTATCTCAGGCTGGGGGAAGTGACTGGGGCGGCCGGCAAAGAGCTGTGGCCCGGGAAACTGAAGTCCCTACAAATTATGCTGTATCCGTGTTATCCTGGCCATTCAGGCTTCCTGCCGCGAAGGCTCTTCCCTCTCTGATGAGCTCACGAAGTGACTCACGTAGCTGCGTTTGGTGTTTATAAGGGCAAGGCGTGGAGGGAGGAGGGGAGTCATAGTCGGGCAACGGCGGCAAGCTCGGGGACTTGGGCGGCGATGAGGCTATCACGACTTCCTTGTGTGCGGCAACATTGATGAGAGGAAGAGTATCCTCTTCTTCATCCATTTCCTCATCAGGATCTTCGTGTGTGAGGCGGAAATCGACTGTATCATCGCTGTGAAGGAGTGCGCTGAAATCTACCTCGTTGAGCGGTTTTGGTGCAAACTGTGCCTTGCGAATAGACTCACGGACTTCGTCAGGAAGCTGAGTATCTATCATATAGCCGTTAGTCTCTTCTTTGAGTGCATCGGTCATAGCGGACCGTTGTGTATCCATCGATAGATAGTCATCCTTCTTCCCTGTGTGCTCCAACCACTGCTTAAACCGCAAATTCTTGGGAAATCCGTTCACGATGTGCTTCTTATCCGCTCGCCACTCATCTTTGAGGCGATCCATCTCCTTAATGAGATCTGATCGGAGATTGCGGATTCCCTGCTTCTGCATCTTCTTACAATCTTCCGCGATAGCTTCCTCCTGTTGATCTCGGAGTCCCTGCAGTGATACTAGAGGAATAAGGTTAGATACAGTCTTTGCACGCTTGCCGCGCTTTCTCTCGTGATATCGCTTCTCGATACGCGTTTTGCGGTCGTTTACGTACTTCTGAATAACATCTTCTAGCAATACAGCTTCGTGAACGATGTTGCGGATATGCTTTAATCCTTGCCGTGTAGGAGAACTGAGGATATCGTGATATCTCTCGCCGATGCTCTCAGCGGTGACGGAAGCGCTCAGAAAGCGTGTTTCTGACGGCAGAAGCGAAGCATGAGCGGGCGTGCAGGTCTTCTTCTTTCCTAGCTGCTTGCGAAGCAGATATTCTATCGCAGGTCGGGGCGTGAGAGGAAAGATGCCGCATTTTTCGAAGCCTCTTATGATATGAGCTTTTGTGAAGCCGAGATTGAAGATCTCCTGATTTTGGTGAGAAAAGGCACGAATTTAAGAGAAGGCTCAACTGGAAGGCACATACCTGAAAAGCCCCCGCAAAGGCACGGCGGCCAAAGGTGAGATCTCCCTTCCGCAACGCATCGCGAAGCTTCTTCTGATGTGCATCCTTCAGGAATTGGAATACGCCTACATCCATCGGCTGCAGGATATGCGTAGAATGTGGAGGAAGAAATGCAACGAGAATATTGAACTTGATCATATATTCTCTGAATTCGAAGGCGCCGTGCCCGGAAAATCCGTCGATAACGAGCAACCGCCAAATCAGCTCCTCCGAATTCTTGTGAAATGAAGCCGGCGGCACATCGTGAGTATATTCTCGGTCATACTTATCCTGCAGCTGCTCATTGCATCCAAACCACTCTTCGAAGTCAAGCTGACGATTCTTCACAGCTGCGGATTTCTCCCAAGAGCAGCGGTTAAAATGCTTCGCCCACTCCAGCGTTATTGCTGCGTTGGAAAACGCCGAATCCGACTGTGCAAAGTGTATATCAGGATCTGCATCGATATATGCCCACTCGAGTGTTGGAAACGACTTGAAGATAAGCCAAGGAGGAGTTGTATCGCCGGCTGCGTTGCCTGAGCCGATAACTGTGCAAGTCTCACGATCTTGCGGAGAATATACCTCTGTATAAGCTTTCTTCTTGGTGCGTACGACAAGGCATTCCATTTTATCCCGTAACATACCAACTCTAACTCCTGCTTCATCTGCATTCCAGGTCTCCGATGCGCCGATATTCTTCATGCGAATAGCTTCCTCAAGTCGTTGGAACCACTCCTGCGTATCCTCAACGCCTGCCTCCTCATACTCTGCTCGCGATCCTTCTCTCGACTTCAATATCGATTTCGCAAGCTCAGGATGATCCTCACGGAAGCGTGTGTACCACATCTTATGCATAGGCTTCGCCTCAGGATCACGGCGGCGCAGCAAAGTAAGTGCTGCATCCTCTATTTCCCACTTGGAAGCCGGCAGACCTGACCTATCCATCCACATAATATATGTGACGATAGCTTCTTCTTCCGCATCCGTGAGTATACGCGGGCGGCCCATCTTTGGCTCTACAACATCATTATAATCGAGGGAATTCGCAGCCTCAAGCCTCTTCACGATGCGGGCGATAGATGCTCGAGCAGAGCCGGCATATCGATCTTCAGCTTCACGAAGTGAGAGAGGCTTCTTTGCCTGTGAGGAAGCATCACGAGAGCGGCTTTGGAAGTGTTGGCGCGAAAGAACGACTGCACGAGCAGCCTTGAGATTGATATCGGTAGGCATAATGAAGTTAGACACGATTACTTGGATTTTCACTAATTGGTGTCCTAGAATTCATTGGTTTTGGCGGGCAAAAGTGATGAAATCGCGACACCGATCGGTGCGGGGCTGTCTCACACTTTTATCCCGTCTCACACTTTTGTGGCCAACTAAGCTTGCTTAGTTGGCACCCCCCTCCCGGCTAGCCAACGAGTATTACTCTCTACTGCTGAGTACAGTATTACTCTACACGAACTTGTTCACGAAAGCATCTCGTGGCTTAGACGTGCGACCCCCCAAGTCGACGACGCCGAGCATTCTCATACCAACTTTACCAGCCCCTGGAAGTTGGCAGAAGAAGCAGAGTTTTTAAAAAAGAACCTCATGCTTCCCCTCTCGCGTGCTTAACACCCGAAGCGTGATAACCCAAATATGGAGTCTTTGCGGATACGCTATCAAAGCTGCAAGGCACCATGCACAACAGGCCTCATTTGCGGATCGATCTGGTAGGAAATGCCCGATCGCAAATTTGAATCATTGTTTGTCCCTGAGGGGTAAAGCATGACTCCTCTCGAGATGTTCCGGCTTGGCCGGTGGAGCTGAGACAGAGAGCAGAGGGCAGAGGCACAGTCAGATGAGAATATCTGGCTGTGGTGGTGGTGTCAACCATGTCTATCATGTCTCACTAGGCATCGTAAGTACGGACAATAGCACCGACCCCGCGACGGACTTTGGGTCTTTTTCTCTCTTTTCCAAGGAAATACCATTGCTAAAAGTCCATCACGAATCCAACCCCCATGTTCAGATGGACGAATGAGGGGTCATGATCTACTAAGACTAGTGGCTATAGTGTGTAGTGAAGCAGCTCGCCATCTCTCCTCCCTCCCTCCCAAGATTCACGGTAGATCACCTATTCCATCTTACCTTTTACCTTTTTACTGGCGGCTGCAGCGCTAGACCCGTGGACCCTAGGTGCATTTGAACCTGTTTATCACTGCCAACTTGAGCCCGTGGCACCCCAATATTGATAGCCAAAGGCGCTGAGTTATCGTCAGCCACCAACTCTTCTCAGCTCATCTTCGTCCCTTGTTTGCTTATCAACCCGCTATTTTCAAACCCATGACTTCCATTTTCAGAGCCGGCGCCTCCCGACTATCCCATCTTCGGGCCGCGTGGCGTCGTCGTGCGCGCGACTCTACATGTTCGTATCTCTCTTGGCTAAACGACTTCACGTGCAGAGTCACAGACTAGGCTTTGCTATGCCCCGCCCAAAAGAGGTAGGCCGATGACCACCCATTTTCCCAGTCATAGACACTCACA
Organism: Fusarium flagelliforme; assembly: GCF_020744385.1. Taxonomy (NCBI): domain Eukaryota; kingdom Fungi; phylum Ascomycota; class Sordariomycetes; order Hypocreales; family Nectriaceae; genus Fusarium; species Fusarium flagelliforme. Next base: position 7,407,181 of record NW_025763503.1, read on the forward strand.
AGGCCCTCGGGGCTTACAGGAATTCCAGATTATGACTGGGACTTGGGCCGCTTTTGGAGATACAGCCCTGTTTTTGTGAGTGGGTTCATGCAGCCATATTCTCCTTGGGGCCCTATTTCCAGCCATGCCCATGCCTAGCAGTATCAACCTGCCTGCTGCACGGCTGATGCCTGTGTGATATGTCTCAGATAGTAGTAGCCTGTGGAATGTGAGTGAAGTCGTGGAGAGAGGCTCGCTTGAATGAGTATATAGATGAGGCATCCTCGCCCGTTCACTGCTTATTCTTTGATCCTATTCGAGTACCATTCATCAGCCTCAGCGTTCTTCGTGTTCACTCCCACAAAGCACAAGAAACTGTCTGCGGTGAGTGACTTAAAAGGTTCTTCCATGGAAAAAGACGTCAGGGCATCCACTTTCTAGCCTTAAAACAATCCGTCTTTGTTTCGACCTTGTTTTAACACCCAAATCGCGGTGAAGCCTTTCAAGCCACCCACACCCACTTACACGAGGTCCCTGCATTTATATACCTCTGTCCTCCTCGATAGATACTCGATCAAATCAAAGCAACTCTACTCTACCCTACTACTACTGCTCTACCTACTGCTTACTCTCTACGAGTAACCAACAATATGACTACCGAAACTGAGATGCGCTCTCGTCGGGACTCCTGGCCTCCGACTCAGATGCGCCTCAAGCCAACCATCTCTACCAAGACAACTCCCCTCCCACCCCTAGACGACATCGACGATGATCCTCTTACATACTTTCTTACACCAGCTCCTCTTCTGGATCTCGACGACGATGCGGATGATGCCCTGTTCGACTTTGACGCAGGTATCGAAGACGCCAGTGCCCCTCGTCTCTTTGTCCGCAGTGTAAGCCCATCCACCCTCGATGGACTCCGCAAGCCTGGCCTACGACCTATGTCTCCCGACTCCAGCTCCGAGATCTCAGAGTCCAACAACGAGGATGACGACGACGACGATGAGGAGGAATACATCAGCTTCTCACCAAACAAGCACGGCCTACTTTCACTCCGGGATCTCTTCATCAACAGCCGCCCACCAGTCCGTCCCAAGACTCCTGCCTTCAACCAAACCGCCAACAACACACTGCTTTCACCAAACACCCTCTCAAGCAGCCCCAAGCTCCGTGGCAGGTCAAGGGGACGTGGTCGTCGTGGAGCCAGCTCAAGGGGTCACTCAGCATCTCGTCGACCTGGACAACTATGGAGGGAGCCAAGCCCTGATGTATGGTCCATTGAGGAGGAGACCGAGGAGGAGTTGATGAGTGAGATTGGAAGCAGCTGTGGTGTTCACAGTGACACCAGCGATGATGAGGATGTTGAGGGTGAGAAGCGAAAGGAGAAGAAGACCAAGCCTACCAAGAAGGTTCGCTTTGTGCTTCCAGCTGTTGAGGTTTGAGCTCAAGGCTGCGAAGAGGAAGAGGAGGAGACATCTTGCATAAGTCGGCGTTCAGGTTTTGCATATCATTTCAAGTTCATTTCTTTCTAGCATCTATCCCAGGTAGCATCTGCATATAGGCGGCGTTCAAGGCTTGCATGGCGGGAGGGTTGGGATCAGGAAGCGATGGCTGGTCCAGGGAAAGGATACCTATTTGCTGGGCATGCATTCATTTGATGCATCATTTTCATTTGTTGGGGAGGATCTGAGTGACTGGGAACACACAAACTCATCAGGCATATACTCGTTCATAGTACAATTTTCCTGGAGCAATCCGTTTTCGATACCTATTTGGATTTCGGGGATACCGGTCTGCGCAATACATTGGAATTAGTTTTGAACAATATTTTTTTCGCACTTTAATCCTGTGACACAATGAGTCTTTGTACCTCGTGAGACTGAAACTCTGATAATTGTATTTAAGCTAAAGTCTGTTTGTCCTCGTGATGTGGCTCTTCTTTGTGCTTCCTTGGAACAGCTACTAGGGGTTGGTCATGTCTGAGATTAGTACGGACAAAGACTCTGTCAGGTGACACACACTTGGATATTGTCTTGAGGATGGAAATTCGTTCCAATATTCGGGTACTCCGGGCTTTCATTTCACTGCAATGAAACAGTCCACTTCGTTCCATACCATTCATATCGGCTAGTTTCTTGGGCTTAATGATGTCACTCCATTCTGTGTAATAGTATTATTAAACTCATATTCAACAGCCATAGCTAGGGGACCATCAGTATCACTATCTTTGCTCCTAAGTTCTAATGTTCTTGTAATATATCACCCTGGTTCGGTTGTGCAACTGTTGGATAGATCCCGTTGCAGAACATCTGCTGTTCTAGGGTAAGTTGTCTCTCAACCCCAGATAAGTTGAACACAACACGTTCTGGAACATATGCTTAACCAGATTTCCGAAACACTAATCGTTCATGAAAGCTGAAATACCTGACTCCCTAACTCGACAAGGTATGCGGGAAGTGGACGTTTAAGATCTCGGTAGCGGATTCCGGCGCCACAATTCTAGAAACTTGAGACTTTTCGGATCTCGAGATATTATTTTCGTTGATCGGGAGTATTTGCGGGTCAACAAAAGGCGGTATACCTGTTCAGTTCTCAATGGAACGTTCATGCTCGGCAACAAAAAACCAAGCACCGCTTGCTTATCTTTGCATCGAGCCAGAAGGTAGTTCATCGTGATCTATGGATGCCCAACGGGCGAGATTGGCTCCATGACCATGGTTCTTCTCCGCGGTTGGGAAAGTCTAAATGCACGAAACTTGGATAACTGCTATGCCTGTGGCTGAAACAATATAACTATTCTTGGCCTTAAGATTGGTTGGCCTCCTCTTTGTTCTTTCTGCTTCTTTAGTCAGTCGTCGTCAGCAACGAAAACAAGGCGCTGTATGGCGTTTTGAGGCTAGCAGCTGTTTGGCCAAGATTTGGGAGGGACACCCATGTCAATGTTGTTATTGCTGTGTTGTTCAATGGATGGTAGTCTGCGTAGATTAATGGTAGTGCAGCATGTCGGTTATTGAATGGGCTTGGAAATGAGATTAATGTATAGAGTTGGTACGGATAGTATATCCTCAATGGGAATTGGGAAAATTGAAAGGACCCTGGAGATCAAGACATTCCACCTCGTAAATAAGGAAGCCCATCATTGTAGATCTTCAATGCCCAAAGCAATACCGGATTGGAGAAAATCGGAGATCGGGTACAGCCAGACACGGGAGGCTTGGATTTGTCGCAGTGGGCTTGGACAGATGATTGTCTTCAAGGGCACGCTAGCCTATCATATGACAGACGTCTACTGAAACCCACTAATCTATGGCCAAGGGGTTTGATAATTGACCCACTGAAGCCCTGGAATAGTCCCTGTCAATGCGGCGCCACATCCCACTATCCCTGACCCTGATAGGTGAGATGGTAGCTTAAGTGTTGTTTACACTGAGCTCGAGGTGGGGCCCCATTTGGTTACCTGGGACACCCGCGACTCAAGTCAATGTCAATGGTCCAGGACGCAACCTCCAAATTGAATGGAGGGCCCTCTCCAACAGCTCAGGGCATGAGTCTGAGTGGCATAACAATCTTACCGTAACCTCTCACATCTTGGAGAACCCTCCATTATCCTATCATTTGCACAAAGCTTTTTGCCATCTCATTGACTTTGTCACCCGGAAGTATTACGTCGCCGTCCGTCATCTTCCCCTCTTCCTGCATACCTACCCACTATCGTTCTTCATTCCTCCTTTGCGATTGCATCCAGTGTAGCTCAACGGCTGCTCCGCCTTTCTCCAAAGCTTCCTGTAAACTTTACCGGACGCTGCAATACCATAATCCGACAACGTATCATTGACGACATCAACGGTCGTTTATCGCCAAGCATCGAGAGAGCGACTTCGGCCTCGACTTGGACCCCGACCGCTTCTCTGCGACAGCTGCGCAGCATGTTACCGAGCTTCAGGTATGAATCTCATGAGAGCTGCCCCCTCTGTGACGCATCATGCTTCCCCGCCACGTATGCGGCTGGGCCGAACAACAAGCTCACCACTTCCAATTTCTAGGTAGCTGAGATCATGTCATCATCAAACCCGACCTCTCCAGAGGAAGCTGTAGAGGAAGCCGTCCTAGATCCCGAGACCCCGCAGAAGACCACCGAGGAGAACGATGGAAAAGAGACACCCAAGTCGGCGCCGCCAGCAGCGGCTCGCGGCCGACCGCGTGCTAAATCGACAAAAGAGCCCACACTTCTCCATGACTTTCTTCTAGGCCGACCCTCGAGGTCGCGGCAGGCGGCCGAGCGCCAGAGGAGGATGAGCTTGGAGGCTGTCAAAGCTGAGTTGCGCCATGAAATGAAGCAGTCTCAAGTCAAGCGCGTCCCACCCCCTAATGGCGTCCGTGATCGAGTTAAGAAATGGCAAAAGGCCAATGCTGCGGCTATGGAGCAGACTCCAGACGACGCAGCCACCGAACCACCTGATGTTGCATTCGAAGACGAGGACTTTGTGAGTGTGACGGAGGAGGATCGGGTCCGCATCAAGATGAGGAAGAAGCCCAAACCACCCAACAATAAGACGAACGAGACTCTGGCCACAGAGGCCACAGAGGCCGCAGAGGCCACAGGAGATGTAGAGGCTACACCTGACGAGGCCCCCGCCAAAACACCCATCAAGTCACCCGAGCCACCACCACCAGTGACACCAATGACACCAACAACACCGACACCGGGAAAACAAGTGAAACCACCGCCTAAGAAACGTGTTGTTAGTGACGAACATTGGAGAAGGAATCGGAAGCATGGAACGCATGGAACGCATGGAACCAAGAAGACCTCACCTTCTAAAGTTCCCGCCCCGGGAAAAATACCAAAAGACTTTGTCTTCCGCACCCAAGCTAATCCCAAGGTCGCCAACAGAGTCAAGGCTTGGGCAGAAATGGTTGAAATTCCAGATCCACCACCACCGAGGAGTCATAAGTCGTCTAAATCGGTCGGCGCAAAGCCATGGATGGACGACACAGATAGCGAGTTCATGAGTGATAGCGAATTGACAGTAAGCAATGTCAACAGCAGTCGAGTAACTGCGCAGCGCTCTGCCAAGTCAACACCAGGACCAGATGACGGAATCCGAGTCAGACCCATGAATAAGAAGAGACAGAGCGGTGATGGTATCCGGGTGAAGGCCATCAGAACGCCACTCACTGACGACGAAGGAATCCGAGTAAGACCTATGAGCGAGGTCTCGTCCAATGCCGGAAGTACGGTGCGGAGTGTCAGATTACGGCTGAAATCTGCTCCTAGCTCACGGAGACCTAGTATGAGCGACGTGAAAAAGGAGATGAAGAAGCAAATGACAGACACCAAGAGCGTTAATGGAGATAATTCATCAAAAATATCGTTAAGTAAATACGCCGAAACTTTCGAGGGTTCAGAATGGTCCAAGACAACAAGGACAAATACCGTACCCTTCAAACTTACGAAAGAAAATCCCACGGTTGATACTCCCACGAAGAAGAGAACCCCATCATCAGGCAAGCTAAAACCTCGACCCAAGAGCTACCAGCCTCCGACAACAAAGCAAAAGGGCAAGGAAACGTGGGTGCCTGATGATGATGATGAGTCCGCCATTGAGCCCTCTCAAATTGATGGATCAGATTTGTCTTCCAGTCTTCTGGCCAAGTCTATAGCAGACATCCCAGGAGAAATTCCATGGGGCAACTCTGCTTTTACTGAACTTGATCTACCTCTACGTGCTCGTGGAGGACCACTCCGAAGTCGTCCTATCCGTCCTGCTCGCCCTGCGAAGCCCGAAAGGAACACCAGCTTCAAGAACATGCCAAAGGTTTTCAAGAAGGTCATGGAGGGCGCCAGCAAGGTGATTCACGAAATCAATGAGCACCCTCCCCCAAGGGACGCTGTGCCTAATAAGCCTACCAGTATTGAGAAGTGGCTGAATACTACGGTTGATCCTTTTGTTGAGGGTGAGTCCAAAGGAAAGCCTTTGGATGACGATTTGTCAGATGAACCATCTTCTCCCGAGACTGTCAGGACTCGTCGCGCTGCATCTCGCACCGAGAAAAGGAAAGTGTCTTCCTCGACTATGAGCAAACCAGATACGGTAGATAAAGCTATCCATGAGCCACTACCAGCGACGCCGGAGCCTGTACAAGAGGCTGCCCCGAAGAAACCACAACCTACGCCTTCACCAAAGCCTGCACCTGCCAAAGAACCATCACCAGAGCCCGAGCCTCCCAAGAAGGCCACACCAAAGCCGGCAACTCCGAAACCAGAGCCCAAGGTCGAACCGAAGCCTGAACCTGAGCCGGCCCCCGCCAGAGAGCCTTCCCCAGAGACAATTACGGAACTCTCAACAGAGCTTTCAACAGAACTTACACAAGAAATATCACCAGTATCATCACCCGAACCTGAAGCCAAGGCCAAACCAAAGCGCCAAGACACAAAGTACCCGCCAAGGGGAGGTTCACCTCTCGCAGGCTTAAAGAGAACGAAGGCAACGCGAAACACCGCCTCTCCTGCCAAGTCCAGCCCCAAACACTCACTTTTTGGTATGCTCAAGGAAGCTTTCACGGGTGAATCAGGCAATTCTCTTCCTAAAGTGAAGACTTATACAAGTCAAGAAGAGCGACCATACGATGATGAGCCTGAAACCTTGTATGCCGATTCCAGGTACAATGACTCCCGTTATGACGACTCCCGCTACGAAGATTCAAGATACGAGGAGTCAAGATACGACGACTATCGACGTGAAGATGATCGTTACGATGACGAACGCACTTACGACGACTCCGAAGATGGGACCGAAACAGTGCTATCCAAGACTGAAAAGTTGAGAAGCGTCAGATCCGCATCTCCTGAAGAAGCGCGCAAAACGCCCCAACCTCAAAAGCAAACTCCAGAGCCGCAAGAACCGTCTCAAGAAAAACCTCGAGAGCAGCCTCAGGAACAGGAACAACACTCTGAAGATGCTCGGATGGCTTTACCGTCAGCGCGTATGATGGGGCCGCGTCTCCCACCGCCAACTAGGGGCCAGTATGAGTTGTCAACAATTCTTTCCGAGGAGGGTTCTAGTGCTGTCGAATCGGATGTCACTACTGATGTCACTCAATCCACTCTTACGCAATCCACCGGTTTCACTAAAGGAAGCCGACGTTCAAATTCTCGTTCAAATTCAAAGAACCAGGGGTCTGGTCTTAAGCGACGCCTGACACGTCACTCGGATCTTGTATCAGTGCTCTCACTGCCCGACGATAAAAACGTCCCCAGCGCCATCATAAGTAACCGCTCAAGACCCAGTATGCGAAAGAGCCGAGGTGGGGCCAACGATGTGACGAATGACGACCTGCTTAGGGAATTTCGCGAAGATGAAAGTCTCTATCTTAGAGAGTTGAAGACATTAGTCTCTGGTGTTATTCCAGTTCTTCTACAGCAGGTCGTTAATGGCGACAATGCGAACGAACTTTTCGGCTCTGGTGACCATGTCACCAAGGCCGACGCCCTTTCGAAGTCTGTCGTGAACATGGGTGTCGCTTTAGAAAAGCTTCAGATGGCTCATCGCAAGGCTCCTATTCAAGATATCCGTCGACTTGCATCTTGGGGCCATGGAGTTGTACCCATTTATCACAAATACCTCGACGCTTGGAGGCTGGGCTTCCAAGATCTCGTCGTCAACCTTGCACCGGTAGCAGGAGTCTTGGATGATGAAGACTCCCTTGTCGGTGCCATGCCACGGAACGATGCTGGCGATATCGTTGATGCCGCCGGAGAGCGAGTCGACGTGGCTCATTTGCTCAAGAGACCTTTGCTCCGACTCAAGCAAATCGCCAAGTTCTTCAAGTGTGTTGACTCTATACTCGGAACTAACGACACCTACGATCTTATGAACGACTTTGAGGATCTACAAGAAAAGGCCCGTCGTCGACACCGCGAAGAAACAGCCAGGTTGACAGATGAGGATGCGATCAACACCGACACTACCAGATCGCGCGACCTCCGAACGCTGACTGCTATGGACGAGGTGTACATCGAGCCGGCGCGTCAAGTCAGCGCAAAGGATTTCTTTTCCCTAGACCTTGCGCACTCCAATGGTCAACGTCTCGAGTGCCAGGTCGAGTTGGTACACCGAGACAATCAACGCTTTCCTGAAGACAAGGGCGACCTTTTGATCCGTGAGAATGGTGTCAAGGGTCGATCATACCTTCTGTTCCCGCCAGTGCCTATTGAATTGATCTCGGCCAGGACAGGAGACGACAATTTTGATATGGTTGTCATGATACGGGGAACACACAACGACAGGCCATGGCACGAGCTACTCACACTCACGACCGATAACGAAGATCAGATTTTGGACTGGCTTGACATTCTCCCTGTCTCTCCCGTACCTCCCAGAGAGCCGGAGCCTAGTGTGATCGATGACGATGAACCATACTCCCAATCCCGCATGCCCGATGTGCCAGTCGGTGTGCGAGGGTCTTCTCGCAAATACTCGGCTCAATCCCTGCGAAACTCCCATTCCCGCCGCTCATCTGCCGCCGAGTCACCTCCAGCAAGCCCAACCACGTCCAAGCGACTTCCAGCCAGATACCGCCCTCGATCAGCCTCGCCAGTGACTCCTCCTCCTCCTGCAAAGTCGCCTGAATATTACGATCTCCAGGGTACAGCAAACCAGTACGACTACCAATATGATGAGCGACCTATGACCTCACAGAGCATGCAACCTGATCCTCTCAATATCCGCAAGAGCGATGTATCTCAGCGGGATGATGGCGCACCACCACCACCAGCTCACCGAACCTTCAGCCCCAGCCCTCAACCTCAAGCCAAGTCCAAGTACTCCAAGCCGCCTCCTCTTCAACCACCTACCAGCAGCGGAGTCAAGCGCCGCGGATCTTCTCCCCTCAAGCACGAGTACTTGCCTTCGGACCAGTCGTCGATATCAGGCACATCTTACACTCGCAGTTACGAGAACTCCGAGGAGGAAGACTACACCGAATCAGACTACAGCTACGATTCTTCTGACGAGGATGATATCGAAAGCGTCGATCTACCCGAAACCGAGCTGGGAGTCAGCATTAGGGACAACTCCAGATCTCGAGACAACATCAGAGAGGAGATTGATAGTCATCTGGAGACACTGCATGAAGAAGAGTATGCCGATGATGAACCTAAACGCCACCAACTTCATGAGTCCATTTTATCAGGCCCAGCAGACAGCCTGACACCTTCCAATTCCGCTTCTCAAGCTGGTCTATACGGACAAAAGGTTGCACCAGAGGAGACTGTCCAAAGATACAGTGCTATGATTTCCAGGTGGTCCGACAAGGGCATGTGGAAGAACATCGCAGCTGAGAACCTTTCCGTCATTGTCAAAGCCGGTGTGATTGAGGCCTACATCGCCAACAGTTCATCTGAACAAGGGGACAAGCCAATGCTTGCACTTGATCTCACTCCATTGGTGCTCATCCGTCAGAGCACAGCTGTTGATCTCGAAATCCGCTCTTCAGTTCGCTCAGATTGCCAGATGGCCAATTCTCACGGCGGAGGCAACTTCCGTTTCCGATGCCACAACGGACCTGACTGCTACAACCTTTACATGTCTGTTCACCATTCTCGTCTCAACAACCAAAAGTTCATCCAACTCGAAAACGAAGCACGATTCAGAAGCTTCGGTGAACAGAGGCCTCCTATGGAGAATGATGATACAAGTAGCCGACGACGAAGCTGGTTCGGCCGTAAGAACAGCTACCGTGGTTCCGTTCGTGCTCCTACTCAATCATATGACGGTGCAAGCACTACTCCCTCATCCACTCTCTCCGCCTCCAGCTTCCTCAAAAGGCTTACAGGACGTGGACTGCCTTTCAGCTTGGCCCGTTCCTCTGTCAAGCGCAACAGCCGTTACGGCGGTACCAACACTCCCGGATCTTCCTCTTATGGTGACACCACACCACGATCACCTTCAATCAGTGTCGAGAACAGCGGCCGTGGACCCTCAAGCTTCGGTACAGAGGACCTCAAAATCCGACTGCATCTTCTCGTCGCGGCTGCCAAATGGGAAGACTTTGGCAACTGCAAGCTCTCCATTCAACGACCTCCTCCAGGCTGGCGCCAGGCTCTTCGTGCCAACCATGGTATGGAGAAGCGAGTTACTGTCACTACTATCCCCCGCAAGAACTCAGAGAAGCCAAAGGTGTTGCTGGATGCCGTCCTGGGCAGTGGTTGCTTCACTGCAATGGGCAGCCGTGGTATCGTCTGCGGCGTCTGGGAGGAGATGAAAGACGACAATGGTGTTGTCGGCGTTGTTCCAGCTACGGGCCCGACAGGCGGCAACATCAAGAAGTGGTGCTTCCAGTGCGCCAGTGTCGCAGAGGCAAGCTGGGTGCTGCGACTTGTTCATCAAGAAGTCATGACCATCTAATCCTCTCAACCAAATTCCTTTCTATCACTTTTCTTGTCCTTATACAAGCACATTCACATCCCTGGGCTTTCCCAGGTTATTGCATTTTCTTATATCTTGATATCCCGGTGTTGCTCAGCACGCCATCATTTCTACATCTGTTTTTCTCCTCATCGCAAAGCGTGAGACTTAACGATACCACATTTTTCTTGAAGCCTTTTTTAATCTGATTGTGCATACCAATCTTGTTGTTCTGCATCTAGACATGGGCGGGCGGCGTCTGGGCGGATTTGACCTGGGTTTCCGGTGCAGTCTTGGACCCGGGGGAGTACATTATCAGCATGGATTTGGGGAGTCTTTATGAATATGTTGGGGGGGTTACTCTTTTATTGAACATAGTGGGGGAAAGAAGAAGTGGTATATATGTAGTGGATGACAACAGAGATTACGTTTTACAAGCCGGTATCCTTGGATTGATGTGACGCCTGTAACATGTTTTCATTTCCTAGATACTGTCCATGTCGTTGGCTCTGTCTGCTTGATAGGAAGCCAAACACCCTTGAACCTGAGCTGGTTACCCTAAGCTCAAAAAATGTCCCCAAATTCACAATATAATGAATCCAACCAACTTCACAGTGACACAATATGGGAAAGTCCCAAGCATAATGGAAACTCAGCCTTCGGCTCGTCATGGTTCCAAACAACCAAAAACAACTCCATTCCCAATCCTGACGCTGTATACTATGCCGTCGTCAAACTCTGTTTCGTTGCTTTTCGCAACAAGAGGTGGGATATTTTAACTGTTATACAAGAACCACCAATATCGATATGCTCCTCAATGCCATCCAGAGACAGATATTTATCATAAACAAAAAAGAGGCCACCCCAGTCTATAGAGGCCTGGCAGCTAACCATCCTGAACTACAAATAAAAGAAAGCGATTGCTACCCTCAGGAAAAAAGCAATGTGTCATAAGCTCATGCAGGTGGAGGAAGGGGGTGTGGTTTGCCGCCATCAACAATAATCTGCTCGTGTATGCGAGAAGCTGTGTCCCCATATTCAAGACGTTTCCAAGTCTTGATGCGGGCTTCGTTGGTGTCGACCTCAAATAGACGTACGCGACGATGGTAGCCACCGTAACCGGCGTAACCGCCGAAGCCGGAACCACCAGCGTAGCACATCCACAGGGCAGGGATCTTTGTCTCTCCCTCACCTGTCATAGATAGGGAGCAATAATCGTTGCAGTGATCACTAGGAACTTGGTTAGCGACTGAGATAGGCAGGGTGACTTCTCAAACTTACTGTCCTGCACTGACCATGACGACGCCCTGTTCTACCAGGGCATCGCGGAAGCCAGAGTTATAGACGGGGGCGGTAACCCCCTCTTTCCAGTCACCAACACGCGGTAGTGCTGGGTCAGCATATTCCGTCAGAGGAATATGTATAAAGGCGATGTCCATATGTCGACCGGTGTATTCATTGTGATTCTTCTTGAGACCCGCGGCTGTCTTTCTGAACCACTCTATCTGGTTAGGCTTAACCCAGTCATATCCGGGAAAGTTGCGCTCATCAGGTGTGTAAGCGTGGGTATCAAGAAGGTATATGGTCAACGCAGAATGGTCGGTCTTCCCACGAGACAGGACTTCGACGTAGTAGTTGCCAACGCCGTCGATTTCAGCTGGGCCAGCAGTAGAAAGCGAGTATGGAAGGTTCTCCATAATTGCCATCTGCGCCTCGCGAGACATGGTCTTTTCGTCATCGTGGTTGCCGAAAATGGCTGCATAAGGAATCTTTCGCTCAATGAGGAGAGAGACGATCTTGAACATGGCCTGGATGATGTTAGTAGGCAATACTGTGACAAGGAAATTGGGTGAAACACTAACAGTTGGTGCGTCTGGTGCTGTGTCACCGTTGACTTGGTCACCACTCAGTACTACGAGATCAGGTTTCTCATCATCAAGAATCCGGTTGACAAAGTCCAGTGTCCTGGGATCAGCCTCGCATTTACCACCATTGTAGGAATCAGGAACGGCCTCACGGCATGCGCCGACCCCAGTACTAAGATGCAGATCACCGATCTGCATAATCTTGTATCGTCCATCCTTGTTGATCCTAGGTTGAGGTTTCTTAACCTCACGGGCCGGGCCTCGGCGCACAGTCAATTGAACGCAAAGCAAGTGGCCGCCTGTGTTCAACAGCAGGGGTGTCCCCGTGACAGCATATCCTTCTCTTGCCTCAACAGCATCATCTCCGAAAAGAACATCAAGGTCGGTCACAGCCTGCTTCGAGTCGCTAGCCTTCCTCTTGGCTGAACGCTTGATCCAGATACCCGCAGCGCGAGGCTCCCAAGGGTCATCGGATTCGCCTTTAGGCTGGGGTTGAAGCCTACCGACGGCAACGTCCACCACAACTCGGTCTTCCTCGGTGAGGTCCTCCTCATGCTTGCGCATGACATACAAATAGGCGCTCGTAGTCCATGTTCTACCGAGATACAGGTCTTTGTCGACCCGGTGCCATTCTTTTCCTTGATCGCAGGAAGAAAATGGATTGACACTTGAACATGTGACTATTGTGACATCGGTAACGATAAGTCCGGGATGGTGGGATGGCATGTAGCCATGGATCGAATTGGGGAGGACACGATAGTTGCGGTCGAGGAAAGCGATGACGAGGAAGGTAAAGAGGGCAGCGCCAGCAAGCTGAGCAGCTGTTCGGACCTATAGAGTGGAATATAGTCAGTCAAACGGACTTTTGTATGCTCCCCATGTAAGGGAGTTTGGAGATCGAGACGTACAATTCGTCGAGTCATGATGCAAGGATTGACGAAGTATGGAGGTCAACACCTGGGCAAGAACCGCTCAAGAATGATTATAAAGTGCTGGTCGTTTCAAGTGGAAATAGCCAGGTGCTGGCAATTGGAACGGGCATTCGGGGACTGGATGGTAGGCTGAGCTTTTCGCATCTTCTAAGGGGTCGGGCGATGGCTATTGCATGGTTCGAGGTCGAGTCGAGAGTGGCAGTGACAGAAATGGATGCGCCCGAGTTTTCCGGTCGAGTTCGGGTGGTCTTGAGGGTCGCACGTGGTTCTGTATTGAAGTCGAGGCTTTCGCAGGTCGTTGATGTCAAGGTTGATATCAGATGAAGCGATCGACAAATCGTGGGGACGGGAAGAGGGGGACGTGACGAGACGAAACCCAAGCAAGTTAAAGTTGGGTTAATGAAGTTTAGACTTGAGAGTGGCGAGCTACTGTACTTCACTGGAAAGAAAAAAAAAGGGAAAAAAGAGAAACAGTTACCGAAATGAGACTCTTTGACTGGATACAAATCTAAAATGAAAACAGGAGAATCTCAACTTCCTGACCGCAAAAAAGGGCCAAAAGCCAAGAAATTATTTCGAGTGATACTGTACGGATACCTACTCGACGTTTTGTCTCCTCCTTCTCCTTCCCCTGGTCTGGTACCTACCTACTTTACGAGCTGTGGAGAAGCCGGACTGGGATCCGGAAGGTCGGGCTTGGGCTAGGGGGGAGATCTGTGGCAGCAAGCTTTTTAACCTCTGAATAGGGCAGTCTGGGGAACAAATTCAGGGACCTAACTGCACTGTCCGCCTCCATATTATTGTGATGCACTCTAATTCAGAATCACGAATACTGTCAAAAGTGTTCATACAGAAACCAAGATATGCTATATCTCGGACCCTTGCGTCCGGGACTCTTTCTGTACGCTTCTTGCACAAGTACAAAAAGAGGTTGCTCAGCTGTACAGGCCATTCTGGGGTTACATCGAACGGATGCACTTTACAGGCGGCCACGTGAGGCCCTCGACAACCATCCAATTCTAGATGTAATCATGTGGTATCGGTATTCTGAGGCTGCCGGTCCCTTATTCGTGACCCGTTTGTGCTAGCCAGCCAACCAATGGTGCACCGTCTCGTCGTTTGGTGAGGATGAAATGCAAGCACGGCTGCTGTTACCCTGCTTGCATCTTCTTTGTTGCGCCGAGCTTGTAAAGTAATATGGACTGTACTGCAAGTTTGACTCACTGTGTAGAAGAATGAGGCCTACCAACAGTTTGTATGGAGCCTACGGATAGAGAGCTCTGCTAGCTCCGCTAGCTCCCTGGGCTTCTTTGTGAGCTCGGATGGTCCGTGCGCGTCCATCTCCCTGCTAACAGAAAGGAATTTGTGCTCGGGTGCTGACAATAATCCTTCCACCACTTAGACCTGCTTCAGTGGCTTAGATATACTGTCAGGCCTTGATACCAAACAAAGGAACTGCGACCCACTAAAATCTAGAATTCATACACCAAGCGTCATCCCCAACCGCGCGTACCAAAGCTGAGCTTCCATTCTTCATCAACTTTCTTCTGAGCCATCAATCCCACGCGCATCATTATTGCTCGAAGCCATTATCAACAATCCGGATCGCTGTCACGTTCAGAATTCAATCAACGCTCTTTCAATCCCCATTTCTCACATAATGGCTGAATACGCCACGCTCAAGGTGCCTGAGCTCAAGAAGCTATTGGCCGAGAAGGGCCTTCCTCAGACTGGCAACAAAGCAGATCTGATCTCAAGACTCCAAGAGAACGACAACAAGCAGTCCGAGCCAGAGACGAAGCCCGGTACGTCCATCGAATCCTGATTCGCCCCTATTTCCTCGCGCGCAAAATTCGTCGCATCGAAGAAAACATCGACTAATCGTGTCCTTTTCAGCCGAGAACAAGGAGGACGAGATTAGTTACAGTGACGACGAAGCTCCCGTCGCACCTGCCGCTGAAGTTCCCGCTACTACCTCTGCGCCCGCCACCGAGGCTCCTGCTGCTGAGGCTGCTCCCGCCGAACCTGCAAAGGCTGAGGAGGCTGCGGAGGAGAAGCCTGAGGAGACCGCAGAGGCCAAGGCTGCTGCTGAGTCCGAAAAGTACGCCGCTGGATTGTCATCCACTGCTGCCGACGAGGAGGCTAAGAAGCGACTCGAACGCGCTAAGCGTTTCGGCATTGAGGAGGATGATGACGCGAAGAAGCGCGCCGACCGTGCGAAGCGATTCGGTCTCGACGAGAAGGAGTTGGCTACTACCCTAGACTCCGCTCTTCCTGAGCGTTCGCGAAAGCGAGGCCGAGAGGCTAAGACTGAGACCGAAGGCAGCCGACCGGGTAAGCGACAGAGTATGGACCGAAGAAACGGTCCTGGCGGCCGACGACGTCAAGGACGCGGTGGCCGCGACGGAGGTCGTGACGGCGGCGCTCGAAAAGAGGGCGCCGCGACCCGAAGTGGCATTCTCAACGACCCGACGGAGAAGGCCAAGGCAGAGAAACGCGCAGCTAGATTCGCTGGGAACTGATCCCTTGGACAACAACGTTATCGGAAGGGGGCAAAACATACTTACATGAATGGACTTCACTATTTGCACAACAACTTTATTTTTCGTTTCCCAGCGCAGATTATTAAGGATACTAAATGAATAAAGAGGAACTCGGCGTTTTCGGTCGGTCAATTTATCTTCCATCGCTCAAAGCCTTCAGGATCTCCAAGACTGGGCTGTTCGCACCGTAAGGTATCAAGTCAGTTTATCGGTGTTGGAAACATTCATCTTCCCAGATCAAGGGTCAATTCCTTTGCTACTCCATGAACTGGCAGGTGATTCGTTGTCGATTTCATTAAGACATTGCAACGGACAGCCTAAATGGTAGATTTTCTTTTGGGAAGGTCTTCTTGTCGACGCCTTCGATAACCTGAGGAGAATATGCTTCAACGGAAATCCCGCTTACAAGAAAAATACTCTACAATCCGAAATATCTCGGGTCAGTAGAACAAGACCAACATACCAGCTACCTCAAGTTTCCCCTATCTTGAGGTTATCCGGACACGGTGGCTTTGTATACGCGAGTTTTTTTACTGGGATGATCCCTCGAAATCGGAAGCAATCAGACGTTCCGAATGGCTTCCCGTTTGAACTAAGGATTAGCATCTCCGAACTTCTGAATTTTGATCAACACTATGGAGATCAAGCAACTTAACCTCATTTATGCTAGCCTCTTGGTAGGAGGCTTTTCGGATACGAACCGAAGATGGATACAGTACAAGTTGGGTCCAGGCTGACTTGAAGCTTCGCATGCATATCCACTACACCTCAACACCATGACCTTGCTTGAGTCCCACAGAGGATACGGCGGGAGTGAGCTTCCAGGACGGGGAAGTCTCGTTTGAGCTTTAGCTCCCGAGAGATTTGTGCGCCGTTGCACGACTGCCGGGGCCGCGATGCTGGTCTTGCGATACCCCTATTCCCAGGACCATCTGGACTCTTGATGCTCCAGTTCTGACTGATGGTGTATTATGTTGTACTAAGAGGCCTCGGCGGAAGTTCTGGATGGACAGGAGACAAAGTTTTCATGTTCCTGCAGGCACCGATGACAACTTCGACAATCAGCTGCACTAAGGGCTCATGGCTGACGAAGTAACTGACAAAACAGAAAAGACAGTTCAGTAGTTTTCGTAGCTCAACTCTATATTGGCCGATTGTTTGCGTTATATTCTTACAGCTTGACCAGAATTCTGAGAACCAGCCCTGTAAGGACTCAAGAAATACACAAGTGCCAGTGATTCGTGAATACCTCTAGCCATTAAGCAGATCGATGTTGGTGATGGAGAAAGGAGAAGGGATGGACCTTGATCGCTGGGATCTCGTCTGTTTCGATGATCGGAACCAGGAAGCACATGATGAATAGCTCCAAGACTTAGAACCAACGAGAAACACAGACCCGCGGTTGCGCTAATCCCACAGTCCCTAAAAGGTATATAATCTGTGAGAAGACGCAAGCCACTATCTCCGTTGTCGGATGACTTTGTTCGTGCTAGACAAACGTGCCGCGACTGCCATGTCCCAATGGCCAACGTCTTTAATAAAACAAGAGGAGCAGGCACTATAAAGCGAGATAATACCGTGATCACCAACAACGTGATCCTCTGGCTGTCATGTTCCCAAACGCTTAGCTTCAAGACCAGTCTCCAACGACTAACCAATAGCAATGGCAAAACCCCTGCTCATTCGATAAGGCAACCCTGGTCGCCGAGCCGTCTGGCGGCTATGGTTGGCAGGAGGCGGCTAAGGCAATTGGATCACCCCGGACAGATACTCCAGTGTCTCCAGTTGCCGTTGGACGTACCAGAGCCTGTTATTCCCTCTAAGTCACCCTCTCTATTTCGGTGGTGGCCCGCTCGATCATCCTCCAAGCGAGATAATGGGCTTCATTACGGATATTGGGCTGGCTGGAAATATTGCAGATTTTTGATGAGTTGTCAATGAGGCAAAGCTGCACTACGAGAAAGAACCGTCTTGCATTTGCAGCTTGCCATTCACCGCTGCCCAAAGTAGAGAGTACTTTCATCTTGAATTCGAGTGACTTTACAAGGGGTATCTCAAATTCAAGCATCGAGTTACTTCTGATTGGCTCGGTCCACTGACAAGCCACACTGACAGGGGGAGACTGCCGGAGTGGCCAGCCACGAGCCAACTGCCACGTCAGTGAAGCCCTCTCTCTTTCCCAGAAAGCAGGGACACCAGCCTTATGTGGCGGTCGACATGGGAATTGTTCTTTTTTTGCTGTGGCGGAGCTGCAGTCGCATAATGGGATGCCTCCTCTAGTAACCACTTTTGGCAACATGTTCCTCCATCGTGCAGCAAGATCTAAGACTGATCCAGGAACGACATGCTGGAAAGACGGGTTTATCGACGTCAAGACGCGTTTGCCGCCTTGCCAGCGCATTCATTTTCTCGCCTTGCCACTATTCCGAGCTGTAAATCTCTAGCTCTAGGCCATTGTACTATTGCTATTCTCAGCTAGCCAAGGTGCCCCAATGCCTACAGGGCCTAGTACCACACACCGATCTGGACCCAACTTGGCGGCTCAATCCTTCACCGAACGTTTGGGACTTGATCTTGTGAGAATGGCGCATACCGATATGGAATATTCAAGACAGAATGCCTTGTGTCTCTGAAAATGACGTGATTGTGCGTCTTGTTCGACTACCGACCGTTTCAAACAGGTTTGCTTCTTTGGTCTCGTGAGCGTTTTTGACGCTCAACGTCTATCACGGGACTAACACCAATGGCGGTGAACTCTGAGCGTCTAGCCAATACGTAAATTCAAGAATTTAATGCGTCGCAGCTCATGAGTCAAATTGAGTACAGCACTTCGCTTCGCTGTAAGATCCATCGACTAACAGAGTTTTTGCTGTCAAGATGAGCTCCCTCTTTGCCGAAATATAGCATACCCTTGTCAATAAGGGTCTGGCCGAGATGCAGCTCTTCTGCGAGGATTGGCGAACGGGTTGAGGGGCATTATGGATCAAACCGTTCATAGTTGCTACAGCGCACAGAAGAAAACACATGCAGGAGAAGGGATTCTTTACATTACGACGTCTCCCTATCATGGAGTCCAATCTGACGGGTCTGGTTGCATCTTCATCATTGGTAGAAAGTCCTTGATCGTCAACCAATGGAATCTGTGAGTCCTTTGGCGATGGCGACTCCTGGGCGCTTTGCGTAGACAATTTTGACGAATGAGAGCGAGGGTGAAAGAATAAAGCCCCGTGTCCGCGGTACGAAGCAAAATTTGCTGGGCGCCAGGGCTGAATGAACGTCCAAACCGTCGGTCTATCTTCTTCCAAGTAAACTTTCTCTTGAACAAACTCTCACCGACTTTGATATCATGAAGAGAGGCCTACGAAAACTGCCGTGAAAAGCCCATTATTCCCGCGTCTATCTAAACGCCGCTCGACGCCAACGCCGATTCCGGTTACATGGAGAGCTCTGGCATGATGCTATTCTTATCTTAGAGTACGTAAGTTGGGCCATATATGGGCCATGG
This sequence comes from Fusarium flagelliforme, assembly GCF_020744385.1. Classification (NCBI taxonomy): domain Eukaryota; kingdom Fungi; phylum Ascomycota; class Sordariomycetes; order Hypocreales; family Nectriaceae; genus Fusarium; species Fusarium flagelliforme. The sequence goes on from NW_025763503.1 coordinate 7,426,417, forward strand.
TCGTGCAGCTGCAACTGCATGAGTTGCAGCTGGTCTGGGGCTTGGAGGTCGGTCTTTCACTTACAGGGCAGGGGAGTATCTCGCCCCAGGATCTCGACCCTGGTCATGGATGTGCACGGTACTCTGTAGTGTGTGTCATTTGAGGAGTTGATTCGAGGTCGCTTTTTGTTCTTGTCATATTGCGAATGTAGAAAACATCAAATACAATCCGAGATGCTGCAGTCAGCTCATCCTTCGTTGGATAGTTTTACATCGAGAGTTAGACTTTTCCCCATGCGGGGCAGAACTCGCCCGTTGAACCCGTTAGTCCAGGTCCCAACGGGCTTTACTCTTATAAGGTTCATACAGTAAAAAGATATCAGTGAAGCTCAACAAGGCAAGGTCCACTCATGACTGGATCCGAAGGTCCATACATGCAGGTCTACCAAAGTATCGTTGGTATTGTTCATGATCGTGATGAGTCTATTTGATAGACACCAAAAAGCCTATCTTTGTGCCTGGCGTATTTGCTGACACCGGTCAATAGACTCGGAAGGTGAGGCTAGAACTAGGAATTGGGGGCAAGACATGCAGGATAGATCGGCCTGTGAGAGAGCGCCAAAGTGAGACATTTTGATATGCATGTCTAAGACATGCAGATGCCTTTGCAACGACGTCGCATGTGCTGAAGAAGCGAGGAAGAAGCGCCCGTGGTGACTGTCACCGTGACAGTGATGTCTCTCTTTCTTTCACACACCCATAGAGCATCTATGATGCCGCTGATACAACCCATGGGCTGGCCTTTGACACTTCGGCTCCGGAGAGATGGACAGATAGATTTATGTATCCTTGACAGTCAAAAACTGAGATGTCAAGGAGAAAAGATAATCAGTCAGTTGCGGATACACTTTGCCGCCCCCTCAAGTCTCATTCCTATCTTCATCATCTCCAAAAGCGGACGCAACCAACATCTTCAACACCCACCAGAGCCAAGTCTTGTTCTTATCCCCTGCACCCGCATCAAATCTTGGTCAGGCTTTTTTTGTGTTTTGGAGATGATAGATTTTGGTTGGATACCTAGTTTCTTACTGTTGTTTTTTCGTATTTCTACTTTGGGTTCTTGTTTCTTGTTGTTTGTCCATAGGTAGGTTAGTAGCTGACCAACACCATAATCGTCCCCTGAGCGGCCCATCCCTTTCAGGACCGCTCCGCCAAGTTTAACGGTGCAGACAAGTCTAGTCGATTCTTCGCTGTCCAGTGGTCGTCTTCAGATACTACTAACAAAAATTGTCTATCCTTTTGGGTTGTGAATGTCTCGTTTCTATTGCCCCACTCCATCCAAGGGTCTTTGTAAATGACCAGGATTTCAGTGCAAATCGCTACCGGGATGTGATGCCCAATCACCTCGTCTAGATGGCAAGAGGGCTTTCCTACTGGATAATAACGACATGCACCCCGAAGGAGGAACGCGGCGCAGTTGAATGTATGGGCTCCGCTTGCTATTTTCTGGCCGACCAAACAGATGACTCACCCTCTCGAGGGCTTTTTCTCTTTTCCAAGAGCCCGTGTCGATAGTATCGGCGACTCCACCACAAGATGCAATGCGATGCGATGCCAATACTTAGGCCAGGCTATGCCTGCAACCCAACATACTGGGACAGGGGTTTGAAAGATTCAAGGGCAAGGATGATCACGGTTGGTATAGAAAACGCCACAGTCATGGTCCAATGTACCCTCACCCTCTTTCTCAGGTACTCGTGTACCGGATGTCATCGTCCACTCATGATACTATGGTCTGGCCCCCCAGGAAACTCGTTCCATTGCCTAAATACTACATAGAGTATATGCTCCCGTTCCCGTCTCGGCCCTCCCCGCTATCCCTTACTTACTTCCTTCTATCTATATTCATTCTCTTGCCACTCGTCTTGGATATTTTCTTTTCTCTTTTGTCTCAGAATCAAGACTCTCTCTCATCTCTTTAATCTACACTCTCCACTTACACTCCCACGCTTTGGAGAGACGCTACGCTACTACTGTACTATAACACTCATCACATCAACCCAAGCGCCAACCTCGACGACTACGAGTTTTAGACGCGACTTTATCCCACCGTTCACACCATCACCATCGAACTATACCTCTTCGAGTTGATACTTTATCCACACCATTAACGGTGGAAGCCAATTCCCCTCCACACTAATAACGACGACGACGCTGCCTCGCTTTTACTTTTTGCTTTTTCGATTAACGGTTTTCTTTTCTTATCTTATATACCTGTCATCGACACATCAACTCTTCCTTCCCGGTAAAAATATGGTACTAGGTATACAAAGTCGATATTGAAGGTCGGAAGATGGAATCTCACAGATTGGGGTCTGGTCTGCCTGCCAGGCCCTCGGAACCATCTCGCATTAGACGGCCTGGACTTGGATATGGATACGGATCTGAGCCTGTGATTTCTACGACCGCTCCAAAGTCAATCAGCAGACCAGGAAGGAGGGAAGAAGTTCCACGATCATTGCCGAAGCCCTCTTCCATTTCTCGCCCAGCCCCGGCTACCAGGGTGACTCAACCTACACCAACTACTTCTACTACTACTCGAAGACCTTCTCTTCCTCAGCCCATTCTACGGCCTAGCATTAATCACCAAGCGCAGTCATGGGGGTCATCATCTACTTCAACATCTGCCCGGACCGTTTCTAACCCTCATCATGGAGGTTCCGGATCATCATCATCAATCCCAACTCTGGACAACCCAAGACCTAACCCGAATGTCTTGAGAAGGAAGAAGTCATCGCTCTCTGGCGATGTCAACACTACCCGTAATGGCTCTTCTCGAACAGATTCTTCTTCCTCTTCGTCGGCTCAACATAAGCGACAGGGCTCCTATGAACCCGCATTCGGCTTCCAATTTGATAGAGAACTCACCAGCAGCCCGGCCGAGATTCAAATTGCTGAAGTTGTCGAGGTAAAGAAGCCCTCTAAATCACCAGTCATCTACCCTGAACTGGACCGTTATCGAAACATTCGACGACCCTCGGATAGCTCAGATAACCGAATCGAGGTCCCATTTCGCTTAGCGACACACGACCTGCCGCCCCCAACTCCAGCCAGTCTACTATTCTCCGGGACTAGCGGAAGCCCATCCACTCGGTTTTCCGAGTCACCAGGACCGGGGTCTTACAGCCGTGACACCACGCCAACTTCAATTGCATCTCAGTCACCTTGTCTTCTTGCACCTGTTCGCAGCAACCAGAACAAGAACCGTCTTCAGAGTCCTGTTCTGAATAGACCTCCGGTAACCCGAAGGACAACCGGAAATGAAGTTGAGGCCATTCCCATCGACCCACATGGCCTAGCCGCTGTGAGGGAGTCTCTGACTTCCTCATCATCGAACTCGACTGTTCGAGAAGCCACCATCAAGAAGAAGACCAAGACCTTGCCTGCTCCTCCACCAAGCCCCCCACCACGCAAGTCATCTTCCCATTTTCGAGAGGAGACATCGTCGCCAAAGTCGGTACGAAAGGTATCGAGACCTGTCTTGCGATCACCTTCTCCCGAGAGAAATGCTCAAACCTCGGCCTCCCCCAGAGCTGTTCCCCCTTCTCGGCCCAGCAGAGATGGCACTCCTGACATGCAGTATCAGCTGTTCAACCCCACGCCAATCATCCATAGCAATCTTTCCACCCAGTCACTCCCAGCTACTGAGCGACGTGGAAGCGAGTCTGCTGTGTCGGGAGCCCTTTCGCCTCCTAAACCCCAGTTCACCCATTCGGGACGCACAGCATCAACATCCCAGCTTCCCATCAAAGGTGAGGTATATGCCCAACCAGCAGCTAAGCCTGCCGCCGAGTCGAAGAAGGGAAAGGGTCTCGAGCCACCTCGAGTGACACGCACACCAAGTCCTCATGTGTCCGGCTCCTCTTTCTCACGCTTCTTCGGTCGTAGAAAGAACTCTAGCACAGCACAGCCTGAGAAGCCCGAAAAGGAGAAGAAACTTGTTCGCAAGGGCCCTGCGGCTGGTACTGGACACGAAGGTTATGGACGCCTCGGTGGTGCTAAGAGACGCAGTGGCAGCATCAGCAATATGTCTCGCAACGCACCCGCCCCGGAACCCCGGTCAAGCAACGATTCATTCTTGTCGGACCGCGTTAACCCAGTGGTCATCGCCGGTGGTGAGATCATCGAGAACCGAAACGCCAGCTCTGAGATGTCCCGAAATACAAGCTCCCAGAGTTTGGCAAACGACGAGTCAAGACTGCCAGCTCCTCATCAGAAGCCTCGAAACACCCTCTGGCCATCGCCAATGTCACGCACTGCTCATCCCGCTTTTGGTTCTCGCCGACCTTCTGAGAGCAGTGATTCCGAGGGCCCTACGATGAAGTCAACATTGGCATTCCGAAGATCGGTTCAGCGTCTGCGATCCTCTCCCGACGACCCTTTGAAGCTACCTCAGCCTATTAACACTTCCGGCTATGCATCTTCTCCCATGACTAGCTTCGACACTAGTGTCATGTCTGATGATTCTCACTTTGAGCTCCAGCGGGAGATGTCTCACGAGGCAAAGTCGTCGCACCCTGCACCCAAGAAGCTTGTCAAGAGGCCTCGCTCGCCTCGCAAGTGGAACCTTTTTGGTAGATCAACACGGAACCAGCAGTCTTCCAATGAGGATGAACCGGTTTCGGCTACTGTCAAGGTGGTCGAGAAGAAGCCCTTGGCTTATTATGCCATGATGGACTCTTCAGAACAAGAAGACAGTGAGCCAATGGATATCCAGGATGTCCTCCGGTTCGCCGAGGTTTATGGCAAGTCACCTAGCGTCGGTGGTACTCCTGAGCTGTCTCAAGGTACTCCCGAGATGCGATCAACAAGCAACTCTCCAGTACGACGTGCAGAGCCTGTGCAGCCCCCGAGAAGACAGAGCATTGAAACGAGAAGGCAGAGCATCGAAATGAAGCTCAAGACTCGTGTGCCTGTCATTCAACAGGGAGCGACAATGAAGAAGCTCACTCTGCAGCCTAGCATGCAGCCGACCCCTTCTACCGCCAAGCGAAGCAGACTTCCTCAGGTCGGACGCATCCCCAAGGTTGTGAGTAATCGCCCTGAGCATGAACATGTGTCTCCCATGAGCTTTTCTCGACCTTTCAGGGCCAGTATGCACTTGACCCACGAGAACCTTGATATGTATGACCCGGAGTCGATTGCCAAGGGTCCTTCACCTTCCAAACCATCCACTCCTGTCCCAGAACTTACCACCGATGGCTCAACAGCAGGAAGCACCAATAACCCTTCGTCGCGAGACTCTATCCCTCCTGAGCTGACTCGAGTGGAGAAGGAGTTCTTGGCCTTTTCACCCCGCAAGGACTCTGAAAGCACCATTGGCACATCGAGTTCTAGCTGTTCTGGCATCCTCGCATTCTCTGGCTCTACTGCTGTTATCCCTCAGCCCTATGATCCACCTGTTGAAGACGAGGTGTGGGATGAGTACGACGATCTTCTTGAAGACGATGTCTCCAAGCCACTTCCTTCAGCAACGTCCTCAAGAGGTACACCGTTCCATCTTGAGACTTACCAGTCGAAGCTGGCTAGCAAGGAGAAGCCATTGGAGTCGCCTACAATTGTCTTTGACAAGAAGGCACTCCGACAATCCAAGGCGACGACCATCTCCAGCACCTGCAGTGCTGATATGACTGAACGTCTCAGAGCAGCTTTCCAGCCTCACTCGAGCCCAACCACTCCCTTCCCTATCTCCAATATCGCCTCGGGTGATGAACACTGCAACGAGGATGCTGATCCATCCGCGGCTGTGGAGATGTCAAGACGAAGCAGCCGATCATCTCGCAAGACAAGACGATCTGACGCAAGCTCCTCTTCCGAGGACGGATCGCCACTTGCACAAGTCAACCTTAGGGTTGGATCAATGACAGTAAGCAAGTGGTTAACTTTTGGGCATGTTCTCTTCAGTGATGTTCGCCATGAACTGGTTCCCGTTGAGGGTTCCCTGAAGCGACACTCCATCTTGGTTATTGATGGCCTCGGTAATGATGACTGGTCTTTCTACGCTGCCGAAACCTATCCGGCCGCTACCTTCTTCAACTTGTCTCCTCGCGCCCCTCTCCCTGAAGAGCTGAAGAGTTCATCTTCAAGCTTCCCACTCAGCCCTCCCAACCACCACCAGATTCAGTACAACTCTCATCTCGACAAATTCCCTTTCGCCCCTCAGAGCTTCACGGCTGTTGTGTACCGATTCCCTGTCGCAGCACCCGAAGCTTACTACCGCAGCATCCTTACCGAAGCTCGCCGTGTACTGAAGCCTGGAGGTTTCATCGAGTTGTCCATTCTCGATGTTGACCTCAACAACATGGGCAACCGGGGTCGACGAACTGTTCGTCGTCTCAAGGAGAGAATCAACGAGAAGACCCCTGATACCAGCCTTGGCTCCACTGCAGACCTCATTGTTCGTCTGCTTGGTAAGGTTGGTTTCACCACAGTTAAGGCAGCGCGCGTGGGCGTGCCTGTGGCTACTACCGTCACCAGCAAGGGCAAGGGCAAGGCCACCGCGAAGGACCAGCCTAGTCTATCCGAGATGATGAGCGACAACAGCCCCTTGGCTGACGAGGGCATCACCAAGATGGTCAGCCGCGTCGGCCGATGGTGGTACACCCGATGCTACGAGAACGCAGCAGAGAACACCACCGGAAAGAGCATCTGGAGCGACAAGTCTCTGCTCTCCGAGTCCGAAGAGCTTGGTACAAGCCTGAAGCTCATGGTCTGTTGCGCACGAGCTCCTCTCGAGCGCATCACCAGTGTCTAAAACAAATTTCTTCTTTCCTTATCCGTCACAAAATTGCACATAATTGGAAAGCATTAAAGGTTGGGAAAGATTCCATGAGGCGCAAGCCCATCACCCCTCACAAAGAGGCTGTACCACAAAATGATTCAAAGACCACAGCTCTATCGTGGCAATACCCATACTTCTCTTTCATTTCTTTATTCTTTATTCTGTTTGTTTAATCTTCAGTGCCGCAGGTCGGGGTTTGACCACGCACTGGATGCAATGGTATTTATTTTATCTTGGGTGGGGAAAAGTTGTTTTTTTCTGTAATTCTTTGGGGGAAATGCTGGACATTTGACACTCCGCGCAAACTTGGGGAGTGCAAAGGAGGAAGAGATGAGATTATGAAATCTTGATGATTGAATGTGTGGAGGATATGACCTTTTTGATGTTTGAGCATGTTGCATAGAGATACCCATTCATGCTTTGGGAAACCAGAACGATATAGCAAGCGACATATTATTATTCTTTCACTAAAACGTTTTCCGCTTCTATCTATGTCTTGACTTTTGTTGTTCTATGTCTAGTTTACATGTCTGATCTACTAATACAAGATTTGTGTAAGTGTCTTAAGTATTGTTCACATATACGCTCTTTGAGGGCTTGATCTCGACTTGTTCACCAGCCTCAGTGGTTTCCTGAGTATCAGAAGAACTCTCCTCGTGATTAGGCTCGGACGATGCCTCAGCATCAGAAAGACTCTCCTCTTGAACGGACTCCTCTTGAACGGACTCCTCTTGAGCAGACTCGGAGGCTACCTCAGCATTGGAAACACCCTCACCAACAGATTCGACTTGTGGCCCTGTCTGCTTAATGGGCCATCGTCTGTAAACACCCACAAATCCACCACCAGAGATACGATCACCGACCTTGGGTCGCATCACCTGAACAGGAACCCCGGTAGGGTCATTCTTTGGAGTAACCTGCTTAACATCCCATTCTCTACCACCACCAGTATCTAGCACACCATCCGCTGTCGTAGATACGTCGAGCTCAATGACTCTTTCCTGTCGCACAGGCTGTTTTGTTTCTGCTGCCCATGCTTGAAATCTGGCGATTTGACTAATGGAAGGCGCAAAGACGACAAGCAGGCCGTTAGGATGGAGAGCTTGAATTACTGGCGATGCGTAGTCCTCGACTGAAGGGAGGTCGAGAATTGCATGGGAAAAGATAGGCTGCCCGTCCGTCTCGGCAAGGCGAGGGGAAATGTAGTCGCTGATAGAGCCGGTATGGAAGTCCACGGTGGGATAGTAGATAGAGCGGCGATATCGTCGCACTAGCTGGTTTGCAGCACGTGAATGTCTGGTATTCTGATCGAGGGTATGAAGTACGGCGCGACGACTGGAACGGTATGAATCATAGGCAGCCTGAACTTCTCCGGAGAGGTCGAGGCCACGGCCTTCAGGCTTGTAGCGCGCAGAACATAGATCATCGCGCAGCGTAGAAGGAATGGCTGGGTTCGCTGCAGTAAGGGCACGGGCTAGATGCAACGTCAAACTTCCCATTCCTGTGCCAGCCTCGAATATTTCCATCGGTGGAAGCGGTTCGTTTGTCTCTGGGTCGTAATCTTCTTCATTGGGTTGAGAAAGATTCAAGTCGAGTAGCGATACGATGAAGTTTGCATGATGAGGGTAGATCTAGGAAACAAGTCAATTTTAGTTGAGGCCTTTGAGCTAATTGACATGAGTCTATACCGGTGTAGCCATTCGTTCGCTGTTGAGGATGTAGGAGCCCAGAGTCGGTTCAAGTATATCAACTTTACGGTTGGAGCTGTCAACTATACTGTCAAGTATACGACGACCGATCAGGTCGGATGCGCTGACAGAAGCGCCATATCCAAGACGTATACGAGCATCAGGGCGGAGGGGAGACGTGAGATGCCATTTTGGACCCTTGGTGCCCTTCTGGCGCAGAAACAGGACGTCGTTCTCTGGATGACCACAGAGTTAGCATGATGGGTCCATGATAGGTACCGATTGAGGTGATTGCTAACGTCGGATAATACGAGAGGAAGAGTAGAGGCGCTGGAATGATATGGAGGGGCAGTCTGCAAAGACTGAAGGGCGGGTTAAGCGCATGATGGCAGGTTGAGGATGGTGGAGTTGCCATGATGAAAATCATGGAGGTTTAGGTTTGTACCGGGAATAGATCGGAGATAGCAGACCATTGGAGGGGCATTGTTGAACCTTTAGCACAGGAGCTATGAAGCGAAGACAGATTGTAAGTCATGGAGTTAATGTCTAATGTAAGTTTAAGGTGCCTAGTGTAATTACTATGAGTCACTATTGACAGTTTTTTTTTTTGGCCCAGGGTATCGCCTGCCCTCGTTTGGAGGGCTTTGTTCATAATGGATGCTTCCTTCCTTTCCTGATTGCCGCACCACCGCGCAGCCACGCCGCAGCCGCACCCACCTCACCTTCCTGATACAGTATCCATACCATCTTCATAACTCCTTCTCTGTTCTGTAAGCGCTGTCGTCTCGAATACCGTGCCTTTATCCTTCCGAAACTCCGCCATCTGCCCAATCTCATCTCCACATAGTTACTATTATACAAGGGGTGTCATTTCACACATCAACCAAAACCAAAATGTTTGAGGGTCCCGTGGCCCTTCGTTTCGTCCGTCCAGGAAAACCCCCAAAATAAACGCCGGTCCATGAGACGTAAAAAAAGAAAAGAAAAAAGCATGCTCGGTACCGAGACTCCAGGCTGTGTTCTCATCATTGGGATCATGATTGAATCCAAAGGTTTCGTGTGCCTGGGCATGTGCTAGACGCACAGCATAATGGCATCACGTAATATATCGTGCAGTCGTTGAAGCCGCCTTCACTAACCGTACTTGTTGAAATATCGGCTTCGTCGAATTACATACGTTGGTTCCTGATGTGTGGGATAAACATCAAGACTTGAGAATAATAAACGGACTGAGAACCTGCTCAGAGGAACGAATATTTTCCGCTCGACATGTGCTGCTCCATTGCAGCTGCCCACGAGTCCTGTGCCTGCAAATCTTGTGGACGCTGCTGTTGTTGTTGCGACTGTCGATGCTGATGGCTCTGTTGATATTGGCGTTGCTGATGCTGCTGTGGCATATGCTCGGGCGCATGTTCTGTTGTGTGGAAGTCTTCTTCGAAGTATACGATAACGCGGACCCCGACATGTTCTTGGAGGAAGGTGACGCCCGACTCGTATCGACGCCGACATCGCTTTGTCCATGGATCCACCTTGACAGGACTGTGGTAGCAGAAGACGTTTGGCTGCTGGCTGCGAACAGGGAAGACGAGATTCATCCCTCTCATGTGATGCCAGAAATCGATGGTGGCCTGTTTCGTCTGATCAGATTGAGGATATGCCGCAAACATCAGCTGGAGTATTGTATATCGCAATACAAGAACATCGGCATTTTCGGTACCCAGTCGTTGCTCCATCTGCCGCTGCAGAAGTCGGAGCTCTACTACCAGTTTCTCTAGTCGTTCCTGGTCAACATGGTTATGGAACATGGCCAGATCGACCCATGTTCGGGCCACATAAGGATGTTTACGCCCATAAATGGCTTCCAGTTCTTCGGCGATTGTCGGTATACTGCCCCATAGAAGTTCCGAAAGTGTCTGGGGACCATGCTTCTGCTGAACCTCATACAGGCATGCAAAGATCTGCCGCAGGGGATGCGATCGCTCAAAGTTGGTGGTCGAGTAAGCGGCGAGATACTTACAGAGCGCAGTCATCATGCCTGGATCACGATGAACCATACCCAGAAGCAGCTCTATGATGCCTTGTGGGGAAAGCTTCTTCAAATCCGATTCAAGTTGTGTGAAGGCCTTCATCAGGAAGTGGCCGCCTTGATCGTGATCCTTCGTTTCAAAGTAGTGATTGGCTTCGAGGAGAAGATCACTGGAATCAGCTCCCCACACCATGATGGCCTGCCACCCAACTTGAGCATCGGTTTCCACCTCAAATTGTCGACATTGCAAGAAGGCTTTCCTCATATTTGTGACGATTGTTTCTTGAGCTCGAATGAGATCCGGTGATTGAAGATAACCTGGCGTGGGAGGGGGTGTTGGGGTTCGGCATCGGATATGTGCTGGTAAATCAGCTGTTAAATCGAAATCGACCAAGTCGTACTCAGTTACGCCCTTCCTTTTCAGGTACGTGCTCAAATTGACCACTTTTCCGTTGCGGACGAATTCAGACACCTTGCCCTCGGCGTCTCGCTGGAACTTCATGGATAGCAGGCGTTTGACTTCATCCTCGGTGTTATTCTTGACAAAACCCCATTGAGAGAATCGGGTCTTGTACATTTTCGGTCTAAAAAGCGTCAGAGGTTGGTCTGAAAGCAACATGCTGGGAACTTACGTCGCTTGGAAACCATACTTATCGGCCATGACTGACATGACCTCTTTGAGTGGCTTCCTCTCTTCGAGGTAAAGAACTCGGATTGTGTTTTTGAACGATTCCCAAGCCTCGGCAGGAACTTGCTCTCTCGAGGGACGACTTCCCATTTGTGATCGTTGAGATACCGAACTTCTTCGTTCATTCTGGTTTTGTGTTAGAATCAGCAATCACATGCTCGAGCTATACGAAACATACCGGCGAGACAAGGGAGGAGGCCGGAACCTGAGACAATTGCGGCGTGGAGGGTTCACGTTTTATAGTAGGGCTGAAGGGTGTCGGTGTTGATATTGATGATCGTGAGGGCTGGCGGGTAGGCCTGGGTGGCTTCGCAGGCGGCTTGGCAGGGGCTTTGCCTTTGACATTAAAGCTGGAATTGGTGTTGAAATCCAAAACCAGCTGACTTCCAGCGTTCATCACGGGCTTAGGTGTCGAGGGAATTGGTGGCTTTGCAAAATAACCACCGGAATTATTGCTACCTTGCTGCTGATCCAAAGAGGGCTTAGAGGTCGTTGGCACGGGCGGTCGCCATATCGCAAACCCAGGTGTACCTGGAACGCCTGGAGCCGTCGAGCTGGGTGAAGTAATTTTGTTGCTCATTACTGGGTTGTGCATCATTGACGAACCAGTCATAGGAGTTGATTCCATTGGAGTTTGTACTCTATTGTTGTTGATCATGAAGCTGTTCATACTTCCAAAGGACGATGGTCCTATACCCGGACTGTGGACTGGTGGGATATCATGATAACCGCCAAAGGCGAGTGCGGGCGGCGGGCTAACGAGAGGACTGGTTATTCTTGAGTGGCCGCTCAAAAGTCCATAGTTGGGCTCTGCAGGACTAGCGAGAGGACTGGTAACGATGGGCGAAGCAACACTGAAGTTCCCAAATGGCGAGGATACGGGAGGATCCTGATGTACTGGGCTTGTTACGACATTCGATGGTCTCGGAGGTAATGGCGGTGCAAATGACTTGTTCTCGAATTGCGAAATTAGTCGACTGACGCCACCTCCTCCTCCATGAGAGGAATTCATATCGTCAAGTTCAACGTCCTGGGACATGGAGTCCTGTTGATCGAATCGCATTTGATATTCCGCTGACGGTGTTGGCGCCCAGTCCATGCCGGACGAGTCGCCGTAAGATGCGCCAGAATCCTGATATGCTTGCGAATGGCTCGTCGAGAAGCTGTTCGTGTTATTGTTGTTCATGTTGAACCGTTGCCAGCCTTGGTTAGCGAAACCATATGATGGATCTCCATTGTCGTTGTTATTGTTGGAAGGGCGAGATCCGCCTGCTTGATGGTTAAACATGTCGCCGGTGATGCCCAGGCCGGACGTGAGATGCCCGGTCTTTTGGCAGAGAGTCAGTCAATGACGGACTGAGGCGACTCGAAGGCCTCGGCTGTGTCCTCAGTCGCCAATGCGCGGATTCATAACTTGTTAATGTGGCGAGCGGGAGAGCTCAGATGGAGGTTGAAGAGCGGGAGGATGAATTGACGGGCAGACCTGCCCATGACTATCGGTACGTATAATAATAAGTGGAAGAAGCGTCTGAACAGTAACAGAGCCAGAGCAGGAGCAGAACAGAACAGAACAAAGCGCAATGACAGCCTAGCGGGCACTACCAGGACTGGGGTGTCTGCCGCTGTAGGACAATACCAGTGAGTCGCACCAAAGCAACGGCCAGGGCTTGCTAACGTTATCGTTCCCCAGACTTGACGCACCAGCTAGAGGAGATATGGGCGGTGCTGTGATAGGACCGTCAATGCGATGAGAGCCAGAAAAAAGACGGGGAGCACCCACGGCCAGAACGCCAAGTAATGCGCGTGAGAGAGCGCCAGCAAAAGTTCCCTCGCCAAAGTTTCCCAGAAAGGCAACCCAATCTGCTGTCTAGAGGAGGCTGGAGCGGGTTCTTGAGGGAGATAAGAAGACTTTCCTGGATCCAGAAACCGGGGCATTTACCATTAATAAAATAGATCCCAGACAAAGAAACACCAGCCACAGATCACCACAACGACAATGATTCTCAACAACAAGATTTGAGTTATGGCAGTGCAGAGGCGATTCTCGGAGAGGCTACACAATGGGCTCTAGAAGACGAATTATGAATTTGGGCTTAAGCACCACACAAAAAGAAGGGCCGATGAGGCTGCACTAAATGGACAACGCCATCCCTGGGGTCAATGAGACCTCGACCACTGAGCAGTCAGCTTTCAGGGGTGGGCTTGTGAGAGCATGCGACCATGATTGCCTGAAGCAGAAGGTGAACAAGACGGAGCCACCACTACGAGGTATAAGCACCAATCAGAACGAGTCGATACGGCTCTAAGGCCTCGTACCGAAGGGAAATCTACCGAGGATGTACATTCCTACCACTCCTACAGCTTGTCTGCAGGCTGAGAGGCCTGAACACACACCGATATGGATATTGAATTGTATGCATGTAAGCTGTCCCAAAGGCTTCCATCTTGATATCCTTTTCAGCTGGATCATGCTCGTCAGAACAGTGTCACAGGCGTGTCTCTGATGATCGGGAGAATTTACGGAAATTCCGAAGTCGAGTAGGTATTAAGGACGGACGGGACATAGAATTAGGAAAGGCTTGGTGACTTAGAAACTCTACTGAAAGCCGGATCCCTTCGGACGTGGCGTCCGCCACGCGCTTTATTACCTGCTATTCCAGCCTCCAGAGGTCGCCAGTTTGAGTGGCTGTTGCCAAACGCTGTCGCCCTTGGAGGATTGCTACGAGACCACGAATCAGAGCACCAAAACAGAGGAGCTGAGTGCCTGGACGTGTTGTACTTTATCGATCTTCAAATGGCATGGGCCAATCAAGTGAAACGGTTGTTGTGCTTTGACACTGTTTATCTGGCTCTGGTAGAGGGAGGGAGACGGGACAACCATGTGGGGGATCGCAGACCATGGTTCTCACTGGCTCTGTAGCCAAGCCGGCTCCCGCCGATAGCCTACAGTACAGTACCAATCGGTGTTTCCCCCTCGTCTACCCAGAGCCGTTGTTTCGTCTGCCTGGAATAGAGTGGATGAGGGCAAAATTATCAAGATATTAGACTCACCGAGTGTCGATGGCGCAAGAACAGCCTCTCAAAATTCTACTCTTTACAATAACTTTGTTCAAAGTCAAGAGTCATGCATTGAGGACAATTAGGCTCTCGCGTGCTGAGAGGGAGGGGAGGTGTCGGCATGTGTGCTGAAAATGGAACGTTCCATAGTTACTGGAGCCCATGACATGCCACCCAACCCCTGGTCCGTCCGGCAACGGTTCCCATATGTTGAGATTGACTCGGCCGAGAGAGCGGCCGAATCACATCTGATATGCTTATATGGCGTTCAAAGATAAAAGACATGATAGAGAACTGTACTGTTCTATCATGTCTTTGGATATCCGGTATGACCGGTGATGTAACTCATCATGAGGATAAGCCTGTGCAATTCTATTTCGGGTTGCTCTGGTAGTGTAGCGTTTTGTCTCCATGCTTCAGAGCTCCTGCAAGACAGCGTAACCGAGCCTATGCGTGCATGTGCTTTGGTCGATGCCGCCCACCCCTGTCCCCTGTTCTCCTTGATACACGGAGATCAAGCCGCGATTCCCATCTCACGCAATCGCGCCAGCTCGTCATTAGGGCCCTAAAAGGACTCATCGCGGGTTTTTAACATATGGGTCCTACCCGTTAATTCTATCAATATTCGCTCCGACTCGACTCGGTTCGAGTTGGACCATCTAGAACAGCCGCTGCCAAGTCTAAGATCAGCAATAGGGCAAGCCACATGCGCCGGCTCGACTCCGTATCCGCGTCTCAAGCTGAATGCTCCGAGACATAGCTTACAGCCCAGCCGGTGCATACTTCTTGATGCGGCATCACGTCTGACAACCTTTACAAGATCGACTACGTGTTCTATCCGGTCTTCTTTTCTTCCTTGAGATAGGGGGTTGAGTCTGGGCAGTAAGGCGGGAAACAAGCTGAATTAGCCTGAATGCCTGGCGTAGATATTGAGTCAACATTCCATTGGCCAGCTCATATCTCAACCCAGCACTTAATGGTTCATCGTAGACGGATAAGAATGGCCAGAGATCTTGTTTCGATCCCCCAAATCCACGAATGAGTATCAAATGTCTCAGCTGATAACAATACGGTCCTATTCCAGCAAATCGGCCCCTTCTTTTACACATTTATCTAGAAGCGAGGGGGCTGGAGCAAAATCCCCGAGCTCAGACACCGACGTCAAGATAAGCATGAGCACGTTCAAAATGTGTGAGTGTAATACGTTAAATTTAAAGTGAAATTAGCTCCATCATGCGAGGAAATGTAACTTTGAGTCAAAACTGTTTTTCGCAGTGAATTGACCGGTAGCTGCACCAACGTTGAGGAGTAAATTTCGGGCATATACGAGAAACATATAAATAAACATGGCACACGGCAACGGTCGAACAAGACTTATGAATGGCTCCTTAATCTGAGCTTATTTTATAGAGTAAACATACAGATGAATCTCAAAAACACCTTTCTATCCATTTTTGGTATAACCTTTTTCTACTCCCAAAGCCTACGAGTGGTATGATATAAAGTAACAACGATGAAACATAGTGGGTGACCGAAGAGTAGAGAGAAACAAAACAAAAAAAAACAAAAATGATCGAGGGCCAAAAGAAGTGGCCGAGTAAAAAGGAGGGTGGGAAGAAGAAGAAGAAGAAGAAGAAGGAGCAAAAGAACAAAGGCAATGAAACAAATGCTAAAACTACACAATAACCGAACCCCATGATACTAGTACCCATGAATCCAACACCTTTCCTTAATTCATTTACCGCTCCGTCGTTCTCCTTGTTTGGGTAAATCCGTTATTCCATGTACCCCCGGTTCCGTCATGTAGTCGTTGTCAAAGAAGCTCTGTCCCTTCGTTGTGTCTCAGTGATTCAAAACGGTCGTGATGCTATATTTGGACGAAATCTCTCTAAGTTCTCGTCGTTTGAAGAAGGGGTCCAAAAAGGATTGATTGTAAGTGTTAAAGTAGAAATTGTTGTAAGTCGCGGAAGCGCAGTCGGGTTTCGGTGAGTATCAAGTCAAACGTGGCCGGTGATTTGTATCAGAAAGCAGATCTCAAAGGGCAAGATCGGCTGACTTCAACAATTCACGGTGGTTGATTCGTGTCAGGACACTTCTTTGCCGTCTTTCTCCTCTCGAAATCGTATACCGCCTTCGACCTTAATGGCGTCCTGGACCCAAGGGGTTTTGGCCACCTTGTCAACGGTCCATCGACCCCTGGCGCGTCTCAGCAATCCTTCCGTGATCTCCATGGCACCAAGGAGGCCCTTAGCCTTGAACTTGGCCTCATCGCCGTCGTGGTCGGTGTCATCACCGTAGTATTCTACCCACTTCCACTCGACTCTGGCAATTCGATGACTGGTGCGACTACGCATCCTATGCGCATCACTCATACCTGGATGAGGATCGAATGGAAGTCGCGCTTCGAGGAGAGCGTACAGGAGTACACCGAGCGACCAGGCATCAGTCGCTCGACCATCGTAGGGCTGACCCATGATGACCTCAGGTGCCGCATAGTCTTCGGATCCACATCGAGTTTCGAGCTTCTCGTCATCTGCGATGCGTCTTGAGAGTCCCAGATCACCCAGGTTGACAACTGAGTAGGGGTAGGTCGCCCAATCAATCGACGGATCGGCAAGCTCAGAGGGTGTGAGGTTGACAAGAACGTTCTCAAGCTTGATATCTCGGTGAACAATCCTCCTCTCGTGAAGATAGGCCACCGCACCAACCATCTCGGCGAATATTCTTCGCAGTAGAGGCTCTTTGAGCACAGCGCGATGCGTCGTTGCAATATCGAACATATCGCCTCCTGGGCAATAGCTGAGCACAAGAATGGCTCGGCTCGGCTCAATGCTCCAAGCCTTCAGATCGACTAGCGAAGGATGGTGTATTGAGAGCATGATCTCAAGCTCCCGCTTCAAGCTCATCTCAACACGTTCCTCACTAGCACCACCCTTCGGACCATGCTCACAAACCTTGACGGCTACCAAAGTCTTGCGGTCAAGACTTTGCTCAGGCTTAGGTGTAAGCCTCCCATGATCAACCTCAGGGGAGTCCTCATCAGGTTCTATCTGACTTGTTGCCAGCATGACTCTGCTAAATGTACCCTGACCAAGCATCCGCACAGCTCTCCATCGTCGGCGCTTCTTGTCATTGCGTCCGTTCGCCTCAAAATATTCAAAGTTGGTTCCTCGAGGTTTGCTGGTTCCGTCAGCAGAGTCTCGCGATGACTCACTAGGAGGAGGCGTAGGTGGCTTGACGACCGAAGGTGTAAGTCCTCGGGATTCAGCGAGGTTGGCTTCTCGTCGTATTTGAGGCTCTCGTGGAGCAACTTCGTTATTCGGTCGTGCAGAGACTGATATCTGTCTCTTGGGAATATTCATAGGATCAGGCTTGTACTCGCTCACGCTTCGGTTTCGTGTATGGTGCTTAGGCGGCTGGCTAACGGACGGCTGTGGCGGTATATGGTCGCCGGGCTCGAGGGTTGAATATATTTTGCGTTTAGCACCATTTGCAAGTGCAGCATCAATTGATTCGCCTGTGCTTGTGACCAGAACAGAGCCCTCTCCAACACTTAGGAGGCGCTGCTGAGGGGGTGACGAAGAGCCCACGCTCAGCCTCTTCCAGGGTCCTGGGGAATCACCCGTCATGAGGGGGCTCGGGAGAGGCGTCATATCTCCCATAGCAGAAATAATCGGGCTGGGTACTAGGCTACTCGTTCCACTGACAGAGCCAAGACTGTTATTCAAAGCCGCTTTCAGGCTCGGGGTTCTCGAAAGAGGGTGAAGGTTGTTAGACGAAGCCCTGTGGTTCAATGACAATGAGCCTCGTGAAGAGCCATTACCATTGCCGTTGTTAAAAGACTCGCGACGATCCGGTGTTTTCGGGCGTTGCATAAAATCAGTCGAGATGCGTAAACCGCCGACAGGGCTGACAGAACGTCTGGGGACAGCCGGTGACCCCAGAGTCAGTGTGGTGGGTTGCGCAGGGGGGAGTTCCCCGTCTTGTATGGAAGCCGGTGCTATTGTATCGGCGCGAAAATGAGCAAGTGGCGGCGTAGTGACAGAGACATCAGGAAGCGTGAAGGACGACAGAGGACTAGTGGACAGTGTAGCATAGGCGTGGTCGTGCCGACGGGGGTTTGGTGTAAGGGATGCACCAGCACGGCTATAGCCTGGAACTGGTATGGGACGAGAAGCTGAGCGAAGGGAGGTATCACGACCTCTAAAAGTGTTGTTTGCTGTGTCGTGAGAATTATTGTCGAGGGGCAGGGCCGTCGTTGTTCGGGGGGCGTGGGGCGTGTTCATGGCTCCGCGCTGTCGGGTCGTCGGGAGTCGCTTAGAACCAGATCTAGGTCTAGCGAATTTGGAAGAGGGGGAAGTTCGAATAACCGTCGTTTATTTATGTCGCAGAGCTGTTGAAAGAAAATTGACCGTTAGCCTATTGTTCTGTTGTCGAAGATGAACAAGGGAGAAATTTGATATGGTCAAGTCGAGTATTCGGAGTACAGGTGGGGTGACGAGTGTTGGGATTGAATGCGTTCGGTGTTCTAACATTTCTCGAAGCTGTAGAAACGTACCTTGGCGCAAGGGGTCCTCTGAGAATGCGTCAAGGGAGAACGTGATAAAAGGAATGGTTTGTGTCTTGGCAATGGTCGAGGGAGTGTTGATCGAGTCGAATGAGGGTCAAAGGGGTTGGCGACGAGAGGAGAAGAGAAATCGGCCAAAGGCTCTTCTATAACGCGGTCATGAGAGGCAATTCGATTTATTTGCGGATGTTGGATATAAGCAGACAGCGTCGCTCCAAAGAGAGCGAACGAAAATGGAAGGGAGACAGGGAAAGGAAAAGAAGAAGAGGAGAAGGTCAAAGGAGAAAAAGGAAGCCAGAGGGAGTCAAGATCGACGTTGACAGCCAAGATTGTGGATGGTTGATCGTGGGTCCAAAGGGCAGCAGCCAGACCTTCCTTCTTCTGCTGCTGTGAACAGAGGAAGGTGGAAGTGGGAGGGAAGGAGCAAGCAATGAAAACAGCAGGAGCAAAGCCGACCGCAGTAGAGTGCTGGTGCTGCAGTGCAGTAGCGAGTACAGTAGAGCAGAGGCAGAACAGCGAACGAAGTCCGCAAAAAGACCCAAAGCTAAAAGCCAAAGCCAAAGCAAAGACTAATAAAGCAAGGGCGTGACTGCCACTAGCTTCACCTAATTAAGTCGAGTAGGTACTAGTACAAGAGTCCAGAGATTGGGAAACCGGGGATCGGAGCGGGTCTTTCTTTCTCGTCACTGACCTTGACGAACTGTCTTGTCTCTGACTCCTTCCGTCTGGGCGCTTGTCTCGTTGCTGTTTGGGTTTCTGTTTTGTTTGGTTCTGATTGACCTCCGAAAAGTGATTTGATCAATTCGTCCTCCACTCTTTAGGGCTTCGTCCTTAATCCTCTCGGTATCTTCCAGCGACTGACCTTGTTCGTTACAGCGGTATCCGTACCGGAGTCCACTAATTGAAGTTTCGATGGCGGGTGATAGAAAGCGATGGGGCGCAAGTCGATAGCCTACTTTCTAGTATCCGGTATCGTATCCCTGTAGCGCAGCCAGCCTTGAACACTTCCCAGCTGCTTGGCCAAGTCCAAAGGGCGCTTTGTTATCTTTCGAGTCTGGGGAAAGAGGAGGGGCTGTTGACAGAGCAGAAGTTGGGTTTGAGTTTGAGTTTGCGTTGAATCGAGTTGTGAACCTTGTTTTGGCACTGAGTTGCTTAGTGATTGAAGTGCTCAATCAATGGATGATGCGGAGAGCTGCAGCTCTCTCTAAGTACTGTATGTGGCCCTGGCAACAGACGCGGTTTGGTCTCGTGTACAGCAGTAGCAAATAGTCAAGTCAATATTGGAGTATGGTCACTTTATGGTATGTTGTTGGGGATGGCGTGGTGGAATATAGGTCACGTTGAGCTGTGCCCAGGTGTGCATGGGCTTTGTAATTTCCTTCAGGATGCCTGGGATAAGGATTGTTTCTCTGATGGAGCTCGGGAACAGAGCGTAGATAAGACAAGAACTACCTGGAAACCAAAAGGGAAGAAATAGCCTGGGTCTGATTTTGAGGATATGGAATGAATGATTCATGAATCAGGTGGACAGAGAAACAGGATATGATGGTTGTCCATGATATTAACGTTGCGATAGGCACCATCCAAGTGCGATCCAAACGCTCGGCCAAGCTCTGACTTTTACTTGACGGTTACACTAATTAACAGTGAATCACCACCATACCAGCCTCGTTGTATCCGTACAAAGACTGAAACCCAAAACCCAAACAAGGGATTGATTGACTCGGTTGAGTCAGGACAGAGACAATACCGAAGACTGTGAGCTGGGCGATGGGCGATGGATCATGGACGGGCATCTCATTTCTTTTCAAGGTCTTTGATGAAGAGTATCTCGACTTTACAGGGGCACAGCTGCAAAGTAACGTATGGCTGCCGCTGCTTCGTTACACTTGCATTGCATCGCCCCATAATTCTTCCATTGTCCTTGTCCATTTGTGGCATCCCGAAGCAGGTGAGCCAGGGATGTTTGTGATATCTACCTGGATACTGCACTGTACTCATTAAAGATTGAGAGAGAAAAAAGACAGGCTTCACTTGTTTGGAACGGACTTGCATTTTATCTTACTTGCATTCTTTCTTGGCTGTATTGCCTAGAACGTCTGGGCTCCCCTGGAATACTCTTCCGGATAGACATAGCAACATACAGTAATATCAGCGTATGTACTTCTACTTCTATTGTCCGTCCCTACCAATTTATTCATCACATTCAATTTCACGCTTCTTCTTCTGCCCCTCCACTCTGTTTCTCGCTCTCCACTTCAATCCCCGCTGCCACGCCTCTCACTGCCGCTGCCGCCGCTGCAGAGTCCACCCAAGGCGGCCACTAAGAGCCCTACAGTCGCCCACTCGCTCCATTCCTGCGCATTTCTGCGATCGTCCCTTGATTTGAGTGCAAACTGGTCCCCTTTGCCCCTTGTCTTGTTGACTCTGACATGACGTCGGTATGCTTCAACACTCGTCACATGTTCCGCTGTCAAATCAGTCTGACAGCCAAATCCAAGACCTCCCCGGTCCTTCAGCTCCGGACCTCCGGCCTCACAACTGCCGCACTCCTCCGGGCTCCTCGGCGGCCGATTCTCATTTAATCCAACCTCGAAAATTAGACCTCGCTTACTGTTTCCCCCGCCTTTCAGGGTGGAATGTTCTTCGTTTCGCCAAGTCTCAAGTGCGACTCGATCAGCAAAGCCATCCATGTCACCTCCCAAAGCTTCAAAGACTGACTGATTTGATGATTTATTGCATCATGAAAGCCGTGCCGTGCCGTAGCCGTGAATCCTGTACCGAGCGTGCATCCATCATCTTTCGATGGCCGATTTTCTTTCATGTCTTGAAACTTCGATGGCCTTTGATCTCGTCCTCTGTCTTGACCACATGGCCCATCCACCAACTCTATTGGCTCCCGTCACATCTTACACTCTGATTCAGGTACGGCACAGTGTCATCAGAGCTTGAGCTTGATTAGCATCGAGTAAGGTCTATAAACATGTTCTCAGTCTAGCTCTACCGCTAGAAACCATGCAAATGCCTCACTATAGTAACCTGATTCTTGATGGATTTCCATGTACCAAGAATCCATTGCTACTATGTGGATTGGTGTCTACACGCTCTTATTCTTGCAGTAATACGCTGCTGTGCTTGGTATCTGGCTGCCCTTCAAAATGGCTAAGCAGTTTGAATGGGCGTGGAGTGAAACATTTCAATCACGGCAAACAAATTAAAGCGACACAAAGGAGCACAAAACAACAAACACCGGGATACTGGAAAGGAAATGTCTAAATTCGCTATTCTTGTACTGCCAAGAGCTTACTGCCAAGAGGCAAAGGATACTATTCGGTTCCGAGAAGACATTCCGGTTTGGTTCAGGGTAGGATGCATGACCAGAAGAACAACGGCAGCAGTAAGTCAATCAATTGTGCGAGGCTTAGGAACAAGGACTTTGAGTCAAGCTCTTGTGTGTTCTGGACATGGAAACATTGATAAGACGATGCAGAAATGAACAAATCTAAGAGAGTTGTTAATTGATGTTCGTCGAAGAAGTGCACCAATAGTGTGCGTTCCAGTTCAATGATGCAGCAATGCCAATGACTCGAATGCTATCTCAAGCGGCTCAACGGTTCACTCTGACACAAAAAGCAATACAGCCGCTATGGAATAGCAACCTCCTTCCTGCACAACAGAACAAAAAGAAGGCATTGCATAGTCGTCAAGAAGAGCAAAAGACAAACTCCGGTACAGGGAATCGAACCCTGGGCTCCGCGGTACTGATCTCTCAGGTTATGAGAGCGCGAAATGTTAGCCACTACACCATACCGGACGTATTTTAGGCTGTTTGATGCTAAAGGGAGCTGCAATTTGCATCTCTGTACTCTAGCTCGGTCTAGTGAGAAAGATGATGCTGGAGAGAAGTGTATGTCTTCAGTGAAGCATCGATGCCAGGCTTGAAGGCAGTGCTGATTCTACTTAGGCTTCACGATTGAGAAGACGATTTAAACCTTATCGTGAATAACCTTAAACAAGGTATGTCGTGGTATAGAGTTGTGAAAGGCCAATGGTCCTAACGGCCGAACGACCCATGATCCATTCAACCTACACCTTCTCATTGCTTGACATACCTGATATGAAGCAATTGTATATAGCTCCCGAGTGCTAAAAATAATCTGGTTGGGCTTCTGTGGTTCACTCTTAAACCACCCCAATTGGCCATCGTAAGTAAATCGCGATGACCATAACGATAGCCATAACGAAGACCACGATACACTCACGCCCAACGGCCACTAATGCAAGGGACTTATAATAATGCCCGATATGCTTATCGTGATACATTCAAGCCATAAGCTGAGTGCAGTTTCAAAAGTTCGTGGCTTCAGCTCGACACCACCAACGATTTGAACCCTATGATATCACTCATATGGGGTGTTATTAAAGATGCACTCGTGTAAATACACAGCCCCCTGGTATTCAATCGTTCCTCGAAAAATGATACCACTTTCGTCTAAACGCGATGTCAATGCATCCAACGAAAGCTTCTAGAATAACCCTGTCAAGACCCAAGGCATTTTCGCCGTCTCCTTCATTCATTTCTTCTCTTCATCATTATACGTAGATCGTTCGTAAAAGCATGATGATCCCAAAAAATTGCCCAATATGTATACAAGAAACGCCATTCTCCCATCAAATACGCCCTAAGTACATGACCGCAGTCAACCTTATGCATAATCGTGCCAATCTTGACCCCGGGACCAATCAAGATACCTGCTGACCATCCCAGCTGTAACTATCCATAGGGCTGACGGGCGCGGGAGACACATCCGGCAGATGACTCGCGCTTTCTATTGGACAAGATGAACTTGCAAAGGTCCCCGACTCCCTGGCAAAGTCTGATAGGCGTGCGAGCCGTAGCTCATACACTTGGGCTGCCTCACCGGTGTCTCCCTTCTTGCGTAGCGCGGACTCGAGATTGGCGAGGGAGCTGATCAGGATACGCTCGTCTCCTTTGCAGGCGGTAATGAGATTTGAAGCTTCTCGGAAGCACTCGATTGCTAAAGATAGGTCGCCCATCTGATAGCTGTAGTTGCCCAATTGGACGTTCATGCCTGCTTCTTGTTCCTCGTCTAGATCCCAGTCTTTTAGTGTTTGGAGATATTCCATGGCTTCTTCGATCTTGTTCTCGGCGGTCTTTGCGTTGCAGACTATACCGGTCTGTAGGATAGCGAGTTCTCGGAGCCAAGGATGTCGTAATTGTGTAGCTTCAGCTCGGGCTCGATATGTCGTAGAGACTTCGAGTGCCTCTGCTGTCTCATCATGATAGACGAGGCAGTCAACATGATCGCAGTATAATATTGTTGTAAGTGCATTCGCTGGCCCTATTCGTTCTTCGAAGAGAGGCACGAGCGCAGAGTATAAGCGTGTAGATAGTTCGTAATAGTCGGAAAAGTCTGGAGATCCAATAATTTCCCATATTTGTGTCATTGGATGATTCTGACCCAAAGCCATGGGTATCAGCACAGCCAGGTGCTTCATGACGATCTGTAGGAGGTCATCCTTGTGGAATCGGTGTAGAAACCACAGTAGAAATGGTATTCTCGTGGCGAAGACAGGGCTCTTGGAGGCAACTACCTCCTTGAGTAACTCAAAAGCTGGGGTGAGCATGGTTCTGACCGATACCTCGTCCTTTCTCATCATTGATCGGTTGAACAAGCCAAAGCTCGTCACCACGCGTTCAAATAACTCGACGCTCCGATCACCAGTATTTGGACTGACACAATCGCCGTTATACTCGTATTTCCAGGTTCTGTTGGTGAAACATGTGTCGAAGTAGCTCGTAAAGAGTTCAAGAACCCGATCTATACAAGAAGTGTCCTTCGGTGGTAGTGGTAATGGACTGCTGGAAGCAGGTCCTGGCGTCCGACACTGAACCTCGAGAGTCGTCTGAATGCTAGGCACAACGCCAGCTTGAAAGCGAGCGACAAGCTGTGGATTCCGTCGAATGTATCTGTTTATGTTATCAAGATCGACCGGTTGTCCACGGATAGTAAACTCGGACGTCTTTCCCTGGGCCTCCCGTTCCGTTCTCAGGATAAGGATAGCAAGGACCTCATCGCTCTTGAGTTTCTTATCCAGGCCCCACTTCCAGATCCTCGACTTGTACATTTTGACGCTGTGCATGATATGTCAATTACCCGTTGAGACAAAAAGAGAGGGAGTGGTTACGCACGTCGCTGTAAAGCCATGTTCACGCTCGAGGACTTCCATGACCTCTTTAAGCGGGCGCTTTTCTTCCTGGTAGAGTCTTGTGATTATAGGACGCTTCTTTTCCCATACTGCGCTGGGGATGCGTCTTCCGGGGGCGCATCGCGGGAGGCTCAAGTCTGTGTCGTCTGAGTCGCCGGGAGTGGTACGGCGCCTGGCCGAGAAGACGCCCGAGGTAGCCATCATGACATTGCCTTTGCTGCGAGTGATATCGTATGCTGATTTGTATATTGATGACGCGGTGATGGGATCGGGTTCGTATCGTGTTGGGTCACGTATATGTATGGATAGATGATGATGAAAAGTATAAAAGACGTCACATTAAAGATGATGAGCAATTTGAGAAGAGCGGAACTAAAAGGATTCAAAGGCTAATCCGCAATTTTGACTTCTCTGTAAGCCCAGAACCCTGCCTGTTCTGATCCTTCCCCCTCCCGTCCTCTCCACTCTCACCAGCACAGCACAGCGCAGCATCGGATGAGGCAGCCTTAACACGCACAGTTAACTTCAGCCCAGTAAGGCCGTTTCAACTATTATACGTATGTAAGACGGAAGTGGTAGTAGAAGTGGAAAGGTCATGGCCGAAGGTGGGGGCCGTTTCTTGAACCACCCATGTCATTGATGTGCTGAGTGCCTGTCAATTATGCCTTGCGATGAGCTAACTAGAAGATGGATGCCTACTTGTGCTTATTTACCCGCTCAAGTCAAGACACGGCTCCAACTTAAATGAAGTTTTGATGAGTCTATTACTGCCTGATGGATAATTGATACTAGATAGAGTAGTTGTTTGTTGGTCAACGCAATGCAACATGACGAGCCATTGCATGACATTGTTGTACTGTATCTGTTGTTGATCCATTGGCAATGGATCTTTTTCAGCCTTATAGAGATTAACGTCGGGTGCGCCCCATCAGTACCCGAACCCGACCCCTCTCCACTTCCAACGGCCGCTTGGGGGGCCTCACCCTCCATTCGCACTCCAGTACCGAGAGGTTCAGCCACCGGCCGAGTCAAGTTTAACCCAGCTTGGTCTCTAGCCTTACTCGGTACAAGCAGCATAATCAGGGTCCAACGACAAGAGGACGCCCGTAGTGTTTATTGCCAATTGGATTTGATATTCAAGTAAAGTCTAGTACTAAACTCACCAGCAAGGTGCTTCTAACGAGTAGCAGCACGTTCACTTAAACAATTCGCAAAATCGCAAAGTTATAACTCACAATACTAATAAGAACCCTTTTCTTTTTTGCGCCAACGCGCAGTTCTACCAAATTCTGTCTATTAGCCCACACATGTTCAAAAACCTGTCATCTCAAATCATGATTCAGAATTATTCTGGAGTTGTTTCACGTGGTACTTTTTCTTCCAGCCTTAGGGTGATTGGGCCTGAATTTGCACCACTTTCTCTCATGGGATTTTCGATTATCTTCATTCTTGGGCGCGTTCTTGCATCCAAGATGAGCATACCGGCAGGGTAATCTTGGTATCGTTTTATTCGGGCATGCCTGTCTCTCGTGCTTGTTGCGGCTTGACATATTTGCAAAGGTCTTTTCGCAGTGACTGCATCTGGGGGGCGAGCTTGGTGGTTCTCCCATGAGCTCAGTTTTGCTCGGTGTTGGGTGATCGTCCTTGCATTGTGGAGTCCAAGGTGGTATGTCCGTCTGAAGCAGCACATCTTCAACGTTCTCCGTTGGGGGTGTGGAAAACGCTGGAGGAGTGGGAAACGCCGAAGGGGCGATCGAGCCATTTGCATCGTATGCGAAGCCATTGGACATATTGACGACATCGAAGCCTGTTGCCGGGCCATTGTAGTTGAAAGAGAGCAAGAAGGGACTCTGTATCATTTGATCCTGAGCATCTGTAGAATGGCCGAATGTGTTTTCGAAATCTGAGACCGTTACTAGCAACGAGCCATTGTAGTCTTGGGTAGAACGGGGTGGATCTGGACTCGATTGACCCGGAGTCTTTGTAGTCTGACTGGAGATAGCTTCGAAATTGAACTTCATCGCCAGCCTTGGACGTTTATTGTCCGGGGGGATTGGAGTTAGATCCCTTTGACCCGGAGTCTCTGTAGTCTCACTGGAGATAGCTTCGAAATTGAAGTCCATTTCCAGCCTTGGGCGCTTGTTCTCCCGGGTTGAAGTTAGACTCGTTGGATCTAGAGTCTCCGTAGGCTGACCGAAGAATTTCTCGAAATCAGAGTCCTCTGCCAGCAACGGGCCATTGTCACCCCAAGAAGGAGGCATTGGAACTGGACTCAATTGACCAAGAGCTTCCGTAGGCTGGTCAATAGACTCGCGCGGTGTATGGTCATCTGTCAACAATTAGTCGGAGGACCGCAACGTAAATTTGAAGAACAATACCTTTAATGGCCGGAGTCCACGGACTCGTCGGGAATTCGAAAGAAGTCTCCATTCCAATACCAGAATCGAAGGAACCGAGGTCCTTCCCTTCAAGGCTGGGATTAGTTAAAAGCTGAGATATCTCTGGTGATTGAGGGAAAGGGTCAGAGCCGTCCAGCGTCATCTGACCTTGAGACAAGTCCTGGAGCCCGTTGCTGATGCCAGACACATTGCTATTTCCATAGGGTGATGGAGTGATGGTTATAGAAGGCGCCATTCCTCCCATAATCTGTGATTGAGGGGCTTTGGGCCCTGGATATCTAGCGCTCTTGTGCGCAAAAGTAGATGCATTCTCTGTCGTCAGGTCTGCCACGACGTCCATCATGCGATAGAAGCCCGTTTCCTTCGCGAACTCTAAAGCCTGGGGTAGCATGGAATAGTACACAGGCGCTTCCTGTAGCAAAAGACGGATCACGTCAACTTTTTGCCATCGAACCGCGGCCAGGAGGGGCGTAAAGAGACGGTCCGAGTAGTTGGCAGCGCCTTTGATGTACCCTTCAAAACTCTTGTGTTTGTTCTGAATCAAGTATTGGACAGTAGGGCAGTGGTCGAGTTTGATAGCCATGTATAGGGGATCGTAGGTTATGTCGGAAGGATCGCGGCATCGGACATTTCTTTCCAATAACCGCGAGCGCTCGATAACGTTCAGCATGTACTCATAGGTGTCCCAGAAACGGTTTTGAAGAATTTCATAGAGAAGTTCTTCGTCGTAAAAGATGCGGGTGTTCTTTGATCGCAGAAGAGGTTCGCAAAAGCCGCGAAGTAGATCCTCTCTACCCATTCGAGCAAAGGTCCCGATCTGGGTATTCTGGACCCTCTCGTACTCCTCTTCCATCTCTTGAGTAAACGCTCCGAGTTCAAAGTACTCTCCAGGGCCGCTCAGAAAGTCATTGTAGCGGGGTTGGATCTCCTGAAAAAGATCGGCAGAAATGATGTTTTGACGGTGCAGATGGTCAATGTCAAGGCCATCGTAAAGAAATGATTCGAGCAAGATGTCGTTAACAAGCAGTCGTATCTCGTTGAATGTGTCGTCAAATCGTGTCCCGTAATTCGCCCGCTCGCGTAAAATGTGACAAAGTGCATCATAATGGCAGAGAACTTGTTCAATGTTGAGGGTAAGAGGCTCGGGCCCAACAGGGTTCAACGCAAGACTTTCG
This sequence comes from Fusarium flagelliforme, assembly GCF_020744385.1. Lineage (NCBI taxonomy): Eukaryota > Fungi > Ascomycota > Sordariomycetes > Hypocreales > Nectriaceae > Fusarium > Fusarium flagelliforme. Next base: position 7,455,068 of record NW_025763503.1, read on the forward strand.
CTGAAGAACCGTTTGAGGTCTCTACTTCCGAAGCCAATCGTGGTGACGCCTCTTGCATTGTGCTTGACGATGGTGAAAGAAAAGAAGGGCAGTTTGAACTGTGGTTGGACCTCAATGAACTTGCCAGACCCAGCTGACACTAGGTTATGGACGAGGCCACTGATCTGTTAGCAATGCGCGTGGAGCGAGATACAGCTTAGTATACTTTTCAAAGATTTCAGTATATCCCATATATGGACCTTCATCTTCTGGGTATGGCGATAAGTCCGCTGTTGGGATCGGGCGATAGGATTGCTGTGCTGGGATGTCAATCGGATAAGTCATGGTGGTGGTACAATGGGCGGTCTCCCAGAGAGCACGCCCAGGAAAGTCAAGGTTGTCCAGCCAAGAAAGTCACGACCAAGACGATGGAACGAAAATGTTTAAGGAGACAAGTGCGAAAAGTGTAACTCGAATTAAGAAATGAAAGAAAACCCTACGTAGGTTCCTAGGTTTCTACGGTAGGGTTTTCGTAAAGTCACAGGGAGGCCCGTTGAGATCCAAAAGTTAGGAATCTGAGGTAGGTGGGGGCGTGGCTGCACTTGACCTCTCCTGCAAGTAATCCATCATGAGACTGCCTTTTTAGTGGAAATAGACGACGGTTACAATATGGCTTTAACAAACCACCTATAAATGCAGTTGCCTTAGCGCACCAAAGTCTATTAAATTAAACAATTGACTCAAGCCCCAGACTCACGCAGCCAGCAACTTGGACATTGCCTTTTGATACCACGACTGTACCAATCGATAGCCTGAGTAGCAGAGGATAATTGCTCTTTAGACCAAGTCTTTTTAATCTTGTCAATCCACCATCCTCGCCTCGTCGGTTGATACATGCTGCAGTCAACACACCAACTCCAAGCACGGCGCAGTCTCCCATTCGCATCTCGAGGTTGAAACCGTCTAAGTAGTTCCTCCATGTGCATACACGAACATCCATCTACAGATTTGTCCACCTCTGTTATGCTCCAAGGCGCACGGTGATGTTTGCGATCAGGTACTGACAGACTGCACAGCCTCCCGATGTCGAGCATGCTCTTACAGCTCATGGCTAACATGGCCCTGTCCACGAGCGGGGCCTGGGCGAAGATCATTGTAAGGATTTCGGGAGGGAGTGCAAGCAGTAAAGATGAGCTTGAGCTGCACTCCATATTGAGCTTGTTACAGTGAGCACCCAGTCAGACAAGTTGCGCGGTATAAGAACTCACTGATGGCGGGGTTCTAAAAGGGACAGTACGAGAGCACTGCGTTGGCCCAGGCCTGCTTCTCAGCTGGACAGGCATGGCAAAAAAGCGACTACTGCAACAATCTGACAGCAGCTATCACAACAAGCGCAAGATGTGTCGTCTGTATGAGGCACTTTTGAAAGATGGAAGATGGGATGGGATGGGACGTGTAAGTTGAGGTCATCGATCATGTCTAGTGCGTTACTGGAACAAGTAGTAGCAAGCATGGGACGATCGGGTAATTGCTCACCCGTCCCAGAATACCAATCCAAAGCGAAGAGGCTCTATCAAACGAATTGTTTTACCTATAGCCATTTTGCACACGATTCTAATCGATACCGTGTGCTGGTAATATGGTACCTATTCTCATCATCTAAGTGCTCAGTGGGCCTGAATGCTAGGGACCATCACCTGGGGAACAACCATGGCCATTCTGTGAAATGTGATTGGCTCACAGCCACTAAATTGCTTCCATCCGCCCCGCGACGCCAGTCGCGTCTTTACGCGTCTCCCACTTTACGCCTCCCACTGACCATTCCTCCTTGTCTAATTTCGTCTTCACATTGCACAGAAACTATAACGATACCAACAACGACATCATGTTGCGGCAAGACTTCAACCGAATTGACCCTAAGCGACGCAATGTCGTCGACCACCGCAAGAAGCAGTTTGCTACGCCCACATACAAGGACCTCGATTACCCCCATCGTCTCAACTTTTACTCGGATCCTCCTACCGCAGACATCACCCTCGAACAGTTTGAACAATGGGCTATCGACCGACTTCGAGGTATGTAACGGGCCCTCACACATGGAAACACATCTAATACCCTGCAGTTCTCGCCGAACTCGAAGCATGTTCCTTTCGCAACAAGACGCCCGCCGAGACAGCAACCCACATGAAGCCCATCCTCAAGAAGCACCTGTTCCTCGAGGCCAACAGTTCCGGTTCCAAGAAACTATTCGAGCAGCGCCAAAAAGACCACTACAGCCACTTTATTCTACGACTAGCCTTTTCGTCGACTGAGGACCTGCGCCGGCGATTCACGCGTGTTGAGACGATGCTCTTCCGTCTGCGACTTAACGAAGACGATATTGCGGAGCGATCAGCTTTTGTCAAGACTCTTGGTTTGGATTGGTGCGAAGATGTGTCAGAGGAAGACAGGAGGGAATACGCTGCAGAGTTGGCCGCCTTCCACCGAAAGGGCGACAACGAAGACAACACTTGGTTCAAGGTGGATTGGGAACGAGTTCCTGACCTGATCGAGAGCCGAAGAGTGTTTCTCAAGGCTGGAATGGCATTCGTGCCCGGTCGCGAACAGGCTGGTATGGTTATCTCGGAGTTTACCACGCGCTTGGAAAGACAACTTGAGGTACGACAACCCTACTGGACAAGCGACCTCGATACTAACTATGCATAGTTGACTGCCCGCGCTCTTCCCCGACTTGATGAGGACGACCGACTTACACCCATTCTCAACCATCTTTCCAAGAACTTCATCACCCCTGATGCTTCTTACACTTCAAGCACAGCCGCAGTGCCCGGTGCCGAAATCAGCGCCAACAACATCGACAATCTATCGCAACATTTCCCAGCCTGCATGTCCCACCTCCACCGCTCGCTGCGTCGGGATAACCATCTCAAGCACTTTGGCCGACTACAATACTCACTCTTCCTCAAGGGTATCGGCTTGAACCTGGAAGAATGTTTAGTGTTCTGGAGACAGAGCTTCAACAAGATGACAGACGACAAGTTCAACAAGGAGTACCGCTACAATATCCGCCACGTATACGGTGATGTTGGAGGTGACTCCAACCGAAGAGGAGGTGGTTACAGTCCGTTCAGTTGCCAAAAGATCTTGACCGAGCATCCTCCTGGACCCGGTGAGGCTCATGGATGCCCGTACCGACACTTCGGCATGGACAATCTGTCAGCCCTTGTACAAGCGATGGGTGTCAATGATCGCTCTGTTATTAAGGGCGTCGAGGAGGATAAGGCCAAGCAAAAGTTCCATATGGCATGCAATCGGTAAGTCATTGATGCCATTGCGAAAGGTTACATATACTAACAATACTCCAGCGTATTTGAACATATACACAAAAAGGAGATTAAGAAGGCCAAGGACGAGGGCGTCATGACACAAGCACAGCTCGAGACAATTGTCCACCCCAACGAATACTTCAAGCGCAGTTTCCTACTAAAGAACCTCGACAAGGAGACATCTGGCGACGTGCGAATGGAGGGTTGATAGCTTTGACGCACTACCGCCATTGGTTATGGGAACATAGGACTCGGATATAAGACGCTTACACGTTCGCAAGAGTATCAGAAAACTAGTCGCCGATGCTACGAGACTAAATACTTTAGACACTTGATGCTAGTTTGTGCTAGCATTCGGGCTATTTTATTTTGGTACTCCAAGCCTCGGAGGGCAATTGTTCTGCTACCCAAAGACGTCTATCGCATTGTAATTATGAATTGTAGGTATTGGATCAGGAGTAAGGCGTTGGGATAAAGCCTTGGCATGGACATGTATGTATGTACTGTACCGTATGAATGAAACCTCAGTATGTAATCGAGACGAAATGTATTTCAGTACTGTAAAACGGAAATGGAATATTCTTAGAAACACCGCAGAAGCTGACCGCCAAGTTGGCAAATCTCCAGCCCTATAACCACCGCAATTATACTCAAGACGACCGTAATAAAGGGTCCCTGATCAACGAAATCTGCATCATCTCGCACACGCCTCACGTTCTATTCCTTCTTGGTGCACCGTTTTGCTGCAAACCCTGGGCTGTCAAATACCACAAAACGGTCTGTTCGACGTCACGCCCCTCCTCCCCGCCCGTTTTGTTGTTTTTTATAGACCGCCCTGTTTTGCGAACGCAACGCAACGTCGTGGTTTGTTTGGTCGTGGGACTGCACGATGAGGTCAGTGGGCGGGATGACGAAAGAGGCGTGGGTCCCCTTGTTTTTTTCTCTACGGATACGCGCGTGAAAAAAGTGAGTGAGGGCATTCGCAGGGTCTCTTCGGGAAGCCTGCATGGTGATGTGGTGTCTGTCAGGGGAGGGATTACGTAGAAGGGGGATCAGTTGGTTCTTGTTGGTTTGGATACGTGATATTGCTATTTTTGTTGAGATGACAGTATGTAAACAATTGTTCTTTCTTTCGAGATCTGAGGCTCAAACTGGAGAACATATGTACGATTCCGTGGATGATCTCCCGTTTCATTTCTCCACTAGGAAACCTCCTCGCAAACCCATAAATTTCCAAGTCTGTGGTTCAACAATTCTTGACATTAACCTCATTCTCCTTTATTCAGCCCTTTGTAAAATTTCCGGTGTGGTTCCTGTCATACAAACCCGCTTTGATGAAGGGACAAAAACCCTTGACGCAGGAGGAAAAAAAACGTCATCCCTTGCGGTAAGCTAAGCTAAGTCCCGTACGGGCGTTGGCGTGCGTTATGACATCCTGCTCTACCAATAGCTTCTCGTGGATGCGACCGTTTTTTTACAGGCCGGTTACTGCAGGTTTCGGGGGTGTGTAAGACTGACCGACCTGAGCTGGGAAGAAAAAGACCTCAACTTGTTGTTGGAGATGGAGACTCAGAATTGAGGGCGACGTTGTGACGGTGATAATGACGGCAATAGCATCATTTCGGAAGCAATGGAACGGTACGCACGGAAATTCGGCAGGTTATAGACGATGGTTGTGACCGGACTTGAGCTTATTTCGACTGTCGCTCACTCTTTTTATTCCCAATGCCGTGGTAGCCTGGGACGGGCCGGGCTCGGCATCTTGGGTTATCTCTCGAGATCCCGTGATAAGAGTCACGAACAGACAAAGATACCGACCTACATCGGGGACTCGGGTCTAAACCGGCGAGCTTAGAAATGCTAGGCTCCGCCTGTTAGCTACGGGTAGAAAGTGTTCCGTGCTGCTTGTCTTACAGCACGGTCTGTGTGTTTTATCGACAAGTCTGTTTTTTGCTCTTGTTCTAAGACATGCAGTGACAGATAGGCTTTGCAACTCCCCGGCTTTTCCCACAGGTCCTGCCTGTAAGCAAGACAAGGGTTTACCTGTATGTTTCTGATAGCCTGTATCAGAATGTCGCCAAGCCAACGTAATCTCAAAAGACGACATTATAGCCTCATTCTGTCTGTTTTAACGCTGCAACTCTTACTCGCAGAGACAGCGTTACAATGCGTGTCAGCACAGCACTTGGATCTGAAAAGAGGTCGAAGGTCCGACGAATTAGACACAGGCCCTGACTCGTAGCTTGGATAAGAAACCCCCCGTTTGGCTGTAACCCCGCGGGCCGAAGAGATGCTACTATTTCGAGTTTGGTTACCTTCTCCCCCCGGGCTGTAACTCAAGCAAGGAACTGTAGCAGAAGAAAAACAAGCTTGGCACGGGGACTTGCAAACTGTCACTACAGAGACTTATAGGCTGACTGGTTTAAACGGACAGACATACGATATCAGAATGGAATTAGAATTGTCAAGTTAGTGTGCAGCTCGTGGTCCCGGGTTCTTCGAATCCCGGCATTGGTGCCCAGTCTGTCAAGCCACCGCCGCCATCTTTTTGTCTCTATCTTATTTGTGACTGCCTGATGCTAAATTGCAGTACCGGTCACGAAGCCGTGAACAGAGAGGGGTTTTCTTTGGCCAAGATCTAGACCTGCATCTTTTAGTAACAACCCTTTTTGAAGGATAACGGACGGGACGGCAGATGCCAGGTGCATTTGCATGCATTCCAGTTGCCCGTCCCCCCATCTGTTGAACTTTTGCTCCGGCAAGCCTTTTGAATCTCAGTCTAAATCTAGACTGGTCCGAGCCCCCCTCAACTGCCGCGAAAGGACTCAAACTTTGTTTCCTTGCAGGCGCGTTGCGCGCATATTGAAGGAGTGATGAGGGGCTGGGTTGAGGGGGAAGGGTGGTACATTAGCCTCTCCATATTGCTGCTTTAGAGTGCCGTACTGGGCTTGCAAGCCGGGGTAACAAAGGGTCGAGAGCATCGAGCGAGTCGTGAGTTTTAAAAAAGAAAAAGTTACAGTACACGGTGGTTGCATGGCTTGCACAAGCGTCTATAGCTACAGTACGGATTGACTTTGGTTCAGGTTGGTTGCTCTGAATGCAGCTATCTTTTGAGCTCTCAACTGTCATTGCCGGACGGGTATAGGCAGGCATTACGTAGAGTTTATGCAATGGTCACATTCCCAATCGACGATAAGTCGAATATGCATGTAAGTTGTGCAACAAATAGCATCTTCTTGTCTTAGCCTCATATCCATGTCATGGCGTCGTAATCTTCCACGTATCTCCGAGACAATGAAAGAGAGGCTGGACTGTTTTGAGTATAGCTGGTTGGGTTTACAAGTGGGGGCGAGATGGGTTGGTGGGAATAGCCTCAAATGAAAGGAAGAAAATAAAAACCAAGGCGGAAGAAGAAAATGGAAAATGAGTTGCTGTAATTGTAAGTACTGCGTGGAGTCTCCACCGACAGAATGAAGCAAATAAACCGAAGATGTGGAGTTGTTGGTGAAGGAGAACCAAACCCTAACCGAGGGAAAAATCTCCAGAGCTCCAGTTTCCATGCCAGGTCAAGTGCCCGGGATAAAACCTGGAGAATCGAGACAGGAGACAAGGGGGGATTTGAACAAAAACAGTAAAATCAGAAAGGGGGAGGCGAAAAGAAAAGAGGATATAGCTATGAATAAGGTAATTACCGTCAAATGTGAAATGAACTGATACGAGACATGTCTCCATTCCATTCCATTTGAGGTCCAGTCCAGACTCAATATCGCGTTTAGCTCGGTAGAGTAGAAGCTTTACGAAAATGCAAAATGACATTTTCGTCTGTCCATCCTCGGCTTGGCATGGAAATACCGTACGGTACTACAGTACTACAGTAGCAACGAGATGGGGTCTTCAGACGTCAGTGGCTGGTATGCGAGCCTCGGCGCCAACATCGTCAAATTCGACTTTTGCAGTTTGGAATTTCGGTCTCATTGGGTCCAACCAGGGCACATATTTATGGAAATTCAACGTTTGACTCCCAAAAAGGAACCAATGGAACCCTGGTCAGACATTCAACGAGATGCATACTAGCAATGCGAAGAGGCGGCTCGTAGGCGTAGCGCGGAGAGCGTGCGTCTTTTGACGGACGGCCGATGCTTGATTGTAGCTTAGCTTGGGTTATGTTAGTGGTCAGGTGTTGTTCAGAAGAGCCAACGACATGATCAGTATCCATGTAATGCACAGACGATATTGGTTAAGACAGAAGACATCACACTGATCATGATCTGATCTGATATGATATGAGAGAAAGAGATAAATTATCAAGAATAAATAAAATACTGTCCAATCGGCGTTGCGTTTGCCAGGCACCAGGCCGTGGTCTCTGCGTGTACTCAATCCACGACTATACATACATACATATAGATAATACATAAAAAGAAGCCTTTACTTTCCAAAGCGCCCGCCAGGTAATGTAATGCAAACAGAGGGTATCCCTAGGTATAATAAGAAATGTTTCCCATCCCAAAGAAACTCCATAACATGATGACATGAGAGTCGTGAGAGAAAAAAATAAAATAAAATAAAAAAGTGGTGGTCATAAGAAGCGAAGAAAGCCAAGCCTTGAATGGTAGGCTGTGATGCGCTTCTGGAGAAGAGGGTTGTTGATCTGATCTGATATGATCCAATCTGGATCTGCCAATTGCCCGCTGGGAGGCAGTGCTGATCCGGTAGCTGACGGGGGTCCCGTTGTTGATCCCGGACATGCCGCATCCAATCAATCACTCGAATGCCCCGAGTCTTTCTTTGACTCGCAGTGGTGACGAAAGTGAGGGGATCGTGGCCGTTGGTGGTTTTTATCGCGGGGATTTTGCGTCAAGAGTGTTGCCCAATTCCATATCGTCCAGGTGCAAGTCGTGCGTTATGTACAGCTGCGGTTAAGGCGATGCATGGGACTTTTGGTCTCTTGCGTAGAGGGTGCTCCTTCAAAAGGTGCTGTCCTTTCCATGGCGGAGGGGAAGGGATGCTGTTTGATCCTATCCTTTGGGCGCCCAAGAGATGGTTGTGCGAATGTCGCTAGTTGTTGTTTTTGTTTTCCCTCCACCAAGAAAGAAGAAGAAGAAAAGCTGAATTGGTAGTGTCGAAAGTCGTATGTCATCTTCGAACTTCGTTTTCCAAGCTTGTTGTTTTGGGTTTAATCATTTATTTGTAGCCGACCATCTTTGCGCAACGTTCGCAGTAGTAGAGGTTGTGGGCGATGCGGACCATGCCCATGGTGCTGACGTCGTCGGTGGAGGTAGCCTCTACTGAGCGAGCGCATCGCATGCAGCGAAGCACCTCGACCGAGGCGATGGGAAGAGCGATTGAGTCCATGCTGTATCTGTGGCCCGAGTCGGAAGAAGAGGACGATGATGATGAGCGAGATGATGATGTTGAGCTGGATGATCCAAAGTGGTGGCTTGAAGGTCTGGCAGACATGATGAGAGAGGAGAGAGGAAGTGTGTGGTGGGTAGTAGTTGAGATATATGTAGTACTCTGTAGTAAAAAAAGAGATTTGTTCTTGGTTTAAAGTACAAGGGGAGGAGAATATGGGAACAAGCAAGGAAGCTAAAGCCTTTTTTACTGTTTGTTTCAAGTGGATGGGGATGCGCTGGCGCTTTGTACTCTGGTGCTGGTTTACTTCGCCCGGGCTCTTTTTCAAGGGGGATGGTGCTCTGGTTAAGAAGGATTGGAGAGGTGACCAGGGGTGCCTTTGGAGCTAGGCTCTGAACTCTGGAGCCTTGAAAAAAAGAGACTGTCCGGGGGGGTGTGCAGTATGTCTGAACCTGGTCTGATGGGTGTGTGGCAGAGAGTGTGGTGTCTGTCTGTCGTTCAAAACGGTACGGTACAGATAACGGTACGGTAACACGGCAAGGTGGCTGATGCTTAGTCTGGTTGGTTGCAGAAGAGAGAACGAGAGCGAGAGAGCTGGGAACTTCGGAGGTCTATGGGCCGACAGTTCTAGAGCGTTGTCGTCGGATTCCGTTGAGCCGATGGAAATATCTGGATATGCAGAGGTAGGTTCTGGATTGAAGTCGTAGAATTGGGGGACGGCACGACCTTTTTATCAAAATAGTGAAATCGAAAACTCATCGAAAACTGATACTGGACTGCTCATACTGGTCATGCAACATCCACTACTGTACTTGGTAGTGAATGAGAAACAGGGCATCGCTCGTCTCAGTTCAGTGTGTGTGGTGCAATATAGCACGCTACGTAAGTTACATTAGTGCTTTGCTTCTCAGCAATGCTAGAGCTAGATCGACGATGTGCCATTTTGGCACCACCACGGAGTGTCTTCGCCAGACGGCGTTTGTTCGTGGAGTAAGGATCGGCGACAGAATCCAAAATCTCAGCCAGGCCAGGGCCCAGGACATGCCAAGCACGCGAAACGGAACACGCCCCGAAAAAAACAAAAACTGTACTGTCGTAGGCACCCGAGGGCAGGTCAGACAGGACGAGACGGCACGGCATATGCCAGTGAAGTTGAGTTAGCCACTATAAGACAGTGGTATCTGGAGGCGGGCGTTTATGTCTCTGAGGGAATTGTCCAAGCAACCGTCGTAACTTTCATGGCTTGGCACTCATTACTGTCTGTACGTGCTGCAGCCTGCAGTTGCACTCTTCAATTCAAAACGGAGGGACTCTTCTAGGGGTGTGTGTGTGGACTGGGCTCTGGCTGGGCTGGGCAGGACTGGCCCGATGCAACGTCAGTCCTTTGGGCCAGGCGAAGCCCGTAAGACTCCATTGGATCCCCAGTTTTGGGCCGTCTCTCCGTTACCCCCGTTCGATTGGGTTTTTTTCCTCTCTGGCTCCGTTTTCCCTCTCCGTTTATGCGATGAACCGGGGCTTTTTACACAACAGAATTCACATTGTGAGACAGGACTTTCGTGTGTTTTGGCTTGTGATTTTTAGCAAGCATCATATTGATGTTCTGGTGAGAGCATCATGCCGGCAGATAATATTAACTGATAACTGAGAAGTTTCTGATACTGTGACTTTTTGTTTATCCCATCCCCTGTAACGCCCGTGATCATGTTGGCTGTTCCCAATTCGTCGTCAGGGAGGCTGGCTGAAGCCATCTGCCTGTCTCGGACATTGCGCTGTAATATCTGACGGGAGAAGCCCTTCTGCTGACGACGACTACGACGACGGGGGGCACAGCGTACAATTACAGTACAGGTGTCACGTACAGTAAGTAATACGCTGCGGTGCGGTACAAGCCAGCCAGCCCTGGGGAGACTAAAAAGCAAAAACTTTAATCTTTGTGTTTGTTGTCAACTGTTGCGTTGCGTTGCTCAGGGCTCCCTCCCTCCCGAGACGGGCGTTTAACGGGGAGATGCCATGCTCTCCGAAAGTACTTGTCTTCTAGCTTGTGCAAATTAGATTGCAGAGTTAAAGCTTGTCAAAAGACCCTGTATCACTGCTTCCCGTGGCTTGGGCCAATTGATGAGTTGTCCTAGCAAAGGTGAGTCAAACTCTACGGAGTCCGGGGACTGTCAATTAGGAGTCGTCCGCCTCACGCTTTATTGCTTGTAAGTTGGGATTCACCGTTAAAACAAACCCCGGAATCAGATCAGCCAGCTCAGCCCAGCCAGGTTCGGGGCACAGGGGTCAGAGGTCAGGTCAAACGTTAAAAATGGGTGAATCGGATTTTACGGTACTAGCACTAAACCTGAGCGGGCTGCTTATACGCGCCCGTCCGTAAAACAGGTGCCTGATATTTCAAAAGTGCATGAGTCTTTGTAAGAGAGAGAAATGGGCTTTTCGGCTTTTACGGCATGGGACTTTGATCCATCCATGATTGATAATGGCGCTTCCACCGCGCCGAGATGCCGCGCAACAAATTACTCTGTACGGTACTAAGAATTAACTCCATTATGGGCATCTTATCTGTCACATTTGGAACAAAGGAGGGCGTTCGTGTCTGGCGGTGGCAGCGGCAGGCAGAAGAAACAAAACAATGGTGCATCTGCAGCTGCACAAGTTGATTAATTAATTAATTTATCCTCTGTAAGAAAAGAGCGGATCCGTTGATGCGGGCTTTTGAGCCTCAAGCGGGTTTCACGCATATGGCGCCAAATAGAAGCAGCTTCAACCAACGGACCAACATTGAAGATTCTCAGCTTCTGGCGGTGATAGACGCCAAGATTGTAAATTGTGCAAATTTGCTCGTATGGGAACTCGCTTCAAGCGCCATTGGACAACAATTGTCACTTACAAGCCTCAATGCCAATGCAACGACAACAAAAACCCCATAACATATCCCAGCATGTCCGTGGGAAAGGAGGCTGAGCAGTCGATCCAAAAGCATCCACAGCTAAACGAAGCTGACACTAGAACACCCGACAATTCGGATCATTTTTTGTTCTTTGCAGATAATTACGACTGCGACGCTGGTCTTACAGTAACCTGTGCCTGTGCTGTGCAGGATCCAGAATAATCTGGATGAATTGCCCATCATTCAACGAACAATGGAAGAGACCTATGGACCCTTAATTTTTGAGGACTGACCGACGAACATGAGCGAAGACCCTGTCCCTGCATCGATGAGCCTGAACCGTTGGATTGGGCTCTGAGCGAGAAGAGCTAGAGATCACTAGCGTCAAGACAGAAATAGAGCAAATGAATGGCTTGTTACAAATGTTTGAAAGGGTTATACAGACCCCAAACAAAACAGACGGTCAAGAATTTTCTCGCATAAATTCTCTTTGTTGTCTGTTTCATCGTATGGGACACGTTAGGGATATCATTGAGTTGCTGGCTCGGTGTCATCTCTGCCGTACAGGGTTCTCTCTCAGCGGTTGTGACTCACGGGACAGGGCATCCATTGACATGTGGTATAACGGAGTGTAGGACTTCAGTATAAGCATACCCCTTAACGGAGAGTCACTAACGAATACCTAACGGAGGCACTAAAACGGAGTCTGGAGAGGACATTCCGTTCCGGCGTTTTGAAAGTTGACAGCGAAACGGGGCTAGTTCAATCGGGGACTCCTTTGATGACACACCCAATTTCCGATCTTCAGGGCCCAACGACAAGACTCTTGGTCGAACCACAAGCGTAGGGATCGGGATTTGGATCAGAAAAAAAGAACAAGCTTCCCTTCAAGTCTGTCTCATGATCAATTGGCCATTAGGGGAGCTGCTCCGGATCTACTCCGTCGATATGGATGGAGATATCTGGTCGATTCGATCCCGTTAGTATCTTGCCCTGTAAACTTCTATCACTGTGCTGTATGTATGATGTTTTTACATGGTTATCGCATCATTGTGAACGCGTGGCCCTGGACAATCTCTTTTCTCACCTGCATGGCTCGGCATACCGTGGCCTCTTTCTCCTTTTTCCGAGGGCTGAGACGTGAAAAGCAAGACAAGACAATAAAAGCTATGGTATAAAGTTTAGAGCATCGCATGGGTATAGCCCTGTCATTGCAGGGCAGAGCAGTAGTATCTCGATGTTGTCCACGGGACGGACTTTATGGATTGGCTCTCAAACGAAACAAGTGTTTGCCAAGACAATTAAAAAGGTGTCAAAGTTATCACGACCCGGCCGAGTAGTCCGTTAGGCTGTATTTCTCGCTCGGTACAGTAGCATCCGGCATTGCACTTGTCAAGGCACGGCATGAGACGAGGTAGAAGTGGCATCGGCATCGGAGCATGGGCATCGGCATCGCGAAAAGCTTCGGGGTGGATGGTTTGATTATGATTTCGTTTATTGAGGGGAGCCATGAAACCCGGAGCAACTCCGTTTCTATCTAGGGTAGATGATACTGTAGAATGTCTTGATCTTGATACGGATGCCTGTTCCCGTCATCTGTATCAACCCTGCAGCTCATCATGATCCTCAAAAGTCAAATGTTGATCTGTTGACATGGCATGATAGACAGGTCAGGGATGAGCCTCCTTCTCGATCATAACAGCTTATCGTCGTCTGGTGAGCAACTCTACGCATCGCGTCGCGGTTTTCTACATCATAATATACAATGCAGCTGTCAATCAAACATTAAACCGTTGAACAATGATGCAATTCTTAGAGCTAACAGATGTCTATCCGTTTCGTGACTCATCTACGTGATAAGACTTGACGTCGATAGTTACGCAGCTCCCACGTGGAATTTTGGACTTTTCGATGGCCAGAACCTGTCTTCCTCAAATGATCAGCCAGTGATGAACTCTAGAATTGATCGGCGCATGTCCGCGCACGGGAAGCGCTTATCACATATCCGTAACCGTAAACTAATAGTGTCGATTGACGGACGTCCGCGTCTATCATTGTCTATCAACCAAGATAGAATTTGCCTCCCGACACGATGTACCGATGAGCAGGACAACATGTGGGGTTTAGTTAGGCCAGGGGATTCTTCAATCGTGATTGAAACACACAAACACTACATTAGTCAGGTCAACGAGATTGGCGACCACGGGTGTGTGATGAACATTCGTGGAATTTTTATTCTTTACTCGTCAGCCTGTTTGATCTTCGTTGCAGCAGAATTAAGCATCGAGATGTGTGAAGTTTTAATTGGAAGCTAGGTATGTTGCGCTGTAGATTACTCTCCGTCGCATCGAGATGTAGTGATCGATCAGTAATTAATTAACTGCAGACGACACAAGTTTCTCCGTTCATGCCTTGTGAAACCGTTTTAAACTGGGACTGAGAGAGCTAACCAAGGGGTAAAAGAGGGAGAGAAACACAGAGAGAGGTTCAGACTAAAAGACATAAAACGGCCGCCAATTGATAGCTGACGGACGGACTGACAGACATGACATTGGGGATTGGATTGACATGAGATGGGATGCGACAATCCACAATTACCCATAGGGATGGATGGAAATACCATGGGCACACCCCGTCTGCACATCAAAATACGGTAACGGCTTACTACAGTACAATACGGTGTTTTGTCTCTCTCTTTCACGATCAAAAGAATGGATATTCATTAATGAAGCTACTGTGGCTAAAAAGACCCTTTTCCTTTCGTTGTAGATCGATCTGGAACACAGCTCTCATGCAGTCTGGCCCTTCAAGTCAAGTGATGGGAGCCACATCGAGATGAACGCCACCGGCCGAGATCCTCCCCCCAACCTTCGATGCCCGTCCGTTATGTCTCTGCACCGGAGAAGTTCCCGTTGGACCAATCAGACCTTGCCACTGCTTACGGTACAGGTTAAACTGTACTGTATCGAGATGCCAATGTCAATCCTCAAATTCTCGATGCTCCACATGGCGAAAAGATCAGGATGGGCATTGTTTGACAGTACGCGTAAAACCTCGCCAGTCATGTAAGGGATCGAGACACGTCTATTTTCATCGGAGGATTTTCCACTAACGTGCTTGATCTTCATGCCGCGGCATTCTCACTTCCAACATGGCGTTTTCGTAACGTTATGCCCTTGAACTCTCTCTCTACCTAGCTTCCACGGAAACGACGGCTTGGACCTTTATTAATTCTCTATTTTCTTTGTCAGACGACCACCTCGTTGCTTGGCAATCCCGTTATCTTCTTACTGGGCTGAGTCTAATGCTTACTGATCTTCCCTTCCTTCATTTCCGCCCTTGTGAGGAACCAAAGCCGCTGAGGCGGAGTTCTAGACTCTCAGCGACCGTTCTCCTCTTGGCAGGGTCCTTTATTTTTTTTACTTTAGGGAGAGGGGGTGGATTCTGATCGACCCGCTTGGACATCTAGATGAGACGAGCAGACGTGTGTTTTGCATACGACGGATGAGGTGCTTCGCTTTCGTGTTACATACCGTCTAATCTTTCTTCACCCTGGCTGCTTACGATAATTAATTACCGAGCACGAGCACGAAACGGATGTTGCATTGCAGCATGAGGGAAATTAAGAAGCCTCAAACTATCCGAGGCTTTCCACTATTCCATATCGTGAGACGTAGAAGCCTTCCAGAACATACCGAGTTTATGCGCTCGGATCTCAATTTGGACATAACATATTGGCGAAACAGGGTCCGGTGATCTCAGGGCTGAGGCTGGCTTGAAGGGAGAAAAATATTTATGGAGCGAGTAAGCTTTTGTTTACTTGTAAATTAAGGGTCCTTTCATCCTCCTTTTCAGCCTCCCACTAGTTTAGCCCAAAGGGGTCCTTTTGAAGAGCTTTGTCAGACCAGGAATGTGAGCTGTCTATTCATAGCTAGAGAAGAACATTTACAGAGCTCTTCTTCAAGGGTCCATGGTCAAAGCTCGGCCAAATTGTATCTGTTTCTGTCAACGTCCGTGTCTTATTATGGTCAAGGTTGGGTTGCTTGATGCATTGTAACTGAGCACTATGCACCTGATTCCTTTTGATTCGAGTGCATTCCGAGACAAGCACCTCCTCCATTTCTGCCTCCAGACACGATGTCTCCCAGTAAGTAAGCGGATTTATCCCGCGTGATGAATTCCCTCAGACACTTGATCAGTTATTCCATCAGTGACTTCCTCAGATCATGGAGCCCCCGGCACTGCCGTACGCTTGGCGCACCTGAGTTTCCACGTACCTGAGCACAGGCTTGTCCGTGTAACTTCAATTCCTTTCAACCATGATACCTGTCTAGACTCTTGTACGGCATCAACCAGACTCCGGTCGGCGACCCATACGCCTCCGGAAAAGACCGTTATCAATAGCTTGAGACATGATACAACGTTACTCGAATTAAGGCCCTGCCGAATGCCGGCTGTTCCTGGCTAATTTGAGAGACTATCGCCATAACGCCAGCGTGCTATGCCTATTTCCCGTGAGGCCCTCTCCGTCGCCATCCAATTACAACCAACAGATCACACGGGAACCTCCATGCCCTCCTCATTGGCGTGTTACTGTCCCTTGTAGGAAACTGCTCGGAAATACCCATGATCAACGTTCTAGACCGCGCGAGCCAAGAGCTTTGTGGCTCAGGGCACGAGGACACGCAAACCCACGGTCTAGAACGGGCTGTGGCGCTGGGTCCGGATGCTGCGGGAAGGGAAATGCCATATCAACAACGGTTTTCTGTCTAAACTCAATTTAAATGTTCAACTTTATTTGACTCAGTGCGGGCCGTTTGTGAAGCCCGCCTGTCCGCGCAAGGGGAGGTGGGTGAGATTGTGAGGGAGGCTTTGTTTGTGATTTGGCAGTCACACGAGGCCTGGGCTTGGCTGGGCTGGGCACTGTTTCTACCTGAATGAGGTTCTGCCTCGGTGATTGGGGCTGTATGTGAATGTAAATGACTGATTGTTGCGTTTATGATAGGCCTTGTGACCCAAAATCGTCTAGGGTATGTGTTTCGAAGCTGTCGTGGCTGGGGTTGGTCGTTGTGGGTGATGTTGTCTTTTGCACGCCCTTGACCGTTTATTACGATGCTCAATCTGGTCTGTTCAATTACAGTTACTCTTGGCGTTGATTGGGTTGCAACTTGAACCAGCTATCGTGAGAGTGAGGGTCTGGTGTTTATTCGTACATAGCTTGAAAGGGCACAGCAGAGAAGCTCTTGGCACACCTCCCTGGTGATGAAACATAGCTGTACAACATGATATGATTGGATTTATGAACCAAAGTGCAATAACTGATTGAGCATCTCTATACACCACAGATGTTTATAGCATAAACCTACTGGCGGTCATTGTAGTTCAACGATTGGATGTTGATGGTGTCTGATCTGTTTTTGACTTTTGACTACCCTACACATTTTGAAACAGTAATCCCCACATTTTCAGTGCATTACAAACAGGCCGATCTGCTTGTCCGTTTGTAAAATGTACTATCGGCTTGTCAATCCGGGCTGTAAGTGAATTGTTTTAGCAGTGAATCTTCATCGCTTAGATAGTCGCCACAGCGCTTGTCAAGGCCTCTGACTGGTCGGCCTCCCGCAGCTGGCGGGTGACGTGTAAAGTGGAGGTATCAAATCCATCTCACTTCAACACCGACTCTCCAACAACAACTCAAACAAAATGAACAAAGATTACGCCTTGATAGACAAGGTACTATCCATCGCATCAACCATGGACGGAGCCGCCACCCCAACCCATTCAAGCATGACCGAAATACTCTCAGATCACATTGAGTCTGTTCCCTACCCCGGCGCAGATTTT